>NC_064622.1:52706381-54148881 GCF_023898315.1 Schistocerca nitens | reverse complement strand
TGTTAATCTCATATGTAACATAGCGGCAGTCTCATAGGTTGTAACCCACACAGACTCCTCATCCCTCACTCCCACCATCACAGCTTCCTTTCCACTTTCTCTTTCCGGTCCAGCCCCTCCAATTCCTGGGATAACTTCTGGACTTCTCAAAAACGTTTCAGACGTCCCAAATGCACAATTCTCATTCTATTCAGCAAATGAATTTTTAAGCTCACTGGTGACGTAGTTTCCACAACTTGATATGGCCCCTGACACTCTGTACAAAAATTCTTCGGCTTCTCCTTCGGTGTGTAATAAGTCGATAGCATCACCCATTGGCCATATTTGCTATATAGCTCATTGTCTCCTCTTGTCGAACAGCGATGGCATTTTACGACCATATACTACGTCAGGTGGAGACAATCCTGAAATCATGTGCTGCGCTGAGTTCTACACGAGATCACATACACATCCTTTCACTTCTTACATTAGGGCGTGGATGTAGAGCACCCATCGTGAATTTCGTCACACATAAGAGCTTACACAATTCTTGAACAAATCTGACATAAAGTCGGTTCCCTGGTCCGTTATTATCATTTCAGATACTCCGAACTTCATATTCAGTTATTTACTAGCGCTTCTGCCATTATTTTCCAGAAAGCACGAAAAATACTCTACAAATATGAGTTTGTATCTATTCCCCAAGGGTATTTTGTTGAAAGGACCTGAAAAAATCAATCCCAAGAAATTCAAACGGTGCTAATGCTTCAGGTAACCTCTGCAATGGTACTCTCGTTTAACACATATTAACTCTCTGTGCATGCTGTAGGCAATTCCACTCGTAGTGGTTTATACATGTATTCCTATTCTTTCACCAATAGCTCTCTGCTACTCGCCTGTTGCTAGACCTACGTCCCCCATGACCTGCTAATCTGTCATTCTTTGTCTCCTGTAATACTCTAGTCCTCAGTTTCTCTCGTGCTACCACTTATGATCCCAACTTGGTTTCTCTGTGTAGCAATCCATCCTGCATACAAAACTGTGGTTGTTTACTATGCTGCTTACACTAGTCATCCATCTTCTGCAATATCTGCCATGCGTTAAACTCACTACCACCTATTTGCAATACTGCTACTATCCCACTCAAGCCTTCTGTGTTCCCATCTTTCTATCCAGGTTTATGTACGACCGCAAAATCAAACTCACTCAAACGTACCAAACATCATGGCACCCTACTAGGCGGGTCCCTCAACATCATAGAGATAACGAAGTAGCCGATCCATAGACAAGGCTCAAAATCGCTTTTCCATTGTGGAGTGCCTCCTCTCTGCTGAGTTCATTTGCCTTGATGCATAGGCCACCAGGTGCTCGAAGCCCTCCATTTCGTGATACAACACAAAACCGAGTGCGTAGTTGCACATATCGCATGACAGAATGAGCTTCTAAAAAAAAAGTGTCATGCAATCCTTTGTGTAATGTAATATCTTGTATAGACACCTTTAATAACGTGACCTGACACGTTCCACATCATTACGAAGTGTCGTGTCCATGATCTATGTAACAATTACTAATCTAATCTAATCTAATCTAATCGAAACCTGCAAACATTAAGATCGGACTTGATGTCAAAGTTTCTTTCAGTTTTTCAAATGCGCATTGGCAAGCCTCTCACCAAACAAATTTTCCACAATTCTTCAGTAATTAAGGCAAAGGTCTGACAACATCTGCAAATCCGTTTACAGATCACTGATAATAATTTGTGACTCCGAGAAATGACTGCAGTTCCTTCACTGACTCAGATACAGAAAGTTCACATATATTTTTGACCAATCCAAGGTCTGTCTTGACCTCATCCTTACTAATTATGTGACGAAGGTATGCCGCCTCTTCTAACACAAAATTACGTTTCTCTGTACTCAAAGTTAAGTTATCTGCCCTTAGCGTCAGGAATACTTCCCTCAAGCAGTGTACAAGCTGTTCCCTACCACTCGCATAGATGATCAGATCATCCAGATACACCAAGCACTAACGAGGTTTCAGTCTTCTAACAACTGCATCTAACCATTTCTGGAACGTCGCAGTTGCACTCTGTAATGCGAAAGGAATCCTCCTACGCTGATAATGACCCCGCAGTGACGAAAATACTGTTTTTGGTCGACCTTCCAGAGTGACTTGTATCTGATGGCAGTCACTCCTTGAATCCATCATTGTAAAATACATGCACTGGTCCAAACAGTCTACGTTCTGTAACGTCCGGCAAAGGGCTGCTACCTGTTATAATAGTCTTACAATTCAAATGTCTAAAATCTGAACAAAACCTATAATTCCGTGATTCATTCGCTGACTTCTTGGGCATGACAATTCCTGCCCCTGTGGGCTATTACTCTCCTCAGTAAGGCCGTCCTTCAGTACTGATCAATGAATTCCTCCAGAATTGGCTGCAAGTACCTTGGGAATTGTATGATTTGTGATAAACTGGTAATTCATTTCCCATTGGTATCCGGTGCTGCGTAATATGAGTAGCTGGATACGGCCCATTTGCGTAAACCAGATCCATAAATTCCAAAAGCAAGTATTCCATCTGTGCTCTACCTTCGCTCATAATGCAGTTCAAGTGGCCTTTGGCGAGTATCCGTGGTCGACACCCCATGCAATCCTTCTTCAGGATATCGACATTAGCTATCATACAGGCTTAGAACTACTTTCCAATAAGCAACCTCCCAGATGCTCTGTACAACGTCTGGCTCTTTCTGTTTATCCAGGTCCCATCTCCTTAAATTCCCACCTTTTTGCGGTTTCTTCATTTTTAATCTACCGTTCATAACCAATAGTTTGTGGTCAGAGTCCACATCTGCCGCTGGAAATGTCTTACAATTTAATTAGGGAAACGAACTTGACGGCATCGGCCGGCCGAAGTGGCCGCGCGGTTAAAGGCGCTGCAGTCTGGAACCGCAAGACCGCTACGGTCGCAGGTTCGAATCCTGCCTCGGGCATGGATGTTTGTGATGTCCTTAGGTTAGTTAGGTTTAACTAGTTCTAAGTTCTAGGGGACTAATGACCTCAGCAGTTGAGTCCCATAGTGCTCAGAGCCATTTGAACCATTTGACGGCATTTTAGAAGGAGAAGACGAAGTAGACGAAGTAGATGAAGACGATATCAGGGATACATTAATGTAAGAAGAATTTGACAGAAAATTAAAACCACCAAGTGGAATCAAGGCGACACCTATCAGGCTTTCCTCTCCTTGACAGAGAGGTACATCCCCTTGGGAGAACCAGCTATGACGAAAATCTTCCATCAGGTGTGCCGCGTATCTAAGGCAAGGGAAATTCCTCACACTTCAAAAAGAATGTAATAATTCCTATTGCAAAGAAATCAGGTGCTGACAGATGTGAATACCGTATTATCGGTTTAAATTTTCACGGTTGTGAAATACTGACACGGGAAATCAGGTGCTGACAGATGTGAATACCGAATTATCGGTTTAAATTTTCATGGTTGTGAAATACTGACACGGATTGCTTACAAAAGAAGTGAAATGCTGACAAAAGTCTACCAAGAGCAAGAAGTTATGGTTCCAGAGACATGTAGGAACACGTGATACAGTATTACCACTAAGACTTATCTTAGAAGACAGGATTGAAAAAAGACGAACCGACGTTATTGCATTGGTAGATTTAGAAAAGACTTTTAAGAATGTGGACTATACTACACTGATTGAAATTAAGAGGGTGGCAGGGATAAAATACGTGGACCTTGAAGCCTTCCCGTCTCCTTTATACCTCTTTTGTTATTATGCAATAACCGTCTACTCTATACCTCTTTTGTTAATGATAACCTTCCCTTTTACAATAACCTATGTAACCTTCCCTTAGGATTTCTATCTGTTGCTTAATAATAACAAATGAAATCTTCCCTTTGAAATTTATTCTCTTTCTCAATCTTCGCATACAAATTTAATTGCTGTTTTATTTAAAAGTGATTTTCTGATTATTTCGACGAAACATAGAATGTGTCGTCGTCGTCGTGTGGCAGTCAGTCGTTACCTGCAATAACCCAGAACTGTTCCTTACCTTTTTTACTGTTACTGGATCGCCATCTGACTGCTACATCGAACTGCGACATGAATATACTTACTCTGTTTTACTATATTAGCTGCTGGTGGGCTTTCATAATAAGTGGCTGTATTTATTACCAAAGCTGACGTTATTCTTTAATAGCAAAGCCAAAGTTTTACGTTGATGCTTTTTGGGATGAATTATAGTCAGCAATGCAACATTGTTGGCAAAAATTAATTATATTCTGAAAACGTTTCTTCAAATATTTACTGCTGGTAATGAAATGATTTTACAAACGTTCAAATGGGTCTTACTTTTTACGATAATCTTACGACTAGCAGTGCGCAAACATACCTTCAGTAGTCTCGTGTTTCGTAAAGAAAATTATTCAATAATATTAATTCCTCTTATGATAGTAGTTAGCTGATGTCTCTGTACATACGTTTATAATCTCTTGTAAATCATAGCTGGTGGCTGGCAGGCACACCGCTCCTCTCAACCTCTCGCTTCAGACCTGCTACCGACTCGCTTCACTTCTCGCTTACTACTGACTTCCTACGAACGCTAAAGTGAGGTCTCTCCTCTTTTCTTAAAATGTATCCATACGCAGTCTCTCCCGCCCTTTTTTAAATTACACCAATTTGCGGTCTCTCTTGTCAACAATACTTTGGTGCAGACATTCACTACTACCACAATTATTTCCAACATGACAAATATTAGTTATTCCTACTTAATCCTATTAATAAAATGTAAACATGTATCATAAATTGTGATTTGACAATAGACAATAGAAATATACACGTCTTACATAACCCTCCACTGGGTTTCCTTAAAATTTTCCTACGTCGTTAAGTCATTTGGACTTGAAGTAAGGCGAAAATTTGAGTATAACAATATGAGCAGTAATAAGTAAGTTCATGATAGAATATTTCTTTCAACAAAGCACATGCATATACTGTCATATGAATTTGTTTTCCTAAGTCCAACAAAGAGAATATTCAAAAGAGTATACATCAAAATACACAAATAATGTGAGTCAGTAAGTTGGAAATGTACATTACATAGTAAAAGTTATTTATATTCCTAATAGTAATGGATGGCAAAAATTAAAACATAGCTTATGTTTCATTATAAATTGGCATCTATTAGTACCAAATTCAAGGAAGGAAAAAAGGAATTGGATAGCATAGACAAAACACTGGCAACTGTCTGTGAATGCACTCAAAAGTTCGTTTCTTTCCCTCACATAGCACAACACCAGGTTTCCCCATGTGATTCCGTCGTCTCTTTGATCCATAGTTTTAATGTAACCAAACACTAAGTTAACCATCGAATTGCTTGAGTTGCCGCAGCTACATCAGGTACAAGTTTCAACTCCAATTGTCCATTAGTAGTGATGGTGTGCATCTTGGTATTCAAGCAGCTATTGACGTACATCATGACTGTGGTGTGCATCTTGGTACGCCGACACCTCATAGAAAACATCGTAGATTGAAGTAACGTGGGTCACTATTCACTTTGTTTGTGCTCCATAACCATGGGGATGCACAGGAATTAAGGTACAGGTATAATCATTTTGTCAAACGGTTCACGGATATGGTTGATACCGTTATTACCAAATTTTACATCATCTCTTTCCTCTGTGCTCATAAAATTATTTATTTTACTTTTAAAAGGACAAAATATGTCACCTTGTGTGACTGTAGAAAAAGTTTATAGTTTTAAACAATTACATACATTTTCCATCTGTAGTGAATTCAGCCTACAATACGTATTACATTACCTGACAGTCAATAACATAAACAAATATTTCTGTAAGTGGAATTTAATAGTACATTTAGGCATCAACATTTTAAATAAAATAGAGAAGTACCTATGTATGTATCTGATGTAGAAGATATCATGTTCAATGCAGAAAAAATTTTTCGAATAGCAAAGTACATATAGTAAGCAATTTAATGTGGTTTCTCCATCCATAGTGCTGCGCTGCGCTGTGTCACCTGTTATCAAAGTAAACCATTACTAAATTATATGCCTTAAATACTAACATCTTCATTCTCCTCTCTCCTTTGTACCTCGTGTCATCTCTCTGCATAGCCTATAACAAAATATTCATGGTTAATAATCGTCAGCGCACGGCATGACTTCAACATCTCTCTGCATCTGGAAAATCGCGTCAGCTCTCAGCTTGACCTGTAAAGCTTTTATCGACATTTCTCCATATTCAATACTTATATTATAATTAAAACTACGTTTGTTTTGGTGAACTATGACAACAATGCTGCATGCACAGCTTAAAGAATACATCTAATTGCTACTACTGTATGAAAATTATTTGTACGTGTTATACATTTACATTTAATGTAGTCCTGTTAATTGCTTCACTTACCTTACGTAATGCGAAATAAATGTCCTGCGAGAACGCTTCTAAGACTGCTATTAATGTTCAGTGTATTTACCTGCGGTCGAATCGAGGTGACCTGTTGTGCACGTAAATAACCCATTAGTAGCTCACTTTATTCGAGCTTGCTAGAATGTGTCAAAAAGCTCATTGTTATACTCTGTCAATACGTATCCCTGTAAGAAGGTTTTTCTATTTTAAGAATTTCTTTATGTTTGACATATGATGGTTTCCCCTCGATTTTTTTGTTCTGGGTGTCTCAATGTGTACTACATTAGCGTGCGGAATATTACGAATTCTGTACAGTCCTGCGTATAGAAGTTCAAATTTTTGCACCGTTTCTTCCCTTTATGTGACAGATAATGGGTACGAACTAGTACCTTATCGCCAATCTCGTACTTGCGTAATCTACTTACCAGCTTCTGCTGTCTCTTCCGACGATCTGCAGCTCGTTTAATGTTCGCTAGTGCCATGTCTATTATCTCACAATGACGAAGTATACGCTTCTTTGGAAAAGTAATCATTTCAGTAAGTTTATTCGGTGGGTCTTTATTTATCAGTATTACAGTTGGTGAGAGCATCGTTGACTCATTAGGTATTGGATTTATTACTTCCTGAAACTGTGAAATGTATTCGTCCCATGTTGTATGCTTTTTGTGGCAATAAATTCTACAAAGTTTCCCGATCTCTTTCATTATTCTTTCTGACGGGTTAGAGGAACTGTGATATCTTGATATGTAAATTGGTGTTATGTTCTTACTCTCTAACATTTGTTTCCATATGTCTGACCTAAACTGCGGTCCGTTATCTGAAATAACCTTCTGTACATCTCCTACTATTGATAGAAAATCTCTTACAAATGCTCTTGATACTGATCTAGCTGTTGCTTTCCTTAGTGGATAAAATGTTACAAATTTGGATGTCAGTTCTACGGCTACTAGAATGTAATTATAACCTTTACTTGTTCCGGGGATTTGACCGAAAAGATCTACTGCTGCCATCTGTCTTAACTTAACCGGTATTATGGGATACAGTGGTGGAATATGTGATACTGTAGATGATTTAGCTTTCTGACATATCTTGCAGGATGCTATAACTTTGCGAATGTGTTTTTCCATATTGTTGAAGTGACAATTTTGTCGAAGAATTAGAAAGCCTTTCCTAGCTCTGTAATGTGCATAGCTTAGGTGCGTATACCATATCAATTTGTTTCTGATCCCTTCTGGAATGCATAAAAGCCAATTGTTACCGTCTGGGTACGAGCGAATAAACAGAATATTTTGACGTATTGTGTAGTTATGTTACAATCTCTTTTAGTGTTTCAACTTTCTACTGTTCTCTCTCTATGTACTGTAATGCTGATGATATAAAGTTTTCGAAAGCTACTTCTTTGATATACATAATACTATGTTTGTTGTAGCAGAAGGTAGAATAGATCTCGATAGTTTGTCGGCAACAATATTCTGCGTGCCTGGAATCTGTACAATAGTAAAGTCGAACTCATGAAGATGTAATTTCCAACGGCTTAATCTATCATGCGTAAGTTTTGCTGATAATAAAAACTGGATTCCTTGGTGATCGGTATATGTGGTGTGTCTTCCATATAGATAATGACGGAATCTCTTAAATGCCCATACTACGCATAGCGTCTCTAATTCCGTTACAGAGTAATCGCGCTCTGCTGGAGAGAGTATCCTGCTTGCAAACGCAATATGTTTAACGATTGTCTTACCGTCCTCCTCAACTTCCTGTAAAATATGTACTCCTAGTGCTGTAGTTGAACTATCTGTTGCAATGGAAAAGTTTTGTGTTGGGTCAGGATGCGATAACAAAGGTGCCATTAGTAACGCTTCTTTCAAATTCTCGGATTCAGCTTCAGCGTCTTCATTCCATGACCAAATTGTGTTTTTTACTTGTGAACTGGTATAGCAAGGGTGTGTCTAATGCTTTGTAATGAATGCATTTTCAAAATAATTAATACGGCCTAAAAAGCTCCGAAGTTCCTTTTTATTTGTTGGCACGTTGATATCTTTCAATGCTTGCAATTTGTCGGAGTCTGGTGCAATATTGTTTGTGAAATGATATGACCTAGAAATTTTATTAAGACTTTTCCAAATTCAGATCTACGGAGGTTTATGGTTACACCTTTCTGCTCGAATGTATACAGTAATTGTTGAAGGGTGTGGTTGTGCTGTTCCCAGTTTTCTGCTGCGATTAGAATGTCATCTACATATGTAGTAATTTTGTTTTTAAGATCCTGTGGGAGAATTGTATTCATGCCTCGTATAAAGGCTGCAGACGAAATCTTAGTCCAAACGCAAGTTTACAAAATTGGTAACATTCAACAAAGCAAAGGAATGCCGTATACTTTCGGCAATTTGGATGCAACTGGATTTTCCAAAATCCTGATTTGAGATCGAGGGTGGTATATATAGAGGTGCCATGAAACTTTTGCAGTAACTCTTCTAACGTCTGTGGTCGGTCAGTTTCTGTAATGATTATTTTATTAACCTCACGTGAATCTAAAACCAAACGGAGTCATCCATCCTTCTTTTCAACGATGTGTAATGGATTTATATAATGGCTTGCCGCTGGTTCAATTATACCCTGATCAGTCATTGCTCGTAACTCTTTCTTAACTGCTTCTGTGTATATATGCGAGATTGGATAGTGTTTTGCTTTGAACGTCTCGTGTGGTTTCACCTGAAATTCGTACATAAATCCTGTCATCGTTCCTGGAACATTGTTAAAAACTGTTTTATGTTGCACAAGAATATTTTCTAATTCTGTGCGCTCTCTGTCGTCTTTTGCTATACTGTCTCCAACCTTGCGTGTAATTGTCTCTAATACATTATACTCCTGTTCCTCTGCCATGTCGTTATTATGTGTATTCGTGTGAGATAACAATCGTTACCCTTAGAATCTGCAATAATCTCGATCCTGTGCATATTTTGTTCTTTTGATGATACTGTGTTTTAAAATCTCACTACCACTTCACTGTCTTCCTTCTGTAATGTTATGTACGACGATTTAAAGTTAATCTTTGAGTCGTACTGTACGAGAAAATTCATTCCTAATTTTATATCAGTTGTTAAATGTGGAACTATCCAACAATTGCTGTGGAAAGTTTGCCCTCCAAAAACAAACGCTAATTGTGTCTGTCTTTTGACTTCAATGATTTTTCCTGGAAATGCTCCCTTAACTTTAGTTTTGTGTAACGGGAATACTGGATAATCATTATCGCTATTGCATCTGTTAAATGTGTCTTCGATAATTACAAACATTGGTGAGACTGAATCGATAATTGCTAAATATTTTGTGACTTTAAATTTATCTGGATTATTGGGTGGCATACAGTTATCTGCATGATCGGTTTTACGTGTAACAATGTGTCTCGAACGTCGTCAAATGTAATGGTAGTCTCTATCGTTATCTTTTCTCTGCCCTTATTCATAGTGTCGTCATTTAGAGATTCATCACAGGCTATCTCTAGTCATAAATGTTCTGACATTTCATTTTCTGTTGGAGAGTGTTGTGTGTTTTCTATGAGCTGTACTGTTCTACCGTTTTGATTATTAGCGGTAGGTGGCGGATGAAATCTTGTGTCTGGTACATTCATACGATAACTTGGTTGTTGTGCGCTGTTTGAATTTCTATGAAAATTATCATTGTAGGATGTCCTTTGCGGTCGGTGTTCGTTATCTCTCCTTCTGTCGTCATAACTGTGGTTGTACGGCGAGGCACGCGTGTTTCTCTGAAAAGGCTGTCTTTGTTCTTTTTGTGTATTTTGCGGCTGACCCATGTAATTGTTTGCACCTGTCGCATTTTATTGGCGATGAGTCATGTGAGAGTTTGACCGGTTCGGCCTTTCCTGTCGTATATGTGTCGTGTTATTTGGATGGCTTTGTTGTTGTCTTGAATTGTAATTTACATTGTTATTATACTGCTGTTCATTGAATCCCTGTGTGTATTCTCGATTAAAGTTTTCATTTTCGCTGCAAAAGCGTTTATTATGATTGTTATTGCCAAATCGTGGTTGCTCAAAATTAGTATTGTTTGTCTGGTTTGCCTTATGTTGTGAAAAGTTCCTATTAACAAAGGTATAATCTGCTTGGTGTACCTCTAGCAATAGCAGGATGTCTCTAAATGCGTACACGCTGTCCTTTTGCTGGCCTGTTAATAATGACACTTTTAATGCTCTGGGGATTTTTGAAATACACAGCTGTATTAATACGGATTGACTGTATGGCTCATTGAGGTATTGGTTTTGTTCTACCATATACTCGAAAAATTGTGTGATTGTTGCGATGGTAGAATTCTCGAAATTTGGCAGACTAATTAGCAGATCTTTAATGCTACTCTGTGTGGTATCTGACCAATATGCTGCTGGAAATGCTTCCTGGAATACTACTGAAAAACACTGTCTAGCAATTGGTCGCATTCTTCTCGCTGGTTCCCCTTCAAGAAAACTAATAATAAATTCTAGCTTACGTTGAACTGGCCATGTTGGTGGGAGTGCTGCACTGAGTTGTTGGATCCAGTCCAGTGGATGTATTTGCGTCCTGTCGTTTTTAAATGTTTTAAAATTTCTCACTGAAAGGAAATGCTTGTGGTCGAAACCGTCATGTCTTTGTGTGTAATTATTTTCGTAATGTTGTGAATATGAATTTGTGTGTCTTTCTTCCTGGTTAAGATCTCTTACTCTCTGAAGTCTACCGACATTATATGTATTGTGCATCTGAGGCACGACGTAATGGTGTGTGTTCTGTCGGAATTGATTGTTTGCAGTTGTTTATTGTGTGTCAGCTCTCCTTTGCTGTAAAGAATTGAGTTTAGGATGTAACAAATTATTACGTGATTATAGGTCTACGACTTTTTGTTGCACATTTGTAATTTGCGTATCTTTACTATTAGAAATCTGTTGAACTGAGACCGGTGTAGTGTCATCTGATTTACTGTCATTGGTAGTATCTAACAGGTCTATTCTTGTAGTGAGTTCGTTGATCTTTTTCTGTCAATTCGTTTCGTAATTTACGATTACTTTTGGTTACTTTCTTAAAATCTGCTTTCAAATTTTCTGAGTCTTGATTGATTTCTATGTGTTCCATTTTGTCAGTTAGTGTCATAACTTCTTCTGTTAATTTATCCATAATATTCTGGATTTCAGTGTGTGTAGAAATTTTCGCCTCACTTGTATGTGATTGGATTTCCGTGAGCCGGCCGCGGTGGTCTCGCGGTTCTAGGCGCGCAGTCCGGAACCGTGCGACTGCTACGGTCGCAGGTTCGAATCCTGCCTCGGGCATGGATGTGTGTGATGCCCTTAGGTTAGTTAGGTTTAAGTAGTTCTAAGTTCTAGGCGACTGATGACCACAGCAGTTGAGTCCCATAGTGCTCAGAGCCATTTGAACCATTTGATTTCCGTGAGCCACTCTTGTATTTGAATATTTGCCTCCTTAACCGTTTCGATTTCTTCCGAAATCGAGTGTATGTGATTGTCCACGTAAGTCTTTCCCTGAGCAAACACTTTCTTTTTGTCGTCCTGTCGCTGTTTATTAATTATTTGTGATAGTTCTTTTCGTTCTTTATCCTGCGATCGAACAAGTTTGCGGTGACGTATCAATCAGTTTTCTATGTGATTGTTAAAACGTTCATCAATGTGAGCGTTTTGTTTAGAAAAGTTCTCTGTCATTGTTTCTCGTATGCTTACCGCGAATCCTTCTTGTTTATCTGTTATTTCTTGAATCTTGGCGTGTAATTCTTGGTTTGATTTTTCAGCGACTGCTTGAATTTCTACTTCGATTTCGTGTTTTAGATTTTGATACATTTTGTCTAATTTCTGATCTGTGTGTGTGCGTTCTGCCTTGAATTCGTTTTTTAGGTCTGCTGATTCTTGTGCCCTTCTGTTAAAATTTTGATTCATGTCTTGTCTCATTTGTAGCAAAAATGCCATTATTGGATCCGTTTCGGATTGACTTCTGTATGTATTTGTATTCGTTGTTAAAGGTTGTACATCTGTGTTCACTTGAACATCCTCAGACGATTGTAATCGTGTCACCTCTTCCGTGGTTTCGGAATTTTTGTAAATAAAACTGTGGTATCTGTTACGCAGATTGTGTAGCTGTGTACCGTTTGACTCTGTTTCGGCACGTAATGGAGTCACAGTGTTTGACTGCATTGTGGTGGTTTCGTTACTGGTACTATTATGTCTGCTACGCATAATTTGTGACTGTGTAGCGTCTGTTGTATTTGAAAACAAATTATTTTGCACTAATGTCTCATTATCAGTTGGCATTTCTGAAGTTGATTGTTCGTCAAAAGATTCCATATTATTACTACTCTCGAATGTCTGTTCACCTAACGTTTCACTATCGGGTTTTTCACACGTATTATTTCTGTCTTTTCCTGAAAAGAATTTCTCGTCAGTATTTTCTACACTTTTATCGCTTTGAGAACGAGTAATTATTCTGCGAGACATTGTCTATAATCAGCACACGCAACAAAATATATCACTGTTTAAAGCGGATTCAACACTGAACAAACACTTTTTAACGCAGAATCAATAAAGCAAACAGAATTGCCGATGGGCTGTGAATTAAAGGTATACAGTTTTGTATAAACGTTGAGCCACTTAACACTAGCTTATTAATACAATTGTCAGAGTCAGTATGTTCATTTTCACAGTAGATTCACTAAAGAGTCTTACTGATTGGATGTCGCCAAGTGAAATCTTCCCGTCTCCTTTATACCTCTTTTTTTATTACGTAATAACCGTCTCTTCTATACCTCTTTTGTTAATAATAACCTTCCCTTTTACAATAACTTATATAACCTTCCCTTAGGATTTATATCTCTTGCTTAATAATAATAAATGAAATCTTCCCTTTGAAATTTATTCTCTTTCTCAATCTTCGCATACAAATTTAATTGCTGTTTTATTTAAAAGTGATTTTCTGATTATTTCGACGAAACGTAGAATGTGTCGTCGTCGTGTGGCCATCAGTCGTTATCTACAATAACCCAAAACTGTTCCTTACCTTTTTTACTGTTACTGGATCGCCATCTGACTGCTACATCGCACTGCGACATGAATATACTTACTCTGGTTTACTATACTCTATTAACTGCTGGTGGGCTGTCATAATAAAGTGGCTGTATTTATTACCAAAGCTGACGTTATTCTTTAATAGCAAAACTGACGTTATTCTTTAATTAATTTGACTGAAGTTAAGTAATTCATAGTTAAACGTTTTCTTGACAACAATAAAATTTTGCAAAGTTTTACGTTGATGGTTTTTGGGATGGATTATAATTAGAAATGCTAATCTTCGCATACAAATTTAATTGCTGCTTATTATATGTGATTTTCTGATTATTTCGACGAAACATAGAATGTGTCGTCGTCGTGGCCCTCAGTCGTTATCTGCAATAACCCAAAACTGTTCCTTACCTTTTTTACTGTTACTGGATCGCCATCTGACTGCTACATCGAACTGCGACTTGAATATACTTACTCTGTTTTAATATACTCTATTAGCTGCCGCTGGGCTTTCATAAAATGTGGCTGTATTTATTACCAAAGCTGACGTTATTCTTTAATAGCAAAGCTGACGTTATTCTTTAATTAATTTGACTGAAGTTAGTAATTCTTAGTTAAACTTTTTCTCGACAACAATAAATTTTGTAAAGTTTTACATTGATGGTTTTTGGGATGGATTATAATTAGAAATGCAATATTGATGGCAAAAGTTAATTATATTCTGAATGAAATGATTTTACAAACGTTCAAATGGGACTTACTTTTTACAATAATCTTACAACTAGCAATGCGGAAATATACCTTCAGTAGTCTTGCGTTTCTCAAAAAATTAATTCAATAATATTAGTTCCTGTTATTATAATAGTTAGCCGATGTCTCTGTACATCCGTTTATAATCTCTTGCAAATCATAGGTAGTGGCTGGCAGGCACACCCCTCCTCTTAACCTCTCGCATCAGACCTGCTACCGACTCGCTTCACATCTCGCTTACTACTGACTTCCTACGAACGCTAAAGTGCGGTCTCTCCTGCCAACAATGCTTTCTGGTGCAGACAATCCCTGCTACCATTACAAAATGTATCAATGCGCGGTCTCTCCCGCTCTTTTCTTAAAATGTATCCATACGCGGTCTTTCCCGCCCTTTTTTAAATTATACCAATTTGCGGTCTCTCTTGTCAACAATACTTTGGTGCAGACATTCCCTGCTACCACAATTATTTCCAACATGACAAATATTAATTATTCCTTCTTAATCCTATTAATAAAATATAAACATCTTTCATAAATTGTGGTTTGACAATAGACAATGTCTAAACGTCTTTCATAAATTGTGGTTTGACAATAGACAATGTCTATCGTCAAACCACAATTTATGAAAGATGTTTATATTTTATTAATAGAATTAAGAAGGAATAATTAATATTTGTCGTGTTGGAAATAATTGTGGAGCTAAAGATTATATCTACGGCTAGTGCAAAGACTTGATTGCAGTTATAAAAATCGAAGGTCATGAAAGGAAGCAATGGGTGAGAAGGGAGTGAGGTAGATTTGTAGCCTGCCCCGACGTTATTCAAGCTACGCATTGAGCAAGCAGCAAAGGATGGGAAGGAGAATTTTGGGTAAGGAAATGAGAAATTGAGATAAGGGAATTATTGTCCAGAGAGAAGAAATAATGAATTTGCGATTTGTCGATGAAGGGATGTTAAAATGAAATTATCATACGGCATTATTGGTCGGGAAGGGAAGAAGATTGGTCCTGCAATTTGGTCCGCTGCAAAATCCTTGAACACATTCTCAGTTCGAATATAATAAATTTTTTTCTGTTCTGTCCACGAATCAACATGGTTTTAGAAAGCATGCTCGTGCGAAACTCAGCTTGCCCTTTTCTCACGTGATGTACTGCGAGTTATGGATGAAGGGCAACAGGCGAATTCCGTATTACTAAATTTCCGGAAACCTTCTGATACGGTGCGCCACGGCAGGCTGTTAAATAATGTACGAGCATATAGAATAGGTTCGCAATATTCGTGTGAATCGAAGACTTCGTAAGTTAATAGAATCCAATATGTTGTCTTCGAAGGCGAATATTTATCAGAGTCAGGGGTGTCGTCAGGAGTGCCCCGAGAAGTGTAATTGGACAGCTATTTTTCTCTGCATATATAAATGATTTGGCGGACTGGGTGGACAGAAATCTCCGGATGCTGTGGTGCAAGGCAAGGCAACAAAGTTTAGTGACTGTAGGAGGTTACAAGACGAGTTAGACAAAATTTCTATTTGATATTATGAATGACAGTGAGCTTTAAATGTAGAGAAATGTAAGCTAATGTGGGTGAGGAGGAGAAACAAAGCCGTAATTCGCGGATACAGCATTATTAGTGTCCTGCTTGACACACTCACGTCGTTTTAACATCTGGGTGTAACGTAGCAAAATGATATGGAATGGAACGAACATGTGATGATTGTGGTTGGGAGAATTATAGGATACTGTTGTTCGTCTGTAAAGAAGACTAATATAGGATGCTAGTGCAACCTTTTCTTGAACACTGCTAAGTATTTGAGATCCGTACCAGAGCGGACTAAAGGAAGACATCGAAGCAATTCAGAGGTGGGCTCCTAGATTTGTTACTGGTAGGCTCGAACAGCAAGAAAGTGCTACGGTCATGATTCTGGAACTCTAATGAGATTCCCTGGACGGAAGGCTACATTATTTTGGAGAAACACTACTGAGAAAATTTAGAGAACCGGGATTTGAAGATGACTGCAGAACGATTCTACTGCCTCCAACATACATCGTGCATAAAGACTAAGAATATAAGACACGAGTATTTAGTGCCCCTACGGGGGCATAAGAAAATGAGCGACCTTTTGGGAGTCGAATGCGGAACCACGCAATCTAGGCACAGTGACGCTGACAATAAGACCACGAGGTGTCGACTGCAGGAAAGGGAAATGTATTGAGGACAAACTGACGTTGTAACATGAACATAACTGAAACATCGTTCATGCAATGCAGTCGTATTAAATATGGCGATGCTAAGGAGAATAGCTTAGGCCATGAGACGATGAAGTAACTGCGAAGTCTTTCACTATGGAGTCCTCGGATAAAAATTTCTCGTTTGACTTGCCGCGCCAGATTCGCACAAATTCCCAAGCTTTCGAATACAGCCTCTAGCTTCGTCGTCGGATTCAACAGCTGACGATGTTCATCCAATCAGATGAAGAACTTTGGGATTTAATTCGAATTTGATAAGGCATGTTAAACGAAAACCTTTTCAGCTAGAGGGTGTGAATGAGTTTCGTTACTTTTGCAACTAATTAAGTAGAGAGGAGGCATCGACCGACTCTCTCCTCTCCCCTCCCCCTCCACCCCCACCCCCTCCTGCCCCAAACACGGAAGCTGGATGCGTGTCGTACTTTTCTAAGCGTGCGTTGTGTGTGTTTTCCACCACTCCACCACAAGCACCAACGTATTTCTGGAGGATTGTCGAGTCGCAAATCGAATTATCATGGAAATCATGTTAGGGGATTCAACAAACTTAACACAAGCAGACGGCGGAATCGTGCTTGATACCTGTTGCTTGACTTCCGGGTACGCTGCCGATACGGTTCCACTCTGTCGATTATGAATGACAGTGAGCTTTAAATGTAGAGAAATGTAAGCTAATGTGGGTGAGGAGGAGAAACAAAGCCGTAATTCGCGGATACAGCATTATTAGTGTCCTGCTTGACACACTCACGTCGTTTTAACATCTGGGTGTAACGTAGCAAAATGATATGGAATGGAACGAACAACGATGTAGGATCAGATTCCAGAGTAGATTCCTGACATCCTCCCAGACAGTATACAGCAAGTGCTCCTTAACGGCGCGAAGTTACGAGATTTCGGAAGTACTCTAAGCAAGTGTTATACAACCGTTACTGCTTACACTGTGTATAAACGATACCTTTTGAACAATCATAAACGATTTAGGGGACATTCTGAGGTGCCCTCTTACACTACTGGCTGATGATGCTGTCGTTTGTCGTGTAGGAGAAACAGAAGTTCAAAACGAATTGCAAAAGGATTTTGATCATATATTTACGTGGTGTGAAAAAGGGTATTTGAACCCAAAGAATAAAAAGTGTGAGGTCCTCTAAATGAGTGCTAAAAATTCTTGTACTTCGTTTTCACGATAAACCACACAACTTTAAACGTTGCGTATTCATATAAATATCTAGGAATAACAACTCAGAACAACTTGAACCATGACATAGATAAGATCGTGAAGAAGTTGAACAAAAAAAGTGCACCCTATTCGCAGAATATTTAGAGGATAGAATAGATCTACTGATGAGACAGTCTACACTACTGTAGATCAACCTCTTCTGGAGTACTGCTGCATGGTATGGGATCCTTGCCAGATAGACACAGGACAAGTTCAAAGAAGGGAGTCTCGCTTTGTGTTATTGCAAAATAGGGGAGAGGGTGTGATGATATCTTTTCATAAATTTTCATATTACCAACTTTCTCCTTCAAATCCCACATCATTTCCCTGACTGCCACCTATACCCTTATCAGCCACATCATGAAGACCACCTCTCTAACAGCTCTCGTTCAAAGCGCCGAAGACGTTCTTCACAAGCATCAACACGTCGTTCTCTCATTTCAGGAGTCAGCTGCCGTGGCACCCATCTTGCAGACACTTTGTGATACTAGAGCACATCATGCACAATGTGGTGTGCTGACTTATTAATAATCTGTAAACATGCTGCAATGTCATTAAGTGTCACTCTGCGGTTTTCCTTCACTATGGATTCAACTGCTGCAATATTCTGTGGAGTCACAACTCGTTGTGCCCGACCTGGACGAGGAGCATCTTCCACTGAAGTCACACCATTTGCGAACTTCCTACTCCATTCGTAGACTTGCTGCTGTGACAAACATGCATCACCGCACTGAACCTTATTCGTCGTTGAAATTCAATAGGTTTCACACCTTCACTACGCAAAAAACGAATAACAGAAAGCTGTTCTTCCCTGGTGCAAGTCGCAAGTGGGGCGGCCATCTTTATACTGGTACTGCGACGGTATGTGTGCATCTGCACTATGCTGCCACCTACAGGCCATTCTGCACGCTGTTTGTAGCACGCCTACCAACTTACAGGATATCGGCGTGAAATTTCGATTTGTTATTACAAATTTAAGGTTTTCATTTGACTCACCCTCGTATTTTAAGGTAAATATATTACCAGCTAACGAAGACATTACCACTATTACACAAAACGTTAACTCTGGAAACGAACACAGCAGTGAAAATATGCGATGATGTGTGCTTATCAACAAGGCACAAAAACGCAAAGGTAGTAAGCGAACTAAGAGTTAACAAAGACAAAAACGGAAAAAATGAATTGTAACGTAACTTTCCATAATAGAAAAAGAAAATGTGCTAATACAGTTGAAGAGATTAAATGACATTCTACTGGGTTTCCCTACTACACGTCTATGAGCCTTAAGACTGTGTGAGACTCTTCTCCCAGAAGAAAAGCAGTGCCACCCGAGATGGTGAAAGAGGTTGACCTCCTTCAGAGGCCTTACACTAGTATTTCACTAGCTCTAGAAAAAGTTGTCTAACTGATGTAAAGCTAAACAATGATAACAGTAAACACAATAAAACGTGGAACATCTCGATTACATTCAGATGTGGACATGAGTTAAAAAAAGTGTGCCAATAAGCGCCAATACAGTTCGGCGTGGCGCTAGGGTTCACGGTGACGTCACAGCTCGCAGCCTGCCTGTACATGACCCTTAGCGTGTAGTCAAGTATCTCTGGCTGATGCTATTGTTCATTGCTCTGAGCTGTAGGAGGTTCAGCGGCGTACTCTTGACAAAATACACGCCGCGCCTCTGTGAGTGCACTACAGGTGACCTTGGACGCCCTCTGTCGTTATGGGAGCACCACTTCGTCTCACTGCACGCTGGGTGGTCCAGACCCACATGGACCGCGCAGGCCGCCATCCCTGCAGTGTCGGAGTTTGAAACCAACACCCGAGTTCCGTGACAGAAGGCAGGCAGCAGAGTTTCTGTTACTGCGCTCTATGAGAAATGTAGCCCCGAACTACAGCTTTTATCATTTGCAGCTCAGATCACGCACTGACTGTAAGTGAACGACTTGTTTTACTAGTATTATGCACTCAGTAGTTAACCTATTTTCTCCAAAATTCGCGTTATTAATACAATGTTATGAATTGTATTCGGAAATAAGGAATACGATTGTACAACGGCTGTGCAATTTACCAGTCACAACGGTCCTGGACTCGAACCCAGATTTCCCAGTTTACGCGAACATTCGCTTTAAGCGCTTCGTCTATGCATGCACGACTCTAAGTCAGACCTTAATTTCCGTATCCCCTAACGTCTAAGTGCCACTACCTGAAGCCACACAGAGCTTCGTCTATGCAGATGATTGTGTCATCACCGTCCAAGCCCGCTGCTTTGAAACTTTTGAAGAAAATCTGTCCAAAGCATTGAGAGAACTGTCAGCTTACTACAGGGAAAACCATTTGAGACTAAATCCTTGAAAAACACAGACTTGCGCTTTCCAGCTTAAAAACCGGCAGGCAGCTAGAGTCCACAAAATCACCTGGGAAGAAACAACGCTAGAACACTGTACGTACCTACGGGCCACCCTTGACCGGGCATTAACATATAAGAGCAATGGCTAAATACCAAGCAAAAAGTGGCTGCCAGGAACAATATCATCAGAAAGCTAACAGGCACAACGTGGGGAGCACACGCCAACACTGTGAGAACCTCTTCCCTTGCATTGTGTTACTCTGCCGGAGAATACGCAAGCCAAGTGTGGTTCAATTCTTGCCATGCCAAAACAATAGATGTCGCTCTTAATGCTACTTGTCGTATCATTATCCCCTGTGTGGCTATCAACCAGCAAACACAAGAACAAAATCCAGAAAGAGCTTCTCAGATATACCAAGGCTCTAGTTGGGACACCACAGCGATGCCGAATCGAACTATGGCGTGCCAGGTTTACCAGTACTGTGGGATGGATTACACCAAGCTAAAGACTAACACCCGGCTACACAGAGAATTGGAGAACATGGAGATCCCTCAATAGACTAGGCTCGGGTGTCACGAAATGTAAGAGCAATCTGACTAAATGGGGTTTCCTAGAGGAGCCGCCACTCTGTGAGTGTGGAGGAACGCAGACGACCTCCCACCCGCTCCAGTGTACCCAATGTCCAGCAACATGCACAACAGAAGACCTGCTACATGCAACGCCAAATGCAATAGAGGGCCGGCTGCGGTGGCCGAGTGGTTCTAGGCGCTTCAGTCCGGAACGGCGTGACTGTTACGCTCGCAGATTCGAATCCTGCCTGGGGCATGGATGACTGTGATGTCCTTATGTAAGTTAGGTTTAAGCAGTTCTAACAAGGGAACCTCCCCATCGCACCCCCCTCAGATTTAGTTATAAGTTGGCACAGTGGATAGGCCTTGAAAAACTGAACACAGATCAATCGAGAAAACAGGAAGAAGTTGTGTGGAACTATGAAAAAAGAAGCAAAATATACAAACTGAGTAGTCCATGCCCAAGATAGGCAACATCAAGGACATGTGTCTGCTCAGGAGCGCCGTGGTCCCGTGGTTAGCCTGAGCAACTGCGGAACGACAGGTCCTTGGTTCAAATCTTCCCTCGAGTGAAAATTTTACTCTTTTTATTTTCGCAAAGTTCTGTCCGTTGGTTTATTGACGTCTCTGTTCACTGTAATAAGTTTAGTGTCTGTGGTTTGCGACCGCACCGCAAAACCGTGCGATCAGTAGACGAAAGGACGTGCCTCTCCAATGGGAACCGAAAACATTTGATCGCAAGGTCATAGGTCAACCGATTCCTGATATATTCTATACGACACTGGTGACGGCATCTGCGTCACATGACAGGAATATGTTGTCGACCCACCTAACTAGTACACTTGGCGAATGGGTAAAAAGATTCTTCTACCTTGTCCGATTTAGGTTTTCTTGTGGATGTTTCGATGTTTCTTTAGTTGTAACGTCCCCATACTACGGCGCAGTTATCTCGTATCGGACGGACGGACGGACGGACAGATAATAATTGTCTGAAAATAAAAACAAACTTATCACTCGAGGGAAGACTTGAACCAAGGACCTCTGGTTTCGCAGCTGCTCACGCTAACCACGGAACCACGGCGCTCCTAAGCAGAAACGTGTCCTTGATGTTGCCTATCTTTCGCATAGACTACTCAGTTTGTATATTTTGCTTATTTTTTCATAGTTCCACACAACTTCTTCCTGTTTTCTCGATTGATCTGTGTTCAGTTTTTCAAGGCCTATCCACTGTGCCAACTTATAGCTAAATCTGAGGGGGTTCGATGGGGAGGTTCCCTTGTAAGTTCTAAGGGACTGATGACCTCAGATGTTAAGTGCCATAGTGCTCAGAGCCATTTGAACCATATTTTGCAGTAGAGGTCACTAACTTCTGGGCGGAAAAAGTGTAAATAATTGTCTTGTAAATATATATACACACGACATGTAAATATTGTACATTATTTTATACATCTTAAATGCTTTTGACACGAATAAATAAATACGTCCCACAATGCTCGCATACAAATCATATGATTCCCGCCCACAAGTGCTTTGTTCCTCAGGCTACTTTGCTTTGGGTTGAAATACAGTAGGGAAAAGTATGTATTTTACAGTCTCTTCGTAGTTCGGTGCAGTGTTCCTATGGACATGCGTGTACGTCCGAGGCAATGTTGCATCGAAGTATACAGATACCTTAAAATGCAAACACTGCCCTACTCTATTAATACAGTGTAAACTTTTCGTATCTGGTCAGGTGGAACGGTAACAAACAGTGTGGAACTCTACATTGACAGTTTTTCGCTATCTAGCAGTGACAGAATTGCAGTTCTTCGATGAATCGCTGTATTTTCTGCACTATCAGACATTTACTTAACCGTTTAGGAGTAGGAGATGATGTTTCAGTATGACAGGAAGAGTTTACTTTTCTTATGATTCCTGCACAATATGCTCTAAAATATATGACTTTGTTGTATCTTTAATGTCCTGATTTTAGGCGAAATAAGGGTTGATAGTTGATGACTTCTGCTTAAACCAGTAGAGATAGTGTAACATTATAATGATAAACAGCGTAATAAAAAAAAATGGTTCAAATGGCTCTGAGAACTATGGGACATAACATCTGAGGTCATCAGTCCCCTAGAACTTTCAACTACTTAAACCTAACTAACCTAAGGACATCACACACACCCATGGCCGAGGCAGGATTCGAACCGCGCCCTGCGACCGTAGCGGTCGCGCGGTTCCAGACTGTAGCGCCTGGAACCGCTCGGCCACCACGGCCGGCCAGCGTAATATGTTAGGAAACGTTGGTGATGGAGAAAGCTCTTGTGAGCTAGATATTAATATTCTGTCATCTTAAATTCTTCGTCATTCGTCGAGGTTTAGACCTGCGGACTAAGTTATAGCTGAAGTATCACAATGAATTAACAACACTCCCTCCTTTTTGCAAGTACAGAATTTGCGTTTTACGTTACTATTCAAACAAATTCCAACGGAGTTGTGGAATCGACAGTGGGTTTTTTTCTGATACGTACATACAAATTATATTTAGGTTCGGGAATATGTTATGTATGTAATTTAAATAACAACAAAACCTGATTAACATTTTTCCCAGCCTAAATATGGCCAATATGTACGTATGTATGAATTTCTGAAAAATAAAAGAAAAAAGCCACTGAGGATGCAAAACTGTGTTGAAATATCTGTGTGTATTAAAGAAAAATAATAAATGCTAACTTGTAAAAAGGTGGACAAATCCTTAATCCATTATTACTTTCTGCAAGAATGAATAAAGAGCTAAAAAAAGGAAAAAAAATTCCACTGTGATAACTGAAATATCTGCCACAAGCTTGCGTAATCGTCTGACTTAAAATTCTCCCTTTTCTAACCAGTGGTGGAAATATTCCTTGTTACTTAGTGAGGAGGAGTACCGCAACCTGTTTTGAGGCTACATAAAAACAAGTTACGAAGTTGTACAAATAGCGCAAAAACAGAAAGGCCTCGCAGTTAATATTTCTTAAGCATCTTCATGTGTGCTTAATCGATAGTCATTTAACCCTTTCGATATGGTGAACTTCCTTAGAAATCGGGAGCGAATGTGCCGCCCAGCTGGGGGACTGCTGTAGCAGTTCCGCCTGGGGTCGTATTTCCACGCTTCACTACGCTCGGCTTGTGTGGAAGTTTGTCCTGTGCACCATCCAGCCGTTTTTCTTGAGTCATACTGCTCATTTCCCGCCTCGTTTCTAATCTGAAGTGACGTGTTGTTAACCTCAGTTACTTTATTCTAGAAGTGATATGGCAAACAAGCGATATTCTGTGGAGGAAGCTCTTTCTCTCATACTGGGTAGTGACTCTGAAGATGAAAGCGAATTCTCATCCGAATCTGACGATGAACTTGAAACACCTATGGTAGCTGCTTCTACATCAGGTACACGTGCTTCTCCAGCTGTTCCATTGACAGCCCCAGACTTGGATTTGTTCACGGATAGATGACGAGTCATCAGAACTGCCGAACAAAAGAGAAATAACGTGGAAAAATCACGACTTGAACGGGAAGAGACACGAGCTTGATGAAGCTGCTTCTGGACTGAAAGGTATCGTAAACAATGACCGCATGTTCAGTTACTTTCAGTTGTTCTTTAGCACGAATATCATAAACACTTTGTATGACGAAACTAACAGATACTTTCCTCAAATGGTGGCTGCTGGTCGCGTTCCAGAAAGGAACCAAGGAGAATGGAGTGACGTGTGTGTAAGTGATATTTACGTTGGTATTGCCAATATATTTATCATGACAAGAGTAAAGAAATTGAGCCTGTCTGAATACTGTTCTGCGAATCCATTTATTCATACGATAGACGCTTTAAATAATAAAGCACCCCCCCTCCCGAGCTGAATGCAAAACCCGGGTATTATAGAATGTACGAAAAAATTACGCGAAGATCTCGAAGGTCCAAGTAAAACTGTTTTCATTAAAAATGTATATCAAAGAAATGTGTGATTTGTATCAATCTTTTCCCGAATAAATACACTACTGACCATTAAAATTGCTACACCACGAAGATGACGTGCTACAGACTCGAAATTTAACCGACAGGAAGAAGATGCTGTGATATGCAAATGATTAGCTTTTCAGAGCATTCACACAAGGTTGGCGCCGGTGGCGACACCTACAACGTGCTGACATGAGGAAAGTTTCCAACCGATTTCTCATACACAAACAGCAGTTGAACGGCGTTGCCTGGAAAAACGTTGTTGTTATGCCTCGTGTAAGGAGGAGAAATGCGTACCATCACGTTTCCGACTTTGATAAAGGTCGAATTGTAGCCTATCGTGATTGCGGTTTATCGTATCGCGACATTGCTGCTCGCCTTGGTCGAGATTCAATGACTGTTAGCAGAATATGGAATCGGTGGGTTCAGGAGGGTAATAGGGAACGCCGTGCTCGATCCAAACGGCCTCGTACCACTAGCAGTCGAGATGACAGGCATCTTATCCGCATGGCTGTAACGGATCGTGCAGCCACGTCTTGATCCCTGAGTCAATAGATGGGGACGTTTTGCAAGACAACAACCATCTGCACGAACAGTTCGACGACGTTTTTGCAGCATGGACTATCAGCTCGGAGACCATGGCTGCGGTTACCCTTGACGCTGCGTCACAAACAGGAGCGCCTGCGATGCTGTACTCGACGATGAACCTGGGTGCACGAATGGCAAAACGTCATTTTTTCGGATGAATCCAGGTTCTGTTTACAGCATCATGATGGTCGCATCACATCGTGGTGAACGCATATTGGAAGCGTGTTTTCGTCATCGCCATACTGGCGTATCACCCGGAGTGATGGTATGGGGTGCCCTGGCCAGCACATTCTCTAGATCTCTCACCAATTGACAACATTTGGTCAATGGCGGCCGAGCAACTGGCTCGTCACATCGTCACAATACGCCAGTCACTACTCTTGATGAACTGTGGTATCGTGTTGAAGCTGCATGGCCAGCTGTACCTGTACACGCCATCCAAGCTCTGTTTGACTCAATGCCCAGGCGTATCAAGGCCGTTATTATGGCCAGAGGTGCTTGTTGTGGGTACTGATTTGTCAGGATCTTTGCACCGACATTGCGTGATAATGTAATTACATGTCAGTTCTAGTATAATACATTTGTCCACTGAATATTCGTTTATCCTCTGCATTTCTTCTTGGTGTAGCAATCTTAATAGCCAGTAGTGTATGAAGTCAAATAATTGCGATAACGCTACGAGTGTGAAAACAGGACAGAGTAGGGCCGATGGCAGCGCGAAAAATGCGCCGTGTAGCGGGCTCGGCTGTACGGGACTGCGCATGACGCACATGACGCAACAATCACGGCGCCGGCGTGAAAGAGTCAAAGGGGGTGGACTGAAATATGGGAACACCAAAAACAATACACATTCCCACACCGAATACGGTAGAGGGAAACTGTTGGGATTCAATACAACTTCCAGTCTTCTGGGAATAGATACGTGCATGCCTATACGATTTTCAAGGGAATCTAATACCACCACTCATGCGGAACATGGTCAAGTTAAGGTAACCATGACAGAGGTGGATAGTCATGACGAATGCCTCTCTGCAGAGTAGACCATAAAGGCTCAATACTTTTGTGAATCGATGCCTGGGGTGGTCAGGGGAGACGCGATAATTCATCATCGAGCTCACAGAACAAATCCTGGACAATAAGAGCTTGTCAACAGGAGCTCTATCGTCTTCGAAAACGGCATCCCAATTGGGGAACAAACATTACTACTCGATGGTACTGATCAGACAAAATGATCACATAATCCTTGGCAGGGTAACTAAGAGACCCATGGAATACCACGATATTGCTACCGAAATCACCGAATAATGCCAGCCATGTTTCACTCATGTGACGCTAAGTCGGCCAGAAGTAAGAAACAGTTACAGACTGTTGTACCCTGGGAGTGGTTCTGGAATGCCAGCTTGCCTTGAAATTCCCTGCTTATGGACCTGCCATCGTGTTGTTTTGGTGCTAACAGAATTCGCGAGTCGACGTTCAGTTTTGCACTCGCACACTTTTTTCAATCTTCTGCCACGATTGTTTTATACGACCATTCAACGCACAGTTGCGTCCGATTTGTGACTTATCGGATGAAGTTTTTCGGCTTTCGTGTACGCGGTATAAATCTTCGATGTGGAGCTCCTTGAAATACGCAACACTTCGGCATCCTTGATTATGGAAGCACCCACCACACGAAAGCCGAAAGTTTACACAAGTTAGAATTCAATTAGCTCCGACATAATGCCCTCACAACTACACCAAACGCTGTTCTGACCGCGACTGACACTTGCAGCGTATTGAAATGAAACGCCGTGGCGTGCTTAAAGGTCACCATACACAGGTACACTGCACCGCCAGCGACGGCGGTAACTACGTCGCAGAGGCATTGCTGTGGCACGTTAACACAAGTGAGACTACAGGACTCTTGGCTAAACAGCCTTATGGTACTCTTGTTCCAAGCATGCCATTTTTTTTGACTACGAGAACGAAGAAGAAGTTAAATGCACACCGCCGATGTGACCGTGCAGTTCAAATGGTTCAAATGGCTCTGAGCACTATGGGACTTAACATCTGTGGTCATCAGTCCCCTAGAACTTAGAACTACTTAAACCTAACTAACTCAAGGACATCACACACATCCATGCCCGAGGCAGGATTCGAACCTGCGACCGTAGCGGTCACGCGGTTCCAGACTGAAGCGCCAGAACCGCTCGGCCACACCGGCCGGCCGTGCGGTTCTAGGTGCTTCAGTCTGGAACCGCGTGACCGCTACGGTCGCAGGTTCGAATCCTGCCTTGGGGATGGATGTGTGTGATGTCCTTGGGTTAGTTAGGTTTAAGTAGTTCTAAGTTCTAGGGGACTGATGACCACAGATGTTAAGTCCCATAGTGCTCAGCGCCATTTGAACCATTTGAAACGCTGTGTGGCGAGGCCTGATCGCCTGGTGGAAGTCTTTTGAAGTGACGTCACTTCGGCGACTTGGGCGTCGATGACGATGAAATGATGATGACGAAGACGACACAAACACCCAGTCCCTGAGCGGAGAAAATGTCCAACTCGTACGGGAATCGAATCCGAGCTCCCCAGCATGACAATCCTGAGTGCTGAGTACGGACTCCGTTCGTGGTCAGATACAACAGTGGAACCTGCAAGCTCGGTCAGCATCTGCATTTACGTTCGAGGAAGCATTTCTCGCTCTGTTTGCAAATCTTTGCCCAACCCCTATATATCACTAAATTTGTAATCTTCAGACACAAATAAATACTCTGAAAAAGAAGACCATTCGTATCTGCTTGGTGGCTGTATCACTCCTTAGCTTCAGCCTGTAAATTCACAAACTCACTAAACTTGTGTTCCATTAAGTTTCGGGTGTGCAGCCGCAAGAAATCTCCTTCTTCTAATATTTCGGCTGTATAACGTTCAGCCGTCTTCAGAGTGAGTCGCAAGACTGCCGCTCCAGTGCTCGCTTCGTCCCTTCATACTCGTGTACCGCGCGACTGCGCATGCGGCCACAGATGCAAATGCGCCAGAGACGTTGGTCGGCGGCAGAGACGTGCATAATGCGCGCCTTGTATCTATGACTCCGCAGTTGATCTTTGTTGGCATATCGATATATCATTGTGAGCTGCACTGTGACGACGGCTTTGTGAGTTTATTACAGCAAGTGCCGGATTCCATGATTTATCAAGATTGAAATCACTATCTCTATTAATTAAATTCGTCGTCAAGCGAATTTCAATCGCCTCCTTCACTATCGAGTCCCAAAAGGATGATGTAGTTGCCAAAATTTTGACGTTGTCATACAACATACTGTGACTATTATCAATACAGTGCTCTGCCACTGCCGACTTATTAGGTTGTAAAAGTCGTGTGTACCTCCGGTGTTCTGTACATCTTTCTTGGACAGTACGAGTTGTTTGTCTGATGTAAGAAAGGCCACATTGACATGGAATTTTGTAAACTCTAGATTTTCGGAGCAGCAAATCATCTTTCACGGAGCCCACGAGTGCAGCTGTCTTGGGTGGAGGACGAAAAATCACTTTTACCTTGTGTCTGCCAAGGTTGCGTCCTATTTTTGATGAGAGGCTACCCACATACGGCAGGAAGGCCGTCGATTTTAAGGTTTCTTCATCTTCTTCTGCTTTCTTTGTGGCCTCTTTCGGTTTAATTTTTAGTGCCCTCTGTATTTGTTGTGGAGAGTACCCATTGTCTTCAAACACTCTTTGTAAGTGGGAAAGTTCATCTTGCAGACTGCTTTCGACAGAAATAAGATGAGCTCTGTGGGTCAAAGTTCGGAGAACACTCATTGTCTGAGCAGGATGGTGGCAGCTATTTGCACGTAAATACAGATCGGTGTGCGTCGGCTTCCTATGTACTTCATGTCCCAAAGTGCCATCCTCTCTGCGCCGAACAAAAACATCCAAGAATGTAAGGCATCCCTCCTTTTCAATTTCCATTGTGAACTTTATTTGATCGTGGAAAGAGTTCAGATGTCTTAAGAAGTCTTGCAAGTTGTCTTCACCATGGGGCCAAACTATAAAGGTGTCATCAACATACCTTCGGAATACCGTGGGTTTCAAGTCAGCAGATTCAAGCGCCATCTCCTCAAAGTCCTCCATAAATAAATAGGCCACCAGAGGGGATAAGGGACTACCCATGGCGACTCCGTCCGTCTGTTCAAAAAATTCGTTGTAAATAAGAAATATGTGGAGGTCAGAACATGTTTAAATAAAGATGCAATTTTTTTGTCATAACTTCTTTCAATAAGCTGTAGAGATTCTGGAAGGGGAACCTTTGTAAATAAAGCCACCACATCAAAACTCACTAATATATCAGACGGGTTCATTTTCAACGATTTCAGTTTACTAATGAAGTCAGCCGAGTTTCTTATGTGGTGGGTACATTTTCCCACAAGAGGCCTCAACAATGATGCCAGATGTTTGGCAATGTCATAGGTCGGAGAGGCTATGTCACTCCCTATGGGGCGTAGAGGGACACCTTTCTTGTGGACCTTTGGTAGTCCATAAAGTCTAGGAGGCACTGGACCTCTCGGTTTCAATATCCGAACAACTTCTGGTGGAAAGGGAGAATTCTTCGCCACTCGATTAGTGGGATCCCTGCTGATCTTCCGGTACATGCTGTCACTCAATAAATTGTACATTTTATCAAGGTATTCGTCCCAAGACAATAAAACAGTAGCATTACCTTTATCTGCTGGGAGTACCACCGTCTGAGTATCCAGGCGAAGCTTGCGTAGAGCAGCCCTCTCTGCCACAGATATATTGCTCCTTTGTGGGCGAGCCTTCATAATTGCACGGCATGTTTCACGTCTTATTTCCTCTGCTGAATCCGAGGGAAGTGCTCGAACAGCTTCTTCAATGGCGCTGATAAACGAAGGCAATGGCAGAACCTGTGGCGTGGGTGCAAAATTCAGTCCCTTACTCTAAACCATCATCGTAGCATCGTCCAAATCTCTACCTGTCATATTAATAACAGGGCGTCGAATAACAGTTTCTCGCTGCGATGTTGTCTTCAGTCGACTAAATTTTGCAGTCTGTCGGGATCTGGCCACCTCACATATCCAGTCTGATTTGGTCAAAGTTGTACCATCAATCCAATTCCAAGAATCATAGGGTATCTCCACAGACATCTTCAGGTGCAGGCGATAAAGTTCTTCAGAAACCAGGTCTAATTTTCGGCGAGTACAGTGGATCCTCTCCTTAACAATAGCAGAACCAGCTTTTGTTAAAATCTTATTCATAGACGTCGTTTTTATAAAATGTACTAATCCGGCAAACTTCGGAATTATGCCCTGGTCATGGCACCTTAGTAAAAAACTTAAAGAGCACAGTAATCTCTCCCTCAAGTGTCGAAGCTTATCCAATCGTCGAACACATAAAACCATCTCCTCCCCGCAGAGGTACTTGATGTGCATGTTCAGGTTTTGTTGGCGCAAAGACTGTTCCATTAAGTTTCGGGTGTGCAGCCGCAGGAAATCTCCTTCTTCTTCTAATATTTCGGCTGTATAACGTTCAGCCATATTCAGAGTGAGCCGCAAGACTGCCGCTCCAGTGCTCGCTTCGTCCCTTTATACTCGTGTACCGCGCGACTGCGCATGCGGCCACAGATGCAAATGCGCCAGAGACGTTGGTCGGCGGCAGAGACGTGCATAATGCGCGAGTTGTATCTATGACTCCGCAGTTGATCTGTGTTGGCATATCGATATATCATTGTGAGCTGAACTGTGACGACGTCTTTGTGAGTTTATTATAGCAAGTGCCGGATTCCATGATTTATGATGAGGTGGCCACATCCCGACAGACTGCCAAATTTTGGCCCCATGGTGAAGACAACTTGCAAGACTTCTTAAGACATCTGAACTCCCTCCACGATCAAATAAAGTTCACAATGGAAATTGAAAAGGAGGGATGCCTTACTTTCTTGGATGTTTTGGTTCGGCGCAGAGGATGGCACTTTGGGACATGAAGTACATAGGAAGCCGACGCACACCGATCTGTATTTACGTGCAAATAGCTGCCACCATCCTGCCCAGACAATGAGTGTTCTCCGAACTATGACCCACAGAGCTCATCTTATTTCTGTCGAAAGCAGTCTGCAAGATGAACTTTCCCACTTACAAAGAGTGTTTGAAGACAATGGGTACTCTCCACAACAAATACAGAGGGCACTAAAAATTAAACCGAAAGAGGCCACAAAGAAAGCAGAAGAAGATGAAGAAACCTTAAAATCGACGGCCTTCCTGCCGTATGTGGGTAGCCTCTCATCAAAAATAGGACGCATCCTTGGCAGACACAAGGTAAAAGTGATTTTTCGTCCTCCACCCAAGACAGCTGCACTCGTGGGCTCCGTGAAAGATGATTTGCTGCTCCGAAAATCTGGAGTTTACAAAATTCCATGTGAATGTGGCCTTTCTTACATCAGACAAACAACTCGTACAGTCCAAGAAAGATGTACAGAACACCGGAGGTACACACGACTTTTACAACCTAATAAGTCGGCAGTGGCAGAGCACTGTATTGATAATAGTCACAGTATGTTGTATGACAACGTCGAAATTTTGGCAACTACATCATCCTTTTGGGACTCGATAGTGAAGGAGGCGATTGAAATTCGCTTGACGACGAATTTAATTAATAGAGATAGTGATTTCAATCTTGATAAATCATGGAATCCGGCACTTGCTGTAATAAACTCACAAAGCCGTCGTCACAGTGCAGCTCACAATGATATATCGATATGCCAACAAAGATCAACTGCGGAGTCATAGATACAAGGCGCGCATTATGCACGTCTCTGCCGCCGACCAACGTCTCTGGCGCATTTGCATCTGTGGCCGCATGCGCAGTCGCGCGGTACAACAGTATAAAGGGACGAAGCGAGCACTGGAGCGCCCCCGCCCCCCAAAATCTACAAGTCCCTCCAGGTCCTTGAGCGTCATGCACTCCGCCTCGCCTTCCGTATACGCCTCCCGTCCCCCACGCGGATCCTCTATGATCTCATTCCTTTCCCCCATCTGCTCCTATTCCTCGAACATATCTGCATCCTCTACACCTCCCGCCGTCTTGAACCCCCTCACCCTCTGTTTGCTCCTCTCCTCTCCGATCCCCGCCCCCTGCCACGTCTTCACCGTTGTGTCCCCCCTACCCTCCATCTCTACACCCTACATCTCCTTTCCCAAGGTGGCTTCCATCAACTCCCCCTCCTGGATGATGCCCTCTCTCCCTCCATTTATCCCTCCTATCAACTCTGATCCTCACTCCCCCTCCTTTCCTCTGTACTTTTCCCGGGCTCCCTCTCCCCCCCTTCCATCCTCTTTCTTCCCCACCTCCCCTCTCTTTGCCCCCTTCTCTCCCCCACGTCCTTTTACATTTCCCTCCTCTGCCTCCTCTCATTCCCTCTCGCGTCTGCCCTTCTCCCCCTTTATTAGACCTCTCCCTCCTTGGTTCCCCCCCCCCCCCTTTTCGTTTTTTCCTCTCCTCCCTCCTTGTTTTTCCCCCTTCTGCAGGTCCCCCCCCCATCTGCCTTTGGATCGTGAGGGCCATATTTGTGCTGCCTTTTTCGTGGGGTTTTTTATGGTGTGTTTTTCCAGTGAGTGTTCCGTGTTGTGTCTTTTGGGAAGTGTAGCGAACAGCCACCATACTGTCGCTGGGTGTGCTTTTTTTTTTATCTCTTGCGAACAGAAACCAGACTGTCGCCATGTTTTTTAATTGTGTGTCTACTATGTTACTTGTCTAATTCCTGTGTATTTTATCTACATTGCCAACCCCTTTTGCTTTCTGTTTTAACTTTCCGCATTTTTACGCCATTTTACACTTTAAATCACCATTTTATCGCCTGCTTTTCTTTGTTACTTTATTCTTCCTTTATTTAAAAAAAAGTCTGTAGGCTGTAGAGCAGCGTAGTAAGCTGCTGCCAGCCCGCCCCGTCGGGGGGAATTGAAAATCAATAAAGAAAAAAAAAAGCTGGAGCGGCAGATTCGAGGGTTGTATTCCCTCACTTCTTCATCGAAGACTTTCACTGCCTGGGCTACTCTCAGGGTGCATCTTCGACGTGGAAGGTCCCCGCCATTTCCTTACCGTGTCGTCTGCTCGCCGTCACTACTGCTCGCCGTCCGGTCCTCCTCGCCGCCGCCGCCGCCGCCTGCCGGTGCTCGCCACCGCCGCCGTTTGGTCGCTGCCTGCCGTCGCCGTCACCGCCGCCGCCGCTGCCGCCGCCACCTGGTCGCCGCCGCCGCCGCCGCCTGGTCACCACCGCCGCCGCCAGCTAGTCGCCGCTTGCCGGTGCTCGCCGCCGCCGCCGTTCGGTCGCTGCCTGCAGCTGCCTGGTCGCCGCCGCCGCAGCCACCTGCCGCCGCGCCGCCCTTCTCGCGCGCCGCCACCATGTCCCAACCCACCACCACTACCATTTTCACCTCTCCCTCCGCTGCTCCAACCACCATCACATGGAGCTCATCCTCCACCCCACTTCCCGCCCTTCCTTCTCTCCCTGTCCACCCCAACCCTGCGCCACTTTCGGTTGTAACCACCCCCAACTCCTCCTCCCCTATCACTGTCGCCCCATCGATAGCTACTGATTTTCCGCTGCTCCCTGCACCGCCTCCGACAGGCTCCAAGCCAGCACGGATTTCGGCTCGATGTTCCACAGTCTCTGTGACACCCACGCCCCCTCAGTCTGCGTCATCCACTGCTCGAGGTGGTCCTGCCCCTGCCATCTCCCCCTGCAACCCGTCCCCCTACCCCCTATACACCCGGTCGTGACCACGAAACCCTCAAAGCGCCCGAATGTTGACCCTTCCCCCGAAGTCTCCTCCACAAAAACCCCCACTCCTCGTGACCCACCCACCCCCATGGACGCGGCTCCGACCCCCGCCCCCGCCACGCCTGCCACCCACACCTTTGTCCTCTCCAATCCTGACCCTCAATTCGTTGATGCCCACCCTCACCCTCGCCATCCGGAAATACTACCCCAATGCCCCCATCTCCCTTCTGATTCCTCGCAAGGACTCGGTCCTCATTAAATCCCCGAATGCTTCCTTCCACACCGATCTCCTCTCCCGCATCCCCCGTATCCACTGCTGTGATCACGAAGCTTAGCCCCGTGATCACGGAGGCTGAGGTGTTGGCGGAACTCAACTCCCGGCCCGACATTGAAATCCGCTTGGCCCGTCGCATCTTCAATGATGCCGGGCCAACCTTTCTCATGTGGATATTCACCAAATCCTCCTCCTCCATTGACCGCCTCCTCACTGAGGGAGCCCTCATCTACTATCGCCATCATAAGGTGGACCCCTCCCTTTCCCCAGTCCAATCCTACTGCTGCCAATGCTGTCTCACCTACAATGACCACGTTACCTCTGCCGTTAAGAACCCCCCTACTTGTCCCCTCTGCAAAGCTTCACACTTCCTCAAGAATTGCCCCAACCTCACCTCTCCCCCCTCCTGCAACACTAGCAATGAACCACATCCTACCTACTCCTCAAAGTGTAAAGCGAAACCTCCACCAGTCACCCCTGAGCTCACCGTCCCTGTCCGTCCTGTTGATGACCCCATCCACCCCAACAATTTGCTCCGCCCTCCCCCTACTGCTGAGGATATCATCCGTTTCACCACCATTGTGCTCCAAAACATCCACCCCTTCCAGAGCTCGCACACTCTTTCCCAAATCGCCCTCGCTGCCCGTTCCATCTTACCACCTATGCCACATACTCCCACAACCAGGCCCACTTCACCTTCACCCCCCTCACCACCCTCGTCTATCCCCTCCCATGGTACACGAACCCTACTGTCTCCTGTACCACAACATTCGCTCCCTGCCCACCCACAAACTCCTTTTCCCCCACACCTGCCGTCAGCACTGCGTGGATGCCTTCGTCCTAAATGAAACCTTCCTTCAACCCCGTATCTCCGTCTCCACGGCTCCTTACACCCTACACCGCACCGATAACCCGTACCCTCTGGCATGTGGCGGAGTTGCTATAGGCCACCTCAAGCACCTCCCTGTCCGGCCCCAACCTCTCCTTAACAATCCTGCCGAGCATCTCACCCTCAGCCTCTTCTTCCCCACCCTTACCATCACCTGTGCCACCAATTATGTCCGCCCTCACACCCCCATCCCATACGATTTCCTGGCCCACATTGACCGCACCTTCTCCACCTACATGATTGCCGCCGACCTAAATATCCACAGCCGTGATCCTGCTGACCTCCAGTGATGGCATCAGGTTCTCACCACTCTCCAGGGCGATCTGGTTCCCTCGCCTCAGCACACCCGACCTGAATCCAACACCACTCCTGATGTGGTCCTTGCCTCTCCCAACCTCCTTGGGCGCATCACTGCAGATGTCCTTGACCTCATTGGCAGTGACCATGCTCGTGTTCTCGTCACTATCTCTAATGGTCGCCATCCCCGCAACGCTCCTCGCCCTGACGTCCCTCCTAAACTTGTCCATGATTACTCCCGTGCCAACTGGGATGCCTACCGGGACTCCATTCACACCCAGGTTGATGGCCATGACCTTACCCTCCAATCTCCTGATGACATCTCTCGCGCTGCTGCCTTCCTGCACCAGACCTTGTCTGACGCCGTCGCCACCCATATCCCCACCAAAGCCATCCACCCTCACCGCCCCGCCCTGCCTCCACGGGCTGTCCTTCTTCCTCGAGAGTCCCACCGCCTCTACCGCTCTTTTCTCCGCACTCGTGACTGGGATACACTTACCCGGCACCGGCAATTACGACGACACATCCGCAACCTGCTTACTGCGAAGAAACGCCGTGCCTGGCGCCAGACATGTACACAACTCAACACCACGCTCCCCATAAACTCTTCCAAGTATTGGTCTGCTTTCCACCACCTTACTGGGAACCGCCCCACCCCCAGTAACCTCTCCTCCTTAATGACCGTCCCTTTCCTGACAACCTCAGTAAGGCCAACCACTTTGCCTCCCACCTCTCTGATGTTTTTTCCATCCCAGATGATCCCCACTTTGATTATTCCCTCTTCCCTGATGTCATGGACCGTACGAATACCTCTGTTCCTCCCCTTGCTCCTAGCTTCCAGTACTTGGGCCACACCCCACCATCTGAACTTGACACTCCCTTCACTACCCAGGACATCAGCCTCACACTCCGCACTAAACGCAACACTGCTCCCGGCCATGACTGCATTACCTACCGCCACCTCAAACACTGCCCTCCCTTGTTCCTTTCCATCCTTGCCACCCTCTACAATGTCATCCTTGCCACTGGCTTCTATCCCGACCTGTGGAAAACCTCCCGTATCCTGATGTTCTCCAAACCCAACAAGCCTCCATCTGATGCCTCTTCCTATCGTCCTATCTGTCTCACATCGGTGTTCAGCAAGCTCTTGGAATCCATCCTTTCCCGGCGCATCCATCACCACCTCCGCCAAAACCATCTCCTCCCAAACACCCAATGTGGCTTTCGACCTTCCTTCACTGCTTATGACCAACTCCTCCGCCTCACTCATCTCCTCTCCCTCCAGCTAAACTCCCGTCGCTCCACCATTTTTGTCTACCTTGACCTCGAAAAGGCCTACGACTGTGTCTGGCATCCCGGTCTCCTGTTTAAACTCCACACCTACTCCCTTCCTATCAACTACATCCATCTGGTGGCCTCCTTCCTCTCCCACTGCCCCTCCTATGTTACCATCCATAATGCCAATTACCACACATTTTACCCCTCTGCAGGTGTGCCGCAGGGCTCTGTCCTCTCCCCTTTCTTCTACCTCCTGTACACGGCAGATATGCCCCAAACCCCCCCCCCCCACTCCAGTACACCTCTTGCAATATTCTGATAACACCGCATTCCTCGCCCTCGCTCCTACCCTCCAATGGTCCCAACGCCTTCTCCAGAATAACATTGACCTTTTTGCTGCATGGTGTAACCAGTGGCTCCTGAAACTCAACCCTTCCAAGACCCAGGCGATCATCGTAGGTCGTACCACTCGCTCCTTCCGGCTCCTGGATTTCTCCCTTACTGTCTGTGCCCGTCCTGTCCGCCTCACCACCACCCTCACCTACCTTGGCCTCACCATTGACCGTCACGTCACCTGGATTCCTCATCTCTGCTCCATCCAATCCAAAGCCCACAACCGCCTCTGACTCCTCAAACTCCTCTCCGGCCGGACATGGGGGTTGCACCCCTCTACCATCCTCCACACCTACAAATCCTTAATCCATCCCATCCTCTGTTATGCCAGTAATGCCTGGATATCTGCCCCCCCCCTCCAGATCCTTGAGCGTCATGCACTCCGCCTCGCCTTCCGTATACGCCTCCCGTCCCCCACACGGATATCATTCCTTTCCCCCATCTGCTCCTATTCCTTGAACATAGCCGCATCCTCTACACCTCCCGCCGTCTTGAACCCCCTCACCCCCTGGTTGCTCCTCTCCTCTCCCATCCCCGCCCCCTGCCACGTCTTCACCGTTGTGTCCCCCCTACCCTCCATCTCTACACCCTACATCTCCTTTCCCAAGGTGGCTTCCATCAACTCCCCCTCCCGGATGATGCCCTCTCTCCCTCCATTTATCCTTCCTATCAACTCTGATCCTCACTCCCCCTCCTTTCCTCCGTCCTTTCCCTGGGGTCCCTCCCCCCTTCCATCCTCTTTCTTCCCCACCTCCCCTCTCTTTGCCCTCTTCTCTCCCCCATGTCCTTTTACATTTCCCTCCTCTGCCCCCTCTCATTCCCTCTCGCGTCTGCCCTTCTCCCCCTTTATTAGTCCTCTCCCTCCTTGGTTCCCCCCCCCTTTTCGCTTTTTCCTCTCCTCCCTCCTTGTTTTTCCCCCTACTCCACGTCCCCCCCCCCATCTGCCTTGGATCTGGAGTACCATATTTGTGCCGCCTTTTTCGTGCAGTGTTTTCCAGTGTGTTTTTCCAGTGCGTGCTCCGTGTTGTGTCTTTTGGGAAGTGTAGCGAACAGCCATCATACTGTCACTGGGTGTGCTTTTTTTTTATCTCTTGTGAACAGAAACCAGACTGTCGCCATGTTTTTTAATTGTGTGTCTACTATGTTACTTGTCTAATTCCTGTGTATTTTATCAACATTGCCAACCCCTTTTGCTTTCGGTTTTAACTTTCCGCATTTTTACGCCATTTTACACTTTAAATCACCATTTTATCGCCTGTTTTTCCTTTTTTCATTCTTCTTCCTTTTTAAACAAAAGTTTGTAGGCTGTAGAGCAGCGTAGTAAGCTGCTGCCAGCCCGCCCCCTTCGGGGGGAATTGAAAATCTATCAGGAAAAAAAAAAAAAAACTGGAGCGGCTGTCTTGCGGCTCACTCTGAAGATGGCTGAACGTTATACAGCCGAAATATTAGAAGAAGAAGGAGATTTCTTGCGGCTGCACACCCGAAACTTAATGGAACAGTCTTTGCGCCGCCAAAACCTGAACATGACCACTAAACTTGTGTTCAGACCTTTTTTCCTTCTATTTTCGTTATTCGTTTTCTTTGCTTTATTTTGACAACCATTTTGCCTGTGCACATAGATATTATTTCCTTTCACATAACGATCGCTAAAACGAAACCCTGCACAAGATTTCACATTCGTAATAAACGAAAAGTAAAATGGAAAAGGAACAGTCAAGATACGTATCAGTTGAACAGTATTTCACGTTGATCATACAATGTAGGCCTTCATGGCTGGTATTGTCGTCACTTAAAGCTTCCGGGCTGATAGGCCGTGGTCGATGTACAAAACTCTCCCATGACGTTTCGTCTCCGACTGTGGGAGACATCCTCAGAAGTAAAGCGGCGAACTGCGAAGAGAACTCGAGGAAGCGCTGATTTTATAGGCAAAGGGCGCCACTGTCCATCACGCGGTGTCGGCTATGAGTCTGGCCCCGGTAATGCCAACATTCTCGATTGAAAGTAATCGATCGTCACGCTTCCAGTGCTACGCTGGATCCAAATTTTATCCACTTTAACATCTTCCTCCTTCCTGTTAAAATTATTACGGTGTTTATCAACCTCGATAGCCTCTCTCTACCTGCGCACATAATAATGCGAGGTTTTACATTTGACGCTCGTCTCGCTGAATTTTATTTCGTGATTATTTTCCTGGTAAACATGTTCTGCTACGGCCCATTTATCCGTGTGACCTAGGCGGCAATTCCTCCTACGTTCAACAGGACAGGTTCTCTTTGTGATATCGATAGAAACCTGTCCACAACTATAAGGAATTTTGTATACCCCGGTGTAGCAAAAGGATGTCATGCATCTTTTGCCGATCTTAAGTATTCCTTTTTTTTCCTGGTGGGTCTGAAAATGAATGTGGTCTGCTTACTCCAGACTTCCAAGAAGACAATACCCGCGTTCGCACAGCTTCACACATACATTCGTGGTCTGATGTACATTCTGGCACCTCACCATACTGCGACTACCCACTATACCACCTGATCTTAAACTCGTAGATTATGTGTGGGACTGTTTCAGACAGTGAGTGGAACCTAGGAGTCATCACTCCCCCATCTGATAGCTCTGCGGTACCCGATTATTAAGGAATGGCTTCACCTGGGTACGGTACACCTGAAGAAATTCTTATATTCTCTTCCTCGCAAAACTCCAGTCATTATCAAGACAAGAGGCTGTGTTATGTGCCCTTAAACCCTTTTCACACGAGCGAGTTTCTGGTCAAAATCAACTACTCAAATTGTGTGCACGGTGCATGCCTGCTTGTAAATTAGCAACCAACCACGGCCCGAATGTATCTATGACGTCAATGACCTATACTTTGTGCCAAGTGTGCAATCGTAAATTTCAGAGTATGCTGCACACTGCACAAGCGCGGAGACAAGGGACTCAGGCAGCGTCTGCTAACATTGGAAGTTATAACCCATTCTGGCCGAGCTCACCCCTATCATAGAAATTCATTTTCTGCTTTTTTTTTTTTTTTGTAAACAGAGAAGCGAGTTTTAATGAAAATTGTTTCAACAGTGAAAACGTCAGATTTACTGGACGAGAAAAATACGAGGTGCATTCAAGTTCTAAGGCCTCCGATTTTTTTCTAATTAACTACTCACCCAAAATTGATGAAAGTGGCGTTACTTCTCGACATAATCGCCCTGCAGACGTACACATTTTTCACAACGCTGACGCCATGATTCCTTGGCAGCGGCGAAGGCTTCTTTAGGAGTCTGTTTTGACCACTGGAAAATCACTGAGGCAATAGCAGCACAGCTGGTGAATGTGCGGCCACGGAGAGTGTGTTTCATTGTTGGAAAAAGCCAAAAGTCACTAGGAGCCAGATCAGGTGAGTAGGGAGCATGAGGAATCACTTCAAAGTTGTTATCACGAAGAAACTGTTGCGTAACGTTAGCTCTACGTGCGAGTGTGTTGTCTTGGTGAAACAGCAAACGCGCAGCCCTTCCCGGACGTTTTTGTTGCAGTGCAGGAAGGAATTTGTTCTTCAAAACATTTTCATAGGATGCACCTGTTACCGAAGTGTCCTTTGTAACGCAATGGGTAAGGATTACGCTCTCGCTGTCCCAGAACATGGACACCATCATTTTTTCAGCACTGGCGGTTACCCGAAGTTTTTTTGGTGGCGGTGAATCTGTGTGCTTCCATTGAGCTGTCTGGTGCTTTGTTTCTTGATTGAAAAACGGCATCCACTTCTCATCCATTGTCACAACCGACGAAAAGGAAGTCCCATTCATGCTGTCGTTTCGCGTCAACATTGCTTGGCAACTTGCCACACGGGCAGCCATGTGGTCGTCCGTCAGCATTCGTGGCACCCACCTGGATGACACTTTTCGCATTTTCAAGTCGTCATGCAGGATTGTGTGCACAGAACCCACAGAAATGCCAACTCTGGAGGATATCTGTTCAATAGTTATTCGGCGATCCCCCAAAACACTTTTCTCCACTTTCTCGATCATGTCGTCAGACCGGCTTGTGCGAGCCCGAGGTTGTTTCGGTTTGTTGTCACACGATGTTCTGCCTTCATTAAACTGTCACACCCACGAACGCACTTTCGACACATCCATAACTCCATCACCACATGTCTCCTTCAACCGTCGATGAATTTCAATTGGATTCACACCACGCAAATTCAGGAAACGAATGATTGCACGCTGTTCAGGTAAGGAAAAAAATCGCCATTTTAAGTATTTAAAACAGTTCTCATTCTCGCCGCTGGCGGTAAAATTCCATCTGCCGTACGATGCTGCCATCTCTGGGGCGTATTGACAATGAACACGGCCTCATTTTAAAACAATGTGCATGTTTGTATCTCTTTCCAGTCCGGAGAAAAAAAATCGGTGGCCTCTGAACTTGAATGCACCTCGTAATATTCGATCTTATTTCGTACTTAGCAAGAAAACAAGACACAAATGATAAAGGAAAAACGCGCTATTTACTGCTTTCTGCGTTTTGTATAATGTGTTTGCAAGTATATATTTTCTCGAGCAATTAAATGCACATGTTCTGAAATGTTTTTATGACACTTTTCCTACTCTTTCAGTTCTCAGGAGTGTAGAGACTTTACCACACGACCGTTGACTACAACTTACACTACGAATTCTGATTTGGTGATTAATAAACTGTTGTCATTTTGTTAACTACATTTAGATTTTTCCGTAAGAAGGGATGGTCCCTTGTAACCTCACTTTCACCAATCAGACCCCAAACTGAGCGACAAACACCTCTCACAACATCGGCAATTTCCAAAACCTGCCCGTAATCGCGCAGCAGACCGTATTATTCGTTTCGGACCTCTTGATATGTATGGAAGTGTGATTACGCATGTCAATCACATCGCGATTACGGGCAGCATGGGGTTCACGCCTGAGCCTCAGGACGTGCGCTAGCAACGCATGTCGGGTGTTTCAAGCGTCAACTTCGCGTCTCAATATCTCGGGATGTAATGGGAATATTGCGATGCAATCAACGCCATTGTGTATGTGCTTTGTCATGCCATGGATTGCTGAAGAAAAAATATAGGAGGTCCATTTAAAAAAACGCATATGCTTCCGTTTTAGAATGTTTCCAAGTATGTACATTCATGGGCACCAGCCCTACACTGATACCGGTGAAAGTCGTTTTCCAATAGCTGTTATCGTTCCAGAGATATTTTGGGTGGAGAAGATAGCTGGGACACCATATATATATATATATATATATATATATATATATATATATATATATATATATATATATATATATATATATATATTAATTAATTACAGATGTAGCTCAGACACGATTAAATAAATAAATCGCGATTCAACGGCAGTTTTGTATTTGATCTGACTATGGTGAAGCCTTCACAATACCGCTTCACCCCAGGCCTCTTTTTAGACCAGTGAGCGCAGCATGCCCGTAACTACAAGCTGGAGCCACAACTGACTTCATAATTGACAGCAATTTCAGATTTCGAAAGTATGAACGTAGCAGGGGTAAGATACAGTGAGCGAAAAGTTATCTACAACTTATATAGAAACCAGAAACAAGACAGGAGTTATATGAGTCAAATGACATGAAGCGAGTGAAGCAGAGTTTTAGCCTATTCCTCTCGTTATTCCACATGAACAGTGAGCAAAAGTAACTTAAGCGAAAGAGGAATTTGGTGAAGAAGTTAAAATGTAGGAAGAAGAAATATAAACTTTAAGACATGTCGATGGCATTGTAATTCTGTTTGTGACGGCAAAAGACATGGGAGAGACGTTGAACAGAACGGGTAATATACTGAAGAGCGGCTGTCACGTATTTTCGACCGAAGTTAAACAAGCAAAATGGAATGTAACGGAAATAAATCGAGTGATGTTGACGGGATTAGTTCCGAAAAATGAAGCATTATATGAAACCTGCTGTCCGTGCAGCAAAATAACTTATGACAGCCGAAGTAGAGGGCATATAAAATAAAGACGCAGTAGCAAGAACGGCGTTTCTGTAAGAGATAAAAGGATTTGTGAAACACAGAAAGTCTGTTTGTCTTGAAATGTTGCGAGATATTTTCTGAATGTGTTTGTCTGGAGTGTGGCCACAAACGGAACTGTATCGTGATCGTTGTGTAGTTCAGACAAGAAGAGAACAAAAGCTCTGAAATGTAGTGCTAGAGAAGATTGCTGAAGATTGGGTGGGTATGTAGGGTTATTAATGTGGAGATACTGAATCGACATGAGGAGAAAAGATATTTACGGGGCACATTGTCTAAAAGAGGGGATCGGTTAATAAGAGAAAACCAGACGCATCACGGAGTCGTCCATTTTATAATACAAAAGAGAAGAGGGTGGAGCAAATTGTAGAGGGAGACCAACACTCGAATACATCAAGAAGGTGGGAAAATGTGTTACACAGAACTTTAAAGATGGACACAGCTGTGTTGGCAGAAGAGCCAACACCGTGTTGCTAGAGGAGGCCGAAATGCACGCGTTTAAGCTCACGCAGACTGGCGTGAGGTCTGGAACAGGACAATGTCTTGAGAATTGCAAATAAAGTACGAAGATCTAGGAATACTTAACTTTAATCCATAATTGGAGAACATCGCTCTTTTTGATACATAATCTCAATATAAACTGGTAATGGCGCCTTGCTAGGTCGTAGCCAATGACGTAGCTGAAGGCTATGCTAACGATCGTCTCGGCAAATGAGAGCGTATTTGTCATTGATCCATCTCTGGCAAAGTCTGCTGTACAACTGGGGCGAGTGCTAGGACGTCTCTCTAGACCTGCCGTGTGGCGGCGCTCGGTCTGCAATCACTGACAGTGGCGACACGCGGGTCCGACGTATACTAACGGACCGCGGCCGATTTAAAGGCTACCACCTAGCAAGTGTGGTGTCTGGCAGTGACACCACAGACACAAGCCTGCAAAAATCTTTATTTTCTAGTAACCAGTTTCGGTTAGTTTTTAACCATCCTCAGACCGGTAGCAGTGAATGCAGCGTCTGTTATACCTACACGAATGTCAACTGCTGAGCACCCAGGCCATCTTCCCCTTTCTACACACGGACTGAACACCATTGTTACAACATGCACCATGCACATGTCTGACTAGCTGTCATTCTTCGCCAGACTACGCTTATATCGACAGTAAGCCGCTGGTCATAAGGTTATAGCTGAACAGTTTCGTTAAGTATGAAGCTATTATACACTGAACAGCCAAAGAAACTGGTACACCTGCCTAATATCTTGTAGGGCCCCAGCGAGCACTCATAAGTGCCGCAACACGACGCGACATGGCGGGAACTGATACCATGAATCATGCAGGGCTGTTCATAACTCCGTAAGAGTACGAGGGAGTGGAGATCTCTTCTGAACAACTGTAACGTCCACATAAAAAAATTATTGAATTACTGTGCTGATAAATCTCTTACATTATTTGATTTTCAAACAGCTGAGCAAAACTGAACGTACTCAGACATTTCGCTCTTTACCTATTCTGATCAACACTAAACGGACACACAATATTTTTTAGCGCAACGCAATCTGACTTTCAATAATCCCTACTAAAGAATGGCTCTGACTAACATTAACCTAAACCTTTCACAAATCACTTACCTCACAAAAATCTTCGTTACTCAAGCTACTGCAATACAGCGAGCGCCACTACTGCCAGCTAAATAAAAGATTCAAACTACTGAAGGCACTAACTACTGATAGGCATAGTTAGCAAATGAAAGATTTTGATAGAGAACAAACAATGTATTTACCTTAATAGTGTTCAAAAGTCATAATATGTATATCAGTTCATGATACCCAGTCTTACAAATTTACTGTCTCTGTCCAGACTATCCGCTATCAAAACTCCGCCATCTCACTCCCCACATCCACCACTGCTGGCGGCTCACCTCCAACTGCGCAACGCTATGCGCTGTTAACATCCAGCTGCCCAACACTGCAATGGCAGACAACAATGCAAACTAGCCACAGACTGCACACAGCACAGCCAGTGATTTTCATACAGAGCGCTACGTGGCGTTACCAATAAGAAAACCTAAACAGCCTACTTACACAACACGTTGCAAGGCATCCCAGATATGCTCAATAATGTTCATGTCTGGGGTATTTGGTGGCCAGTGGAGGTGTTTAAACTCAGAAGACTGCTCCTGGAGCGACTCTGGAGCAATTGTGGACGTGTGGGGTGTCGCAATGTCTTGTTGGAACTGCCCAACTCCGTTGAAAGGCATAATGGACATGAATGGATGCAGATGATCAGACATAATCGGTAACATTACTTTCGCGCAGTCCTTTTTTTTCGTTGTTCCGAAGTGGAAAGTACTAAAAGCTTAGCGCACTGAAGTTCGCGAAAAATTTGAAGCCTCTATAAAACACTTGGAGATATTGTGTTCTTCAAAACTTTGGCATGCCATTTCGTTGGTTCTGCAATCTATTTTGTGTACCATAGACTATCAGTTCCGTCTCTTATTATTTTCCTTGGTATCAATCTCTTAATTGCTGTCGATATTACGTCTCTGAATTCAAGCCACAACTAGTCTACGCTTACACAGTTAGTTTGAAAGGTTTGGGGCCTGACACATGGAAAGCGAATTTTTATGTGTTTCAATAAATATATGTATTTTTCGTTTGTTTTTCGAATTTGGATGTTAATGTATTCCTCTGGCTACAAGGACCTCATGGTCAAGTAATCCATGTATCCATAATTATTTGCTCAGGATTATGGAAGTTGCCAAGAGGTGAAATGTGTATTCGTAACCATTCACACTTCGAGTGCGCTCCTGAATCAGTACCTCCAAATAATTTTCGCACCTACGGACGATGTTTGTGCCTACCACCGTCTCCCTACATCTACGTCTACATGACTGCTCTGCAAATCACACTTTGCAAGTGCATGGAAGAGGTTTGAACGAACCACTTTCATGCTATCTATTATTCCTCTCTCCAACAGTGCGCGTAGCTAACGATCATCTACATTTTTCCGCGAGAGCTCTGATTTCCCCTATTTACTTAAGACGATCATTTATCCACCTGTAGGTCGGCGTCAACAAAATATTTTTCGCATTCGGAGGAGAAACCTGGTGATCGAAATTTCGTGAAAAGGGCCCGGCGTAACGAAAAGCGCCTTTGTTTTAATGATTTTCACACAAATCTCGTATCAAGCCCATGACAGATTCTCCCCTATTTCTGAATAATACAATACTGTAAGTAGGCTGTTTAGGTTTTTATGTTGGTAACGCCACTTGGCGCTCTGTCTGAAAATCACTGACTGTGCTGTGTGCAGTCTGTGGTTGGTTGGACTCATTGTTGGAATATTCGCTTGTATAGTGTTGGGCAGTTGGATGTGAACAGCGCGGAGCGTTGGGCAGTTGGAGGTGAGCCGCTAGCAGTGATGGATGTGGAGAGAGAGATGCCAGAGTTTTGAGAGGTTGCTGTAAGCGGACTAACTGGGCGTGTGTCCGCCAGAAAAAGGAAATTTGTGAAGATGGATGTCATGAATTTATAGATATATATATATATATGATGACTTTTGAACACTATTAAGGTAAATACATTGTTTGCTCTCTATCAAAATCTTTCATTTGCTAACCATGCCTATCAGTTGTTAGTGCCTTCAGTAGTTAGAATCTTTTATTTAGCTGTCAGTATTGGCCCTCGCTGTACTGCAGTAGTTAGAGTGAGGTAAGTGATTCATGAAAGGTATAGGCTATTGTTAGTTAGGGTCATTCTTTTGTAGGGATTATTGAAAGTCAGACTGCATTGCGCTAAAAAAAATTTATGTGTCAGTTTAGTGATGATCAGAATAAGTTAAGAGAGAAATGTCTGAGTACGTTCAGTTTTGCTCAGCTGTTTGAAAATCAAATAGCGTAAGAGGTTTACCAGCACAGTCATTCAAAATTTTCTAAGGGGACGTTCCAATACGAATTGCCCCTCTTTGAAATTTCTCGATGTGCTAGGTTAAGCCTGCCTGGTAAGGATCCCACACCGCGCAAGAGGTGCCCCAAAAGTGGACAGACAACTTCAGTGTTGGCAGTCTCTTTAGTAGATCTTCTAAAAGTTGAAAGTGTAAGTACTATGCCAATAAAATTATGTCTTTGGCTCGTCTTCCACACAACATTTTGTGTGTGCCTTTCCCATTTAAGACGTTCGTAACTGTAATTCCCACGCATTTAGTTGAATTTACGACCTTTAGATTTGATTGATTCTTCGTGTAATGGAAGTCTAACGCATTCCTTGTAGCACTCTTGTGGATAACCCTACACTTTTCATTATTGACGATCAGTTGCCAATTTTAGCTCCACACAAATATCTTATATAAACCGTTTTTCAATTGGTCTGGATCTCCTGATGACTTTATTAGACGATAAACGTTAGCGCCATTTGCAAACAACCTAATGCAGCTGCTCGGATTTTGTCGTAAATCGTTTACAAGGATAAAATACAGCAGAGGGCCTATAACACTACCTTGTGGAATGCCAGAAATCATATGACTTCCCTTCAGTTACTACGAACTGTGACCTCTCTGACAGGAAATCACGAATCCAGTCACATAACTGAGATGATATTCCACAAGCAAGCAATCTGGTTTCAAGCAGCTTGTGAGGTGTGGTGTCAAAGGCCTTCTGGAAATCTGGGAATACGGAATCAGTTTTAAATTCCTTGTCGATAGCACTCAACACTTCGTATGAGTAAAGAAAAAATGGTTCAAATGGCTCTGAGCACTATGGGACTTAACATCTGAGGTCATGAGTCCCCCAGAACTTACAACTACTTAAACCTAACTAACCTAAGGACATCACACACAAAGATGCCCGAGGCAGGATTTTAACCTGCGACCGTAGCGGTCGCGCGGTTGCAGACTGAAGCGCGTGGAACCTCTCGGTCACAGCGGCTGGCTGTGAGTAAAGAGCTAGTTGTGTTTCACAAGAGCGATGTTTTCTAAATCCGTCTTGACCATCTGTCAATAGACTGTTCTCTTTGAGGGTAATTCATAATGTTCGAACCCAATATATGTTCCAACAACCTGCTGCATATCGAAGTTAATGATATGGGCCTGTAATTTAGTGGATTACACCTACTAACTCCCTTGAATATTGACGTGACCTTCGAACAAGTACGATGGCGGTTCAGAAAGTAACCTCCGATTGGTCACAGTGCGGGTTGTGGGGGGAGTAGCGACGCCATCTGTGCGTTCACGCACTGAACAGGTCAGTCGGCATCAAGCCGTGGTCGAGTGAACGTCGTACCTGCGCTAGTTTAGTTTTTGTGGCAGTTTGAAATGTGTGCTGCAATAGAAAACCCCGCCAAATGTGAAGTGCGTGCTGTCATAAGGTTTTTTACAGCCAAAGGATATTCTGCAGCAGCTATTCATCGTGAGCTTTGGGCCGTGTACGGACCAAGAGTTATGAGTGAAGGAGTTGTCCGTGAATGGGTACGTTTATTCAAAAGTGGACGAGAAAACGTTCATGATGAAGAGAGGAGTGGTAGACCATCATTGGTGACTGACGAACTCGTTCAGACAGTTGATGCAAAAGTTCGTGAAAATCGACGTTTCTCAATGTCGGAGTTGTCTACTGGTTTTCCACAGATTTCTAAGACTCTCTTGTACGAGATAGTGACAGCAAGATTGGGTTACCGTAAGTTCTGTGCACGATGGGTGCCCAAAATTCTTACCGACCACCACAAAACTCAAAGAATGGCCTCTGCGTTAGACTTTCTGTCACGTTATGAGGACGAAGGAGAACCATTGTTAAACAGAATCGTGACCGGTGACGAAACCTGGATTAAGTACGTGAACCCTGAGACAAAAGAACAATCAAAGATGTGGGCACATTCAAATTCGCCTACCAAACCATGAAAAGCCTCGCAAGATTTTTCTGCCAGAAAACTGATGGCAACGGTGTTTTGGGATGCCAAAGGGGTGTTGTTGGTTGAATTCATGGAACGTGGTACGACCATTAATCAAGAGGTGTACTGTGAAACAATAAAAAAGTTACGACGGGCTATACAGAACAAACGCCGTGGTATGCTGACTTCCAGTATCGTTTTTTTGCACGATAACGCCCGTCCTCACTCTGCTCGCAGAACAACGGCCCTTCTTGAGTCCTTCAAGTGGGACGTTATCAACCATCCACCTTACAGCCCAGACCTGGCGCCAAGTGATTATCATCTCTTCATGCATTTGAAGAAATGGCTCGGGTCACAGCGGTTTGATGACGACGAAGAGCTCAAAGATGCGGTCACAGGCTGGCTCCAGGCACAAGCGGGTGATTTTTATGCAGAACGAATTTCAAAGCTTGTGAAGAGATACGATAAGTGCCTCAATCGCTATGGAGACTATGTAGAAAAATAGTGCAAAGATGTAGTTGTAAGATGTATATATTAAAATATTTTTATTTAACTTGGTGTATTTTTTAAAATCAACCGGAGGTTACTTTCTGAACGGCCCTCGTATTTTCGCCAACATAACGAGAGTAGATTGAGACATAATAAATGTGTGAGTTGAGTGTCTATTTGAAAAGAAAATCATGTTTTATTTGAACCGTTGAGTAAATGAATCATCTGAGTCTGGAGGATGGTGTGAAAGTATAAGTTCGTGGCGAATGAAGAAATAGTTTTGACAGTTTTTAACTGATGGTTTTGTGTGATCAGGTCCGAAACCATTACGTGTTGCGGTACTGAAGCAATACAGACCACCGTTTAATGGTATTGCATGCTTATTCGGTTCGGGTGGATCACGCAAGTGACGAAAGCGTCACCAGACCGGTCCGTCAAGGACAGGTCTTCCTCCATTATCAATATGGCGTACATTTAAGGACATGTGCAGCCTTTAGTGGAAAGCTACCGTAGCAAAAACATGATTTCTCGCCTCGCAGTCTTTTCTGCGAAACCTGTCGTTTGAGGAAGAGCGCCAGGAATAGCGCACTGGTTCATGCGCGCGTGGCGGAAGCGGGGCCGCAAGTGTTGACGTCAGACGGTCGCCCGCTTCCGCCTAGAGCAGGGGCGGGCAGGAATCCTGCACGTGTGCGGTGCACTTGCACGCTTGCAGATAACAGGTGTTCCGCGTGCACACAGGGGCAAGCTGGCCACCCGCTTATCTCCCATCCCCACCATACCTTCTGTCCGCTCCTTCCTCTGAAATGCGTTTTGTTTCCTAGCTTGCTTTATTGAGTGAATGAATAAGGTTAGCAGGATTGCTTGAAAGAAATCATGGTTTGAAAGAGTACCTATTACCTACGATACGTTTTATTTAATTTTCACAGGTGGAGTTTACAATACGTTTAATATCTGGAACAAAATTTCTACATACAGACAAACACAAACAGTTACGTAAATTTTCATCACTGATGTTTGCTCTTAACCGAGACTTATTAATTCAGCAAATGGTTTTCCAGCTCTCGCTATATTAAGCGCAGTCTTATAACTTGCCCATACCGATGGGCTATTATTGTTGTCGTCCTGAAAACTTGAAAACAGTGCTCCATAAAATGTTAAATCAGTTTGATGAGAGACATGACGAGAGAAAGTCGCAGATCTCTCGTGACAACAGCAACTACGACAAATTCAAATGGCTCTGAGCACTATGGGACTTAACTGATGTGGTCATCAGTCCCCTAGAACTTAGAACTACTTAAACCTAACTAACCTAAGGACATCACACACATACATGCCCGAGGCAGGATTCGAACCTGCGACCATAGCGGTCGCGCGGTTCCAGATTGTAGTGCCTAGAACCGCTCGGCCACTCCGGCCGGCCAACTACGACAGATTCATCTGGTATCGTCAGATCGCTTTTCTTAAGCTCAGTCAATTCCCCATCCGCTCAGAATCCGACAATAAATTGTACTCGGCCTTGTGAAATTTATTATAATGGCCTTCAATACTAAACTTCCGTTGACCAGCGAGAATACTGCCACATATTAAACACAAAGAAAAAATGATTCTCCCATTACTTTTTAAAAGATAGCAAATCTCTACTTCTCCGTTTCTTGAAATACAACGTTCACTACATAGTGCTCGCTTCGCATCAACGTCCGCAGCTTAGCCTGGCACTACACTGCCGCAACCTGCCGGCTGTCGCCACAGCCCCGGTCGACGATTGCACGCGAGCAGCACACGTGCAGCGCTGTGCGCTCATGAGCCGCGTGCAACGTTTGCCCGCCCCTGGCCTAGAGTCAGTCCAGCTGTGGCTATGAAGTGATATAATAGTTCTGTTTGTTAGCTTTTTGGACCTACTTGTCCAAATCACTGTTCAGCCCGATTAATCTTTTCTATTTTATTTTTAGTCATCAGTCTGGTTTGATGCGGCCCTCCAAGACTTCCTCTCCAGTGCCACCATTCTGTCTCAGAGTAGCACTTGCAGCCTACGTCCTCAATTATTTGCTGACCGTATTTCATTCTCTGTCTCTCTTTACAGATTTTACGCTCTAGAGCTCCCTCTAATGCCATGCAAGTTATTCTGTGATGTGTACACAGATGTCCTACCATCCTGTACCTTCTTCAAAATGGTTCAAATGGCTCTAAGGACTATGGGACATCTGAGGGCATCAGCCCCCTAGAACTTAGAACTACTTAAACCTAACTAACCTAAGGACATCACACACATCCATGCCCCAGGCAGGATTCGAACCTGCGACCGCAGCAGCAGCGCGGTTCCGGACTGAACCGCGTAGAATCGCTCGTCCACAACGGCCGGCTGTCCCTTCTTCTTGTCAGTGTTTTCAATATACTACTTTTCAAGCCGATGCTGAGCAGAACCTCCTCATTCCTCTATGGAGATGGTATCTGTTCTTTCGGACATGTCCGAAAGACCATCGGTGATCATGCAGCGCTCTAGAGTCAAATGATAATTCAATCAAGACCCTACGCTATCGACAGGCGTTGATATACATCAACGGGGACAGTTGAAAATGTGTGCCCCCAGCGGGACTCGAACCCGGGATCTCCTGCTTACATGGCAGACGCTCTATCCACCTGAGCCACAGAGGGCACAGAGGACAGTGCGACTGCAGGGATTTATCCCTTGCACGCTCCTCGTGAGACCCACGTTCCCAACTTAATGTGCACACACTACATTCGTAGTGCCCCTGCCCATTACACTCATTTCTCAATCTTACCGACTCCCGTAAGAATTCGGGCAATGTGTGTGCATCCGCACAGAAGAAGAAGGTCAATGGCCGGTTAGCCTTAATTATATGAAGATGGTATCTGTTCTTTCGGAGATGTCCGAAAGAACAGATACCATCGGGGCACACATTTTCAACTGTCCCCATTGACGTATATCAACGCCTGTCGACAGCGTAGTGTCTTGATTTAATTGTCATTTCCTCATTCCTTATCTTATCCGCTTAATTTTCAACATTCTTCTCTAGCATCGCTTTTCAAATGCTTCGATTCTCTTCTGACCCGGTTTCCCTACAGTCCACGCTCCAGTGCAATACAATTCTGTGCTCCAAACATACATCCTCAGAATTTATTCCTAAAATTAAGGGCTATTTTTGAAACTAATAGCCGGCCGCGGTGGTCTCGCGGTTCTAGGCGCTCAATCCGGAACCGCGCGACTGCTACGGTCGCAGGTTCGAATCCTGCCTCGGGCATGGATGTGTGTGATGTCCGTAGGTTAGTTAGGTTTAAGTAGTTCTAAGTTCTAGGGGACTGATGACCACAGATGTTAAGTCCCATAGTGCGCAGGGCCATTTGAACCATTTTTTTTTTGAAACTAATAGACTTTTCTTGCGCAGAAATGACCTTTTTTGCCACTGCCAGTCTGTTTTTTTTATGTTCTCCTTGCTCCGTCCGTCATGAGTTTTTTTGTTTTTCTTAACTTCATGTACTTTGTGATCATCAATTCTGACATTAAATTTCTCGCTGTTCTCATCTACATCTACATCTACGTGGATACTCTGCAAATCAGATTTAAGTGCCTGAAAGGGCGTTCACCGAACCAACGTCACAATCTTGTTTAGCGCACACAAGGAACGAACAGTTATATCCCTCCGTACGAGCCCTGCTTTCCCTTATTTTATCATGACGATGGTTCCTCCCTACGTAGGTCGGTCTCAACAAAATATTTTCGTATTCAGTGGAGAAAGTTGGTGATTGGAATTTCGTTAGAATATTCCACCGCAATTTTGTTTTAATGATTTCCACCCGAAATCCAGTCTCATTTCACTAACACTCTCGCTCCTGTTTCGAGATAATACGAAACGTGCTGCCCTTCTTTGAACTTTTTCGATGTACTCCTTCAATCCTATCTAGTAAGGATCCTACACCGAGCAGCAGTATTCTGAAAGGGGTCTGACAAGCGTAGTGTAGGCAGTCTCCTCAGTAGATCTGTTACAATTTCTAAGTGCCCTCCCCATAAATCGCGCCGGCCGGAGTGGCCGTGCGGTTCTAGGCGCTACAGCCTGGAGCCGAGCGACCGCTACGGTCGCAGGTCCGAATCCTGCCTCGGGCATGGATGTGTGTGATGTCCTTAGGTTAGTCAGGTTTAATTAGTTCTAAGTTCTAGGCGACTGATGACCTCAGCAGTTGAGTCGCATAGTGCTCAGAGCCATTTGAACCATTTGAACCCATAAATCGCTGTCTTTGGTGGTTAGCCTTCCCACAACATTTTCTATGTGTTCCTCATTTTAAGTTGTTCGTAACTGTAATTCCTAGGTATTTAGTTGAATTTATGGCCTTTAGATTTGACTGATTTATCCTGTAACCGAATTTTAACGGATTCCTTTTAGCACTGATTTGGATGACCTCACACTTTTCGTTATTTAGAGTCAATTGACAATTCTAGCACCATACAGATATATTTTGTAAATTGTTTTGCAATTTGTTTTGAGCTTCTGATGACTTTATTAGGCGATAAACGACAACGTCATCTGTAAACAACCTAAGAGGACTGCTCAGATTGTCTTCCAAATCGTTTATACACATAAGGAACAGCAATGGGCCTATAACACTACCTTGGGGAACGCCAGAAATCATTTCTGTTTTACTCGAGACTTTCCGTCAGTTACTAGGAACTGTGACCTGTCTGACAGGAAATCACGAATCCCGTCACATAAATGAGACGATATTCCATAAGCTCGCAATTTCACTAGGAGCCGCTTGTGTGGTACAGTGTTAAAAGCCTTCCGGAAATCCAGAAATACGGCATCGATCTGAAATCCCTTGTCAATAGCACTCAACACTTGAAGCGAGTCAAAAGCTAGTTGTGTTTCACAGGAACGATGTTTTCTAAATCCATGTTGACTGTGTGATAATAGACCGTTTTCTTCGAGGTAAGAGCCGGCCGAAGTGGCCGCGCGGTTCTGGCGCTGCAGTCTGGAACCGCGAGACCGCTACGGTCGCAGGTTCGAATCCTGCCTCGGGCATGGATGTGTGTGATGTCCTTAGGTTAGTTAGGTTTAACTAGTTCTAAGTTCTAGGGGACTAATGACCTCAGCAGTTGAGTCCCATAGTGCTCAGAGCCATTTGAACCATCTTCGAGGTAATGTTCGAACACAATGTATGTTCCAAAATCCATATCTTAATGGTATGGGCCAGTAATTTAGTGGATTATTGTCGCTACCTTTCTTGAATATTGCTGTGACCTTTGCAGCTATCCAGTCTTTGGGTACGGATCTTTCGTCGAGCGAACAGTTGTATATGATTGTTAAGTATGGAGCTACTGTATCAGCATACGCTGAAAGAAACCTAACTGGTATACAGTGTGGATCAGAAGACTTGGTTTTAATGAATGATTTAAGTTGCTTCACTACTCCGAGGATATTTACTTTTACGTTACTCATGTTGGCAGCTGTTCTTGATTCCAATTCTGGAATACTATGTCGTCTTCTTTAGTGAAGACATTTCGAAACGCTTTTGTTTAGTAACTCTGCTTTGCCGGTACTGTCTTCGATAGTATATCCATTGCTATAGCGCAGGGAAGGCACTGATTGTGTCTTGCCTCTAGCATACTTTACATACGTCCAGAATCTCTCTGGATTTTCTGCCACGTTTCGAGACAAAGTTTCGTTGTGGAAACTATTATAAGCATCTCGCATTGAAGTCCGCGCTAAATTTCGAGCTTCTGTAAATCTTGGGGATTTTGCGTCTGTTCATATTTGGCATGTTTGTTTCGTTGTTTCTGCAACAGTGTTTGATGCTCGTTATTAACTCAGTATTAAATGGCTCAGATCGCTCTGAGCACTATGGGACTTAACATCTGAGGTCATGAGTCCCCTAGACTTAGAACTACTTAAACCTAACTAACCTACGGACGTAACACACGTCCATGCCTGAGGCAGGATTCGAACCTGCGACCGTAGTGGTCGCACGGTTCCAGACTGAAGTGCCTAGAACCGCTCGGGCACACCGGCCGGTAACTCAGTATTATTTGTTGCTAAGAGTTCGTGTTTTCAAAGCAGTTTACTTTTCGCGTGGGCTCCTGAATGATTTTCAGAGAATGAGTTTAGCACAATTTCGGATGATGTTTTATGCGTACCTCTGGAATTAAACATCTGTTTTCGCCAACATATCGAGGGTAAATGAAAGTCATCACCAAACTCAAGTTTACTTTGTACCTTTCAGCGTTTGTATCATCTGAATTGGGAGGTCGTTAAAAGGCCCCAATCATCATTTTATTCCGGTCTGCCCATACCAACTCACTAACTACTTCAGTTTCTTGACAAGATAAACTACTTCCAATAGCAACAAACACGCCACCGCCAACCGTGTTTAGCCTGTCCTTTCGGAACACCGTAAGTTTCTTCGCAAAATCTTCGGCTGAGCTTATCTCTGGCTTTAGCCAGCTTTCAGCGCCTGTAACGATTTGAGCATCAGTGCTTTCGATTAGCGCTTGGAGCTCTGGTACTTACCCAACACAGCTACCCTTTGTTACTGAAGCCCTTTTTGTGTTTTTCCGAGGCCCTCTAACCCAAGAGCCCGCCCAGTCCACGCCACACAGCCCGTGCTACCCGTGTAGCCGTCTCCTGTGTGTAATGGGCCCCTGACCTATTCCGCAGAACACGAAACCCAACCACCCGATGGCGCAAGTCGAGGAATCTGCAGCTTATACGTCGCAGAACCGTCTGAGCCTCTGATTCAGACCCTCCACTCGGCTCTGTACCAGAGATCTGCAATCTGTCGTGTCAACTATGCTGCAAATGGTCAGCTCTGTTTTCATCTCGCAAGCAAATCTGGCGTCCTTTACCACTTCTGTTAGCCGCTCGGAACCAGAAAGAATCTCTTCTGATCCAAAGTGACACACACCATTGGTACTGATGTGAGCTACCACCTGCAGTTGGCTGCACCATGCGCTCTTCATGGCATCCGGGAGGACCCTTTCCACGTCTGAAATGACTCCATCTGGTATGCACACGTAGTGCACATTGATTTTCTTTCCATTCTTGTGAGCCAAGTCCCTAAGGGACCCCATAACGCGCCTAGCGTTGGACCTCCCAATTATAAGTGATCCAAACCTCTGCGACTGTCCGGATCTTGCAGGCTGAGTGGTTTCCTCTGAAACGGGACAGGCGACGGCATCTGGCTCGGCGACAGTGTCAGCCACAGACAGCACCCGGAACCTGTCTGTCAGACTAACCGGGGACTATCGGCACGGACTATCTGCACGTGCTTCGGAACTCTACTGTAGACACTGACAAAAACGCAGGTACTGTGTCTAATAAATTAGATTAATACGCAGAGATTCAAAAACCTAACTACCGAAGTGCTCTGGTGAAACTAAATAATTCGCCCCTGATTAGGAACTTGTAATATGTCACAAAATTTCTACTTCTGATTACTTTCGTCTTTCTTCGATTTACTCTCACTCCATATTCTGTACTCATTAGATTGTCCATTCCATTCAACACGTCCTGTGACGCTTCTTCACTGACTCTGAGTCTAGAAATGTCATTATCGAATCTTATGTCTGACATCCTTTCACCATAATTTTTAATTCCATACTTACACTATTATTTGCGACATTTGCTCTGAGTCTAGAAATGTCATTAGCGAATCTTATGTCTGACAACCTTTCACCATAATTTTTAATTCCATACTTGAACTACTATTTGCGACATGTGCTTCTTCGATGTGTAGACTGAAAAATAGGGATGAAAGACTATATCCCTGCCTTACACACTTTTGATGTGAGTTCAAAGGAAGTAGTTTAAAGTACACTTGTTCGCCCACTGCTTGAATATCGCTCACCAGTGTGAGATCCGTACCAGATAGGGTTGATAGAAGAGAAAGAGAAGATCCAACGAAGAGCAGCGCACTTCGTTACAGGATCATTTAGTAATCTCGAAAGCGTTACGGAGATGATAGATAAACTCCAGTGGAAGACTCTGCAGGAGAGACGCTCAGTAGCTCGGTACGGGCTTTTGTTGAAGTTTCGAGAACATACCTTCACCGAGGAGTCAAGCAGTATATACCTCCCTCCTACGTATATCTCGCGAAGAGACCATGAGGATAAAATCAGAGAGATTAGAGCCCACACAGAGGCGCACCGACATCTTTCTTTCCACGAACAACAAGAGACTGGAATAGAAGGGAGAACCGATAGAGGTACTCAAAGTACCCTCCGCCACACACCGTCAGGTGGCTTGAGGAGTATGGATGTAGATGTATATGTAGATGTACTTGATCTTCCAATATTCTTGTTCCCTCTTGACTCTTGTACAAATTGCATATGACCGGCCTTTGCGACAGCTTACCCATATACGAATTTCGAACATCTTGCCCCATTTGACATTGTCGAACGCTTTTTTAGGTCGACAAATCCTATGAAAGTGTTTTTTTTAGTCTTGTTTCCGTTACCAACTCCATCAGATCACGCTCCTTGGAGCCTTTAGCTTTGCTGCAGGCAAACTGGTCGGTAATAAAATTGCAGTCGACGCTTCCTCTGAATGAGGCCGCTCCAGCGGACCCCGGCGGGTCTCGACCATTGGAGCGTCGTCCCGGCATCCTCGGAAGTCCTTCCTCTGTGAGGCTGCGAACAGTAAGAGACAGCTCTGCAGCTTTTTCGTCTCTTGTCTTTCTGCTGGCAGCATCCTCATCACAGACATCTCCGGCTTGACATTTTGAGAAAATAAATACACTTTCTACAAATGAATTTTTTTTTTTTTAGTTCGCCTTGGTAGGAGCAGAAGAATAATGGTCGACATGAGCTCTTCCGTATGGAGGTCGCCTCCCTGGTGAGTGGAGCAGTACACGAGTCTCTTTCTCCAAGGCGGGCGTGGCATCTTGGGCGAAGGGATGAAAGTGTTTTATACATTTAAACTCGTGTTCGTAAGTGTCCAGCTGCTATTTGAGAAAAGTGTAAAATTTCTCTTTGATCTCGAAATACATAATTCTCAGCGCAGGGCAGTCGAACAATATGGCGGCACCTCTGCTGTTCCTCCGCTTGCACCCAAAGCCAGATTGTTGTCTATCGTCTCAATCCTCTTCTTGACCATTCTAACAGTTCACACCAACTCCGGAGTGGACATTGGTCTACGTTTCCTGATATTTATCACTGCGGGAGAGAAAATATTCTGCTTACGATTTGGAGGCGCTAGCTAAAAATGGTTCAAATGGCTCTGAACACAATGGGACTTAACTTCTGAGGTCATCAGTCCCCTAGAACTTAGAACTACTTAAACCCAACTAACCTAAGGACATCACATACATCCTGCCCGAGGCAGGATTCGAACCTGCGACCGTAGCGGTGGAGGAGGCGCTAGCTGTTTATTTCGCCATCGAGAGATTTAAATACCATTTGGAACATCAAGACTTTATACTGGAGACCGATAATCACGCTCTCGTTTAGGTTCTGGCCCATTCCTGTAAAACTGGACGCATTGCGCTGTGGGCAGTCAGGATTTGCGCCTTTCGGCTCAACGTATAAAACGGTATAATAACTTTGTACCGAGCGAGGTGGCGCAATGGCTAGCACACTGGACTCACAAGAACAATAACTTTGTAGCGGTACCATGAGTTGCGTGTTAGAGGAGCAACAAGGACTGCTCTCTAGGTACCGCTGAGCTGGTGGAGCAGCAGGTTAATTTTGTTCTTACCGATATTCCCACATTATTTGGTTATTTGGTCAGTCGTCAAGAGGAGGACCTGCGCTAGGCATATCAGAGGGCAGTCAGCATCTGGCCAGTCGGTTCCGGGTACGACTTGAGCGGAAACATCGTGTCATAGTGTGGGGGTCAGGGGCAGGAAGCGAAGATCATCCTTCTGATCGTGTTCATCAAGGTGGTATTTAAACTGTGGTGTCACAGCCAGACACCACACGTCCTAGGTGGTAGCTTAAATCGGCCGCGGTCCTGTAGTACATGTCGGACCCGCGTGTCGCCACTGTGTGATCGCAAACCTAGCGCCACCACAAGGCAGGTCTCGAGAGACTGACTCGAACTCACCCCAGTTGAACGGACGACAGAGCTAGCGACTAGACTTACGAAGCCTTTCTCTCTCATTAGCCGAGAGACAGAATAGCCTTCAGCTAAGTTAATGGCTACGAACTAGCAAGGCGCCATTAGCCTTACAGTGATTGTAATTAGAGTCTCACTTGTGTTCACCATAGAGATGTACAAGAAGACATTAAAGATAAGTATATGAGAAGCTCCGTTCTTTTCTTCATAGCATTAATTACGTATCCTGTTCCAGTACTTCACGCCCGTCTGCGTTAGTCTCGCGTGCCCTTTAAGCCACCTCTATTTACAAGGTGTTGGCCCAGCTGCCGACACATCACATGGCGACGAGTCTACAAAGGATCTTGTGTTTTACTTTGCCCTAATTTCTTTGTGTCATGGCTTCGCCACAATCTCCAGATGTACTGTCCGAATTTTATCGCTTGCAGAATCAGCAGACGCAGGCGTTATTGGATGCTCTTGGACAGCTCGTCCAGGGTCAACGTGCGCTGCACACCGATGCGGCCGCCGCCGCTTCATCGCTACCGCCGCCACAACATGCTGTTGCACCTCAATTCAGACCCTTTGACGCAACCCAAGAGCCCTGGCAGGAGTGGTCCCGTCAGTTCAGCTTCCACCTCGCCGCCTACAGAATTCAAGGTAATGAGCGGCAGCCGTTTTTGCTTTCTTGTGTCGGTGTGTCCACCTACCGAGTGATAGTGAAGTTGTTTCCCCGGCGCGACGTAGCAACTCCGTCCTACGAAGAACTTTTGTCTGCTTTAGATGCCTATTTCAAGGAAACAGTAAATGTCGTTGCAAAAAGGTATACGTTCTTTCGTACAAAACGTACGGCCGGTCAGACTAATAGGGAGTGGGTTGCGACATTGCAAGGACTTACTAGGGAGTGTGCGTTTGAATGCGAATGTGGACTTCCTTATTCAGATACTATGGTGCGTGATGCAATATCACAGAACGTTTCTGATGTTCGCATACGGGAACAGATTTTGAAACTAGTTAATCCCTCCCTTCAACAAGTGATAGACATATTGGACAGGCAAGACACACTTGACTTTGCTCAGGTCTCGTTTGAAACTTCGCCAGCAGTGTGTCACATTCACCAGCCCGCCGGGCCCGCTGCACGGGACGCTAGGCGGCCCTCGCGCCCGTCAGCGCAGCGGCAGCCTAGCTCGCAAACACGTGCGCCGCGTAAGCAAGCTAATGCAGTGAAATCATGCCCGCGGTGTGCAACTAGACATTCGCGTGAAAATTGCCCGTCACGCCAAGCTATTTGCTTTTACTGTCATAAGAAAGGACATGTCCAAAGTGTTTGCCAGAAAAAGCTCAGATCAGACACTCACACCAATTCCAGGCCCTTTGCTTCGCGCCGGAATCGAACCAAGGAAACTCAGGCTCGTGAACCTTCGCCCATGGATATTCATGTCGTTCATTCCACCCCGTCCGGAGACAGTGTTCATTCCACAACACGTGTGCGTCGACGTCGACGGAAGTCCCGTCACGTCGCGCGTGATTCTGTCCCAGTGTCTGTTCCAGTTGCACAACACAGTCGCTTTTGTCGTCAGCAGGACAATAAACTTTTTGTAGACTTAGACTTTGCAGGCAAAGTGATACCATTCCAGCTCGATACCGGAGCTGCAGTTTCATTGCTCAGTCACGACACGTACAACCAACTGGGCAAACCTCCGTTGCGTGCCGCAAATGTTCAGCTCAATAGTTACTCAGGCCAGAAAATACCAGTGTTAGGACAGTGCAGCCTTCTTGCAAAATACAAGGGACAAACAAAACTTGTGTCATTTTACGTTCTTCGTTCTTCTACTGCAGTGAACTTGTTTGGTTTAGATTTATTTCAGTTGTTTAATTTGTCTATAGTAAATCAGGTCCTCTCAGTGATTCAGACTGTGCCTTCCGCCAGTGTTTCTAGTCTATGTGAAGAATTTGCAGACATTTTTGCACCGGGCCTTGGTTGCGCTAAGAACTATGAAGCACATTTGGAACTGAAAGCAAACACACAACCGAAGTTTTTCAGAGCGCGCAATGTTCCCCACGCATTGCGTGATGAGGTCGCAAGAACATTACACGATTTAGAATCTCAAGGTGTAATTGAACGTGTGCAGGCTTCTCTCTGGGCCTCACCCTTAGTAATTTTGCCAAAACCTTCCGGAAAATTGAGACTTTGTGTGGACTTCAAGGCCACTGTGAATCCACAACTAGTACCTGCTACTTTTCCTTTGTCCCGCCCGGAAGATCTTTTTGACAAACTGTGCCCGGGAAAATATTTTTCAAAGTTGGACCTAGCAGATGCGTACTTGCAAATACCGGTGGACGAAGAATCCCAGCGCGTCTTGGTGGTAAACACGCATCTTGGTTTGTATCGCTTCAAAAGACTGCCATTCGGGTGTGCGTCCGCACCTGCATTGTTTCAGCAATATTTACAAACTGTTTGTGCGTCGGTCCCTACTGCTGCGAACTATCTGGACGATATTGTGATCTCCGGAAAGACAGAAGCCGAACATTTGCAAAATCTCCGAACATTATTTCAGGTCTTGCGACAAAATGGTCTTCGCTTGAGGAAGGACAAATGTGTGTTTTTTGCTCGGGATTTACCCTACCTGGGCCATGTAATAAATGCCCAGGGCATCCATCTGAGTCCAGAGCACCTCCGTGCCATACAGGATTTGCCGTCACTGCAGGACTTGAAACAGCTGCAAAGTGTGTTGGGGAAAATTAATTATTATCATAAATTTCTGCGCAATGCTTCTTCCATTTCAGCTCCGCTTCATCGCTTACGCCGTAAAGGTGTTCCGTTCGTCTGGACGACGGAATGCGAACGCGCCTTTCGCCAGTTGAAATCGGCGTTGCTTTCGCATACTTGCCTTACGCCATTCGATCCCCGAAAACCCCTTTTGTTGATGGTAGATGCATCGGATTTCGGGATCGGTGCTGTGCTTGCGCACAAAGATGGATCGCATGATCGCCCTATTGCCTTTGCGTCAAAATTGCTCTCATCTGCGCAAAGAAATTATTCACAGATAGAGAAAGAGGCTTTAGCTCTCGTGTTTGGTGTTACTAAGTTTCACGATTTCTTGTATGGTCGTCACTTTACCATCATCACGGACCACAAACCTTTGACATCGCTTTTTCATCCGAACAAGCCGGTACCTCCGCGTACGGCGCAGAAATTCATTCGCTGGTCTATTTTTCTCTCGCAGTACCGCTACGATATCTTGTATCGGTCCACTGCTAAGCACGGAAACGCTGATGCGTTGTCCCGTTTGCCTGTTGCTGAGGATAAAGCATTCGATTCTTCCGAACTTGCTTGCATGTTCATTGATGCGGAAACCGATGACGTGGTCGAATCGTTTCCGATTGATTTTCGTCGTGTAGCTACAGCCACAGCTGCTGACCCTGTCCTTGCTACTGTTTTGCGTTTTGTTGCTACGCAATGGCCCTTGTCAAAGTCACGGATCGCGGATCCGTTGGTTCGCCGATTTTTTGCTCACAAGGAGAGACTTTTTGTACGGCGTGGTGTTTTGTTGTTGCGTTCTGATAATGATCAGTCCCGAGTCGTGGTCCCACGTTCGTTACAGTCCTCTGTCTTACGGCTTCTTCACCAAGGACATTGGGGTATAGTGCGAACGAAACAACTTGCTCGTCAGCACTGTACTTGGTTCGGAATCGATGCTGCGATTACGAATATGTGCTCCTCTTGCGTGGCGTGTGCCGAACAACAATCCGCACCGCCGCGGCAATTCTTTGCATGGCCGAAAGCCACTTCCCCTTGGCAACGCTTGCACATCGATTTTGCTGGTCCATTCTGGAATGCTCGTTGGTTGGTTGTGGTCGATGCTTTCAGTAATTTTCCTTTTGTTGTCCGGATGTCTTCCACGACGTCTTCTGCCACAATCCAAGCCTTGTCTGCTATCTTTTGCATTGAAGGTCTTCCGCAGACTATTGTTTCTGACAATGGCCCACAATTCATGTCCGCAGAATTTCAGTCCTTCTGCAAGGCCAATGGTATTCAACATCTGACGTCCGCGCCGTTTTCGCCTCAGTCAAACGGTGCTGCGGAACGATTGGTCCGGACTTTCAAGTCACAGATGTTGAAATTGAAAGAGTCGCATTCTCGGGAGGACGCATTATTGCTCTTTTTGTCCTCGTATCGCTCTCAGCCCCGCGATGGTCGCTCACCGGCTGAGTTGCTCCATGGTCGTTCTCATCGAACCTTGATGTCTTTGCTGCATCCACCGCATCAGGTTCCTGTGCAGCGGCAGACTCCTACTTTTGCTCCTGGCGACGTTGTCTTCTATCGCACCTATCGCGGTTCACGGCGTTGGCTCGCAGGGCGCATTCTTCGCTGCCTCGGCCGCGCGATGTATTTGGTTTTGGGGGCCTCTGGTGAGGTGCGTCGGCATCTCAATCAGCTGCGCCTCTGTCGTCGCCCGGGTTCTGCCGCTCCCCGTCTGCTTTCAGCGACGGAGCCGTCAGGTCAGCACCCTGGGGACCCATCTACTGGCTCGCCTCATCCCCAGGTGTTACCGACGCTGCCTTCCATTTTGCCTCATGGCGTCGCGCCGCCGCCGCAGCCGCCGCAGCCGCCTCCGGCGCCGCCCGCAGTGGACACTTCGCTGCAGCTGCCACGCGCCTCCCTGGGTCACGCAGCGCCGATCGCTTCCCGTGACCAGCTGTCCTCCGCCATGGAACTCTTGCCCGCTCCGGACAAGATGTCGTCATCGCGCGTCGGATTCTCCGACCACATGGAGGTCGACCCTTCGGCCCCTCCTGTCTCTTTACGGGCGCAAACACCGCATGTTGACGTGCACCCTGGACTAGGTTTTCAGGCGTTTCCTAGCTCCCCTCGGACCGAATGGCCGGGTGCGGGTGGCACAGCCTCGCCTGATGTCAGGCTCCCCACCTCATCGCATACGTCAACATGGGGTCCTCCCCACGGCGGGCGGAAGCCTTATCTCACGACCGTTCGCCGATTTGCGGGGGAGGAATGTGGTGTCACAGCCAGACACCACACGTCCTAGGTGGTAGCTTAAATCGGCCGCGGTCCTGTAGTACATGTCGGACCCGCGTGTCGCCACTGTGTGATCGCAAACCTAGCGCCACCACAAGGCAGGTCTCGAGAGACTGACTCGAACTCACCCCAGTTGTACGGACGACAGAGCTAGCGACTAGACTTACGAAGCCTTTCTCTCTCATTAGCCGAGAGACAGAATAGCCTTCAGCTAAGTTAATGGCTACGAACTAGCAAGGCGCCATTAGCCTTACAGTGATTGTAATTAGAGTCTCACTTGTGTTCACCATAGAGATGTACAAGAAGACATTGAAACGTCCCCTTTTGAACAATTATGCACGACTGTCCTTAACCTGACACACAATATTTATAGCGCAACGCAATCTGACTTTCCACACACAATATTTTGTTAACGCAACGCAATCTGACTTTCAAAATTCTCTACAAGAGAATGGCCCTGACTAACATTAACCTGTACTTTTCAGAAATCACTTACCTCACAAAAATCTTGGTTACTCCCACTACTGCAATACAGCAAGCGCCACTACTGCCAGCTAAATAAAAGATTCAAACTATGGAAGGCACTAACTACTGATAGGGATAGTTAGCAAATGAAAGATATTAATAGAGAACAAACAATGTATTTACCTTGATATCATGACAAATTACAAAACTCCGCCATCTCTCTCCCCACATCCACCACTGCTGGCGGCTCACCTCCAACTGCCCAGCGCTACGCGCTGTTCACAGCCAGCTGCCTAACACTACAATGGTTGAGTATTACAACAATGCAAAGCAGCCACAGACTGCACACGGCACAGCCGGTGATTTTCATACTGAGGTGGCGTTACCAATAAAAAAACCTAAACAGCCTACTTACATAGCCCCCATGCTCCCCACAAAAAATTTTACAAATTTTGTTGGGCAGTGGGCAACACATATTTGTTAAAATTTTTCATAATCGTAATTACAATAACAAAGAAATAAAATGCACACACTTATTGATACAATGTTGGTCAAAAGCTAAAATTTTTTCTCACAGTCCATAAAGACAGTCCTGATCATTCATCACATTGCAGTGTTTTTCTCAAAGTCTGAGCAGTAAAAGAAAATGCACACAGACGTAGTGGATTTCCATGCAGTCTTGAAGAAGTAGTGTTGTCCTTCCAACGGAAAGACAGTGCTGACTCTTGACATGCTGACAGGTAATGGGCCACAACAGAGCAAACCCACAGCAGAGTCAGTCGAAGTCATGAAGAATATTGGTAGGTAGTAGGTAGGTCATCACAGAGCAGACCCACTGTAGTCCTTGTAGAGATTACGGTATTGGTGGGCCACCAGAGGCGCAGACCCACTGCAGTCCTTGTAGAAATAATGGTATTGGTAAGTCATCAAAGGTGCAGACCCACTGCAGTCCTTGTAGAGATAATGGTACTGGTGAGTCAGCAAAGACGCAGACCCACTGTAGTCCTTGTAGAGACGGCCAGCAGCCATCTGTTGCGACTGTGCAGGTGCACAATCACCATCGAAGAGTCTTGCGGATAATGTAGCAAGTCCATAACCACCACTTGTGCACTCACAAAGTTTTTGGAATTGTCCTCAGAACCAGCAATGCTGTTATCCAGTCCCTTGCTGAATTATTAACACACGTGCAAACACTAACAGTCCCTACTTCTCACATATTGTCCATATACTATGACCAATAGAAACGTGTGCAGTGAAATGTAACTTACAAGTTACTTAATTTGATGACCTGGTGTCAATTACAATTTTATAACATGAGAATACAATTACAAAGGTACAAAATACATCATTAAAAACATAATAATACACGTAACATTTGTAGTAATATGGGCTTTACAAAAGAATAGAAATAACATATACATCAGTGTCACAGGAATTATGACATAAGTACATACATGAAAGATCAGAATAACTTTTGGAATATCAACTTCACACATGAGCATTAAAACAAAACAGAACAAATAATGTTTAAACATCTTTACAAAGAAAATAACATATTATTAATGCAAATTATATTTGAGGATAACAGTATTCCTCATCATAGTGAATGTAGCTTACTATTAGAAAAATTCTACAACATAAATCTTATCAGATAAACTTATAAAGACAGGAAAAACACAAATATAAAAGAGTACACAAACACATAGTGAGATAACACAAAAGGAAAGGACAGGGTTCGTTTTCAGTGTAACTTTTGGTACTGCAGTATTTTGCGAACAAAACCTTTTTTGTTCTTGGAGATCTCCCTTCGTTCATCATTATTTCCAAAAGTCCTATCTGTACCTCTTTTCTGTATTCCAACCATAATTCTTTCAAAATAAATATGGCTCATTGTACAATACTCATTTTGGCCCTATCTGTTTCTTGCGGCTTCTCAATGCATTTCTTCCAATTCATCATAGTTAGTTTCTTATATAGTCTACCCCCTCTTAAGCTAACTTAAATCTACTGAGCTCAGATGCTAAACTAAGGGACGAGGCAATGCAGCAGCACATAACAAATTAACACAAACAGCAATGACAAAAAAAACGCAGATTTGCGAAGCAAGCAGCATTAAGAAATTAGCAAAGCAATTGTAATATTACAACTAATCTAAGGCAATGTGCAGCAAACAATAAAATAATCATTAGTAAAACTGGCTTAACAGCGTAATACAAAATCAAATTCAGTAACATTATGCCTGGCAAACAGCAGAAGCAAAAGCAATAAATTATATCTAAACATGACAACGCTCAAGCATAAAAATATTACAGTAAAGACAACAATGCAGATAAGGGAAATGTATAATCACATCTTAATGTCTATGTAATTAAAGTGGTGCACCACAACAACTTATTGTAAAAAAAATATTACCATGTACTTGAAAAGAAAATTATGTGTGCAGTAACTGTTACTAGTCCCTTCTTATTGTTCTTTCCATTCCAAGAGCTCCTTTTTCGAAGAATGTGGGTCATAAAGTAATTATTTAATAGATCTGTTGACAGAAAGTGTTCACATTAGCAAATGAATTTTTTTTTTTTTTTATGAAACCAATGCTGCAACACAGCTGGAAACTAGATATCAAATGAAATAAGCAACTATGTACAAAGTAAAGCATAAAATAATCATTCAGTAGTCATGTGACATTTCATAAGTTAGAAATTCTCTCAACTCTCGTAGAAAGACGCTTGTCGTAATCAGGTGTGCAGATGTAAAAATATTTCTCGTCATTTCATTAGGCATTTCTGTCGCCATATGGCATTTCTCTCAACTAGCACGACAATAGCCGTGAAATGTTGCGATGCTTTCTACAAAGGAACGTCAAGCGAGGATAATGGCCCCCCCCCCTTTTTTTTTTTTTTTCTCCACCTAATGGCTGTTTCTCCAGGTGGCTGGCACAGGTGGCCGCTCACAACGAATTACGTCTCGGTCACTTACCTCTCATCCCGGAATATTTACGACAGCAGTTTTCGCTACAGTGACTCATATAAAAATATTTCACAGGTCAAGAATTTGGATTACAAATCTGTAGAAACAAAATCCTATAAATATAACAGCGTCCAAAAAAAATTTTCGTCGGCATTGTGATACATTCACGCATTTGCACACATTTCATAATTCTAAAATACGATTCTTGGTTTCCAACATCCTTTTCCACAAAGCAGAGTCCCTAAATCACTATTCATTACTCCTTACCTTATTACACATATATATATCGTCGACACATAATCCAATTCCTCATATAGCATCAGCTTCTTGACCATAAACATACCTCAGCAGCATAATACACATCGTCGTCGTAATAATATCATAAAACCTCAGTCAAATCTCAAAATCGTCGTAGCTTCCTCCAATAATATCAAAACCTAGAAAAATTCTCTGCTCATTTCAGTAGTGTCATCTACCTCAAAGGTACTTTAAAATCATGCTCCCTTACCAAATATATCATTCAAAGCTCTCATAGTATCACAATGGGTCCAAAAAAATATGAACAGTTCACAAAGTACAGACAAAATACAATTTCATACGTGTGAAGTTATTCAACGGTGTAATTACGTAAACATCTGTCACTGATGTAGTAAAATAAATGTTTGTCTCTCTCAGGGAAATAATCAGATAGCTGTGTAATTCTGTGTTAGAGAAATATGGTACCGATGTGTAAAGTTGTATAAGCAAATACCATATTAGCTAGGGTTCCTTGTGGTTGCCACACACATGGTACACAAAGTAAGCGTGTACCCCCCCTGAGGATAAATGTAATTATACCCTCAGGTGTTACAAATTACAGCAATGGAATAAAATGTATCTCGGAAAACTTTCTTTGTAATTCAAAAATCTTTAAAAATAAATGTTTTAAGTACAAAATTAATCACTCAAATACGTGTCCTGTAGCGCTAAACTGTGCGTCATGTTGTAAGATAGTCTCTGTGGAAGTCTCGTAGTTATCGTCCTCCGAAAGCTAAGTTCTGCAAAAGTCAATGTACTTACCTCATGATAAACAAAAGTGAAATGCTTTGCGTATAGATATCTTAGTTATTATGCTTATTGGCGTGATGAAGACAGTACTGTACTGTAACGTATTGTTGTGCCACGAAAAAGGCTGTCTCATTGTTGCTATACCACATAAGTTACTACTAAAACATATTTTTCTTTCCAGAAGAATTCAGAAAACTGTGCAGATATTAAACAGATACACCGCAAAAACAATATTGTAAACTGTCACTCATTAGTAGCGTCGTGATAAAATCGTGTAGCTGTCACATAAACTAACCTCTGTGTCATCTGGTATCTCTCAGAAAGCACTTTAATTTCAGAATGTATTTTCAAATAAACCAAAATGTTTCATTAAAATCTCAAGTTAAAAAAGCACATTATCTCTCAATAAACGGTGTTACATGTGAAATGTGGTGTAAACCTTTGCTCTTCCTAGTACGCAGAGTTTCAACTTTAACGCAATTATCAAGTGGTATACGTCGGTAAAGAATACTGGAATTTTTCTCAAGGTTAGCGCCTGTGTTATTTTTCTCGGAGCCAGCGGGCGCACGCGGCTGCCTGCTGTGCGAGTCATTGTCTGTTTCTTTGCTGGCGCGCGTCGTTATTCGGATTAGGAGACCGAACTTCTACAAATTCGCCTTGCCGAGAGGGCCCAGCTCTGTTTGAATCCCGCCAGTTCTGATGCAATTCAGGTCTGTCGTTACGATCACATCGTCTGTCGTCATGTCGGTAGTTTCTGTGGTTTCTTTCTTGTCGGTTAAGTGGTGGAGAATTTCTCCCTGAATCGTAACTGCGCGCTGGACCGTTGCGTCTAAAGTTATTCTGTCCCTCGTAATATTAATTGTTTTGGTTCCCATATTGTCTGTTTCTCTGATTGTCTCTGTGATAGTCATTACCGCGGAGAGGTGATCTTTCCCTGTAATTATTACTACTCTGCCAACGGTTGTTATACGGGTGGTGTCTGTTTTGGTCACGATTTGTGTTGTGAGAATAGCCTTGTCGTGTCCAGTTCTTGTTTCTGTCGTCACGGAATTGTGACGTATGTGACCTGTAGTGATTGTTTTCCTGTTTTCGCATCCGGCGACTGTCAGTGTCAATTTCTAATTCTTGTAAGAGTCCCTGAAATGCTTCAATGTCGTCTTTGCAACGTCCTGCTAAAATAATGTGTCTTAAATGTTCAGGCAGTTTGATTAAGCAAATGCGGATGAGTTCTGAGGGGCTGTATGGGTTTGACAGGTACTGATTCTTGTGCAACATGTCTTCAAAATATTTCACAAGACTGGAGAATTCAGATTGTTCGAAATGTTTCATCATTATGATGCCATGTTTTACTCGGTCTTGTGTGGCTTGAGACCAATATGCTGAGAGGAAGGCATGGTAAAATTCTCCTTCACTGTGGCAATCGTGAATGACCGATCGCATTCTTACAGCTGGTTCATTCTCTAAGTAGCCACACATAAATTCTAATCTGTGTTCTAACGACCAGTTAGGGGGAAAACAATGAGAGAATTGATGGAGCCACGCTTGTGGATGAATGTCGTTGGCAGAATTTTTAAACGTTTTGAATTTACGTGTAGTAATGAACAGCTTATAGTCAAAGTCATCATGTCGGCGAGTCGCATATCGGTCATTATTACGTCGTTTCGGCGGTTCCATCTCAAAATTCGGTGTGCGTTGCCAATTTCTGTCATAATTTCCGAAGTGTCCTGTGTTATTATTTTGTGGCTGTTCCATATTGCTAAGTCCCTCTTCCCGTATTGGGGCGCGAGTGTCCTCCGAAATACGTAATTCTTGTACTACCTGTGTCAGCTGATCTTGTACTTCGCGGATTTCTCTTTGGTGTTGCGTATTAATTTGATTCTGATTTTGTTTGAATTTCCTAATTTGTTCGCACTCTTCTGTGTCATTAAAGACTACCGGTTTTGTGTCATTCAGATTATCATCTACCTTCGTAGATAAATTATTTAGCTGATCCGAAAGTTCAACTACTTTCTCTGATAATGTACTAATTTCCTCCATGTGTCTTTCTACTGTGTCTTTTAAGTTTTCCTGGGTTTTTGCAAGTTGCGTAACCGAATCGGTAGATGCAACTGAGTCAAATTTAGCTTGCAAGGTCTCATGATTTTCATGAACAGTAGTTTGCAGTTCTTTTATGGCTACTTCGTGATTCTGTAGTGCATTTTCATGCCGCGAAAAAATAGGTTGGAAATGCTCACAAATTTGTGTTTTTACGTCGTTACAGACTTTTTGACATTTCGATTCAATGTGATGTAACTCATTAGTTAAATCCTCACGTGTTTGTTCAAGAATTTGCTCCAATGAGTCTAACTTTTGAAGCTGTTGCTGTGTTTGACTCTGATTTTGTTCCATTTGTTTCTGATTTTGTTCCATTTGTTTCTGATTTTGTTCGATTGTGTCTAATTTTTGAAGATTTTGTCCCATTTGTTTCTGATTTTGTTCGAGCGTTGTGTCTAACTTTTGAAGCTTTTGTTGTGTTTGTCCCATTTGTTGTATTAATTGTAATAACAATGCACTGGTGTCTGGAACATGTTCCTCAGTGCTTTTCGGCAGTGAATTTGCACCGGAAACATTCACATTTTGACAAGCAGAAAATGTGTCTTGACTCATTTGAGAAAACGGTGAGGACCCAAATCCTGAATTCACAGCATTTGCGAGATTGTTTCCTGTCGTTTCGGATTCCTGAGGCGAGCTGTCGCCGACCGATCGATCGATAATGCTTCCCTGTTCTCTAATTGTTTCGCTGTCTACACCATTGTTTGCAGCCCGCTCCATTTCCCTATGCACAGCTACCAAATTATTACTTTGAACATCTGTTAATTCATTACACAGTGGTGCTGGCAAGCTACGCTCGTCGTCACTATTATTTCTCAGTTTGCTTTGGAGCCTAGTGTTACGTTTTTCACACGCCATTATTGTCACAGTATTTCACACGACAACACAGAAAAACACAATTTGAAGAGCAAAAATAAGAAAACACATTAACATAGCACTGAAAATAATATCTAGTTAATTGCAAGCGCAGCTGCGAAATACTTGCTGCAAATCTACATGCATGCCACAACTGTTTTACTGTACAACAATGAAAAACTACAACTACAAAGGAAATTCTCTCTATAATTACGCGCTAGCAATAAACAAAATCTACACTAATTACACAAACTACAAGGAAAAAATCAGAAGATTCCAGTGAGGTATCCTCGGCTAAGGGTCGACATATGAAACGTCCCCTTTTGAACAATATACACGACTGTCCTTAACCTGACACACAATATTTATAGCGCAACGCAATCTGACTTTCCACACACAATATTTTGTTAACGCAACGCAATCTGACTTTCAAAATTCTCTACAAGAGAATGGCCCTGACTAACATTAACCTGTACTTTTCAGAAATCACTTACCTCACAAAAATCTTGGTTACTCCCACTACTGCAATACAGCAAGCGCCACTACTGCCAGCTAAATAAAAGATTCAAACTATGGAAGGCACTAACTACTGATAGGGATAGTTAGCAAATGAAAGATATTAATAGAGAACAAACAATGTATTTACCTTGATATCATGACAAATTACAAAACTCCGCCATCTCTCTCCCCACATCCACCACTGCTGGCGGCTCACCTCCAACTGCCCAGCGCTACGCGCTGTTCACAGCCAGCTGCCTAACACTACAATGGTTGAGTATTACAACAATGCAAAGCAGCCACAGACTGCACACGGCACAGCCGGTGATTTTCATACTGAGGTGGCGTTACCAATAAAAAAACCTAAACAGCCTACTTACAACATTAAAGATAAGTATATGAGAAGCTCCGTTCTTTTCTTCATAGCATTAATTACGTATCCTGTTCCAGTACTTCACGCCCGTCTGCGTTAGTCTCGCGTGCCCTTTAAGCCACCTCTATTTACAAGGTGTTGGCCCAGCTGCCGACACATCATAAACAATGTCATAGTTCAGTGGCAGGAGGCCACATACGTCTCTACAAAACTATCCATAAAATCCAGGAATCACTTACCTGGCGCCGGCTGCTGTGGACGAGCGGTTCTAGGCACTTCAGTCAGGAACCGCGCTGGTGCTGCGGTCGCAGGTTCGAATCCTGCCTCGGGCATGGATGTGTGTGATGTCCTTAGGTTAGTTAGGTTTAAGTAGTTCTAAGTTCTAGGCGACTGATGACCTCAGATGTTAAGTCCTATAGTGCTTAGAGCCATTTGAACTTAACCAGCCTATATTGTATCGAGATGATAGGAGTATGGCTGCTCAGTGTAATTACTGTCAGACAGCCAGCCGAAGGGCGCTACTTCAATATACTCGAGCTGAGACGCCCATGGAACTTCTCTTTATCGATTATGTGGGGATTCTGCCTCTTGCCCAAGGTGAGTATCGAAATATTTCTATCGTCGTTGATGGGTTACCAGGCTCAGCTGCTTGTTGCGTCGTAGGTGTTATGGCTGCACAGTGTGTCAGCCATTTGAGTAGAATTTCTGGTTAGTGATAATGCTCCCCCTACTTGTATGGAGTTTTGTGACTTTCGTTTCCGTTCTGGAGTTAAGCATGTCACCACTAATCCCTACTTTCCACAGCCGTCATCCGTGGAACAAGTGAATCGTAATTGGAAATCTTCACTTGTTGCCTTCCCCTCTGATGCTCAAACTAGTTGGGACTGTATCTTGTCCTGCTTAAATTTTGCCATTGATATCGCTAGACTTGAAATACCTCACACTACTCCCACTTCGCTTATGGTATCTTAATTCTCCGTTGCCCAGTCTGTAGTACATACAAGATTTCCTGCCTTGCAATCCCACGGCTGAGTCTATAAAGGATGTGTGGCGGAGAGCGAAGGCTAGTATTCAGCGCGCCCATAGCTGCGAAGCACAGAACTAGGAGCATCGACCAGGAAATATCAAAGGCGGCGAAGTAGTCTTTGTCAAAAATGTTGGAGGTGGAGATTCAGGTGTAAAGGTTCCTTGTAAGTTATCTCGTTTTCTGGGACTGTATAGATCATTGGAAGTTCCCAATCCAGTCACACTTAGGGTCAAAAATGACTCTGGAGACGACCTCAGGGCCCATCTAAGTCAACTCAAATGAGTTTTATAGTGGTGCTTCTAGAGGGCACCAGACGGCCGCAGCTATTCCTGTTGCGGAAGTCTGTGGTTGCGGTGCTTTGGTTAAGAGGGATGCATGCCGCCTTATAATTACTATGAGGTCCCGTTCTTTCGGTGAGTAAATTTCGGGACAGCGTGAGTTTCGCAAAATGTTCCATTCTATTGCCTTTCCAGAGCATTGCCATCCACGTATGAGCCTTTACCCGCCTTTAAGGCTAGTGCAACTATGAAAATACCGGCTCAATTTTCTCGCTTCCTTAAGCCCTGGTCGTCAGCACGTGGAGCGCGAGTTTTGCAAGTTTTTGTGTCAAATGCGTATTATATCTGCGTAAATTGGCAAATTTCTGTAATTCAGACATATTGTGTTACTACTTTACATATGATAGAACTGTGGACTTTGCTTTAAGTTAACTCATTCATTGCTGTGAGCGGCTTTAATGCTTGCCAGTTAACTTGTTAATTCTGAGAGAAAACCATTCAGCGCTATTTCTTTGTATTTGAGGGACTGTCTTCTTAATGTAATCGAAGTTGTTTCTGCCGGCGGATGCATCCATTCAAATTGTTTTATTGTACCGCGTGGTGGCCCCTTGCTACCACTACCATTGGGTGTTGCTTTGAAACTGAATTGTCGTTGGCGGACGAACCTTCTTCCCTCCTTGTTGAGATATTGATGTATACAGTAACAAACACCTGATTGGCTCTGAGCACTATGGGACTTAACATCTGAGGTCATCAGTCCCCTAGAACTTAGAACTACTTAAACCTAACTAACCTAAGGACATCACACATATACATGCCCGAGGCAGGATTCGAACCTGCGACCGTAGCGGTCGCGCGGTTCCAGACTGAAGCGCCTAGAACCGCTCGGCCATTATGAATTTCAACGGAGTTGGGCAGTTTCAGCAGGACAATGCGATACCCTACACGTCCATAATTGCTACAGAGTGGCTCCAGGAGCACTCTTCTGTGTTTAAACATCTCCACTGACCACCAAATACCCCAGGCATGAACACTATTGAGCATATCTGAAAAATTATTTTGGTTATGAATTAAGATGTCGGTAGCTTACAAATTTTTCCTAATTGGTTTGATTGTATGTTTTAGGCATACATTGTTCAATAAACAATTTGTTTACAAATGATTGTCAACCTTACTTTGGCCTAGTTTTTCCCCTTCCACACAACCATGGCAGTAGCTTTGTACCATACCCATATGTGCTTTGGATTCTCTTTAACATTTCTTTTACAACCAGGGTTGGCCATGCAAAGCACACCTTCTCCTCTTCATACTTCAAAATGGCTCTGAGCACTATGGCACTTAACATCTGAGGTCATCAGTCCCCTAGATCTTAGAACTACTTAAACCTAACTAACCTAAGGACATCACACACATCCATGCCCGAGGCAGGATTCGAACCTGCGACCGTAGCGGTCGTGCGGTTCCAGACTGTAGCGCCTAGAACCGCTCGGCCACTCCGGCCGATCCCTCTTCATACTTGACAATTATGCATTCATTCTTATCAGCTATATCCTTACGAATGTTGACATACCTGGATCCTCCATTTAATGGATCATAGATATGTATATGGATGTCCAGGTGTAGTTTTCGGCTGAGTGATTTAACTGAACCCCTAACTTTGATCTCTGAAAACTGGGCCAGTATAGCTCTCAGCGTCATTTCATGAAACCTCTTGGTGATTGATGTGTTCCACATTACAACGCCATTATCCTCCGAAAGATAATGAAGATTTGCCTTCAACGCCTGAGGCAAATTTGACGGGGGGGGGGGGGGGGAGGGGTGATAGTTCAATGCAAAACACTGCACTGCTTATAAGGAAGGGATATTGTGGATCATTAAGAACCTTGAGGAGTTGCATTTACGTGACAGGAAGGCATGCTCTTAGAAGTTCAACAGAGTCGCAGTACCCTCCTGCCAGATTCTCGATTCTAGTGAACGACATTCGCTCTTCAAAGGTGTCTGCAATCACTGAGTGTTATGTGACATGGTGTCACTGATCTGATGTTCTTCGCTAAAAGGACAGGAGAGGAAACTGCTGCTAGTCACCAAATCTTTGCTATTACTACAACTATAAGTAGATGATGAACGTGTCCACTCTGTTGGCGAAGGTGGTTGTGGTGAAGTGTTGAGGGGTTTGTGCTCTTCCCTGCAAGATTGTCGAAGGCGAGGTGGAGGAAGAGGAGATACTGCAGTATTTGGCCAATGTGAGCAGCCTGGGTGCCGGTGGTGGGGGTGGTGAGTTAATTGCCATAGGGAGGGTGGCCCGTGGACGCCAGAGCAGTGCTGTGACTGTGGTGTGGGGGCGGCTGCGGTCACGGCTGCGGCGTCCCTTGCAGTAACAAGTGGAGCCCTCGCCAGTGATCCATGCCTCACCGGAAGCTGCTTCAGTGTTAGGGGCTTCACCATTCCTATAACTGACGCCACATCGCACTGTGGGAGCTATTCTCTTATGCAGCCGCTATAGAAGAGAGACAGTAATGACAATGCAGCACAACATTCCAGACATCACCAGCTGCTGCTCCTGCTGCAAGGAAAGAAAGAACACGGATTTTATCTATTTGTGAGTAGAATGAGTACATGTATAAAAATTACCTGTTTCGCTCTGGTTCCTTAGTATCCCCCTCAGGTCATCAAACACATCCTCATGCTGATGGCGTTCTCCACTTCCTCTACCCACTGTGCATTTAGTCATCACCTGAATTGGGAAGATCCATTTGTCCAACTGACTATCACCTAAAGCCACACATTATTTTAGTAATAAAAACAAATACACACGCATAAAACTAAAAGAACTTTTTTTTAGAATATGCACTAACATGAGATATGCGATGCCTCCTACTTATTCTCCACCTATACCTCTCCCTGTTCCTTTCCTTCTACCAGGAAATCGTCTACAACAACAATAATATGAGCCGTATTACTGTATGACGAAATTTTTATCAACAGCAACATATTACGTATACACAATACTATGGAGAAGATATTTATACACTACTTAAAATGCTGTTGTTCCTGCTGCTGCTGCTGGCGAGTTTTGTTCCTTGAAATCATACACAGCCAAGAATAGGCAACACATTATGTATACAATGAAATTTTTTAGAATGAAATAATGTATAGTACAAAGAGAAAGTGTATACATATGGTGTACCATAATTAATGGCGTAAACGCATACAGTTGAAATTACACGATACTAGAAGCAAAAGTCTCAGTAAACATGTTGTTGTTGTTGTTGTTGTCTCCAGTCCTGAGACTGGTTTGAGGCAGCTCTCCATGCCACTCTATACTGTGCAAGCTTCTTCGTCTCCCAATACCTACTGCAGCCTACATCCTTCTCAATCTGCTTAGTGTATTCATCTCTTGGTCTCCCTCTACGACTTTTACCCTCCACGCTGCCCTCCATTGCTAAATTTGTGATCCCTTGATGCCTCAAAACATGTCCTACCAACCGGTCCCTTCTTCTTCTCAAGTTGTGCCACAAACTCTCCCCAGTTCTATTCAATACCTCCTCATTAGTTATGTGATCTACCCATCTAATCTTCAGCATTCTTCTGTAACACCATATTTCGAAAGCTTCTATTCTCTTCTTGTCCAAACTATTTATCGTCCATGTTTCACTTCCATGCATGGCTACACTCCATACAAATACTTTCAGAAACGACTTCCTGACACTTAAATCTGTACTCGATGTTAACAAATTTCTCTTCTTCAGAAACGCTTTCCTTGCCATTGCCAGTCTACATTTTATATCCTCTCTACTTCGACCATCATCAGTTATTTTGCTCCCTAAATAGCAAAACTCCTTTACTACTTCAAGTGTCTCATTTCCTCAACTAATTCCCTCAGCATCACCCGACTTAATTCGACTACATTCCATTATCCTCGTCTTGCTTTTGTTGACGTTCATCTTATATCCTCCTTTCAAGACACTGTCCATTCTGTTCAACTGCTCTTCCAAGTCCTTTGCTGTCTATGACAGAATTACAATGTCATCGGCGAACCTCAAAGTTTTCATTTCTTCTCCGTGGATTTTAATACCTACTCCGAATTTTTCTTTTGTTTCCTTCACTGCTTGCTCGATATACAGGTTGAATAAGATCGGGGAGAGGCTACAACCCTGTCTCACTCCCTTCCTAACCACTGCTTCCCTTTCATGTCCCTCGGCTCTTATAACTGCCATCTGGTTTCTATACAAATTGTAAATAGCCTTTCGGTCCCTGTATTTGATGCTTGCCACCTTCAGAATTTGAAAGAGAGTATTCCAGTCAACATTGTCAAAAGCTTTCCCTAAGTCTACAAATGCTATAAACGTAGGTTTGCCTTTCCTTAATCTTTCTCCTAAGATAAGTGTTAGGGTCAGTATTGCCTCACGTGTTCCAACATTTCTGCGGAATCCAATCTGATCTTCCCCGAGGTCGGCTTCTACTAGTTTTTCGATTCGTCTGTAAAGAATTCGCGTTAGTATTTTGCAGCTGTGACTTAATAAACTGATAGTTCGGTAATTTTCACATCTGTCAACACCTGCTTTCTTTGGGATTGGAATTATTATATTCTTCTTGAAGTCTGAGGGTATTTCGCCTGTCTCATACATCTTGCTCACCAGATGGTAGAGCTTTGTTAGGACTGGCTCTCCCAAGGCCGCCAGTAGTTCCAATGGAATGTTGTCTACTCCTGGGGCCTTGTTTTGACTCAGGTCTCTCAGTGCTCTGTCAAAGGGTCGAAAATTCATACCTTAAGAGCTACGTGCAATTTTTCATCTTCGATACTGTGAAACAAATCTCTTCTACTGCAAGTTCTTTGCTTTCCGCACTATGAGAGATAGTTGTATGGACCAAAATAAGGAAAACATTTTCAGCAAACATGTGCTCTAAAACGCATATATTAAAAGTTACGAGCACTTGCTCATTAGAAGAGTTGTCTCAAAGTAGCAAATATATCTATACAATATTGCTGCAGCAGACACAGCTGCTGCTGGCTCTCTGCATTCTGACAATCTATTACACGCTGGACAAATACTTAAACAATGAGACAATATGCACTCATAACGAAATTCTTACTGAAAATGCAACATTTATAGATTCTGGTCACTCAAAATCATCTACAGCAACCTCAGATAAGCTGGTTTCCACATATTACATATACAGCAAAAATGAGGAAAAAATATACTACTTACGACGATAATGCTCTCTACAGTTGCTACCGTTGCTGTTGCTGATCTAGTTTATAACTATGGTCATGTCAGTTGGCAAGACAGTACTCAACAGGGCAGGCCTGGCGATTTGTGTCCGAGTAGTAAACCAGCATTTTTGAATATCGCCCACAAGTCTGCTAGTGGTATGCTCATCCTATAAGCACGTGGCAGAAGTACGAACGAAACGAAAAGTCAATTTTCTGTGGCGACTGTGTGTTGGCAGCTGGTCACTCTCACAGCAAGATAAAAATATCTGTTGTCCTAACGAATCACGCCATACTTCCCGTGGTTTACTGTTCCTGCGGAAGGACCTCCGACACGCGAAGCGTTATATTGAGCCCGTGCTGCCTGAGGTTCGCATTTCCCTGTATTCCGGCGTCGGTCTCAACAGCCAACAATGTCTGCAGAGGGCGTAGCGGCGTGGTTGCTGGCTTTCCTGGCAGCAAACGGCACTTCGATGTTCGACTGTTTCTGCAACCAGTCTGCCAACCGCGAGATGAGTTACAGCGAAGAAGTGATAGGGTTGGACTACTGCTCTTCTCATAGTAAGTACTGTTTGTTACTATACGGACTACACGGAACGTTATCGACTGCGCGGTTTTGAAGTACCTACTAAGAGGCAACGTGGACTGCACCTAATGTTATGAAGCAAGGTAAAACGTTCTCAGCCAGACAGTGAATGACTACGTATTTCACGGAAAAACTACACTTAATTTTCTAACTTTCAGGTCAGTGGATTGTGTCCAGCCTTTTGCTAATGAACGTGATGTAGGAATCGGAAAGGCTATAAATTGACCGTCTACATACCTTCGTGGAGCCCATGACGTTTTACCAGATATGTGAGAATAGCTGGAAAACAGCGGTTGGTAAATGTGGAGGGTAGGTTCCACATTACCAAACAATGTTCGTTAGGAGTTTCTGACACTTGGCACAATCGTCACATTTTTCATTTCCTTTGTTATATTTCTTATATAATAACAAAAATTCAGGCCTTGCAGTACAGAGTAATTCAGTATGGCTATTGCGACTAGAAATGGCTGTAACTCTTTAATGCATACTGATACATCAATTAAAATTACGGATAATGCATAGGGAAGTTCAGACTTTCGATCGTCACTCAATCGCAGTGAACTGGAAAGTGATGCATGTCCGACGGTACGTGAGTGAAGAAAATTGCACTCTGTGTGTTACATTTTAAGAACTCGTCGTTCTCTGATCACACTGAAAATGAGATATTGTCCGGGACAGAACTGAGCACTTCCAGACGCCAACAACATTCACAGATAGCATCGGCGCTTAGATGAAAGAGGACCTTTGTAAAAAAGAAACGTATTATAGCTAAGATGTTGCCCGTGAGTTACATGAAATACATTTCAAACATGTAATTTTTTTAACTTTCTTTTATATTCCCTGCAATTCATATCGACTTATTGTTATGCACTGAACAGTTACAGACGATTGTAGTCGCAGTACTTGCTTAATCTGATTTGTTCGTCTTTGAACGAAATACATCACCGATTCTGCATGTCAGGGATTCGAAAGTTTATTGGTAGGATTGTAGATGTTTTTAGTATTTGATGTCTAGGCACAGGTCATGTGATTCGCATTATGCTCTTTCGGCAGAGATGCCATACATCACCATCTATTCTACGTTACACTCCATATCTACATCTACAGCTACATCCATACTCCACAAGCTACCTGACGGTGTGTGGCGGAGGGTACCTTGAGTACCTCTATCGGTTCTCCCTTCTATTCCAGTCTCGTATTGTTCGTGGAAAGAAAGATTGTCGGTATGCCTCTGTGTGGGCTTTAATATCTCTGATTTTATCCTCATGGTCTCTTCGCGAGATATACGTAGGAGGGAGCAATATACTGCTTGACTCCTCGGTGAAGGTATGTTCTCGAAACTTCAACAAAAGCCCGTACCGAGGTACTGAGCGTCTCTCCTGCAGAGTCTTCCGCTGGAGTTTATCTAGCATCTAGGTAACGCTTTCACGATTACTAAATGATACTGTAACGAGGCGCGCTGCTCTCCGTTGGATCTTCTCTATCTCTTCTATCAACTCTATCTGGTACAGATCCCACACTGGTGAGCAATATTGAAGCAGTGGGCGAACAAATGTACCGTAATCTACTTCCTATGTTTCCGGATTGCATTTCCTTAAGATTCCTCCAATGAATCTGTCTGGCATCTGCTTTACCGACGATCAACTTTATATGATCATTCCATTTTAAATCACTCCTAATCTCGACTCCAAGATAATTTATGGAATTAACTGCTTCCAGTTGCTGACCTGCTATTTTGTAGCTAAATGATACAAAGGATCTTTCTTTCTATGTATTCGCAGCACATTAACTTCTCTACAATGAGACTCAATTGCCATTCCCTGCACCATGCGTCAATTCGTTGCAGATCCTCCTGCATTTGAGTACAATTTTCTGTTGTTACAACCTCTCGATATACCACAGCATCATCCGCAAAAAGCCTCAGTGAACTTCCGATGTTATCCACAAGGTCATTTATGTATACTGTGAATAGCAACGGTCCTACGTCACTCCCCTGCGGCACACTTGAAATCACTCTTGCTTCGGAACACTTCTCTCCATTGAGAATGACATGCTGCGTTCTGTTATCTAGGAACTCCTCAATCCAATCACACAATTGGTCTCATAGTCCATATGCTCTTACTTTGTTCATTAAACGACTGTGGGAACTGTATCGAACGCCTTGCGGAAGTCAAGAAACACGCCATCTACCTGGGAACCCGCGTCTATGGCCCTCTAAGTCTCGCGGATGAATAGCGCGAGCTGGGTTTCACACGATCGTCTTTTTCGAAACCCATGCTGATTCCTAAACAATAGATTTCTAGTCTCCAAAAAAGTCATTATACTCGAACATAATACGTGTTCCAAAATTCTACAACTGATCGAAGTTAGAGATATAGGTTTATAGTTCTACACATCTGTTCGACGTCCCTTCTTGAAAACTGGGATGATCTGTGCCGTTTTCCAATCCTTTGCAATGCTACGCTCTTCTGGAGACCTACCGTGCACCGCTGAAAGAAGATCGCAAGTTCCTTCGCGTACTCTGTGTAAAATCGAACTCGTATCCCATCAGGTTCAGCGGCCTTTCCTCTTTTGAGCGATTTAAATTGTTTTTCTATCCCTCTGTCATCTATTTCGATATCTACCATTTTGTGATCTGTGCAACAATCTAAAGATGGAACTACAGTGCAGTCTTCCTCCGTGAAACAGCTTTGGAAAAAGATATTTAGTGTTTCGACCTTTAGTCTGTCATCCTCTGTTTCAGTACCATTTTGTTTTGATCCACCTACCGCTTTGGAACAAGACCAGAATTTCTTAGGATTTTCTGCCAAGTCAGTACACAGAACTTTACTTTCGAATTCATTGAACGCCTCTGCATATCCCTCCTCACACTTCATTTCGCTTCGTGTAATTTTTGTTTGTCTGCAAGGTTTTGGTTATGTTTATGTTTGCTGTGAAGTTCAAATGGTTCAAATGGCTCTGAACGCTATGGGACTTAACTGCTGTGGTCATCAGTCCCCTACAACTTAGAACTACTTAAATCTAACTAACCTAAGGACATCACACACATCCATGCCCGAGGCAGGATTCGAACCTGCGACCGTAGCGGTCGCGCGGTTCCAGACTGTAGCGCCTAGAACCGCTTGGCCACTCCGGTGGCGCTGTGAAGTTCCCTTTGCTTCCGCAGCAGTTTGCTAACTCGTATGTTGTACCACGGTGGCTCTTTTCCTTCTCTTACGATCTTGCTTGGCACATAGTCATTTAATGCATATTGTACGATGGTTTCGAACTTTGTCCACTGATCCTCAATACTATCTGTACTTGAGACAAAACTTTTTTGATGAGCCGTCAAGTTCTCTGAAATCTGCTTTTTGTCACTTTTGCTAAACAGAAAAATTTTCCTACCTTTTTTAATATTTCTATTTCCGGCTGAAATCATCGATGCAGTAACCGCTTTATGATCGCTGATTCCCTGTTCTGCGTTAACTGTTTCAAATATTTCGGGTCTGTTTGTCACCAGAAGATCTAATATGTTACCGCCACGAGTCGGTTCTCTGTTTAACTGCTCAAGGTAGTTTTCAGATAAAGCACTTAAAAAATTTCCCTGGATTCTTTGTCCCTGCCACCCGTTATAAACGTTTGAGTCTCCCAGTCTATATCCGGCAAATTAAAATCTCCACCCAGAATTATAACATGGTCGGAAAGTCTCTGAACCCCACGTTCTGTGAAGAGTCGTGGATGTCTAACCATTTAGCGGCAAGTGGTAGTTTCACTGTCCATCTACCTGTTACCGTAGATGCCTACGACAATAGCACGCGAACATTCGTACAACTTCGCCTTTTTAGAGGTACCAGTCCACAGACTCTGCGTAATAATACTCCGCCCTTTGTCGTAGCCGCTTATCCCAGTGAATTTTCCCATTGCCAGCCCGTATCTTGGCTTGGGTGATCCCCCGTCAATGTGTGCTCGACGTACATACATTGTTATCGCGTCATGAGGCCACAATGCCGCCAGGCAGCATCCAACGTCGCAGCTGTCATAATAATTTTGCTTATCAGTGTATTTACGTTAAAGTGGCGCGTGCTCTCTCAAGCAGCAATTGGTAGAGATACCAGGCATTAGGGGGTGTGCGTCTCCACGCGTGAAGAATCTGAGCATTTCACACGAGCCACAGGGTACATCTACGCTGCAACCTCGCTGCTCGCTGGGAGAGCTTACCTTGCAGCTGTTCGCTTAAACTAGCAGAGTGCACGGCACAGCTGGAGGTAAAAGTTGTCGACGTTTCGGGACGCAATGGTCGCCGCGAGAAACGGATAACAGCTTTACACCACAGCCTCGGAGCAGTGTAACAAGTGGCGTGACGACAAGCAGCGATGATGCAGCCAGTAAGTGAGTCAGGAAGGTTCGTCGCTGGGCAGCGCCGGCGAGCAGCGAGACGGCAGCACAGACGCACCTGCGGCTTGCTACATGAGAAGACATCCTGGATATGGTGTCACAGCGCGGCGGTTCTCTGGAGAAGGGGCGCCACACAGTTACAGGTATAATTACAAATCCTAAACATGGCTGCGAAACAGCAACTGTGTAAATCTGAAGAGGTTGAAAAATCAGCCAACCAGTTGCAAACAGAGGTTTATTAGACCTTGACCTACGTTTCGACATTTGCAAAAACATCTTCCTCAGAAATAGTGGACTTCTTACATCACACGATTTTACAATAGGGTGGATGAAGCCAAGCGGCTCTTCTCATAGGCATAATTGACAAAACAAGAATTATCGCAAGCCGTGGCTTTAGATAGCGCCAGATACACGCAACTTACACAAATACACTCCTGGAAATTGAAATAAGAACACCGTGAATTCATTGTCCCAGGAAGGGGAAACTTTATTGACACATTCCTGGGGTCAGATACATCACATGATCACACTGACAGAACCACAGGCACATAGACACAGGCAACAGAGCATGCACAATGTCGGCACTAGTACAGTGTATATCCACCTTTCGCAGCAATGCAGGCTGCTATTCTCCCATGGAGACGATCGTAGAGATGCTGGATGTAGTCCTGTGGAACGGCTTGCCATGCCATTTCCACCTGGCGCCTCAGTTGGACCAGCGTTCGTGCTGGACGTGCAGACCGCGTGAGACGACGCTTCATCCAGTCCCAAACATGCTCAATGGGGGACAGATCCGGAGATCTTGCTGGCCAGGGTAGTTGACTTACACCTTCTAGAGCACGTTGGGTGGCACGGGATACATGCGGACGTGCATTGTCCTGTTGGAACAGCAAGTTCCCTTGCCGGTCTAGGAATGGTAGAACGATGGGTTCGATGACGGTTTGGATGTACCGTGCACTATTCAGTGTCCCCTCGACGATCACCAGCGGTGTACGGCCAGTGTAGGAGATCGCTCCCCACACCATGATGCCGGGTGTTGGCCCTGTGTGCCTCGGTCGTATGCAGTCCTGATTGTGGCGCTCACCTGCACGGCGCCAAACACGCATACGACCATCATTGGCACCAAGGCAGAAGCGACTCTCATCGCTGAAGACGACACGTCTCCATTCGTCCCTCCATTCACGCCTGTCGCGACACCACTGGAGGCGGGCTGCACGATGTTGGGGCGTGAGCGGAAGACGGCCTAACGGTGTGCGGGACCGTAGCCCAGCTTCATGGAGACGGTTGCGAATGGTCCTCGCCGATACCCCAGGAGCAACAGTGTCCCTAATTTGCTGGGAAGTGGCGGTGCGGTCCCCAACGGCACTGTGTAGGATCCTACGGTCTTGGCGTGCATCCGTGCGTCGCTGCGGTCCGGTCTCAGGTCGACGGGCACGTGCACCTTCCGCCGACCACTGGCGACAACATCGATGTATTGTGGAGACCTCACGCCCCACGTGTTGAGCAATTCGGCGGTACGTCCACCCGGCCTCCCGCATGCCCACTATACGCCCTCGCTCAAAGTCCGTCAACTGCATATAAGGTTCACGTTCACGCTGTCGCGGCATGCTACCAGTGTTAAAGACTGCGATGGAGCTCCGTATGCCACGGCAAACTGGCTGACACTGACGGCGGCGATGCACAAATGCTGCGCAGCTAGCGCCATTCGACGGCCAACACCGCGGTTCCTGGTGTGTCCGCTGTGCCGTGCGTGTGATCATTGCTTGTACAGCCCTCTCGCAGTGTCCGGAGCAAGTATGGTGGGTCTGACACACCGGTGTCAATGTGTTCTTTTTTCCATTTCCAGGAGTGTATTTTATCTTGTGTCCCCTATTACAATTTCATGTTGAAAGGAGCCTCTACCTGTCGGCTCAGATGGTAGAACACTTCCCCGGGAAAGGCAAAGGTCCCGAGTTCGAGTATGGGTCCCGCACGCAGTTTTAATCTGCCATGAAGTTTCATTTGTGGGATTTCTGTCATCACTCCTCTGTACCGACGAAGCATCCTTTATTAGAAATTGCATCATAAATGTGCATAATCGTTGCCTGTGGGCTATAGACAATTCTCAGGGAACGGTTGAGGCGTCTCACCAGCATCGATTTAGCTTCAATGTGTGGGCAGAGATTGTTGGTAACCACATAGCCTACTTAGAGCGGTTATTACTCCACAACGCCTCGACGGGGGAACGTGCCTGGACTTCGTGCGGAGTACCCTGCTGGAGACTGTGCCTTTGGCGACACCCAAGATAATGTCGTTCTGTATGACGGAGCATCACTCCACTTCAGCATTACCGTTCGCCCACACCTCAACAACATGTTCCCCGGAGGTTGGATAGGACGCGGAGGTCCTTTAGCACGGCCTCCTTGATCACCGGATTTAAACCCCCTGAATTTTTAACCTCTGGGGGCATCTGAAAAGGGTAGGGTATGTTGATGTGCGGACTCTTCAGAAGCGTGTTCGCGACCCCTGTGACGCTGTCCGGAGAGAAGCCGGAACGTGCGAAAGAGTGCGGCAATACACGACGTGACACGTTAACGCATGCGTTGCATTCCATAGAGGCCGCTCCCAATCAATCCAAAACACAGGTCTGTGCGTTTCACTCGAGAAATAGACAAGCTAAAACAAAAGTGGAAATAACTTGGAGGAGAAAACAACTAGAACACTGTGGTACGTATATGTACCTGAGGGTAAAGCTCGACCGCACACTTACTCCCGATGTTCTATGTACGTCTGCTCTAACCCTGTTTCTCTGCGGCAGAATAAGCTGCACCAGTCTGGAAAACTCCGCAACACTAAGCACTTTGACACTGCTCTTTATAGGCCGCATTGTAACTGGGTGTCTACGAACAGCTCCATTTGACAGAATCTACCGTCTTACACGCATAGCAGTCCCCGATATCAGACGAACAACGGCGGCAGTGGTTGAGAAGAAGAAAGAGGAAAAATGATTACAGGCATCCCACGTTTGGAAGCAAAGCGTGACGTCTTAGCTTTCTCTGATTAACTGAAGCCATTCCATAACCACCTTCCGCTTACCGGATAGAAGTATGGCTAAACAAGGCAACTGGAGCTAACAAACTAAACCTGAAGGAAGAACCCGGTGCTGGTTTCCAACTACCTTAACAGACGCTAACCTAACAGACGTGCAAGACTTTGAAAAGACTGCGAATTGGTCGCGAATTGCAGATAGAACTTTAAGCGGCGGGGCTACATTATTGCAGATGCGACCTGCGAATGTGGTGAACTTAGATAGTGAACTCCTCTTTGTCTGCCAGAAGTTGCCTGCAAGGTTGAGGACCTCGTTTCAGCAAATGTCCCAGCACTCAAGACGGCAGAATTTCGGGCTTCAAAATCAATTTTACATGTACAGTGTCTAATGTATATATTGTAGATACTGCATTATATTGTGTTGTTTTGAATTTGTAAATAACTCTGTTGTACAGTACTAGACACGAAAAGCATAATAATGGAGGCTGCTTTAGACATCCGTATTGATGTGGATGCGATGCAGCCCTGTACTGTGTTCCGGGCGATTTGTTTCCGTCGCCTGTACACCGCCCATATCCGGACACACGTTTGTAGGACATTTTACCCTCCATTACCAGTCAGGCATCCGTTCCTGCAGTTTGTCGGTTTTATTAATGTTCACGCTGTGCAGTTTAGCAGGCAGAATACACAGGAGAGTGGATGGAATACTGGGTTCAAAATGCAGTACGCAGTGCCGCCAAGTACGCCACCGAGAAATGGCTTTAACTTGACTGGGTATCGATTCGAAATGCGCTGGAATGGAAGGGTCCGTCACTGTGTGGTGCTCCAGCGCTGTTCCAGAGTCCAGAGTCTGTATGCTGTCCTGCCAGCCTCTCACTAAGCCCTGACCAGATTTTTACTGTGTGTGCGACGTCCGCTTAACATTCTGTTCGGATCAACCTTCCTATACTGTCTGTAGCGAGGGAGGTCGGGACGTCATGGGCGACATGCAGTCTTGGGTTAAGTTGTTCAAGGGTAACGCCAAAGGCATCTCAAAGATGGAGCACAGCCACCAGTCCAAGTTACACACTATTTATTCTGAAGAACACGGAACTCTATGCAGTGACACCAACTGCAGGGCATCTATGAAGACGCCGATTGCAACCCAATGACCTTCGGTCTCCTCAGACCGTCCAGTGTCGTCGATGGGTGCGCGCCTTACTTTCGCGCGTCACGGGAAGCCGCAGGAATGAACAGTGCCCTATGTCTCAGAACAGTTGGCAAAAAAAAAAAAAAATAGAAAAAGAGCTTCAGATTTAAACGTAAATTAGTATGTAAGGGTTCTCGAGGTCTTTGATTACGAATTTACCGTAATTCCCAAATTCAAAGTAGTAGCTCCAATATGGCCGAGCACATCATTCAGAATTCTTTATAGTTTCACTTTAATCAGTGTGTAATAGGTTTTTAGGTTGCTGGTCACGAATTATAATTTCAAAATGAAAAATAACAAATAATGACCAATGTATATTACAACAAATACAAAACCTGTCTTTCTTTGATTTTTATTGTGAAACTCGTTGAGTTACTAGCAATGTACGGTTAAAATAATGTAAATAAGCAAACACTGTAAAAATCAGTCACTTTCACTGTCAAGATAGTTACCATGTTCGAAATCAAAGTCAGTATCATCCTTATCAGAAATTTCTAGAAAATTTTCAGACTCATCATCAGGAAAAAGTAGAACCTCTGGGGTGTTCATTGATAATTTTTTACTTTTTATGGGTTCCATTTCTCTGAGGCTGGAAATAAGTGGATCTGAAAACGCCAGGAGCCAATAAAGTACATCGTTCACTTTATTTGTGCGTATAATTTTCCTGGGAAACCCTTCACGATATATTTTGATATCTGTACTTCTGGCTTCCTGACAGTCTTCAGATGGTTGGCCTATTGTTAATATAGCTGATTCTGTTATATGAGCACCGTGCGTTAATACTTTATGACCCGTCGTAGACATTTAAAAGCAGGAAAATTTGGCGAAGCACATTTTAACTATATCATGACAAAGTTTTCGAAATTTTTCAATGTTCACGTTGTCTTCACATTACATCACATGACGTCCAAGATAACGTGAAATGTATGAATGAAATCCTCGTCCTGTCCCAGGATTTGAGCAGACACTGATAATTTCTCCAAAAAAGTGACGAGCTGTATTGCCGTCATTGGAGTTCCTGAAACCAACTTTTTAATGGATCAAAAAGAAGCTCTAGCTGCGTTTGAAATTCGTTGTGAACTGTTTTTTCTTTCTTTTTTTCGAAACACTCAACGCTTTTTGTCTTCTCTTGATCGCGTTTGTGATTTTTTTGTTTCACAACCCGAGGTGAATTAAATACTCAAACAAATCTTTGCGTGGAGGGTTAATAATCCGTAACGTAAATTGGGAACAATCGCTTCATTTTTTACAAAGTTGAGATTAGTAAATAGCTTTTCACACAATTAGCATCGGAAAAATACACATCAAAACTATAACAAAAGGTAGTAGTGATCGTAGTGGTAGACCTCAGTCTATGAAAACAGCTGCCGAGCATGACTTGGCGTCTTTTGTTCCTTATCTCAAAAGTACAGGGAGATAGCCGGAATTTTCTTTCACACTCTGTTACAATATCGTATGCTATACTCCCCAAGTCAGAAATTCCTAAATAGTACTTTTTTTTTCTTTTTAAAGTATTCTGACTGGAAAGAAACTTCCTGGCAGATTAAAACTGTGTGCCGGACCGACACTCGAACTCGGGACCTTTGCCTTTCGCGGGCAAGTGCTATTCTGACTGGTTTGAAGCGGCCAGCCACAAATTCCTCTCCTGTGCCAATCCTTCATAGAAGCAGTTGCAGCCTACGTCCTCAGTTATTTGCTGGATGTATTCCAGTCTATCTTTCTCTACAGTTTTTTATCCTTTACAGCTCCTTGTAGTATCATGAAAGGTCTTCCCTGATACCTAACAGATGTCTTAACATCCTATTCTTTCTTCTTGTCAGTTTTTTCCATATGCTCGTTTCCTCGCAGATCCTGCGGGGAACTTCCTCATTCCTTTGAGTCCAGCTAGTTTTCAACATTAGTCTCTAGCACCACCTCTCAGATGCTCCATTTCTCTTCTGTTCTGGTTTTCTCACGGTCCTTGTCTCACTACCACACAAAGTTACGCTCCAAACATACATTTTCACTGAAACTTCCTGGCAGATTAAAACTTTGTGCCGGACCGAGACTCGAACTCGGGACCTTTGCCTTTCGCGGGCAAGTGCTCGCGAAAGGCAAAGGTCCCGAGTTCGAGTCTCGGTCCGGCACACAGTTTTAATCTGCCAGGAAGTTTCATATCAGCGCACACTTCGCTGTAGAGTGAAAATTTCATTCTAGATACGTTTTCACTGTTTGTTACCTCAGATGAAGTCCTATGTTTCAGGCCAGCAGAATTCTCAGGGCAAGACGTGCCCTCTTTCCTAACGCTAGTCAGCTTTTTATATCCTCCCTACTCTGTCCGTCATGGGTTATTTTGCAGCTTAAACAGCAGAATTCATTAACTTCACCTACTTCGTGACCGTCAATTCTGTTGTTTCTCGCTGTTCTCATTTCTCCTACTTCTCATTACTTCCGTCTTTCTTCGATTTACTCTCAAACCATATTCTGGACTAATAAGAATGTTCATTCCATTCAGCAAATCCTGTACTTCTCCTTTACTTTCACGGAGGATAACAATGTCATCAGCGAATCTTACCATCGATATCCTTTCGCCATGGATTTTTATCCCACTCCTGAAAATTTCTTTTATTTCCGTCATTATATGATGGATAGATTCAACAGTAGGGAAAATTGCACCCCTAATTTACACACCCTTTTGAATCGGATCTCTTCGTGCTTGGTTCTCCTACGTTATTTTTCCTTCTTGGTTCTCCTACTTTTTGTAAATCACCCCGATTTTTCTGTGAATTTCGAACGTTATGCACCGTTTTGCATTGTCTAACCCTCATTCCAGGTAGACTAATCCATTGCGCGTGTTTCGATTCTTCTTGCGTTTTGCTTCCATTATCAAAAGCAACGTGAGAACTGCCTCTCTGGTGTCTTTACCGTTCCTAAAGTCAAACAGATCGTCATCTAATACATCCTCAATTGTCTTTTCCGTTATTGTGTATATTATTCTTGTCAGCAACTGGGATCCATGAACTATTAAGATGATTGGCGCTAATTCCTGCCCTAGTCAGCTCTTGCACTCTTCGGGAATTATTGGATGATGTTTTTCCCAAAGTCTCATGATATATCACCAGTCTCATACATTCTACACACCAACGTGAGTAGCCTCTTTCTTGCCACTTTCAAACTTATTTGAGAAATTCGGAGAGAATGTTATGTATCCCTTCTGCCTTGTTTGGTCTTCCAGAGCTCTTTTAAATTATGATCTCTTCCTGTTGACAAGTGTTTCTTCTTCTATCACTTCTTCAGACAAGTCTTCCTCTTCGCAGAGACCTTCAGTTTGCTCTTTCCACCTATTCTCTCTCTCCTCTGTATTTAACAGTGGAATCACCATTGCATTCTTAATGTTACAACCCGTGCTTTCATGTCACTGAAGCTTGTTCTGAATTTTATGTGTGCTGACTTAATTCCTTCTGACAACCATTTCTTTTTATATTTCTTCCCATTTTTTCTTGCAGCCATTTTGCCTTAACTTTCCTGTACTTCCTGTTTATTTTTTTTCCTAAGTGACTTGTATTTCTGCATTCATGAAATTCAGCGGACATTTTTATACTTCCTTCTTTCATGAATCAACCGAAGTATTTAATCTGTTACCCATGGTTTCTTCGCAGTTACCTTCATTGTACCTGTGTTTTTCATTCCAACTTCTAGAAGTGTCCATCCATCCTCAAGTGAACATCCTACTGAGCTATTCCTTATCGCAGTGTCTACAGCCTTAGAGCACTTCAAGCGTATCTCACCAGTCCTTATTACTTCCGTATCCCACTTGTTTTCGCATTGGTTCTTCCTGACGGCTCTCTTAAACTTCAGCCTACTCTTCATGATTACTAAATTCTGACCAGAGTCTGTATCTGCTCGTAGGTGCAGTGGTATGTGTGGTATAAAGAGTTGTGTTAAGATGTTTGAGATGATAGAGGTCCAGAGTTGATACCGTAAGCTTAGTTCGTATTAATCTCATCTGATTTGCAAAAAATGTTGTAAAATCACTCACTTCTCACTGTCAGCACAATTGGAAATTAAATGTCAGTTATTTTCATACGGGCAAATCAGGATCGTATATTTTACCCTTTTTTATTACGTAAAGTTCTAATATCTAAATCAAAGTTTTTTATTTAAACACTTCCATATTTTAAGCATTTGTTACGCCTTAGCGTGCGCTTGTAACGTCCCCCTCACTTATCGACCTTAATGACAGTGAAGACTTAAACCGCGTACACCTAATGGAAATTTGGGAAAAGCAATCGTCACCGAAGTTAATTTATCGGTAAAGAGGGAGGAAAGGGTTACATCTAAATGAAAGGAAAAATGCAAATGAAATTGGTGGAAATTAATTTTGACAAAAGGGTAAAATTAAGAAAGAAAGTAAATGTGCGGTCGTTACGTTATCAATTAATTGGCGTTATTAGATATTTGAGATTTGGGGAAAATTACGGTCGCCAGTCCTATGGACAACTACTATAATAACTAAAAACGAAAGATTAATGCACATATAATTAGCACTAAAAGCGTGGCAACTGAAGGTTGGCACGTGTTGTGTGAAAACTGAATGTTTGTCAGAAGTAATAAACTTCGCTACATTCTGACTTAATTTAGCAAAAGAATTAATAAAACTGGGAAATTGAAAGTTAATTTAGTGACTGAATTTAATAGAGAACTTTGTTTCTGAAGCACTACAGAACTCAATAAAATAAGGTTATTCTTGGTCTACCTCAACAATCATTTCAAAAGCTACTTCAATCTACGCAATTTAGAAATAAGGGATTTAACTTTGAACTTGAATTAAATGATTCTGAACTATTAACAATAATAAAATGTAGTACGTACCAAGCTGAGCTGCAGTCACAGGTAAGTTAAAATATGGTAACAAAAGTCACACTCTTAATTTGTGCTTGTGTAATCTAAATATTGTAGCCAGCTATGAATACCTTAAATGAACTTTGAAATTAAAGCAGTGAAATCTAGTGATATTACTTTAACGCTGGCGTTTGAATTTCAACGACACTCGGGTTCATTCCGGAAAAGGAAGGGACCCTGCTTGGTAATGCATTTGGGACAATGAGCAACAAAGGTTCATGCTACGTTGCTGTAATTTTGTGAGGCAAATTGAACACTTGGAAAAGCTGAGGTCTGCCATACAGTTCTAAAACTTTACGTCCCTTTCGTCTTCCTTGTTGATTGATTGAAGGTTTGAAGTCGTCGATCGAGGAGGTGGTGACAGTCACTCATTGTCGGCCGTCGTTGTTGCAGACGCTGGATGTTGGCTCGCCTTCTTCTCGACATGGTCACCAGGCGAAACGGGCTCTTGATGTGCGCCAGCTAATGCTTCCCGTCCGCGACACCGTGTCAGAAACTATCATAGCAGCCGGCCGCGGTGGTCTCGCGGTTCTAGGCGCGCAGTCCGGAACCGTGGGACTGCTACGGTCGCAGGTTCGAATCCTGCCTCGGGCATGGATGTGTGTGATGTCCTTAGGTTAGTTAGGTTTAAGTAGTTCTAAGTTCTAGGGGACTGATGACCACAGCAGTGGAGTCCCATAGTGCTCAGAGCCATTTGAACCTATCATAGCAAGTCGACCGCAATTACATGCTGACAAACCCCGAAAGCGCGGCAACTCGCGGCAGTGTTACTCAACACACCTGCTTCACCGCCCTACTCCAGCCGGACTCCCTCTGCCCGCGCTCCATGTGGAAGAGTTAACACTACCCAAGATACTAAACACTTTGGTTCTCCATACCACCTATCGATGTAATTGTTCGATAGCACAGTTTTCCCTAGGCAAGACCCAGCGTAAAAATACAAATAATATTTACAAAGCAAACCAATAATACATCGAAATAAATGCATAAATAAATATATATTCAAATTATAAAACAATTACAATATATAAAGACACAGAAATGTCATATCTTCAGGTAACAAAAAAGGAAAAAAATTATAGTAGAATAGATTAAATAGGAGGATATGCATTACCGGCGTTACACGCTGTTGATTCTGAATATACGGAAATTTAAAAATTCCGCGTGGTGGCGGATCAAATGGCGGTTAGCGATAATCCTTTTCACCTCCGCAGCACCTGTGCTAAATTGCTGGAAAATCTCAGATGAGAGGCAAATGGAGTTTATTATCTAATTATTGAATACCTGTACTCTGTGTTGCTTTAAAGTGTATATCCATGATACATTTACCACAACACTGTCCTGTAAGTCCAGGTAAGAATTGCCATTATAACAAACGAAATAAAAGTAGCTCGATACGACATACGAGTAACACGATCAATAACAAACGAGCAATAAAGATCAACAATGAAAGAGATTGTAATTGTGATGTGCTATTTATACTCTGCTTACAGTGGCAGTGATTCTTGTGTGTCTCCTTGCATCTACACCTCTTTGATTGTCTTTCATGTAATTAATATTTGTCATAATTACACAATGTCCCTGCGTCAGAGTTTGTTCATCGTTATACGTTTAAAAATATTGTTTCATTTTAATGTCACTTTTTCTCTACGTTATGTACGATTTATTGAATTCACTACCAAAGGACGCAACAGTACTCTTTACGATCCAGTGTCTGATTTCGGAATCTGGCTGACCTTTATGTACTCTAGTTGGTATCTGCCCTAAACTCCCGGCCTTTCCCCTTTATATTTCCACCTCTTGTGATTCTTGAACAGAGTATTATGTATTACACTGTTGGCCATTAAAATTGTTACACCAAGAAGAAACGCAGATGATAAACCGGTATTCATTGGAGAAACATATTATATTAGGACTGACATGTGATTACATTTTCACGAAATTTGGGTGCATAGATCCTGAAAAATCAGTACCCAAAACAACCACCTCTGGCCGTAATAACGGCCTTGATACGCCTGGGCATTGAGTCAAACACAGCTTGGATGGCGTGTACAGGTACAGCTGCCCATGCAGCTTCAACACGATACCACAGTTCATCAAGATTAGTGACTGGCGTATTGTCACGAGCCAGTTGGTCGGGGACCATTCATCAGACGTTTTCAATTGGTGAGAGATCTGGAGAATGTGCTGGCCAGGGCAGTAGTTGAACATTTTCCGTATCCAGAAAGGCTCGTATAGGACCTGCAACATGGGGATCGAACGAAGGGTAGAACCACGGGTCGTAACACATCTGAAATATAACGTCCACTGTTCAAAGTGCCGTCAATGCCAACAACAGGTGACCGAGACGTGTAACCAATGGCACCCCATACCATCACGCAGGGTGATAGGCCAGTAAGGCGATGACGAATACACGCTTCCAATGTGCGACCATCATGATGCTGTAAACAGAACCTGGATTCATCCGAAAAAATGACCTTTTGCCATTCGTGCACCCAGGTTCGTCGTTGAGTACACCATCGCCGGCGCTCCTGTCTGTGATGCAGCGTCAAGGGTAACCGCAGCCATGGTCTCCGAACTGATAGTCTATGCTGCTGCAAACGTCGTAGAACTGTTCGTGCAGATGGTTGTTGTCTTGCAAACGTCCCGATCTGTTGACTCAGGGATCGAGACGTGGCTGCACGATCCGTTACAGCCATGCGGATAAGATGCCTGTCATCACGACTGCTTGTGATACTAGGCCTTTGGGATCGAACACGGCGTTCCGTATTACCCTGCTGAACCCACCGATTCCATATTCTGCTAACAGTCAGTGTATCTCGACCAACGCGAGCAGCAATGTCACGATACGATAAACCGTAATCCCGATAGGCTGCGATCCGACCTTTATCAAAGTCGGAAACGTGATGGTACGCATTTCACCACCTTACATGAGGCATCACAACAACGTTTCACTAGTCAAGGCCGGTCAGCTGCTGTTTGTGTATGAGAAATCGGTTGGAAACTTTCGTGATGTCAGCACGTTGTAGGTGTCTCCACCTGCGCCAACGTTGTGCGAATACTCTGAAAAGCTAATCACTTGCGTATCCCAGCATATTCTTCCTGTCGGTTAAATTTCGCGTCTGTAGCCCGTCATCTTCGTCGTGTAGCAATTTTAATGGCCAGTAGCGTACTACCATGTTTATTGCAGAAATCTATCAGACTTTCTCCTCTCTCGTTCCTGCTACCAAACTCATATTCTGACGTAACCCGTTCCACTGCTCCCTCCGCTAATACATCTAGGTGACTGAAAGACGTTTCATAGGATGCTACAGCCTGTTCGAAATCTGCCTGGAGCCTGGACCGCCACCCGCCTGGATGGCAGCAGTGGCACGCCTGGTGCCGGTCAACTCTGGCCTGGAACTGCCTGAGCCTGAACTGGAAGGTCGGTGGGCCACAGGCGACGAGGGCTGCGGCGGCGTCCTGGCGGCGATCCGCGAACTCTCCGTGGAAGAGGCCAACGAACTCGCCTGTAACCTCGTCTGCCGCATCCCGGCTGACTGCATCGACTCCTGCTCTCTACAGGGGTACGTACGCCACTAGAGGCCACCGTCTCTCACCCTACATACAGGGTGAAAAGTATTTAAACCGACAAACTTTGGGAGATTGTAGGGGACATCAAAACAAATACTTTTCCCTAATGTCATCTTTTACTATGAGGATTATTTAAGCCGGTGGAGGCCGCAATCCGATCTTCAGTTGTTAGAGGGCGTATTACACTGTTCAGTTGTAGGCAACTGCTGTCCACCAGTGCAGTAGTGCACTGTCTCTGTTTGCTAGTGGAGCGATACGCTTGGGGTGAGTACACTGATATGGCTGGTGCGTACTACGTAGCGCACCACAACGGTCGAGATGCACAGCGGATTTATCAACAATCGACCTGACACCGATACGCCAGGCTTTCACAGTGGAGGGCGCGAGGTGCAGCGCACGGAGCCGTTATGAACGCGCGCGCTGAGCAGCGCATGCGCAATGTCACCTCAGAAGGCTTTAAATAGCGGAGCTCAGCGCGTACTCGCCAGTACTACTACAGTGGCATTCATTCACCTGAAGATGGCCAGAAGACTCTGCGCCGAAATATCGTGGCAGGAAGTTACTGATATCCGGCAGTTCTCCCGTGTTTTTATGGAACAATATCATAATCGCCGTAGCCCGCATCATACGACCTTTGCTGCTGTGTACCAGTGTCTGCGTGAGACCGGATCATTTAGCAGATTACCTGGACAGGGACGCCGTCGCACGGTAAGAACGCTGCAATTTGAGGAAGCTGTCTTGCAGCATGTGGAGCGGGATCCTTCAATCAGCAGTCGTGCAGTTTCAAGTAAAATGGTGACGAATCCCCACTTTTTTGTGTGCGGAACAATTCAGGACACTCCTGATGTTTTTGCCCGTGTCAGACAGAACATGATCCGACAGTATAACCTTTGTTTACGTGTCAGTGGAGACATTTTTGAAAATCTACTTTAGCTGAAATTGGGTTGTGTTAATGTGATGTCTCTTGGTCATAAAAAACTGGAAAAGTGGTTGTTGGTTTAATTAATTTGCCGAGAGAGAAATCTTCCTCTACCGGTTTAAACACTCCTCATAGGAAAAAGTGACATTAGGGAAAAATATTTGTTTTGATGTCTTTCGAGAGCAACTGTTACGTCCATTTCACTTACAGCGTGTCCACAACCTGGAACCAGTTAATTATCCATCCAGAGCACAGTTTTCCCAGTGGTACCTGGAACAGTGTGAAATGCATCCTACATTTCCATCCTCTGTGTTGTTTACCGATGAAGCACCGTTCGGGCGTGATGGAATCTTCAACATGCACAATTCGCATATTTGGAGTGAGGATAACCCGCATGTCACAGTTACTAGCGCTCATCAAGTGCGGTTCTTCGTTAATGTGTGGGTCGGTGTTGTTGGGGACCATTTAATTGGGCTGTATCTGCTACCTAGGCCATTAAATGGCAGGCACTGTTACAATTTTCTCGCTAGAGCATTGAAAGAATTGCTGGAAGACGTTCCGCTCCCTACAAGACAACGCATGTGGTTCCAGCATGACGGGGCGCCGGCACATTTCAGTCGTCGTGTGCGTCAATTCCTGGACCCACGGTTCCCAGACACGTGGACTGGCAGAGGTGGTCCGGTACCATGACCTGCTTGATCCCCACTTTTTTTGTGTGCGGAACAATTCAGGACACTCCTGATGTTTTTGCCCGTGTCAGACAGAACATGATCCGACAGTATAACCTTTGTTTACGTGTCATGGAGACATATTTGAAAATCTACTTTAACTGAAATTGGGTTGTGTTAATGTGTTGTCTCTTGGTCATAAAAAACTGGAAAAGTGGTTGTTGGTTTAATTAATTTGCCGCCAGAGAAATCTTCCTCTTCCGGTTTAAATACTCCTCATAGGAAAAAATTACATTAGGGAAAAATATTTGTTTTGATGTCCCCTACAATCTCCCAGAGTTTGTCGGTTTAAATACTTTTCACCCTGTATAATACTCTTCTCAAAACAGTTGTGTGCGCCATCATCTGATTTTGTCTTTTTCCGAGACTAACATTTGTTAATAAGCACACCAGACAACACATAGGTCGCTCCTTCGCTCATCCCCACCACCTAGCCCCTCCTCACAGAGGAATGGACTCCAGTACTTTGTAACATCACATCTCTCCTTAATAATGAATTGAACTAGATGTGGAAGAGAGTCCATAAGTTTCTTCAGAAATGTCACATACATAACGAATTCGTCTACTTGATATCTGTTAGGAATTGAAATGCTATCTACTTGTGGGACATGTGATTTGTGTCGGACCGACCGGGACTCGTACCTGGAATTGCCGCTCATCGGAAACATACCCCATTACCATTACGGCTTCCCGAGCACGCTCTCTGGATCAGTCCAAACCTCTAAATGCCACACTTCCTGCGTCCCAATTGGTGGCAACATGACTTAGATTCGCGCATCTTGGTTCATGACAGAAACGTGTTCAGCATTAGTACACACATCAAAAAAAAGTTTTGCATCACCTCAGTTCCGACAGTTCCGGAACCTCTACAGAGAATTGGAATAATTTCCGACCTTTTTATTACTCATGAAAACCACACATTGCACGTTGCACCACCATACAGCGAGGCCTTCAGAGAGGGTGCGGGGGGGGGGGGGGTGTCCAGATCACATCGGTACCTCTAATACCCAGTAGCACATCCTCTTGGATTTATGCATGCTTGTATTCGTCGTGGCATACTATCCACAAGTTCATCAAGGCAATGATGGTCCAGATTGTTCAACTCCTCCACGGCGATTCGGCGTTGATCCCTCAGAGTGGTTGGTGCGTCGCGTCGTCCATAAACAGCCCATTTCAATCTACCCCAGGCATGATGGATAGGGTTCATGTCTGAATAACATGCTGGCCACTCTAGTTGAGCGATGTCATTATCCCTAAGGAAGTCATTCATAAGATATGCACGATGGGGATGCGAATTGTCTTCCATGAAGACGAATGTGTCCCTAATATGCTGCCAATATGGTTGCACCATCAATCGGAGGATGGCATTCACTTATCTTACAGCCGTTACAGTGCCTTCCATGACCACCAGCGGCGTACGTCAGCCCCTTATACTGCCACCCCAAGACAGGAGGTAACCTCCACCTTGCTGCACTCGCTGGACAGTGTGTCTGAGGCGTTCAGCCTGACCGGGCTGCCTCCAAACACGTCTCCGACGATTGTCCGGTTCAAGGCATATTCGACACTCATCGGTGAAGAGACCGTGATGCCAGTCGTGAGCGGTTCATTTGGCATGTTGTTGGGCCCATCTGTACCGCCCTGCATGTTGTCGTGGTTTCAAAGATGGACCTCGCCATGGAAGATAATGTGAATGCGCTTAGGGCAGCCAAATGTTCTGAAATTTCTCTGCCGGCCGCTGTGGCCGACCGGTTCTAGGCACTTCAGTCTGGAACCGCGTGATCACTACGGTCGCAGGTTCGAATCCTGCGTCGGGCATGGATGTGTGTGATGTCCTTAGGTTAGTTAGGTTTAAGTAGTTCTAAGTTCAAGGGGACTGATGACCTCAGATGTTAAGTCCCATAGTGCTCAGATCCATTTGAACCATTTGAATTTCCCTCAAATAAAGTTATTGAGTCGGTAAACTGGCTAGCGACGATTTCAGTCATGTAGGTCATGGTCTAATACGCATTGGGGAGCCAGTCAGCACCCGGAGATGGCCCGTCCACGCTCCCTACGTTAATACGGCATTCGAACCACGACATAGGGAGCAAGGGTGGCAGCTTATGTAACAGTTTTTTATAGTAACGAAAAGTTTTACAACCGCTCATATCTGAGAACAAGAACGGGTTTACATTCAATTTGGGCAGCAGCTGTAGCCCACAATATTTATTACCTCGTGCCTTCTAGCATGCTTGGATACCTCAAAAATGGTTCAAATGGCTGTGAGCACTATGGGTCACCTAGAACTTAGAACTACTTAAAGCTAACTAACCTAAGGACATTACACATATCCACGCCCGAGGCGGGATTCGAACCTGCGACCGCAGCGCTTGGATACTCCTCAGCGTGTTGTCCAGGAGATGGTCCAGATGGCGCTATCCCAGCCTGCTCCTCTTCTGCAGCGGTGTTCTTGTGGTCATCCAGAGTTTGGGGCTGGAATCTGCAAAGACGCACGCAGAGTTTCAATTGGTGTCAATAGTCTCATTCGGTTCCATGTTAACAGACACCACTACCTGTTTCACTCCTTTGATTCCTGCCTCCTGCATGAAGATGTTTGTGGGGAGGCTACGACGTTCTCGTGCAATATCGTGTGAGGTAACGGGCGAGCTGTGGCGCCCTGAAAACATTCTAAGTTCAGAGTTGGCTGCCACCGCTCGGGCCGTTTGGCAAGGCGCGTGGTGCCTGACAACGGTCGGAGCACGTGTTCCATCGTCTGCGTGGCTGGGAATTCCGCTGTGACTTGGACGGAGCTTTGTGTCGATGAAGGAGACACGTCGGGAGTGCCGAAGATGGCGAACTTTGTGAAGCCTTAATGGCAGACATTTCACAGTTCGTATAGAAATTAATAGTAGCCACGTGAATCATGATACCTCAAAAAGAAACATGTACATTAACATTATTTGCACGACGATTCTGATGGTGAAGTCAGATTTTCAATATCTTTATTAGTTTACAGTTTAGTATCTGACGGTTAATTATACAAGTATCACCCAGCAACGAGTTTCCAAAATGCCAGGTGATCAAAAAGTCAGTCAAAATTTGAAAACTGAATAAATCACGGAATAATGTAGATAGAGAGGTACAAATTGACACACATGCTTAGTATGACATGGGGTTTATATTAGAACCAAAACAAAACAAAAGATACAAACGTTAAAAAAATGTCTGACAGATGGCGCTTCATCTGATGAGAATAGCAATAATTAGCATAACAAAGTAAGACAAAGCAAAGATGATGTTCTTTACAGGAAATGCTCAATATGTATACTATCATTCCCCAACAATAGCTGTAGTCGAGTAATAATGTTGTAAACAGCACTGTAAAGCATGTCCGGAGTTATGGTGAGGCAGTGGTGTCGGATGTTGTCTTTCAGCAACCCTAGAGATGTCGGTCGATCACGATACACTTGCGACTTCAGGTAACCCCAAAGCCAATAATCGCACGGACCGAGGTCTGGGGACCTGGGAGGCCAAGCATGAGGAAAGTGGCAGCTGAGCACACGCATCACCAAACGACGCGCGCAAGAGATCTTTCACGCGTCTAGCAATATGGGGTGTTTTTTTTTGTTTGTTCTAAGAAAACCCCATGTCATTCCAAGCATGTGTGTCAATTTGTACCTCTCTATCTATATTATTCCGTGGTTTATTAAGTTTTCAAATTTGTACTGACTTTTTGATCACCCGGTATAAACGCTTCATCCGATTTCGACAATCGCCGTGTCTTTAGAAAGCTATTAGTGTAAACCTAAATCGGTATGACTTACAGGCACGTAACTTAAATAGTACATGTGTTATTGGAGGTCAAATTGGCCGATTACTACCGATCACGTCAGGCCATATGTGCTCCACAGTTACACGAAAAAACGGTAGCAGCGTGCATATAAACATATTGATTCATCTATGTCTTTTGTCAATATCCGATGTATGATATTGATGAAGAGACTGGTCAATTATTTACTGTGTTTTAGAAAGCACAGAGATATTAGACTCCTGGCCTACCTTTCGCTTATTTTCTTTTGATATATGTTTATTTAATTGTTTAAGTATTTAATAATGTGTGTTAGAGCGGGTTTATGGTCCAGCCGTAGGGATAATCATTTAATATCAAGTAGTTAAATGTAAATCCAGTATTTCGTATGTGCCTACATATGTCTCATTATGATTGTGACTGTGTGTTGGCACGAAGACATGGCGTGAGCGCTCTAACCAATCACAGCGCTCGTGCATGGACAGACTGGATGGAAGCGAGGTTCCGGAGACGACACGGGGGAGTTCTAGCAGTGCGGCAGTTCTGGACGGTACGGCACTGGACACGGCAGTGAGTGCTGGAAGCGGACAGTACTGCGCGGCGGACGCACAGTCACGGGAAAGACTTGCAGTGGAGCAGTTTGCGCGTGACAGCGAGAGGTATTTCGGGGTGCCGACCTGTGCTCTTGCGTGATTTCCGTGGCTTCTGCAGTGAAGATTTAGTGTGCGTTTTGAAGTGAATATTTCGCGAGCTATGTTGTTGTTCATAACTAATTACGTGCAGTTGGAATCTATTGTTTCCCTGTTATTCAGCTTATATTTTATTTAATTGCTGGACCATCGACATCAATATATGATTTGCAGTAATATACAGCATTCTCAAATGTACTTATACTATTGTACTCATCATTTAAAGCCGTTAAGATAGAGCCTGCAGATTTTATTTAACTGTAATCTTTCATTTATAGATGTCTATATTACGTTCAAAATTCGCAATTGCCGAGTGACAGGTACCTTCCACCATTCGATTCATGTGTCTATTCATATTGTGTACTGTAGACGCAGCAGTATTTGGCTTGTAATGCGGCAACTACGTATCCCAGCCCCTAGACAACGAAACCAGCCAAAACGTTTAATATTGCTACTCTGAGTCGGAGGGTGCGTAGTTATTTTGAAAGCCCGCAATTGGGGGTTTCTCGTCCGGGACTTGTGCCCTGCAAAGTGGTAATTCCTTCGCTCTCTGTTATACAGCGTAAAAACCTTTGGAAAGCCAGTAGAGACCTGTGTAGAGTGAACCTCTTACAAAACACAGATCGGTTGTTTTTCGCAAGCAGGTTTCTCGAAATAATGAAATTACGCAGTAATTTTCACAAATAAGACACGCTATCGATAGAGGTCCTAATCTATCACGTTAAAGGCAATTTGCGTGGGTCTCAGAGTCTAAATAAGTTGAGTGCAGGGAACAGCAGCGGTCAGCGCGTTTAACGGAGAGCGGTGTCGGAGACGGTTGGAACACGGGGTAACCGGCAGCAGCTACAATTACTTCAGTCGATTTCAGTGGTTGACGCAGATCAACAGCAGTACGACGGCAGCTTCTTCGAGTACTCCACAGCAGTCTTCATTGTCGTCTTCCACTACAACCGACGGTATCACCATGGCAGAGGGAACCATCTCAGATCAGTTAAGTGCCTGCGCTAATAGTGACACAATGTTTTACTCTGACTTTCGAACTCCACTTATAGATCTCGCGAAAATAAAACAGTCACCTGAAAACGGAAGTGAGCCGGATAGTCCGAAATCAGAGGGCGAAGGTGTAACTAGTAAGAATTCAGGGAAGGGAAATGATTGTGGGGGAGATAGCATGTCTCACCTAATGCAAATGATCCAGGGAATGGCAACTCGGACTGATATGGGTACAATGCGAACTGAAATGGTTTCCGCTATGAAAGGGGAAGTTGAAAAATTACGAGTAACCTTGAAAAAGCAATTGATGATAAATTAAAATCTGTCCGAGTGGATATGAGGATAATTACAGACGAAGTTCTAATAGCAAAATCCAAAATCGAATCAGTGGGAAAAGATGTTGGGGAATAAATGGATAAGATACAGACGGAACCTGGGGGAAAGGTAAGCGAGGGTATAAAAATGTTTGGTGCTGACGTTCAAAATTCGCAATTGCCGAGTGACAGGAACATTCGACCATTCGATTCATGTGTCTATTCATATTGTATACTGTAGACGCAGCAGTATTTGGCTTGTAATGCGGCAACTACGTATCCCAGCCCCTAGACAACGAAACCAGCCAAAACGTTTAATATTGCTACTGTGAGTCGGAGGGTCCGTAGTTATTTTGAAGGCCCGCAATCGTTTTGAAAGATGAAACCATCCCCGAAATGTTATCTGTAAGACTGGACAAAAAGTTGAATGATGCTCTTCCGATACTGCAAAGCACTCAAGTTGTCATCGATATCGATGAGACGTATCAGATATCCGTGCATCATGACAGCCCGAAATATGATAGACCCAACCCAGCTGAGCCCGTGCCGCTTCATGTATGAGACCTGCGTTGGTACACGGTTTCCTCCACATTCTTCTACGATGAACTTCAGGCGTTATTTTACTTTTCATTTTACGCATCTAGATCTAGTTCCGGCTGACAAAACTCAGAGCAAATCCCCATGATCATAGAAAGAGTCAGTACATCTATGAATATCATAAAAGGCTAATAACATATTAAACAAAATTTACATGAATCGTTCCCTAAGACTGGAAAGTTGCTCAGGTTGCACCAACAAAAAATCAAATGGCTCTGAGAACTATGGGACTTAATTTCTGAGGTCATCAGTCCCCTAGAACTTAGAACTACTTAAACCTAACTAACCTAAGGACATCACACACATCCATGCCCGAGGCAGGATTCGAACCTGCGACAGTAGCGGTCCCGCGGTTCCAGACTGTAGCGCCCAGAAACGCTCGGCCACTCCGGCAGGCCTTGCACCAGCATTCAAGACCGGCAGTAGGAGTACTCCACAAAATTACAGCTCCATGTCATATGTAGCTGGATTTTGGAACATGTATTGTTTCGAACATTATGAATTACCTCGGAGAGAACGGTCTATTAACACACGGTCAAGACGGATTTAGAAAACATTGTTCTTCTGTAACACAACTAGCTCTTTAGTCACTCCAAATGTTGAGCACTATTGACAGGTTTTTTTTCCAATTGATTCCGCATTTATAGGTGTCCAGAAGGTTTTTGACACTGTACCTCATAAGCATCTTGTAATGAAATTGCACACTGATGGAATATCGTCTCTATTATAGTACTGGATTCGTGATTTCGTGTCAGAGAGGTCACAGTTCGTAACAACTGATGAAAAGTCATCTAGTAAAACAGAAGCGATTTCTGGCGTTCCCCAAGGCAGTGTTATAGGTCATCTGCTGTTGCTTATCTACGTAAGCGAATCCGGAGACAATCTGAGCAGCCCTCTAGGTTGTTTGCAGATGACACTGTCGTTTAGCGTCAAGTAGGCAACAGAAGATCAAAACCAACTGCAAAACTATTTAGATAAGAAATCTGTATGGTACGAAAATTGGCAGTGGTCCCTAAATAATGAAAAGTGTGGGGTCATCCACATGAGTGCTAAAGGGAAACCGTTAAACCGTTAAACATAGGTTACACACCGAATCAATGAAATCTGAAGCCCGTAAAGTCAAGTAAAGACATAGGAATTACAATTAGGAACAATTTAAATTGGAAAGAACACATAAAAATGTTGTGGGAAAGGCGAACCTTTTGGAATACTGATGCACAATGGAGGATCCTTACCAGATAGAATTAACGGAATACGTCAAGAAAAATCAAAGAAGGGCATCACGTTTTGTGTTACTGAGAAATAGGGGAGAGAGTGTCATGGACATGATACAGGATTTGGGGTGGACATATTAAAACAAAGACATTTCTCGTTGCGGCGAGAACGTTTCACAAAATTTCAATCACAAACTTCCTCCTCTGAGTGCAGAATATTTTTTTGACACCGACCTACATGGGGAGGTGCGATTCACTTGCAGTTTTGATTTCTGGGCAGTATTAACTGAGTAAAAGCTGCTAATTTTTGGAAATAATCTTGTACAATTAACAACAAACGCCGTTAAAGGGAATGTATTGAGAGGACAATGTCAGAATTCTGAGACGTCTGAGCAGGGTACACAAGAGGTACGCGAACGCACACCACATGTTGCCCGAAGAGTCCGTTTCTGAGCTATATATATTGATCGTGACCGGGCCAAATATCTCACGAAATAAGCGTCAAACGAAAAAACTAGAAAGAATGAAGCTTGTCTAGCTAGAACGGGGAAACCGGATGGCGGGCGCTGTGGTTGGCCCGCTAGATAGCGCTGCCATAACTCAAACCTATATCAACTGCGTTCTTTTTAAATAGGAACCCCCATTTTTTAATTACATATTTGTGTAGTACGTAAAGAAATATGAATGTTTTATTTTGACCACTATTTTCGTTTTGTGGTAGATGGCGCTGTAATAGTCACAAATATATGGCTCACAATTTTAGACGAACAATTGATAACTGGTAGGTTATTTAAAATTAAAACACAGAACGCAGGTATCTTTGAACATTTTATTTCGGTTGTTCCAATGTTATACATATACCTTTGTGAACTTATCATATCTTAGAACGCATGCTGTTACAGCGTGATTACCTGTAAATACCACATTAATGCAATAAATGCTCAAAATGATGTCCGTCAACCTCAATGCATTTGGCAATAAGTGTAACGACATTCCTCTCAACAGCGAGAAGTTCGCCTTCCGTAATGTTTGCACATGCATTGACAATGCGCTGACGCATGTTGTCAGGCGTTGTCGGTGGATCACGATGGCAAATATCCTTCAACTTTCCCCACAGAAAGAAATCCGGGGACGTCAGATCCGGTGAACGTGCGGGCCATGGTACGGTGCTTCGACGACCAATCCACCTGTCATGAAATATGCTATTCAATACCGCTTCAACCGCACGTGTGATATGTGCCGGACATCCATCATGTTGGAAGTACATCGCCATTCTGTCACGCAGTGAAACATCTTGTAGTAACACCGGTAGAACATTACGTAGGAAATCAGCATACATTGCACAATTTAGATTGCCATCGATAAAATGGGGGACAGTTATCCTTCCTCTCATAATGCCACAACATACATTAACCAATCAAGGTCGCTGATGTTCCACTTGTCGCAGCCATCGTGGATTTTCCGTTGCCCAGTAGTTCATATTATGCCGGTTTACGTTACCGCTGTTGGTGAATGACGCTTCGTCGCTAAATAGAACGTATGCAAGAAATCTGTCATTGTCCCATAATTTCTCGTGTGCCCAGTGGCAGAACTGTACACGACATTCAAAGTCGTCGCCATGGAATTCCTGGTGCATAGAAATATGGTACGGGTGCAATCGATGTTGATGTAGCATTCTCAACACCGACCCTTTTGAGATTCCCGATTCTCGCGCAATTTGTCTGCTACTGATGTGCCGATTAGCCGCGACAGCAGCTAAAACACCTACTCGGGCATCATCATTTGTTGCAGGTCGTGGTTGACGTTTCACATGTGGCTGAACACTTCCTGTTTCCTTAAATAAAGTAACTATCAGGCGAACGGTCCGGACACTAGGATAATGTCGTCCTGGATACCGAGCAGCATACATAGCACACGCCCGTTGGGCATTTTGATCACAATAGCCATACATCAACACGATATCGACCTTTCCCGCAACTGGTAAACGGTCCATTTTAACACGGGTAATGTATCACGAAGCAAATATCATCCGCACTGGCGGAATGTTATATGATACCACGTACTTATACGTTTATGACTATTACAGCGCTATCTATCACAAAGCGAAAAAAGTGGTCCAACTAAAACATTCATATTTCTTTACGCACTACTCGAATATGTAATAAACATGGGGGTTCCTATTAAAAAAAAAAAAAAAACGCAGTTGATATCCGTTTGACCTATGGCAGCGCCATCTAGTGGGCCAACCATAACGCCATCTGGTTTCTCCCTTCAAACTAGGCGGGTTTCGTTCTTTCTAGTTTTTTCGTTTGATGCTTATTTTGTGAGATATTTGGCCCGGTCACTATCAATGGACCACCCTGTATACATATTTTGTGAATGGGAAGGGTTACCACAGAATGTTAGCCACATTTCATGAACGAATGAAAATGGTTTAACTTGACTAATTTTCGTGTTGGACTATAACTTGCTGCAGACACTGTTCTAATGGTAAACATAGCAGCATTCACTTTTTGAACAAGTATCTATCTGAACACCTAGGAATTTTGGTTTTTCGGGCTCATTAATCATAAGACCATCATTTGTACTCAAAATGTCAGTTTTAATTTAACTGTGAGTCAGAAACTGTGAAAACTGTTCTTACTGTGATTTAGTATCAATTTATGTTTTACAAGCCATGAACTTATGTCTGCACTGTATGATACATTGTATGTGGTTCACTCAACTTCTTTCACTAGTAACAAGGGGAAGGCCTCAGACACGGCCAACCGATTCGGCTCAAATTTGGCAGGTCGCTTGTGTACAACCTAAAACGAAGGCTTCTAAGATATTTTGGGTCAACACTCCCGCAATTTTGAGAAAATCACCCGAAAGGTTATGACAAGCAACCTCATTTTGTTCGTTATAGTTCGTTGCAATTGTTCTTGGCGGACGTCCCCCGACGCCCGTTGAAGTTCATCATTGATCCATTCACTCAGTTTTTTCATTACAGAGCGTGGCTAACCCGCTGACCGAACACACTGAGCTTCCGTGCCGGCTGCCTTGGCCGTTGCGCTATCGGCGCAGGCGGCGAAAAGCGTTTACCATGTGCGTACAGAAGTGACATTTGTAAAAGTTTCTTACCTCGATGCGTTTTCGGACCCCGTACCTGATGATGAAAAATGCTCTATTTACAATTATCTATCGATCCCGCCAATTCTGAGTCGATTGCTTGTCACAACCTTTAGGGATGATTTTCTAAAAAACTCGGGGGTGTTTACCCGAAATATCTTAGATTCCTTCGTTTTATGTTGTACACAAGCGGCCTGCCAAATTTGAGCCGAATCGGTTGGCCGTCTCTGAGGCCTTCCCCTTGTAAGCTAACGTGACCAGCAAGCAGAAAAATCAAATCAAATCTGTGTGAATTCCTAAGGGACCAAACTGCTGAGGTCATCGGTCCCTAGACTTACACACTAATTAAACTAACTTACACTAAGAACAATACACCACACCCGAGGGAGGACTCGAACCTCAGGCGGGAGTGGCCGCGCAATCAGTGGCATGGCGTCTCAAACCGCGCGGCAAACAGAAACATTAATGTGCTGTCTGAGACATTTCCGACATGATTACTGCTTAAGTGGTTCACGGCCGGATAACATTGTGAAAGCTGCACAGCATTTGAACAAGCCAGCAGCTCGTCGTCTTCAGGTGCTGATCTATGTATGTATGTACGTATGTATGTATTGAACTGGGGACCTAGAAACGACAACAGGCCGTAGCAGTCCACCCACCCCACCGCCGCCCCACATCGTACCCAGGGTTGTTCCGTGGATCGGCCCCCACTGGACCAACCCTCCCCCCTCGCCGCCCCCCCCCCCCACTCCACTCCACGAGAACATCTCATAATAGACAAGTGTACCCCAATTGTGACTCTTGAAATTTTCCCGGCGTATCGAATATTCCACAAGATTTCGGGATTGTGGCCGGATCTCATCGACTTCTTTCCACGATATTTCGGCTGACAACCTTACAGCCATCTTCAGGTGAGTGTTTGACACTGGAGATTGCTAGTGCAAGTCACTCTATTTATACGTAATTCTATTTAATAATGAATATTTTGAGCAACTTGACGGTGTTGCCATGGGCAGTCCTCTGTCCCCTCTGGTAGCCAACTTTTATATGGAAGACTTTGAGGAGAGGGCTCTCGATTCAGCGATGTTGAAACCAACAGTCTTCTGGCGGTACGTGGACGATACCTTTGTAGTGTGGCCTCACGGTGAAGAAGAGCTTTCACGGTTTAACAACATCTGAATTCCATCCACACAAACATTCAGTTTACGATGGAAGTTGAAAAGGATGGTTGCCTACCATATCTGGACGTCATGGTTAAACGCAGGGTGGATGGGTCATTGGGGCATTGTGTATATCGAAAACCCACGCATACGGATCTGTACCTGCAGGCATCAAGCTGTCATCACCCGTCACAAACTATGGGCGTCCTTCGAACGTTGGTGCATAGGGCACATGTAGTGTCTGATAAAGACAGCCTTGCAGACGAATTAGAGCACTTGAAATCGGTATTTCAACATAATGGATATTCTGCACATCAGGTCAGTACTGCTTTAGGGAGGAAAAAACGTGACCACCCACAAGATCAAGAGGATAAGGAGGTGTTTAAGTCCAGAGCATTTCTCCCATATGTCGGGAACATTTCATCGAAAGTAGGCAGAATTTTAAAGAAACATCGTGTGAAAGCAATCTTCCGGCCACCTACAAAGACTCGTGCTCTTCTGGGCTCAGCCAAGGATGATCTGGGATTACGGAAGGCTGGAATTTATAAAATACCTTGCGAGTGTGGGAAAGCCTACATTGGTCAAACCACACGCACAGTACACGACCGCTGCGTTGAACATGAACGCCACACTCGCCTTTTACAGCCCAGTAAGTCGGCCATAGCCGAACATTGTATTTCCACAGGACATACCATGGATTATTCGGCAACGAAAATCTTGGCCCCATCGAGATCCTTCTGGGATTCAGTCGTGAAGGAATCCGTGGAAATAAGTTTAGCGGAAAATCTCATTAATCGTGATGGCGGCTTTTTATTGAATAAGGCCTGGGACCCGTTGATTTCTTTAATTTCAACCAAAAGAAAACTTTTTATGGCTTCTGACATATCGAGCGACAAGTAATTTTAATTTTAATATTGAAATTTTGCATTTTATTGTTTTGGACACGTCTGCGTGCATGTTTTACTTTTTTCACGCATTCGTTTGCGCTTCATAGATGCAGTAATACTGTAGAGGGCCTTGGAATCGACAGGTGGCGCGCATGCTACGGTAACTTGCGCATGCGCGTCTGCGGCACTTTTACGTGTAAATAGAGCGACTTGCACTAGCAATCTCCAGTGTTAAACACTCGCCTGAAGATAACTGTAAGGTTGTCAGCCGAAATATCGTGGAAAGAAGTCGATGAGATCCGGCTGCAATCCCGAAATCTTGTGGAATGTACCCCAAATGTTTGCGTGGTAGAGTAATTATGGTGTACACGCACATGGGGAACGTGTTTGCGCAGCAATCGCCGACATTGTGTAACTGAGGCGGAATAAGGGGAACCAGCCCGCATTCGCCGAGGCAGATGGAAAACCGTCTTAAAAACAATCCACAGGCTGGCCGGCACACGGACCTCGGCACAGATCCGCCGGGTGGATTCGTGCCGGGGACCGGCGCGCCTTCCCGCTCGCGAAGCAGCGCGTTAGACCGAGCGGCTAGCCGGGCGTACTTCAGGTGCTTACTGACGTGTTGCTGTAGTGGCTCGCCAGTATGTACTCTGCCTCGCTAGAAAATCGCAGGCGCTAAAAGCCGAGGCCACAGCATCACCGTAGACGAATCATAGACGATACAGACATCCAGAGCCCCTGCTGGAGAAACAGCCACGGTATTCGCATGCGCAACGTGGGAAGAGCGCGTCCGCAAAACACGACCCAGCAGACGACTGGCCGTCAGTTAACTGTCTGAAGCTCAGTTCCCAACCTGCGTTGACTCAGATTCGTTTGTCTGCGGCCGACGATGCCTTAGTACGGCCAATGTTGTCATGTCTTTCTGAGTTGAAATTCCTTGTCTCTGGATGTATTCCAATTTCTGCCTTACCCTCTACAGCTCCCTGCGGTACCCTGAAAGTTATTCAACGGTGTCTAAACGGATGTCCTATCATCCTGCCACTTCTTCTCGTCAGTGTTTCCCATATATTCCTTTCCTCTCCGGTACCGCACATTTATTCCATTCAGCAGGTACTTCTTCACTTTCACTGAGACTATAAATGTCATTAGCGAATCTTGTGATTGATATACTTCACCTTGAATTTTAATTCCAATTTTGAACCATTCCTTTGTTTCTGTCATTGCTTATTCGATAAATAGATTGAACAGTAGGGACGAAAAGTTACACCCCTGTATTAGATGCTTTGCAATCGGATCACGTTGTTCTTCGTCTTCCACACTTACTATCCCTCTTGGCTTTTGTACAAGTTGTGTATTACCTGCACAGGTAGACATTGTCGAATGCTGTTTCTAGATCGACAAATCCAATGAACGTGTCTTGATTTTTCTTCAGTCTTGCTTCCAGTACCAACCGCAACGCCAGCACTGCCTCCCTGGTGCCTTTACCTGTCCTAAACAAACATACAGTATTCTAATACACAACAAATTTTCTTTCCCTTTCTTCTGTATATTATTCTTGTCAGCAACTTGGATGGATGAACTGTTAAGCTGATTGGGGCATAATTCTCCTACTTGTTAGAATTGTTCAGAATTGTGTGGATGATATTTTTCCGAAAGTCCAGGTGTTATATCTCCAGAATCATACATTCTGCACAGCAACGTGAATAGTCCTTTTGTTGCATCAGCTCAATGATTTTAAAAATTTTGATGGAATGTTATCTATCCCTTCTGCTTTATTCGATCTTAAGTCTTCCAAAGCTCTCTTAACTTCTGATTCAATACTGGATCCCTTATCTCCTGTTTCTTCTTCTGTCACGTCGTCGAACAAGTATTTCTCCACATAGAGGACTTCAAATGGTTCAAATGACTCTGAGCACTATGGGACTTAACATCTGAGGTCATCAGCCCCCTAGACTTAGAACTACTTAAATCTAACTAACATAAGGACAACACACACATCCATGCCCTTGGCAGGATTCGAACCTGCCACCATAGCAGCAGTGCGGTTCCGGACTGAAGCACCTAGAACCGCTCGGGTCACTGCGACCGGCCGATAGAGGACTTCAATGTACTTTCTTTCACCTGTCTCCTCTTTCACCTGCATTTATCAGTGGAATTCCCATTGCACTCTTAAAGTTACCAACCTTCCTTTTAATTTTACCGAAGGTTGTATTGACTTGTCTATATGTTGATTCAGTCCTTCTGACAATCATAAATTTCTCGATATCTTCTCATTTTTCAGGCAGCTCTTTCCCTTTAGCTTCCCTGCACTTCCAATCGATTTCATTCCTAAGCGACTTGCATTTCTGTATTCCTAAATTTCTCTGAACATTTTTGTACTCCCTTCTTTCATCGATCAACTGAAGCATTTCTTGTGTTACCCATATTTTCTTTGCAGTTACTTTTTTAACATCTATGATTTTCCTTCCACCTTCTGTGATTGCCGTTTTTGGAGATGTCTATTCATCTTCAACTGAATTGCCTACTAAGCCATTTCTTACTGCAGTATCTATAGTTTTAGAGAACTTCAGGCGTATCTCACTATTCCTTAGTATTTCCCAATCCCGCATCTTTGGGCATTGATTCTTACTGCGTAGTCTCAAACTTCAGCCTGCTCTTCATCATTACTAAATTGTGTTTTGAGTCTATATATGCTCTTGGGTACGTTTTGTAATGCAATATCTGATTTTTTAATTCCTGCCTGACGATGATGTAATCTAACTAAAAGGTCCACGTATCTCCAGGCCTTCGCCATTTCATCATCATTCATGAAAATGGAGAGATTGGGCTGAGGAAAGGTTGGGAACTTGTAGGGACGCTGATAATCGCGCAGTTGAGCGTCCCACAAACCAAACATCATCATCATCATCATCATCATCATCATCATCATCATCATCATCATCATCATCATCCAGACCTTCTTAAGTACACCTTCTCCTGTTGTGATTCTTGACCAGAGTGTTCCCTATTAGAAGCTGAAATTTATTGCATAACTCAATTAGTCTTTCTCTGCTCTCACTCCTATTACCAAGCACATATTGTCCTGTAACTATTTCTTCCATTTCTTCCGCTACAAGAGCATTCCAGGCCCCAATGACTATTAGATTTTCATCTTCCTTAAATGTACTGAACTACCCGTTCTATATACTCATGTATTTTCTCTGTCGCTTCATTTTCAGCATGCGACGTCGACATGTACTCTGAACTGAGGTCGGTGTTGGTTTGCTGACGAGTCTAATGAGAACAACACTACCACTGAACTGTTCACAATAACACGCTCCTTGCCCTACTTTCATATTCATAACAAACCCTACTACCATTATTCCACTTTCTGCTGCTGTTTATGTTGCCCCATACTGATCTGACCAGAAATCCTTGTCTGCTTTCCGTTTCACTTCACCGACCCACAGTATAGCTATCGAGAGCCTTTGCATTTCGCTTTTCAGATTTTACAGCACCCTGCCACGTTCAAACTCGTAAGACGTTATCCTCTCGTTGGTAATTGTCTTTTTCTCGTTGTCACCTCCCCCTTGGCAATCCCTTTCCAGATATCTGAATGCGGTACTGTTGTGTAATGTTTTCCCAAAGTGGAATCCGCCTGGTAAAATTATGCACAGAGTATAACTTAATCATAGCTTATACTTGGTTTCATACTCATGAAATAAGGTGTTATACGTGGAAGAGGCCTGGAGACACTGCAAGGTTTCAGATATATTATAATAACGGTAAGAGAGAGATTTAGAAACCAGCTTTTAATTGTAGGACATTTCCAGGGGCAGATGTGGACTCTGGCCACAATTTTTCGGTTATGAACTGTAGATTAAAGCTGAAGGAACTGCAGTAATGCAGGAATTTAAGGAGATGGGACCTGGATAAACCGAAAGAACCAGACGATTTAGTGAGTTTCAGGAAGAACATTAGGGGACAGTTGACAAGAAAAGGGAAAGAAATACAGTACAATAAGAATGGTATAGCTTTGGGAGATAAAACAGTGAAGGCAGCAGAGGATCAAGTGGGTAAAAAGACGAGGGCTAGTACAAATGCTTGGGTAACAGAAGAGACACTGTAAGTATTTGATTAAAGGAGAAAATCTAAAACTGCAGTAAATGGAGCAGGCGAAAAGGAATACAATTAAAATTAAAGAGACCTTTGGAGTAAAGAGAACCACTTGTACGAATATAACGAGCTCAGATGGAAAACCAGTCCTAAGAAAAGAAGGGAAAGCAGTAAAGTGGAAGAAGTATATAGAAGTTCTATAAAGTGGTACGTACTCGAGGGCAATAGTTTGGAAAAGGAAAAGGACGTAGTTGAAGATGAAATGGGAGATATGATACTGCGTGAAGAATTTGACAGAGCATCGAAAGACCTAAGTCAAAACACGGCTCCGAGATTAGGCAACATTCCATTAGAACTATTAATAGCCTTGGGAGAACCAACCATGACAAAACTCTTCCATCCGGTAAGGAAGATGTATGAAACAGGCAGAATACCTCCAGACCTCAAGACGAATATAATAATTCCAACCGCAAAGAAAGCAGGCGTTGACTGGTGTGAAAATTACCGAACTACCAGCTGAATAAGTCATGGTTGCAAAATACTAACACGAATTCTTTACAAACAAATGGAAAAACTGTAGAAGCCGACCATCAGATAGATCAGTTTGGATTCAGGAGAAATGTGGGAACACGTGAGGCATTAATGACTCTACTTTGCATAGAAGATAGGATAAACAAAGGAAAACCTACGTGCCTAGCATTTGCAGGCCTTGAAAAAGCGTTTGACAATGTTGACTGGAATTCTGAAGGTGGCAGGTGTAAAATCCAAGGAGCGAAAGGCCATTTACAATTTGTACAGAAACCAGATGTCAGTTATTGTAGTCGAGGGGAATGAAATCGAGGCAGTGGATTGGAAGGGAGCGACACAGGGTTTTAGCTTATCCCGATGTTATTCAATCTGTATACTGAGCAAGAGGTAAAGGAAACAAAAGAAAAATTTGGAGAAGGAATTAAAATATTAGGAGAAGAAATAAAAACTTTGAGGTTTGCTAACGACGGTTTTTTTCTGTCACAGACAACCAAGGACCTGGGAGAGCAGCTGAACGGAAAGGATAGTGTCTTGAAAGGAGGATATAAGACGAACATCAACAAAATCAAGAAGAGGATAATCGAATGTCGTTGAATTAAATCAGGTGAAGCTGGGGGAGTTAGATTAGGAAATGAGACACTTATAGTAGTTAATGATTTTTGATATTTGAGGAGCAAAATAACTGATGCTGGTGGAAGTAGAGAGGATATAAAATGTAGACTGGTTAGCGTTCTTGAAGAAGAGAAATTTTTAACATCGAGTGGATCACGTAAGTAATGAGGAGGTAGATGGTTCAAATGGCTCTGAGCACTACGGGACTTAACCTCTAAGGTCATCAGTCCCCTAGAACTTAGAACTACTTAAACCTAACTAACCTAAGGACATCACACACATCCATGCCCGAGGCAGGATTAGAACCTGCGACCGTAGCGGTCGCGCGGTTCCAGACTGTAGCGCCTAGAACCGCTCGGCCACCACGGCCGGCAATGTGGAGGTACTGAATAGAATTGGGGGGAAGAGGAAACTGTCGCACAACTTGACTAAAAGATGAGATCGGTTGATACGTTCTGAGGTATTGATGAGTCACCAGTTTGGTACTGGAGGGAAGCGTGGAGGGTAAAAATCGTAGAGGGAGACCAAGAGATGAATACACTAAGCAGATTCAGAAAGGTGTAGGTTTCAGTAGTTATTTGGAGACGAAGAGGCTTGCACAGGATAGAGTAGCAGGGAGAGCTGCATCATACCAGTCTCCGAACTGAAGGAAAAAAAAAAAACCATGGTGAGATAATCAAGAAATTTGGCTATACTGCATTTTATCGGCATCTTGAGTGAAGCTATGTGTTCGTGCTGACAGACGTTGTGAGAAGCTCGTATTGTTGCGTTGTTACAGAAATGGGGCAGTTTGCATTAGAACAGCGAATTGGTGGTTTGGAGAGTTATATGTAGACAAGCTCCATCACGGAATGTAAAGAAATGTTTCTGGCGAAGTAGCCTGGTAGGAAACTCATCACGATCAACACTATTCAAGATCTGTGCGAGAAATGCAGGGACGCAGGATCCGTGTAGAACATTCAGAAGAACAGGCGACCTACAGCGAGGACCCCTGAAACTATAGACAAAATTCGAAGTTCCTACAAGTCGGTAAGGATGTTATCACAGCAGGTTGGTTCACTTCGTACATAGCGTCATCGTGTACTAAAAGACATGAAATTAAAAGCCTATCGTGTGAGTGTGGTGCAAGAAATCTAAGGATCATGAAAAAAAAGAGTTTATTGTTGTAACTGGCTACTAACATCATCTGGTACCGGTTACTTGGATCCCTTGCTTTACTTCATATCAGATGAGGCCTGATTTCATTTAACAGGCTATGTAAACTCCCTGAATCGCAGATACTTGGCGCAGGACAACCCACATACTCTCTTCACTCAGAGAAGTTACACATTTGTTACGGTTTGTCCGACACGCGAATTATTGGCTTCTATTTTTTCAATTACACCTTAAACAGTGCCAGAGATCTAGAGGTCTTTGATTCTTTCTATGTACAAGTGATAGAAGTAGAGAAGCTTTATACGGTATTCCAACAAGACGGAGCAACCGCTAACGCGTCCAACCAAAGTATGGCACAGATTACCAACGTGCTACTTGAAGACAGATTTCTCAGTGGAGGCCTCTAGTCCCAAGATCCTCGGATTTTGAACAGTGTGATTTTTATTTATGGGGGACACTAAAAAGCTGTGATTTTTGACAATTTTTGCGCAATAGACGCTTTTAAACGAAAAATTACTAGAGAAATTTACAACATCACGCCTGCAGAATTACAGCGTGTTGCTGCTACCGTCATTACACGAAGTCAGCTAAGCTTGGATTCCAAAAGCCACTACCGACAGCATCTCTTATGAACAGGTAACTACACTACTGGCTATTAAAATTGCTACACCAAGAAGAAATGCAGGTGATAAACGGGTATTCATTGGACAAATATATTATACTAGAACAGAAGTGTGATTACATTTTCACGCTATCTGGGTGCATAGATCATGAGAAATCAGTACCCAGAACAACCACCTCTGGCCGTAATAACGCCGTAGATACGCCTGGGCATTGAGTCAAACATAGCTTGGATGGCGTGTACAGGTACAGCTGCCCATGCAGCTTCAACACGATACCACAGTTCATCAAGAGTAGTGACTGGCGTATTGTGACGAGTCAGTTACTCGGCCACCATTGACCAGACGTTTTCAACTGGTGAGAGATCTGGAGAATGTGCTGACCAGGTCAGCAGTCGAACATTTTCTGTATCCAGAAAGGCCCGTACAGGACCAGCAACATACGGTTGTGCATTATCCTGGTGAAAAGCGAAAAAGAGATGACCAAGACGTGTAACCAATGGCACCCCATACCATTACGCCGGGTGATACGCTAGTATGGCGATGACGAATACACACTTCCAATGTGCGTTCACCGCGATGTCGCCAAACACGGATGCGACCATCATGATGCTGTAAACAAAACCTGGATTCATCCGACGAAATGACGTTTTGCCGTTCGTGCAACCAGGTTCGTCGTCGAGTACACCATCGCAGGCATTCCTGTCTGCGATGCAGTGTCAAGGAAAACCGTAGCCATGGTCTCCGAGCTGATAGTCCATGCTGCTACAAACGTCGTCAAACAGTTCGTGCAGATGGTTGTTGTCTTGCAAACGTCCGCATTTGTTGACTCACGGATCGAGACATGGCTGCACGATCCTTTACAGCCATGCGGATAATATATAAGTCATCTCGACTGCTAGTGATACGAGGCCGTTGGGATCCAGCACGGCGTTCCGTGTTACCCTCCTGAACCCACCGATTCCATATTCTGATAACGGTCATCGGATCTCGACCAACGCGAGCAGCAATGTCGCGATACGATTAACCACAATCGCGATAGGCTACAATCCGGCCTTTAACAAAGTCGGAAACGTGATGGTTCGCACTTCTTCTCCTTACACGAGGCACCACAACAACGTTTCACCAGGCAACGACGGTCAACTGCTGTTTGTGTATGAGAAATCGGTTGGAAACTTTCCTCAAGTCAGCACGTTGTAGGTGTCGTCACCGGTGCCAGCCTTGTGCGAATGCTAGTCATTTGCATATCACAGTATCTTCTTCCTGTCGGTTAAATTTCGCGTCTGTAGCACGTCATCTTCGTGGTGTAGCAATTTTAATGGCCAGCAGTGTACATGATTTTAACGTTATTATTATCTATTATTTTTTAGTTACTTCTTTGTTACTTGAATGTCGGTCTTGAGCCATGTCGGTTTTATGTAGGACATCCTGTATGCTGGGGCTCCCACATTGCTGGTAATGGGCGAAGCGGAGCCCCTTCGTTGCGTATCTTAAGCAGCGCGTAAAGCCGTGGTAGAACTTGCGCTTGTACTCCTAAACTATTTTTAAGGTTTTCGGGGAACTGGCTGGACTTGAAAAGAAGGATTTTTAATCATTTCAGGCGTTAGTTTATTTAAAATATCGACTTTGGGGACCGACGATGGAAACTTTCCATGTCTTCTGTTGAACTGCATCAGTTGGATCCTTCTGCAGACGACGATACACCAATCCATGCAGTAAATCCGTCATCTTACCCACGTAAGGTGTTACAGGCTTAAGAAATGTAGCGTTTCCCCAGTCAACAGGTAGAGTTACTACACCTGTGTTCGCTCTTAAGGAACGGAGCGCTTTCCTGTCTTCAGTGTTGATGTTCTGCTTTGCTTGCTTACAACTCAGCAAGGCACAGGAACGGCCATCGGTGGGACTAAGGCATTATCGGCCGCGGACAAAAGAATCCGACTAGTCAACACAGACGGGGACACTTGAATTGTGCGCCAACACTCTGCAACTACTTGCGACCGGGTTTCCCCGCGTCGTGCATGCGGAGACCGTGGCCCGTCTTCCGGCAGGGGGCGCTGCATGTCGTCATCATCTATGATTCGTCCACGATTACGTTACGGCCCCATCCTTTGGCGCCTGCGTTTTCCTAGCGAGCCAGCTCAAGCATCGGCGAGCCATTGCAATAACACATCAGTACGTACCTGAAGCTAAAGAGCAGCTGTCTCGTTGGAATATTTGGGCATCTTTCGCATCGTTATCCGACGCAACGCCTGTGAACCACTGAAGCAGAAATATTATTATTTTAGAGTCATCTATCGTGCGAGAAAGCACAGCATTTGGGTATATAAAAAACAATAGTAGGCCCAGCACTGACCCCTGGGGGACCCCGCACTTAACCAGACTCCACTTCAAAACTCTTCTCAGTACTGAGGAGAATGTCGTTTGGCCTGTTCTTGAAGTATGAGAGGCACCAATTGTTACCTACTTTTATTCCATGATGGTCCTAATTCTGCAGTTTTATTTTGGGATCCATATAATCAAACACTTGAGTTAAAAGAAAGGAGACACTCATTGTTCGCAAACCTTTTGTTTACTCAGTCCAGTGTCTCACAGAGTAAAGAGATATAGCATCTTTAGTTGTTCAACCATTTCCAAAACCAAACTGTAATTTGACAGCAAATTATGTGAAATGAAATCATCGATTACTCTTACACGAACAACTTTTTCGAGAACTATGGCAAACACAGAAAGCAAGAAATTTGTCTGTTAGGGAAAATAATATCTGGGGTTAATCTCTGGGCTAATATATGCAACATAGTGCCTTAGTTTTCTTTACTTTTTTTTTAAATGACGCTGCCCCATTTCACTTTAATAACTTTTATCTTATGTCTTTTGACATATAAATAAGTTTTTGTACTTGTCAATGGCCTAAGATCGCGATATGGATTGTACAACAATAAAATAAAAGTTACTACAGCCAAACGGGTCAGCATCACTCAAAAAATTTACCATGACTGTGGCTCCTGCCAAAATAAAAATAATCAAAGTGCTTCACTATTCTGCTATATAACTCATCACATTCATGAGAATCATTAGCCGTCAGCGATTTAATTATTGACTCAATTTTCCCCTTGTCAGAATCACAGAGGTGTATTTCAGATAGCGGGCCTGGAAGCCTTGTTCTAAGAAAGTTAAATGATTCCTTGTGTAATCTAAGTTTTTTATTTAATCCATGTAGAGAATGTGATTGTTAAATATTATATTCAGGTATGACTTAACAGTAACAAAAACATGTTTACTACGTATTGACTTCGTATCCTCGGTCTCACGCTCTTTGCCAGACACTTCATTCATGACTGACCATATGATTTTATTTTTATCCTGATAAGCGGCTATTCTATTTGCATATAACATGATTTTGCCTTCCTAATAACATTTTAAGCACTTTACAATGTTATTAGTAATTGGCTATAGCATTTCGATTTGCCTATTTCTAACGTGTTCATATAATTCCCACTTTACTGTACTTGTTATCCTTATCCCATCAGTCAAACACCCAGGTTGTCCGTTAGTTCCAATACCCTACATAAAATGTTTTCATGGAAAACAGCTTTCAAAGAGCGTTGTTCTGGCCTGTGAACAGAATTCCGCTACATATCTCCAGCTCCACTGCCACTGTTCTCTTGCACAATTTTTTCGCACACCAGGGTGCTGGGCATATTGACGGATGCCTAGCAGCCAAATTGATCGTGTGGAGCAGTTTTCGTTATGTCTGGATCGACGTAGCCCCTTAAGATGACATCGTACTGCATGGGTACAGTTGATAGTAGAGACACCTGCCAAGCCCAAGGAAAATAGAAGTCACAGCGGTCCATCTCCATACCACAGAGATACACACAAGGTTACATGTGCTATCCAATGGAATCAAAGTTACACACAACTACTACCCTAAATAAATAGGTGTCTCTACCCATCCGTCACTGTCGTTTATGCAACACTCACAAACTTGTCAAAGAAGCTTGGCTCAATAATTACTCTACTGCACAGGACTTCTGGAAACGATTGCGAAGCAAATGCAAGTACACTCTGCAGTGCTGCAATTTGGCCTGTGAACGCAGGTCCAGGATATTGTCCCCCTGCATGGTGAAACAGCGTACATACAAACAAGAGAGAGCGGGACCATGAGGACGATTAATGGCAATGCCAGATAAACTCCCATTCAGTAGTTGCCTTTTTTTATCCAGTATTCCCACTAGAAACTACTGAAAGAAAGCTGCCAAGGAGTAAATTCTTAAGAATACAGAGTCTCATAAGAACTCTGCTATAAGTAGCATTTTCCACAATCCGCTAACCGTACTCCTTAAGTCATGCAGGCCAATTTGGGTTGATATTCGAGTCAGGGAAGTTTTCGATGGCACTGCAAACTTGAATGAGCTGGTATGGACATATACCCAAAAAGCCCAATTGTTTCAAAACTCAGCGGAAAAGGTGGCAAGGGCTTGATAATGATCGTCGTGTAAATGCCCAAGACTCGACCACGTCCGACAAGCACCAGGGAGACGTGGCCACATCTTGAACAAATGGCGTTTCCGTGAAACTTCCGCATGCGACTGTGGTGCCAAGAAGGAGACAGTGAGACACATTGTGAGGAACTGCCCTCTCCATGTTGATGAAGTCGGTCTGAAAGACTTTCATAGAGTAACACCAAGTGCCACGATATGGTTATCAAATATAAACATTAATCTGTGAATACACTATGTATGTGATTGTGTATGTTCTGTAAAGGCAGACGATAATAATGATCCTCCTGCTCTCATTGCAATAAATAGTAAATCAAATATAAATTTAGAAAGGGCAGCTAATCAAATTTTTACTGACGTTAATAAGTGGTTCACAGCCAATTCACTGTCACTCAACTTTGAAAAGACCCACTATATGCAGTTCAGAACTGCCAAAAGATTTCCTCCTTGTGTGTGTATAAAAGATGAAGAGATGGAAACAGGAGAAGTTGAGAGTTTAAAACTTGATAATAAATTCAGTTGGCAGCAACATACTAACGAACTGCTAAAGTGCCTAAACAAGTCTGTGTTTACAATGCGAATGATGTCAGACATAGGAGATATAAATATAAAAAAACTGGCATATTTTGCTTATTTTCACTCCATTATGTCATATGGTATCATATTTTGGGGTAACTCTACAAACAGAGAAAAAATGTTTAGAGTGCAGAAGCGTATAATAAGAGTAATCAGTCGTGTAAATCCAAGAACATCATGTTGAAACCTATTCAAAGAATTGGGCATATTAACCACAGCTTCTCAGTATATTTATTCCTTAATGAAGTTTGTTGTAAATAATACATCTCTTTTTTCCAACTAACTGCTTAGTACACAGTATCAATACTTGGATTAAGAACAATATACATAAAGTTTTAAAATCAATTACTCTTGCCCACACAGGAGCCCAGTACTCAGCAATGCATATTTTCAATAAGTTACCAGCAACCATTAAGAGTTTGGTTTTAGACAAAGCACAATTTAAACATAATTTAGAAGACTTTTTGGTGGTCAACTCCTTCTATTCCATCCATGGGTTTCTCAGCAAGTGCAGTAGACCATTTTAATGAAAATTTATTATACTTTAATTTTTGACAATACTTGGTTGTAACAGCCAAGTAACTATCTACTGTGTGAACGATGGATGCATGGATAGCAGATGTAAATCTTAAGTCTGTAAATCGTGGAAGTTTAACTTTAAATCTTGTACATAATCTGACTGTTCTTAACTGAGGATCACTGAAATGAATAATTTACTTTCATTTTTGGCAATACTTGGATGTAATAGCCAAGAAACTAGCAAATGTCTGAATGATGGATTTAATGAATGCAGATGTAAGTATTGAACCTGTAAATATTAGAAGTTTACATTTTAATTCATGTACATAATTTTATTGTTTATTGACTGAGGATAATTAAAATTAATGAAACCCAAGTTTTTCTAATTACATTTTTGTAATGTGTTTATCTGACATGTTCCACATCCAGGAGGATTCCCTCTTTTATGGGTCTATGGAATGAATAATTACTCTAATCTAATCTAATGTAATCTAGAACCTTCCGTTGTCCCGTCGTAGGTCCTTTCATTGTCCTGTATGAGTGGTCTATTTTTTATTTTACACGTCTAGCTCCGTAGGAACAAATTGAGGAGAAATCTCCAAGGTAATGGAACGTGTCAGTACATGGAATTACAACATTAAAATAATAACAGCTAAAATAAAATTTTAATGAACCCAAGAAAGATAAACCATAAGTTTATGTAAACGATATTAACAGTATAACACAGGAATCAGGTTTATTTTTCAAGAAACTCCGCTATAGAATAGGAGTAATCCATGGGGACACTCTTCAGTTTCGATTTGAAAGCATGTGGATTACTGCCAAGATTTTTGAATTCCTTTTACTTATTGAAAATGGATGCGGCAGTGTACTTCACATTTTCCTGCACAAGAGTGAAGGAAGGGCGATCCAAATACAGATCAGATTTCTGCCTAGTATTAACTCAGTGAAAGCTGCTAACTCTTGGGAATAAGCTAATATTGTTAACAAGAAACGACAGTAAATACTTATATTGAGAGGCCAGTGTCAGAATACCCAGACTAATGAACAGGGTTTGACAAGAGGTTCGCGAATTTACACCACTTATGGCCTGAATCGCCCGTTTCAGAGTCAAAAGTGTCCTTGGAGAGTGGAAATAGAAACCTCAAAATGTAATACCATACTTCATAAGCAAATGAAAAATAGGCACTACTTTTCATGTCGAACTATCACTTACTTCAGATAGCCTTCGATAGTAAAAATGGCGGCATTAAGCCTTTGAACAAGGTCCTGAAAGTGGGCTTCATATGACAGTTTACTATCTAATGTAACACCTAGAAATTTGAACTGTTCAGTTTCACTAATCATATGCCCATTCTGTGAAACCAAAACGTCGGATTTTGTTGAATTGTATGTTAGAAATGGTCAAAACTGAGTCTTACTGCGATTTAGCATTAGTTTATTTTCTGGAAGCCATGAACATATGTCATGAACTGTACTATTTGAAACAATGCCAGTTTTGCACGCAACACCCTTTAGTACCAATCTAGTGTCATCAGTAAACAGAAAAATTTTAGAATCACCTGTATTACTACAGAGAATATCATTTATATAAATAAGGGAGATGAGCTGTCCCAGTACTGACCCCTGTGGCTCCCTCTATTTGACAATGACTCCTCAGACCCCACGTCACAGCAATTCTCAACACTGTGGATAAAGACCTGGTGCTGCCTGTTGTTAAAGTAAGAGGTGATCAAGTTGTGAGCTACTCCCCATATTCCATAATGGTCCAACTTCTGGAGCAATATTTTGTGATCAACATTATCAAACGCCTTAGTTAAATTAAAAAAGATCCCTAGCGTTCTAAACCTATTGTTCAACCAGTACCTCAAAGAGAAAAAACAATATAGCGTTTCCACTTGTTAAACCATTTCTAAACCCGAAGTGTACAATTGATAGCAAATTATGTGAATAATAATGATTAATTATTCTTACATACCAAGCCTTTTCAACAATATTAGGAACACTGATGGCAAAGAAATAGGTCTAAAACTGTCTACATTATCCATTTCTCGCTTTTTATAAGGCGGTTTCACTACCGAGTGATCGTGAGCGTGTAGGTGCTTGCGTGTACTGCGTATTGAACTGGGGACCTAGAAAGGACGGAAAGGCTTGCCCCCCCCCCGCCCCCCCCCGTAGCACTCATTGGTTCACAACCCCAAAACAGGCCACAGCAGTCCACCCACCTCACCGCAGCCCCACACCGAACCCAGGGTTACTGTGAGGTTCGGCTCAGAGTGGAACGACCCCCCGCCATAGTGGGAACGTCTCATACCAGACGAGTGTAACCCCAAATGTTTGCGTGGTGGACAGTATTTACGCAACAATCGCTGACATAGTGTAACTAAGGAGGAATAGGGGGAACAAGCCTGCAGTAGCCGAGGCGGGTGGAAAACCGCCTTAAAAACCATCCACAGGCTGGCCGGCACACCGGACCTCGACACCAATCCGCCTGGCAGATTCGTGCCAGGGTCTGGCACACCGCCGGCCGGAGTGGCCGTGCGGTTCTAGGCGCTACAGTCTGGAGCCAGCGACCGCTACGGTCGCAAGTTCGAATCCTGCCTCGGGCATGGATGTGTGTGATGTCCTTAAGTTAGTGCCGTTTAACTAGTTTTAAGTTCTAGGCGACTGCTGACCTCAAAAGTTAAGTCGCATAGTGCTCAGAGCCATTTGAACCATTTGACTGGCACACCTTCCCGCTCGGGAAGCAACGCATTAAACCGCGCGGCTATGCTACTGAGTACTTTAATTGGTTTGGAAACTGGCCATTCTTAAAGCGAAAATACAAATTTGGCTAATTACAGAGCTAACATGTGCAGCACAGTACTTTAATATTCTGCTAGTTGTTCCATCACATCCATGAGAGTCCTTAGTCTCCAGTGACATAAGTATTGACTCAGTCTCCCCCTTGTCAGTATCACAGAGAAATATTTCAGACATCAGTCTCGGAAAGCATTTTCCAGGAGAGTTATATGATCCCTTGTGGAAACTACGTTTCTATTTAATTCACCAGCAATGCTCAGAAAGTGATTGTTAAATGCTGTACATATATCTGACTTATCAGTAACATAAATACTTTTACTACGAACTGAGTTTATATCGTCGACCTTGTGCTGCTGACCAGACACTTCCTTAACGACTGACCATATCGTTTTAATTTTATCCTGTGAATCAGCTATTTTATTTGCATACCACATACTCTTGGCGTTCATAATAACATTTTCAGCACCTTACAATACAGTTTGTAATGGGCTACTGTAGCTCGATTGTGACTACTTCTAACGTTTTGATATAATCCAAACTTTGTTCTACATGATATACTTATCCCATTAGTTAGTCATCTAGTCTTCCTTTTACTGCTAGTACCGCGTTTAGAACGTTCTAATGGAAAGCAACTTCCAAACAGCATGATAAATGTGTTAAGGAAAGCATTATATTTGTCATCTGTGTTATTGGCACTATAAAAATCCTGCCACTCTTGTACCTTAACGAGGTTTAAAAGACACTGTGTTGCCATTGGATTAGCTTGTAATTATAAATAACATTTGTTTGAGTACAAAAGCATTTTAGTGTTAATATTTGTGCGCGATGTTTTGAAAGGTCATTCACCCTTTTACTAACAGAATGTCCATCTAACAATGAAGAAGGAATATAAATACTGTCTATGGGTGTGCTACTATTCCCCTTCAACCTGGTTTGGAAAAACACAGTCTGCATCAGATCATATGAATTTAGGAGATCTTCTAGCGTCCTTTTTCTTGCACAGTCATATACAAAGTTAATATTGAAGTCACAATGTGTAACTAATTTTTCGTACTTCCTATAAATTGAACCAAGAGTCCTCTCTAGCTTCAGCAGAAATGTTTTGAAGTCAGAGATAAGGGATCTACAAACATCAACAATTAGAAGTTTAGTTCCACAAAATTCAACTTCCCATGCAGAACATTCAAATACCTGTTCATTGCAGTGCCATGATACGTCTACAGGCTCAAATTGAATACTGTTTTTTACGTACGTGGCCCTTTTCCCACTCCCCAAGAAACCTCCATAAAAGCAGCCAGCTAATTTGTATCCTGGTAAAGGAAGCCTGTGAATTGTCAAATTATTTAATTGGTGCTCCAATATACTAATAATGTCAGAGTCAACATCTATAAACATTCCACTAACTTTATCTCTAATAACTCCTATATTTTGATGAAACATGCTAATGCCTTCACTACTTGGATACTTGACATCCTTTGAAGATGGTTCCTTTGTTGGAGGGACTTCCTTTAAGTAAGGATATCAGCTAACTTCACTCTAAAAAAAAAAGGTGCAGCTTTAAAGCCACCAACTACTACAGGAACTTTCCCGTGAGTGGTCCGACCACCCACTACATTGTCACCTATAAGTTTTTCCAGCCTCCCCTCTCCATGCCTATTACGGTGCAGACCATGCCTAGTGAAACGCGATCTAGTGCTAGACTCAATACGCACGACTGCAGTGTGAGCCATGCCCCCCGCCATCAGCGCCTTGTTCAGCCCCATGTTAACATGCCTAGCAGCAGCGTTAAGATGAGGCCGATCATGACGCTGAAACAGTCGCAAGAAGACTATTTCCAGCTCTATCCACGTTCAGTGCCTGATCCTCTTTCGTAAAATTCCTACATAATTCTCTCACGTTAACAGTCACCTGAGCCAATCCTGTTCTATGCTTCACAATACTGGTGACCTGGACTTGAGTCCCCCGACACTTGCTGCAACTTCTAGCCCACATCTCTGCCATGCGAACTACCTAGCAGCGGAACCTTCTTTTTCCGGTAGAATTTGCAACTGAGGACTTCTGCATGATTCCTACACCTACATCTACAACAGGCTCCTCTCCATTAAACTCTGACAGTTGGTATAATCTTTTGGTTACACACAAAACAGAACTGCCTTAATATCTCCTCCTCTTAGCTGCCTTCTTACCAACTGTCAGTCCCCATCCCCCAGCGCCCTTACCCTCTTCAACTTATCTAGTTCCTCCTTTACATTTTGAAACTCCACCTGAAGGGCTCACATCTTACGCTCCTGCCCCTTTATCAGCTTATTTCTGCTCCAAATTCTGCATTTTAAGGAGAGGGTCTCGCGAGAATTCCCAGTGGCTTCCCCACTGCAATCCCCCCAATGAAATTGCCTTGAACAAATATCTCACCGTAACCCACTACTCACAAACCTACGATAAAGCCCACACTTCTCACTCATGGTAAAATGTTAACAGTTACTAAAAAAAACTAAACCTGTCCGTTACCTAAGTTCGATTACAACAGTAGAACAATTTAAAGAACTAACAATTCCGTACATATATCTGACTTACCAATAACAGAAATATTTGCATAGGTATTATTGTATTTTAACAGCGACCAATTTCAGAAGTCTAGAATACCAATCACAATTTACGTCATAATAACTCTATCTAATATCTTGGATCATCTGTTAACGACCCGCGCACCCCTGTCAAAGAAAAACATAAAGTTTTCGGAAGAGGTAAAATGAGTTTAGCTTTCACTGTTCCGTTCTATAAACTACAAAAAAGTTTCAGAGTATAATTTTTACATCAAATGATCTAGTAACTAAGCGTCTTTTTTTTTTTTTTTTTTTTTGAAAAAACAGGTTGAACGACACAGAGTGGAACGCGGAAACGCTGACAGCTGATCATGTACGGCGTCCCGTCCTCTCCCAGCTAGTGAACGCCGTTCAGCGCATCACAACTGCCATAGTCGCTAGCAGAAGATGTGATGACTATCAATACATCCATTTTGGAGCGGACAAATCCAACAGAACGGGTAACTATGTTAAATGGAAATACTTTGTTGTCAAATAAAGTGTACCATAGTATGCTACTAAGAAAATCTTGTTTAAGGTAATAAGCAAGTGTACATCTACATCTACATCAACATCTATACTCCGCAAGCCACCTGACGGTCTGTGGCGGAGGGTAACTTGAGTACCTCTATCCGTGCTCCTTTCTATTCCAGTCTCGTATTGTTTGTGTAAAGAACGATTGTCGGTATGCCTCTGTGTGGGCTCTAATCTCTCTGATTTTATCCTCATGGTCTCTTCGCGAGATATACATAGGAGGGAGCAATATACTGCTTGAGTCTTCGGTGAAGGTATGTTCTCGAAACTTCAACAAAAGCCCGTACCGAACTACTGAGCGTCTCTCCTGCAGAGTCTTCCACTGGAGTGTATCTATCATCTCCGTAACGATTTTGCGATTACTAAATGATCCTGTAACGAAGCGCGCTGCTCTCCGTTGGATCTTTTCTATCTCTTCTATCCACCCTATCTGTTACGGATCCCACAATGCTGAGCAGTATTCAAGCAGTGGGCGAACAAGCGTACTGTAACCTACGTTCTTTGTTTTCGGATTGCATTTCGTTAGGATTCTTCCATTGAATCTCAGTCTGGCATCTGCTTCACCGACGATCAACTTTATATGATCCTTCCATTTTAAATCACTCCTAATGCGTACTCCCAGATAATTTATGGAATTAACTGCTTCCAGTTGCTGACCTGATATTTTGTAGCTAAGTGATAATGGATCTATCTTTCTATGTATTCGCAGCACATTACACATGTCTACATTAAGATTCAATTGCCATTCCCTGCACCATGCGTCAATTCGCTGCAGATCCTCCTGCATTTCAGTACAATTTTCCATTGTACAACCTCTCGATATACCACAGAATCGTCCGCAAAAAGCCTCAGTGAACTTCCCATGTCATCCACAAGGTCATTTATGTATATTGTGAATAGCAACGGTGCTACGGCACTCCCCTGCGGCACACCTGAAATCACTCTTACTTCGGAAGACTTCTCTCTATTGAGAATGACATGCTGCGTTCTTTTATCTAGGAACTCTTCAATCCAATCACACAATTGGTCTGATAGTCCATATGCTCTTACTTTGTTCATTAAACGACTGTGGGGAACTGTACCGAACGCCTTGCGGAAGGCAAGAAACACGGCAACTACCTGGGAACCCGTGTGTATGGCCCTCTGAGTCTCGTGGACGAATAGCGCAAGCTGGGTTTGACACGACCGTCTTTTTCCAAACCCCCAGCTGATTCCTTCAGAGTAGATTTCTAGTCGATTATGGACTGTTTCGGAGCCGACAACGGTTTCGTAATCAAATACAGGATGGAGCAAATAAAAGTGGCCTGGACGAGTGGGTGCGACTGGACGTGAATGTATGCATTTAACAACTCGCCGTGACACGCATGCCACGTGTTTCTCGCTAAGTAATCCGCACCGATTCGAGCATAGTGCGAGCTGTGTCATTGTAAGTGGAGCAGTGCAAAGAGGGCTCCGGTACTCACAGTGGAGCAGCGGCTATGCGCTGTAGGGAGTTACGTGACAGCAAAGTCGTAGAAACGGTGTGGCCAGTTGTTTCCCGTGAAGTTCAGTGGTGTCAAAGTGCTAGTAAACAGTGTCCGTGCAACGATTAGTCCGAAAATGGAGTCAGACAGCATCTCTTTTGAACAAGTCAAAATTCGTTCCGAAACATGCCCGCACACCAGAACATGTGGCTGCGGTTTACCAGAAAATGCTTCAGGGTCCTACCAAATCAACCCGTCGCCTCTCGCAAAACACCACCATATCACATCGATCATGCGGACGAATACTCCACACGCACCTGCACGTGTATCCCTACCAACTCCTGTTGTTGATGCATCAAAAGCAGCAGATGCTCCTCAGCGCCTCCAGTTTTATGAGTGGGTGTTCACTGGGAAAACAATTAATGGCTTGGGCATGAATCTGTTCTTTTATGTCTGATGAAGCCTTGTTTCACCTGATTTGTTATGTCAACTCACGGAATCAAAGGTTCTGGGCAGTGGAGAATACCACTGCACGATCAGAAGGTTGGGGTTTGGTGTGCAGTGTCTGCACGCCGCATTATTGGTCCCGTCTTTTTTCTTCAGACGCTGGCTTGTGCGCGTTAGATAGCCCACATTTTGGAGCCGTTTGTGGGAGCATTAACGGAGGAGGGAAAGACCTCCAGTTACCTCCAACAGGATGGAGCAACTGCCCATGCAATCGGCCGAACCTCGGAGCACATTTACACAGTGTTCACGCCTGACAGAGTTGTTAGAAGAGGTCAATGTCGTCGCTGCCGTAGCTGGACACCCAGGTCAAGTGATCTGCCAGTGTGCCATTACTTTGTGTGGGGAACCCTCAAGCCTAAGGTGTATCGCAACAGCCCTTCTTCAAGAACTGCAACAGACCATTCCGGATAGGACTGCAGCAATTCCAGCAATCCAGCTTCGATCCGCCTTCAGCAATTTGCTGACTGTTATATTCTCCAACAGTTTATTGAACGTAACTTCTACAATACAGTAGCTGGCTGTACAATAGATGTAGACGTCCGTCGATCTAGCCGGAGATGGAGATGGATGTGGTTCCTCTCGGTCGGATGGTACTTCGATCGGCGATGTAGTACAGCGACTTCGGTGATATCTTCTCGGAGACTCTGCTATAGCGGTTGCCATTAGCAGCGGACGAAGACTGGTCTGCCTTCGACCGGCCGGGCCTATATAATGAGCTGGAGCCAATAGAAACACGGCGTAGGAATCCGTGGCCGGCTATGTCGCGGCGACCTCTGCAAGGAAAGGTTCCTATTAAACGACTGGAATCTTCGGCGTGTTTACCTGATGTCTTCGCCTGTTTGGATGTTGGTTTGTTTCCCTCATAGCGTGGCTGTTATGCGTGGTGCCTGCCATTTAGGGGAACCCGATGGCAGACCGTACAATGACCATCGCCGAAAAGAGCCAAGACTTGAATGATCGTCACTTTCAACCTTTGCTATAGTGTAGTTAGCACTGCATTTCCTCTCCTCTGCTGTATTTCCTTGCGCCCTTGAACTTGTTCTCTGGGACACTTTTATATGCCTCACCATGTACATAGGAAGCAACAAACTTAGAACAAATAATAACAAAATTACAAGATAAATCAGTATGTGCTGGCAACCAGATTGCACTTATGGAGTCTGTTAAGCCTCATAATGAACGTGAACACTGGGAACAAATTTCAATTGAAGCATCGCATTAGCATATCAGACACCAAACTATTAATATCCCATGAAACCACGCTGACATACAGTACATTAAACCGCCTCTAGATCTTATCTATTTTCTGGAAGGCGGAGAGGTTATCAGTTTCTACAGGTGCGCCAAATCCAGCTGAAGTCTATCACTAGATTACATGGAGTTACCAGACGGTGGTGATATTGCCTGCTATTTTTCAGAGGGCAGTACCATAGGTTTTCTGTGCGAAATATATCGTGTGGTTTAGTACACCAGTTGAGGTGCAATATGACACCAAAGTATTTCTCAAGCTGGAAACGTATGAATGCAGCCTTGTAAAATAGCAGTTGTATCGGGAGATGAAAGTGTAAATGGGATACTCAGCATGATTATATTAAATATTTGAAACCCTGATATAATCTAGACAGCACTAAGGACCAGTTTAAGACCCAAGCAATACAAATTGCAGCTAGGGATGCCAACAAGAACGGGAGACATCCAAGTCAAAACTATAAGATTTCTGTAGATGACGAAACATAGTAAAAAGCGGCCACTAGTGGTGCCAACATGAGGGAGGTACCAGATGCGCTGTAGATCCTAGATCTCTGCAAGAGAAGTTTTACAATGAGATGTGCTCACTAGAGTCGGCAAGTTGAGAGATACGCTAGACGTGTCACAGATGCAAGATACCTGTACATGATGTATCACAATTAGAAGCGGACACTGGTTGTCCCAAGTTCAGAGAGGTGACAGAAGCACGCCAGATATAAGATTCCTGTGTTTCACATACCACATTCAGAGGCGGTCACTAAGCGCGGCAATTTGATGGATGTGTCAGATGTACCACAGATATAAGATCCCTGTACAAGATGTATCTCTGTTAGAAGTGGCCACTAGGTGCGGCAAGTTGATAAATGCAGCAGATGCTCCTGAGATGAAAGATCTCTGCATGTGACATATTCTTATTAGATGCCAGATATGCTAGACATGTGCGATCTCTGCTTGTGACGTATCATAATTAGAAGGAGCCACTTAGGTTGCCAAATTGTGGTAGGAACCAGAGGTGCCGCAGATCAAGATATCCGTTCGTGAGGTATCACAATTAGAATCAGCCACTACGCATGGCATGTAGACAGACGCGCCACATGCGACACAGATGCAAGATCACTGTAGATAATGTATCACAGAAGTTGCCACTAATTTTGGCAATTTGAGGGATGTGCCAGATGAACCACAGATGGAAGATTTACGTTCGAGACGTATCACAATTGGTAGTGGCTACAGATGTAAGATTTCTGTATGTGATATAACACAATTGGAAGCGGCTACTACAGTTTGTCAGATTGACACAAGTTCGAGATAAGTTACAGGTGTTACATTTCTGTACAAAACAAATTGCAATCAGAAATGACCACTTGAGATGCCAAGTTGAGAGAGGTGCCAGATACGGCACAGATGCAAGAGTTCTATTTACACACAAAAAAGTTCTGTATCACCTCGGTTCCGAGAGTGTCAGAACCTCTACAGAAAATTGGAAAAGTGGTCAACATAAACATCATTTCCGCCATTTTTATTGCTCATTAAAAATACACATTGCATTTTGTACCAACCTACAGCGAGACCTTCAGAAGTGGTGGCCCAGAATGCTGTACACACCGGTGCCTCTAACATCCAGTAGCACGTTCCCTTGCATTGATACATGGCTGTATTCGTCGTGGCGTACTATCCACAAGTTGATCAATGCACTGTTGGTCCAGATTGTCCCACTCCTCAACGTCGATTCGACGTAGATTCCTCAGTGGTTGGTGGGTCACGTCGTCCATAAACAGCCCTTTTCAATCGATCCCAGGCATGTTCGATAGTTTTCATGTCTGGAGAACATGCTGGCGACTCTAGTCGAACGATGTCGTTATCCTGAAGGGAATCTTTCGCAACATGTGCACGATGGGGGTGCGAATTGTTGTCCATGAAGACGAATTCCTCGCCAATATGCTGCCGATATGGTTGCACTATCGGTCGGAGGATGGCAATCACGTATCGTACAGCCGTTACGGCGCCTTCGATGACAACCATCGGTGAGGAGAACGTGATGCCAACACCGAGCGGTCCATTCGGTATGTTGTTGGGACCATCTGTACCGCGCTGCATGGTGTCTTGGTTACAAAGATGGACCTCTCCATGGACGTCGGGACTGAAGTTGCGCATCATGCAGCCTATTGCGCACTGTTTGAGTCGTAACACGACGTCCTGTGGTTGCACGAAAAGCATTACTCAACATCGTGGCGTTGCTGTCAGGGTTTCTCCGAGACATAATCCGTAGGTAGGGGTCATCCACTGCAATAGTAGCCATTGGGCGACCTGAGCGAGGCATTCATCGACATTTCGTGTTTCTCTGTATCTCCTCCATGTCCGAACAACATCATTTGGTTCACTCCGAAACACCTGGACACTTCCCTTGTTGAGAGCCCTTCCTAGCACAAAGTAACAATGCGGACGCCATCCAACCGCGCTATCGACCGTCTAGGCATGGTTGAACTACACACGACACGAGCCGTGTACCTCTATCCTCGTGGAATGACTGGAACTGATAGGCTGTCAGACCCCCTCAGTCTAACAGGCGTTGCTCAAGCACGGATGTTTACATCTTTGGGCGGCTTAGTAACTTCTCTGAACAGTCAAAGGTACTATGTCTGTTTTACAATATCCACAGTCTACGTCTCTCTTCAGGAGTTCTGGGAACCGTGGTGATGCAAAACTTTTTCTGATGTGTGTATGTTGTATCAAGTTTACAAGTGGTCACTGGAGGTTTCAAATTGACAGACAACACAGATGCGCCACAGGATTGACATTTATGTTTAGAAGTTTTGAACATGGCTGCGTGGTTGGCGACCGTTTACAAAATAAAATTAAAGCAATAACAGCCCTCGGTCGCCAAAGTAAGTGTTATTTCTTTACCAGTATGCGATAGGAATAACCTTAAGAAAGTGTGAGCAACCGGTAAATAAATTAAATTTCTTTTATGTAACTACATCTACATCTACATACATACTGCACAATCCACCATACGTTGCGTGGCGGAGGGTACCTCGTACCACAACTAGCATCTTCTCTCCTTGTTCAGTTCCCAAACCTAAAGAGGGAAAAACGACTGCCTATATGCCTCTGTACGAGCCCTAATCTCTCCTATCTTATCTTTGTGGTCTTTCCGCGAAATGTAAATTGGCGGCAGTAAAATTGTAGTGCAGTCACCCTCAAATGCTGGTTCTCTAAATTTCCTCAGTAGCGATTCACGAAAAGAACACCTCCTTTCCTCCAGAGACTCCCACCCGAGTTCCTGAAGCATTTCCGTAACGCTCGCGTGATGATCAAACCTACCAGTAACAAATCTAGCAGCCCGCCTCTGAATTGCTTCTATGTCCTCCCTCAATCCTATCTGATATGGATCCCAAACGCTAGAGCAGTACTCAAGAATAGGTCGTATTAGTGATTTATAAGCGGTCTCATTTACAGATGAACCACATCTTCCCAAAATCAGCCTTCCCCACAACTGCCATTACATGCTTGTTCCACTTCATATCGCTCTGCAATGCTACGCCCAAATATTTAATCGACGTGACTGTGTCAAGCGCTACACTACTAATGGAGTGTTCAAACATTACAGGATTCTTTTCCCTATTAATCTGCATTAATTTATATTTATCTATATTTAGAGTTAGCTGCCATTCTTTACACCAATCACAAATCCTGTCCAAGTCGTATCCTTCTACAGTCACTCAACGACGACACCTTCCCATACACCACAGCATCATCAGCAAACAGCCGCACATTGCTATCCACCCTATCCAAAAGATCATTTATGTAGATAGAAAACAACAGCGGACCTACCACACTTTCCTGGGGCACTCCAGATGATACCCTCACGTCCGATGAACACTCACCATCGAGGACAACGTACTTGGTTCTATTACTTAAGAAGTCTTCGAGCCAGTCACATACTTGGGAACCAATCCCATATGCTCGTACCTTAGTCAGGAGTCTGCAGTGGGGCACCGAGTCAAACGCTTTCCGGAAGTCAAGGAATATGGCATCCGTCTGATACCCTTTATCCATGGTTCGCTAGATATCATGTGAAAAAAGGGCGAGTTGCGTTTCGCAGGAGCGATGCTTTCTAAAGTCGTCCTGATGCATGGACAGCAACTTATCTGTCTCAAGGAAATTCATTATATTCGAACAGAATATGTTTGAGAATCCTGCAACAAACCGATGTTAAGGGTATTGGTCTATAATTTTGAGGATACGTCTCTCTACCCTTCTTATATACAGGCGTCACCTGCGCATTTTTCCAGTCGCTTGGGACTTTACGTTGGGCAAGAGATTCGCAATAAATGCAAACTAAGTAAGGAGCCAATGCAGTACAGTACTCTCTGTAAAACTGAATTGGAATCCCATCAGGACCTGGCGATTTATTTATTTTCAACCCATTTAGCTGCTTCACAACCCCAGGGATGTCTATCACTATGTCCTCCATACGGGAATCTGAACGAGACTGAAACGGCGGTATGTTTGTACGATCCTCCCGAGTGAAAGATTTCTCAAATGCTAAATTTAAAATTTCAGCTTTCGTTTTGCTGTCTTCCGTTGCCAGGCCAGACTGATCAGTGAGTGACTGGATGGAAGCCTTCGGCCCGCTTACCGATTTTACGTAAGACCAAAATTTCCTTGGGTTTTTAGCAAGATCTTTGGCTAAGGTATGACGGTGGTAGTGGTTGAATGCTTCGCGCATCTCTCTTTTTACAGCAGCACGAATCTCTACTAACTTTTGCCTGTTCTCATTCTCCCGATCTTTCTTGTACTGCTAACTAATTCGTTATATTTGTAGATGACGTATTACATCTAGTAGCGGTTGCTACGGTCGGCAAGGTTAGATATGTGGTAGATGCGCCACAGATGAAAGACGCCTGTATGTGATGTATCACAATCAGAAGCCGCAAAAAGTGGTGATAAACTGAGAGAGGTGCCAGATGTGCCATAGATCTACTATTTCTGCATATGAAGTATCACATTTAGACGCGGTCACCAGTACTGGCAAATTGAGAGATTTGCCAGATGTCCCGTAACTGTATGGTCTCTGTTCATGGCATATCACAATTAGGAGCAGCGAGTTAGGGCTCCAAGTTGAGAGAAGACCCAGATGCGCCACAGATACAATACTTCCATAGATGACTGTTCACATTTAGTAGCAAATTGCTGTGGCCAGCTAGTTTAGATATGTGCCAGATGTGCCAAATAGGTAAGAGCTCTGTACATGATGCATCGAAATTAGAAGCGGATAATGGTTGTGTCTTGTTTAGAGGACTGCCAGAAGCGCCACAGATGTAAGATTTCTGTATATGACACCGAGCGAGGTGGCGCAGTGGTTAGACACTGGACTCGCATTCGGGAGGACGACGGTTCAATCCCGCGTCCGGCCATCCTGATTTAGGTTTTCCGTGATTTCCCTAAATCGCTCCAGGCAAATGCCGGCATGGTTCCTTTCAAAGGGCACGGCCGACTTCCTTCCCCGTCCTTCCCTAATCCGATGAGACCGATGACCTCGCTGTCTGGTCTCCTTCCCTAAAACCAACCAACCAACCAATCTGTATATGACAAATCACTTTTAGATGCAGTCACTAGGCACGGCAAGTTGAAAGGAGTGCCACAGGTCACAGGTGCCACATATGTAACATATCTGTACAAGATGTATCACTATTAGCTACGTCCACTAGGTGCAGCAAGATGAGGGATGCGTCAGATTTTTCAGACATGTAAGATGCGTGTACGCGACACATCACTGCTAGAAGCGGCCACAAGGGTCGCCAAGTTGAGTGAGGCAGGACACGCATCTCAGGACATGACGTATCACAATTAGAGTGGGGCCCTACTATAGTTCAATTCTTTTATCTTGGTGGGTCGCGCATACCCCCGACGACGAGGGAGACTGCTGCATTGCGAGTTGCAAACGACGCACGCGCCAAGAGAAGCAGTGCCATAGTATAGTATAGTACGCAAACTTACGTTTAGGGGGAACGCGCAGTTCATCAAGTAAAGCCACCACGGCCGCATTAATCCTTTCGCTACTACAGAGACGTGCTCACCGCATTCCGCGCTGTGCGCTATTTTGTCATCACTGCACTGCTCGCCTGTGCAGACACATGATGTTCCGACTGCTTTGACGCACTTATCGTTCGATTTCACAAAAACTATTTGGCCCAAAAATTTGATTTTTACACATCTTCTTGACTGATACCTTCCGCCCATAAATGACTTAATTTTGTTTCGATGTTCAGCGCAGTTATTGTGCAGCATTAAATGTAGTAAACCACTGCACGAAATTTTGAAGAGTTTGCAGGGGTGAAAGTCCACAGCGTATACTTTCTGTATGGTCGATTTTAGTTGCCACCAGAAATTTCAAAAAATTACATTCAAACGAATAAAATTCATGAAGTAAGACACTTCGATATTGTTTTTAAATAAAGAAAATATTAAGCATCGAACAAGGCTTGAACTCAAATCCTGTTGTTTAGCAGCTAACCACCTTAACCATTACGCTAACGCAGCTCGTCATTAAACAAAAATACTGGAGTACTTTAAAGAGTCACTCAAAATACCGACAAACACTGTTGGTATGACTATGAATTACTCACGTTTCGTCGAAGTACGATAGGAAAAAAAACAATTACTCCTGTTCTTTATTGCGAAAAAGCGGTTAGTGAGAACGAATTTCCTTGCTATCCCCTGAATTAGGAGGCTTATTGCTTGTTTGGTTTAATTAATTAATAGAATATGAATCAATTTGTATAAAGAATGATTTTTCCAAACTTTCTTTTATAGAAAGTCTGCTATCAAGACATTCCTTTTGTTCAATTACTTTATTTATGACTGAACGTTTCTAAAACTGAAGACACTCGTCCATGCTCTGCACTGCAGTCGAGCTCTGGCAACGTCGTTCTCTGTTCATTGGCTGACTGTGTTTTGTGACGTCAGATGCGCAGAACGAACCTAAATTCGGCAGCCGTCGTAAATGACGCGCACTTTAGTGCCAAGCTGAGACACGCTAGATGCGCCGCTGGTGTAAAATCGCTTCACATGACGTATCAAAATTAGAAGTGGCCACAAGAGTGCAAGTTAAGACAGGTGTCAGATGCGAAACATATGTAAGATTTCTGTTACGACGTTTCACATTCACACTATGTGATCAAAAGTATCCAGACACCCGGCTGAAAATCACTTACTGACGCCTTCCGTCGGCAATGCTGGAATTCAATATGGTGTTGCTACACCCTTAGCCTTGATGACAGCTTCCACACTCGCAGGAATACGTTCAATCAGGTGATGGTAGGTTTCTTGGGGAATGGCACTCGATTCTTCACGGCGAGCAAAAGTGAGGAGAGGTATCGATGTCGGTCGGTGAGGCCTACGACAAAGTCGGCCGTCCAAAACATCTAAAAGGCGTTCTATAGGATTCAGGTCAAGACTCTGTGTAGGCCAGTCCAACACAGGCATGTTATTGTTGTGTAACCACTCCGCGACACGCTGTACATTATGAATAGGTGCTCGATCGTATTGAAAGAGGCTATCGCCATGGCCGAATTGCTTTTCAACATTCAAAAGCAAGAACGTTCTTAGAACGTCAATGTAGGTTAGTGCTGTGATAGCACCACGTAAAACAACAAGGGGTGCAAGCCCCCTCCATGAAAAACACGATCACACCATAACACCATCGCCTCCGAATTTTACTATTGGCACTACACACGCTGGCAGATGAAGTTCACCGGGCATTCGATATACCCGCAACTTGCCATCGGATCGCCGCATTGTGTAATGTGATTCGTCACTCCACACAACGTTTTTCCACTGCTCAATCGACCAATGTTTACTCTCCTTGCGCCAATCGAGGCGTCGCTTGGCATTTACCGGCGTGATGTGTCGCTCATGAGCAGCCGCTCGACCATGAATTCCTAGTTTTCTCACCTCCCGCCAAACTGTCATAGTACTTGCAGTGGGTTCAGATGCAATTTAGAATTCTTGAGTAATGGTCTATATATATGTCTGCCTATTACACATTACGACCGTTTTCAACTGTCGGCTGTCTCTGTCAGCGATCAGACGAGGTCGGCCTGTACGAATTTGTGCTTCACGTTTCCTCTTCACTATCACCTCGGAACCAGTGGACCTAGGAATGTTCAGGAGTGTGGAAATCTCGCGTACAGACCTGTGACACAAGTGACACCCACTCACCTGACCACGTTCGAAGTCCGTGAGCTCCGCAGAGCGACCCATTCTGCTCTCTCACGATGTGTAATGACCACTGAGGTCGCTGATGTGGAGTACCTGGCAGTAGGTGGCAGCACGATGCACCTAATATTAAAAAAAACGTGTGCTTTTGGGGGTTTTAACCTCCCCCTCACTTATCGACCTTAATGACAGTAAAAATTAAACCACGTGTACCTAACGGTACACACAATTCCGAAGACGGCAAGAGCTGACAAGTGCGAGAATTATCGCACAATCAGCTAAACAGCTCATGCATCGAAGCTGCTTACAAGAATAATATACAGAAGAATGGAAAAGAAAATTGAGAATGCGCTAGGTGACGATGAGTTTGGCTTTAGAAAATGTAAAGGGACGAGAGAGGCAATTCTGACGTTACGGCTAATAATGGAAGCAAGGCTAAAGAAAAATGAAGGATTTGACGACCTGGAAAAAGCGTTCGACGATATAAAACGGTGCAAGCTGTTCGAGATTCTGAAAAAAGTGGGGGTAAGCTATAGGGAGAGACGGGTCATATACAATATGTACAACAACCAAGAGGGAATAATAAGGGTGGACGATCAAGAACGAAGTGCTGGTATTAAGAAGGGTGTAAGACAAGGCTGTAGCCTTTCGCCCCTACTCTTCGATCTGTACATCGAGGAAGCAATGATGGAAATAAAAGAAAGGTTCCGGAGTGGAATTAAAATACGAGGTGAAAGGATGTCAATGATTCGATTCCCTGATGACATTGCTATCCTGAGTGAAAGTGAAGAAGAATTAAATGATCTGCTGAACGGAATGAACAGTCTAATGAGTACACAGTATGGTTTGAGAGTAAATCGGAGAAAGACGAAGGTAATGAGAAGTAGTAGAAATGAGAACAGCGAGAAACCTAACATCAGGATTGATGGTCACGAAGTCAATGAAGTTAAGGAATTCTGCTACCTAGGCAGTAAAATAACCAATGACGGACGGAGCAACGAGGACATCAAAAGCAGACTCGCTATGGCAAAAAAGGCATTTCTGGCCAAGAGAAGTCTGCTAATATCAAATACCGGCCTTAATTTGAGGAAGAAACTTCTGAGGATGTACGTCTGGAGTACAGCATTGCATGGTAGTGAAACATGGACTGTGGGAAAACCGGAACAGAAAAGAATCGAAGCATTTGAGATGTGGTGCTATAGACGAATGTTGAAAATTAGGTGGACTGATAAGGTAAGGAATGAGGAGGTTCTACGCAGAATTGGAGAGGAAAGGAATATGTGGAATACACTGATAAGGAGAATGGACAGGATGATAGGACATCTGCTAAGACATGAGGGAATGACTTCCATGGTACTAGAGGGAGCTGTAGAGGGCAAGACAGAGATTGGAATACGTCAAGCAAATAATTGAGGACGTAGGTTGCAAGTGCTACTCTGAGATGAAGAGGTTAGCACAGGAAAGGAATTCGTGGCGGGCTGCATCAAACCAGTCAGTAGACTGACGACAAAAAAAAAAAAAAAAAAAAACCTAAAGGAAATTTGGGAAAAGAAATCGTCACCGAAGTTAGTCTGTCGGTAAAGAGGGAGGAAAGGGTTACATCTAAATGAAAGGAAAAATGCAAATGAAACTGATGGAAATTAATTTTGAAAAGGGGTAAAGTTAATAAAAAAAGTAAATGTGCGGTCGTTACGTTAACAATTAACTGGCATTAATTAGATGTTTGAGATTTGGGGAAAATTACGTTCGCCAGTCCTGTGGACAACTACTATAATAACTGAAAAAGAAAGGTTATCGCACATATAATTAGCACTAAAAGCGTGGCAACTGAAGGTTGGCACGTGTTGTGTGAAAACTGAATGTTTGTCAGACGTAATAAATTTCTCTACACTCTCACTTAATTTAGCAAAAGAATTAATAAAACAGGAAAATTGAAAGTTAATTTAGTGACTGAAATTAATAGTGAACTTTGTTTCTGAAGCACTACGAAATTCAATAAAATAAGGTTAGTCTTAAGCTACCTCAACAATCATTTCAAAAACTACTTGAATCTACGCAATTTAGGAATAAGAGATTTAACTTTGAACTCGAATTAAATGATTCTGAACAATTAACATTAGTAAAATTTAGTACGTACCAAGCTGAGCTGCAGTCACAGGTAAGCTAAAATATGGTTACAAAACTCGCACTGTTAATTTGTGCTTGTGTAATCCAAATATTGTAGCCAGCTGTGAATACCTTAACTGAACTTTGAAATTAAAGCAGTGAAATCGAATGATATTAGTTTAATCTGGCGTTTGAATTTCAACGACACTCGAGTTCGTTTCGGAAAAGGAAGGGACCCTGCTTGGTAATGCAACTGGGACAATGAGCAACAAAGGTTCATGCTAAGTTGCTATATTTTAGTGATGCTAATGGAATAATTTAAAAAGCTGATGTCTGCGATACTGTTCTAAAACTTTACGTGCTTTCAGTTGTCCTTGTTGGTTGATTGAATGTTTGAAGTCGCTGATCGAAGAGGTGGCGACAATCACTTATCGTCGGCCGTAGCTGTTGCAGAAGCTGGATGTTGGCGCGCCTTCTTCTCGACACGGTTACATCTACATCTACATCTATACTCCGCAAGCCACCTGACGGTGTGTGGCGGAGGGTACCTAAAGTACCTCTATCGGTTCTCCCTTCTATTTCAGTCTCGTATTGTTCGTGGAAAGAAGGGTTGTCGGTATGCTTCTGTATGGGCTCTAATCTCTCTGATTATATCCTCATAGTCTCTTCGCGAGATACACGTAGGAGGGAGCAATATACTGCTGGACTCTTCGGTGAAGGTATGTTCTCGAAACTTCAACAAAAGCCCGTACCGAGCTACTGAGCGTCTCTCCTGCAGAGTCTTCCACTGGAGTTTATCTATCATCTCCGTAACGCTTTCGCGATTACTAAATGATCCTCTAACGAAGCGCGCTGCTCTCCGTTGGATCTTCTCTATCTCATCTGTCAACCCTATCTGGTACGGATCCCACACTGCTGAGCAGTATTGAAGCAGTGGGCGTACAAGCGTACTGTAACCTACTCCCTTCGTTTTCGGATTACATTTCCTCAGGATTCTTCCAACGAATCTCAGTCTGGCATCTGCTTTACCGACGATCAACTTTATATGATCCTTCCATTTTAAATCACTCCTAATGCGTACTCCCAGATAATTTATGGAATTAACTGCTTCCAGTTGCTGACCTGCTAGTTTGTAGCTAAGTGATAAGGGATCTATCTTTCTATGTATTCGCAGCACATTACACTTGTCTACATTGAGATTTAATTGAAATTTCCTGCCCCGTGCGTCAATTCGTTGCAGATCCTCCTGCATTTCAGTACAATTTTCCATTGTTACAGCATCTCGATATACCACAGCATCATCCGCAAAAAGCCTCAGTGAACTTCCCATGTCATCCACAAGGTCATGTATGTATATTGTGAATAGCAACGGTCCTACGACACTCCCCTGCGGCACACCTGAAATCACTCTTACTTCGGAAATCTCCATCGAGAATGACATGCTGCGTTCTGTTATCTAGGAACTCTTCAATCCAATCACACAATTGGTCTGATAGTCCATATGCTCTTACTTTGTTCATTAAACGACTGTGGGGAACTGTATCGAACGCCTTGCGGAAGTCAAGAAACAGGCATCTACCTGTGAACCCGTGTCTATGGCCCTCTGAGTCTCGTGGACGAATAGCGCGAGCTGGGTTTGACACGACCGTCTTTTTCGAAACCCATGCTGATTCCTACAGAGTAGATTTCTAGTCTCCAGAAAAGTCATTATACTCGAACATAATACGTGTTCCAAAATTCTACAACTTATCTACGTTAGAGATATAGTTCTATAGTTCTGCACATCTGTTCGACGTCCCTTCTTGAAAACTGGGATAACCTGTGCCCTTTTCCAATCCTTTGGAACGCTACGCTCTTCTAGAGACCTACGGTACACCGCTGCAAGAAGGGGGGGGGGGGGCAAGTTCCTTCACGTACTCTGTGTATAATCGAACTGGTATCCCATCAGGTCCAGCAGCCTTTTCTCTTTTGAGCGATTTTAATTGTTTCTCTATACCTCTGTCGTCTATTTCGATATCTACCATTTTGTCATCTGTGCGTCAATCTAGAGAAGGAACTACAGTGCAGTCTTCCTCTGTGAAACAGCTTTGGAAAAAGACATTTAGTATTTTCGCCTTTAATCGGTCATCCTCTGTTTCAGTACCATTTTGGTCACAGAGTGTCTGGACATTTTGTTTTGATCCACCTACCGCTTTGACATCAGACCAAAATTTATTAGGATTTTCTGCCAAGTCAGTACATAGAACTTTTCTTTCGAATTCATTGAACGCCTCTCGCATAGCCCTCCTCACACTACATTTCGCCTCGCCTAATTTTTGTTTGTCTGCAAGGCTTTGGCTATGTTTATGTTTGCCGTGAAGTTCCCTTTGCTTCCGCAGCAGTTTTCTAACTTAGTTGTTGTACCACGGTGGCTCTTTTCCATCTCTTACGATCTTGCTTGGCACATACTCATCTAACGCATATTGTACGATGGTTTTGAACTTTGTCCACTGATCCTCAACACTATCTGTACTTGAGGCAAAACTTTTGTGTTGAGCCGTTAGGTACTCTGTAATCTGCTTTTTGTCACTTTTGCTAAACAGAAAAATCTCCCTTCCTTTTTTAATATTTCTATTTACGGCTGAAATCATCGATGCAGTAACCGCTTTATGATCGCTGATTCCCTGTTCTGCGTTAACTGTTTTAAATAGTTCGGGTCTGTTTGTCACCAGAAGGTCTAATATCGCCACGAGTCGGTTTTCTGTTTAGCTGCTCAAGGTAGTTTTCAGATAAAGTACTTAAAAAAATTTCACTGGATTCTTTGTCCCTGCCACCCATTATGAACGTTTCAGTCTCCCAGTCTATATCAGGCAAAGTAAAATCTCCACCCAGAACTATAACGTGGTGGGGAAATCTACTCGAAATGTTTTCCAAATTATCCTTCAGGTGCTCAGCCACAACAGCTGCTGAGCCAGGGGGCCTATAGAGACATCCAATTACGATGTCTGAGCCTGCTTTAACAGTGACCTTCACCCAAATTATTTCACATTTCGGATCTCCGTCAATTTCCTTCGATACTATTGCACTTCTTACTGCTATAAACACACCTCCCCCTTCACTGTCCAGCCTGTCTCTGCGGTATACATTCCAATCTGAGTTTAGGATTTCATTACTGTTTACGTCCGGTTTCAGCCAACTTTCTGTCCCTAGTACTATATGGGCATTGTGACCGTTTATTAATGAGAGCAGTTCTGGGACCTTTCTGTAGACGCTCCTGCAGTTTACTTTTAGCACATTAATATTGTTATTCCCTGTTGCATTTTGCCTACTCCTACCTTGCCGCGTCTCAGGAGGCGTCTTGTCGGGCCTAGGGAGGGAATTCTCTAACCTAAAAAACCCACATGCGCACTCCACACGTATTGCGCTTGCCTTGTAGCCGCTTCCGGCTTGTAGTGCACGCCTGACCTATTCAGGGGGACCCTACATTTCTCCACCCGATAGCGGAGGTCAAGAAATTTGCACCCCAGATCTCCGCAGAATCGTCTCAGCCTCTGGTATAAGCCTTCTACCGGGCTCCAAACCAGAGGACCGCGATCGGTTCTGGGAACGATACTACAAATAGTTAGCTCAGATTCCACCACGCGAGTGAGGCTTTCCGCCTTCACCAATTCCGCCAACCGCCTGTACGAACTGAGGATGACCTCTGAACCCAGACCTCAGGAGTCATTGGTGCCGACATGAGCAACAACTTGCAGTAGGGTGCACCAAGTGCTCTCTATCGCCGCCGGCAAGGCCTCCTCCACATCTCGGATGAGACCCCCCGGCAAACACACAGAGTGAACACTGGCCTTCTTCCCCGACCTTTATGCTATTTCCCTAAGGGGCTCCACCACCCGCCTAACGTTGGAGCTCCCAATAACTAATAACCCCTCCCCCCGTGTGCCTGCTCGGACCTTGCTGAAGGAGCGGCCACATGTCCCCTTACAGGCAGAGCGGGCGATGTCACACGGCCAGCTTCCACATTGACCCTCCGCCTTGTGCGCCGCGAACGCCGCTGAACCCGAAACTCCCCTTGGGGAGAGGGTGGCCCAACCGCGCCCGGCACCTGCGAAGATGTCTCGACAGCAGGGACAGTGGGTGAAGCATGTAACACCTGTGGTGTACCATGCGACGCATCAGACTCCCCACTGCCGCTACACTCCGAGGCGGCAGCCTGAAGACGGCTGACCGCGGCCATCAACACGTTCAGCTGTTAGCGAACAGTGGCCAGCTCCTCCTACGTCCGTACACAGCAGTCACACATCCTATCCATCCTAAGAAATCAATTTACTGTAGACAGTTAATCAACTTTTAACTAGACTGCTAATTCACTAAAGGCGTCTGATAGTTGACTAAACTGTGGTTGCTAGACACTTCTTGTAGAAAACAATGAAAATAGTACTACCCGTCTCTGGACTGTATTGAAAACAAACACTAGCACTACTGGCACTATGGTCGACTAAAGGGACTCTCTCTGACTGTATTCAAAGCAAACACGAAATATATGGAACACTATAACTAGCACTTGACAATTAAAGCTTCCTAAAAGCAAAAACACACGGAAGAAGAAGTGACAAGTAAGAAAAATACAGTTAATACTTAAATTAAGGTAGCTCGCTGCACAGCAGACGTGAAGTAGACGGCAGTTACGACTACACTGACACTACCAGGCGAAACGGGCTCTTGATGTGTGCCTGCTAGTGTTTCCCGTCCGCAACACCGTGCCAGAAACTATCATAGCAAGTCGAGCGCAATTACATGCTGCCAAACCCCAGAAGCGCTGCGTCTCGTGGGAGCGTCACTCAACACTCCTGCTCCACAGCCCTACTCCCGCCAGCCACCCTCTGCCCACGCTCCACGCGGCAGAGTTAACACTATCGAAGATCCTAAACACTTCGACCCATCGATGTTATCGCTCGATAGCATAGTTTTCCCTGGGCAAGACCCAGCGTAAAAATACAAATAGTTTTTGCAAAACAAACCAATTATACATCGAGATATATTACAATTTGATGTGGCCAATAGGGTCGATATGTTGAGAGATGCGGCAGACGTGTCACGTATATGAGATTTCTGTACATGATGTATCACACTTATAAGTGTTTACTAGGGACGGCAAGCTGAGTGATGCGCCACAGAAGTAAGAGTTATATATTGACATATCACAGTTAGAAGCGGCCCCTGAGATAGACAGCAGATGCGCCACATCTGTAGCATATTTATGGATTCTGTATCACTATTAGTAGTGGTTGCCTGTGATGCATAGGGTCAAAGGGCTCCAGTTGTACCAAAAGTGTCAGATGTCTACATACGGGTATCACAACAATCGATGTTTTTTAGAACGGGTTAAGTCAACATAACCAACTGAACGAAAGATTAAAAGTGTAGGAAAACAATACCAGGAAATAAGAACGTCTTAGTTGTTCCTTGATGGTTAATAGTTACATGAATAAAAATGCATACAATGTTATGTCCATTTAAAATGTAGAAATGTCCTATCTTTTCGAGAAATTGAAAGGAGATGCAGAAAAAGGCTGATATTTGGCAACATTAGTGAATTAAGTATTACAAAACTACTTTAAGCCGCAGAAAATAAACACAATAGTGTTAAACTTACGAAGGAAACACATAGAAATATTAGAAAAGGTAATTAAAAGTCAAGTCTTTCCACTAGTGATGAACTGTTCGTCAATCATCGTTAACTGCATGTCAGTAGTTCCCCATAGAACTGCATATGCTCACTTCGAATGTACTGCTACATCTTTCCTAAGTCTTGAATTTTTTACACTTTTCACTTAACTGGCATCCATTCTGCTGGTTAGGCAGAGTCTGAAGGTTCTCGCTGATTCGCCATAAACAATGTGTGACCAACTAACCTTTGATGAACCCAACTCTGGCACTCGAATATACAAAGTGAAAGAAACTGCTGACTGTAAAGTTATATATGTCACATCCTCGCTTTTTCCTTATTTCCTCTGAGATTGTCGTCTTCTTATAATATTATGTTCACCAGCCTTTAAAGTCGAGAGTGTCAGATGTGTCAGCGTACGTAACTATAGATTTTCCGAGTTTTGTACTACTTTGTTGAATGTTCTGTACTATGTGATGAACAGTAAATATCCTGACATTTTGCCGAAACTTCTTTGAAATGGCGCCAAAGTCTCGGTCGTGTGGTAAAAAGGTGTGTCCTCGTACTGAAATTTACTGCTCAATAAGTCTGAAGGATCCAGAATCTGTCAGTGAAAGTAGGAATCTAGAGAGCGTCTGGTTTTTGTTCTGTTCCTTGCAATTATCAGAAAACAGTCGAAACTCTGTGATATTTTCGCGGATGGACTTAACATAATCAAATAAAAACGAACAGACTTCATTGGCAGCCGATCCACCGGTTGCTTCATAGAGACGTACAAAATGTTTGGCCCGTTTTTTATGTCGTGAATGCAGAAAACACTGAGTGATCTTTCTCAAATAAAATAGATACTACACTGGTACTTTCGGCAGGCTAATATTTTGAACATAGTCAGATGCTATGGATAACATATGCACCTCTCTCTCGGCTTCATCTTGTTTTCCGTAGGTGAGAGGATACTGAAGTTTTCTGCTTCGGCGCTGGTATATCATAAGTTCTGCCGCAGCTGCTGTTTTGCGGTATCATTGAGGTGATGTAAGATTCGATTTCAACTTTTCATACATACAGGTAGTGTCTGCATGAGGCCACACACATATCGATAATTGAATTTCTCTTGAAATAATTCCAATAGAAATAGTAATCTATTTTGGTATCAGGATGCTTCTCTAAGAACAACTTCCACATCGTTTTGACATCTAATCTTAAACATTTTTGCAGGACAAGAGGGTGATTATTGAAATGAGAAAGGACTGAACACACTCCCTCACTTGATCGCGGACGGAGGAAGGGGGACTCATCTACGTCTCACGTCTTCCGGGGTTTCGCCAGCAAGCTTCAGTTGCCTTTTCTTCGTTTTCGCTTTTCAATGATATCAAACATTGCGAGGAAAGCTTTCGTACATTCCTCTTCTCGAGATCTGCCTACTGAAACGTGGTAAGTGAAGCTAAAAGATTGAACCACCACCGGTTGTCCATATTTTCTTGGGACAGCTCCGCTTCACTAATGTTCAATCTATTAGCCCTTGAAAGAATAGACGTTGGTAATTCTGAGTTCAAATATCATAAATCTTTGTAAAAATGTCCATGCAACTGTCATCTCCAAGATGTTCTGTACACATTTCCATGCACTGGGAAAATACAAGGGAACGCAATTACGTTCAGGAGAATACGCAAGCAAGGATGTAAAACACAACAGTGTTCAGCGACGGTAACGTACTATATAGGTTAATTTGATACAATAACAAGTACCAGTTCAAACCCACAAATCTGTAGATGATGCACAACCAAATTACCAGCTTACCTGTAACACAACGGTGGGTCGTTTAAACTAAATTGGATTCCCATTGTCATTTCCGTAGGCTTAGCCTTTCAACCGTGATACTTTTATTTTCGTGATCTCGTAGCAAAATTAGATATTGCCCTATCCTTCGTTTTCCTATCTCATCTTCAGTATCACTGTAAACCCCTTCCTCTTCACACACTCTGCCCTTAGTAAACATACCGCAAACTCATTAGACAAATGATTTCGGCAGTCAGCTCTTCAACAGTTTGCACGTCACCGGACCATTACCAACTGTTCACTGCTAAAAAGGTGCGTAAGTGACTTATGTCCATTTAAAACAAAATGTAATTTTAGAATTCGATGTTACAAGGCAACCGAATATGTTAAAGACGCCCTTTGAGACACAAATGATAGATCTACTCTCATTATGTATGAACCACTATAAAACGCAACGTAGGCAAAGTAGTGACTTACGCCCTTTCAAAAAAGACCAATTCAGTTTCTAACATGTGTGCGACTGCTTGTGATCTATCTCCCTACCACAACTGCGCAAGGATGTCCCGTGAGTGTTTTAGGAATTTGTGTTGAACCTACGGCCAGCAAGTTAGGAAGACACCAGCTCACCACGCAGAGTTCAGAACAGTGCAGCAGTACGGACAGTGATGTAATCAGACAATGATCTCAATGTCGGTTCCACTTCACTCCCTGTGAAGCAAATTAGTGTACTGTTTCAGGCGTAACTATATGTTAGCAGAAATGATACTCTTAGATTTCCATTATTAAGATTTATTTTTACTCATGACTTCATGACAGCATTGTTAGCAAAAATACATGCAGGATGGTAAAATATTGATATTGGGTGTTCACAACTGTGAAGCGAAATTCCTAACTATTCTATGGTTCTTTTATAGTAAGATGGTGGATCATAGTGTCTGGGAGTCGATAAAATACAAATGAATTAAATACAATTGGGACCACGCATATCAATTAAGCTAAAAATGTACAACGAAAAGAACCAAATAATTGATGGTAGTTGCAAAGAGCAGTCAAAATAGAAGTACACAATTAAAACAATTCAGTAGCTTTAGAGCATAAAGCACTCTAAAGTGGCTGATCAGTTCATTTCGTTAAATCGCGTTTCTGCTTCAATTAAACGCGACAATCATGAATATTACAATGAAATGAATACCCTTAGCTGCATACAAGCGTTGACATAAGTCAACGGGGACAGTTGAAAAGGTGTATCCGACCGGGACTCTAACCTGGGATCTCCTGCTTGCATGGCAGACGCTCTATCCAACTATTTTTTTTTCAATCTCATTTTGTTCTATAGTGTTCGTTGTATTTGATCGAGGCGGACGTCCAGTGACACCCATTTAGGTTCTCCATTGATGTGTTCACTCAGTTTTTTTGTTACAGAGGGTAGTTAACCCTCTGACAGAACACGCTGAGCTACCGTGCCGGCAATGTCCGCACTATATTCATAGTGCCCCCGCCCATCATACTCATTACTTGCGGCTTTACCGCCGATTCCCGTAAGATTTCGGGCACTGTTTGTGCATCCGCACAGAAGATGATGGTCAAATGGCCGGTGAGCCTTAACTATATTTGTATGAAGATGTTATATATATATATATATATATATATATATAGAGGGAAACATTCCACGTGGTAAAAATATATCTAAAAACAAAGATGATGTGACTTACCAAACGAAAGCGCTGGCCGGTCGATAGACACAAACACAAACATACACACAAAATTCAAGCTTTCGCAACCAATGGTGGCTTCATCAGGAAAGAGGGAAGGAGAGGGAAAGACGAAAGGATGTGGGTTTTAAGGGAGAGGGTAAGGAGTCATTCCAATCCCGGGAACGGAAAGACTTACCTTAGGGGGAAAAAAGGGCAGGTATACACTCGCACACACACCCATATCCAACCGCACATACACAGAAACAAGCAGACATTTGTAAAAGCCTTGCGAAAGCTAAAATTTTGTGTGTATGTTTGTGTTTGTCTGTGTGTCTATCGACCTGCCAGCGCTTCCGTTTGGTAAGTCACATCATCTTTGTTTTTTTATATATATATATATATATATATATATATATATATATATATATATATATATATATAAAACTACAGGTCATGGTTGAATGTACGAAAAAGATTGAAGAGATGCAGACGGCCGCAATTTTGAGTGTCAATTGAATACCACTTGCTGGCGTAGCGTGAGCGCGCGTGTTTATCTTTCGTCGGCGGCCATAGTGCCTGCTGTCGGCGCGAGCTGTGATCCTGAGTATCTATTCTAAACCGAGAGGTTTAGAATAGTCTGCCACATTTTCTTCTTCGATGAAGCCGAGACTCCTAGTTGTTCCCAGCTAAGTTAATTGGCGTTGTACACGCTAGTTGGCGGGAATAGTGCGTACGTCGTTGCCCTCAAATCGCTCGCAAGAATTAACTGTCAGTGCTCGATGCAATTCTCTGTGCTAGGAGGCTTTGCAGTCCATCTCCTTAACAGTTAAGACCAGCCTGTAAACAGGAGTTCACATAATAGCTCTCGCAATCGTCTCAGCGTGGCGCGAGTCGCCTTGCTCAAACACTAGACGATTTGCTGCAAGAGAAAAAGCCAATTTTTTTTCTACAATTTGCCTATATCAAAGGTGGTGGCCAAGCGTTTTATTTCTGGCCAATCAGCGTTCGTACTTGTTATAAGTCCACCCACTAGAGTTTCTGTAGCCTATCACAGGCATCGTTTCTTTCGTGGGGCAGAGTATGACTTCTGCTATGTAATACTGATATATACAGATTCTTTCCATGCGGCTTTTTATACAGGTGGCCATAGTGAGTCACCAATGTTTTGAGTTAGATTTCTCCAGACATTTATCTGCCATCTCCAACCACGTTCCTGTAGAAAGGCTTTCCGAAGGGTTGTCGTTAAAAGCAGGAGAAAAGGCAGCTTTTCCCACCGGTCTGCGCAGTGGCTCCGACGTTTCATTGTGTCCGCTAGATGTCCCACTGCGAAGGTTTCGAAGAACGTGGGATGGGCGTTGCCGTCATAAAATTCTCCTTCCCTCAGAACTGCGTCTCGTAGCTCGGAGCTGGGAAATTACTTGTGTGCAATTACTATGGTGAGTGTTAGGTATTTATATTCACGAAATGCTGACTTTCTTATACGATTTGCCTGTCAGTAAAATCCGTACATTTTCGCATAACTATGTTGTGTGACAAGTCGATTTAACCGGAATTGTTTCAGGAATTCAATGTAAGGTGTGTTATTTGTTTGACACCTTACAAGTTATTAGCGATTAATTGGGGCACAAAGTTGAGAGTGGCACCAGAGGGGGCGGAACTGTAATATGCATCACAATTAGAAGCAGGCACTAGGGGCGCCAAATTGAGAGAGGACCGTATGCTTAACAGTAAGATGTTCGTGATGTCTCAATTAGTAGCATCTGTTTGGGGTCATCAAAACAGAGGGGCCGTGGTTGCACCACAACTGTAAAATATCTAAACAGGATGTCTCCCAGTTAGAAGTGGCCAGTAGTTGTGTGAAGCTGAAAGAGGCACCAGACGGGCCACAGTTGCAAGATCTTTATACATGATGTGTCACAATAAGTAGCAGCTGCTTGGGGATCATGATAATAAGGGCGCTGGATGCACAAAAACTCTTAAAATATTTATATATCATGTGTCATAATTAGTAAAGGTTCCTTGGACCACAGAGCTGAAAGAGACACCAGTTGTATCACTTCTGTAATTTCACACAACGTATCACAATAGGAGATTCGTTTGGGTTGCCAAGCTGAGAGAGGTGAATGAGGTGCCACAACAGTCACTAATTGTAACACGATGTGTCACAATTAGTAGCAGCTGCTTGAGTTGCCAAAGTGAGGCGGGGCCCAGATGCAGCACAACTGTAAAATTTCCATACACGATGTATCACAGGCCGGCCGCGGTGGTCTCCAGGTTCTAGGCGCGCAGTCCGGAACCGCGCGATTGCTACGGTCGCAGGTTCGAATCCTGCCTCGGGCATGGATGTGTGTGATGTCCTTAGGTTAGTTAGGTTTAAGTAGTTCTAAGTTCTAGGGGACTGGTCAAATGCACCACAACTGTAAGATATCTATACTTGACATGCCACAGTTACTAGCGGCCGCTTAGGGGTCAGAGCCGATAGCGACACCAGAGGCATCACAGCTGTAAGATTTAAATACACAGTGTATCGCAATTAGAACTGGTCGCTTGAAGCTCTAAGGTAATATTGGTGCCTATATGTCCCAGTGCACGACACAGCTGGGAGCGAAAATACCATGTTTGAAATGTGAGAGGGGGGGGGGGGGGAGTGAAGTGGAGGGAGCGAGCATGACAAATAATATATTTCATATGTACAAAACATTCTCAAAATGACCCAAACTGCATGTACACTTATCTCTATGTGAGACCCAGACACATGGCCTCTTTTGACTCGTACATTTTGTTGTGATAGTAGTGACGATGCCGACAGGTAGTCTGTGTCTTTCGAGAGCTTTTGGGCTACCTGATGCCCTGTCTGGAAGTTTATCGCGACCTGCAGGCACACATGTCCTCCAGAGGGCACGGGGCTCCACCAAACCCCAGCAGAACCGACACTATCAATTGGAAGAAAATAATAAATCGTTCACTGTCTTTTGAAATAGTTAAAAGTAGATTGAAAACCATAGCGGAATTTGACACATTCTGTTTACTTATTTTTGTATGCATTTATTATACCTGATACAATTAGGGCACTCGTAACTAACCAGACATCTTTGATGGATCGCCATAACCACATGCATAGCACATGAGCTGTACATTGTTATAATAACAATAATATTAACGATACTGGTAATAATAACAATAATAGGAACAGTAATAATAATAATGAAACTTCCTGGCAGATTAAAACTGTGTGCCGGACCGAGACTCGAACTCGGGACCTTGGCCTTTCACGGACAAGTGCTCTACCAACTGAGCTACCCAAGCACAACTCAGGCCCCGTCCTCACAGCTTTACTTCTGCCAGTACCTCGTCTCCTACCTTCCAAACTTTACAGAAGCTCTCCTGTGAACCTTGCAGAACCAGAACTCCTGCAAGAAAGGATATTGCCGAGACATGGCTTAGCCACAGCCTGGAGGATGTTTCCGGAATGAGATTTTCACTCTGCAGCGGAGTGTGCGCTGATATGCTGGTTCTGCAAGGTTCGCGGGAGAGCTTCTGTGAAGTTTGGAAGGTAGGAGACGAGGTACTGGCAGAAGTAAAGCTGTGAGGAGGGGGCGTGTGTCGTACTTGGGTAGCTCAGTTGGTAGAGCACTTGCCCGCGAAAGGCAAAGGTCCAGAGTTCGAGTCTCGGTCTGGCACACAGTTTTAATCTGCCAGGAAGTTTCATATCAGCGCACACTCCGCTGCCGAGTGAAAATCTCATTCTGGAACAATAATAATAATAACGGTAATAGTAATAAATAACACAGTAACAAATACATGGAATTTTAACATACAGTTTAGCAAGTCTCTTTTGATGCTCTTGGTGAATGTGAGTAGTGACCCCAAAGCGAAATTATTACAGCACTATAGAAAGTATCATTGTGGAGAAGAGGTTATCTGGTCAGCTAAGAGCGAAAAATGCAAGGATAAGATTATACGATGAGATGAAAGGAATAAAACAGGAGAAGAGAGTGGTGAGGAAAGCATGGATACTGTTGACATTAAGGCAGAATTACTAGTTCGCTGTTGGACAGGCGGAAGGCAATTGGGTTATGCCGAGAGGGAGGATAAAGAGATGATAACTGATAATACTTTTAGCTTCTCTCGGATGCAAGCTGATTTTGGATGAGATGCAGGTTACAGAGTAGTTCGTTCCAGAGCTGTATGGCTGAGAAGGAGGAGATGCACGAAGATTAGCGTTATGCCAACATACAGCAAAGATGCTGACTGCATCCAGTCTAGCATTGCTGTTTGATGTGCGAGGAGAGCTATTGAGGACCCAAGTAACTTAAAAGCGATTTATTTCTTATTTACTCGTTTCAGAAGCATGCTAAATACAGTATATACTATTAAATACATATATGATTATATAACAATCACAGTCATATACACATTGATTACGAAAAATAAATTAACAAAACAAAGGGATTAACCAAATATACATTCAGATAGCATGCCACCAAAACTGAGGCACACCTAGGGCAATGTCATTGGTAAGCAATAAATGTTGTTTTGAGCATGAAAATTAGCAGAGAAGGCATTGACACAAATATCTGACTCTTTGTTGTTGGCCATATTCCCACTAGGTGTCCTATTACGACTTTTATGATATGAATTAGCCCTGCCGGTATCAGTTCTTATGCGGTTAAGAATCCTCGATGTAGCCAGCCTTGAAGATGTTCACGTGACTCCATCCAGCCCTGGAGCTTAGACTTTCACAATGAAAACGTTGCCTTATCTGGAGGTAATTCCTTTGGCTTTGATATCTAAAGGAAACTTTTCCTTGATTTCAGATTAGGATAAGATTGTTGATGGATAAAGAGTGGATCGGCCTCAAAACATTCAGCCTTCCGTCATTCTAGATCAGCAGCGACTTCTCGAGTAATGCCTGGAGCTGAAATACCAGGAAAGCAGGGGTCGGTTTCAGGCAACCGGCAGTTCACCAGCAAGCTCCGTTGATGGCAGGCTCCACAATGTTGGCATGAGCTGACCTGTACCACGCCTAATACGCGTATTCTACAGCACAGTAACACACAGCCAATGCTATGGTTCTAAGAAGTTGTGGTTTTGCACCCCAATTTGTACCCTTTAACTTGCTCAAGATGTTAATTCTGGCACTGACTTTATTCTTGACGATGGAGCAGTATGTTCTAAAAGTGAGGGAGCGATCCAGCGTTACCGCTAGGGACACTGACGTGAAAGAGTGTTCGCAGACGGTTTCATGGCAGGAGACACGTAATTTCCTTGAAGCCTTTTTTATTCCTGGGATTCAAAGCCGAAGTTGTGATTCTGATGGACATGACCTGAGGTGTTTATCCCTACGGTATGTACCAAGTTCCTTCAGAGCGCTATTGAGGGCGAGTTCTACCTCTTCGAAGGTTCCACCCTGGAAGTCTAGTGCAAGGTCGTCTGCATAGATAAAACTTTATGTTTTGTGGGGGAGCGGCTGGTGATTAGTGTAAATATTGAACAGTTATGGAGACAGCACGCCTACATGCGAAATCAGTTTTCATGTATTTTCCATCTGTGTTGTTGACCTCGAAAGTCCACAAAAATCCCATGATTCTGCGACAAGGTTAACATCCATCTGGTATATTTGCAGCTCTTCTGAGTGTAAACATTTTCTGCACTAGCACATGGCAGTGTCACATGTAGCACTTGGGTCAATGGAAGCATTTCAGATCCATTACGTATGTCCCGAGCAAGGTTGAGAACTTGTGCAACGGCACTTTTGCCTGCTCTAAAACCTGTCTGTTGAGGAATGAGTTGTTTGTAAATAGCACGGACGAATGCGCTGAGTGGCATCCTTTCAAAAATCTTATGTAGATGGTTGAGTTCGTGGGGACGATCTGTAGTGATTACTTAGGAGAAGAAGAACTTTTCTAACCAAGATCGCTATAACAACTTTGTTGTAGATAATCGGTTTCGCTAAGACTAAGCAACCATCTTCAGATCTTCATAACGGTTATTACAAACATCTTGTGTCATCTGCACACAAAATCTTTCCATTGAATTTCCAAGTACATAAAGCATGAAACGAGCGATGCGTTGGCGCGTTAAAATTACCACTACTATGTACATCATAATTTGCTAAACGTCGTTCCCATAACATAAAATGTCATGCCTACTAGGGCGCCATAAGTCTGTCAAGTCTGTCAGTTGATCTTTCCAGGCTTAAGACAACAGTTACATGAGTTTTCTTCCGTAATTTTGAGATCCTGGGTGTCCTTATGCAGTCATCATACTCTGAGATGACAAAAGTCATGCGATACTTATATGCACATGTGCAGATAGCGGTTGTACTGCGTACACGAGGCACAAATGGCAGTGTGTTGGCGGAGGTGTCATTTTTACTCAGTTGATTCATGTGAAAAGGTCATTATGGTCGCATGACATGAATTAACAGACTCTGAACGCGGAATGGTAGTTGGAGCTAGACGCTTGATACTTTCTATCTCAGAAATTGTTAGTGAATTTATTATTCCGAGACCCACAGTGTCAAGAGTGTGCTGAGAATACCAAGCTTCAGACATCACGTCTCACCACATACAACACAGTGGCCAACGGCCTTCATTTCACTACGGAAAGCAGAGGTCTTCGTGTAGAGTCGTCAGCGTCAACAGGCAAGCAACACGCAGCGAAATAACAGAAGAAATCAATGTGGGACGTACGAAGAAGTTATCCGTTAATACAATGCGGTGAAATTTGGTGTTAATGGGCTGTGGCGGTATACGACCCACGCGAGTGCCTTTGCCAACAGCTAACCACATTATGCGATACTTCTCGCACTTCTCTGCTCTCGCTATCATTAGAATTATGTGTTTGATATCTTGTATGTATAGGTTGTACACACCAATTTGAATAGTCGTTTGATTGCCACTTTCCCAATGATTTTAGAAATTCTGGTGAAATATTAGCCTATCCCTTCTGCCTTATTTGATATAAAGTCTTCTTTTAAATTCTGACTCTAACACAGTATTCCCTACCTCTTTCTTACCGACTCCAGTTTCTTCTTCTCTCACCACCAGACAGTTCCTACCCCTAGCAGAGGCCTTCAGTGTGCTCTTTCCACTTATCCGCTCTTTCTTCTGCGTATAACTGTGGACTTCCCATTGCACTTCGAATGTTACCACCCCTGCTTATAACTTCCCAAAGGTTGCTTTGACTTTTCTACACGCTGAGTCAGTCCTTCCGACGAGCATTTCTTTTTCGATTTCTTCACATTTTTCCTGCAGCCACTTGGCCTTGTCTACTCTGCACTTGCTATTCATTTCATTCATTAGAGATTTATATATCTGTGTAGCTGGTTTGTCATGAACATTTTTGCGCTTCCTACTTTCGTTGGTCCTTTACAATATTCCTTCTGCTACTGAAGGTTTCTTCTGTGTTACTTTCCTTGTATCTACGTTGCTGTCCAATATTTTCGATTTCCCTTTTTACAGATGTCCACTCCTCTTCAACTCAATTGCCTACTGTGGGACTCGTAATCGCAGTGAGCACATCATTAGCGAACTTCAAACGCATCATTTCTCAGTACTTGGGTAGTCCACTTCCATCCACACTTATTTTTGCAGGGAAGTACCTAAAACCGTGTCTACTCTTCATCATCAATAAATCATCACCTGAGTCTGTATGTGCTCCTGGGTATGCCCTACGCTTCACTATCTGATTTCGGAATATTTGTCTGAGCATGATGTACTCCACCTGGCATCTTTCTGTGTCTGTAGATGTTTACCAAGTATACGTCATCCTGTTGTGATCCTCGAACATATTATGCTCTATTTCCCCCTGAAATCGGTTTCTCTTCTCTCACTCCTACTACGTATTCTCCCGCTACCCTCTCTACTTTCCTTCCCCTACAACGACGTTCCAATCCACAATGATCGTTAGATTTTCTTCTCTGTTTGCATACTGAATTACCCATTCAGTATGCTCTTGTACTTCCTCTACTCCTACATCTTTTTCTTGTAACATAAGCATGTATACTTGAATTATTGTTGTCGACATTGGGTTGTTGTCGAATCCGATAAGAATAGCCCTATTACTGAAGGATTCCAAGTAACTTCCTTTCCGTCCTACCTTCTCGTTCATAACGATTTCTTCTCCATTTATACCTTATTCCGTAACTTTTAATATTGCAATGCATTTCTCTGATAAGAAATCTTTATCTTCTTTCCGTTTCACTTCACCGACTCTACTACATCTAGACTGAGTGTACGCATTTTCCTTTTCAGATTTGCTAGCTTCTCTACCACGTTCGAACTTCTCGCATAGAATGTTATCTTGTCGCTTATTATTACATCTTTTTCTCATGATAGCCTCCGCCTTGACGGTCCTGGAGATCTGAAAAGGGGACTCATCTGGAATCTTTTGCCAATGGACAGATGATCATGCCACTTTTTAGTTACAAGCCACATGTCCTGTGGGTAAACCTTATATCTTTAATGGAGAGGTTTTTATTGCCATCTCCATTCTCATGCCACTGATGATTGCTGATTCTTCCACCTTTTAAGGACAGTTTATTATCACACGATCAAGAGAGTGCCCTGAACGCCTGTTTGCTCCTCCAGTCTCTTTTCAAGACCGTGGTCAGCTTGAGGGTCACTTGTTAAGTGGTCACTGGTGATAATTTTTGTTCAAAAATCAAACAGTAACTGGGTACAAGGTGCACCCATGCAACCCGGGACCGAGGATGTGTCCGTTACCAATCCTGATGCTACCCGTAGACCACGGATCTACCATTATCAAACTTTCATCTCTCTTTACAAACTGCAAATCACGTTCAACATTCTCAAAATCTATCTCCACCTATTTATACTCTTCTCAGCGTATAACCTGAACTATGGTTATTAGGGTTGGTGAGAACAACCCTGTCACTGAGGTTTTCACAGAAACTCAATCTCTGCCCCACCTTCTTATCTATGCTGAATCCTCGACCTATCACATTACTTTCTGCTTTAATTGATGTTACCTCATATTTTGATGACCTTAAATCCTCATTTTATATCCATTTCGCTTCGTCGTCGTCCCCCCCCCCCCCATTCCCACCCTCTGCTATAGCTAGGCCGAACGTTTGCATTTCCTTTTTCAGATTTTCTAGCTTCCCTACCACGTTCAGACCTGTGTCGTTCCACGCTCCGATTCGTTTCATTGGTTATTCAATTTTTTTCTCACGGTCACGTGTCCTCTGGGAAGTCCCTCCAAGAGATGTACTTGCGCGACGGTTCTTGAATCTTTGCGAGCGGAGACATTATCGTGATACCTTTTCACTTACAGGCCACAAATCCTGAAGATTACATTACGTTTCTCTAATGCAGTGGTTTCCTTTGCGATCTGCATCCTCCTCGCGTTCGTCAGTGCTAATTCTTCCGCCTTTTAGGGACACTTTCCCAACTCAGGGGCAAGACCATGACCCGAACATTTGTCCTCACCTGCGCCCTCTTTAACAAAGCCGAATTAGCCGAGCGGTCTAAGGCGTTGCAGTCATGGACTGTGCGGCTGGTCCCGGCGGAGGTTCGAGTCCTCCCTCGGGCTTGGTGTGTGTGTGTTTGTCCTTAGGATAATTTATGTTAAGTACTGTGTAAGCTTAGGGACTGATGACCTTAGCAGTTAAGTCCCATATGATTTCACGCACATTTGAACATTTGAACAAAGCCGTTGGCAGAACGAGGGTGAGCGCTTATATTGGAAGAAACTTCGGTTGCTTTTTCCCATGCTTACTTTAGTTTTATGGGACAATATCGAGAGGATTCTGCGCAATATGGTATATCTAAAGCAGCTTATGGACTCTCTTCGTTTCCAAATTGTGGCCATTATCGAGAAACGCTAGAAACAGTGTTATACGGTATTTGTATTACGTCTCCTAAGAGTAACTAATTCTTTCTCGAGTGTGCTTGCATCTAACTAGCAAGGTGAGGATGTTATGACCCTCTCTTGTATTTAACATGAGAGATGATCGTTAAAATTGAATTGTTGATGTAGACATAATAATAGTGAGACTAATAACATAAACATTAACTCCTTCCAATAGGTCCTGTCTTGGCCATGGTACCGTCCGACCACCATGTCATCCTCTTCCAGTGTCTTCATGGGTTGTGGAGTAGAACAGAATGGGATAGTGCTCAGCCTTTTTTGCTATTGTCAGCTTTCGTGATATGGAACCGCAGCCACTCGGGCAAGCAGCTTCTCAGTTGGCATCACGTGAATGAGTGCACCCAGTTTCACTCCTCCCACCAGAGAAATATCCATGGGAGTACCGGGAATCGAATCTGGGTCCTCCACATGACAGTCCATCGCACTAATCTTTCAGCTGCGGAGGGACGATATTATTGATAACAGTAATAATGATAATAATAGTAATAATGAAAAATTGTAATGATAAGTGTTTCAGTCCACTTAACTTCATGAGATGTACAGGATTCTAGAAAACGGCTTTGATTTATACTATTACAGAGCAATGGTAACAGTACTGAGAGAACTGAATCTAGAGAAGAGGTTAACTGGTCAGCGGCAAGGAGGAGTCACAGGGCGTGTTTGTGCGGCTATCTGGAAACATACTGGTGGTAATAGAAAGTGTTACCGATTGTGCAATATTCTTCTGGAATATGCTATTTAATTCCATGCACATGAACACTATGACAACAGTGCTTACCATTCTTGTCATATTCTGGAAAACATTCAGACTCTCTTCAACAAATTTGAATGCAATCTATAACTGCCCAGGCGTGTTGTGCCGACTCCACTGTAGCTTGAGTGGATTTTTAAGTTTTTTTTATATGCCCGACTTCTAATTTCACCACACAAGTCTCCAGGGTTGAGAAGTTATTGCCCGATGACGACACGCAATACAGTTTGTTAAAGCGGAGTTCGCTGTTATTAATTATGTTTTTAGATTTAACGTTCCTTTATTTAACAACGCGTCGTCAAAATAAGTATGAAATGCTAATGTCTTTGCAATACATAATGTCGACTATTGAGTTAAGGTTCGTGCCTATTTTGCCATTTTAGAGAAGAGAAACCTTAAGCGCTTCTACTTCTATTGTCTCAGTATCAAATGTTCACTAATTTCAATTTACTTCCTATCTCTGTTCACTATTTAACACAAATTATATGTCAATGTCATTTCAGAGATATTACGTCGGTTCCACACTAAAGGAATAACACGTAATTGTCATCTAACATCACTTTTATTAATAATCCTTTTTCTTATGACGTAAATGTTAATGAATGATCACTATCTAGGAGGAAAGAGGGATTGATCCTAATCATGAGATAATAGCTTTTAATGAGCCCGCAATCGTTAATTAAATAAAAGTCACGTTCAAAGATGATATGCGAACAACTTTCGTTACGTCCGTTTTCACGTATCTGTCAAAACTAATCCTGTCGCCCACAATTCAAATTAACACTGACATTAACCCCTTGTGTCGGAACATCGAATCGTAACTATTATGTGAAAGTTTATTCTAGTCCCCGAATTGATTCCTTTCAGATACACGCACGACCGAACAGCAGAACGGAACACAAACGACTAGTTTTAACAACCGAAGAACGCAATGACGTTACGTTACGACAATGTCCGCCCAATGAACATCTCTTTGACTTTATCTTCCCTACTCTGCTTAATTAAATTATTCCTAATTACAATTTATTCAGCTATTTAACGAAAACATCTAACAAAAAATAAAATAAATGTATCCCAACGTAAAAGATCGGTTATAAGTCCTATTGATATATCCAATATCATCCTTCTCCGTGACTTCAGGACATAGATCGGTATGTGTCTCGAGAATCACTCCTGAGACCTTTTACCAGATCGTCTAAGGACAAAGCAGCGTCGATGTGACTGTCACAAACAGAAGCGAAATCCATCGCTGAACAACAAATAATGCCCCTCAGTGTCCCAGTTGACTCTGTCTTTACACCAACCTAGTTTCTATCGTCTGTGGCATGGTGTCAGTGGCAAAGGACAAGTAGAAACTCCCGATCACAGCGCAGTTTCCATTTATCGATTCCCAGTGCTTAATGGTCTTCTTGGCACATTGTTGTCTGGGCCCAACGTCTCGTCACACGTTCTCAAGTCACTGCACTACAACCCACTGTTTGTACGATCTGTCAGTATGATGTTCTGAAGTAACTCATTCCGAAGGTTCGAATACTCTCAAAGTCAGAAAGATGGCTATAAAATGCATGCGCACATCCTCCTGACATTCTGTGAAGCAGTCTACCCCCGAAAAGCTCCAGCAGCGTTAGCCAAACACAACAGCCATCACATACCCACACGATTCTTCATAGATAGGAACCTATTGGCTTCTGTATTGAAAGTACTAAAAGTAAGTTCGCATAAGGAGGAAGCTTCGATCAATATATCCAACAGTGATAAAAATACTGTGCTACGAGTTTGGTAAAGTTTAGTCATTGTGTCCATGCTAAAACTTGTAACACTTCCGGCAGTGTGCATTGATCTTGTTTCAAAAAAGTAAATTTTTACTTTTATACGTTCTGTAACCTGGTGAAGACAGAAAGTGAAAATGGTGCTTCTACAAGAAATATGATCCATTGAGTTCTCTAGTATGTCGTATGTTTTCTTTTCCAGCACTCAAGGCCAAGGTGCAGGTTCGCCTGGAATCCTTCTCCACCTACTGGCGAGACACTGCGCAGCTGTACTCACTTGGTGTTACATACATTTCTCAACTGTTCATTCCACTCGCATTCGAACACATGGTAAGTAATGTTTCTTTTTTCCTTGTTTGGGGTGTGCTGTATGTAGTGAGTTGTCGTTTCTCGGAGCCTGTTTCCTATTTTATCTGGTTCACACTGTAGTTATCTTCGTCGCTCTGAGTGTAAGTCTCTGTAAGAGTTAGGAACCCACCTCCACGTCTTTCATCTTTGTGGGTTTCTTAGACAGAGAGCGATAGCTCGGAATGGACTATGATAGGAAGTCGTCTGTACCTTTTCTTCGTACTTTCCCAGAACTTACTTAATAGAATTGGGAAACTTCACCTCAAATACTACTGTACAGGCCAAAGCCTCTTGACTACATATTCTTCGATAGTATAATTATGTTAATTTAATTTACAATTTCCCGGTTTTTGAGTTACCAGTTTAACAACATTAGATATTCCATTATATTTAATACACACTGTTTTTATTTATTACTAAATATGGTTTGTAGTAAATATAAGCAGTTAAGTCCAAGAAATGCCAGCATTGTGAAGTGGAAAAGTCACTTGATGACTTCCATTCACATGGTTATTCAGAGGATAAATATCAGCGTATCTATATGTAAAAACGTCTTAAAATTTATCAAACAAGTAGGCATAGCGGAGTTGTATCTGTATGTGGAAAGTATATGGCACACGTATATTATAAGGGTCATTTAGAATCAGTTATGAACTATGAGCCCACTAAATTAATGTCAACCTGGAAAAACAATGAAACTGGTAAGTGTGGAAACGAAAATCCAAAACAGTATAAACTGTCAAGAAATTAAAGATTCTGTTTGTTTTTCTTAAATCCTACAGCTAGGGACAATCGTTTAAGTAGATGCAATATATACCTCCAAAAATGTAGAAAATATGTCAAAATCGTTTGTAAGTGTGGAGAAGACATCTACTGAAAATCAAACACATAAAATTACCAGACCACAAGTCGGAATGTACCAGTTACACAGTAATACAAGAATCTCAAAATGTTATGTGAGCCTTGCAATCCAAAAATTCTTCTTAAATTTACCTACTTTTTCTCACGTTTTTTAATCATTTCCTTTCTTAAATTAATATTTTTTTCCGTGGTTAAATACCAAACCTATTGAACCAGATCACATTCGTCCAACTTCATGATTACTGTAGGAAAAATATAGTAATATAAACTACTTTTAAAAATTTGATGATGTTGTCTTTGGAAAACTTGAACAGAAAGAGAAGAAAACAAGTGATTTTTGATCAAGATTTTCCATTTATCAGTAAACTATTTGAGCAAGAAGAACAGGACAAGCTGTCGAAAAAAGAGTCATTTGACATTAAAGAAATAACATCAAGATTTTTTGATAATTTTAAAGTGTGTTCTGTTGACTGTAAAATAGCCTTTAATAATGATAATATTAGTAAGCTCATTTATATAACAAAAACCCTTAATTCTATGGTACAACTATATAAAAAGAAAATTAACTACAGAAAAGGAGATAAGCTGAATACAGGAAATACAAATCCAAAAATGTTTAATCAAATTAATACAAAATTTAGAACATCTGTTAATAATGAACAAACCATTACAGTTTTCTGCAATAAAATATGAGAAATATAAACATGTGACGAGTCTATTGCTATAGCGAATACTACAATTAGTATTCAAATGTTAGCGATTCCAAGCGTTACGGAGATGATAGATAAACTCCAGTGGAAGACTCTGCAAGAGAGATGCTCAGAAGCTCGGTACAGGCCTTTGTCGAAGGTTCTAGAACATCCTTTACCGAGAAGTCAAGCAGTATATTGCTCCCTCCTACGTATATCTCGCGAAGAAACCATGAGGCATACCGACAATCTTTCTTTCCACGAACTCTGCGAGACTGGAATAGAAGGGGGAACCGATAGAGGTACTCAAGGTACCCTCCACTGCGCACCGTCTGGTGGCTTGCGGAGTATGGATGTAGATGTAGCTGTAGTAGAGGTAGTAAAATATTAAATCTAGCTGATGATAAAAAGGTTGAAAAGTTCATCACAAGAATTACTGATAACACAAGTTAACAAATTTAAACTTTTTTTCTACATCTGGTTTGTAAATGGGTACCTTTACCTAATTTTGGGGTGCTGAATACACTGGTAAAATCAGTTTTCTCTATGATGTCAACATTTCCTAGACACACAGTATAATAAAAAAGGTAATAGCGAAAATTGACACAATGAAGTCAAACAAAAATACACATTCAGAAACGTTTGAAATCAATACTGTTTCTTAAGTATATATGTGCATGTGCCAATGAAAGGTCCAAATTAGTTCAGAAGATATTTTCACCTTTAATCGTCCTTGGTTTTTGAAAATTAGAAAAACGTGACGACGACCTCTTCTTTTGTTTGCCATTTCATCACTCTCGGTAATAACACCCTAGCAGTAGTCACCTATCATTGAGCGGTTCCAGTTGCCTTGGTAATGGTGTTCCATGGTAAGAATGGCTTGGTGAAAGTGTCACGACGCCCAACCCTTACGGCTCCCAAATTTTCCTGGAAGAAATCAACGTGACAATGTAAAAAGTGAATTTTAAGCGACATTCTACACCCCATGTTCTTATAGTTGTCCAACAGATCATTCAAAAAGGTAACATAGTTTTTGTATTTTCTGTTATCCAAAAAGCCCTTCACAACTGCTTTAAAATAAGACCTAGCAGCTAACTGGATATCTGTGAGTTTGGTATCGAAGGTTAGATCTTTCAGAAATTTTCTTATTTGACAAGAAGAAGGGACCGGTTGGTAGGACATGTTCTAAGGCTTCAAGGAATCACGAATTTAGCACTGGAGGGCAGCGTGGAGGGTAAAAATCGTAGAGGGAGACCAAGAGATGCATACACTAAGCAGATTCAGAAGGATGTAGGTTGCAGTAAGTACTGGGAGCTGAAGAAGCTTGCACAGGATAGAGTAGCATGGAGAGCTGCATCAAACCAGTCTCAGGACTGAAGACCAGAACAACAACAACATGGCCCAACAAATATACCCTCCTTCAGCTTTTCGTCACTTAATTTGGGAAACTTTTCTTTTAAGTGATTGAAGGCCTCACCTTCTTTATCCAGAGCGCTTACGAAGCTCTTGATAAGGCCCAACTTGATATGAAGGGCTCAACCAACGGGGTATTGTTCACATTTACGTTTCCAGGAACATATGACTGACTTCCTTATAGGGCATTACTTGACTGTATAGTGGTTCTTGGTGTCACGGCTGCCCCAAAGGCACAAAAAGCAGCAGTATTTCGTGAATCCAGCCTGTAAACCTGTAAGAGTGCAGCAACTTTTAAATCACAGCAAAGCTGCCCTTCATGATCCTTATATTTGATTGCCTCAAGCAGCAAAGCCATGGTTTCTTAAGTTTGTTTCATGTCTACTGCGTAAGCCAAAGGTACCGATGGGAATGCATTGCCATTATGTAGTAGTATTACTTTCAAACTGGTTTTACTGGTGTCAATAAATAGTCGCCACAACTGTGGATTATGTTGTAAACCTAGCTCCATCATCAGACCATTGACATCTACATTTACATCTGCATCTACATCCTTACTCCGCAAGCCACCTGACGGTGGCACACAATGAATCCTTCATATCGAAATACTGAACGAAGGAAGGACCTCTTGATCTGAAACAGGAAATTTTTGTCCCTGGAACTAGAAGGTTCCGTTGTTGCAGCCTCGACTGCAAGAGTTCAGCTTGCTAGCCTTAGATCGCGTACCAAATCGTTCAGTTCCTTTTGATAAAAGAGCTGGGGCGAAATGTCATGATACTGAGGGCAGTACTCTTCTATATGTTCAATACTTTCTGATTCACTTGACATGGTGTCTGGTTCTGTGGCTTTCAAGTTACAGAAAAGAACAGGCAACCCCTCATCATGGGGCAAAGGCAAATGCACTGAGATACTTTTGGATACTTTATTTTATGTCTAGTGTTGCTTGAATGTCCCAAAATATTTGTAAGACAGAAGTAACAGGCTGAATAATGGTCATTAGGATCACACCACGCCATCGGAACAGCGAATGGCATGGCTCGGCGTTTTCCTTTCAACCACTCAGTTAAGGTTGTGGTATAGGTTAGTCAGGGCATATGAGGTGCAACATTTTTATCTTGATCACCAATGGGACAATCAAAATACAATTTATATGCCTTCTTAACCAATGATTGGTTTTCTTTGGACTTTCGGAGTGAATTTCCCACACATAACAAAAGTTTTTGGGGTGGTTTGGAAAGCAACGAGATTTACTTGTTGCCATTTTACTTAGTGTAAGTTTTAAACATAAAAAGTTTGCACTTTCTTTCACAGGAAACATTCACTGAGGTTCTCTTTCATACCAACCATTTATTGACGATTTGTAGATCTTCTAGCTCTCCTCAGCAAATCAAAAACAAACATTTAAACATCAAAACAGGACAGTAAAAAGCGAAATACTGAAAACGAAAAATAAAAAGCCTTTAAAAACTAAAAAAATTGTACGTGCTAGAACACTTTGAAATGTGTATTCAGTTTCTGCACACCAGAATACATACTAGTTGATGTATCACATCCCAGATGCAAACTGGCTGTTCACGAGTGTAATTATAATCTATGCTGTCCTAGAACTGTAACAGTTGTATTAACACATCACACAAATATTATCTTAGGTAGATGACTGACTGCAGCTGATATTAAGAAAAAATTGGAGAAGGGGGTAAATCAAATTACAAAAAGAGTTAACTAACATATTGTGTAACCAATTAGGAAAATACAATGACGGTTTACTCTAGAAGATATTAAAAACTTTGAATCACTATTACATACCAAAATAACTGATGTTAAATTCTGAGAACTACCACTGCTCATATGTTCCATCGAAATAGGCATGATGTAGATCCACTACACCTCACAAGATGACACACCAAGTCTAGCAGCTGACCTACTAAAAATAGAAATTGCCCAGTTGCTGCTCACACCTCCACTGAAACGTTCCAAGTTTTTATTACATTTGTGTTCATGGACCATATTGTCACAATCTTTGCACTGTTTCGTCATACATTTTTAGTCCAGCGCCTTGCCTGTATCTACAGACGTAACTGTGTCAATCCCATTCAGCGATGGATGGAATCTTTTCTGTCAGGAATCGTTAAATGCAGCAACAATGTCAGTAGATTGACAAATATCTAAAGTTACTTTCGCTGCCCTCTGCATAGATGTTTCATTGGTTTCCGTTAGGGCAGCATGCAAACGTTCATATTACTTCATTTGACAGGTGGCAGTGGGAGATCTAACATAGCACAGAATATGTGGACCACTTTTCTTGCATATGCAATGCACTTCAGGGCAAAAGCAACGCAAATATAAACTTCGCTGTATTTTGTGCATGTAACAGGATATGTCACTGTACATTTTGTTACTTTAAACACTTGGCATTCCATTGTAAGTTTGCTGGATAGGACTCTTCGTCCTCACTCTTCATCCTCACACGAAATTTTTGAACTTTTCACTATTGCAGTATTTACGTTTAGCAACAAACAAAACCACTTCTGTAGACTTGGACTTACTAATTAAAATATAATCGTTATTTCACTGTTAACAATACCAACATGTTGTTGATTTTCGGTCAGATGTTTCAACTTGCGTTTTGAAGCATTGCCCAGCAAATTTTTAAGCCTAATCTCACTTCTCTGCGGCATAACAATCCCCTCACTTTTACGATTTCAAGCAGCATGCTTGTGTTGATTACTTTAAAATATATGGCTGCAATTAAACTTCTTCGTCTTGGGCATTTTGGGATGAAAAAGGTTGAAATATGCAATCACTACAAAAAGTTAGCAACAGGAAAGTGCACGAAAAACGAGAGAAAAGTGAAGTAATCTACTTGTATCGACAGAAAGATCCCTCCACATAGTACAGTTGATGTGTTCAAGACATTACACAAACGAGTTGCTATGGAAACAGTGGTACCAAAATTTAATAAAGAAAAATTATAGGCAAGATTTTGTGTTTGACTGTAGTCTAAGAGCTAGGCATTCACACACCACATCTGCTTTAGAAAGGCATGTAAAAATGATATGATGGCTCTCATACATATAAAGTACATATCTTTAGCATCAGAAACAATAGCAGAATTTTATTCAATAAAAAAATCCAATTTTGGACACTCACGATGTAAGGATCCAATTAATGATCACTGAGTAGCAGATAAATTTTCCTTGAAAATGTCACATACTTCATGGGCTACCCTTAATTGACGAGAATGTTCCATTTTAATAGTGTCGATACCAACTGTAAGAGCTACAATCACATTTCCAACCACATTTTGGTCTGAACCTTCTGGCATTACGTTGTATTTAACTATCTTTTATGAAACGGATATTTCTTTTGGCATAAAATTTATTTCACTGTCATTAAAAATTGCATTAAAAATTTTTTTATCTGACTTTTGAAAGACATGGTAACAAAAGATTATTCACAGGTAAAACACATTTAAATTTAGTCAACCTTCATGCTTACTAAAAGTAACAATATTATAACTATCTAACACTTCATTAATAAAATCCTACATAATATCAGTATCATAATTAAAATCCACAAAAATAGTTTAAAAGCTTTAAGAATAAATAGTGAGCTCATTAACTTAGTCTGTCTTTCATTTTGTAAATATCACAGATTTTTTAAATTTTTTCTTTCTTTTCTTGCACCAGGCATATAAATAATTCTTATATTTCTATCCAATATCTCACGCTGAGTAAGGCTTTTACATAAGAGGGTAACAGTCCCACTTCTTAACAATGATTGTTATAGTTAATTTCCATATATCTGTTTAAGAATTTTCTTCTCATATTTTTGTACTTTGTAACAGACTTGGATACTTGGATTGGTAAAAATCATACAGTCATGAATGTGTTTAATATACAGCAACAGTATTTAAGTTTTAATAAAGGATAAAAACTGCAAACTGCTGGCATAAAATTTTTTAGCATTCATCTTGTTTCGACACTGATTAAGGGTATCTTCGTCAGAATAACTGTAGTTCCCTACAAAGTTTTTTAGTTCATGTAGGTGAATCAGGAACATCTGAAAAACCTTCAGTAGCACAAGACATACTAAAAAACAGAACAGTTGTTAATTACTTATCTACATATTGCATAGAAAAATAATAAAACTGACAGAATGAGATTTTCACTCAGCACCTGATATGAAACTTCCTGGCAGATTACAACTGTGTGCTGGACCGAGACTCGAACTCGGGACCATTGCCTTTATCGGGCAAGTGCTCTACCATCTGAGCTACTGGAGCATGACTCACAACTTCAATTCTGCCAGTACCTCATCTCGTCGTAATGTATCAGATCCATATCAAATGGGGTGCTCAAATCAAATAAACATAAATTATTTTGTGAACATTAAATGATCAAGCATAACAAGCCGCTATGACTGACATCAGACTGAATTGTTTGTCAACTGATTATATCACTTCGTGGAAACAGTGCTGTGTGCGCCATGTATGGGTTGCGAAAAATTAAAGTGCTACAAATTTATTTATAAATTAATTTAATTATAATAATTGACCAACTTTAATAAGAAGTATAAAAATGTGTTCTAAGTGATATTTATAGGAAGTGCTGAAAATTGAAGCAGAGGTTGATATGCACCATTAACTCAGGGTAGATAACATTAAAGTGCTCAAAGCAATTAGAATTAGCATTGTAGGGTAAATAATTACTTGGTCATTAACAGAATTAGGAATTAAAATAAGAGCTTAGAATCTGGTCAACATACAAAATTACTTTCATTCGATACTAACAACTCATAAAACGATGAAGCTGTTCAAAGAACCCTCAATGTAATAGAAAGTAGCTTACATGCCTTTAAAAAAGGTACTTATGAAGAAAAAAGTACTCATCTCATTCACTTACTTGATAGTAGTGAAACAAAACCGCTTTGAATATAATGGATTAAATATAACAACAACCTGCCGGCCTCACAACGAGCAATCCGTTAATAGGCATCTTTATTAATTCACTAAAGACTTTTCAGTCTTTATGCAGCAGGTTATCTTGGTATTCAGTCATGTTCTATGTATGCAGACGATGTCCTGGTTGTTTGCATCGGACATGATAACGGAACTGATCACTTGTTTAAGATTCATAACAAAATCAATGAAAAAATTCTCACCTGCGAACTAGAGAACGAGAAAGTTCAGCTTAATTAATTGAATCTCACTTGAACTACGATTAACGATAAGACCTCTTTCGATATGTTTCGAAGAAACTAGCACAGACCATATGTTATCCTCCGGCTCAAAACAGCTCCAATTTCACAAACAGCCTTTTTCCATTCAGCCTTTCATAGGACTGTTGCAACGCTTTTATTTCCCAAAAGACGTAAGGTTAACATGAATTTCGTGAAAATTGTAGCAAGTAGTTATGACTGTGAATCTTGCAAACTCACTACTTAACGGAGAATTGCTAATAATGACAGTAATGGAGGCCAAATGTTTTCCTCTGTGCCGTACTTAGTAACCTTTTGCTAAAGAATTCATTATCTATTAGACGAAAGGTAAGGATACAAAGTCACTGTTTCCACTATTAATGGTTACTGGAAGATCTAATTCACAATATGATATCTTCGATTACCCCTAAGCATAATTCAGGAGTCCATAAAATAAACTGTGATACTGATTCAGTTTATTACACAGGACAAAACGGAAGGGCCGTCAGTGTCAGATGAAATCAGCATTTATAAGAAAAACAGGGTGCTAATGTGCATAATTAATCTTATCTATTGAAGACATTAAGGCTGAAAATGAGCCAGTGATCATATTCTTGGCACTTTATTTTACATGTCCGGCCTGATCACGCAAACTTTTACACTTCACTATTATCGGTTTCGGCTACTGCCATCTTCAGATCATAAAATATTCTGATGTAGTATTAACATGAAACTAAACGTGAAGGTGCATAGTAAGTAAGAGCACGTACCATGTACCTACATGTTTAGTTTGACGAAGATATTACATCAGAATATTTTATTATCTGAAGATGGCAGCATCCGAAACTGATAATAGTGAAGTGTAAAAGTATGTGTGATCAAGACGGACCTGTAAAATAAAATGTCACAATTAGTCCATTCCGCATAATTCACTTAATACAGGACACAAACCGAAGGGACCTGATGCAGTTACTATTATTGATAAAGAAAAGAGTGGTTATAGACTAAACAGACATGAAGAGCTGGACATTTCTAAGCATGTGTATGGTAATGATGCACTCATTGCTTTCAACGAACAGCTGTAACTTTGGAATAAAAGCTTCTTTAACGGCTTCAAACTGCTATCCGCAACTTTTTGACATAATGTCGTTCTTTGGCTGAAGATCTTTACACACAGTTGTAAGATTTCGTTTTCATCCTCTTTTAATTGTTTCTGCAGTGTTACACAGCTGTTACTCCTGCTACGAAAATTTTGTTTACATTGAGCTCGTAAAGGTTATCTATACTGGGCAGATGGTGTGTACCAACTTCTGCTTCAGTTGGCAGTATTTCTGTATATTTCCTTAATCACCTATTTTTATACTCCTATTATTAACCTTGATCTCTCGCTATAAGTATTTTTGTTTATAACGTAGCACAGTGATGTTCTGGAACCGTACTGCTTCCTGTGCTTAGCCGTGTTGGTGGTCTCGAACTGCTGTAATCGAACATTCTGTAGAGATCTTTCACATGAGTTTATAGCACTGGCACACTTTTTAAGTTTTCTGCACACCGGCTGATGAAGCTGTGGATTGGAAAGGGTCACACAAACAGGAACATCATCCTCAGATTTAATCCAACAGTGAAAATCAGTTACTTTAAAACTGAGATAAGGCTTCACTGTGGCTGTGAAACCACAGCCTCTCTGTGCCAATCATATTACACAAATAGGTGCATGATCTATAAATTTAGTCAGTCAGTTAATTTAAACTGGTTTCAGTGTAGCTGTGACCTTACACAAAGGTGCATTACCTTTAAATTTTATAAAACAGTGAAAATCAATTATTTTAGTGAAGTTCACTCATTCTGCACGACTAACGGGTATCACAACAGTTTTTTATTTCTTTTCTTTCTTCTGACAAGATCATTATCCCGAGAATCTGCTCTAACTGCAATATTCGCAACCATTCCTCACTACTAACTATCGATAACATATTCTTTACAATACTAAACTCAACATTCATCCTTACAATCATACATAAGTAAAATTCAGTCATTTTTTTAGACATGTCATCAGTGAAGCGTTAGTTCTAGTTGAACTTGTCAACACACCGAACTCATTTATAATGTAGAATTTCTTCCCTGTAGACAATCGTTGACAAGAAACAAAGAAATCAGTAATCATAATTTACCTTCAAGTGCCAAGGATAATTATATCAACATGTAGAGATGAATAATTCCTCAACATGGGTAGTAATGCATGGGATTCCCAAATAAACAAAAACAGTATTAATAAAATATGTTCGTGGCCTTATACATCGATTACGTATAATAAACATTTTCATTATTACAATGTTCTGCATTATCATAGAAACGCGAAATATGTAAGTATTAAAATAACAAGTTATTTCAGCACTTGCAGCACGAAACGTTATCTGAACGTGATTAACTCAAGCACATCTAAGTAGGGATTAACAAATCCCTTCCAGATCACATACTCACAGACTAACATGTTGGTTTGGTAGTTTACAAGTATGAATATGAGATTCCACTGTGTGAGAGAGAAAGGAAAATAACATATAATGAATGTCCACATAACGATACCACAAGAGCTGTTACATCAGGATCGCTCTACAATCATGCGAAAGGTGGATACACCCTATTTTTATCACTTCCTGTGGGTTCACAATAAATACGAAACGTCTTCATCTGTAGCGGGTAATCAACCTCTCCATTCCTTACTACGTCGTAATTGCTAATGGATTTAGTTACATGAATACTTCTGAAAATTTAACTATCTGAAAAGTAAAGGATACATATCTTTACTAATATTTCTAATGAATTAGTTATAAATATTTAGACAATTTAACTATCTGGAAAGTGCAATATGCATACTATTACATGAACAGCACCTCATACGTAAATAGTAAAATCAATCGTAACCATTCTCTCCAAATTGTAAATAGTTTGATGGTATAGTCTCTGTCTGTACCATATTCCTAGGATCGGTTGATCTGAGCGACACAATCTCTGGATCAGAATTTTTATCAGTCCAGTGCGTAGCTCTATTACCACCTCCATGACCTTGATTACTGAGACGTGTACCATATTTGTTGTTTCTACTTATTATACAATTATTATTGAAATTCCTTCCTCATACATCCATTATTCCCTAACCACCACTTGTCATTTCCATATTTGACATATCACGAATTATTTTCCCGTTTATCATACGTTCCTCCTTGATAAGACCTCGAAACTGACATGATTCTTCTGAAAATTTCGCTCCTCAATGTTGTATTCCAGTTCCTGTAAAAAACTCTGAAAACTTCCTAAATCATCCTTCAAATGACCACAAGGCACAGTCTGGCGTAGATATTGACGTAACTTTGTGAGACAGACATCTCATCTCAGTAGCAACAAAAGGATTAAATAAAAACTGATCTTTCTGAAACATATGTTCAAAGAATTGAGCAGGACTGCTGAAACCAGAATTCTAAAAATTTTCCATCTTCAGGATGTCATACTGAAGCCTGTCATTCACTGTTTCAGACCAATATGCGGATAACAATAGTTGTTGGAACTGTTAACATGTTTCATAAAATCTAATTAATGCCTGAATTCAAACTGCGTGATCACTTTCTAGAGAACCACACAGTAATTCAAACTTATGGCTATCTGGCAAGTAGGCGGTAGGGGATAATGAAATTGTTCCAACGAAGCACAGGAAAGAATGGTGCTGAGCGAATTTTTAAAGACTTGAAACGTTTTTATAGTTAAAAAGTAATTACAACCGAAACCAGATATTTTCTCACTTTATACCTTGTCTTTATAAGTATTTCCACTACTCTGCTCTAATACTCCCTTTCACATATACGTCTAGAATTTGGCACACCTGAATTGTGTGTATGCATATATTCCTCAAATATTGATGTCTACAATTTTGTAGCTCTTTACTATCACCTTTACCAATCTGCTTTTCAATTTCTGAGAGTCTCTCGTTTAATACTTTCACTGTTTCCATACTCCTCTTATTGCTTTCGGTTTTCACATCTTTTAAGCTCAATTATGGTTTTATTTCCCCCTGTTCACCATTCGTGACCATGATCGAACTATTGGGACACTAAGTTGAATCATTCACTAATTGAGAAACCAAATGACCTATTTCATTTACTTTTACCCCCATTTTTTCACTCTCCTTTTCAGCGCTACGCCTTATTTCCCTCGAGTATCAATCTGGTATGGTCAAAAACTTGTTCTATCATTTGAGTAACAACATTTTGACCTTGAATCATCTCTATTCTTTGCGATGATTCCATTTTTTTTCAGTTTCCTTTCTTACAACTTAAAAATTATCGTGCAAATGCTCAACCTGATCGTTAATATGTAGTAGGAACGATTTTTCTGGCTCTTTAATAGCGTCAGACTAATTCTCATGACCAGAAATTTTACCGTCGAACTACCTTTTCAACTCTTTCCGTAACAACATAATTATTCATTCCAGTCTGGGCGACTTTTTCCCTCGCGGACACATACTTTTGTCCTTTTATATTATGCAGCCCTTCTCTTCAACTGAATGGCAGCAGAATTCTAAGACCACAGATTGGCTGATATTAAGAACTGCAGAACAGCCCCTTCCAGCTCTGCGCAGTCTGCCTACACAAACCCACAATAACAAGCGTTTCACATGTGTAGCTGCTCAGCGCCGACTAATTTACAACAAGATACACTGCATTACATGGCGAGACCGGTCAGAACTGCCCACGTCAGACCACATCGGACTGACTGACTCTCTACAACTGCCTCTCTTTCTTCCTTTCAAATTGTACTTGCTCAGCCGGCAGTGTGGTCGAGCGGTTCTAGGCGCTTCGGTCTGGAGCGGCGCTGCTGCCTGGGGCATTGATGTGTGTGATGTCCTTACGTTAGTTAGTTTTAAGTAGTTCTAAGTTCTAGGGGACTGATGACCTCAGATGTTAAGTCCCGTAGTGCTTAGAGCCATCTGAACCATTTGTACTTGCTCAGATAGCACGACCACGTTCTAGTTGTTCATCGGCCGATCACCGACTCCAAAAAGCACAAGTAGAACTTAAGCACTTCCCATGTAGCAGAGATAAATATCGGAATCGATCGACGTGCGATCGAAATATGAAGCAAACAGCTCTCCTGTATTCGGTGCCAGATTACGTGTTACGAATGAAGGGATGCCGAATCAATAGACACCCTTCAATCTGATCCAGTAAAATTACTTCTGCTCAACAAGAACGATTACGGAATTTAACTCTTCTAGTTTCTCTTCACATCAGTTAATACAGAGTGGTTATGATTAAACTTTCACTACTTAAGTCAGTGTAGATGGAAAATATTCACCGTATGAATACCCCACTTTACAGGAATTATGTTCAGACTGTGCCCTGCAGGATTCGCTTTGTTAGTAGTGTTAGTGTCATGACTTGCAGTTAGATGCCGTACTGGTGCAGGCAAGTGGGGTTGAAACACAGGTTAGGCCACGTAGGTCTGAAAAACAAGCGTCAGTGTGCAATACAGCTGGAGACAGGTAACATGGGTCTAGGGGTTTACCCGCGGAGCTGTTTTATCAAAACAGCTCTAGCACTGGAACTTTTCGAGAGTAGTGACGCATTAAAGGAGTACGGAGAGATCCTCTTTCACACCGCGGTTGAAAAACATGATTCGTATGTTCGAATTAACTGGCGCATTGTGAATCGCTCTTGGGCGACGCCGGAGGCCAGTCGTGCCATACATCGCTGAAGAAGTTGCTGTTGCCACAGCTGAGTATGCTGGACGCAATGTGCTCTCTTCAAACAGTGCGTGAACTGTGTCACAACAGCTGGACATCCATGGTCCACCATTCGAAAATTGCTGTGAACAAATTTGAAGTGATGTCTGTAATGCCGGCTGTCGTGGATGCAGGTGGCAGTCGCACTGTGCAACGTTTGTAACCTGGGACGTAAACATGGCACGCAACTAACAACGGAAATTAATACATGTTTCATTCAATTGTTTTTCCGTTAGTCCTCTTCCGCATGTCCTTACAAATATTTCAAAAAGTTTCGTTGTCCTACGGTCGCTCGTTTTTCATGTGATCGCTCAAGTAACGAATTGTTAATTATAAACACACTGTATACTGCTCGATATACCATCTTAACTACTCCTCACCTAAACATTCACGTTTCTCTTTCCTGCGACTCTTATGACCAGTTGTTAAGGCAGCCGATCTCAGCTTCCGACCCGATACCAGTGGCTTGTTCGCCAATGCTAGAATTGTTGCGACACGATAATGATCCAACAACGGCGAGAGACAGATAACAATGATGAAAACTTGAAGGTAACTCTCGTTGGCTAGGGTATGCAGCATCAACGAGTACAAGTGTTGAAGACACTGTGCTCTAACAGCAGTCACCACGCAGAATATAATTATATTGAATATGTCTTGACCAATGAAAATCTGTGCCAGACTCACTTGAAACAGGCTCCTATTTATCGTGGGCGTTCATCTTAACCATTGCGCCTTCTTTGCATGGCTCCAAATCCTACTGAAAGCGTTAGTGTCCCTGATGTTTCCACCTAACTGTATATAATCTGCCAGTCCTGCCCCAACTTGCCACAAAACCCATCTAGTAGCTAAATCAAGGACAAATCGAGGAAAGTTCATGAAATTTCAAGTGAAAATCAAGATTTTGTCAGAATGAGCGGTTTTTGTAAGAAATAAGGGGAAAAACTGGTGCTTCAAGGAAAATATTTTTATTTTTCTGACGAAAAAGAGCAAAACGAGCCCCACATACGTAAGCTTCGTATGTCTCACACATGAATGATTTTGATAATAAATATGGGGAAAAACTGGGCATGAAGGAAAACGTATATTTTTAAATCATTTTTCTAACGAAAAAGTTCAAAATGACATCCACATATGTAAGCTTTCTATGTCCTACACATGAGCTGTGTTTCGGGCTACTCTGGTCCTGTGTACACGACACTACATGAAGAGTAACTTCATACTTTACTGAAGTGTTGCATTTATTCAGGCCATTGTTAAGTACATAGGCGTTTTGCCAAATGGCTAGTTCTGTCTACGCATAACGTTGTACTGATCTCCATGTATGGCCACTGCATGGCCAGTCCCTTCGGTCCATAGGCAGAGCATTTTATTATTGTGTTTCTCAGCTGTTTCCTGCTGTATGACTGCGATGGTGCTAAGGTGGGAACGAGATAAAGACAGGGCAAGCAGGAACGCAAATTTGTTATAGGACTGAGCGGCTGCTAAAGCAGTATTTGGACCGCATCCGGGTTCCTGAGTCATTCAGTGCGATAACAAGACATGGAACAAACAGTTACATCAGCTGCGTGCAGTTCCTCTTTCTTTCAGTTGATTTGATGTTGTTATGGAGGCAAGAGCTTTGCTGTTCTTTTTCGTTTCTTATTAAAATTTCTCCTTAGTAAATTAAATGAAAAATGGAGCGGTTCACAGTCGCTTAACTTCGTCTCGTTTCTAGGGCAAACGGATTAACTAGCTACGGTAAACTAAGAAAAAATTACATAACTGCATTAATTAAGAAACATGTAAATATTCAGAAAATAATTAAAAAAAATGGAAGCGACTGCCTTTCTGTAAATGAATCATAAATGTAGGTAAATGGATGGTAAACAAACGGCAAATGAATAAAAATGTAGGTAAATATAGGCAAATGAATGGAAAACGAGGACAACAGAAATCGACAATGATAAGTAGGGAGATGGAGGGCATCGAAGAAAATCAACTTATTTCAAGCAAATATCATAGAACAAGATGGAAACTTTGAGGACAACAGGATGGACCATAATAAAACTGTCTATATTTTTATATACATTAAATGGACAATAATTTAGACAACATAGAGCAGGCAGTAAAGGCATATACTAAACGTAGTGTGTTGAAGGACATGACCGAATATGATATGAAGTTATCTAAACCAAGACTGACTTGTAAGAAGTTTATAAACAAGGATCCACATAATACATATTATTAAGACACAAGCAACAATGGTATAAAGAACAGTACAGAAAATGTAGGGAATGAAAAATAGAATATGGAAAGAATTTAGGTAAACCAAGATCAGCCTGTAAGAAAAGTTCAAACAATGGTCGTGTGAGTAGATATATATCTAAAAAAGTCTGTAACACATAGGATAGTATGGAAAATATGCAGACTGATATGGAATGCAAACAGGAAAGTGACCCACAGGAAGGTATAGAGAACAACGACACAAACTGCAGCAATTCGGAAAGTCTGGAAATATGTACTCCATGTAACGTTATGAAGAATTTAAACTGTTTTGAGAAAAATCAGAGAAAGACTTTGTCTACTTGTTGACGTTGTAGAAAATTAAGGATGTCAGAGAATAAGGCCAAAACAAGCTGATTTCTAAAGCTTGATCCTTTTCTGAGAAATACGAAGCTTAGTTAAAAATCCATCAAAAAACTTACCAATCAGTTTTGACAAAAAAAATCTGAAAAGACAAGAAATAGGTTCTCCTAAATGAGCTCATTACACTTGCGGAAAATTAAGAAAATACTGGAATTGTCCCGTATCTGCACATGCATGGACTTCTGAAGGGGAATGAAGAATTTATCAGAAAATAAAAAAAAAATTAAAATTTTTGTAAATCTTGCTTTAGGGAGAAGTACAAAAAATACGGAAAAAGGGAAAATCTTGACATCTGTCATGACTTGTCGTGTCTGAAGGGACTAACAGGCGGTAACTTTTACTTTCGATCGACACATACTTCATGTTTTGTATGAACTGTACTTCCGAATAAGTGGAAAATGATTGCAATAGGTTCAAAGTATTTTTCAGGTTTGGGAAGCTAGAGAGTGAAAGATATTTTAAAAAATGCTTTGTTTCTTGTAGTAATTGGAATTACGGATACGTTTACATAAAATTTTTCGGTGTTGACGACTCGATAAGTGCTGTACATAGTTGACTCAACAATTCGTACCGGAAAAATATGTGTTTAAATACAGGTGTTAAAACTGCTTAAATATAAAACTGAACGAAAAATTCAATAGTCCGCTGTAGCTGTATTTATTTAATTCGATTAGAGACCCACAAAACAGGTTTCGCAACTTTCTAGTTACGTCTTCTGGTGTATATCCGTACAGAAACGTTTATAAATTTCATGATAGGGAAATGAAGTTATCTGAGACATCTTAAGGTACTGAGTGAACAGACTTGAACAAGGAAGAAAATTTTACTCATATGATAAGAAAACTAGATGTGGATCAAACACTCTTCACAAAGAACGGGCCTATACGCATTTACTAAAGAAAGAATGTAATTTCATACCAACAGACGGTTACTTACAAGTGCTGTATCATATGTTGTTGGAGGTTGTCATATAATGTCACAAAGTAACACTTGACGTAGCTAGGAAAAGCTCTCAGTCTCCCTCAACTGATAAAAACAATCATCAATGATGAACGTCCAATCTACAAAACGAAGGAATAGAGTTAAGAATCAGAAACTTATCCTTGACTTAAAACGGTGAAGCAGTAACTAAAACGAAAAAGAGGTGGGGATAGTCCACAAGCAACATGGAACAACGGCAAAAAACGAGACTGACCTGTGTTATAAGTAAGAACCGTCAACACTTTACCGATTAAAACATGTTCCTGTCGTCCTGTCTCGAGCAACAGATGAAGTCCCTCTCGTAAATATTATGCAGAAGTGATTGTAGGATGAAATAAAGTTAGGGATGATAACTAATAAGATTTATGTATTGAAATCCACTGAAGAATTATTTTAACATTTCTTGCGGGCCACCAATGATTGAAAGGAAGAAGCTTTTGGTGACGATCAAACTTACCGAGAGCCGAGACCCTTGCGTTTGTTTGTCACCAACACAATATTAACGGTGGAAGGTGACAACACAAACTACGACGTGTCTAGTGCGTTGTCGGAGCGCGTGCGGTTACGGAGGCGGTTAAGGACATCGAGATAACGCGTGGAACACGGAAGATAATGGAAGCGCGCAGCTACTGCTATGCTGAGGAACTGCGGTCGGCACGCGAACCCTTACACTCTGTTATCTGTAGTACACAAAATCTGAACGTGGGTGATAACTAATATAACGACTTTACTAAAGCGAAAATTTTAAAATTGCTACTTATTTCTGCATCATTGAAACAGTGAATACATTAAATATATCAGATGACGTACATGTAAACTTAGATTTTAACACTGAAAACCTGTAATAAGGTAAGCAGCTAGTTGGATGCTGAGAACTCTTACTTCAAAAACTCAGTCGGAATTGGCTATGAAATTTTCGTGTCCTAATTCCGTTTAGTTGTTGAGAGTGTTATCAGAATACTGTCTTATGGAATTATATATATATATATATATATATATATATATATATATATATATATATATATATCCTCAATCACATTGAAAACACCGCCATTTCTCTCTTTCTGCGATATCTCTAAGTTATTGAGGAGATACTGCACACAGAGAGAAAGGGCGGTGTTTCAAATGTGCCTCAGGAGATACAAATGGTGGTCAGACAAAGTCTGAAAAGCTCGCATGAGTGTCGCAGGGTAGCTTGTAACGCGAAGTAATTTTAACGAAAAAAACGCACGTTGCGCCATTTCCGAGTTAATTACACTACTGGCCATTAACATTTCTACACCATGAAGATGACGTACTACAGACGCGAAGTTTAACCGACAGGAAGAAGATGCTGTGATAAGCAAATGATTAGCTTTTCGGAGCATTCACACAAGTTTGGCGCCGGTGGCGACACCTACAACGTGCTGACATGAGGAAAGTTTCCAAGCGATTTCTCATACACAAACAGCAGTTGACCGGCGTTGCCTGGTGAAACGTTGCTGTGATGTATCGTGTAAGGAGGAGAAATGCGTACCATCACGATTCCGACTTTGATAAAGGTAGGTTTGTACCCTATCGCGATTGCGGTTTACCGTATCGCGACATTGCTGCTCGCCTTGGTCGAGATCCAATCACTGTTAGCAGAATATGGAATCGGTGGGTTCAGGAGGGTAATGCGGAACGCCGTGCTGGATCCGAACGGTCTCGTATCACTAGCAGTCGAGATGACAGGCATCTTATCCGCATGGCTGTAACGGATCGTGCAGCCACGTCTCGAGTCCTGTGTCAACAGATGGGCACGTTTGCAAGACAACAACCATCTGCACGAACATTTCCACGACGCTTGCAGCAAAGGACTAACAGCTCGGAGACCATGGCTGCGGTTACCCATGACACTGCATTACAGACAAGGGCGCCTGCGGTGGTGTACTGAACGACGAACCTGGGTGCACGAATGGCAAAAGGTCATTTTCTCGGATGAATCCAGGTTCTGTTTACAGCATCATGATGGTCGCATCAGTGTTTGGCGACATCGCGGTGAACGCACGTGGGAAGCGTGTATTCGTCATCGCCATACTGGCGTATCAGCCGGCGTGATGGTATGGAGTGCCATTGGTTACACGTCTCGGTAACCTCTTGTTCGCATTGACGACACTTTGAACAGTGGACGTTACATTTCAGATGTGTTACTAGCCGTGACTATACCCTTCATTCGATCCCTGCGAAACCCTACATTTCAGCAGGATAACGCACGACCGCATGTTGCAAGTCCTGTACGGGCCTGTTCGACTGCTGTCCTCGCCAGTGCATTCTTCAGATCTCTCACCAATTGAAAACGTCTGGTCAATGGTGGCCGAGCAACTGGCTCGTCACAATGCGCCAGTCACTACTCTTGATGACCTGTGGTATCGTGTTGAAGCTGCTTGGGCAGCTGTACCTGTACACGTCAGCCAAGCTCTGTTTGACTCAATGCCCAGGCCTATCAAGGACGTTATTACGGCCAGAGGTGGTTGTTCTGGTTACTGATTTGTCAGAATCTATGCACCCAAATTGCTTGAAAATGTAATCACATGTCAGTTTTAGTATAATATATTTGTCCAATGAATACCCGTTTATCATCTGCATTTCTTCTTGGTGTAGCAATTTTAATGGCCAGTAGTGTAGCATTGAAGTTAGCCACTCAGGCCGTTGCTTGCGCATATCCTAGCGGCCCGGCAGAGACGATGTCGCAAAACGTGTTACTCGTCTGATTACTTAAAACAGCAAAGAAAGCAATACAAAAACTGGACATGGGACGATACAAAGGTTGAGCAGTGTCGTTCAGTATCATCTCCGCTATGAGTACAACTGAAGCTAATTAAAAATGGCTGGCCGCTTGAATTTGCCCGAGCAACTGTATGATTGGCTTATTTCAATGCTAATTAACTCGGAAACGGAGCAAGAACTATTTCGCAGCACAACCTACCCTGCAACATCCTTACAATTTTTTCAACTTTTTCTGGCCACCCTGTATATGGCAAAGTCCATAAGATAGTCCTGTGATTATTCAAAAGAAAAATGTAGCAATTTCAAAACATTGTTGTATTAGTATCACCTCAGTTCGATTTCCTTAACTGTCTTAGTACCCGGACGGTAGTTACCGCACACGCGTCGACAACGCACTGAACACCTCGTAGCTTGTCTTGTGCTACGATTAGAAATTATCTTAGCGAGAAACACACATAAGCTTCTTGCTATGGGTCACAGGTGCCCCAAAAGCATGTTAAAAACAGCTTTTCAATACATTAATTTTATTAGTTTCCATCAAAAACTTTATTTTATGCTTCAATCACTCCAGGATTCAATATTTTCCTGGATAATACATACGAGAGACATCATATGTTGCTTGACCCAGGATCACAGGATCATATTTTAATCGGCAAAATGGTGACGGTTCGTGATTCTACTACGCGTCAGTCTCGGATTTTGGCTTTGTTTCACGTTGATTGTGGACAAACCCACTTCTTTTTCATTTTAGTTTCTGCTTCACTGTTATCAGCCAAGGATCAATTTCTCATTCTTAATTCCAGTTCTTCGTTTTTTAGACTACACATTCATCTCTTGTGATGGTTTTTATCAATTGAGGAAGACTGGGGATTTTCCTTAGCCACGCCAACTGTTATTTTGTGACATTATGTAATAACCCCGTACACCACATGACATAGAATTTGCAAGTAATCTTCTGTTGGTAGGAAATTACATTTCTTTTATTAACTACGTACAGGACCGTTCTTTGTGAGGCGCTTTGATCCACATCTAGTTTCCCAACAAGATGAGTACAATTTCCTTCCTCGTTTAAGTCCATTCATCCAGTAATTTAAGAAATCTGAGATAACTTCACTTCCCCATCATCAAATGTATAAACTTTTCTTGTACAGCTACATCCCAGAAGATACAACTTGAAAGTTGCGTAACCGGTTTTGTAGGTCTCTAACAGACTTAAATAAATACAGCTACAGCGGACTATTCCACTTCTCATTCAGTTTTATATTTTAGTATTTTTAACACCTGTTTTAGTGCATGAATTGGTCTATCAGTTTTGTATAACCACTTAAGCTGTAGCTGCCCCAGCTTTGAAATTTTCTATAACGATAGGCTCTACTTTAACTTTTATTCGTGAACATTTCTAACCAGACTAAAGTGATGGACAAATTCTTTACTTCTTGAGGCAACATAGTCTAATAAACTACAAGAGTGAAGATGCTTCGGGTAACGTATGATTAGACAGCCGTGTACTAACCGATTTTTTATCTACGTTAAGGGCTCACTAGATAAGGTAGTTTCTGCATTATGAGTCAACAATGAAGAAGAAGACGAACTAGAAGACTTAAATTTGTTTAAATTTTTTCAAGAATCTTTCTTCAGGAAGTGCGTCTACGTGACTTCATACGCAGATTTTCTGAAGACTTGTAGAAGATTTGATCCAGAGATGAAAGACAGATATCTTAGAATTTCTTTATAACAAACGTAATAAAAGACAGAAATGAGTTGAAGAGACAGATGATAAACAGCATGAGATGTTTTGAGATTTTTAGCAGATTTGCGTACCGATCCAGAGATGAAAGACAGATATCTTAGGATTTCTTTATAACAAACGTAATAAAAGACAGAAATGAGTTGAAGAGACAGATGATAAACAACATGAGATGTTTTGAGATTTTTAGCAGATTTGCGTACCGATCCAGAGATGAAAGACAGATATCTTAGGATTTCTTTATAACAAACGTAATAAAAGACAGAAATGAGTTGAAGAGACAGATGATAAACAACATGAGATGTTTTGAGATTTTTAGCAGATTTGCGTACCGATCCAGAGATGAAAGACAGATATCTTAGGATTTCTTTATAACAAACGTAATAAAAGACAGAAATGAGTTGAAGAGACAGATGATAAACAACATGAGATGTTTTGAGATTTTTAGCAGATTTGCGTACCGAGAGCAACTAGCTGAATGATATTTACGACATAGAACTCGAAGACGAAGAGAATACCGTAATTTAGAAGGCGTTTTCCTCACACAAATTGACCAATTTGTGGAAGAAAACCTCAAAATCAGGTACCTTCTCGAGGAGAAAAGAATTCTTTAGAACCAATATCGGTATACCACGCAACAAGTGGTTGTTTACTACCGTTGTGTGCAAGAAAACTGATAATTTCCACAGGAACACGAATGTCACTAGACTAGAGTTTACCCAACATCAGTCATTGTTGCAGAGGAAATTGCATGTGAAAACACTGTCTTTCGTTCTCCTTCAAAAGTATCGGTGCTCCTAGGATCGGTCAAAGACGACTTAGTGTTGTTCAAAGTGGATGTTAATAAGATTCCGTGCGAGTGCGGCAAATCACATACGGGGCAAACGACGTGGACTGTTCTGGAACGCACAGTGGAACACAAAGGATAGACTCCACTCCTCCGAGCCGGCATATCCGATTTCGCAGAACGCTGTGTTCCTATTGGGCATTCGATGAAATAAGGTGCATCAGAGATTGTGGCACTGGCTTCAAACTTTTGGAACTCAGTTATCGAAGAAACGGTGGACGGCACTTTCCAGTCCGATTCTGCATGGAGTCCTGTCATAGAAACACTTCGTGCTCTGCGTGGCTGGCGCCGTTCAGCTATTTTAAAGCGTCAAGATGATGATTCGGACATCGACGAGGAGAGTTTTCACGTCGAAGTGCGCCCTCAGTAGTTCACAGGTCTGCAAGCAAGCAACGCATGAGCAGCTACATCTAGCAGCGTCCGGGTCTTAAATAGATGAGCTACGCGTTTTTCTCTCCAGTATACATCTTCACCGAAATATCGTGACGGAAAGTCACTGGCACCCAGCAGTTCGCCCGAACTTTTATGGAACGCTCTATACACTGAGAATGTATTGAATTTCACTTTCTTCAAAACTGTTACACTAAAAGTACGTCGTCTTTCCTGCAGGTATTTCCATTTGAGTTCGCAGAGCATTTTCATTATGCTCACCTGTTAATTGCAGCTATTTGTTGTGGACTTCAGGCCACAGACTAGTTTGGTGGAGCTCTCCAGGCTAGTCTAACCTGTGCAAACATCTCCGAGTACCTACTGCAACCTGTGTCCTACCGAAACTGCTTACTATATTCATCTCTTGGTCTGCCTCTACAATTTGCTCCCCACCCCACACTTACAGGACCGTTCTCCACAACTAAATTGGTGATCCCTTGATGCCTCAGAATATGCCCTAGCAACTGATCCCCTCTTCTAGTCAGGTTGTGCCACAAAATACTTTGCTCCCAAATTCTGTTCACTACTACCTAATTAGTTACGTAATCGCAATCTACCTACGTAATGTTCAGCATTTTTCTGTAGCATTACATTTCAAAAGCTTCTGTTCTCTTCATGTGCAAACTGTTTATCATGAATGGTCCACTTCCATACATGGCTACATTCCATACAGATACACTACTGGCCATTAAAATTGCTACACCAAGACGAAATGCAGATGATAAACGGGTATTCATTGGACAAATATGTTATACTAGAACTGACATGTGATTACATTTTCACGCAATTTTGGTGCATAGCTCTTGAGAAATCAGTACCCAGAACAACCACCTCTGGCCGTAATAACGTCCTTGATATGCCTGGTCATTGAGTCAAACAGAGCTTGGATGGCGTGTACAGGTCAGCTTCAACAATATACCACAGTTCATCAAGAGTAGTGACTGGCGTATTGTGATGAGCCAGATGCTCGACCACCACTGACCAGACGTTTTCAATTGGTGAAAATTCTGAAGAATGTGCTGGCCAGGGCAGCAGTCGAACATTTTCTGTATCCAGAAAGGCCCGTACAGGGCCTGCAACATGCGGTCGTGCATTATCTTGCTAAAATGTAGGGTTTCGCAGGGATCGAATGAAGGGTAGAGCCACGGGTCCTAACACATCTGAAATGTAATGTCCACTGTTCAAAGTGCCGTCAGTGCGAACACGAGGAGACCGAGACGTGTAACCAATGGCACTCCATACCATCACACCGGCTGATACGCCAGTATGGCGATGACGAATACACGCTTCCAATGTGCGTTCACCGCGATGTCGCCTAACACGGATGCGACCATCATGATGCTGTAAACAGAACCTGGATTCATCCCAAAGAATGAAGTTTTGCCATTCGTGTACCCAGGTTCGTCGTTGAGTACACCATCACATGCGCTCCTGTCTGTGATGCAGCGTCAAGGTTAACCGCAGCCATGGTCGCCGAGCTGATAGTCCATGCTGCTGCAAACATCGTCGAAATGTTCGTGCAGATGGTTGTTGTCTTGCAATCGTCCCCATCTGTTGGCTCAGGAATCGAGACGTGGCTGCACGATCCGTTACAGCCATGCGGATAAGATGCCTGTTATCTCGACTGCTAGTGATACGAGGCCGTTGGGATCCAGCACGGCGTTCCGTATTACCCTCCTGAACCCACCGATTCCATACCCTGCTAACAGTCATTGGATCTCGACCGACGCGAGCAGCAATGTCGCGATACGATAAACCGCAATCGCGATAGGCTACAATCCGACGTTTATCAAAGTCTGAAACGTGATGGTACGCATTTCTCCTCCCTACATGAGGCATCACAACAACGTTTCACCAGGCAACGCCGGTCAACTGCTGTTTGTGTATGAGAAATCGGTTGGAAACTTTTTCCTCATGTCAGCACGTTGTAGGTGTCGCCACCGGTGCCAACCTTGTGTGAATGCTCTGAAAAGCTAATCATTTGCATATCACAGCATCTTCTTCCTTTCGGTTAAATTTCGCGTCTGTAGCGCGTCATCTTCGTGGTGTAGCAGTTTTAATGGCCAGTTGTGTAGTTTCAGAAAAGACTTCCTGACACTTAAATCTATACTACATGTTAACAAATTTCTCTTCTTCAGAAACACTTGTCTTGCCGTTGCCAGTCTACATTTTATATCCTTTCTACATGGACCATATCAGTTATTTTGCTACCCAAATAGCAAAACTCATCTACTACATGAATGTGTCTCATTTCCTAATCTAATTCCCTCAGCGTAACCAGATTTAATTCGACTCCATTCCATTATTCTCATTTTGCTTTTGTTGATGCTCATCTACGACTTTAAGTGTCTCATTCAATTCTACTGCATTCCATTATCCTCGTTTTCCTTTTGTTGATGTTTATCTTATATCCTCCTTTCAAGACCCTGTCTTATATCCTCTTCCAAGCCGCTTGTGTTCTGAGAGAACTACAAACCTTAAAGTTTTTCTGTCTTCTCCCTGGCCTTTAATTCCTACTCCAAAATTTTCTTATGTGTCCTTTACTGCTCGCTCAGTGTACAGATGGAGCTATCGGTAACAATTCTATCAACCTCTGAATTTTTTGCATCTGGTAGGAATCCCAAATACTCGAGTAGTGCTCAAGACTGGGTAATTAGCTGTTCTGTATATTGCCCCCTTTACAGATATGCCTCAATTTTCTAGAATCCTCCCAACAAACCGAAGTCGAAAATTCGCCTTCCCTACAGTGTGCTGGATCTATTTATTTTCTGCCTTGATGTGTAGTCAACGTTAATATTCCAGGCAGCGTACTACTAATATTGTGTTGGAACGTAACACAGTTATTTTTCCTTCTCATTTACACTAACTTACAGTTTTCTACATTTAGAGCAACTGCATCACACTGAACAGAAATTACATCCAAGTCATGGTGTACGCTCCACAGTCACTCAACGATGACACTTCCGCGTACACTACTGCATCATCAAGCAATAGCTGCAGATTGCTCCTGTCCATCAAATCATTTGAGTATAAATGTATAGAGACAACAAGACTGCTGCTGTGATACTTCCCAGTGAAGCTCCAGATAACACCCTTGCCCCTGGCTAGCACTTGCCTTCCGGACAAAGTACTGGGTGCCTCTAGTGTATGTAAGAGAATGTTTCATTATAAACAACGGAAGTATTTCGAGAAATCAGAATTTGCTTATTCGTTAACCTCAGCCAGAACAACACGTACGGCCGGCCGGTGTGACCGAGCGGTTCTAGGCGCTTCAGTCTGGAACCGCGCTGCCGCTATGGTCGCAGGTTCGAATCCTGCCTCCGGCATAGATGTGTGTGATGTCCTTAGGTTAGTTAGGTTTAAGTAGATCTAAGTTCTAGGGGACTGATGACCTCAGATGTTATGTCCCATAGTGCTCAGAGCCCTTTGAACCTTGTGAACAACAGGGACGGACTCACTTTTCACTGTCTGAGACTCGTAAGATCTGTCAAGTGTGCTACATCCCTTCATATCTGCAAGATTAGATACATGTTCAGATGTAGACGACGACATATCAAATCGCGAGCGACAAACGGAAATTTTCAGCAAGAGCGAGCAGTGAGAAACGAGGCAAGTGCGTCAAAGTTTTGAAAAAATGAGTAACATTTCGATGTAATAATCTCACGATTTTCTTAAAGAATATCAGACAAAAGTTTGAATAGAATTTTCTCTAGCCCCCAGCCGTGTCGGTTGGCTATACACGTAGGGGAATTACGCTGATGATTGCGCTAAACCATTTTATTGCGGTAGATTGCCGTTAGAGCAAGCACTTTTACTGTAATTGCCTAAAGATAACTACTGCTCTGTTATGTAATGTTTCAGGTAGGGAATTCCTTATGGCTCATAAGACATCGCTGGGCACTTACTTTCCATTAATGTTTTACTCGATGTACAAAACTGAATATGTAGTCAAGTACTGACAATAATTTAAACGTTTTGTAATTGCGGGACCTGTAAGTATAAGTTAAGATTGGCTGCCGCTTCTCAGTATTATGCTAGGAATTTGAACTATTTTCTGTCTGTCTCAGGGTAACCACACGAATGATCAGCAACTCCATGAATGGGTTAAGAACATGAAACATTTGAGAAACATACTTGACACGAAATTGAGGGGTTGGCTACATGACGTACAAGCCGTCAGCGAGCTGATAATGAACTACAAGATAGAAGAAGAGAAAGACCAGCCTGGGAATTATGTATTCAGGTAACAGCCAATCTACGTTCAAACCTTTATCAAACTCATTATGGTTGATGGACATTTATTTCACTTTAGTCCCTGGGAAGTATTCATTACTGTTATGCAAACTACTGATATCATTTAATCAAGGAAAGAAGACAATAGTGTAGGAGACGAATACAGTAAATTTTTCAGATTGTGTTTAGTCTTCAATTTTTGTGTTTGTGTTTATTCTTAAAATGAGCCACACATTACGGAGCAGATAAGCAGACCACGCCATTTCAATCAACGGCATTATTACTTTGACTAGAGATAATACCGTTGCTGCCAGATACTATCTAAGTTTTCATAATTTATGGAAGCACTGATATCATGGGAAAACGTTTTTACCGGACACTAAGTCGTTTACATAGTACTACCGTAAGAAACTATCACTCATGACAAAATAAATTAGTCTCCTCCAGCGGAAATCACGCTAAAACCGTGTAATACTGCCTCTAGCCTTGATAACCACAGGAATGTGACGAGGAAGAAAGTCCACACGTTATGTCACTCTCTGTAAATGAGGAGAAAAGTAGAGCAGTGCTCGGGATTAAACAAAAATGTGGAGGGATCGTCTGAATGGATATGGTGATTTACGTGCTTCTTATACCTTGCGCTGTGATTAGCGTGTTTAAATACATTCATATTCACAGCATAAAACGTTAACATTGGAAATTGGGAGCAAATTGGGCAACGTGTACGTCTCTGTACAAGTGGACATATGGGGCCACGGAGGGCAGTGGTCAGGACAGGAACGTCGACGCTCACGAATATACACTACTGGCCATTAAAATTGCTACACCAAGAATAAATGCAGATGATAAACGGGTATTCATTTGACAAATATATTGTACTACAACTGAAATGTGATTACATTTTCACGCAATTTGGGTGCATAGATCCTGAGAAAACAGTACCCAGAAAAACAACCTCTGGCCGTAATAACGGCCTTGATACGCCTGGGCATTGAGTCAAACAGAGCTTGGATGGCGTATACAGGTACAGCTGCCCATGCAGCTTCAACACGATACCACAGTTCATCAAGAGTAGTGACTGGCGCATTGTGACGAGCCAGTTGCTCGGCCACCATTGACCAGACGTTTTCAATTGGTGAGAGATCTGGAGAATGCGCTGGCGACGGCAGCAGTCGAACATTTTCTGTATCCAGAAAGGGCCGTACAGGACCTGCAACATGCGGTCGTGCGTTATCCTGCTGAAATGTAGGGTTTCGCAGGGATCGAATGAAGGGTAGAGGCACGGATCGTAACACATCTGAAATGTAACGTCCACTGTTCAAAATGCGAACAAGAGGTGACCGAGACGTGTAACCAGTGGCACCCCATACCATCACGCCGGATGATACGCCATTACGGCGATGACAATTACACGCTTCCAATGTACGTTAACCGCGATGTCACCAAACACGGATGCGACCATCATGATTCTGTAAACAGAACCTGGATTCATCCGAAAAACTGAAGTTCTCCCATTCGTGCACCGAGGTTCGTCTTCGGGTACACCATCGCAGGCGCTCCTGTCTGTGATGCAGCGTCGAGGGTCACCGCAGCCATGGTCTCTGAGCTAATAGTCCATGCTGCCGCAAACGTCGTCGAACTCTTCCTGCAGATGGTCGTTGTCTTGCAAACGTCCCCATCTGTTGACTCAGGGATCGAGACATGGCTGCACGATCCGTTACAGCCATACGGATAAGATGCCTGTCATCTCGACTGATAGTGATACGAGGCCATTGGGATCCAGCACGGCGTTCCGTATTACCCTCCTGAACCCACCGATTCCATATTCTGCTAACAGTCATTGGATCTCGATCAACGCGAGCAGCAATATCGCGATACGATAAACCGCAATCGGGATAGGCTAGAATACGACCTTTATCGCCGGCCGCAGTGCTCTCGCGGGTTCTAGGCGCTCAATCCGGAACCGCGCGACTGCTACGGTCGCAGGTTCGAATCCTGCCTCGGGCATGGATGTGTGTGATGTCCTTAGGTTAGTTAGGTTTAATTAGTTCTAAGTTCTAGGGGACTGATGACCATAGATGTTAAGTCCCATAGTGCTCAGAGCCATTTGAACCGTTTTTGGACGACCTTTATCAAAGTCGGAAACGTGATGGTACGCATTTCTCCTCCTTACACGAGGCATCACAACAACGTTTCACCAGGCAACGCCGGTAAGCTGCTGTTTGTGTATGAGAAATCGGTTGGAAACTTTCCTCATGTCAGCACGTTGTAGGTGTCGCCACAGGCGCCAACCTTGTGTGAATGCTCTGAAAACCTAATCATCTGCATATCACAGCATCTTCTTCCTGTCGGTTAAATTTCTCGTCTGTAGCACGTCATCTTCGTGGTGTAGCAATTTTAATGGCCAGTACGGTATCTCGGATGTATGAGGCGAAAAGTTCTACTTCACGTAGATCGTAACTTATTGTTGAGAACTGGTTAGTGGCAGGATTGTGGCTCACCAAGCGGTAGAGAGCTTCTCAATACTTACGAGAGTTTATAAATGGTTTGGTGTTCAAATTAGAGAATGTCTGTCACCAGTCTAGGCGAGTTTCTGCATTAACGTTCTGGTAAACGAGTGTATTTGCCAGTGCTGCGTTAGTGTGTCCCCGTCAGGAGTGCGGAGGAAGGAGCAGTAGAGCCTGTGAGATTGTTTGAATGTTTCAAGAGGCCACGTGGTGAAGGGCAGTCAGTTGGATAGATGGGACGAGTGTGTATAGTAGGAGGGCTGTATGCATTCCACCGACAATTCAAGGAGCCGCTGATTGTCGGCGCTGTAATCCAACATGGCGGTGGTGTGAAACTGAAAAACACAAAAGATGTTTGTGGTGGAAAATTTAAAAAAAATAAGCAAGAACTTACTGGCAGGTAATTTAAAAGAAAATGCAAGATTATTGTGGTGGTAAATTTTAAACAAAAATTGTAAGATGGCATTGGTGTGAAATTTCAAAAACCTATCCATGGTGGCAGAGGTACCCCAGGGGCGCTTTGCAGTCCAACCGATATCAGAATCCGAGATGACACCGTGTTAAATGGTATCCAGACGATTAGAACTTAGTGTCATATTCGAAACTATCCAAATAGTATGAATTTACTATCAAACATATATAGAAATATGAACAATACTAAAATATTTCCATCTGAAAAGTAAATAACCATCGCCTGAATTACGTAATTATTTCATTTTCAGCAACTAAAGTTCAGTACATGTACTACATGTGGTGCAAGGCACAGTGGGTGCTTAAATACTTGCATGTCTAAAATGACTGTATTATTTGTCAGAATACATGTGACAATGGTACTGATACAGCTTACAGGTTGAGTTGTATTTGTCAACAGTGTAGAAAATGATGTATTATTTTCCTCCTTCCCTAAACAGGTGTCTGTTCAGTTCGGTTTTGTACTATCAGTAACATAGTGTCATTAAGGTCTAGGAGGAACAGGTTATATATTATAGCAGTTTCTGCTACATGTGCTTTGCGCTGTTACGAAACAAATTAGACGTGCTAATGTCATTGTGGCAGTAAGTTCATAGTCAAGTTATAGCCGTCAAGTGGAGTTATACATTAATTTTATTCTTCTGATAACTGACACTTACAGAAAAATAATTCAGCCTGCATATTTGTATGTGTTGTGAGCTTTTCCAGGTTCGTTTCTGTCCATACCATCATTTTTGACCTTAATAACGTAGTGAGAATTTACATATAGATTGTGACATCTTTTATTTTTGACATATATTTTAGACATGGAACTACTCCAAGTTACACATTTAAGTATATTATTTACGGGAATAACATTGCGACAATAAACAAATATTATCGTGTATGCGTTGCTGTCATAATTTTTCACGTCTTTTGTCAATATTTTAATACTTTATGTTACACTTTTTACATACTTCGACATTTTAGACATAGTAATAACAGTGACATAATGGTTCTTTATATGAATACATATTTGTCGTAAGTAATATATCGTTTTTCATCTACCAATAACACAGGCTCATTTAGACCTAGGAGGAATTGCCAAATGCTACTGTGGAATTGTGGTAAAAAATTGAAATAAGTATTGTATGTGCTTATATATATTTTTGATAAATACTTCAGGTGCTTCAGATACATTTGAAGAATGATCAGTATTACACAATTCACATGAAGAATTATTTTTGACATAGAAGTATTGTGGTGTTGTCAGCATCAGATGGTTTGGATAGTTCTGAACATGGCTCTAAATTCAGATATTTTACATACTTTTGAACATGACGTCATCTTGGCTTATGACGTCAGTAGCACTGTAAAGCATAACTCTGATAGCTGTGACGTCTTTCATTTGTTTCAGGATTTCGACCACTCCTATCCTGCATTTCCTTTTCAATTAACCCCCCGCCATCATCCTGCATTTCCTTTAAAATTTCCCACCAGGTCCATCTTGAATTTTTCAGTGTCCCTGACTTTACACCGGAACACCGTGAATATACAGGTCAGGAACATTAATATAAGTGGAGAAGTATTATTCTGTGTCAGTGAGGAAGCTGTGATGGTTGTCGTGGTGGTATATAGAGGGCGCTCAACAGCGAGGCTGTTAGCATCCATACTTAGCTAGCAGAATATAAGTGTGATTATGTTGTATAAAGAAGTTGTATAGGGTAGGATAACTCAAATTGATATAGATGGTGGCACAGGTGACTTTAGTGTTATAAATTACATGCTGAGTTAAAGTATCCAGCACAGTGATTGAACAGGATACGTGGCCAAATGCAGGTGTTTTTGAGGAATCCAATTGCTAGTCCATATATGGGTGTGCATCAAAGTAATTGGTTCACTACCCCACTTTCGGCATGGCTACAGGATGTGAGTTGTTGATGCACTGTAGGTTGTAGGGAGACATGCAGATCACACGTTGGAGTAAAGCAATGGTAGTTTGTTGATACAGCATTGTGGTGAATTAGGCGCTTTTGAAACATGTTGGAGTAAAGGATAATGTTCTGCTGTTATGCGATTTGGGTTTAGGAAAGTCGTATAGGTAAGTAGTACATTGTAAACATGGTTGATAAACCATCAAAGGTGCAGTTCGTTTTGGGGGTAAATTCAAGTGGATTATAGACTGAGCAGCGAGAGATAATTGATGAAAGGTGTTGGTACATTCGATAAAAAGAATGGTATTGAGGACTACAGTAATAAATTTAAGTTTATATTTGTCTATAGGTTAAGAGGTGACGAGATCATCAGTGGCAACAGTTCGGTGGATTTCACCACTCGTTTGTATAGCGCTCATTGTACTCGAGACATGTAATGGTTGGCAGTAGTAAGGTAAGGTGCGAATGATACCAAGGTGTGTCGCTGATGATGTCAATGATGAACGATCGATGACATCACAGGGTACCACCGCCCACCTTCCTCTTCCCCTGTCTGACGTATGTCAATAGCCCTGTGTATAAAATTGCATGAAAGTAAAAATTTCCTGGAAAATTCAAATTTTGGTAAGAAATTTAAAAAAAAAACCAATTGTGCTACTTATTTCGTGTAGAATCACGTTCGTTGTCCCATGTATCAATTGACGGGAAATTCTAGAATGTAAGATGGGGCACTATCATGCTGGGTGACCTGGAATACTGGGTGCAGCTTTATGACATGACAATCCGAGACTTGGAATACTGGTGCTGCGTTAGTATGACGTTAGAATGCACGTTGTCTGACTTCCAGCCTGGTCATTCTTACACAGCACTGTCATGTCAGAATAAATGTCCAGGAATACTGGGACAGACTTTGTGACGTTAGAATCCGAGATCTAGGACATTGGCACTGTAATATGATATTATCGGAGGCAAATTATATTTGTGCATGTTCAGGAATTCCAACCCCAAAGAAAGCAGGTGTTGACAGATGTGTGAAAATTACCGAACTATCAGTTTAGTAAGTCACAGCTACAAAATAGTAACACGAATTCTTTACAGACGAATGGAAAAACTGGTAGACGCCGACCTCGGGGAAGATCAGTTTGGATTCCGTAGAAATATTGGAACACGTGAGGCAATACTGACCTTACGACTTATCTTAGAAGAAAGATTAAGGAAAGACAAACCTACGTTTCTAGCATTTGTAGACTTAGAGAAAGCTTTTCCCAGTGTTGACTGGAATACTCTCTTTCAAAGTCTGAAGGTGGCAGGGGTAAAATACAGGGAGCGAAAGGCTATTTACAGTTTGTACAGAAACCATATGGCATTTATAAGAGTCGAGGGGCATGAAAGGGGAGCAGTGGTTGGGAAGGGAGTGAGACAAGGTTGTAGCCTCTCCCCGATGTTATTCAATCTGTATATTGAGTAAACAGTAAAGGAAACAAAAGAAAAATACGAAGTAGAATTAAAATCCATGGAGAAGAAATAAAAATTTTGAGGTTCGCCGATGACATTGTAGTTCTGTCAGAGACAGCAAAGGACTTGGAAGAGCAGTTGAACGGAATGGACAGTGTCTTGAAATGAGGATATAAGATGAACGTCAACAAAAGAAAAACGAGGATAATGGAATGTAGTCGAATTAAGTCGGGTGATGCTGAGGGAATTAGATTAGGAAATGAGACACTTAAAATAGTAAAGGAGTTTTGCTATTTGGGGAGCAAAAGAACTCATGATGGTAGAAGTAGAGAAGATATAAAATGTAGACTGGCAATGCCAAGGAAATCGTTTCTGAAGAAGAGAAATTTGTTAACATCGAGTCAGGAAGTCGTTTTTGAAAGTATTTGTATGGAGTGTAGCCATGTATGGACGTGAAACATGGACGATAAATTGTTTGGACAAGAAGAGAATAGAAGCTTCCTAAATGTGGTGCTACAGAAGAATGCTGAATATTAAATGGGTAGATCACATAACTAATGATGAAGTACTGAATAGAATTGGGGAGAAGAGGAGTTTGTGGCACAACTTGACAAAAAGAAGGGACCGGTTGGCAGGACATGTTCTGAGGTATCAAGGGATCACAAATTTAGCATTGGAGGGCAGCGTGGAGGATAAAAATCGTAGAGGGAGACCAAGAGATGAATACACTAAGCAGATTGAGAAGGATGTAGGTTGCAGTAAGTAGTGGGAGATGAAGAAGCTTTCACAGGATAGGGTAGCATGGAGAGCTGCATCAAACCAGTTTTAGGACTGGAGACCACAACAACAACAACATGTTTAGGAATGTCTGCTGGACAAAGGCTGTCCTAATTAACATGTTCCACCAAACTGCTGTTCACGCAGAAGTGTATGGTCACTGTTTCGCAGTGTACGTTTCTGGTATACTGCTCTGGAGCCGGAATGCTAGGACAGTCTAACAATGACATCATAATGCAGCTCCGATCTGCTTGGATGTTTATACCAGTGTAGAATTTAGGTATAAGTGAGCAGCTCTGGGCATACTAGCACTATTTCTGTGATGTCAGAATCAAAATTCTTGAGGCCCACGAGAGAAAGACAGGCCGTAGCATGTACTTCTCTCATAGCACATGGCACTGCATGTCTTAACAGTGTCAGGAGCCATCTCCAGCGTGGAATGAGTAAATATTTCAGGTGAGTTTAATAATTCTTGAATGTGCCTTTAAATAAATGCTAACTCTCGACAGCACTCGACAAAGTTAAGATCTTTAATAGGTACCTATTCAATTACATATTGGTTTTCCATGGGACCTGTACAGAGCTGCACATCCGCAAATTGTGGAATACGAGCCGACTAGTGTGACATCACAAGTGCTTTGTGGGGGCAGTATTTCTTGTGGCCCCAACGAACATGTGGAACATTGACATTGTTCAGGAAGGGGCAAAATATGTGTGTGCAGGTATTGGTGTGTCTGTTAACCTACTTGACACCTTTTCCCAAGCTACTATTCACTCAGGAGTGTATGTTCACTGCTTCTCATAACTCGTAAGTTTGTATCCCTCCACATGCGACTCTATTTAAACAAATACCTTTTCAGGGAGAGATCCCTATTCCTTGTCACAAATTTCTTGATCACCCAGTCAGTCGAGAACTCAAGCACCACCCTGTCCTCTGCAACCTCACCAAGAGCCAAATTGGTTTGTTGTCACCCCACCATGCACATTCACAGAGGAAACACATCTATGCTACCAATTCGGTAACCTACTTTAAAAAGGAGTGCAGAAGTTTCAATTCACAACGTTAGTATGCTTCTGTGACAGCATCGTTGCCACATATCACATGACTCGAATTACAATGACCGAAAATATGAAATGGAATGGAAATGAGCGTATGGCACTGTGGACTAGGAGTCCCCCAATCGGGGAAGTTCGGCCGCAGAGGGCAAGTACTTATTGCATTCGACTCCACATTGGGCGACTTGCGCGTCGGAGATGGGGATGAAATGATGATGAGAACAACACAACACCCAGTCCCTGAGCGGAGAAAATCTCCTGCCCCAGCCGCGAATCGAACCTGGGCCCCTTGGCGTGGTATTCCACCACGCTGACCACTCAGCTAACGGGAGCGGACGGAAACATGAAAAATGCAGGAACAAACCCCCTGTTCTTCCAGCAAGCTGACGATATTCCTCAGGTCCCATCCTTCCCGCAGCAGACGTTGTCAGACGCTATATCCACCCACATTCCTACCAATACCATATAACTTTACCGCCCCAACTTCCCATCACAAACCATACTCCTCTTCCAAAAACCCCACTGTATGTACCGCTCCTTCTTGCAGACTTGTAGCCATGATACGCTCACACGCCACTGGCAAATAAAGAGACATATCAGGAATTTATTAAATGCAAAAAATGCTAGAACTGGCGCCAGACAGGCACCAAACTCAACGCTCAACTCCCCATACCTTACTAATTGCTTCTCCTTGGTAACCATCCGTTACCTGACAACCTGAGCGAAGCTAAGCATTTTGCATCCTATATTTCTAACATCTTCTCCACCACTGAAGACCCACATTTTTGTTATTTACTTTTCCCTACCATCCTTGAGCGTACAAATAACGCTGTCCCATCCCTGGCTCGCAGCTGCCAGTACTTGCATGACATACCATCCACAGAATTCAATAACCAATTACAGTAAGTGACCTAAAATAAGTACTCCGTAAGAAACGCATCACTTCTGCTGGTAACAAATGCATTACATATAGACACTTCAAAGAGTGCCCCTCCCCTTTCTCATCACTCTCTCAACCCCTTACACCACTATCAATACTCAACAGTGAAAAACATCCAGAATCTTACTATTCTTCAAATACCACAAACCTCCTCCCATCACCCCATCTACGTCTAATGAGCACAGAACATAGATGTAGACTAATTCGAAGAAACACGAAAGGAATGGGGAGTAGCAGAAATGAGAACAGCGAGAAGATTAACATCAGGAGTGGTGATCACGAAGTAGATGGAGTTGAAAATTCTGCTACCTAGGCAACAAAATCACCCATTTACGATCATGGCAAGGAGGACATTAATAGCAGACTAACACTGGTGAAAAGAACATTCCTGGTCAAGAGAAGTGTACCAGTGATAAACATAGGCTTTAATTTGAGGTTTTGTTTGGGGCACAGCATTGTAAGGTAGTGAAACATGGACTGTGGGAAATCCGGAAAAGAAGAGAATCAAAGCATTTGAGATGTGGTGCTACGTATGAATGATGAAAATTTGGTGGACCTGATACAGTGAGGAATGAGGAAGTACGCTGGAGAATTGGAGAGGAAAGGAATATATGGTGAACACGCACACGGAACAGGATGCTAGGACATCTGTCCAGAAACCACGGAATACCTTCTATGGTAGTAGTTGGTAAAAGCTGTAAAAGAAGACAGAGCCTGGAATACATCCAGCAATTAACTGAGTATGTGTGTTGAAACTGCTGCTTTGAGATGAAGAGGTTGGTGCAGGAGAGGAATTCTTGGTTGGCCACATGAAACCGGTCAGAAGATTGGTGAATCAAATAAAAAAAGGGTTAGGAAATTTAAAAAGGGAAAGTTAGATATAGGGGGAATTAGTCATGATCCGTAGCACGAGGAACGGGACTTCTGGTCAGGTGAACACAGGGTCATTAGCACAGTATCAAATGGGGGGTAGGTTCAATTGTGATTAAGAAAATAGAAATGCAGGCAAGCTACAAGAACAGCATGTTGAACGCATTATTGTAGCAGAGATAGACATAAAACCCACACCCACCACAACAGTGCAAGTTTATATCCCAACTAGCTCCCTATATGAATAAGATATTGAAGAAATGTACGATGACATAACAGACATTATTCTGAAACTTTAATGGTCATGGGGCACTGAAATTCGATAGAAAAGGAAAAGTAGTAGGTGAATATGCACAGGCGGAAAGGAATGAAACGGGTAGACACCTGGGAGAATTTTGTGCAGAGCATAATTTAATCATCGCAAACTATTGGCTTAAGAATCATTAAAGAAGGTTGTGCACATGGAACAGATTTCTAGTCATGGAAAGTTTCAGTCTGATTAGATAATGCTAACAAAGATTTCGGTAACAGATTTTAAATTGTATGACATTTCCAGGGGCACAAGTGGACTCCAACCAGTATTTATTGTTTATGAATAGGGGATTAAAAATTAAGAAATTGTAAAAATGTAGGACATTAAGATGAGAGCTGGATAAGTTGCAAGAACCAGGGGGTGCTGAGTGTTTCAAAAGAAACTCTAGCCAACGATTTACAATAACGAGGGAGAGCAACACAGTAGAAAAGGAATGATTAGTTTTGATGGATGAAATAGTAAAATAAGCAGAAGATCAAAGAGGTAACGCAGGAAATATTGAATTAAATTGATGAAAGCAGTAATGTAGAAATGTAGTAAATGAAGCAGGCAAAAGAGAATACCAACCTTTAAAACAGGACGTTTGAAATGGCTAAACAGAAATAGTTATAATACAAATGTAAGGATTCAGAAGCAAATATCACTAGGGGATAGACACCTACAGGAAAAAATAAGAAGCATTTTGAGGAAAGAGAAGCGCGGTATGAATATCAACAGCTCAAATTGAAAACTAGTCCCAAGCAGAGAAGGGAAAGATGGAGGGAGTATATAGGGAGTCTTCACAAGGAAATGTAAGAAATATTATTGAAATGGAGGACACATAAATGAAAATGCGATGTGCGATATAATACAGTAGCAAATATTTGACAGAGCACTGAAAGACCTAATCTGAAAGAAATCGCAGGAGGACATCCTGTCAAAACTTCTGATAGCCCTTGGAGAGCCACGGCAAAACTCTTCCATCTGATCTGCGAGATGTATGAGATGGGGACAATACTCTCAGACTTCAAGAAGAAAAAAATAATTCAAATTCCAAAGATAGCAGGTGCCGACAGATATGAATATTGCCGACCTATGAGTTTAATATTCCATGGCTGCAAAATAGTAACATGAATTCTTTACAGGAGAATGAAAAAACTGGTAGAATCGACCTTGGTGAAGAGAAGTTTGGACTTCAGAGAAATGTAGAAACAGGCAAGGCATTACTGATTCTATGAGTTCTCCTAGAAGATAAGTTAAGGAAATTCAAACTTATGTTTATAGTGTTAGTAGACTTAGAGAAAGGTGTTGACAGGACTGAGTGCTCTCTTTGAAATTCTGAAGGGGCATGAAACGGAAGCAGTGGTTGAGGAGGTTTGTAAGTTATCCCCAATGTCATTTAATCTGTACACTGAGCAAGCAGTAAAGGAAACGAAAGAAAATTTGAAGTAGAAATGAAAGTCCTGGAAGAAGTTATAAAATCTTTGAGGTTTGCCAATGATATTTTAATTCTGTCAGAGACAACAAAGGACTTAGAAGAGAAGTTGAAGAAAATGGACAGGAGGAGAGAAGATGAACATCAACAAAAACAAAACAAGGGTAATGAAATGTATTCTTATTAAAGCGGGTTATGATGAGAGATTTAGATTACGAAACTGCACATACATTAGTAGATGAGATTTGGATTTGGGCATGAAAATAACTGATGAGGGCCAAAGTAGAGAGGATATAAAATGTAAACTGGCAATGACAAGAAAAGCTTTTCTGAAGAATTCACTATTTGGGCTGCAAAATAACTGATGATGGCCGAAGTAGAGAGGATATAAAAAGCAGATTGTCAACAGCAAGAAAAGCTTTTCTGATGAAGAGAAGAGTATTTACATCGAACTTAGATTTAAGCATCAGGAAGGCATTTTTTAAAGTATTTGTATGGAGAGAAGCCATGTACGGAAGTGAAACGTGGACTGCAGCGGCTCTACACTTTCTCGTCTATACTGTACTGTACTAATGACTACAGACTTTTCTGTTAATGTTTACTAAATAATCTATAAAGAACAATTACTTAATTGTCTCAGTGTTCTATAAAAATATAAATGTTTAATAATGTTAAGAAAATCGTCACCTTGTTAACATTTATCTACACGCTATGGTTCTGTATGTAAAAGAAATAGTTCAGAAAATTTTGTTGTTTAGTTCCTGAATAATGACAGTAATGAAATTTCATTTACAATGGATACAGTCACTAACCAGGTAATTTCCGAACAACAGCACTGTATTTTGAGCATGACATAGCTAACAAATAGGCTATCACAATCCTAAGACACCGCACAGTGTACAATGACCATTGTTATTTCACTCATTTCACAGTAGTACCACTTCTTACCTACTCACTGATATCTTCTTCAAAGCCCCACTTTACTGGGACAATGCTGGAACCACAGTTTATACAGGCACAATTATTCGTCAAAAGTTACGACCTAGAAACCTGAAAACCTTGGGCTTCCTATGTGATTTTCTTAGTAAGAAAGTTTTGCAGCGTTTCATTTTAGATTTACTGTTGAAGCTCTTTGATAGAAACAGTACTTTGTTGTACAAAACAAGCTTAAACTCCGAAGCTTTCAAGAAGAGTCTTATCTGTACAAACCATACGTTTTTAAATTCAGCTGTGAGATCAGAAAATATCTATACTTTACAGTAAAGCATGGCTACTTCATTTCGTAGTGGCTAGATATTAATTACTTTCCTGTCCGTTTTCTACTGCTATTATGTATGCTAGAGAAAAACTACTTACAATTCAGCTTCATCTAGTGCTGTTTCTGTAATGTGATGCACAATTATGTTAATGTGAACAACTTTAATTCTGTATAGATGCATACACTGACTGTATGAAAATATGGTAGGAAATATTGTAATGGCAGAAATGTATATTATTTAAATAATGTCCTGTACCACATCTAGTTATCCCAGTATGTATACTTTGAGTAAATTACAGCTTGTTACTAAAGGTATGAACTAAAATCATGTTATGCAAACTTTCAATTATATAGCAAAAATATTCATTTGTTGTTAAGACTGCTAGTTTCAATTTAGTTTCTATCCGGAAAATCTAGAAACTGCCATTTTCCTGCCATGCAGTAATACCAGTAAAGTTTGAGTACAAAAATTAATGGAGCGTTTCTTATTAAATAGCTCTGTAAAGAATCTGTACAATTTATCTACTGATGCACTCTAGTCAACACAAATGACTTTTCTCCTCTATACAAAGTTCAGGATTTCTTATTTAAACATTTTAGAGACGTTAATGTTTGCGAGAAACCTTTACATACTTACCAGTAATTGTACTTAAGGCGGCCACTAAATAACAAAAGATGTATCCTATTACTTCACATTTTTCAAAGAACGATTACTAGCAAAAAGAAATCCACCTTTAGAGACAAATAGAACTTAAGTTTCTTGTCTTGATTGCTGACGTGTTATTTGACTGTACCTTTTAGCAATTGGCCGGCCTTAGCGGACGAGCGGTTCTAGGCGCTTCGGTGAGGAACCGCGCGACCGCTACGGTCGCAGGTTCGAATCCTGCCTCGGGAATGGGTGTGTGTGAAGTCCTTAGGTTAGTTAGGTTTAACTAGTTCTAAGTTCTATGGGACTGATGACCTCAGATGTTAAGTCCCACAGTGCTCAGAGCCTTTTGAACCATTTTTTTTTTTTTTTAGCAGTGCTCACGTAACGATGAAGATTGAACATGTCTGCTCGATGTGAAAACTATAAATGTTTTGCTCTTATTCCTCTCGGTGTAACAGCTTTACCATTTATATTCCTTTTGAAGTATTCTTATGCAAACGTCCATTTCTGGCTGGTAAGTATTATTTATAGAGCAATGACGCCTTCACCACCTCCTTGTTCTCTCGACTGGTAATATTCCATGCATACAAAAGCCCGCTCCTGCGTAGTTACTCTTTACACAACTACAAGCACTGAATATCACTTCACCAGCAAACAATTACTTTTATCAATGATTTGGTAGACACCGAGTTTTTCTATGCAGTCTTTTGCGCTTTCAGACTGATCTTACCGTAGGTCTGTTCAAACTATGGATGTACAGAGAAATGATCTTACCGCAGTCATGCCGTAGTAGTAACCTATTTCACTTTCCTTCCAGCTACAGTAGCGCGAGCTTCTCATTTTCGGCGCGCTCCGCATTATTGCTAAGCTCATACCAACTGTAAAACATATATATTGTGATGAAAAGTGGCCGGACACCTGGCTGAAAATGACGTATGTTCGTGGCACCTTCCATGAGTAGTGCTGGAATTCAATATGCTGTTGGCACACCCTTAACCTTGATGACAGCTTCCACTCTCGCAGGTATACGTTCAACCGGGTGCTGGAAGGTTTTTTTGGCGAATGGCAGCCCATTCTTCACGCAGTGCTGCACTGAGGAGAGGTCTCGATATCGTTCGGTAAAGGCCTGGCACGATGTCGGCGTTCCAAAATATCCCAAATCTGTTCAATAGGATTCAGGTCAGGACTCTGTGCTGGACAGTCTATTACAGGGATATTATTGTCGTGTAACCACTCCACCACAGCCGTGTATTCCGAACAGGTGCTCCATCGTGTTGAAAGATGTAATTGCCATCCCCGAATTGCTCTTTAACAGTGGGAAACAAGAAGGTGCTTAAAACATCAATGTAGGCCTGTGATGTGATAGGGTCACGCAAAATAGCAAGGGGTGCAAGCCCCTTCCATGAAAAACACGATGACACCGTAACACCACCGCCTCCGAATTTTACTGTCGGCACTACACACGCTGGCAGATGACGTTGACCGGGCACTCGCCATACCCGCACCCTGCCATCGGATCGCCACATTGTGTACCGTGACTCGTCACTCCACACAACGTTTTTCCACTGTTCAACCGTCCAATGCTTACGTTCCTTACACCAATCAAGGCGTCGTTTCGCATTTACCGGCGCGATGTGTGGCTTATGTGCAGCCGCTCGACAATGAATTCCGAGTTTTCTCACCTCCCACCTAACTGTCGTAGTACTTGCAGTGGATCCTGATGCGGTTTCGAATTCTTGTGTTATGGTCCGGATAAATGTCTGCCTATTTCACTTTACGACCCTCTTCAACTGTCGGCGTTCTCTGTCAGTCAGCAGACGAGGTCGGCCTGTACGCTTTTGTGCTGTACGTGTCCATTCACGTTTCCACTTCACTATCACATCGGAAACAGTGGGCCTAGGGATGATTAGGAGCGTGGAAATGTCGCGTACAAACGTATGACACTAGTGACACCCAATCATCTGAACACGTTCGAAGTCTGTGAGTTCCCCGGAGAGACCCATTCTGTTCTCTCACTATGTCTAATGACTACTGAGATTGCTAATATGGAGTACCTGGCAGTAGGTGGCAGCACAATGCACCTTATATGAAAAACGTATTTTTCTGGAGGTGTGCGGAGTCACCTAACGTTACCGCTGGATATATTTCATAAACCACATCAAATACTGACGAACCGATTCCACAGACCGAACGTGAGGAGAGGGGCTAGTGTAATTGTTTAATACAAACCATAAAAAAATGCACGGAAGTATGTTTTTTAACTCAAACCTAGTTTTTTTAAAATCGAACCACGTTAGTTTTGTTAGCACATCTGAACATATAAACAAATACGTAATCAGTGCCGTTTGTTGCATTGTAAAATGTTAATTACATCCGGAGATATTGTAACCTAAAGTTGACGCTTGAAACCTCCGACGTTCAGTTGCGTGGAGGACGTGGAGGACGCATAAATTGGCCAGCCCGTTCTCCTGATCTTACACCTCTGTACTTCTTTCTGTGGGGTAAGTTAAAGGAGAATGTGTACCGTGATGTGCCTACAACCCCAGAGGATATGAAACAACGTATTGTGGCAGCCTGCGGCGACATTACACCAGATGTACTGCGGCGTTTACGACATTCATTACGCCAGAGATTGCAATTGTGTGCAGCAAATGATGGCCACTACATTGAACATCTATTGGCCTGACATGTCGGGACACACTCTATTCCACTCCGTAATTGAAAACGGAAACAACGTGTGTACGTGTGCCTCACCCCTCATGGTAATGTACATGTGCGTCAGTGAAAAAGACCAACAAAAAGGTGTTAGCATGTGGACGTAATGTGCTGTTCGAGTCTCTTCTGTACCTAAGGTCCATCACCGTTCCCTTTGGATCCCTACGTAATTCTGTGCTCTCCGATACACACGATCGAGCAGCGGAGGAGTGGTACTCAAGCGTCAACTTTAGGTTACAGTATCTCCGGATGTAATTAACATTTTACAATGCAACAAACGGCACTGATTACGTATTTGTTTATATGTTCAGATGTGCTAACAAAACTAACAGTATTCCATTTAAAAAAACGTAGGTTTGTGTTAAAAACATGCTTCCGTGCATTTTTTTATGGTTTGTATTAACCAATTGCACTAGCCCCTCTCCTCACGTTCGGTCTGTGGAATCGATTCGTCAGTATTTGATGTGGTTTACGAAATATATCCAGCGGTAATGTTAGGTGACTCACCCTGTATATAAACACTTGGTAGCTATGTCTACAGCAATGTACACACAAGTTAAAGTCACTATAACTTCACAAAATTACAGAAAACATTTTCTAAGAAGCTTCTTGTCGTATGAAGGAAAAAAAAATAAAAATGTTTTCAGAAATATTCGTATTACCGGTAGAGCATGATGAACAGTTTGGACCAGGACCGGCCACGGCGTGCCAAATATCACACGTGCAGTGTGCGTAGGCCGCCTGTGAGTCAAGGCGCGGAATGTCACTCGGCTTTGCTCACTACTTCTCTGAAATACCCGCAAGTGCGCAACATTTCATTCAGCATTGCGGTGCGAAATTCTGCGGTTGGCAAAACGCTCTGAGTTCGGCAGAATCATGACGTCACCGCTGTTTACCCTTCGCTGTTTGTTCGTTGTATGAAGGGCGTTCACAGCTCCACTGGCATTTTGCGCAAAAAGAGACAATCTAGCCATATGTCGCTACAATCCTTCAAAATGCAATGGATTGATCGAAGAGAGGGATGAGAATTCGCAGTTCCCATAGTGACGCTACAACGCAGTCCTTGCTATGAATTTTTTCGCTTACTTAACACATGAAACTGTTTGTATACGATGTACTGTCTAGTGTAAATATGTATTGTAAATACTATGTTTAAATTATGTAATATTTAACACTGGCAAGTCAGGGCATATTTAGTTAACGTTGAAGTCAGAGAGATTGTTTTGTCGCGCCTCTGGGCGCGGGAGCGCGCCAGCGGGCAGTAGTAGCAGTGACGCCGTGCTCGGAGTAAGACGTACAGTCGAGTGCTGCTAGTCCTAGCTGTGTTACATCTAACGGCTAGTGTGTGGATCTAAGTACGACGGGAAAGTAATGGTCGGTATATCTGGAAGCATGGCCGGGCAAGTTATTATGGATTAATAGGTATAGTGCTGGAGAAACGAGGGCTTAAATGTGAAGCGCACTGTGGGCCCAAGTCGTAACAGTAAAAGCCCGATGCCACATTGTGTCGCTGCCGTGGTCTTCCGTCGATCCACCGACAACGAGGGAAGTAAGATCTACGTAATTTTCGTAGGATAAAATTGTAGAAGGTTTGCCAGTGACTGTGTTTTTCTCTGAAGTTGAACAATTAATAACAAGCACTTTATAATCGAAACGTTGCAGTTGCATTCCACCCGAGAATAACACCAAGTAGGTTCCTTCCAATCCTTACCTTACTGAACCGAGTGTGTCACGCCATTATCGAGAGAAAATATGTTAATTATCAAGTTATTTGCATGGACGGTGAAGACTAAATTTCAGACTGGTTATCGTAGTTAACTGTTGCACTTAATAAGCTTACGCCAACCGTAGTAACTTAATAATATACCGAAGTAATAAATTTGATTATTAAGATTTATTTCAGTGCATATTCAGCTAAAGTTAATTCAAGCATATTTCATGAAACTATAAAGCTTATTCCACCTGACAATCCCCCAATTAATGAATTATTATCATTCAAAACATAGTAATCAATTATTGGCAATATATTTTATTATCAGTAGATTGAACTGTGAAAAGTACCTAATTTTAAAGACAGAATGACAGTCCATTATTCAAAATCTCGATAGATAATTATCTGTGTTGTCAACATTGCACTTAGCTGACAAATTATGAACAAAATAAGTGTAGTTAGACTGTTATGACATTCTTCAGGTTTTGGCGGCGCAAAGACTGTCCCATTAAGTTTCGGGTGTGCAGCCGCAGGAAATCTCCTTCTTCTTCTAATATTTCGGCTTATAACGTTCAGCCATCTTCAGAGTGAACCGCAAGACTGCCGCTCCAGTGCTCGCTTCGGTACACGAGTATAAAGGTACGAAGCGAGCACTGGAGCGGCAGTCTTGCGGCTCACTCTGAAGATGGCTGAACGTTATAGAGCCGAAATATTAGAAGAAGAAGGAGATTTCTGCGGGTGCACACCCGAAACTTAATGGAACTGTTATGACATTGTTTTATATGACTACTGAGCCTGACACAGCACTTACGTAAAAGTTCCCGTTCCACCTGCTGCGCTACAAACAGGGAAACTTTATTTTTGACACAATTATTCACGTACTTAACAGTAGTGTCGCTCATCAGCTGAGCTGGCGACCGATTTTTTAATTGCTTTTACAACTTAATCATTTCTTTCGGCAAAATTTCCACTGGCAAAAATTATTTCCACATTATTTCCATTAATTCATTTACCGATCGTTATTGAATGAAATTACTCATTCAATAACCATCAAGTTATAACGTCTCCTGTTTCCCGCGGAATCATCATTGTTTACTTTGGATTCGGATGTCCCTACGCAGGTCAAAATTCACGGTCATTGTCAACTTGTAATTTCGCAAATCCCGGGAAACAGGGGGGTGTTATACCATAAGTGACAGGTACCGTTTATTTGAAATGAAACGACATTATAGTACCACGCAAAGAGAATTTAAACATTTAGATGCCAACAAAAGCGCAAAATGTAACAGCGATCGACAGACGAGATTCATTCATTGATCTGTACGTTTGTGCTAAATTTGCACGAATGGAGCACTTGAAGAAATAGGTGGTACGAATAGGAAAATTTATGAAGTTGCGTTTTCATTTGCAACAGTTTTCAAATGGACTGAACGAAGAGCATAGAGACTTTATATATTACTGCAGAGTCAAGGGACATTCCTAGATGATATCCCAATTTGAAACTCGCTATAGTTGAATTTATGAAGGAAACATAAAATAGTACGTATGCAACGGATTTCAGACTTGGCATTTTTAAGTGGGCTGGGCTCCACTCTGCCCACAGTACAAAATTGCAAAAATGTTCAAATCTGTGTGAATTCCTAAGGGTCCAAACTTCTTAGTCATCGGTCGCTAATCTTACACACTACTTAAACTAACTTATGCTAAGAACAACACACATCCTGCCCGAGGGAGGACTCGAACCTCCGGCAGGACAGGCCGAGCAGTCCGTGACATGACGCCCCAAACCGCGCGGCCACTCCGCGCGGCTACAACACTACAAGGTAACTTCATTCTTAATTTATAGGGATGCATCTAAGAATAAAATCACGTTGTATAAAGGACATATTTTGACAAAGACAGTCGCCGGCCTCTGTGGCCGAGCGGTTCTAGGCACTTCAGTGTGGAACCGCTCGGCTGCTACGGTCGCAGTTCGAATCCTGCCTCGGGCATGGGTGTGTGTCATGTCATTAGGTTAGTTAGGTTTAAGTAGTTCTAAGTCTAGGGGACTGATGACCTCAGATGTTAAGTCCCATAGTGCTCAGAGCCATTTGAACCATTTTTGACAAAGACAGTCAGTTTGCCTAAGCTCACTGGCTTTTAAGAAACCGCGACGTTTGAAGAATTCGTCGTGGCCTTTTAAGAATTAAAAGGATAGTTTTATAAAGGTTTTGAAGACATCATCAGCCTTACATCACTTATCGAATCGATTTCCAGACAGTTTGCCGTTTCAATTGAAAGAGCCCCTGTGCATGTGCAGACGTAATTGACTGACCAGCGAGGTAATTCCAATTTCAGTAACAAATATTTTTACGTTAAAACTGTCGAGGACGTCTGCTTCGCTTTCCTCAGGTAGATTTTCCAAGACTCCATAGTCAGGTTACAAAAATGCTACAATATTTCGATCGACATACTTGTCCGAAAGCCCTTTTTTGGATTTTGAAACTAAGTCACAATTACTTGTCAACTTGAGTGTGAAACTCTGTGAAATTGTCTGCGTCTCTCTGTATGCCGACAGTCTGTACCAGATAAAGCTTACGTCTTTAGTGGACCAAAAATAATTAATTAATTAAAACTTGTTTTCTATGATCTATGTTTTTGAGAAACGTGAAACATAAAACCATATCGTATGTGGTGCGACTGCACCGCCATTTAAATGCGGTGATTTCGCTTTTTCCCCCATTCACCCTCCTCGAGCACCGACAAGGAGGCGTGGCGGTGGGGAAATGTGAAGCAGGTTGAGCGCTTTGGCACTCGGTCCCACAAGCCGGAATCCTGGCCACTCTACGTTCGCACGAAAAGTGAATAGAAGATTTTGAGATATAGTGCCACAGAAGAATACTGGACATGAGATGGGTAGATTACGTAACTAATTAGGAGGTACTAAATAGATTCGGGGAGTAAGAAACTTTGTAGCACATCATGATTAGAAAACGGGTTCGGTTGTTAGGACACATTCTGGGACACTGGGACATCAAGGGAGCACCAGGGGGGGGGGCAGGGACAAAAATCGTAGAGGGGGGCCAAGAAATGAATACAGTAACCAGATCCAGAAGTATGTACGTTTCAGTAGTTATTCGGTGAAGAGGCTTGCACAAGATAGTGTGGTATTGTGAGCTGCATCAAACCAGTATTGGGATTGAAGACCACAACAACACCAGTAGCTGCATAAACGGACTTGAAATATCTTATGTGATCAAACCAGGCAGCCCTCAGCATTTGGATTAGGTGCAAAGGACTGGATAACTAGAACTGTTTGACATAACGTTCACATTTATCTATTAGCAGTCGTCTTACTTTGGACACTACTGGTTTCACCTGTCCTACCAGTATCGAGAAACAAAACTATTGCAGCTGTACCACGAGTTACTCCCGATTCGAAACTGCTGGCAGATTAAAGCTGTGTGTCTGACTTGACTGGAGCCCAGGACATTTGCCTTTTGCCTACAAATACTGTTATGGCCGAGCTACCCAGGCACAGCTCACTACCTACCCACACAGCTTTCTTTCCACCAGTACCTCATCTCCTACTTCAAAATTTCACAGAAGTTCTGCATCATAAATTTATGGACTATCACTTGTCGAAGAAAGGATAATGCAGAGGAATGGCTTAGCCACAAGCAAGGACCCGGAAGTGTTAAATTAGTGCACACTCCACTACTGAGCGAAAATTAATTCGGAAAGCAATCCTGTAGGTTGTGTCAAAGCCACTTGTTCTCATTTTTCCAGCAGTGTTAGTTCCGCAAGGTATGCATGAGAAATTTTGTGACGTCAGAGAACTAGGACCTGAGCGAGACTACCGGCAGAAGTAAAGATACGAGGGCATGTATTGGCTGGTGCCTGGATAGCTCAATACATGTTGTATTTCCCGTCTGTAAATTTATTGTGTGTGCAGTTCCGTTTTCAAAAACGTGAACAAATTACTGTCGTTTATAACAAATTTAAGGAAATCACTCACATCCGTAACAGTAAAGTCACGTGTTCACTGTCGTGCAGCTGATGAGAAGTGTTATTTAAAGTTAACCTATTCTCTGGTAATTTTTCCTATTCTGCTGTTTAATATCTCTAGTTAACATCTAAAATCAATTCAGACTATGAATCTGTAGAGAGACGAAATGTTTTTCAAGAAATACAGTAGTTAAAATTATATATATATACACTCCTGGAAATGGAAAAAAGAACACATTGACACCGGTGTGTCAGACCCACCATACTAGCTCCGGACACTGCGAGAGGGCTGTACAAGCAATGATCACACGCACGGCACAGCGGACACACCAGGAACCGCGGTGTTGGCCGTCGAATGGCGCTAGCTGCGCAGCATTTGTGCACCGCCGCCGTCAGTGTCAGCCAGTTTGCCGTGGCATACGGAGCTCCATCGCAGTCTTTAACACTGGTAGCATGCCGCGACAGCGTGGACATGAACCGTATGTGCAGTTGACGGACTTTGAGCGAGGGCGTATAGTGGGCATGCGGGAGGCCGGGTGGACGTACCGCCGAATTGCTCAACACGTGGGGCGTGAGGTCTCCACAGTACATCGATGTTGTCGCCAGTGGTCGGCGGAAGGTGCACGTGCCCGTCGACCTGGGACCGGACGGCAGCGACGCACGGATGCACGCCAAGACCGTAGGATCCTACGCAGTGCCGTAGGGGACCGCACCGCCACTTCCCAGCAAATTAGGGACACTGTTGCTCCTGGGGTATCGGCGAGGACCATTCGCAACCGTCTCCATGAAGCTGGGCTACGGTCCCGCACACCGTTAGGCCGTCTTCCGCTCACGCCCCAACATCGTGCAGCCCGCCTCCAGTGGTGTCGCGACAGGCGTGAATGGAGGGACGAATGGAGACGTGTCGTCTTCAGCGATGAGAGTCGCTTCTGCCTTGGTGCCAATGATGGTCGTATGCGTGTTTGGCGCCGTGCAGGTGAGCGCCACAATCAGGACTGCATACGACCGAGGCACACAGGGCCAACACCCGGCATCATGGTGTGGGGAGCGATCTCCTACACTGGCCGTACACCACTGGTGATCGTCGAGGGGACACTGAATAGTGCACGGTACATCCAAACCGTCATCGAACCCATCGTTCTACCATTCCTAGACCGGCAAGGGAACTTGCTGTTCCAACAGGACAATGCACGTCCGCATGTATCCCGTGCCACCCAACGTGCTCTAGAAGGTGTAAGTCAACTACCCTGGCCAGCAAGATCTCCGGATCTGTCCCCCATTGAGCATGTTTGGGACTGGATGAAGCGTCATCTCACGCGGTCTGCACGTCCAGCACGAACGCTGGTCCAACTGAGGCGCCAGGTGGAATGGCATGGCAAGCCGTTCCACAGGACTACATCCAGCATCTCTACGATCGTCTCCATGGGAGAATAGCAGCCTGCATTGCTGCGAAAGGTGGATATACACTGTACTAGTGCCGACATTGTGCATGCTCTGTTGCCTGTGTCTATGTGCCTGTGGTTCTGTCAGTGTGATCATGTGATGTATCTGACCCCAGGAATGTGTCAATAAAGTTTCCCCTTCCTGGGACAATGAATTCACGGTGTTCTTATTTCAATTTCCAGGAGTATATATATATATATATATATATATATATATATATATATATATATATATATATATATATATATATATATATATATATTGTGGACACAAAACGCACACTAGTACTGTCATCTTCTTTTAAAACCTGCGTATTAAATAAATAACTCGAAAGACCTGTTGATAATGGTAAAACTTTCCGTCTATAATTGCAGTAAGTTGTAGTTTATAGCCCGCATCTCGTGGTCGTGCGGTAGCGTTCTCGCTTCCCACGCCCGGGTTCCCGGATTCGATTCCCGGCGGGGTCAGGGATTTTCTCTGCCTCGTGATGGCTGGGTGTTGTGTGCTGTCCTTAGGTTAGTTAGGTTTAAGTAGTTCTAAGTTCTAGGGGACTTATGACCACAGCAGTTGAGTCCCATAGTGCTCAGAGCCATTTGAATTTTTTTGTAGTTTATAGCAATTCAGTACAATAAGATATTTTTAGTTGACAAAGGCAAAGGTTACATGTCCGAGTCCCGGTCCATCAAACAGTTTTCATCTGCCAACATGTTTCAAATCGACTACACTCGACTGTGAGTGAAAATATATATATTTTTACATTCATCCATACACTGTACATGATCTGACATGATTTCATTTATTTAATTTTAACATATAGCGTCGTAGTTTGTATGTTACAGGGAACCACATTTGTATGATGACGTACTGGACTATCACGAACAACAGCTCTTCCTACGTGACAACTTCAGCGCGCTGTGTGAGAACCAACAACCACAGGCATCTCAAATGTTCGGCCTCGCCGACGCTCTGTACTGCGTCTACCGTTCCTTCAGATTCAACACTCTACAGACATTACCTTACGCCATAACGAATACAATAGGTAAGTTTAATAGTAGGACTCACCCCTTATGTTTACGTAATGATGACTGTCGACTGTGTTCAAGAACCTTTGTGAATAACCAGACTTAGATATCCCACGATTTCCAATTTCATGCAACGTGATTTCTGATTTTATGGAGTTCAATGCATATTTTTCGATTAGTTAGCAGATCTCCAACTGCATCTTGGTCATCAGTCTTCTGACTGGTTTGATGCGGCCCGCCACGCATTCTTCTCCTGAGCTTACCTCGTCATCTCAGAGTAGCATTTGCAACCTACGTCCTCAATTATTTGCTGTATGTATTCCAATCTTTATCTTCTCTACAGTTTTTGCCTCTCTACAGCTCCCTCTAGTACCATGGAAGTCATTCCCTGATGTCTTAACAGATGTCCTATCATCCTGTCCCTTCTCGTTATCAGTGTTTTCCACATGTTCCTTTCCTCTCCGATTCTGCACAGAACGCCCTCATTCCTTACCTTATCAGTCCACCTAATTTTCAACATTCGTCTGTAGCAACACATCTCAAATGCTTCGATTCTCTTCTGTTGCGGTTTTCCCACAGTCCGTGTTTCACTACTGGATCTACTGCCAACTAACTACCTCATTTCGTGGTATTTTTAACTCCTGCACTATACGGAATGTAAGACAACTTACATGTACAAAATTTTAATGTTTAGAAGAAACAAAAATAATTTTTTTTATGTGACAGATATCACAGTTACACCGTATCCCCGCCAGGAAGGATTGGCCGCTAGCGTCGATCAGGAACGGTGTTCAAACTGCTGAATAGTGAAAGTCGTGTTGTAGACGTTGCTGAAAACGTCGCCAGTTTACATTACTGCGCAACGGTCATCTGCGTGTTAAAGGTTGCCTAACACAATCAAAACATCCAAGTGTGCACGTATCAGAAACGCCGTTAGGACCTTTCTTAACTGTTGCAATGAAATCTATAACCGGGACTAATTCTTACGAGCTGATACACGTCTGTGAGATAGATCTCGATATTGACAAATGAAGGACGAAAGGAAAACCTGCTGTAGTGGTAGGGTAAAGAACAAACAAAGTTAGGGAAGCCTGTACGACCGACAGTAATTGATAGCTGGAAGAGAAACAACAAAGAGAACACTCGGGAGACACCACAGTCAACTTTCACAGGACCGCGAAGTCCTCAGGATAGAAAGAGACGTCAGGTCTGGGACAATAACATATGGTGTACGTTCAAAGTCTCGACAGATATATTGGTGAAGACCCTACGGCCGCTGATAAATAAATTTATTCAAAAGTCCCGATAATGAAGACCTATAATGTGAATGTGGCATCTGTTAGCAAGAACTGTGTAAAAATATAACTTACCAAAAGTGAGGCTGCAAACCAGTGATAAGGTCAGAAAGTTTTCAAAAGGAATAATTGGGGCGTGCATACTGCCTAACATATTGTCAGCAAACAAGGAGTAGTTACAAGGTGTCGGTATCTCGTGAAGTGAAGATGTTGGTTGTACTATAAAGTTACAAAAGTTCACAGGTTTTCAAAGCGTTATGCAAAATGGAGAAAATGCACTGGAAACACCAAACGTGTGTATTAAAAGTTGATGCTCAAAATTTAGCTGTATTTGTATACATCCATGGAAACAGGTGTTTTGTAGAATCTTTTGCACCTGCTGTGAGACGATGTTTCAAACGGCTATGCTACAGCCACAGTAGCTGCCAATGCAAAAGTGGACAAGGTGCGAAAGACATGGTGGACAACACATACCATAGACATACTCGTCTCCATCCATTGTATGTATTTGCTGCCAAGAAGACCATTTAGTGAAAAACAGAAGATCCCATGAATAGGAAGAAAATACAAGAAGGAGTATAAGAACATTATAACGAAGCAAGTAATTTAAAATTTCTATAGCTGTCTCTATATTGTATACCATTCATTACGGCAGAATGTCCCAAAAAATACGGCTATGGTGAAGTGATGCATACATAACGCGGAAGTATTTCCTTTACTGAAAAGTACAGTTAAATCAGACCGGGTAGTGAACATTAGCCAACGAGGGCAACTCATCGCAGTTCATGACACAACGTGAAACGAAACAATGGTAATCTGTTACGTGATAACACCAACAACTGGAATGTATATCGTTCAACACACGTACCAAGTCAGCAACCAAACACAGCTAATAATGCAAAACTACAATAGCCCTTAACCTCACAGGCTAAATGTCTCTAAGAGGCAATCCATAGACGATAACAGATTCGTGGGCGGTGTTCAAAAATGGTTCAAATGGCTCTGAGCACTATGGGACTTAACATCTGAGGTCATCAGTCCCCTATTACTTAGAATTACTTAAACCTAACTAACTGAAGGGCATCACACACATCCATGTCCGAGGCAGGATTCGAACCTGCGACCGTAGCGGTCGCGCGGTTCCAGACTGAAGCGCCTAGAACCGCTCGGCCACTCCGACCGGCCCGTAGGCGGTGTCTTCGGCTTAACATTGACTGCAATGGAACATATATAGTTAACGGGCGGTGAAAATGTACAACTTCAAGAAATCAGGAGAAGCATAAAACATTGGAAAAACAAGTTAATGTTTAAGGGGCTCCGGAACGCCCTATACTTGCAATGTTAAAATACCGCTTATAAATTACATCTTTCCTCACAAAGTATTTGAGGTAGGAAGTTGAACTTTTTACAGATTATTTATTGGAATATGGGCTACAACTTAACACAGGGATTTTACAAAATTTTAGTTCAGTTATTAAAGATGATTTTTTTTTCAATTGTAATGAAAATTCACAACATTTTTTTGCAATTTTCTATTTATATATTCAAAAATATACAGTTTTTTGGAAAAAGGCTGTGTTAAATTATGCAGAAGGTACTGTGTAACATTTACTGAAAATTTGAAACAAATATGTTTGGAAGATCCTTAGAAAACGTGTAATTAGTATGAGAAAATAAAAGTTTTGGGAATCGAGCGACAAAGATTGGATTAACTTTTTAGTGTATTCCAGGTCCATAGGATGGATTATCTTCATCCTCTGCAAACTCCTCCTCCAGCTTCCTCTTGTTCCTCCTCCTGTTTACTCTTGCTTGTATTTCTAGACTCTTTACAGCCCTGTCTGCAGCCCGAAGGCGTTCCTTGTCTAAAGCAAGCATCGCTCGTTGTTGTGTTCGTAGATTTTGCTACCATTTTCTTCAGTTGCAGTTACTGCAACACTGTTCCAAACGTGGTCATGTATGAACACTTATCACATTTCAGTTGTATTTCACTAGCAAGTCCTACGTGCTTTATTATGGAGAGTTCCAGACCAACTTCACTACAATGAATACATCTTACACAGTTTGAAAAAATTCCTGTGAGAACCGACATATCAAATATTTCATTCACATCCGATTCGCCCATAAAACATTCATAGTTCTCACTCATTGAACCAAGCTTCTTCTGTCAAGTATTTTCTTTCCCACTTTGGCTGCTATGGGCAGGTGTACTTGAGAGGTTAGGTTCACTCACTTGGTTATCGTCTTTATTGTTTACAGTAATAACACATACCTTTGGCTTTCCAACATTTCTCCTTTTCTTAAAAGCCTTCAGAGGATTTCTAATAACTTTACTTTTACTCATTATTATACTTCAACAAAACAGAGACTCAAGAAACAGAATTAATTACGAATATTTTCGAGATAACGACAGAGTAAATAAACATGAAACAATCGACAATCACACCAGCGATATATATTGAACCATCACAGGTTAGCCACAACACATACTTTATCTCACATCACTAAAATGTACCTGATGAACACGGACGTTAATAATAACACCATTTGACAGCAGTTTAACAGCGCCACAGTGGGTCACGCCCATGTAGAACACATTTCAAAAAAAATTTAAAAATAATTGTAGTCTTCGGAATTGAATAAATTATATATCTATTAAAAGGTAATAGTCTGCAGATTCAGAAAACGCAAAAAAGTAAAAATTGAACTTTTCATGATTTTGAGCCTTTCCGGAGCCCCTTAAACTGTTAAAGAGGGATCCACGATATGCAGTATCCAACAAAGAAAGTTGTCCACAACAATTACACAAAAACCAAGCAAATGTCGCAGCAGTCTCGGAAGCATTGTTTAAGCCTGCGTTGTTGACAGTAAGGGCAGATTGGATGAGAAGGGCTGGAATAGCGAATCTTGTCGAGGGCAATCTTACATACACAGGTCTGCCTGTGCAATATTACCTGACGTAGAGTTTTAAGTTGTAGCAGCTACAGTTTATCCACACGTAAAGAGTTACTGCCCACCTAGAAACAGAGTCCAAGACAGAACATGGGAAAATCGAGATGAGCGTGTCGGTGGACCACCACCCCAGGGCCTGGATGGCCAGTGGACTGGTCGGTGGGCATCCAGCAGGCATCTCATGAGACACCAAAGAAATAATTTTGAGAAACAAAGCATTTATTATCCAGAATACGTCAGCAGATGTGTCATTGCTCCACACAGTTGGTGTTCGAGGGGTGTTGGTGGCACCTGGCCCATTGAGGTTGGCGCTGTCCAGGATGTGACTCGCAGGTGGCAGTGGTGGGAGGAGGGGAGTCAGCATCAACAGCGCCGCAAGGCCGCTGACAGTACAGAGCTAAGCTGCTGTTTCACCCACACCAACCTGTGGCTCCTAGCAGCCGTGGAAGAAGGCGTTCAGGGCATGTATGACGTCGATATCGACTATGAACAACAGAAGCAGACATCATCAGTGAACTTTGCCAGTAGGGGGTCAGTACTGGTATGAGGACAAAGGGCCCAGTGTTTTTATCCCGCTTGCCCTGGCTCATCTTATGTTAAGTAACAGATACTTGGGCACTCACTTTTCTTATTTAGGACATAATTAATGGGTAATAATTGTCATTTAACTAGAATTAATCATCTTTAACTGTCACTATAGTAACCATAATTTATAGCCGAGATTATTGACGAGTATTGCACTTGCACCCATATTTACCTACGTGTCAGCGTAAAGATGGTAATAAACGAAAAGTACCAGTCTACTTTTATTCTACAATATTACTTTTATTGTTAACCGGTTTTCGGCTTACAAACCATCTTCAGACATTTACTGAGTATTATCACCTAAGAAGTTAAAAAGTTTTCAAACAACATTGGAAGATAAGTAACATATCTAGAATGAATAGAGACGTACAGTAAGTAACATCTTTGCATTGAAAAAGTAAAAAGTGAACAGTACATAAATAACAATGGAGTAGACAGGAAAACCCTTAGCACAAAATAGGAATAGCATGCCTACATAACAGTTTCTATTAATAAACAAAACTAATAAAGTAAAATAAAATTAGTACTAGACAAGGCTACATCAGGAGGTATGAAACGTGGAGAGTGATACACAAACCAATTAAAAGAAGAGACAATTATCAATGTAACTACAGAATACATACGGAACTTAAGCAATATCAATTTCTTTTAACTGGTACTTGTATTACTGTCCATGTTTAATACCCCTTGTAATTGTCTCATCAAATACTATTCATATTTTACTTTGCTCATTTATTTAATGAAAACTGTTACACAGCCACGGCTTTGATTATAATGTTAATGTTAAAATGCAGTACCACCACACTCTCAAACTGCATGTTCCCTCTAACACCTCCATTTTCCTGCATTTATTTATTTCTGTTTATCTTATTGATATTGCTTAAGAGCGGCGCGTTTCGTCACAGGGTTATCTGGTAAACGTGATAGCGTTACGGACATGTTTAGCAAACTCAAGTGGCAGACTCTGCAAGAGAGGCGCTCTGCATCGCGGTGCAGCTTGATGTCCATGTTTCGAGAGGGTGCATTATTGGATGAGGTATCGAATATATTGCTTCCCCCTACTTATACCTCCCGAGGAGATCACGAATGTAAAATTAGAGAGATTCGAGCGCGCACGGAGGATTTCCGGCAGTCGCTCTACCCGCGAACCATACGCGACTGGAAAAGGAAAGGGAGGTAATGACAGTGGCACGTAAAGTACCCTCCGCCACACACCGTTGGGTGGCTTGCGGAGTGTAAATGTAGATGAATTACAGTAATAATAATTTCAAACCAATTCAAGAAATAAGACCTAAAAATATTTGCCTTTTTATAATTTTTAAATTACACAATTTGAAACAAAGCAGCCAATTAAAATAAGTAAATTAGTTGTTGATGTGTTTCTTCAGTACATTAGGCATGCCCTCAAAAGGCCTACACAAAAAATGTACAATAAAACTCAGCTCAAGAATACAATATGTATTAAACATGAAAGACAAAATTTCCTGCGCGGAGCCTGTTAATCAAAGGCCTCTTGGCCGGCAACAAAATTTCATTTACAATACCAGTCACATAACATAAAATACTCAGCATGAGCACAGACAGCCATGATGCGCTACTGCAAACAAACAGCAACCCGCGCTACGAAATCCTAGAGAGCCTTGCACACGGCTTCACGGAAGCCAGAGCCACGCGGCGAGAAGCCGCCAACACGAAACACTCCCTCAGCAACTTAGTACCTGCTGTTCACAGTAGGAGAGATAAGTGTCTGACTAGATTATACTACAAGTGAATTTATGGTTTAATCATGGTTGCACTAACGGAGCGTTTCCAATAACTCGAACCGCCCTAGGAAATAAGATTCGCGCCGGCCGAGGTGGCCGAGCGGTTCTAGGCGCTACAGTCTGGAACGGCGCGACCGCTACGGTCGCGGGTTGGAATCCTGCCTCGGGCATGGATGTGTGTGATGTCCTTAGGTTAGTTAGGTTTAAGTAGTTCTAAGTTCTAGGGGACTGATGACCTTAGAAGTTAAGTCCCGTAGTGCTCAGAGCCATTTGAATCATTTGAGCCAATAAGCTTCGCCAAGGGAACTACGGAAAGGAATCTGTAGTTTCTTCCAGGAAGGCATGCAATAAACAACTCGCTAGGGTCTTACCATAAACTAGAGCTAATAACATGCTTAAAAGCACTGGAAAATAGTGATACCAAAGCTCACCAGCTTCTAAAACACAGTGAGAACAAATACTAAAACATAGACACAGCTGTTTTTATACTGCACAAGAATTTTTAAACAAACAATTTTTTTTAATCAGATAAGGCTTAAGCTCCTGATACAGCTGTGCGTGGCAACTGGGCACACTACAAAACCTTTACAATATTAATCATGGCATGTTTTTTGAGAGAAAAGGCTGGCCACTAGATTAAATCAAGTTACTTCAAAATCACACAGAGCAGACAGGACAATACGCTATTTCAAAATCACAAATCCAAGTAACAAGGCGTGCATGACGACCCAATGAACATAAACACGAACATCTGTTCAAAGAGCTTGCGGAGCAGGAAATCGGTTCGAAGAGTTGAACAACTAGATGCGCACAATATAAGCGAGTCAGACCTCTGCGCCGGCCGGAGTGACCGAGCGGTTCTAGGCGCTACAGTCGGGAACCGCGCGACCGCTACGGTCGCAGGTTGGAATCCTGCCTCGGGCATGGATGTGTTAGTTAGGTTTAAGTAGTTCTAAGTTCTAGGGGACTGATGACGATGGAAGTTAAGCCCCATAGTGCTCAGAGCCATTTGAACCATTCAGACCTCTGCCTTCTGCCCGTTCCTGGCGAAGAACAGCGAACGATGACTCGGAAAGGACATCGTGCCGATCAGCAACGTGTGTCCATTGCTTCAAGCACAGACTCTGGCCCCAGCTCCACACTGTGCGAAAACCACCCACCATCTGCCTGCGCCGCAGTCTTTGGAGGCGTCTCTCTTTCTAGACGCAACCCTAGCGGCTGCTTATAAATACCAGGTAAGGCAGTGATAACCGTACGAGGGAGTAATCCGCGTCCTCTTGTGAGACGCCAGCTAAAAGTTATCGACTTCATTTAAACTTACGCACATCCCGATCAACTAAAAGTAGCCGTGGACAAAATGCGCCTTCAGCGTATCCTCCTACAGTTTCTCGAATGGTGTGTGGAAAGAACGTATCTTGCTAAAACCTTGATATTACCCCCAATTTCCTTGTTTCGGAATGCATATGTGAAAGGCAGCAGAGGATCAAGTAGGTAAAAAGACGAGGGCTAGTAGAAAACATTGGGTAACATAAGAGATATTTAATTTAATTGATGAAAGGAAAAAAATATAAAAATGCAGTAAATGAAGAAGGCAAAAAGCAATACAAACGTCTCAAATATGAGATCGACAGGAAGTGCAAAATGACTAAGCAGGGATGGCTAGAGGACAAATGTAAGGATGTAGAGGCACATATCACTAGGGAAGATAGATACTGCCTACAGGAAAGTTAAAGAGACTTTTGAAGAAAAGAGAACCACTTGCATAAATATCAAGAGCTCAGATGGAAACCCAGTTCCAAGCAAAGAGGGAAAGCAGAAAGGTAGAAGGAGTACGTAGAGGGTCTATACAAGGGCGATGTTCTTGAGGACAATATTATGGAAATGGAAGAGGATGCAGATGAAGATGAAATGGGAGATATGATACTGCGTGAAGAGTTTGACAGAGCACTGAAAGACCTAGAACTACTGGCGGCCTTGGGGGAGCCGGGCCTAACATCGAGTATAGATTTAAGTGTCAGGAAGTCGTTTCTGAAAGTATTTGTATGGAGTGTAGCCATGTATGGAAGTGAAACGTTGACGATAAATAGTTTAGACAAGAAGAGAATAGAAGCTTTCGAAATGTGGTGCTACAGAAGAATGCTGAAGATTAGATGGGTAGACCACATAACTAACGAGGTATTGAATAGAATGGGAGAGAAGAGAAATTTGTGGCACAACTTGACTAGAAGAAGGGAGCGGTTGGTAGGGCATATTCTCAGGCATCAAGGGATCACGAATTTAGTATTGGAGGGCAGTGTGGAGGGTAAAAATCGTAGAGGCAGACCAAGAGATGAATACAGTAAACAGATTCAGAGCGATGTAGGTTGTTGTAGGTACTGGGAGATGAAGAAGCTTGCTGAGGATAGAGTAGCATGGAGGGCTGTATCAAACCAGTCTCAGGACTGAAGACCACAACAACAACAACATGTGGAAGTAAATAATGTTTCCTTATGCCACTTGGAAGAAGTTGTAAAGAGGTCATCTCACAGCCCCCCTTTCGCCAGAGCCCCATATTCTCACCATCCAAGAAGCTTCCAGTCTTCAATATGTGGTATTTGCACCGACGTGATTTTGAAATGTTGTTTATAGTCGTTAGCATAATTCAGGCGATCATCTAACAATGTATCCATACTTTTTTGTGTATTTTTCAGCAAATGAGAGCTCTCACTTAAGTATTTTTTCGACCAATCAGAGCACAGAATGGGGTTTATTTGGTATACACAAGCAGGTCGACCAATCACGAACGGAATTCCCGATCAGAACCTCAGTTGAATGCCGCCCCTTTACCCAGTATTATTTTGTGGGAAATATGACGTATTTTTTTTACCAACATAAACCTTTCGTTAATGGAACATGGAAGTATTGACTCTATCATTGTAATCAATTCATGAGACTTGTGAGTGATTCTGCGATCAGTCGAAAACGTGCTATCGAAGCCGCTCCTTGGTTGATTATACCACTGTGAAAGTCATGTCATAGAAAAGGGACAGAGGGGTTAAAATGTTTTCTATCTTTTAAAAATTTGGAAAAATATTAATGTATCCTTCTTCAGAAACGTATTTGTTCGAAAGCCTGGATGCGTCACACTGACTACCGTGTGAAAAGTATAATTGAGGAGAGTAATAAAGAAAGTATTGCTACTTCTATTGCGAATGGTGTAGTATTGACAACTGGATTACCTGCATTGCTGGTTGGGAAGGAGATAAGTTTGGTGATGTTATATCGTGTTTGTATTACGTGCACTTCAACAAATCATTTGCATTACGTTGATGACGTAAATCGGAGTTGGTAGAATAAACTGAGACACCAAAAGTTCGCCGTTATGTACAACGGTTGGCACGCAAATCGACACGTCACCAAGCTGATCTCCTTCCACCGTTATTTACACAATTACATAAAAGCTTACATGCTAAGCTGCTGCAAAAGAGAGGACCAGAAGGTAAGTGACAAAAGGTAGTGAGTCACGCCTCTCTTATTTACAAACGAATGTCGTAATTCGCATCACTGAATGCTGTACTAGCTTGTATTAGCATCTTGGGTTCACCTTCATATGGAAATATTTATGGCTAACGTATTTAAAGCCAGAGAAATTGATTGTCTATGTGACTCTGAAAGTATCCTAATCTCCTTTCTGAGCTTACACCAGGTGCAGTTTGTTTAAAGATGGGAATGAAGGGGAATAGTTCCGGAGAGCAATGACGAAAGAAGCTTTACTGCTCCCCTTTAATACATGAGGACTGCACAAGAAAAGGCAGAGGCACGGCACTCGCAATTCATCTATACTGAATGATAGTCTGCACTGACCAGCCAGAACGGTATGACCACCGACCTACTATCGATGTAGACACATCCAGGCGAGGAAGCCCACTATCCTGCTTCAGTAGTTCTGCTACAATAGACGTCTTTGAGATGGGCATATAGATGGTAAACAACAACACAGACACGACCAACAGTGTTGAAGTACATCATCTCGTAACATCTGTTTGAGTGAGCATTCTCATAGTGATGTTACAGTGGCAGTTGGTCAGCTATCAGGGTATTGGTGGAAATCAGCTTACATTATGGTAAATTAGAATAGGGGGTAGAGTGCCTGTAGAAAAGAAAATAATATCCAATTGTACATTCATAAACTGTGGAGAGGTGGCCATGTGGCTTGTGGTAGCCACAAGCATCTCGACAAGCATGCCATCTTTGTGTGTGTGTGTGTGTGTGTGTGTGTGTGTGTGTGTGTGTGTGTGTGTGTGTGTTAGTGTCAGCTTGATAGGGAGAGTGTTGAGTAAGAGCACCAGCTAGGGCTTACCTCACACTGCATATCCCAAAGCAGCTGTCTGTGTATCTTAATCTCACAGGGCTTGGTTATGAAGTTATTATCATAGTTTAGGGATCATATTGCAACAGTTTTCTCTTTTTAAGAATTTTAACCGATGTTAGTTGACCTGTCACAGCTCAGTTAGGAATTTCAGCAAACTATACATATATTAAACCGTCAGCATTACAAAAATGGATAAAAGTACATATGTTTGTATGTGTTGTAACCTCCCCCTCACTTAACGACCTTAATGACAGTGAAAAATTAAACCGTGTGTACCTAATGGAAATTTGAGAAAAGCAATCGTCACCGAAGTTAATTTGTCGACAAAGAGGGAGGAACAGGTTACATCTAAATAAAAGGAAAAATGAAACTGGTGGAAATTAATTTTGGAAAGGGGTAAAGTTAATAAAGAAAGTAAATGTGCGGCCGTTACGTTAACAATTAACTAGCGGTAATTAGATATTTGAGATTTGGGGGAAATTACGGTCGCCAGTCCTAAGGACAATTACTATAGTAACTGAAAAAAGAAAGGTTATTACACATATAATAATCACTAGATGTGTGGCAACTGAAGGTTGACACGTGTAGTGTGAAAACTGAAAGTTTGTCACAAGTAATAAATTTCGCTACACTCTGACTTAATTTAGCAAAAGAATTAATGAAACTGGAAAATCTAAAGTTAATTTAGTGACTGAAGTTAATAGTGAGCTTTCTTTATGAAGCACATCGAAATTCAGTAAAATATGGTTAGTCTTGGACTACCTCAACAATCATTTCAAAAGCTACTTGAATCTACGCAATTTAGAAATAAGAGATTTAACTTTGAACTTGAATTAAATGATTCTGAACAATTAACAATAGTAAAATTTAGTACGTACCAAGCTGAGCTGCAGTCACAAGTAAGCTAAGATACGGTAACAAAACTCGCACTCTTAATTTGTGCTTGTGTAATCTAAATATTGTAGCCAGCTATGAATACCTTAACTGAACTTTGAAATTAAAGCAGTGAAATCGAATGATGCTGGCGTTTGAATTTCAACGATACTCGGGTTCATTCCGGAAAAGGAAGGGACCCTGCTTGGTAATGCAATTGGGACAATGAGCAACAAACGTTCATGCTAAGTTGCTCTAATTTTCTGATGCAACAATTTTAAAAGTTTGAAAAGCTGAGGTCTGCCATACAGTTCTAAAACTTTACGTGCTTCCAGTCTTCCTTGTTGGTGGATTGAAGGTTTGAAGCCGTCGATCGAGGAGGTGGCGACAGTCACTCATTGTCGGCCGTCGCTGTTGCAGAAGCTGGATGTTGGCGCGCCTTCTTCTCGACACGGTCACCAGACGAAACGGGCTCTTGTTGTGCGCCAGCTAATGCTTCCCGTCCGCGACACCGTGTCAGAAACTATCATCGCAAGTCGAGCGCAATTACATGCTGCCAAACCCTGAAAGCGCGGCAACTCGCGGGAGCTTCACACAACACACCTGCTCCACTGCACCACCCCAGCCAGACTCTCTCTGCTCTGCCCGCGCTCCACGCGACAGAGTTAACACTACCAAAGATCCTACACACTTTGATTCTTCACACGACCTATCGATGTAATCGTTCGATAGCAGATTTCCCTAGGCAAGACCCAGCGTAAAAATACAATAATATTTACGAAACAAACCAATTATACATCGACATAAATGCATATATATATATATATATATATATATATATATATATATATATATATATATATATATATACAAATAGTAGAACAATTACAATATGTAAAGACACAGAAATGTCATATATTCAGGCAACAAAAATAAGGAAAACAAATTTATAGTACAATAGATGGAAATAGGAGGATATGCATTTCCGGCGTTACAGTGTGCCTGTATGTATCTATGTTCCATATCTCCTAAACCACTGGACTGATTTCAAACAAACTTCGTAACATGACACTTCCTGTCTGGAAAGAATCACTGTGGGGTAAGAACAAGTTACCTATCAAAGGTGTGGGGATGAGTATGAGAAAGCTGAGTAGTCTTCGGCGTGTCTAGACTTTATTCATCTATTATTTGAGAATAAAAGTAGTTTGTGACTTGCAACAAACTTCTCACGTACAATCTAATCTTTACGAAAGTTTTCTCATTGATAAATCCCACAAAGAATGAGAGGCAAAATGTTTCTCCCTTAAATTTTCACTATCCATGCCGTAAAACTGCCACATCACGCGTGAATTTAAATTTACTAATTTTTGGCTATTCCCAAACATTTCTGGCCGTACCCACATATACCGGTGAATACACCTACAAAATTATATCATTTTATGACACATAGTTCAGGAGATACAGGAAAACGAAGATCAAGGGCGAAATTCGCTAGAATTAGGCGAATTAGTCTACAAACCTATGTGAAATACGTTAAATATATATTTGTAATTGAAGCTACTTAAGCGTACCAAGCAATGGATAAAGGCTCCTTCTAAACCGTTGGATCGATTTCAATCAATTTTGTTACACATACTACTTACCATATGGAAAAAAATATGTAGGAGTAAGAGTCAGCGTCCGCCTGTTGGGGTAGGAAAATAATTGGCTAGAAAAGGAGGGGAGAAGGATGTGGACAGACAGAGAGGTAAGGAGTTGGTGGATACAGTTAGGGGGAGAGAAGAAGACAGAGAAAGCAAAGAGAAAGAGATAGATATAGAGGAGGAGGAGTTGGAAGAGAGAGCAAAGGAGGGAGATGGATAGAGAGTGGGGAGGAGGAGATGGATAGCGAGAGGGGAGGAGGAGGTCGATAGCGAGATGGGGAGGAGATGGACAGAGGTAGGGGAGTAGGGTAGCGAGGAAGAGATAGTAGGAGAGCAGCAGATAGAATGGTGAGGAGAAGGTGGAGCGAGAGAGGTAGGACAGAGGGAATGAAGAGGAGAAGATGGATAGAGAGAGGTCGGGTCAAAGGGAGCGTGAAGAAGGAAACATGCTTATAGGTGACTGGAATTAATACGTATCTGGCCACTGCTGGGTACTCAGCTAGTATACAGTTGAAATGTAATTTTCACATAACAATAAACATAGCATATCATATTTTGATTGCAAGGATTCTTTTACTCACGTTCATTTGAATATAATTTTACATCATTTGAGAAATCTCACAAGTTACTATCACACCACCAAAGTACCAACAATTTTACATTTCAATTAGCAGTCACTGGTTCATATCCGCCAACACACATTTTAGTGGGATCGAAATGAATGAGGAACACTGCTCGTCCTCAGTGTTATAGACATCATATTCAGTAACAAGTCCTTAATGCACTTCACTTCCTAGAACCCCTTCACTATGACACATGACTAAAATGATGTTACTCAGCATACACAATCCAGCACTAAATGAAACAAAAACGCCGGTCGGTGTGGCCGAGCGGCTCTAGGCGCTACAGTCTGGAACCGCTCGGCAGCTACGGTCACAGGTTCGAATCCTGCCTCGGGCATGGATATGTGTGGATGTCCTTAGGTTAGTTAGGTTTAAGTAGTTCTAAGTTCTAGTTCTAAGTTCTAGTGCTTCCCCCATGAACCATGGAACTTGCCGTTGGTGGGGAGGCTTGCGTGCCTCAGCGATACAGATGGCCATACCGTAGGTGCAACCACAACGCAGGGGTATCTGTTGAGAGGCCAGACAAACATGTGGTTCCTGAAGAGGGGCAGCAGCCTTTTCAGTAGTTGCAGGGACAACAGTCTAGATGATTGACTGATCTGGCCTTGTAACATTAACGGCCTTGCTGTGCTGGTACTGCGAACGGCTGAAAGCAAGGGGAAACTACAGCCGTAATTTTTCCCGAGGACATGCAGCTTTACTGTATGATTAAATGATGATGGCGTCCTCTTGGGTAAAATATTCTGGAGGTAAAATAGTCCCCCATTCGGATCTCCAGGCGGGGACTACTCAAGAGGACGCCGTTATCAGGAGAAAGAAAACTGCCATTCTACGGATCGGAGCGTGGAATGTCAGATCCCTTAATCGGGCAGATAGGTTAGAAAATTTAAAAAGGGAAATGGATAGGTCAAAGTTAGATATAGTGGGAATTAGTGAAGTTCGGTGGCAGGAGGAACAAGACTTTTGGCCAGGTGATTACAGGGTTATAAATACAAAATCAAATAGGGGTAATGCAGGAGTAGGTTTAATAATGAATAAAAAAAATAGGAGTGCGGGTTAGCTACTACAAACAGCATAGTGAACGCATTATTGTGGCCAAGATAGACACAAAGCCCACGCCTACTACAGTAGTACAAGTTTATATGCCAACTAGCTCTGCAGATGACGAAGAAATTGATGAAATGTATGACGAGATAAAAGAAATTATTCAGGTAGTGAAGGGAGACGAACATTTAATAGTCATGGATGACTGGAATTCGTCAGTAGGAAAAGGGAGAGAAGGAAACATAGTAGGTGAATATGGATTGGGGGAAAGAAATGAAAGAGGAAGCCGCATTGTAGAATTTTGCACAGAGCATAACTTAATCATAGCTAACACTTGGTTCAAGAATCATAAAAGAAGGTTGTATACCTGGAAGAATCCTGGAGATACTAAAAGGTATCAGATAGATTATATAATGGTAAGACAGAGATTTAGGAACCAGGTTTTAAATTGTAAGACATTTCCAGGGGCAGATGTGGATTCTGACCACAATCTATTGGTTATGAACTGCAGATTGAAACTGAAGAAACTGCAAAAAGGTGGGAATTTAAGGAGATGGGACCTGGATAAACTGAAAGAACGAGAGGTTGTAGAGAGTTTCAGGGAGAGCATAAGGGACCAATTGACAGGAATGGGGGAAAGAAATACGGTAGAAGAAGAATGGGTAGCTCTGAGGGATGAAGTAGTGAAGGCAGCAGAGGATCAAGTAGGTGAAAAGACGAGGGCTAATAGAAATCCTTGGGTAACAGAAGAAATATTGAATTTAATTGATGAAAGGAGAAAATATAAAAATGCAGTAAATGAAGCAGGCAAAAAGGAATACAAACGTCTCAAAAATGAGATCGACAGGAAGTGCAAAATGGCTAAGCAGGGATGGCTAGAGGACAAATGTAAGGATGTAGAGGCTTGTCTCACTAGGGGTAAGATAGATACTGCCTACAGGAAAATTAAAGAGACCTTTGGAGAGAAGAGAACCACCTGTATGAATATCAAGAGCTCAGATGGCAACCCAGTTCTAAGCAAAGAAGGGAAGGCAGAAAGGTGGAAGGAGTATATAGAGGGTTTATACAAGGGCGATCTACTTGAAGACAATATTATGGAAATGGAAGAGGATGTAGATGAAGATGAAATGGGAGATAAGATACTGCGTGAAGAGTTTGACAGAGCACTGAAAGACCTGAGTCGAAACAAGGCCCCGGGAGTAGACAACATTCCCTTAGAACTACTGATGGCCTTGGGAGAGCCAGTCATGACAAAACTCTACCATCTGGTGAGCAAGATGTATGAGACAGGCGAAATACCCACAGACTTCAAGAAGAATATAATAATTCCAATCCCAAAGAAAGCAGGTGTTGACAGATGTGAAAATTACCGAACTATCAGTTTAATAAGTCACAGCTGCAAAATACTAACGCGAATTCTTTACAGACGAATGGAAAAACTGGTAGAAGCGGACCTTGGGGGAGATCAGTTTGGATTCCGTAGAAATGTTGGAACACGTGAGGCAATACTAACCTTACGACTTATCTTAGAAGAAAGATTAAGAAAAGGCAAACCTACGTTTCTAGCATTTGTAGACTTAGAGAAAGCTTTTGACAACGTTAACTGGAATACTCTCTTTCAAATTCTGAAGGTGGCAGGGGTAAAATACAGGGAGTGAAAGGCTATTTACAATTTGTACAGAAACCAGATGTCAGTTATGAGAGTCGAGGGGCATGAAAGGGAAGCAGTGCGTAACGCCGGAAATGCATATCCTCCTATTTCCATCTATTGTACTGTAAGTTTTTTCCTTATTTTGTTACCTGAATATATGACATTTCTGTGCCTTTTTGTTCTACTATTTGTATATATATATATATATATATATATATATATATATATATATATATATATATATATATATATGCATTTATGTCGATGTATAATTGGTTTGTTTCATAAATATTATTTGTATTTTTACGCTGGGTCTTGCCTAGGGAAAACTGCTATCGAACGATTACATCGATAGGTCGTGTGAAGAATCAAAGTGTGTAGGATCTTTGGTAGTGTTAACTCTGCCGCGTGGAGCGCGGGCAGGGCAGTTGGAGTCTGGCTGGAGTAGCGAGTGGAGCAGGTGTGTGGTGTGACGCTCCCGCGAGTTGCCGCGCTTTCGGGGTTTAGCAGCATGTAATTGCGCTCGACTTGCGATGATAGTTTCTGACATGGTGTCGCGGACGGGAAGCCTTAGCTGGCGCACATCAAGAGCCCGTTTCGTCTGGTGACCGTGTTGAGAAGAAGGCGCGCCAACATCCAGCTTCTGCAACAGCGACGGCCGACAATGAGTGACTGTCGCCACCTCCTCGATCGACGGCTTCAAACCTTCAATCAACTAACAAGGAAGACTAAAACCACGTAAAGTTTCAGAACTGTATGGCAGACCTCAGCTTTTCGAATTGTTCCATTTGCCTCGCAAAATTACAGCAACTTAGCATGAACCTTTGTTGCTCATTGTCCCAATTGCATTACCAAGCAGGGTCCCTTCCTTTTCCGAAATGAACCCGAGTGTCGTTGAAATTCAGACGCCAGCATTCAAGTACTATCATTGCATTTCATTACTTTAGTTTCAAAGTGCAGTTAAAGCATTCATAGCTGGCTACAGTAGTTAGATTACACAAGCACAAATTAAGAGTGCGAGTTTTGTTAGCATATTTTAGCTTACCTGTGACTGCAGCTCAGCTTGGTACGTACTAAATTTTACTATTGTTAATTATTCAGAATCATTTAATTCAAGTTCAAAGTTAAATCTCTTTTTTCTAAATTGCGTAGAGTCAAGTTGCTTTTGAAATGATTGTTGAGGTAGTCCAAGACTAACCGTATTCTGCTGGATTTCGATGTGCTTCAGAAAGAAAGCTCACTATTAACTTCAGTCACTAAATTAACTTTCGATTTTCCGGTTTTACTAATTCTTTTGCTAAATTAAGTCAGAGTGTAGCGAAATTTATTACTTGTGACAAACTTTCAGTTTTCGCACTACACGTGTCAACCTTCAGTTGCCACGCTTCTAGTGCTAATTATATGTGTAATAACCTTTCTTTTTCAGTTACTATAGTAAGTGTCCTTAGGACTGGCGACCGTGATTTCCCCCAAATCTCAAATATCTAATTACCGCTAGTTAATTGTTGACGTAACGGCCGCACATTTACTTTCTTTATTAACTTTACCCCTTTTCAAAATTAATTTCCACCAGTTTCATTTGCATTTTCCCTTTCATTTAGATGTAACCCTTTCCTCCCTCTTTACCGACAGATTAACTTCGGTGACGATTGCTTTCCAAAATTCCCATTAGGTACACGCGGTTTCATTTTTCACTGTCATTAAGGTCGATAACTGAGGGGGAGGTTACACGTGGCGACCTGGTGACAGGACAATCTTCAAATTTGAGGTTGTTCTGGACACGAATTTTGCATTGTGCCAATCTCGTAACAAAGTACTGGTTACGAAATGGTCGATACGTCAGCGAGAATATTAGTCTGAGGAATCCTAATTAGATTTGAGATTTGTTATTTATATTGAAAATTATTAAAATGTGTGAAGGCAACAATTACCAAAATTTGGTAGACTTGGGTACGGAACAATCGGTCGAACAGTGGGAAACGCACACCGTGGTACCCATTGTTCAGGGGCAGGCGGCTAGCATGAAAGACGCGACCGCCGAGACGCAACAAAGAGCAGAAATGGAATTCCAAACATTAGAAAATGTTTCGGAATCGGAAGTGAAAATCAAATCGGAATCCTTTGATGACGAATACGGGGGACAATTAAAGAGGAAGCCGCTACGGAAGTAAAACCGGTAGTTTCGGGAATTTAACTGATTTATTGAATGTTTTGATTAACGAAATCAAGGCTCAGTCTAGCAAGATAGAAACTCAATCGGCAGAAATTAAAGCTCAGGCTGCCAAGCAAGAAGCTCAGTCTGAAAAAATTGTTGGAAGCTAGACAATCAGAACAAAGCTATTAATGTTGTTAACAACAATGTTGGAGTTGTTAACACAAAAGTTGATAAAATCAAAGAAGATATTGTTGTGATTAATACCGAAATCGGTAATCTTAAACAGGAAATGATAGGCGTTCAGGCGGAAATTGCGAGCATAAATACGCGTTTTAATTCCGAAATTAGCAGAATCGAGGAAAGTGTAGGAGACGCAGTTGCTCCGATCATCGAGAATAAGGTGACGGAACAAATTCAATTAGTGAGAAAAGACGATCAACAGAAGGTGGAAACTTTAAAGGTTTTAGTATCCGAAGTAGATACCAAAGTGAGGAAGCAGGCTAATACCTGCGAAGAGAAAAAGAGGGAAGTGGAAACGCTTGCGACAACAACTTGCCAAGTGATTACGAGAGTGTCGGAATTAGAAAAGAAACTTGAAGAAAAACAGAGCTATGTGCCAATCTGTGCACATTGTTCGGAATTGTTGACGAAAGAGGAGCGGTTCGACCCCTTGAAAAAAGGCGGTATACACGCGACGGATTTCATTAAAAACTGTGAAAGAGTTTTACCCAGATCATGGACTAATGAAAAAAAAATTATGCGGTTATTGATGTGTTGGCTGGTGATGCCAAGCGTTGGGGCTTAAACCTCAACATTACGAACCTGACCTTTGACGAGTTTAAAAATTTGTTTCTGGCTGAATACTGGTCAGAGCAAAAACAGCAAAGTGTCTGGCGCGAATTTGTCGTATCGAGGCCTTTCGATGCGAATTCGCGCGGCTCGATGAAGGAGTTTTGTGAGGGCTGGATCCGCAAGTTGGAATATTTGCGTGATCGCCGCACGGAAACCGAAATAGTTTGGGAACTCTACAAGAAGCTTCCAGATAATACAAAACGCTACGTAGGAAGCAATTACAGGACAATCAATGATTTCCTGGAAAGAGTTGAGGACGAGGACAATTGGCGCAATAATCGCGATACTGGTAGAGGCCGTGGTAACAACAACGGGTACCACAGCAACCACAACAATCATAACTATGGGAAAATGCATACCGCAATCTTGGCAGCAATAACAATAGTGGTTCGGGCCGTAATGACAATCGATACACTGCAAATAATAACAGGAATGACGGAAACCAGTATCATACTAGCGTGATACGGGCTTCGCAGAATAGTAATAACGCCAGAGTGTGTGATCAGCCGCCTCAGCAGCATCAGGGGAGCGTATCTGCTGGGACGAGACAGGGAAACCATTAGCCGCGCCAGTGAGGGGCCGACCGGGCGTGGAGAAATTTTGGCGGCCCAATAACAGGAGAAAACCCAGGGGTCGTCGTTATGAAAATTCCGTGTGGAATAATCAACGGCGGGAGAGTGTGCCAGTGTTAGGAGAAAGGAGTGCGCCCACAAGTAGTAGATCAGCTATAGACACGGCGGTAGGAAGTACATTCACTGTCAGTGAGAACAATTTAAGTAGTGTTCCGGAAATCGATTATAAAGTGGCAGCTGTAATACCCACAGCGGAACTGGAGATTGAGTTTAAGAATGATTCGCAAGTGTTGAGAGAAGATCAGATGTCGGATAAAACGTCCGTCATCGAGCGAGGGGATGCAGAGAGGGATGAGGTCTGGTTAAGGCAGTTCGGTCGCTTATCGACGAACTAAGAGATTATAGGGGCCTGTATGGGAAAAGTGTTTATGGGGAGCGCGGGCAGGATTTGCCGCGTTTCGTCCCACAGGAAGATAGTATTTGTGAAGTGATAGAAAGTTCTGGCCCTAACCGGCAGACTTTACTAGAAATAGTTGATGTTAATCGGGAGCACGAGCAAGATGCGTCGTGTTTCGTCCCGCAGGAGTTGAATGTTGAAGTAGTAAAGGAAAGTTCTGGCCCTAACCGGCAGACTTTACCGAAAGTCGTAGTGGTAGAAGTAGCCGACCCATCCGACGCAAGCCTCCAGTTTAAACATTGCGGGAGTATTAAGGAGAAAGATTACGAAAATTTTAGTGATAGCCGGACACGATTGGTAGAAAAGCACGTAGATTACAGCGTGTATGAGGTTAGAAAAAAATGGTTCAAATGGCTCTGAGCACTATGGGACTCGACTGCTGAGGTCATTAGTCCCCTAGAACTTAGAACTAGTTAAACCTAACTAACCTAAGGACATCACAAACATCCATGCCCGAAGCAGGACTCGAACCTGCGACCGTAGCGTATGAGGTTAGAGCTGACATTATACGGTCAGAAGATAACAGTGTGGGTTGCGCAGATCTAGAGGAAGTAATTGCAGATACTACTGGGCACATTTCTCCAGGTAGATTGGCAGATGAGATCAATCTGATTAAAGAGGAATCAACGAAGGTGACAATTAGTGAATTGATAGCAAAGCAACACTCACTAGTTGACGAGTTACAGGATAAGGTTTCGGTATTGGAGGCGAAGCTACAGACTAAGCCTCAGGACAAACGTGTTGAAATTAAAACTGTATGTGAACAGAGGCTGAAAAAGCCGCCAGATAAACCTGATTTAGGATCAAAGCCGGATGGTTTTTTCTGGAATGACCTGGATATAGACGAGGATTTACTGTGGGAAAATAAAGAAACAGTCGAGGACAAGTGTAGACAGATAGTAGTGTCTGTTAATATGCACGACCTACAACTAAACGTGTTGATTGACACCAGTGCAGAATTGAGTGCTGTATCTGGGAAAATATTTGAGTTACTGAAAGACAGACCTGGTATCGTAGTTATGCCAGTAACAGGAGTGAAAATTATCGGTGCTACTGGGAAGGCCAGTAAACCGGTCACAAAACAGATTTTTGTCAACTTCGAGATATGTGGGGCACGATTTGAACAAGAGTTTGTCGTCGTGCCAGACTTAACTACGGAAGTAATTATCGGGTTAGATTGGCTATTAAAGTACCGTGCAGTGATTAATTGCGAAAGCAAAACTTTGACATGTACGTCACAAGATAAAACAATAGTAGTTAGTTTTGACGAGGCAGGAGACGGTGTGCATAGGCAATACCAGCCTATACACATTGTTAACTGGCCGGATGACATTGACGTAGGAATGAGTTTCAACTGCCGTAACGTGAGGAATTTCGGCATTGACAAATGTGTAGATAGTGAATTGGAAGAGATAATCAAATTCCCTCCACGGATTGACATTAATATTGGTGTGAAAAAAAAAGATCGTTGGCGAGAAGTAATGAAGCTAAAAGCTGATGCTCGCATACGTCGTCATGACGCTAAAGCGCGTTTTGCTAAGTTTGCAATCGGAGACTTAGTACTTGTAAAAGCTCATGAGAAATCGAGCGAGATAGACAATGAAATCTCTAAATTTAAGTTTGTTTATAATGGACCATATGAAGTCATTGGTATACCTCACACAAATGCTTATTGCTTAGAGTATCCAAGCTCTGGAAAACTATTAGGTATACGGAACATTGTAGACTTGAAATTGTACCAACCTAGGGTTGATTAATACCACAGAATGGGTAATTTGTACAGTATGTAAATATAGAGTGTAAGATTTAAGGTTTGCTAGATTGCCATGCTTTTACCTGACCAAGGGGACATTAAAGAAGTTGTAATTAATAAGTAATTAATTTTGACTGAATGATTTAAGAGGAACTGATTAGTAATCATCTGAAAAATCCAAGCTGCTAGTTTAAGTTTTCAGCTGAGTCACAGTAGATTAAGGAATGTAAATATGCTTTTGTAACTAGCTGTCAGATTTCATGAATGTGGGTTTTACTAGTCATTGCCGATGTACTTAGACGCTGTTTTAAGTTTCAGGCTAGTACATGCGTGTGATGATGGACAGTGTTGAGTTATCCACTGTGATAGTATTAAGGGACTCCTTGAGATTACTCGGGAGTGAGTTTTCCTAAAGAATTCAGTGAAACAGACGTTCTGGAAATGCCGCTACACAGGCGAGTGAGATCAAGCGTGCCGCACAGGCGGGCGCAACAATACTGGCAAGGTGGAGCCGCTGTCGGTTCTTGGGTCGCTGTCGGCTCTTGTGCCGCTGTCGGCATTCTTTGTACTTGCGAGTACGGAAGGCGGAGTTGTTTTTCTTCCCGGACAGCTGATGTGAAAGAATTCTGCTGTCAATATTTATGTTTTTGTCGATCTACTGTATATTTTTTTCTTGTTTAGCGTTAAGTGGACTCTCATGACGAGATAATAATTATGAAAAGGTTATATAAAATATGTATTCTATGTAATTAATAATTAATCTGCGTATTTTGATCTACCTGTTTTTATGACCATGTACTCTAATTAATTTTGCAAATAGTATTCCATTTCTTATAGTGTTACGAATTTTAATGATTTTGGAATAGCTAAACCATTTTCTATGCTTTCTATGAATTTTAATATGTTGTCAACCTGTTTTATTTTGTGCAAGATGACAGAGTGGAATAAGATTAGGACTGTCTCCACTCAATTTTTATGGTCTAAAAAATTGATTTATGCTTAATTAGACGAATGCTAAATTTTGATGATGTTTTGAGCATATGCATTTCCGCTGTTTATTTTTTGGGACATTTTCTGAGTCTGTTTAGGTTACACGAACATCCTCAGACAATGTGGGGCACGTGTAACGCCGGAAATGCATATCCTCCTATTTCCATCTATTGTACTGTAAGTTTTTTCCTTATTTTGTTACCTGAATATATGACATTTCTGTGCCTTTATATATTGTAATTGTTTTACTATTTGTATATATATATATATATATATATATATATATATATATATATATATATATATATATATATATTTATGCATTTATGTCGATGTATAATTGGTTTGTTTCATAAATATTATTTGTATTTTTACGCTGGGTCTTGCCTAGGGAAAACTGCTATCGAACGATTACATCGATAGGTCGTGTGAAGAATCAAAGTGTGTAGGATCTTTGGTAGTGTTAACTCTGCCGCGTGGAGCGCGGGCAGGGCAGTTGGAGTCTGGCTGGAGTAGCGAGTGGAGCAGGTGTGTGGTGTGACGCTCCCGCGAGTTGCCGCGCTTTCGGGGTTTAGCAGCATGTAATTGCGCTCGACTTGCGATGATAGTTTCTGACATGGTGTCGCGGACGGGAAGCCTTAGCTGGCGCACATCAAGAGCCCGTTTCGTCTGGTGACCGTGTTGAGAAGAAGGCGCGCCAACATCCAGCTTCTGCAACAGCGACGGCCGACAATGAGTGACTGTCGCCACCTCCTCGATCGACGGCTTCAAACCTTCAATCAACTAACAAGGAAGACTAAAACCACGTAAAGTTTCAGAACTGTATGGCAGACCTCAGCTTTTCGAATTGTTCCATTTGCCTCGCAACATTACAGCAACTTAGCATGAACCTTTGTTGCTCATTGTCCCAATTGCATTACCAAGCAGGGACCCTTCCTTTTCCGAAATGAACCCGTGTGTCGTTGAAATTCAGACGCCAGCATTCAAGTACTATCATTGCATTTCATTACTTTAGTTTCAAAGTGCAGTTAAAGCATTCATAGCTGGCTACAGTAGTTAGATTACGCAAGCACAAATTAAGAGTGCGAGTTTTGTTAGCATATTTTAGCTTACCTGTGACTGCAGCTCAGCTTGGTACGTACTAAATTTTACTATTGTTAATTATTCAGAATCATTTAATTCAAGTTCAAAGTTAAATCTCTTATTTCTAAATTGCGTAGAGTCAAGTTGCTTTTGAAATGATTGTTGAGGTAGTCCAAGACTAACCGTATTCTGCTGGATTTCGATGTGCTTCAGAAAGAAAGCTCACTATTAACTTCAGTCACTAAATTAACTTTCGATTTTCCGGTTTTACTAATTCTTTTGCTAAATTAAGTCAGAGTGTAGCGAAATTTATTACTTGTGACAAACTTTCAGTTTTCACACTACACGTGTCAACCTTCAGTTGCCACGCTTCTAGTGCTAATTATATGTGTAATAACCTTTCTTTTTCAGTTACTATAGTAAGTGTCCTTAGGACTGGCGACCGTGATTTCCCCCAAATCTCAAATATCTAATTACCGCTAGTTAATTGTTGACGTAACGGCCGCACATTTACTTTCTTTATTAACTTTACCCCTTTTCAAAATTAATTTCCACCAGTTTCATTTGCATTTTCCCTTTCATTTAGATGTAACCCTTTCCTCCCTCTTTACCGACAGATTAACTTCGGTGACGATTGCTTTCCAAATTTCCCATTAGGTACACGCGGTTTAATTTTTCACTGTCATTAAGGTCGATAAGTGAGGGGGAGGTTACAAGTGGTTGGGATAGGAGTGAGACAGGGTTGTAGCCTCTCCCCGATGTTATTCAATCTGTATATTGAGCAAGCAGTAAAGGAAACAAAAGAAAAATTAGGAGTAGGTATTAAAATTCATGGGGAAGAAGTAAATACTTTGATGTTCGCCGATGATATTGTAATTCTGTCAGAGACAGCAAAGGACTTGGAAGAGCAGTTGAACGGAATGGACAGTGTCTTGAAAGGACGATATAAGATGAACATTAACAAACGCAAAACGAGGATAATGGAATGTAGTCAGATTAAATCGGGTGATGCTGAGGGTATTAGATTAGGAAATGAGACACTTAAAGTAGTAAAGGAGTTTTGCTATTTAGGGAGTAAAATAACTGATGATGGTCGAAGTAGAGAGGATATAAAATGTAGACTGGCAATGGCAAGGAAATCGTTTCTGAAGAAGAGAAATTTGTTAACATCGAGTATAGATTTAAGTGTCAGGAAGTCGTTTCTGAAAGTATTTGTATGGAGTGTAGCCAAGTATGGAAGTGAAACATGGGCGATAACCAGTTTGGACAAGAAGAGAATAGAAGCTTTCGAAATGTGGTGCTACAGATCAATGCTGAAGGTAAGGTGGGTAGATCACGTAACTAATGAGGAGGTATTGAATAGTATTGGGGAGAAGAGAAGTTTGTGGGACAACTTGACTAGAAGAAGGGATCGGTTGGTAGGACATGTTTTGCGGCATCAAGGGATCACAAATTTAGCATTGGAGGGCAGCATGGAGGGTAAAAATCGTAGAGGGAGACCAAGAGATGAATACACTAAGCAGATTCAGAAGGATGTAGGTTGTAGTAGGTACTGGGAGATGAAGAAGCTTGCACAGGATAGAGTAGCATGGAGAGCTGCATCAAACCAGTCTCAGGACTGAAGACCACAACAACAACAACAAGTTCTAGTGGACTGATGACCTCAGATGTTAAGTCCCATAGTGCTCAGATCCATTTGAACCATTTGAAACAAAAACTTTACTGTTACCAGTCATTGTTTATTTATCTCCACGATGTGTTTCAAAGGTTTAAACCTCCATCGTCAGGTGGATTTACATTTGTTAGTATGACATTTTTGTGTGTGTTGTGTTGCGATTTTTTGGAAGAACTTGCCTCATTTGACATACAAAACTTTTATTCCTCTGTGCCAATAGATCCCACACTACAGATAAGCAATGCCAACCTACAAAAGCACAAAAAAATCCTTTCAACACACATTACAGAACTAACAGACCTGCTCTAATTCACACTTTCATACAACTATTTAAAATTTAACAATGAAATCTACAAACAAACAAATGGCCTGGAAATGGGCTCGAATCTTTCCAGATTGCTAGCTGCAATAAGTAATTTAGAAGACAAACTCCTGAATTCCAATCACCATCTCCTCAAAAATATCATCTACTACTATAGGTATTTAGATGATACCATCATTTTAATCAAAGGCACTCAAGATGACATCAGTCAGTTGAACAAATTATTCAACAACTCCCATAACAACATAAAATTCACAGTTGAACACCAAGCAGGGGACAATATAAATTTTTTGGACCTTACCATTAGAATAAAGAATAACAGACATCAGTTTGAAATTTTCCAGAAGCCTACCACAACACATACTACAATCCACAACTCCTCTTGTGACCCCACAGCCCACAAAATGGCAGCATTCCGGTACATGATCAATAGAGCTATCCAACTACCACTCTCTGAAGACAAATGTGAACAAGAAATTGAAATAAAGAAACAAACCGCTATAGCAAATGGTTATAACAGCTCCATAGCAGACACCCTAAATGACTCAATAGTAGCAAAGCAATCACAACACAAAAATGAAAAAGAAAATAACATCTTCCATAAAATCTCCTTTCTAGGTAACATTTCATATCAGATTGGCAATGTCTTCAAACGAGAAGGCATAAGCATATCCTATACCACAGACAACAGGATTGGACAGAAGTTACACCAAAACATCAGCACACGAAAACCACTTCATCACACAGCTGTGAACAAAATTCAATGTTTGGACTGTGACTGCTTGTACATAGGCCAGACAGGCAGATCATTTGAGATTGGGTTCAAAGAACACATGGTAGCACTTAAAAACAAAATATGGCATTCATCAGCAATAGCCACCCACCTGCATGAAATAAAACACTATCTTAACAACACAAGTATCAGCATCCTACACATGCAATCAAAAATAACCCTTTCCACCCTCTCTCTCCCTCTCACTTTATCTCCCTCTCAGTCTGTGAATCCCAACCAAAACTGTTATTTGTGTTTAATTCTACCACTCTAACCAACATGATTATTGTACTGAAAGTTTGTGAAGTGTCATCTCATTGTGTAAACGATTGTGAAGTCTAAGTTATCCAACTGATGATGTGGGTTTAAACATTTGAAACGTGTCGTGGAGGTAAATAAACAGTGACTGGTAACAGTAAACTTGTTGTTTCATTTAATGTCAATATGGTAAAACCTAACCTACAATGTTCGCATTTAAAGACAATTCAGCACCATCTCCAATGGCATTCAAGCTGAGTCCACGCTGTGCTCATAGTGATTCTCTTCTAAGCATTTTGCAGAACTTACATCCAACTCATAGTACAGTGTCAATAACTCCAGAATAAGCACCAGAGACAACCACTCTACGTCAAGCGTCATCCAACATCTCAAATACTTCTGCAACAAATAGATTGTTTGTGGTGTGAAATTCTTGGGAATAAAAGAACCATGTCGTACATGGCTCGGATACTGCAGCTATCAGCACTCAGACTAAGACTGATGTTGTTTCTAACCAGACACATCTAGATTCTCTGCAAGAACAGACCACTACCAGCCACACCTCTTGCTCCCTGTTGGCTTACAAAGACTGTTGGTCTGAGTGTATCCTTACAGAAATCTCACAGAATCCCCCCCAGTGCGCAAGCAAGCAACAGCTACGTGAAGCGAAAGGGCAAGTTACCAAAATATCCTAAATTAATACCAAAGTCTCCTCCGGCGGTACCAGCACGGTCACGGCAGGCTGTGACCTCTCACGTCGTGGGGCTTCTCTGCACCGCACTCTATTTCCGACCACTTCCGACTTCCCTCGACTACTGCTCGCTCACTATTCCTCGCGATAATAATATCTGAGATATTGTAGCCGTCCAACTTTAAAGTTCATTGCCCTTTCACCAAAGGATTTCACTGGAGACAGCTCAGGTGATTGGGGAAGGGCGACACACGTTTCCTCTTGTGTTTTATTACGTCCAATACTCAGTCTATCTTGGCGCTTCAGTATTACCAGGTCGCTACAGAATGACTTTGTCGCCATGGATATAGAACTCAAACATTCCAATACTGAAACAATCCAATGCGAAGTGAGAACAATCGAAAATCAGAAGTATCAGTAAAATCTATTTATTCCCTTAACTGAACAAAGTGAGAAGGGGTAAAGGGATTTCTTGTACATCCTATAGATGAAATACATTTACGTATATTGGTTCAGTGAATGCAACTGCGTATATTATTTCAATTAATCCCAAATACTCGCCTTTCTGAATACTAAAATTTAAATTCCACCAGATCAATAGATCACCTACACCGAGGTACGAGCAGGATTTCCCATCCGTACAAAGCTGGGATGGCATTCCAATACTGGAAAGCCTCAGAAATACTGACAATATAGGAAGGAGAAAATGTTCTTGAAGGCGTGGAATGAAGTTTGTGTCACGGATGGCATTGGAGAAGCGTAGTTCATGCAGCTGGATTAGCCATACTGCTACAGTGGTGTGATGGTTCTCACATCTGCGAAGTAAGCATGAGACCATGGTTCAAGTTCTGGGCGTGGTACAAATTTTAATTCATTTTTTAAGCTACTATCATCATCGAAGATACAGTTGAGACTTACTTGACTCAACGAAAATGTAAGTCCATCAAACTAAAATTTATGTTGGCACTCCGCCTTACATCATTCTGGGTAACTGCTCCTTGATATGTGTTGGTTGTGACCTATTATAACCATTGATCATCGATGATTTAATTAAACAATACCATGTGTTAATGGTGACAGGCGACACTTCAGTTAAGCTACCTATAGGGTACGACCACAACCACCACCACCTACTTATTGTGATTGTGTTGCAGGTGAGGCGTGGCAGCTTGAGGACAAAAGCAACGCCACTCTCAACGTGGACACTGACTGCATGCAGCTGTTGGCGAACGCCCTGGACCACCCCACGTGTCCACTGGAAGAGCTGCCACCAGAAACCATCAAGCAGCGCCAGCAGTGTCGCGTGCAGCTGTGGGACGACATGGTGCAGAGGCGGCCCCACATACCTGTCACCAGCTACCTCGCCTACACGCAGAGGGCAAACGTCAACCTATGTCTACTCGCCTGGATGACAGCCAACTCGCTCAGCATTTGTCAGGACGTCCCCTTTAGTATCACACAGTCAGTGCGTGATGCTCGCTGCTATTTTGATACTCCTGACAACCAATCGTGTCTGGAATCGAAGGTTACAGATGCGATCTGCTCTGTTTCCAGAGCTATTCTATTGCTGAAGTGTCGCGATTTTTATTCCTCTGAGCGTGTCGAGCATTGCAGTGTAGGCCTAATACTTGAAACAAAAGATCGATATGGATCACGGAAATATATATCTTACGAAGAAAGAAGGCCAACGAGAACAACACTGAACTTCAAAGACAGTTTAAACAGAGCCACCTTGAAATACAAGAATTTTAAAATCGATTTTTTAAAACCTTTAGAAATCTCGTTCATAGCAGTAAATTTTGTTTTCCGCTTTTTGACTGCCGCAGTGTACGTGTACCTTCCCGTTTTACGTAATTTACCTGGAAAAATATTCTTGTCCTTTCAGATCACGGGAATCATCCAGATCTTGTGTTCAGAGGTCGTGTATCGTATGACAGGTGTCCCCGACTTACCTACAATCGTACTGATCGATAGCTCTCTCACGCTTCTCAGCTGTATCTGGCTAAACACATTCTGTTACCAAATGTACGCTTGCGTTCGTCACCTGAGGCTTCCAAACGATCTTCTACCTGCTGAGGCAAGCGAAGTATTCCGTCGTCAGGTGTTGCATGCACTAATGCCTTGGATTATAGCATGCACAGTATGTACTGCATTTGAAAAAAACAAGCAATTATTACTTGATCCACAGTCGAGTAATATTTCTCGTCTGTATTTCGGTGTCAGTAGCTTTCAATTTGCTTTGTCTAGGACTGGCGGGGTACTTGTTTATCCGAAATCGGAACTCCTTGCAGCAACTCAAAATATCTACAAACAATAAATTTGCCTCAAAGAAACAACTTGTTTTTATGTCAGTTAAGGCTGTTATTTTAAGCGGAATAGGTGTAATAATTAGAATTGGGCTTCACCAGGCAGAAGGTATTGCACAGCTTGTGTACTATGTTCATATAGCTACGATGGTTCAGGGACCACTGCTGTTCGTTTTTTTCATTTGCAACGAGTCAACGCTCCCTGTACTCAAGAACAGATTATTGGCACTTTGGTATCCGGACATCATCGTTCCGGGGCAGGAGCTCTGTTCGTCGGCAGAGCGAAATCTGGCAAACAGAATCAACGTACAGTTTCCGACTGCGGAAATTTCACTGTAATCCCCACGACTAAAGGGCTGTCTTCATTGTCGATGTGACCAGTTGTAAAGGTTGAATCTAGCTGATGGGTCAGTATGAACTGGAACCGATATCGTACAGCAAGTGCCTCAGTTTTCTCATTTGTTATTTATACATAATCAGGTGCTTATTTGTACATACTCGTGCCTGCCCACAGATTTTAATGCACTGAGATTAAGTAGTTACTTACTAAAACTGAGTCTGAATAAAGATAAGAGGTAAGGTTTTGCCCCACTTCTTGTACCCAACCATATGACGAATTATTGGCAGGAATTTTTTCTGTTCCACTTCAAATAGGACAGCCCGAGATTCGATCTTCGACTGCTCCTCGGAACTACATTTTTATGGAAATTTTGCAGGACTTTCTTCTCCGGCAGTTCTTCGTTTACATGATAATTATTGTTTCACGTTAAACTCTATGTTGAGATGGAATTTTTAATTGTTTCTTTAACTTTTTATACATAATTTTCATTAAAATTATTGATGTTATGTTAAATATGTAAATTTTACATATCTGTGCAAATATTGTACATGCGTATGATTTTCATGCCACGACAAATTAATACTGACATAACATCAGAACAAGATACTAATAAATAACTACTCCCTGAAATGTGGTTTGAACTCAACGCGAAGTGTTAAGGGACAGGGATTGGAGAAAGCGTTTTTGGGACCGTATGGTGACTCGTTCAGCGAGAGATACTTAAAGGTATTACAGAAGAGAGTAAAAATCAAAGTGAGTTCCCTGCGCTAATCTTAAATGATGAAAAACACTATTTAAAAGGGCGCTTGTATAAACAGCACTGAGGAAACAAATACTTTTGCCAGAAGTGAAACTATAGGAGCATACGTTTTCCAGGTGCAGTGTGTCTTTGTCCAAGATATTGTGATTTGTAACCAATAAACTGTCAGCGATTTGTTAAAACAAAAACTGAGTAAGCACACTATGCAAATGAAATCGGTGTCTATGTGAATTTCATATCCAGCCCGTCTGAACATCTTAGCATACAAGGAGCTACATAGGTTTCATTTTCACTGTCAGATTACAACGAATACCACTCTTTTAGCAGGCACAAATAATCTTGACAACGAAGGAGGAGTTGCCACATGGGATACAGCGGAACCAGTAACCGCAGCACCACTCTCCATATTCATACGTCACGCGGCAGGTGCCCTGGGGAACAGTAACGGCAGATGGTGCTACAAACTCGTGTTGCACGTAGCTTTGCAGCCGGCTTCACCATGTTAGATCCCCAAACAAATGAACAGACTACTTTTAACGATTGATTTTTGTGATCTTAATTTCTGTTGTAAGTATTAAATACACTATGTGTTCAAAAGTATCCGGAAACCTGGCTGAAAATGACTTAAAAGTACGTGGCGCCCTCGATCGGTAATGCTGGAATTCAATAGGGTGTTGGCCAACCCTTAGCCTTGATGACAGCTTCCACACTCGCAGGTGCTGGAAGTTTTCTTGGGAAATGGCAGCCCATTCTTCATAGAGTGCTGCACTGAGGAGAGATATCGATGTCGGCCGGTGAGGGCTGGCACGAAGTCGGCGTTCCAAAACATCTCAAAGGTGTTCTATAGGATTCAGGTCAGGACTCTGCGCAAGCCTGTCCATTACAGGGGTGTAACCACTCCGCCACAGCCCATCCATTATGAATATGTGCTCGATCGTGCTGAAAGATGCGATTGCCATCGCCGAATTGCTCTTCAATAGTGGGAAGCAAGAAGGTGCTTAAAACATCAAGGCCTGTGATGTGATAGCGTCACGCAAAACAACAAGGGGTGCAAGCCCCCTCCATGAAAAGCTAGACAACACCATAACACCACCGCCTCTGAATTTCATTGTTGGCACTACACACGCTGGCCGATGACATTCGCCGGGTATTCGCCATACCCACACCCAGCCATCATCGGATCGCCGCATTGTGGACCGTGATTCGTCACTCCACACAACGTTTTTCCACTGCTCAATCGTCCAATGTTTACGCACCTTACACCAAGCGAGACATCGTTTGGGATTTACCGGCGTGATGTGTGGCTTATGAGCAGCCACTCGACAATGAAATCCAAGTTTTCTCACCTCCCTCCTAACTGTCATAGTACTTGCAGTGGATCCTGATGCACTTTGAAATACTGTTGTGATGGTCTGGATAGATGTCTGCCTATTGACATTACGACCCTCTTCAACTATCGGCGGTCTCAGTCAGTCAACAGACGAGGTCGGCCTGTACGCTTTTGTGCCGTACGTGTGCCTTCATGTTTCTACTTCACTATCACTTCGGAAACAGCGGACCTAGGGATGTTTTGGAGTGAGGAAATCTCGCGTACAGACGTATGACACAAGTGACACCCAATCACCTGACCACGTTCGAAGTCCGTGAGTTGCGCGGAGCATCCCATTCTGCTCTCTCACGATGTCTAATGACCACTGAGGTCGCTGATATGGAGTACCTGGTAGTAGGTGGCAGCACAATGCTCCTAATATGAAAAACTATGTTTTTGAGGGTGTCCGGATACTTTTGATCATATAGTGTATTACAGAGCTTCCTTGAATAACGCAGAGAAATAAGTGTTTTTAGATATTTCCCTGGTATGTGTATTTGATCCAGTAATACGAAGTACCCCTCGCACGTTAACACGCCCACTTCCGGGGCAAGGTAACCGCCTGATCGAATCAAAGGTGAATAATTAGCGATCAACGGGGACTCTGTTACGAGAGACGCTAGCGTGAATATGTATACGATTCTCATGCTAATGACTGTCTATTGCTAGACGCCATTTGTAAAACAGATTGGAGCTGATTTATTTGACGGGTATTGACAGAGCTGAAGAAGCCACTGGTGAAGTTTCCGGAAGAATGTGCTGATGAATTACTTCCAGAAGTTTAATTTGTGAGAAATGAACATGTGGCAAGCTTCTATATAGCAGCTTTGGAGAGTTGGTTAGTGATGTTTACTGATGAATCTGCTGGCACAGGTAAGGAAATTTAGGACGTGTTTTCCTGCAATCAAGAGAAATCTGCTTTACATCTACGCATCATATAACCAAACGCGGATTGAATAGCACCGCATCAGTGTCCGAGGATTCTATATTTCATGTTTATGAGCGGTAAATTCACAGGCGAAGGCCGTAGTGGCCGAGCGGTTCTAGGCGCTACGTTCTGGAACCGCGCGACCGCTGCGGTCGCAGGTTCGAATCGTGCTTCGGGCATGGATGTGTGTGATGTCGTTAGGTTAGTTAGGTTTAAGTAGTACTAAGTTCTAGGGGACTGATGACCTCAGATGTTAAGTCCCATAGCGCTCAGAGCCATTTTTGAAATTCACAGGCGACTTGAGATCATCGAAGACTGCTTCTGCACTACGAGATCGACCTGAAGTTTTACTATTACTGGCAGGTCACAATTTTATGTCGGTACATCACTCAGTTTCGGCGAAGACATAGCGATTAATGCTTGTGTTCTGCGAGACTTTGACGACATAACACAGAACCTTTACACCTTGTGCGTTGGTTTGGACTTTGGATAATTAACGAGAATAATCTCACTTAATAACGAGATTAATTTTTATCATCGTAGATGTCGTATCCACAAGATATAATTATGTTCACTTAGTAATCGTAAGTTAATTACTTCAGTTAATCATCAAGTGGATCTTTAAGGTATCACATATATTACATACGTATGTACAGCCTAGAGTGACACTTTATTCTTTACAGTCGTAAATGATGCAGTCTGACATGTTACATCAAACCAGTTCAGTCAGGAGCTACTGTATGGGCGACTGACATTGCGAACGTCGGCTCCAACTTTTGGACGTCTTGACAACTAACCTCCATGTTAAATGTAGCAGTCTTGCATACATTTTCGATCTAAGAACATTGACAGTAGATGCGAACCAAAGTAATGCACGTGTGCATTCAAAGTTATACTTGCGTATTTGTTCTGTAGCACATTTATTACTCAGAGAGGCTTACTGTGAACTAAGTAGTATGTAATTCTTAGCGCTCTTTCGAAAGACAGACCGGTGTGCGCAGCACTATCAGTGTGCTGTAGGCCTAGGATCAGTAGTCTGGCCAGCCAGCCAGAGTCGGGAACAGGAGTGAGAGAAGAAAAGACCGCGTCAGCCGAGGCTAAGGCGTTTAGCTCGGGGCTGAATGCGCGGTTCTGCGAGTATGGCGTGGAAAATGTAGACCACCGTGTTTCTAGCTACAGCAACGACCTACAGCACACCAAAATGAGGTTGCAGACTCCACCTGCGCCAAAACTCCAGCAACGCTAAATAAATCGAACTAGCCAAGAACCCAAGGAAGAAACGTGGTGAAAACAGGCAAAGCAGCCCCAAACGCAACACCTAAAATTCAAATCGTTCACACTGATACAGCTACGTCCCGTTAACAACATCAACCCAAACGACTTCCACTACTGGAACCCATGTCTCTCACGACAAGGAAGATCTACAAGGCATTAGACCCAGATGCAGTGCCATGCCATCTAACGCATCCCAAGCAAGGGCTGTTGATAAAATATCGATATATCGATACGTTTTCAAAAGAAGAAAAAAAAATAGTTTAACATAGCTTGTACGCTATTTCTTCATATCGATATTCTTCAAAAACAGTTGCTGATGCTGAAGAACAACAGTCTAAATGACAAGATTGGCCTTTGTGGTAGGCGGAGACGCGTGAGGAGAAATGACGATGTAATCGTTGTTGCCAACAGAAACTGCGACTTTAACTTCACCACTCAATTTTGACACTAAACCTGCTACGTGACTGGCATTTGCGGAAATGAAAAAAACATGGAAGTTGACATGAAGTGCTTCAGATAACACCGATATGTAACGAAACCCAACGACGGACACATCAGACACCTTTTGTGGTGCCACTTACCTGCAGTTACCATTGTTACCGAAGTGATTATCGGCAAGCGGAACGTGCTAACGTGCTTAGTTTTCATTTTAGTTCTTGCTCTAAGGGGGATAAGTAGGCTGCTAGCTTGTTGTACAGAATGTCTAATAATAAATCATTACTTAGATATGAAGCCCTAAAACTGGCAATATATTTAGAATGTGGAGCCAATATTTTCGCCGGTACGTCGATATTTATGATACCAATATATCGACATCGAGGGTCGATTATGATGTTCTTTAAATATCGATACATCGGATTCCCGACTTTTTTTAAAAAATATCAAGAGTCCAACTCTGGACTAAAGGTACATTCTCCTACGTGCGTAAATTTATCAACGCGTGCTGCGAAATGCGGTTGTGTCTTTCGTTGTCCAATGCGGTGCAGGAAGCTGTGTGAGAAGTTTTCCTGGACGCGAGGTGGTGCGCGTCAGAACGTAAAAAATAGAAAGTGGTGATTCTTTGTATAATTTGACAACTGAACATGATAGAGTGATGCGAAAAATAACTCCTGACATGTTTTTTTTAATGTAATGAAAATTTTGTACTACTGAAAGAGAGGAATACTTGAGTTTTTAAGAAAAGTTGGTTTTACGCGTTACTCGATACCTATCACGCCGTATCTCCTAAACTACACTACTGGCCATTAAAATTGCTACACTAAGAAGAAATGCAGATGATAAACGGGTATTCATTGAACAAATATATTATACTAGAACTGACATGTGATTACATTTTCACGCAATTTGGGTGCATAGATCCTGAGAAATTAGTACCAAGAACTTTCCTCATGTCAGCACGTTGTAGGTGTTGCCACCGGCGCCAACCTTGCGAGCGTGCTCTGAAAATCTAATCATTTGCATACCACAGCATTTTCTTCCTGTCGGTTAAATTTCGCATCTGTAGCACGTCATCTTCGTGGTGTAGCAATTTTAATGGCCAGTAGTGTACGAGGTGCATTCAAGTTCTAAGGCCTCCGATTTTTTTTCTAATTAACTACTCACCTGAAATAGATGAAACTGGCGTTACTTCTCGACATAATCACCCTGCAGATGTACACATTTTTCACAACGCTGACGCCATGATTCCATGGCAGCGGCGAAGGCTTCTTTAGAAGTCTGTTTTGACCACTGTAAAATCGCTGAGGCAATAGCAGCAAGGCTGGTGAATGTGCGGCCACGGAGAGTGTCTTTCATTGTTGGATAAAGCCAAAAGTCACTAGGAGCCAGGTCAGGTGAGTAGGGAGCATGAGGAATCACTTCAAAATTGTAGAAACTGTTGCGTAACGTTAGCTCGATGTGCGGGTGCGTTGTCTTGGTGAAACAGCATATGCGCAGCACTTCCCAGACGTTTTTATCGCAGTGCTGGAAGGAATTTGTTCTTCAAAACATTTTCGTAGGATGCACCTTTTACCGTAGTGCCCTTTGGAACGCAATGGGTAAGGATTATGCCCTCGCTGTCCCAGAATATGGACACCATCATTTTTTCAGCACTGGCGGTTAGCCAAAATTTTTTTGGTGGCGGTGAATCTGTGTGCTTCCATTGAGCTGACTGACGCTTTGTTTCTGGACTGAAAAATGGCATCCACTTCTCATCCATTGTCACAACTGACGAAAAGAAAGTCCCATTCATGCTGTCGTTGCGTGTCAACATTGCTTGGCAACATGCCACACGGGCAGCCATGTGGTCGTCCATCAGCATTCGTGGCACCCACCTGGATGACACTTTCCGCATTTTCAGGTCGTCATACAGGATTGTGTGCACAGAACCCACAGAAATGCCAACTCTGGAGGCGATCTGTTCAACAGTCATTCGGCGATCCCCCAAAACCATTCTCTCCACTTTCTTGATCATGTCATCAGACCGGCTTGTGCAAGCCCGAGGTTGTTTCGGTTTGTTGTCACACGATGTTCTGCCTTCATTAAACTGTCGCACCCACGAACGCACGTTCAACACATTCATAACTCCATCACCACATGTCTCCTTCAACTGTCGATGAATTTCAATTGGTTTCACACCACGCAAATTCAGAAAACGAATGATTGCATGCTGTTCAAGTAAGGAAAACGTCGCCATTTTAAGTGTTTAAAACAGTTCTCATTCTCGACGCTGGCGGTAAAATTCCATCTTCCGTACGGTGCTGCCATCTCTGGGACGTATTGACAATGAACGCGGCCTCATTTTAAAACAATGCGCATGTTTCTATCTCTTTCCAGTCCGGAGAAAAAAAATCGAAGGCCTTAGAACTTGAATGCGCCTCGTAAACGAGAAGAAAAAGGAGATCCATTGTGAGAAAATATTGTTCAGAGCAAGCCTAGGAGAGGAAAAGCAAAAGCGGACCACTTGGTACTACTGGCGGTATTCTGATAGGGCATTCGGATAACAAAATGGTATTTACTCTAGGCATCGACGATAATCCGCCAGTCCGTTTGCCAAAAGTGGGTAGCAGAATAGTTCCTGGCATGCAGCGGCTGCAGTATCTGCGCAAGCGCTGCGTTGTACATTCACACATTCTGTTTGCTTATCTAAACCAAGCCAAGTGCAATGCTGGATCGCCAGCCGCTCAGTGCGAAATGTTGCCCAATGACCTCTGTGTAGAAAACTGTTGCAATGAGGCGGGGATTAACACCCTTTTCTGTTCTTTGGGTTTGTGCAGTAGAATCACATCGTTCAGAAGAGAAACCATTGTGGTGCAGAAAGTATCTTCGCATTAAGTGTTCGGAAATACATTTCTTAGAGGCAACCTTTACTATATTAACTTTCCAGCAATCGTAACGTGGTCATGCTCCGTGGCTTCTGCAATCTTCCGTGAATCAGTTGGGACACAATCCAGTGATTGCAAATCAGAAGATTCAATATCTAAGCAAGAAGCTTCCAGTGTGTAGAGTGCTGCATCTGTGCTGACAGATAAACAAGACAATGTGCCAGCATTTGCATGGTGAGCCGTCGAATGATACTGAATTTCGTACTCAGAGTTTGACAAGAGTAGAGACTAACGCTGGAGCTTTTGCGCCGTGCGGTCAGGAACTTGTTTCGATGGATGAAACAACTCAGTCAGACACTTATTGCGGTCCGTGACCAGATAACATTTTGTTCCATACAGATAAAGATGAAATTTGGTGTTGTATGTATGTTAACTGTGGACCTAGAAACAATGTAGAGGCTCCGTCCCCTCCGCAGTCGCAGTGGTCCACACTCCCCTCACGACTACCACAGTCCACTTCACCCCTCTGCCACCCACACTGAACCCAGGGTTATTGTGCGAGTCGGCCCCTGGTGGATCCCCCCCCCCCCCCCCCTATGTTTGCGTGGTAGAGTAATGGTGGTGTACACGTACATGGAGAACTTGTTTGCGCAGCAATCGCCGACATAGTGTAGCTGGGGCGGAATAAGGGGAACCAGCCCGCATTAGCCGCGGCAGATGGAAAACCGCCTAAAAACCATCCACAGACTGGATGGCTCACCGTACCTCGACACAAGTCCGCCGGGCGGATTCGTGCCGGGGACCAGGCGCTCCTTCCCACTCCGGGAAGCTCAACTAATCAACTAATCGGGTGGGCAGAAATTTGGTGACACCATATATTATAACCAGGGCTTCCTTCTCCACCTGACTATTATTAATCTGAGCACTGTTTAAAGTTTTAGAAGCAGACTCAATGAGGCGTTCCGTTTTGCCAATTTTGTGGGATAAACTGCCCCAATGCTACGGGATGAGGCACCTAGTGCAAGCGCAAGTGATTTGACAGGTTGGTAGTGCGTAAGGCAAGGATGACGAATCAGTGCATTTTTTCTGTCTTTGACAAACTTCATAAGAGTCTTTTGTGCAGTGGAACGAACAAACTAAGGGCATATGGACTATCAGACCAACTGTGTGATTGGATTGAAAAGTTCTTAGATAGCAGAACGCAGCATGTCTTTCTCAGTGGAGAGCTGTCTTCCGAAGTAAGAGTGATTTCACATGTGCCGCAGGGGAGTGTCGTAGGAGCGTTGCTATTTACAATATACATAAATGACCTTGTTGATAACATCGGAAGTTCACTGAGGCTTTTTGCGGATGATGCTGTGGTATATCGAGAGGTTGTACAATGGAAAATTGTACTGAAAAGCAGGAGGATCTGCAGCGAATTGTCGCATGGTGCAGGGAATGGCAATTGAATCTCAATGTAGACAAGTGTAATGTACTGCGAATACATAGAAAGACAGATCCCTTATCATTTAGCTACAATATAGCAGGTCAGCAACTGGAAGCAGTTAATTCCATAAATTACCTGGGAGTACGCATTAGGAGTGATATGAAATGGAATGACCATATAAAGTTGATCGTCGGTAAAGCAGAGACCAGACTGGGATTCATTGGAAGAATCCTAAGGAAATGCAATCCGAAAACAAAGGAAGTAGGTTACAGTACGCTTGTTTGCTCACTGCTTGAATACTGCTCAGCAGTGTGGGATCCGTACCAGATAGGGTTGATAGAAGAGATAGAGAAGATCCAACGGAGAGCAGCGCGCTTCGTTACAGGATCATTTAGTAATTAGTAATCGCGAAAGCGTTACGGAGATGATAGATAAACTCCAGTGGAAGTCTCTGCAGGAGAGACGTTCAGTAGCTCGGTATGGGCTTTTGTTGAAGTTTCGAGAACATACCTTCACCTAGGAGTCAAGCAGTACATTGCTCCCTCCTACGTATATCTCGAGAAGAGACCATGAGGATAAAATCAGAGACATTAAAGACCAAACAGAGGCATATCGTCAGTCCTTCTTTCCACGAACAATACGAGACTGGAATAGAAGGGAGAACCGATAGAGGTATTCAAGGTACCCTCCGCCACACACGGTCAGGTGGCTTGCGGAGTATGTATGTAGATGTAGATGCAGAACATTTTTACGTCCGAGGTGGCTCAGAGGCGCGGCAATTTCCGCCGCCTTAAGAATGAACTTTAGGTAGTGAGTCAATTTTCCAAGACCGGCTTGCAGTTCATAAGTTCTTAGGAGATGGCACTTGCTGAATTGTCTGCAAGTGTTTCATCGAAGGACGAGCACCACTCGCATCGGCGATACGTCATAAGTACTCAGTCACTGTGTTGAAGAAAAACAGTTCTCCAAGTTGAAACATCCCCTTAGAAAAATTTATGAATTACTGTGCTGGTAAACCTCTTACGTTATTTGTTTTTCAAACATCTGAGCAAAACTGAACGTGCTCAGACATTTCTTTCTTTACTAAACTGACACACAATATTTTTAGCGCAACGCAGTCTGACTTTCAACAATCCCTACAAAAGAATGGCCCTGACTAACAATAACCTATACCTTTCATGAATCACTTACCTCACAAAAATCTTCGTTACTCGAACTACTGCAATACAGCGTGCGCCAATACTGCCAGCTAAATAAAAGATTCTAACTACTGAAGGCACTAACTACTGATAGACGTAGTCAGCAAATGATAGATTTTGATAAGATCGTCCGCTCTCAAAATCCTGCCATCTCTCTCCTCACATCCACCAATGTTGGCGGCTCATCTCCAACTGCGCAATACTACGCGCTGTTCACATCCAACTGCCCAACACTACAATAGGAAATATTGCAACAATGAAAACGAGCCATAGATTGCACACGGCACAGTCAGTGATTTTCATACAGAGCGCTACGTGGCGTTGCCAACATAAAAACTTAAACAGCCTACTTACAAAGTCACATTGAGGGCAGCCTCAGTTACAACTTGAAAAAGACAATAGAAATTTTTAGGGTGTTGTTCCGGTGTTTGAGCAGAGACGATTGTGTCGTCAAGGCAATGAAAACAAGGATTCACCTTCGACGTTAAGCGTTCGAGAAATTTTTGAAACTATGCAGGAGGGAAAACACTTTCAAAAGGAAGACATTCTTATTCAAACAAGCCGACATGAGTATTCACAACTAAAAGTTTCTTTTCTCTTTGTCCATTGGTAACTGAAGACAGGTTTCTACAAAATCAGTTTTTGAGAAGAACTGTCCTCACGCTAGAGGATCAAGCAATTCATCTCACCAAGAGACCGGGAAGGAATCAATGACTGTCTGTAAATTTACCATGCGTTTGAAATCGGTACAAAGACGGATCTTCCCATATGGCTTACGAATGACGAGTAAGGATGATGTCCACTGATTTAGTGAAACAGGTTTTAAGACATTAACGAATTCTAGTCTCTGAATTTCTACGGCCACGACGTCGCGTAGTATATGCGGCACAGGGCGTGCGCGACAAAATTTGGGTTGCGCGTTAAGTTTCAGCGTAATGAGATCCTGAAAATCTTTTGAACATCCAAGAGTACTGTCGAACAAATATTTTTTGATACTTGTCATAGAGTTGTTGAACTGCGGTATGGGAAATTCTTGTGCCAATGACAAGCCCACTGTCGTGGAAGTCTAATACAAAGGAATCAAAAGCATCCACACAGAAAATATTTGGGATCGTGCTTGGGCGGACTACAGTGAAAGGGATTTTCTTAGTCATGCTTTTGTATTTTGCTTGTCAGCGGCTCGTTCCAAGAATTGAAATGCTGTATTCATTACACGAAAAAAAAAATGGTTCAAATGGCTCTGAGCACTATGGAACTTAACATCTCAGGCCATCAGTCCCGTAGAACTTAGAACTACTTAAACCTAACTAAGGACATCACACACATCCATGCCCGAGGCAGGATTCGAACCTGCGACCGTAGCGGTCGCGCGGTTCCATACTGAAGCTTTTCGCGGATGATGCTGTAGTATACAGAGAAGTTGCAGCATTAGAAAATTGTAGCGAAATGCAGGAATATCTGCAGCGGATAGCCACTTGGTGCAGGGAGTGGCAACTGACCCTTAACATAGACAAATGTAATGTATTGCGAATACATAGAAAGAAGGATCCTTTATTATATGATTACATGATAGCGGAACAAACACTTGTAGCAGTTACTTCTGTAAAATATCTGGGAGTATGCGTGCGGAACGATTTGAAGTGGAATGATCATATAAAATTAATTGTTGGTAAGCCGGGTACCAGGTTGAGATTCATTGGGAGAGTCCTTAGAAAATGTAGTCCATCAACAAAGGAGGTGGCTTACAAAACACTCGTTCGACCTATACTTGAGTATTGCTCATCAGTGTGGGTTCCGTACCAGGTCGGGTTGACAGAGGAGATAGAGAAGATCCAAAGAAGAGTGGCGCGTTTCGTCACAGGGTTATTTGGTAAGCGTGATAGCGTTACGGAGATGTTTAGCAAACTCAAGTGGCAGACTCTTCAAGAGAGGCGCTCTGCATTGCGGTGTAGCTTGCTCGCCAGGTTTCGAGAGGGTGGGTTTCTGGATGAGGTATCGAATATATTACTTCCCCCTACTTATACCTCCCGAGGAGATCACGAATGTAAAATTAGAGAGATTGGAGCGCGCACGGAGGCTTTCAGACAGTCGTTCTTCCTGCGAACCATACGCGACTGGAACAGAAAAGGGAGGTAATCACAGTGGCACGTAAAGTGCCCTCCGCCACACACCGTTGGGTGGCTTGCGGAGTATAAATGTAGATGCAGATGAACCGCTAGGCCACCAGAGGCCGGCCTCATTACACGAGTTGAGATGCAGGCTCAATGTTAGCAACGGTGGTAGGCCAATTGTTTCATATGTATCTAGGTTAGGCAACGTGACAGAAGCTGCGGTGTCTAGTTGGAAAGGCACTGACTGGTTACAAATTTGCAATGTAAACCACAGTTGGTGGTGTATTCTCTGAATACAACTGTCCTTTCCGTGTTGTGGAAAACTGTTGACAGTTTCCACCTGTGCACTAGATCGTTTTCGTGAATTTGGAGATTGGGAGAGCCTTTTCGAAGTGTGTGGTATTCGCATTTAACGCCTGTGTAGAGTCGTGTACCGCAAGGAAGCAAGGCAGAGGATGTTATGGGTAACCAGTACCCACTTTCTAAACACAAATGCACACATGGATTAATACGGTTCTTTATTTGATCTGGAAACATTTACTTGAATAGTGTTCCGGCGTAACGTCAAGTGCCAGCAGGTCGACGTGGAACGTAGCAGCAGGGATGGCTGTGAGACAACGTCAGCCAACAAGACACTGACTGACCCGTCTCCAGAACGACACCGAGGCCGGAGCTACCTCTACACGAAGAGAATATAAGCGCAACGCGGCCTAGCCGCGTAAAAGTCTGTTGCCGAGCGGCTCTAGGCGCTTCAGTCCGGAACCGCGCTGTTGCTGCGTTCGCAGGTTCGAATCCTGCCTCGGACATGGATGTGTGTGATGTCCTTAGGTTTTTTACTTTTAAGTAGTCCTACGTCTAGGGGACTAATGACCTCAGATGTTAAGTCCCATAGTGCTTAGAGCCATTTTTTTTTTTTTTTTTTTTTTTTTTGCCTAGGCGCGGCCCGAGTGAAAGACGAGCCGTCATTCAAATGATACAGCAGGGACTTATGAACTGTATTGTTTTGCTTCCACTGGAATTGTACCGGGTAATCAAAAAGTCATTATAAATTTGAAAACTTAATAAACCACGGAATAATGTACACTACTGGCCATTAAAATTGCTACACCACGAAGATGACGCGCTACAGATGCGAAATTTACCCGACAGGAAGAAGATGCTGTGATATGCAAATGATTAGCTTCTCAGAGCATTCACGCAAGGTTGGCGCCGGTGGCGACACCTACAACGTGCTGACATGAGGAAAATGTTTCCAACCGATTTCTCATACACAAACAGCAGTTGACCGGCGTTGCCTAGTAAAACGTTGTTGTGATGCCTCATGTAAGGAGGAGAAATGCGTACCATCACGTTTCCGACTTTGATAAAGGTCGGATTGTAGCCTATCGCGATTGTGGTTTATCGTATCGCGACATTGGTGCTCGCGTCGGTCGAAATCCAATGACTGTTAGCAGAATATGGAATCGGTGGGTTCAGGACGGTAATATGTAACGCCGTGCTGGATCCCAACGGCCTCGTATCACATCTTATCCGCGTGGCTGCAACGGAACGTGCAGCCACGTCTCGATCCCTGAGTCAACAGATGGGGACGTTTGCAAGACAAAAACCATCTGCACGAACAGTTCGACGACGTTTGCAGCAGCATGGAGTATCAGCTCGGAGACCATGGTTGCGGTTACCCTTGTCGCTGCATCACAGACAGGAGCGTCTGCGATGGTGTACTCGACGACGAACCTCGGTGCAAGAATGGCAAAACGTCATTTTTTCGGATGAAACCAGGTTCTGTTTAGAAAATCACGATGGTCTCATCCGTGTTTGGCGAGGCGACATCGCGGTGAACGCACATTGGAAGCGTGTATTCGTCATCGCCATACTGGCGTATCACCCGGCGTGATGGTATGGAGTGACACTGGTTACACGTCTCGGTCACCTCTTGTTCGCATTGACGGCACTTTGAACAGTGGACGTTACATTTCAGATGTGTTACGACCCGTGGCTCTACCCGTCATTCGATCCCTGAGAAACCGTACATTTGAGCAGGATAATGCGCGACTACATGTTGAGGTCCTGTACGGGCCTTTCTGGATACGGAGAATGTTCGACTGCTGCCCTGGCCACCACATTCTCCAGATCTCTCACCAACTGAAAACGTCTGGTCAATGGCGGCCGAGGAACTGGCTCGTCACAATACGCTAGTCACTACTCCTGGTATCGTGTTGAAGATGCATCGGCAGCTGTACCTGTACACGCCATCCAAGCTCTGTTTGGCTCAATGCCCAGGCGTATCAAAGCCGTTATTACGGCCAGAGGTGGTTGTTCTGGGTACTGACTTATGCACCGAAATTGCGTGAAAATGAAGTCACATGTCGGTTCTAGTATAATATATTTGTCCAATGAATAGCAGTTCATCGTCTGCATTTATTCTTGGTGTAGCAATTTTAATGGCAAGTAGTGTATTTGCATGAATTGTTGTCTAGCGATCGGAGAAAGCAGGCCTCCTAGGCACCCTTTATTAGGCGAGTCGGCAGAACACAACAGAGTCCATGTTTTGTGGTACAAGCTCATCAGTAATAGACCACTTGCAGACTGATGTAATGTCAGCATCGGTATCCTTGCTATTACAAACTTCCCTGCTAGGAAAAGTGCAATTCTGGTTGAGATAAACTAGTCCCACTGTGTCACGAATCTGGTGGCAGTGAGCTGTGCTAGCCTGTGACGAGCTACACCTGCTCTGCGAGCAAACTGACAGACGCCAACAGACACGAAACTGGATGACCGAGTAAGGCCCTCTGGCCAGCGACGGCAGCCTAAATACTCGCTGTCGAGTGGGCGCTGGCGGTGTGTTGCTTGTGGGTGTGTCTCTGTTCTCTCTCATTAAAGGCGCGGTTGATGCAATGCATACAAACCGATCCTCGTGCTTCACCTTTGCCGCTCGGTGTGAAAGCGACAGCTTACGCCAGCAGAGTTCATTGTTTGATTTTAGAGCAGGGAGAGCGGAAGAATCTGAACAGGAAATGACATTAGGTCCATCCGTTTCTGCTTCGCATTGTTCCCGTGTGAAACACAGGACGACCCTCTACTCTTTTGCAGGCGGAACGGATTTGTATGCCCTGTTAGATGGCAAAAGTTGCATTCGCCTTGTCTGATGAAGCAATTTTTTCGATCATGGCTGACAAAGCATTTCACACATGATTTCGCCTTGCCTAGGGCTGGGGCAGTGTAACTAGGGTTGCGCAGGTGCGGCAAACGCTGTGTAAGTGAAGCGATAACTGATAGACGTTGTATGGCTAAGTCATGAGTTTGGCAGGAATTGATAACTTTAAGCACTTACTATGGCTACGGTTGCGATGCATTGGAATTTGCACCCTCGATCTCTGACCTGATATGTTCTGAATAATAGCATTGCCCCAAAGACACAATCGAATTTACAGTCTCTAGACATGCCCTGCAATTCTGTGACTCATTCTTTGTACGATTAATAACTGCGACGTTGCTTGCAGAAAAAAATACAATGCAGCAGAAACAACTATTTGACTCTCAAAAGATTCGTCTTGTCTTGCAATTATGACTGATAAGCAGAGATACGGATTCAAAGGGGAAGTACACTGAAAGTCGAACACTTCTTATTACGAAAGTTTATTAATTTTCAGTTGCCTAATAATTTTTTTTATACATAGCCTGAACAGTTGAAAATGTACCCTACCATTTAGCCAGCCCGGTTAGCCGTGCTGTATCACACACTGCTTTCCGGGCGGGAAGACATCCGGTCCCTGGCACGAATCCGCCTGGCAGCTTGGTGTCGAGGTCCGGTTCCAAGATACTTCTCCAGGTGGGTAAAAAATGAATGTGCACAATGGAAAATACTGAACACTAAATGAAGATTTGGCCATGTCTGACTACACCCTGAAACAGATCTTAGGATATCTTAATAATGATTTCTCCTCCTTCTTGCTCCTTAACATACACTCCTGGAAATGGAAAAAAAACACATTGACACCGGTGTGTCAGACCCACCATACTTGCTCCGGACACTGCGAGAGGGCTGTACAAGCAATGATCACACGCACGGCACAGCGGACACACCAGGAACCGCGGTGCTGGCCGTCGAATGGCGCTAGCTGCGCAGCATTTGTGCACCGCCGCCGTCAGTGTCAGCCAGTTTGCCGTGGCATACGGAGCTCCATCGCAGTCTTTAACACTGGTAGCATGCCGCGACAGCGTGGAGGTGAACCGTATGTGCAGTTGACGGACTTTGAGCGAGGGCGTATAGTGGGCATGCGGGAGGCCGGGTGGACGTACCGCCGAATTGCTCAACACGTGGGGCGTGAGGTCTCCACAGTACATCGATGTTGTCGCCAGTGGTCGGCGGAAGGTGCACGTGCCCGTCGACCTGGGACTGGACCGCAGCGACGCACGGATGCACGCAAAGACCGTAGGATCCTACGCAGTGCCGTAGGGGACCGCTCCGCCACTTCCCAGCAAATTAGGGACACTGTTGCTCCTGGGGTATCGGCGAGGACCATTCGCAACCGTCTCCATGAAGCTGGGCTACGGTCCCGCACACCGTTAGGCCGTTTTCCTCTCACGCCCCAACATCGTGCAGCCCGCCTCCAGCGGTGTCGCGACAGGCGTGAATGGAGGGACGAATGGAGACGTGTCGTCTTCAGCGATGAGAGTCGCTTCTGCCTTGGTGCCAATGATGGTCGTATGCGTGTTTGGCGCCGTGCAGGTGAGTGCCACAATCAGGACTGCATACGACCGAGGCACACAGGGCCAACACCCGGCATCATGGTGTGGGGAGCGATCTCCTACACTGGCCGTACACCACTGGTGATCGTCGAGGGGACACTGAATAGTGCACGGTACATCCAAACCGTCATCGAACCCATCGTTCTACCATTCCTAGACCGGCAAGGGAACTTGCTGTTCCAACAGGACAATGCACGTCCGCATGTATCCCGTGCCACCCAACGTGCTCTAGAAGGTGTAAGTCAACTACCCTGGCCAGCAAGATCTTCGGATCTGTCCCCCATTGAGCATGTTTGGGACTGGATGAAGCGTCGTCTCACGCGGTCTGCACGTCCAGCACGAACGCTGGTCCAACTGATGCGCCAGGTGGAAATGGCATGGCAAGCCGTTCCACAGGACTACATCCAGCATCTCTACGATCGTCTCCATGGGAGAATAGCAGCCTGCATTGCTGCGAAAGGTGTATATGCACTGTACTAGTGCCGACATTGTGCATGCACTGTTGCCTGCGTCTATGTGCCTGTGGTTCTGTCAGTGTGATCATGTGATGTATCTGACCCCAGGAATGTGTCAATAAAGTTTCCCCTTCCCGGGACGATGAACTCACGGTGTTCTTATTTCAATTTCCAGGAGTGTATAAATCACAACATAAACATAAATGGATGATTAAGGGAACTAGTAAGTATAAAATGATGAATCCCCTTTCAGTTTATACGTTTATTGTAGATTAAAAAACCTTTATATTACAACTCTTTATATAGCAATTTCTAATGGACATAAAGAGATACCAAAGAATTTCCTAACTAATACGATTGATCAATTACTCAAATGTGTCCCTTTTTTGGCTACGCGATCTAATATAAATAACGCGAAATGACTGATATCGGCTACGTACCAAACACTAGAAGACACTACTTTCAAAGATGATCTACAGTGGTGTGCAACCTCAGAGGAAATAAAATTTACGTGATCACAGCTGTTTAGATTTATAGCTCTAATAAACCGAAGCAATTAGCGATATCACCGTATGTACTGCATCTGGTGCGTCGAAGTGATGGTTCTCATACATGGCCCGCATCTCGTGGTCGTGCGGTAGCGTTCTCGCTTCCCACGCCCGGGTTCCCGGGTTCGATTCCCGGCGGGGTCAGGGATTTTCTCTGTCTCGTGATGGCTAGGTGTTGTGTGCTGTCCTTAGGTTAGTTAGGTTTAAGTAGTTCTAAGTTCTAGGGGACTTATGACCACAGCAGTTGAGTCCCATAGTACTCAGAGCCATTTTTTTTCTCATACATGTCTGCGACGATAGAAGAACTCCAGACACAAAATAAAAACTCTTTCTAACACTATGACGGCAGAAGGCGGTCCTCTGACTAGTATTATCTAATACTGTGTTCTCCTCTCTGTGTTCTAGAGATAAAAAACGCGAGTTCCCAGCCACAAGGATAGAATTCAGATAACGTCTCCACGTGAGTATAGACGAGGAAGTGCTCTCAACCACTGAACACTGCGTACTCAATGACGACTTCCTACCGTGTGATGATGTCCAGAATCATATAAGTTCGCAACAGTACAGTGCCTAACCGTTCTAACTATAAAAATTTCCTGAGAGCAAAGACAGCAAGTCCGTCTGTACCAACAAAAGCAGTTACTGAGCGGCTGTCAAAGCCGGGCGCTCAAATCGGAAGACCTTTTCTCTCCACCGCTGGCTTCTCAGCAAAACTCGGCTCCCCTAAATCGTAACTGCAGAAGGCCAATCCTATTCTCGAGACCACGGAGTATTCACCCTCTCTACAGATTCTTCCGACCGCCGACCAACCATAGTTTAGTCTTTTGTCGTCCAGCGCGGAAAATTTTGGAGGAAATGCCTATACTCATACAATGGTACGCTTCTCAAAGTAAAAATCCTTGGAAACTACCCAGCCTGGGATTTCTGAGGTAACGCTTCCCCGTTCCCCTCTGCTGCATCCAACATTTTCAGAGTTTCCGAAGTATCCTTCCGGCCCCACTACAATACGGGCTGGCCACCGCTGTATTGTGCTTCCACGCTCAGGTGCCCAGGCCGTCCGTCTTGGCACTTCCTGTGTGAAGCAAGACCAACACACCTGTGCGGGCGTTACCACCCAGGGGTTGCGTTACGCCTCCCGTTTGATTTCCACTGGCGTTCAAACCTGTACTAGTATAGGCAATCATTCATTACGCCATTTTGATAATAAAGACACTCTGTCACCTTTCAGGCAATAAGCGTTAACAACTATTTGCAAGGTGTACATGACAGTGTCAGTCTTCTTTAAATATTAATATATACATTATACAATCTATCAAATAATACCTAATTGCTGTTCTAAATCACGGAAAAGTATGTAGATGAGTGCTTGTAAGGTGCGAAATTATAGCCACCTTACAATACCCCCAAGTAATGAACTATTTTCTACTGTGATGTGGTAATTCTTATAGTATTCTCTCATCCAGTACAAAATAATATAACCAACAATTATCTGTACAAAGGAATTAATATAAATATGAGGACAGAGGAACAACTGAATCATGATATGTCCTAATACAGTCATTCTGCGTTCATCATGGGCTTACTGCCATACATTTCTTTACTACATGTTTATTTTAATCTGTCTGCTCCTTACGTTTGGACCATTTTTTGGGTCATGCCTATTGGAATTTACAATGACACACAAAACAACCCATGTTATCGAAGGAAGTTTACTAACATTACACATTTTTTCTCTTTCAATAATGGCAGTTCCCATCTTTCTTTAGACTTGCGGCCCATGCTCTCTGTCATTCACCCATCCCTAAGACATAGGTTGAAGCAAGAAATACTAAAGTAAAGTATCCTAATCTTTTCAGAGTGGTTGTCTAATAAATTACACGTTCTTCAGTTAGCCATTATTGTGCAAAACAAGCAGTTATGTCAATTATTCTTTAGGTTTTCTATTGGTCGTTATACAATTATATAAAATTCTGTGAAAAATTCTGTGTAATTTTACTTGGTCATATTTGTTCTCTTGGCTTACATTTAAAAAACATCATTTCATAAACTGATTGTCCAAGTGTAGTGTTTCCCAAACGTGTATACTCTATAAAAATTTCAAAAACCTTATGTTCTAAAGCGTTATTTGACAAACTGCATTTACATTTACTGTGAAAACTACTATTTGTAATAATTGTTTGTATCGACCACCAATTTTAACTAATGTTCTTGTTTACAGTGTATACAAATATAATACATTAAAACATTAAAATCCGTAGCAACTTTATCAAAGAGAATGAGACACAATAATTTTACATGAATAAATACAGAAATATTTTCTTGAGACTACCCAGAAAAAATAAGTACAATATGTTTACAGAAATGATAAATATCGATAACTTATTTTGTGAGTGTAACTGTTTGGTGTTCATTACATTATACACTTTTTTTATCAAGAGTCACACACTGATTCAGATTTCACAACACACTTTCATCTTCATTTATGTATGGGGATGGAAGCTACAGTTTTTTGTGAAGTTTAGGAACTGAAGATGGATTGAGATTGGTCATGGTGGCTTTGCAAGTCAGTCTTTGGATCCTCAGCCCATTGTTGATCCTGTCAGGTTACAAGTCTCTCGCAGAGTTGATGCTGTGGAAGGATCCTCGGAATACACAGCAAGGTAAGTGGGTGCATGTTTTGAAACAGCCAAGTTTTCGTCCAATTTGCACACAGTATGTGGGAGGTACATTCAGGTAGGATCTTTAAAGCTCACCTAGAATTCTTCTGCGACACCCACGAGAAGTGTAATTGTATCTAGTCTTCAGTTCTTCGTGTTTCTTCTTTTTACTATGTTTGTATTACTACTCTTCTGTTCTTCATGTTGCTTCCTTCTCTTGATATAAATGTTGTGTTTTGGATATGGATATTGGTAATTGTGGACAGGTACGTTATCTGTTTGGTGACATTATGCATGGAACCTGAGTCGTTATATGTGACTCAGATTGCTCAGAAGTCAGTGCCAGGTGACTGACTGCTACAGATTATGATGTTTATCAGTCTCTGTCTGGCAGAGAACAGCAGAAGGAAAAGCAAATAGAGTTTACAGTTCCGTACAGCTATTAGCATATGTGCTGTAGGCTTAACTGACTGTATTATGTGTGCAATTTGTTTATCTTGTCTACATCGTGTAGTGCAACAGCGGAGAAAAGTCATTAGTGGCCGTTTAAACACTCGTCTCGACCCGACTCAGCAGGGATGCTGCAGATGGGCGCTTGTTACCTACTCTGTTGTAGCCGGCTGTCTTCAGGCAGCCCCATTTGAATAGGCGAGATGATTGCTCGCGTCCATGACATGGCTTTGGCTTACTGACAGTGTCCCTTTCTTGCTTTTTTCCGCAGCTGTGAAGTTAGCCTCCCGTTCCATCTGCACATCACATTGTTGCTTCTAGTGTGTCTCACAAAAGTTTCTTTTTGTGACACCTGTGCTCACTAATATATACAATTAGTTTCCAATTTACGCAAATACTATACAATACATAAAACAAAATCATTGACGTTTTTCTGTTATGAAGTATAAATTTTTAAGTAGCACTCACTAGTGAGGTCATTTATTTTTAATTTATTATTGTTCTAGTTGTACAATCAGCCCAGACACTCACTTATTTACCCTTATTATTCTGATCAAAATTTCATGTACAAAGTTCAAGTTGGTTATAAAAGAACGTAATCCACAACCTATGTAATTTAATTACTAAATATCTGTCGGTACCTGTATACCAATGAAAAAATACACGTAACAGTATAATTATGATCATCACCAGATCCCAATGTTAATAATTGCAATTTCTACTTGTTAAACTACTTGTTAAACTACTGGCAAGTAGGATGTTTGTACTAGTCTAACTACAACCCTATTCAAAGTACTACACTGTCGTTGGGTATCACAAGATTGTCCAATCACAAGGTTTTTGGTTTCGTCGTGGATGTCATCGTGTATATCTGTGAACAAGGAAGTGCACGTCTGCACAAATGAATGACTAAGTAGGCCTTTTCTTCATTTCATGCTTTGGCTTGCTTCCTGTGGACAATCATAAACTACATAGCACGTTTAGTACAAAATCGCTGATAGCTTCTATAATCACACTGTCATGTACCTTCTTTCACGTTTTTACTTAGTAATACCTACTCTGTCGCTGTCCTTCCTCTGGAGCTGCTGCTGTTACCTTCATCTGTCGTTAACTCTCCCTTTTAGGTTACTATAGTTACATTTTATTTTACTGGTGGTACCTTCAAATATAAAGATCTTAGTACATTACATAAAATCACTGCTGATCAACATGATTGCCATGCCCTTTTGTATTATCCACGATGTTAAGTACTTTGAACATATAGCATTTTCTTACTTACATAATTGGCGGACCTCACATCCTACAATTTCTTACTTTCCTTTATTAAATTTTATGTGTCTATATCCCCTTGTTACACTTCCATTTCATGTCGCTATAACACTCAACCAACATTTTGGTGCACTCATACAGTATTATGCAGAACTGGCCACCATGTACACAATTATTCCGTCTCTCTGAACAGCATAAACACAACATTTCCATATACAAACAACGCTGCGCTATCGCAAAGCCACATGGAGCAGGCCACCTACTGAACTCACGTTTCTCTGAATGGAGACAAATCATATTTGGACGACACACCTGCCAGTCACTGCAAACCACTACCAGCAAGTCACTCATTTGAGATCCCACTGCTAAACATGGAAAATAAACACTCATTTCATGAAGTAGTTCTAAACCTTTTTCAAAATTCTGACGTTCTCTGCTAATACGTTCCACAGCAATTGGGTAACAAACTTACCTATTCACACATCATTACAACATGTTTTTGCAGTACCACACGTTTCTCATTTTTACTTTATTCCTTCATGGACAGATCGCACATCTTAAACTCCAAACACCTTTTAAATTATACACGCAGCTTGCTGTTCACATAGTTATATCCTACACAAAGAAACATACCCTAATTTTCTCACCCTCGACATCCTGCCCTTTTTATGCAGTGTAGTACCTCTTTTAGCACATAAAATATTGATAACTCTACATATCCCTGCAGTGCAATAACTTAATTTAATTGATAACTATATACAATATACTTTATTTTCGCCATACAAGCTCACTTTAATTCTTCCTGGTCTAATTTCAATTGATTGTTCCCGATTCCTGTTGTTATTCATCCCACCCCATCCTTGGTCAGACCGTTGACGAGTTTCTCTATTGTCGCCCCATGATGCGCCATTACTTTGTTGCTACCGCCTGTGTTCATTTTGTTACCTGTATTCTTTACCATAGTTCTTCCATTTTACCTTGTTCCCACCACGATATCTATGGTCCATGTTTTGGTGACGCGGCCAATTTACATTGGTTTGCAAATTATGACTTCTGTTACTCCCTCCACTGTTCTCACTTCTTTCACTCAGCACGTCTCTGTGCCTACGTTTTTCTCGAGCCTGCTGCTCTTTGAAAGCGATGTCTAACTCTCTTAAGATAGTCTTGAATCCTGCTACATCACTTCCACATCGGCCGACGAGTGTTTGCTGGTAGGAAATTGGCAACTTAATGTAGCACAATCTTATGATCTCAGCCGGTGTGCATGGGTCGTCCAAATACTGATTTTTCTTTGTCAAGTTCCCGAAATACTTCACTGGACTATGAAACCCTGAACTCTCTGCTCAACATTATTTCCTGTTTGATCCTGTCCTGTGTCTCCTTGGACCAGTCTTAGCTTAAAAATGCGTCACGAAACTCGTCGTATGACGTGCACATTTTTGCAATGTTCCGCTTGCATTCGGCTGATGTTCCCTCGATATGTGAACATACGAAGTCCAGTTTGTGCATCAGAGGCCAGTGAGAAGGTAAGGATGAATCAAATTGTTCAATAAAAGTTTTTGTGTGTAAAACGTAACCCTCGTCTCTATAATGTTGAAATTTTCGTACAGAGATAAAATGCTTAAAATCGAAAATTTAATTAGAATTTTTTCCCACTCGGCCTACCACATTCTCACTTGGCGCTAACGTTTCCAGTCTGCCGTTACTTTGGGTATACTCTCCTCTACTCCCTGTCACGTTTTCGTCACTGGAAAAATGTTCCGTGGTGCGCATTATCGGGTAACAATTATGCATATGAAATATCTCATTGCTGTTCTCCGTATTCGCAATTTGCGACCCAGTTGTGCCCCGTGTGGACGCGCGGGCCCTATCTCTAGCGATATTTCGTTGCTCTGCGATACGCTTTCAGTCAGTAGTTTTCGAGCAACTCTTACATTCGGGCACATTCTAATATCATCTGGGCTTGGACATGATCGTGCTGAGTTTGAACTGGCTCTTTCGGTTTCTGTTGTTTCCAAATCGCCTAATATTTTCTTTTTGTTTTGAGATGTAATTTTTTACTAGGTTGCGACCTAACTTTAGGAGATAATCGCTTAATTTCGCTTTATATGTTTTGTTTAAATTGTGAGAGCTCTGCGGTTAATGCCTTATTTGGTGCGATTTCTGTCTTTTGCAGCTGCGTTACTTCCACTTGTTTCACGCGCCTCTACAACTTCGTTAATGCACCTCTACCAATCTTTGTCGTGTTTTTTGTCTTCTCTATTGCTGCAAGAGCAATCAGCTTTGCTCTCCTCGCTAGTAATAGCGCCTCGTTCTCAGTTCTTCTGACCTCCGCAATGTCTCATTCTAGTTTTGTTCGCAGCGTCACTACCTCATTTCTCACTTGCCTCATTTCATGTTTTATCTACTGAATTTCGACACTAACGTTTCGAATTTTACTTCCCATTTCACCACTAACATTTTGAATTTTTCTTCCCATTTCAAAGCGTACTACATCATTCCCCCTTTTTATTGAGCTTCCAAATTCATTTCCCATTGCTTTTAGGTATGGAAGGATGTCCAACACACCTGTGTTACCTAAATCTTTTCTCCTATTGTGACTTTCCCTTCCCCTTCTCTTAGGTCGATCTACCACGATTCGTAGTTGTTCCGGGTTCACTTGAACTCTGTACATTATAGTCCCGTATCTCTACGATTGCTTCAGCGTGTCTCTCTTCCTCATCTTCGCTATTCAGATTGCACACCACGGGCTTGACCGTGTCTATCATCCTCAAAAACTTCCCTTGGATCGGTATTCTCCTCACTTGTGCCTAGTGCTGCTAATAAAGCTAACTCTTTCTCATCCCACAGGCTTTCTTGACTACCACGTGTATCTGCCATTTCTATATTGTTACAACTAGTGATCTGTTGTGCTACTAAGCGCGCTTTCGCTACAGTTATCATAGACTGATCCCTGATAAGAGTTCTCTTAAAAGTACACACAGTTTACACTACCCACATTTATTATGCAACGAACATGTAACATAAAATATCTACAGCACAAAAGCTAGACTACTGGCACCGTCGTGAACGAGCAGTGTCGGTACAAAACAAACAAACTAAAAGGTCAACATTTTTTTTATGTCATCCCGTCACTTTACCAGTGCAAACTATATATGCAAACTAGTGATCACTATCAATAACAACTAAACATTATAAATGAGAAATTTTTTTTGGAAAATTTCCAAGGCTTCAAACCACTGTATGGCTACCATCAGAAGACTCTAAGCAGAATCCTGGCAGAGCAAGCCATATCCAAGACGCTACTCCAGGCGAGTGTAAAATGAGTCTGCACAATGGAAAATACTTAACGCTAAATGAAGATTTGGACCTATCTGACTACCCTCTGAAGCAGATCTTGGGATCTCTTAACGATGATATCTCCTCCTTCTTGCTCCTTAACATATAACTTACAACATAAACATAAATGGATGATTAAGGGAACTACTAACTATAAAATTATAAATGCTGTTACTGCTTATACATTTGTTGTAGATTAAAACCCCTTTACATTACAACTTTTTATGTAGCAATGTCCGATGGACATAAAGAGATACCAATGAATTTCCTAACTAATACGATTGATTAATTGCCCGAATGCGCCCCTTTTTATGACTACACGATCTAATATAAAAAACGCGAAATGACTGACATCACCTACGTACCAAACACTATAAGACACTCCTTTAAAGATGATCAACAGTGGTGTGAAACCTCAGTGGAAATAAAATTTACGTGATCACAGCTGTTTAGATTTATAGCTCTAATAAACCGAAGCAATTACCAATATCACCGTATGTACTGCGTCTGGTGCGTCGAAGTGATGGTTCTCATACATGTCTGCGAAGATAGAGCAACTCCAGCCACAAAGTAAAAACTCTTTCTAACACTAGGAAAGTAGAAGGCGGTCCTCTGACTAGTATTATCTAATACTGTCTTCTCCTCTCTGTTTTCTACAGACAAAAAAAAAACCGAGTTCCCAACCACAAGGATGGAATTCAGATAACGTCTCTACGTGAGTATGGACGAGGAAGTGCTCTCAATAACTGAATGCTGCGTACTCAACGACTACTACCTACCCGGAGGCGAAGTCCAGAATCGTATAAGTTCGCATCAGTACAATGCCTAACCGTTCTAACTATAAAATCTCCTGAGAGCAAAGACAGCAAGTCCGTCTGTACCAACAAAAGCTGGTACTGAGCGACAGTCAAACCCAGGCGCTCAAAACGGAAGACCTCTCCTCTCCACTGCTGGCATCCCAGCAAAACTCGGCTCCCCTCTCACGTAACTGCAGAAGGCCAATCCTATTCCCGAAACCACGGAATATTCTCCCTCTCTACAGATTCTTCTGACCGCCGATCAACCATATTTTAGTCTTTTGTCGTCCAGCGCGGAAAGTTTGTGAGGAAATACCTATACAATGGTAAGCTTCTCAGAGTCAAAATCCTCGGAAATAACCCAGCCTGCGATTTCTGAAGTAACGCTTCCTCGTTCCCCTCTGCTGCGTCCCAGATTTTCAGAGTTTCCGAAGTATTATCCGGTTATCCTTCTGGCCCCACTACAACACCGGCCAGCCGCCACTATTGTGCTTCCACGCTCAGGTGCCCAGATCGTCCGTCTTGGCGCTTCCTGTGTGAAGCAGGACCAACACAACTCTGCGGGCCTTCCCACCCAGGGCTTGAGTTACGGCTTCCGTTTCATTTCCACTGGCGTTCCAACCTCTACTAGTACAGGCAATCATTCATTATGCAGTTTTGATAATAAAGACATTCCGTCACCTTTCATGCAATAAGCGTTAACAACTGTTTACAAGGTGTACGTGACAATGTCAGTCTTCTTGAAGTATTCGTATATAGGATATACAACCTATCAAATGATACCTAATTGCGGTTGTAAATCATGGCAAAGTGTGTAGATGAGTGGTTGTAAGATCCGAAATTATACCGACTTTACGCAGTGTGCCGGCCTGTCTGTGGATGGTTTTTTTAGGCAGTTTCCCATCTGCCTCGGCGAATGCGGGCTGGTTCCCCTTATTCTACCTCACTTACACTATGTCAGCGATTGCTGCGCAAACACTTTCTCCATTTACCGTACACCATAATTACTCTACCACGCAAACATTGGGGTTACACTCATCTGGTGTGAGACGTTCCCAGGGGGGCAGAACAGCACAACACTGGGCTCTGTGTGGAGCGCCGGTGGCGTAAGTGGACTGCTGTAGCCTGTTGTGGGATTGTGTACCACTGAGGCTACGGTGGGAACGAAGCCTCTTTGTCGTTTCTAGGTCCCCAGTTCAATACAATACAATACCCTACCAGTTCATTTTTTTTTGTTAAAGGCGAGTGTTAGTCCCTTCCTTTATTTAAGATCCAACAATAATTAGTTAAACAGTTCAGTCTTACACTGCAATTCTTTTGTTTTGTTTTCTAACATTCGCTTACAAGAGCTTATGAAAAGACAATACTCATAATAATTTAAACAACAATATTAAAACAAATTTCTAAAACGACCTCCATCGACCATGGTTGCATTTCATCCCCTTAAGATGAAGTTGGAAAAAAAAGCTCATACAACTCACTGTTCAGAGTACACTTAACTACTTTTGACCGTTAAGAATCAGTTCACATACCTCTCAGTTAATTCTCAAAGTTTTAGTGCTTCAGCTATTCTCATGAAGATTTCCTTTACAATAATCTAAAACCGAACAATTCAAGAGGATACTTGCCATTAAATTTCTTCAAGTTAAATCAGTCTGCCAAAATTATTTACGAGAGCTGTCGGCAACAAATAATTTAACGAAAGCTGTATCAGAAAATGATCAGCTTAAGTTCTCACTCGATCATTTATAGTTATTTAACCAAAGGAAATGTAATTCATAAAATACAATTCACCAAGAATAGTTACCTACTTATTAATCTGAGAGCTCTACACTATTTCCGGTAATTACTGCACTGTGTCAATACACGCAGTCATCAAACAAGAAAAATGCCAGTGCACTTTATAACCGAGCACAGTGAGATGTTATAGTAACAGAAAAGACAACTTTCTGTCAAGGTACCATGTACAAACGAACGTTACTAAAAATTACTTAAAATTTACCCACCCCTTTGTACTACTCGGTACCACTTTTCTCAGGCCTGACTACCAGAAAACCGGGTCCTCCTCGACCAATACAGCAGGTTACATTTTGTGCCTTAATTCCGCGAAACCAAATCAACTTATATGTCACCGGCACTGTCCATATTTCTACCCCTCTTAGAAGATCAGCTTCACAACACACTTCTGTGAGGTTCTATGAAGTTCTAGCACAAGATAACTTCATTGGGTGAAAGCAAAACCAGTCCCCTCGACAAAAAGTTTCAAAAGTTCCGAAAGCGACATACCATCATTGTACTCAAGATGGCTACCATGGCGTGTCACCTCCTTCCTCTAAATTAGCGAAAGTCTGTGCATGTGCCTTCGTTCGTACACCCATGCTCCTTTGCTCCCAGCAGCCTCATCAAAGCACGTCCTCTCGCCATCCGTTACGCTCACAAACTCTTCCTGTGGGCGCAGAGCCACATGCAATCCTCACCACTGAGCACTCCTCCCTCGCTAGCCTCGCACACCTGATTCGTACCACCAAAGACATTGTATGAAGACAAATCACTCAAAAGATCCCAGCGGAAATCTCGAACCATGTAACGTAGTTAAATCTCCCCGCCCCCCCACTTAAATCTTCACTTCTTTGGTAGTAGGGTGGGGACGGAGAGGGGGGAGGTGGGGGCGAATAGGTCTCTAAAGGGTAGGATATCACCAATCGAAATCCTGCCAAGCGTACAAGCGTAACTGCTTGAGTAGCCGTAGTTATATCTGCAATTCTGTCAATAGTTACACTAGCGATTACATCAGTTACAACAAAGTGTTACCGTGACCCCCGAACAAGGCCCCTCCTTCCCTCCTTAACATTACTCTTACTCACCAGCCTGCCTTATGCTACCTTAGTCTGGGACACATGCACCTAATGAGTCTTCCCAGACGCCACATCCCACACCAGAAGAGATACTGGGGTTAGGTTATTAATAACCTCACAGGGACCCACAAACCTGGACAATATTTTCCCTGTAACTTTATCAGCCCTTTTTGCTTGTAGCCAAAAAAATTCTTAATAAAGGCTTATCTCCCATTTCCACCTTCGTGGCCTGTCTCTCCTGAATGTATCTTTCCGTCTCTCTATGGTCGTGGCTAATATGTTGGCCCTCGCATTCTGCCAATTCCCTTTAATTGTGGCAAGATCATATTTTCTGGCAACAGATCATCAGTCTGCCAAAGATTAGATAACAGAGAAGTATTAGTGTTCGCCAGCATCAACTTAACAGGAGAGGTCCTATGACGATCGCGGTTGGCAGTACTGCAGGCATAACCCAGCCAAGGAATCAATTAGTCTCTTTGTGGCGTATCTTGATGGTAATATGCAATGAATGCCGCTTTAAGGTTAAGGGCCCATTGTGGCGGATTTTGGTGGTAATATGCAATGAATGCCACTTTAAGGTTCCTGTTAGCTCTTTCTGCAAATGACGGGTGTGAATAATAAGGAGTGGTGGTTATGTGATCAATGTCCTGATTGAAACAAATTCTCCTGAACTGATTGGAAACGAATGTAGCTGCATTGTCGCTAACTAGACTCTTGCCGGCCCAAAGGTGATAGCGTGTTAGGTGACAGAGAAACTTAGCAGCAATCATTCCATGTGTGAAACATTCGTGACTGGAACAAGAAAACAGGGAAATAGTAGTGGTACACCAAGTACCTACTCTCCATGACACACCAGAAAAAAACAGCGAGTTAATATCCAGTTCGGAGCTAAGTTGAACATTTCAAGTCTATAACTTAACGGGAAGTCACTTTAAAAATAGTTGCAAAATTTGTACCGAACAGACAGACACACCGAAAAACAAAATACCCTCCGCCACACACCACACTCGAAAGCGAATTAATATTGCCCTTTCATCCAGTTCTTACACCAAGTACCTATTTGCCACCACACGACGCCTTCTATCTGTTTGGGTGAAGGTGATAGAGATGTGGGGTGACTACATTGAGGGCATTAGTACAGTGAACGTCTGTGAAAATGTCTGGTGTGAATTATAACAGTGTTGCCACTGATTACTATCCAACCCACGTATTTCTGCATGTGGTTACATTCCAACCTCCACTGATTACTGTCACTCTTCCACTGTCACGGTAACATTGCTTCCCGCAATAAAACGAGAATTTTAGGAACTACAGTATATTTTGAACAATCACACTCAACTCGAAATCTGGTGCGGTGCTGCTAGCATAATCATTTCGGATTCATTTAAAAATAATTGTCTCCTCTAATTTGCGAAATCCACTTCGAAATTATATGTTATTCAGAGAGTATTCAATCTATGTTTTAATTATTGTGGAAGAATTACACAGTGGAAATGTAATTAAAATTTAATTAGTTCCACAAGCGCAAATTGTTTTGTGCTCAGTAGTTCAGTAGTATTTTGGCGTTGTAGTGCCACTTGCGAATCTATTACCACACTACATAATCCATAAATGTCATTAAAATGCATGTATGTAATTGCATAAAAATATATGTATGTAATTGTGTGTGTGTGTGTGCGTTGCAAGATGCAATTTCCACACCCACATTACTACAGAAGTCAGACAGACGGTCCTAACGTTCTAAAGAGAAATACCTGAAAAACTTTCTGCAATAAATATCTTCTGGAGTCGTCCGCTGTAAGGAAATAACACAAAAATTCACAAAATTTCTTACGTAACTTGTGGGATAATTGGGTACTGGAGTAGTGCTAGTTAGTGTAAGAAAAACATGAAACTAACGAAAATTATTATATATTTTGCAAAAATTCTGAGAAATCACAATGGCACCTTTAGTTATGAACTGAACAAGTTATTTCCGGGTTCTTTTCAGAATGTGAAGTTACCTCTCAAGGATATGATTCGCTAATGAAATTTCTATACAGAGTTTAAGATTGTTATTGACTTGGCAGAATGGCTGAGAGCCGCGCCTACTCAACTTGAATAATTATCAGTTAGAATGAGATTTTCACTCTGCAGCGGAGTGTGCACTGATATGAAACTTACTGGCAGATTAAAACTGTGTACCGGATCGAGACTCGAACACAGGACCTTTGTCTTTCGAGGGCAAGTGCTCTACCAACTGAGCTACCCAAGCACGACTCACGACCCTAGGTCCGCCACACAGTGTTAATCTGCCAGGAAGTTTCATATCAGCGCTCAGTCCACTGCAGAGTGAAAATCTCATTCTGGAAACATCGTCCAGGTTGTGGCTAAGCCATGTCTCCGCAATATCCTTTCATTCAGGAGTGACAGTTTTGCAAGGTTCGCAGGAGAGCTTATGTTTAGTTTGGAAGGTAGGAGACGAGGTACTGGCACAAGTAAAGCTGTGAGGACGGGGCGTGAGTCGTGCTGGGGTAGCTCAGTTGGTAGAGCACTTGCCCGAGAAAGGCAAAGGTCCCGAGTTCAAGTCTCGGTCGGGCACGCAGTTTTAATCTGCCAGGAGGTTTTCATCCGTTAGAATGTTGCCAGGTACGGTCGAGGCTGTCACGTGTGAAATGCAGTGAAGTGTACTGTTTTGGAGGAAATATGGGACTCGCAAGAGCTGTAGCACACAATACAGTAAGCTGCGATGACAGCTGTCTGCGCCGCTCGCTGCTGACAAATAAGATAACTCTCGTTCTATCTGGATTGACCTTCGCCAATCAAACACTGCCTATGCCTTGGTGAAGTCAAGGACTCCTATTCGCCTCTAGTCTAACTATTGACGTGGTACACCGGTCAGGTAACTAGTCCACCACGATGCCACTCAAAAATTCGCTCACAGGCGTTTAACTATAACTCTGTCCGTTCACACCTCACAATAAGTGTGGCGGCCAACACAGTGAACAACGCTCAATTGCAAGGACTCAATATAGAGTCGCACTCTGATTCACTCACGACAGAGGTGCTCTCCCAGTGAAGTACTGAGGAGAGACCTCTTCCTCGCTCTTTGAATAGGGATGCTGCCCACAGGCGTTTCAAGGCAGATCCGAAACCCGAGCGTTTCGAAGAATATGGAAAGCTACGGAACAGAGTGAAACAATGCATTCGCAATGCTAAAATCAGGCACACTCGCTCCCTTGTATGCCCACGACTCTATGGAAGAATCTCCGTAGCTTGGGGGCCGGAAAGGCAAAATCGGAAACTACTTTTCATTTGTCAGCTAACGAATTAAATGAATTCTTCTCTGCACCTCTGAATACCAGCACGGCTGATAATTACCGTCCACAAGAATCCCCAAACAGGATAACTAACAACTATACCTTCCATCTAAAACATGTAACAACAAATACCGCAAGAAAAACAATAATGAGAATCTCTTCTGATGCAATAGGCAACGACAGTATCGGTAAAACCATGATTAAGAATGTTGCCGATATCTTAGTACATGTCTTAACTGACATATTTAATTTTTCCCTCGTGAACGGAATATACCCCACTGCATGGAAAAGAAGCATAATTCGACCCATCTCTAAGATCGAAAACCCGCAACTGCCTAGTGATTACCGACCAATTAGCATACTGCCTGCTGTTTCCAAAGCAGTTGAATATATTGTTCATGACATAATCACTGAACACTTGCATGAATTCAGCCTATATGACAAATTTCAATCCGGTTTCCGTAAACATCACAGCACAAACACTGCTCTAATTAAAGTAACTGATGACCTAAAATATGCCATCGACAATCGAAAGGCAACAATATTGACGCTATTGGACTTCAACAAAGCTTTTGACAGTGTTAACTTTGACATATTGCTCAGAAAAATGCAACAGCTTAATTTCTCTGATAGTGCAATGAGATGGTTTGAAAGCTACTTAAAAGACAGACAGCAATGTGTTGTCTGTGTAAATGAAAAATCTTCCTGGAAACATGTTTCCTCGGGAGTGCCACAAGGATCAGTCTTAGGACCACTTTTGTTTTCTTTATATGTCCGATATTTCGTCGGTTCTGTCCTCCTGTAAATATCATTTCTATGCCGACGACCTCCAGCTCTACCTAAGCGTCAGACCTGAAGATGTAAACACTGCAATCGCTCAGATGAATGATGATCTGTCTTGAGTAGTGACATGGGCGAAAAACCTGGGGCTTAAACTAAATACAAAAAAGACGCAAGTAATCTTAATAGCCCATCAGAAATTAATAAGTTCAGATTTCCGCGAACAGCTACCTCCTATTCTGTTCGACGGTACTCCAATACCATATCAGAAAACAGTGAAGAACTTGGGTGTAACTTTGGATGAGCATCTCAACTGGGCGGAGAATACAGTCGCAGTGTGCCGAAAGACGTCTGCTTGTCTCTATGCTCTCAAAAAGTTTCGGAACATATTTCCACAGGACTTGAAACGCCAGCTCGTGCAAGCACTCGTTCTACCGAACCTCCATTATTGTGATGTGATTCGACAAGGCATGAGTAGTGAAAACAAAAGACGGTTAGAGCTAACCATGAATGCCTGTGTGCGTTACACCTGCAACATTCGCCAATATGATCATGTTAGTGCTTCATACTCCGAGCTAGGGTGGCTGCGGCCGGACAAATTGCGTGACTACCACACTCTATGTCTAATTCACCGACTCCTCGTCGCGCAAGCACCCCAGTACCTTGCTTCAGAGATTAAAAACCTGTCATGCCATCATAATCGAAACACGAGGTCACTCTTATTTGGTATCCTAACTGTGCCCACTCACAAAACAAAAACTTTTGCAAACTCCTTCTCAGTTGCCGCTGTCCGCCTCTGGAACAAACTGCCTCTTACCTTGCGCAAATTTCAATCTCATGCTGCTTTTAAGAAGAAGTTGAAGCATTTCCTACTATCATCCTCATAAAGTTCTCCACAAAATTAATGTACAAGGCAAATCCTCTCATCTGTCAAATAGCAAAGCTAGCGTCTCCTATCTTGCTCCTGAGAGGCCTTCCTCTTCATCTATCTCTATTAGCCACGCAATCTTCTTTTCCTTTATATTTCCTTAATTATGTTTCATCATGTCTCTCTATTCTTCTCCTCCTGTCACCATGAGTCTCCCTCATACTCCCTGCTGCCAGCACTCCTATCTAAAATCTGTCTCTTCAATAATGTCTAATTATAACAGTACTTATGATCTACGAATATAATCTCTATATGTACGTATTTTTCCAGGTGTACGTTTCTAATTGTTTATTTCACTTTTTGTACTAGATGTAGTTTAACATGCCTACTAAAACATATGAATGTAAAATAAGTAGAATGCCTGGTTAGATGTAAGAGAGGGCCTGACGGCCCTAATCTTGCCAGGTTAAATAAATAAATAAATAAATAAATATATTGTGCTGTGACGTCTTGGTACTTCTCACCTGGTTCGGTATGGCAATTTGATGAGGTGGTAGGGAGACTACTGTTCGTTTTGCTGAATTTATTTCTAGATAATGTTGGTAGGTACTACTTAATATTCCGTTAGCTGTTCGCTTCTATTTGTTTGACGACTCAAGGTTTATTTTTGGAGAGATGGTTGTAGTAGCTGCCATGCCTCAAAGTTCATGGAAAGACGTTTGTAGCAATTTGCTTTGTAGGATAGGAGAGAAAGGTATCTTGCTGTCTTCTGCCCTTCTTCATCTTGCATCTTCTGATCATCTCTTCTTTCTTGCTTTCTTCTGTTCTTCTTGGGCTAGAAATATGTGAATTTTAGTATAGGAGTGATATAGGATTTGTAGGATCTGACTGCCTTTCCAAATGTTACTTGATGGGTTTGTAGATCTTAGTAATATTTGTACCTTCATTGTTATTTCATTGCATTAGGATTTCCCCACACTCTTCCATTGTGTAGCAGTGTCATGGCATATGAAATGTCTGTGCTGCGCGTTGTCCTCCTGAAGTCCAGCCTGGTTGCAACCTGCATTTCCAGTGTGGCGTTGGTCTTCATGTTGTTGTTATTGCCCTAAGTGCTTTCTCAACATGTCTGTACACTCTCCGTCGGTATCTCGAAGAATTTGGTGTTAAGGGAGCTGGTGATTGGTGTTGGTGGCGATGTCCCTCTGACGCGTAGAAATATTTACAATTTTTGTTTTACATATATTTTTTATTTACAAAAAACTCTGATTTTATATAATGCAAGAATTTTCTGATAGTGGCAAAAATTACTTTATATATATGATTTCTTTTCTTTATTCTAATTATATCCTACCACTTCTTCATTCTTTTAATTGTTGTGTACCATTTATTGTTTGTGTGCTTGTTGTAGTGTACTTGACACTACAAGAGATTGTTAGTGTGTCTCTTTATCTTTTAATTAATGTGTTATTTGGTTGATTCTTAATTTATTTTTTGATTTAGTGGTTGTTATAAGATAAGGTGGACGTTAGTTTGCCTAACATCTTCCGCATTTTTCAATTCAATCTTTACGTTTTGCAGTATTCAGTGGCCTAACTTCTACGTCTGGTTTCCCTTTGCTGTGTTGTTCTTGTCTCTGTGGACCATAATTTCCTTGGTAATTATTCGCGCTCTGGTCTCGCTAGTTGCTGTTTCTAACATCGTGACCTCTTTCAAAGTACCCTTGACCGTTGGCATTTTGATTCCTAAACCCATATCCGCCACTGTATGAGTGTCCATTACCGTTCCTATTTCGGTACCAATTATTCTGGATATCGTTTCTATGCCAATTGTCTCCATTGTGTCACTGTCCTCGTCTGTTAAATTGCCTGAAATTATTGCTGTTAGGATTACGACTATTATTATTGGAATATTCGTTCCTAGTCCTCCTCTTTTGCTGTTCCCTTTCCTTTCTTTTTTCTTTCACCTCGTCTTCTTTAAACATAAATTCAATTTCCCTTAAAACCTCTTTGAATTCTTCGGTATTTTCATTTTTTCCTACTGTCGCCTGTTGATACTTTACCGGTAATTTCATTCTACGTACATAGACGTATCAGCTTTCCGTTACTGTATGGTTTGTCTAGGCATTGATTCTTTTTATCCATTGTATCAAAGAATTTTACCACGCTTTTCTCTCTTGAGTTTTCATATGGTGTCATCTGAAGTAACTCGTATTTAATTTTCTTTTGCGCCTCCTTAGACCAACATCTTTCGAGAAATGCTGTTTTGAACTGTAGGTAAGACGTACAGGTAGCCGCGATCTTTTGAATCACCTCTGCTACTGTCCCTGACATGTGTGCACAAATAAAGTCACGTTTGTGAGCTACGCTCCAGTGGTTTGGTAAGCCTACTAGAAACTGATCGATGAATGTGCGTGCATGCAAGCTGTTACCGCCTTCTTCCTTGAAATGTTGAAATTTTCTAACTGTAAGGAAGTGGTCTGTATCATATCTACTCATAAATCCGGTTCGTGGCTAATTTATGGATTCAAATAATCTGCCACTGTTTGTGTCGTCGTGTTTATTCTCCGGTAATCTACTGCCTGTCTGCCTATTCTCAATTTCCTGACTCATATCCGCGTCATATCGTATCATTGGTGAACAAAAGTGTTGTTCGTGTGTTTCTACTCTCGTCATTCGCGGTATGGTACCTGTGCTGCTATTATGTTGTGTCATTGGATTTACTGGTTCAGTTGGCTGTCTTTCGTTTGTTATCGGCTGAATGTATGTGTTCCGTTTTTCTAGGTACTGTGCCTGGTCCTGTGGCATGTCATGTATTACTTTAATCGGGGTTTCCTGTTTCGATTTCTGCGCGAGTGTTACGTCTAACCTTGGTTCCACTTGAACTTTCTTAGACGGCGCGTGTTCGTGTACTGAATTAATGCTTGACGTGTCAGTTGTTTCGCTACAGGTGTAATCGGTCTCGATCTTCTCTTCGATAGTTTGTATCAACTCGGTTCGAAGCTTTTCAAACTGGTCTTTGTTTTTAAGTTCTATTTTATTGATGCGCTGATCATATTTTTTCAGTGCAACATTTGCGACCTTGCTTTGAATTGCTTGTTCTTCCGAAATTTGTATTGCTGTTCGAGTGGCTTTTTTCGTAAAACGTTCCAACTTTTTGTCAACGTTTACCATGTCCAACTGGACCTTGTCCACGTCAGCGCGTAATTGCTGCTGACCTTGTGTTAGTACCTGAATTCTTTCTCTAGATTCTTTGGCGTCTTTGTTTATCTGAGTGATCTAACTATCAATTCTGGCGATCCCTTCTTCCGTCTGGATTTTAACCTGTTGGATCTGTGTCTTAATAGCCTGATTATCCTGTTGGATCTGTGTCTTAATAGCCTGATTATCCTGTTCAGGTCATGATACTGTTTTGTTATCTGTGTATTCTGTTTCGTGATACTAGCGTTAATTTTTTGCAACATCTCCATGATCGCGTCCTGTTCTGTAACACTACCTTCGGCTGAACTATGTATTCTCGATCTATTGTTTTCTGCTCGGTCAGTTACGTCGTTTACTGGGCTATGCTGTGGCGTTTCTGAGTTTGATAACTGCAATAATCCGTGCTGTCTGTGTTGAGGACTAGTTGCGTTTGTCATTGAACCACTACGTGGCGCAAACAACTCCGCATTCTGCCCTCTCTGTTGTGTATGCCTTGTGTTTGCAGGTACAGTTGCGTCTGTTACGGAACCTTTTCGTGGTGCTCGTAACCCCGAACAATTCTGTGTCTGTTGTTGGGGAATATTTAGAATGTGTACGATAGGTTCGACGTATTCTAAATGTTCGCCCTCTTCCTCACTGTCTACTTCTCTTTGAACGTTAGCTAACTGCCGGTTCATTGACTGTATTGACGCGTATTCTGTCCCTGAATACGCGGCAAACAAACGCGTTTCCTGTGCTCGTTTCGCTTCTAATCTTTGCCATTTCCTACGTGGGCTGTCTATTTCTGGCTCAGAATGTGCCCTACCTGGAATCTGATATTCTGGAAATTCGACGTACTCATCCCTTCGATTCCCATCTATCTGATCTATCTCAATTTTATCCCAGTGTAACTGAGCCTGCTAACTCTGCTGCTCCCCGACTGTCCTATTCTCTGATTCACCGTCTGTCCTATTCTCATACGATGAAAATTCTTTCAACACACCACAACCCTATCTACAAAACCAGCTGGTTGAACCAACAACAACCACAACGTCGTGACTTCTCGGCTTGTGTTCTGTCTGCTCTACTAAAGTCTCCAATCTCCACCTGTGCGCTTGCAAAGGGAGAAAAATGTTATTTCTTAATTCTAACTTCTATGATGCTGCGTCACACTGCATCTCTGCATCACTCTGCGTCTGTGCCTATCACCTGAAAATGCTATGCCCTAACAGCTACACAAAAATCGTACAAAAATGCAAACTTTTCCAAGACAATAACACACGACCTTTTCCCTACAATTCTGTATTTTTCACTACCTGTATCTATTCTGATTCTAATCTTTGCAAATAGCTATTTAATACATGAAAGAAAGTTCTTCAAAGTGCTACTGCAGCGATCTGCCGTGCCCAACTGTCCTGACACTTTCCTATCCTGGCAGCTTGCCTATTTTACCTATCCTGCCAGGGTCACCATTTCCTGTGAGCGTATGGGTACTATTCTGTCATTCTGCGCAACGAATTAATCTGAGATGTACCCTTTACCCTGTGGCTGCTGCAAGATGCAATTTCCACCCCCACACTACTACAGATGTCAGACAGACGCTCCTAACGTTCTAAAGAGAAAAGTCTGAAACACTTTCAGCAATAAATATCTTCTGGAGTCGTCTGCTGTCAGGAAATGACACAAAAATTCAAATTTCTTACGTAACTAGTGGGATAATTGGGTACTGGAGTAGTGCTAGTTAGTGTAAGAAAAACATGAAACTAACGAAAATTATTATTTATTTTGCAAAAATTCTGAGAAATCACAATGGCACCTTTAGTTATGAACTGAACAAGTTATTTCCGGGTTCGTCTCAGGATGTGTAGTTACCTCTCAAGGATATGATTCGCTAATGAAATTTCTATACAAAATTTAAGATTGTTATTGACTTGGCAGAATGGCTGAGAGCCGCGCCTACTCAACTTGAATAATTATTTGTTAGAATGTTGCTAGGTACGGTCGAGGCTGTCACGTGTGAAATGCAGTGAAGTGTACTGTTGTGGAGGAAATATGGGACTCGCAAGAGCTGTAGCGCACAATACCATAAGCTGCAATGACTGATGTCTGCACCGCTCACTGCTGACAAATAAGATAACTCTCGTTCTCTCTGGGTTGACCTTCGCCAATCAAACTCTCCCTATGCCTTGATGAAGTCAAGGATTCCTATTCGCCCCTAGTCTAACTATTGGCGTGGTACACCGGTCAGGCTACTAGTCCACCACGATGCCACTCAAAAATTCGCTCGCAGGCATTCAACTATAACTCTGTCCGTTCACACCTCACAATAAGTGTGGCAGCCAACACAGTGAACAACGCTTAATTGCAAGGACTCAATATAGAGTCGTACTCTGATTCGCTCTCGACAGAGGTGCTCTCCCAGTGAAATACTGAGGAGAGACTCGTTCCTCTCTCTTGGAGTACACGAACGAGCGCGCACGCTCTCCTTACGTGTTCTCACTCCAAGAGTGACAACGGAATGGCCCCTCTCCATGCCAGATGTGAAGAGGTATATGTTTCGGTCTCTTCCATTACTCCTTCAGCACAAGGCGTCAGAAATATCGTCTCCCAATCAGCATTGCTCTTCTAAAACGAGAGAATGACGTTTCATTTAAGGCGACCAATTCGGAAATATGTAGCATCGGCGTTTAGCGTTTGCTCTCTCTCTGTGAAAATCTCTGAAACTGTGTGCTCTGTTTGTAAATAATGCGTAGGCTGGATGCTCTCAGACAATATAGCGGAATTTGCTTTTAAGCCGAACACAAGGTCGTTCTTTCTTTCACTTGGGCAAACACTGTCTGCTCCACAGGCGGTCGCGGTTGACTCGTCCTCTGAAGGACCAGCGTCCTGTTGTGCAGTTTGCGTCTCCCGAACTAAAAGCCCCTGCGACCGTCGTGTCTTGAATGTGTGTGTGTATGCCAGCCTCGAGTATTTCAATCTCAGAGCACATTTGCGATTTACTAGTTTTTTGCATATCGTTTACATGAATTCATACAACATTGACATTATCTTATCGAGTTTGGGTTCGAATGAAGCGTCTTCATGTGCAGAATATGGTTGTGAGGGCGGAATATGTAAGCAATGAAGGTCAGGAGGCGACGACGTCTTACAACGTTTAAATTTAATACTTTTTTGATCTTACCTCGAGTCGCAACATATTATGTAGACAGTATCCGCATACACCAAAAAGTACTTACACAAACATATCATTGTATGACACATATTTCAGGAGACACAATGTTATAATGAATGAGTCGAATGAAAAGCTCTGCATCATGCAAGAAGTCTTAATGCATTAATTCTCTACTAATAAGATACTCCTCCAGTCGAGTCAACTTAAGAAAATCCCTGACACATGACAGTACTTTTTACAGCTTCCAGTTGCGAAGTCCGAGGACCAAACGGTTGTAGGCGCCAACTACAGCCATCTCTAGAGCTATGAAGAGGCGGTTAACAAAATCGCGTTGTAGACACATTTATATCCAACTGACCCAAGACTTTATTCATCTTAACTCCTGGAAATCTTACTAGAAATATTGTTTATAATCAACTACGGAGTTAAATAAACATTAAAGAGAATTTTTATTTGCATATTATGTTTATTCATTCTGATACTATACTTGTATATCCGTACACTGTGCATATTTCTTTGTACAACTGTTTCACAGTTTCAGAGGTGTTTTCGCTAATACAGGGAATGAAATTTGTCGATACTCCACTAAAAAATCAATTTCTTTTTTTGTTTTCGTTTCTATTAGAAAAATAGGTAAATTAATACCAGGATGTATCGGGTTTGTCAGCTACTTTTGCCATAAAACAGAACGCGTAATTAAGGTAATGAGCTGACATACGTCCACATAGATAACATAAAGTCAGAAAGCTTCCCATTTCACAAATGAAGAAATTTGATGTTGCTCGAGCGCTCATCTTCATTGTCTCATGAACGAAATAGCACTTCTATGTAATTGCAAGCTTCCTTGGCGTATTCTAATGTTAAAATCTTTCCATTGCATGAAGGTGGAGAGTACGAAACTCAAAGAAACGTTGCGACAAGACGACGCCACCATTCGGCTAATCTTCCGAGAAAATTTTGTCAATGTAACTTCTGTTTATTTCTGTTTTACTGCGTGTGCGTGAGCACTTGTGTGTGTCTGTTTGTGTGTGCGAGTGTGTGTGTGTGTGTGTGTGTGTGTGTGTGTGTGTGTAGGTCGGACAAAGTGTGGTATTGCAACGACAAGTGGCAATACATTACTGTCAAGTGTTAGCAAAAGCTCACTTCGAGGAAAGGTTCCACATTTTTCTTCTACATACGGACGGGGCCGAGACAAGTTTGGAACGATGTCGGTATTCATATTGAAATTCTATTTTTCTCGATGTCCTAAATATTATCGTGTAAGTTCTCTTGTCGGTACCACACAGGGTGTACTGATGCACTGAGTGAAGGGCATTATTGTAGCTACACCTCGTCGCCAACCAGTATTTTGACAACAAACACAGAGGTGCCTCAGATGTGTGTGTTAACAGGGCCGCTACTCTCAACCAAATCCTAGGCAAGCATACCTCTAACGATAACTGCTGAAGCAACAAAAATTCTAGTTTCAAAACACACATTTATTCAGTGACACACAAATACGCTCTAAGACAAAAAGAAAAAAGAACGTCGCACCACGAATGAATTATCTGAATGGTGCCGAAACCGGTAGTTGTGATTTACATGTACAGATAAAAAAATAATTACAATTTCAGGAAAAACTGGATAATTTATTCAAGAGAAAGAGCTTGATATATTGAACAAGTCAGTAACGCGTTGGTCTACTTCTGGCCCCCATGCGAGCAGGTACTCAGCTTGCCATTGATTGATAGAGTTTCTGGGTGTCCTCCCGAGGAATGTCGCGCCAATTTATACGCAATTGGCGAGTTAGAGCTTCAAAATCCCGAGATGGTTCGAGGAGCCTTCCAATAACGCTCCTAAGGTTCTCCGTTTGGAAGGTATTCGGAGACCACGCTTGCAAAGGTAGGGCTTGGCAAGCACGAAAACGAGTAGTAGAAACTGTCCGGCTTCGGCGAGCGAGCATTATCTTGTTGAAAGGTAAGCCCAGAATGGCTTGCCATAGAGGGCAACAAAACGGAGAGTAGAACATCGTCGATGACCGCTGTCCTGTAAAGGTGCCGCCGATGACATCCAAAGGAGACAGGCAACAAAAAGAAAAGCTCCCCAGACAATCACTCTTGTTTCCCGGGCTGTATGGTAGGTGACCTGATATCCCACCTCTGTCCAGGGCATCTCCAGACACGCCTTCGGGATCGAATCTCATCGAAATGGGCCCTAATGAGACGACCAGGACGGCGGTGGGATCCCTGACTGTCGCTCACCATACGGCCCGACAACCACGAGTCACATTTGATTGCCATCCGGGGCATTCTTACTGAGCAGTTCAAAAGAAAAAAGTTCAAATATGTGTGATATCTTATGGGACTTAACTGCTAAGGTCATCGGTCCCTAAGCTTACACACTACTTAACCTAAATTATCCTAAGGGCAAACACACACACCCATGCCCGAGAGAGGACTCGAACCTCCGCCGGGACCAGCCGCACAGTCCATGACTGTAGCGCCTTAGACCGCAGAGCTAATCAGGCGCGGCTTACCGAGCAGTGTTACGTCGACAATATTATACGTCCTTTCGTGTTGTTTTTCATGGCAAGCCTTCCTCGGATTAAATTTCATCGACATAATGACTGCCCGCACACGGCGAGACTTTCTGCAGCTTGTTTCCTACACTATGCGATCAAAACTATCCGGACAACCCGGAAACATATGTTTCTCATATTAGGTGCAATGTACTGAAACCTTCTGCCACGTATTCCATACCAGCGACCTCAATAGTCAGACATCGTGAGAGAGCAGAATGGAGCCCTCCGCGGAACTCAGGGACATCGAACGTGGTCAGGTGATTGGGTGTCACTTATGTCATACGTCTGTACGCGAGATTTCCACACTCCTAAACATCCATAGTTCCACTGTTACCTATGCGATAGTGAAGTGGAAACCTGAAGGGACAGAACAGTACAAAAGCGTACAGGCCGACCTCGTCTGTTGACTGACAGAGACCGCCGACAGTTGAAGAGGTTCGTAACGTGTAATAGGCAGACATCTATCCAGACCATCACACAGGAATTCCAGACTGCATCAGGATCCACTGCAAGTACTATGACAGTTAGGGGAGACGTGAGAAGACTTGGATTTCATGGCAGATCGGCTGCTCATAAGCCACACATCACGCCGGTAAATGCCAAACGACAGCTTGCTGTAAGGAGCGCAAACAGTGGACGACTGAACAGTAGAAAAACGTTGTGTGAAGCGACGAGTCACGGTACACAATGTGGCGATCCGATGGCAGGTTGTGGGTATGGCGAATGCCCGGTGAACGTCGTCTGCCATCGTGTGTAGTGCCAACAGTAAAATTGGGAGGCGGTGGTGTTATGGTGTGGTCGTGTTTTTCACGGAGGGGACTTGCAGCCCTTATTATTTTGCGTGACACTATCACAGTACAGGCCTCCATTGATGTTTTAAGCACCTTCTTGTTCACCACTGTTTCGAGCAGTTAGTCAACGAACCCACGCGAATTGTAAATGGTTGCGAAAACACACTTGACCTCTTAGCCACAAACAATCCAGAGCTAATAGAGAGCATCATGACTGATACAGGGATTAGTGATCACAAGGTCGTTGTAGCTAAGCTCAATACCGTTTCTTCCAAATCCACCAGAAACAAACGCCAAATAATTTTATTTAAAAATGCGGATAAAGTGTCACTAGAAGCCTTCCTAAGAGACAATCTCCATTCCTTCCGAACTGACTATGCAAATGTAGAAAAGATGTGGCTCAAATTCGAAGATATAGTAGCAACAGCAATTGAGAGATTCATACCTCATAAATTGGTAAGAGATGGAACTGATGCCCCATGGTACACAAAACAGGTCCGAACGCTGTTGCAGAGGAAACTGAAAAAGCATGCGAAGTTCAGAAGAACGCGATATCCCGAAGATTGGCTAAAATTTACAGACGCGCGAAATTTGGCACGGACTTCAATGCGAGATGCCTTTAATAGGTTCCACAACGAAACATTGTTTCGAAATTTGGTAGAAAATCCGAAGAAATTCTGGTCGTATGTAATGTACACAAGCGGCAAGACGCAGTCAATACCTTCGCTGCGCAGTGCCGATGGTACTGTTACCGACGACTGTGCCGCTAAAGTGGCGTTATTGAACGCAGTTTTCCAAAATTCCTTCACCAGGGAATACGAATGGAATATTCCAGAATTTGAAACACGAACAGCTGCTAGCATGAGTTTCTTAGAAGTAGATACCTTAGGGGTTGCGAAGCAACTCAAATCGCTTGATACCGGTAAGTATTCAGGTCCAGATTGTATACCGATTAGGTTCCTTTCAGATTACGCTGATACAACAGCTCCCTACTTAGCAATCACATACAACCGCTCGCTCACCGAAAGATCTGTACCTACAGATTGGAAAATTGCGCAGGTCGCACCAGTTATTAAGAAGGGTAGTAGGAGTAATCCATCGAACTACCATTGACGTCGGTTTGCGGTAGGGTTTTGGAGCATATACTGTATTCAAACATAATGAATCACCTCGAAGGGAACGATATATTGATACGTAATCAGCATGGTTTCAGAAAACATCGTTCTTGTGCAACGCAGCTAGCTCTTTATTCGCACGAAGTAATGGCCGCTATCGACAGGGGATCTCAAATTGATTCCGTATTTTTAGATTTCCGAAAAGCTTTTGACACCGTTCCTCACAAGCGACTTCTAATCAAGCTACGGGCCTATGGGGTATCGTCTCAGTTGTGCGATTCGTGATTTCCTGTCAGGAAGGTCGCAGTTCGTAGTAATAGACGGCAAATCGTCGAGTAAAACTGAAGTGATATCAGTTGTTCCCCAGGGAAGCGTCCTGGGACATCTGCTGTTCCTGATCTACATAAATGACCTGGGTGACAATCTGAGCAGTTCTCTAAGGTTGTTCGCAGATGATGCTGTAATTTACCGTCTAGTAAGGTCATCCGAAGACCAGTGTCAGTTGCAAAGCGATTTAGAAAAGATTGCTGTATGGTGTGGCAGGTGGCAGTTGACGCTAAATAACGAAAAGTGTGACGTGATCCACATGAGTTCCAAAAGAAATCCGTCGGAATTCAATTACTCGATAAATAGTACAATTATCAAGGCTGTCAATTCAACTAAGTACCTGGGTGTAAAAATTACGGACAACTTCAGTTGGAAAGACCACATAGATAATATTGTGGGGAAGGCGAGCCAAAGGTTGCGTTTCATTGGCAGGACACTTAGAAGATGCAACAAGTCCACTAAAGAGACAGCTTACACTACACTCGTTCGTCCTCTGTTAAATATTGCTGCGCGGTGTGGGATCCTTACCAGGTAGGATTCACGGAGGACATCAAAATGGTGCAAAAAAGGGCAGCTCGTTTTGTATTATCACGTAATAGGGGAGGGAGTGTGGCAGATATGACACGCGAGTTGGGATGGAAGTCATTAAAGCAAAGACGTTTTTCGTCGCGGCGAGATCTATTTACGAAATTTCAGTCACCAACTTTCTCTTCCGAATGCGAAAATATTTTGTTGAGCTCAACCTCAATAGGTAGGAATGATCATCAAAATAAAATAAGAGAAATCAGAGCTCGAACAGAAAGGTTTAGGTGTTCGTTTTTCCCGCGCCCTGTTCGGGAGTGGAATAGTAGAGAGATAGTATGATTGTGGTTCGATGAACCCTCCGCCAAGCACTTAAATGTGAATTGCGGAGTAGTCATGTAGATGTAGATGTGAGTCTTACCGTGTTGCCAATGTTCCTATCTCTGTTTTTAATTCAGATTCTAGCTGTGATCCCAAATTTAATGTTATACTCATCAACTGCTCCATATTAACTGATTCGAAATTCTTTTCGCCCCTAACATTTCCCGTAAAACTAACTTCCTTCGCCATAGCTGTAAAGCAATCTGTGCTCGATACTATTCCGGAATCTTCTGTCGTTAATCTCATATTCTGAAAATTGTTTGATTATGAAAAATTTTGAACTGGTTCCGGACTTTTTTCCCGGCTTATTAAATTGTTTTGTACTTCATTATTCATTATACTGTTCTCCCGTGTTGGCGAGTTCGCCATGTTAACAATTTCGTCATTCTGACTATCCATCATTTTTGCCTTTTTCATCGATCGCGTAATCGTTTACAAAACATACAAAACTCGTCACTATACGAAAATTGCACACAATATAACACTTTATCACCAACAATACAATCCACACGAAGTGCTTCCCGACAAACATGATTAACGAACAATTGAAACCTTCACAATTGCACAAAATTGTCAAACCCGTATACGACTCATCAAAAATTAAATTCTACAAAAGTACCATCAGAAGAATGACAGGACAACTTCAAATGTTCAATTACAAAATCTATACGTGCAATATAGACTACAATTACTAAACTACAAATTACTACAACAATACTACTGTCTGCTATTTTTACTATCAAAAGAATTGCAAGGGACGATCCGAAGCAGCGGTCGCCACGTGCATGGGGGCTTAATTAAAAAGAATAATGAATAGATGCAATAACTTTAGTAACTGTGGGTCCGGTTACGAAGTCTCGTAACAGGTTGGCCCTGACTAGTATTAGCACGCAATCTGACTGCATAAAATAAAAGTAAAGAATGACAAGAAATTTCAATTAACACAATTGATTAATTAAGTCCCCTGCAACTATAAAAGCTACGAAACAACAAAGCACAAGTGTAACTGTTCTGTGTGTGTTGGTGTGACTCAACGTACATGTATCTGGCTCGGTTCTTCCTCAAGATATGTTAAACACCATTTTCTATGAACTAATTGAAAAACCAGAACTACTATAATTGCACACAGAAACCATAATTACAAGTCTAATACATGAACAGGAGCCAGATGCTTTGTTGACTGAACCTGTGACCAAGAGGCATTGTCATTAAAGAAATTTGTAATACTTTTTTTTACCTCAATATACAGGGTGATTCAAAAAGAATACCACAACTTTAAAAATGTGTATTTAATGAAAGAAACACAATATAACCTTCTGTTATACATCATTACAAAGAGTATTTAAAAAGGTTTTTTTTCACCCAAAAACAAGTTCAGAGATGTTCAATATGGCCCCCTCCAGACACTCGAGCAATATCAACCCGATACTCCAACTCGTTTCACACTCTCTGTAGCATATCAGGCGTAACAGCTTGGATAGCTGCTGTTATTTCTCGTTTCAAATCATCAATGGTGGCTGGGAGAGGTGGCCGAAACACCACATCCTTAACATACCCCCATAAGAAAAAATCGCAGGGGGTAAGATCAGGGCTTCTTGGAGGCCAGTGATGAAGTGCTCTGTCACGGGCTGCCTGGCGGCCGATCCATCGCCTCGGGTAGTTGACGTTCAGGTAGTTACGGACAGATAAGTGCCAATGTGGTGGCGCTCCATCCTGCTGAAATATGAATTGTTGTGCTTCTTGTTCGAGCTGAGGGAACAGCCAATTCTCTAACATCTCCAGATACTGTAGTCCAGTTACAGTAGCACCTTCGAAGAAAAAGGGACCAAAAACTTTATTGGCTGAAATGGCACAGAAAACGTTCACCTTAGGCGAGTCACGTTCATACTGATTTGTTTCCCGCGGATTCTCAGTGCCCCATATACAGACATTGTGACGGTTGACTTTCCCGTTAGTGTGGAAAGTTGCTTCATCACTAAACACAATCTTTGAAACGAAAGATTCGTCTGTTTCCATTTGAGCAAGGATAAAATCACAGAAATCGATTCTTTTAATCTTATAAGCTGCACACAGTGCTTGAACCAATTTCAGACGATAAGGTTTAATAACTAACCTTTTTCGTAGGACTCTCCATACAGTTGATTGTGGAATTTGCAGCTCTCTGCTAGCTCTGCGAGTCGATTTTCCTGGGCTGCGAACAAATGCTTGCTGGATGCGTGCTACATTTTCATCACTCGTTCTCGGCCGTCCAGAACTTTTCCCTTTGCACAAATACCCATTCTCTGTAAACTGTTTATACCAACGTTTAATACACCACCTATCAGGAGGTTTAACACCATACTTCGTTCGAAATGCACGCTGAACTACTGTCGTCGATTCACTTCTGCCGTACTCAATAACACAAAAAGCTTTCTGTTGAGCGGTCGCCATCTTAGCATCAACTGAGGCTGACGCCTAGTCAACAGCGCCTCAAGCGAACAAATGTACAACTAAATGAAACTTTATAGCTCCCTTAATTCGCCGACAGATAGTGCTTAGCTCTGCCTTTTGTCGTTGCAGAGTTTTAAATTCCTAAAGTTGTGGTATTCTTTTTGAATCACCCTGTATATTGGCGAAAAATACACTGTGATAATTGCAACATCATCTATCTATACATTACACCAACCGAACAGCATCTACTCTCTCGCCCAACAGAACAACAACTGCACTCGACATCCTCTGAACTACTACTGCCCTCGTCAACCTCTGAACTACCACTGCACCAGTGGAGGCGGCAGAGTAATAATCTTTGGCGCAATCTCTGGCGCTGTGACTCAGTGTAGCCACCTTTCACTGTTGTGACGTTACTTCTGCCTTCGGTAAGTAAAGTCTGAGAGCATATTCAGTATACCCTGTTACAAATCCAACTTGTGGGATAGATCAATGTAATGTGACGAATTCAATGCTTGCTGTCGGTTCTAGGCCTCTGATCCCGAAGTTCACTTGTGTTGTCAGCTTTTTTGTAACAATGTACGGCCGGCTGGAGTGGGCGAGCTGTTCTAGGAGCTACAGTCTGGAACCGGGCAACCACTGCGGTCGTAGGTTCGAATCCTGCCTCGGGCATGGATATATGTGATGTCCTTAGGTTAGTTAGGTTTAAGTAGTTCTAAGTTCTAGGGGACTGATGACCTCAGAAGTTAAGTCCCATTGTGCTCATAGCCCTTTGAACCATTTCTTTTTCTTTGTAACTCTGTACAAAGTAAATACTGACAAATTAAAATATATTTTAAAAATAGCTCAGTATGTTTTTGTGAACAGTTCATAAAAGATGTGCTCGACTGAAATTTGACGAGTTTATACACTGATGGCAACCTACATTTGGTTAGCATTCACAAAAATGAGAAGTATTGCCTGTTAGCTGCCCTATCTCAACAACTCACTCTTGAATGAGCCTTGCATCTCTATTAAATGTGTTTGCATTTCTCCATCAGATTAAAGAATGTCACAAAACGAAGTAGCGCTATTTTAAATTGTGTAGGTGTTAAGTTAACAGTGATCTCTTCTGCGTATTGTATCTGTCTAAATGTATATTTTGGTAGGTCTAAACATACTTGAATTGATTACTGTTCTCACAAACCTGCGTATCACCTAATCAAAGTAACATCAATAATCTAAACACAGTAAAATCTATGTACGATGATCGCATATTAAATGAATTTTTGTGCTGATTACAAAAATTGTCTTAGACTTCGAACGCCTGTAAAATTTCTGAAGATATGGAAATTTTAATATTATGATTTGTATTTTAGTAGTATTAAATCAGCTGGCGCGTTTGCATTACAGTTGCTTGTGTAAAATATGATCTTGTGTCCATCACTATCTTTTAAATAAATATTACCTTTGAAAACACCCGCTAAATTGAATTTGGATATTATGCAACAGCTTCCTTGAGTCATGCAGTTTTGGTATAAGTCAAATGTGTGTCTCCTATTAACCTGTTGTGTTGTTTATTTGCTACAAATAATCAATTCTTGGTAGCAAGGAAAGGAAGAACATGTTAAAGTGGTTTCTACGTGAAATATAGCGATTTCTTATAGTAATCTTAATATACATTTTCGGAAGGATTGTATGACTTCAAAGAAATCAGCAATGTTGCGACGTTATCATAAGTAAGTCTCATGTATAAGAAAAAATTAGATTTAACTTGATATAAATTTTAGTCAAGGTCAAAGAGTTTGCTGTTAGGTGGTGCGATCGCCTTTGTTTCTGTGATCGGTTATGAAGTTACAATACATTGTGTATTATCTTCTGACCAAAAGGATAAGTGTCATCAAACCTGGTAGGACATTTCATGAAGGTTACATCTGTCTCAAGAGCCTCTTGGATTAGCTTTCTCAAACTTACCCACTATCCCTCCACGTTCCACCACACCCACCTCCCTCTCTTTCACCATCACCCCCCCCCCCCCAGACCCAGTTAAACATAACTTCGCGAATAACTTGCGAGCGGAGTAAACAAGGTGTTACAAGGTAGCAAGGTAGCAATTCAGTATGTTAAAGGTTTGTATTCCCTCGCCATGGATCTTCGCCACGTTATGGAGCCTTCCTCCAGTACAGCCCTTACAAATGATCTGTATAGGAGTGGGGGAACCTTTGCAGATCAGAAATCTCTATTGTGGAAGCTTGGTGTTTTGCCGTTCCTCTCTTTTTGAAGTGACTGACCAACGTTTAACCATGGTCGCATCTCCGGTGTTTCTTCCGCAATGAGTGCCTTGCCCAACAAAGAAGACAGCAGAGATTAACCACAAGCACTGACCGAACCTGTGTTCACTAGAACCCGCACGTCTACAATGCGATAAGAGGTCTAACAATAGTCCAGTAAGTAGGCAAAGGACAACACAGGACAGTGTACCAAGGAACACAAGATGTCTTCTGATCGGGTACTTCAGTCTGGTGACGGATTTTAGGACCTCACGACAGAATCTGCAGCAGGGACTGCTAAAATCAGTTTCCAGCACTTTCTAAATTTTCTCTTGTTGTGAGAGGTGATATTTTGTTAGTGCAGAGTTTGTAAATATGAATCCTACACATTTAAGTGCATTTGGAAAATATTGATACTTATTTACCTACATAATTCTGTCGTGAGTAAAATTGTATGCATTTTATGAAAACTTAAATTAGGTGTGGACGGTTAAGCCATATTTCATCGATCGTGTACCATCTAGTACGTCGAAGCAGAAGAAGCTCTTCTACCATGGAACATGTGATACTGCTAAATGAACTGGGTTTCTTTCATGTCTTAACAATTTTCTCTGTCTTGAAAAGGAAACTTTGTATTAGTTTCAAAATGTATTAATCTTATAAGTGATTTCTATAATAATTTTCCTTACTTGAAATTCTGAAAGTAGCAGGAATAAAATACAGGGAGAAAATGGTTTTTGCATGTTGTACAGAAACTAGACGGCAGTTATAAGAGTCGAGGGGCATGGAATGGAAGCAGTGGTTGAGAAGGGAGTGAGGCAGGGTTGTAGTCTATCTCTCATGTTATTCAATCCGTACATTGAAAAAGCAGTAAAAGAAAAATTTGGAGTGTGCATTAAAGTTCAGAGAAAAGAAATAAAAACTTTCAGGTTTGCCGGTGACATTGTAATTCAGTCAGAGACAGCAAAGGACCTGGAACAGCAGCTGAACGAAATGGACAATCTCTTGAAACGAGAATATAACATGAACATTAACAGAAGGAAGACAAGGATAATGGAATGCAGTCGAATGAAAACAGGTGATGCTAAGAGAATTAGATTAAGAAAGGAGACACTTGAAGTAATATATGAGTTTTGCTATTTGGGCAGCAAAATTACTGGCGAAGGTCGAAGCAGGTCGGATATAAAATGTATACTGCCAAGGGCAAGGAAATAATTTCTGAAGAAGAGAAACTTATTAAGATCGAATACAGATTGAAGTGTTGGGAAGTCTTTTCTGAAACTGTTTGTCTGGAGTGTTGCATGTATGGAAGTGAAAACTGGACGATAAACAACTTAAACAAAAAGAGGATGGAATCTTTCGAAATGTGCTGCTGCAGAAGAATGTGAGGTACCTCGGAACATTTTTTCACATTTGCAAAAACTTTTACTTTTCCGGAGTCATTTCTATAACTAGTAAAAAGAAGAAGAACACAATAGGTGAATGCCTTCATTTAAAAAGTGACTAGAAAATATATTAAGCTTCTGCTACAGGGGTTGCTAGAGGCAAAAGTTTGCAAAAGTGTTGACAGATACAACGTTCTCATCTAATTACCAAGCAGAAGAGGGGCGGGGCAGGATTAGGACGTCGTTATGGCACTGCACTCGCATTCGAGAGAAATTCCGTTCAAATTCCAACTCAATGATTCGGTTTAAATTTTCTGTAGCTTAGGAGTCAGCTATGTGGAAAGGTTCGTGATTGACAGTATGCACAAGTGCCAGTAGGGAATAATGATGTACCGTACACGAATTATAAAGGGAATGGGATTGCAATGGAGTATTTTCCCCCAATTCCTTATTTTTACATCGTATCGCCGGCCGATGTGGCTGAGCGGTTCTAGGCGCTTCAGTCTGGAACCCCGCGACCGCTACGGTCGCAGGTTCGAATCCTGCCTTGGGCATGGATGTATGTGATGCCCTTAGGTTGGTTAAGGTTAAGTAGTTCTCCATTTGAACCGTTTATACATAGTATCAATGACAGAAATATAATAACGTTTCACGAGTGAAAGTAAAACTCGGGGGAAGGAAAATCAATTATTTTCTAACGATATTTCTACATATAGTACATACACATACAGAGTGAAGAAGAACTACAGCCCCTGTTGAATGAACAGCTGAGTGCAGAATATGGATTGAGAGTAAACCTAAAGAATATAAAGTAATGACGAGTAGTTGAAATGAGATTAATGATAAAACTAACAATAAAATTGAGAACCAAGTGAAGCAGTCTTGTTCTTTCGGAAGCAAAATTAACGGATAAAGGACGAAACTGTGATTACTGATATGCAAAAGTCAAGTAGTAGACAAAGAGGCATTCCTTGGCAAGAGAAGTGGGTTAGTACCGAACGTAGACCTTAATTTTAGACAAACTTTTCTGAGAATGTAGCACAGCCTTGTACTGACCTAGTACTGTGGCCAAACAGAGAAGAAGAAAATCAAAGCGTTTAAGAGTGGTGTTATAGAAGAACGTTGAAATTCAGTTTTTCTGAGAGATAAGAAAGAGTAGTTTCTCTGGAGCATCCGTGGTGAATATATGGAAAATACTGAGAAGAAGAAGTTTCAGAGGACATGTGTTGAGAAGTTATGGAATAACATCCATGAAAATACAGGAACCTGTAGACGCTAAAAATCGCAGGGAAGGACAAAAATTACGCCATAAGTATTAAAGTGTAATTTTCTGAGGGTCAAAGCAAAAACAGTTGAACCCTTTTTTGGTCATTAAAATATATTGATTTTGAAATATTATTACCGTTACCACTATTTCATGAGACTGTGATACTGATTACATAAATTACCAATAATTACATTTTGAAACACTTTCCCTAACGCATGACACAGTTTAGTGAAGGCTACAGCTTGTAAAACCAATGTATGGATATTTTATAAACACAGTTCACCCAACACCCACGTACTTTTTACTTTATACCATACACTTATGATGGTAAAACTAGGACGTATATATGACATATGGTTAATTATCTTATTCAAATGCCTTCTCCGAGTTGTATGTTGTTCCTGTAATAGACCAAAAATTGCTTAATATTCAATTCGCAACAACGAAGCAATTTATTCACAGTGCAAGACAGCAGTGTTATTATTATTATTATTATTAGCGGCAGTTATCAACACAAAGATATGGCAGCCTGGAATCTTTCAGTTCCTGCCAGTTCAGAAGTAACGAGACCAACAATCAAGTGATATACAAACAGTAAATATAGTGCACAATTTTACGTGGTTGATTTTAAAAGTGGGTGTGAGTGACAAAATTTCCACTACTTAGAGAAGTGGTGCAGAGGAAGCATGCTTTGTAACAACTGTCTGCCCTCGATATGGATACTTGTGTATTGTGCATTGAACTGGGCCTATGTAGATACTAGGTTTTCTTTTCTGGGAAGGAGTTGTAGGTACCCCTCTTGATGTACCGTACTAAGAATCACTTCATTTTTTTTAAGAAAGGTGGTAGAAATAAGGAGTAACAATTGCCTTAACGACTTATGTATTTATTTTATTTATTTTTTTTATTTGCTTATTTAGTCTGACCAGATTAGGACCTTAAGGCCCTCTCTTTCATCTGACCAGGAACAACACACACAGATATATTACCAAAACATCCTTGAAAATGATAACAATCTTAGAGATGATAATAAGCATAATAATAGTGATAATAATAGCAATAATAATAATAATAATAATAGTTGACAATAATGGAAATAAGGATAAATGGCAATAATAACAGTAACAATAAAACAAAGTGCATTAAAAATAATATAGACTAGTTTAGAACAACTTAAATCATGTTTAGTATTGCCAAGAAAAGAAAGAATGAAGAACAAGAAAATTGGAATGACAGTAATAGTGGCTGTTAGGAGAGGACTTGATGTAAGTATATAACTCTGTAAACGAGGAGAAGGGAAAAGTTATAGGGGGAGGGGGGATTGAAGAGTGTGGGCTGCAGACCAGTATGTGGGAGAGATAGCTATTGCGAAAGACGGTGAGCCATTAGCTGCTTTTTGAAGCCGGAAGTGATTTAATTTCTCTGATATTTTGAGAAAGATTGCTCCGAAGTCGGGTTCCGGATACAGAAAATGATTTAGAAAAAAGGATGTTGTTGTGTGGTGGTACTGAGAGGATCTTACTTTGTTGAGAACGAGTATTTCTGCTGTGCTGTTCAGATATTAATGTAATGGCTGAAGATAAGTAAGAGGGAGTCTGATGACTAAGAAGACGATGGAGTAAACACAAAGTATGGTAGTCCCTATGCATATCAGCACGTAGCCACGATAATTGTTCACAGGCTCGAGTGATATGATCCTAATAACAAATATATCGTACGCAAGCATTTATCGCCAGTTCAAGCCTGCAAGAGTTTTCGTACGAAAGTCCTTGAAGAATAGCATTGCCATAGTCGAGAATAGGGAGTGTTAGAGATGCTACGAGCTTCTTCTTAAGCTCGAATGGAAATACTTTTTTATATTTCTGTAGACAATGAGTTGCAGAAAATTTCTTACAGACTGCAGTAGTGTGTTCAGTCCAGTCTAAGTGGTAGTCCAGGATTATCCACAAGTTCTTTGCAGAAGGAGAAAAGGTTATTTCGGTGACATGTAAAATTAAGCATGGTAGAGATTCTCCGTACTGTGTTGTAATAAGCCTTTTGTGGGCGACTTACGAGGTGCATTCAAGTTCTAAGGCCTCCGATATTTTTTCTCTGGACTGGAAAGAGATAGAAACATGCACATTGCTTTAAAATGAGGCCGTGTTCATTGTCAATACGTCCCAGAGATGGCAGCACCGTACGGCAGACGGAATTTTACCGCCAGCGGCGAGAATGAGGTTTTAAATGCTTAAAATGGCGACGTTTTCCTTACTTGAACAGCGTGCAATCATTCGTTTTCTGAATTTGCATGGTGTGAAACCAATTGAAATTCATCGACAGTTGAAGGAGACATGTAGTGATGGAGTTATGGATGTGTTGAATGTGCGTTCGTGGGTGCGACAGTTTAATGAAGGCAGAACATTGTGTGACAACAAACCGAAACCTCAGGCTCGCACAAGCCGGTCTGACGACATGATCGAGAAAGTGGAGAGAATTGTTTTGGGGGATCGCCGAATGACTGTTGAACAGATCGCCTCCAGAGTTGGCATTTCTGTGGGTTCTGTGCACACAATCCTGCATGACGACCTGAAAATGCGAAAAGTGTCATCCAGGTGGGTGCCACGAATGCTGACGGATGACCACACGGCTGTCCGTGTTGCACGTTGCCAAGCAATGTTGACGCGCAACGACAGCACGAATGGGACTTTCTTTTCGTCGGTTGTGACAATGGATGAGACGTGGATGCCATTTTTCAATCCAGAAACAAAGCGCCAGTCAGCTAAATGGAAGCACATAGATTCACCACCATCAAAAAAATTTCGGGTAACCGCCAGTGCTGAAAAAATGATGGTGTCCATGTTCTGGGACAGCGAGGGCGTAATCCTTACCCATTGCGTTCCAAAGGGCACTACGGTAAAAGGTGCATCCTACGAAAATGTTTTGATGAACAAATACCTTCCTGCACTGCAACAAAAACGTCCGGGAAGGGCTGCGCGTGTGCTGTTTCACCAAGAGAACGCACCCGCACATCGAGCTAACGTTACGCAACAGTTTCTTCGTGATAACAACTTTGAAGTGATTCCTAATGGTCCCTACTCACCTGACCTGGCTCCTAGTGACTTTTGGATTTTTCCAACAATGGAAGACACTCTCCGTGGCCGCACATTCACCAGCCGTGCTGCTATCGCCTCAGCGACTTTCCAGTGGTCAAAACAGACTCCTAAAGAAGCCCTCGCTGCTGCCGTGGAATCATGGCGTCAGCGTTGTGAAAACTGTGTACGTCTGCAGGGCGATTACGTCGAGACTTAACGCCAGTTTCATCGATTTCGGGTGAGTAGCTAATTAGAAAAAAAAACGGAGGCCTTAGAACTCATTTTCACCTCGTATTAGCTTATGATTTGACTTATTAGCTTGTGATTTAAGAAAACAGCTTTAAGAATTAATTATCATTTATTTTTCGTCCCTTTACTAATAAAAGTGCTGTGCAGCAAACGTGGGGGTGGGGGTGGGGGGGTGGGGGTGGGGGGGTGGGGGGGGGCGCTTCAAACCGATGACGCTTCTGAGTAGCCCAAAATAACGTTTTCTCCACTTCGGTCGACTTCTTGCCCCAAACTTGTGCTCTATTTCTATTAATGTCTTCGACATCGGGACGTCAAAGTTTAATGTTCTCTCTTTCTAGTAAACACACTGCAGGAAAAAAATTAATACAGCTGGAAAGACGACGTTGATTCTGTTCCAATGACGGCATATGCAACCTGGAGGATTGTAAATGTACTGATAACGCGTTCAGAGTCGTCCACCAACAGATAGCGTAATAATATAGTCTCCAGAGCGTCATCTATGTCCACCCTTTAATACGGCATGGTCACAGCCGGAAGGCTGAGTGTGGTGCAAATGGACGAAGCAAGCAGGCAACCATGCCTCGGAGACGCATCCCTGCTTCCTACAGCCAACTGAAAGAGTTTGAAAGTGGTCAAATTGTGGACTTCCGAGTGGCGGGATGATCGTTTCAGAGAATTATCGCACAAGTCGGACATGCAGCGACAGTTGTGCGACGATGCTGATATCAGTGGTCACGTGAACGTTGTAACACCGTAGACGAGGTTCTGGACATCCACCTAGCACAGATGCCCGCCATGATCGTCGTATTGTATGGGAAGCAGTAGAACATCGTAGTGCTACTACAGCACATATAAAAATGCTGTTGCAAACCAGTTATTAACTGTGGGACTACGGGCACGCACAACCCCAGCCCATCTTCCACTCACGAAGCAGCATCGACATGCACGGCTCGACTGGTGGTATCAGAGCATTATTTGGGAGATGGAAAGGCGCGCTGTGCTCTTCAGCGATGAAAGCAGATTTTGCCTACACGCAAGTGATGATCGTCTGCGCATACAATGTAGACCTGTTGATCGCTGCATCACAGGTTGCATTAGTCTAAGACACACTGGTGCCACCCCAGGGCTCGTGGTCTGGGGTTCGATAAGCTACAACTCTCGGTCACCTTTCGTGTTTCTGGAGGGGGCGCTAACCAGCACCCAGTACATGGAGAATGTTGTTGAGGTGTCAGGTCAGAGGGGTTTTCTGAACACAATTTCGACACAAAGCAGCTCAATAGGCTGTGGAGTAGAAGGGGTAGGCTAGCAATAGAACAGTGCATCACCATTGACTAGACACTCATTTATTGAACACATAAGTCAGGTATGACCCAAAAGGAACAATCAGTACAAATCACAAAATAATATTCTTTTCCTTTAAGTCAGTCAAACATTTAAACAGGCAAATAACAATCATTTAACTGAAAGCCTTCTAAGAAAGCAAGACTAGAAAATTTCAATGATGAGTTAAAATCATATTTAAATAGCCTCTGACCGAGCACATATTTTAAAACGAAATCCTTCCTTTAAGGAACCAGCGATCAAAATTAATTACATAATCCTCAACAACCATATTACATCCAAGACATTTAAGATTAAACAGTAATATATAACATCAGAGAGCTGCATTCCCAAGTTTTAAGTCCGCAGCTCGTGGTCGTGCGGTAGCGTTCTCGCTTCCCACGCCCGGGTTCCCGGCTTCGATTCCCGGCGGGGTCAGGGATTTTCTCTGCCTCGTGATGACTGGGTGTTGTGTGATGTCCTTAGGTTAGTTAGGTTTAAGTAGTTCTAAGTTCTAGGGGACTGATGACCATAGATGTTAAGTCCCATAGTGCTCAGAGCCATTTGAACCATTTTTGAACCAAGTTTTAAGCAGCACGTTTCAGACGGACTGCACTGCAACAGGACAATACAAGTCCCTCAGAGGATCTCCCCACACAGGAAGTTATTGCCGCAATCGACAAAATATCAACATCATTCCATGTACAGTCCTAAAACAAACTAAAAGCGCTCTTAACTTTGGTACAGTTAATTCCCTTTCAACATAACATACATCACAAGTCTAGCCCTATGACGGCACCGACACCCCGCAATTTAGCACGCGAAAAACTACAGCGATGCACTCATCCCGTATCCTTACAAAATCCAATAACAGAGAGCCGGCTCCCCAATAGCGGAACATTTAACCACGCGCAGCGAGTGGGTTTGCGGGATGCTGATCTCACCCCTAACCTCAACACCAGTTCAAATACTAGTCAGCCTACAATCTTGAACCACCATACACATTCCTTCAGTTACTGCATAGAAAACCAATGTGAAAGGCAAACAGACCAGCATAAGATAAAAGCTTAAGCAATTCCCTTATTAGAGAACCCTTATGAATAGCAGCGGTAATTTTTTTTTAAACGTGAGCACACCCACAATCAAAAGACAAGCAACGCCAATCATAAGGACAGTAGCACATAAGCAAGTAGCAATGGTAACTTCTGCTTAGGTTCGCTACAAATCAGCGCGCAATTTAGCACATCAGAGAACAGTCTTTACAACACAACCATCAATACAATAGCAAATTACACGTGTACTCCGCCACGTTTCCATTCGCAAAGCCATAGACAAAACGTGGAGAACGTATCACTTAGACCAACATAATGGTGCTCCCTCAGTTACCCCAAATAACTGACTCCCTTAGTTGCACAGCAAAGAACCAGACCTAATGAAACCACCACAGTTTTCGCCTCTAAATTGTCACAGTACCAGTGAGACTCAATCACAAATATAATTTTACATCACCAGTTCCCGTATAGTCAATACAAGCGCCTGATTTTCACCCGTTTATAACGGCAGGCAGCAACATCGCACGGAAAAGAGCGTAGACACAAGCTCTTACCAATTCTCTTATCCGAAAGCAGCCACCACAACTCTCGGGAACCACTGGGACATCCAATGCAAAAATCGTTACTCCTTCACACAAATTACAAGACGCTCGCTTCCCGCTGCTTGCTACGGCGTCTTCCGTTCAGAGCCAACTTGTGTATCTCCATGCGATAGGTCCGCTCCCACACTCGCTGCGTCAACCCGACAACCGTCTTCCACCACGTCCCGGAGCACACCCCCCACAGGACCTCGCCTCGTTACTCCTCGCGTAGGGCCCAGAGGGCGCTGCTTACCGCCCTGCCATGGCAGGAAAGATAAACCACCAGAGTCGCACTATCTACAGTGTGTTACAAAAAGGTACGGCCAAACTTTCAGGAAACATTCGTCACACACAAATAAAGAAAAGATGTTATGTGGACATTTGTCCGGAAACGCTTAATTTCCATGTTAGAGCTCATTTTAGTTTCGTCAGTATGTACTGCACTTCCTCGATTCACCGCCAGTTGGCCCAATTGAAGGAAGGTAATGTTGACTTCGGTGCTTGTGTTGACATGCGACTCATTGCTCTACAGTACTAGCATCAGGCATATCAGTACGTAGCATCAACAGGTTAGTGTTCATCACGAACGTTGTTTTGCAGTCAGTGCAATGTTTACAAATGCGGAGTTGGCAGATGCCCATTTGATGTATGGATTAGCACGGGGCAATAGCCTTGGCGCTGTACGTTTGTATCGAAACAGATTTCCAGAACGAAGGTGTCCCGACAGGAAGACGTTCGAAGCAATTGATCGGCGTCTTAGGGAGCACAGAACATTCCAGCCTATGACTGGCGACTGGGGAAGACCTAGAACGACGAGGACACCTGCAATGGACGAGGCAATTCTTCGTGCAGTTGACGATAGCCCTAATGTCAGCGTCAGAGAAGTTGCTGCTGTACAAGGTAACGTTGACCACGTCACTGTATGGAGAGTGTTACGGGAAACCAGTTGTTTCCGTACCATGTACAGCGTGTGCAGACACTATCAGCAGCTGATTGGCCTCCACGGGTACACTTCTGCGAATGGTTCATCCAACAATGTGTCAATCCTCATTTCAGTGCAAATGTTCTCTTTACGGATGAGGCTTCATTCCAACGTGATCAAATTGTAAATTTTCACAATCAACATGTGTGTGCTGACGAGAATCCGCACGCAATTGTGCAATCACGTCATCACCACAGATTTTCTGTGAACGTCTGGGCAGGCATTGCTAGTGATGTTTTGTTTGGACCCCATGTTCTTCCACCTACGCTCAATGGAGCACGTTATCATGGTTTCATGCGGGATACTCTACCTGTGCTGCTAGAACATGTGCCTTTACAAGTACGACACAACATGTGGTTCATGCACGATGGAGCTACTGCACATTTCAGTCGAAGTGTTCGTACCCTTCTCAACAACAGATTCGGTGACCGATGGATTGGTAGAGGCGGACGAATTCCATGGCCTCCACGCTCTCCTCACCTCAACCCTCTTGACTTTCATTTATGGGGGCATTTGAAAGCTCTTGTCTACGCAACCCCGGTACCACATGTAGAGACTCTTCGTGCTCGTATTGTGGCGGCTGTGATACAATACGCCATTCTCCAGGGCTGCATCAGCCCATCAGGGATTCCATGCGACAGAGGGTGGATACATGTATCCTCGCTAATGGAGGACATTTTGAACATTTCCTGTACAAAGTGTTTGAAGTCACGCTGGTACGTTCTGTTGCTGTGTGTTTCCATTCAATGATTAATGTGATTTGAAGAGAAGTAATAAAATGAGCTCTAACATGGAAAGTAAGCGTTTCCGGACACATGTCCACATAACATATTTTCTTTCTTTGTGTGTGAGGAATGTTTCCTGAAAGTTTGGCCGTACCTTTTTGTAACACATTGTATATGAGCCGCCGCGGTTCAGTTGTTAGATCCATTCTTTTGCCGTTTTTGCAACAGGTAGATGATGTGTTTTTCCAACAGGATAATGCTCATCCACACACTGTCCATGAAACTCAAATTACTCTGCAAAACGTGCAGCAATTTTCCTGGGCAGAAGGATCTCTGGTCTGGCCTCGAATCGAGAATGTGTGGAATCTGATGGAACGAGAAGTGACTAGTGCCACTTGTCAACCAACAACTCATACAGAAGTACGTGAATAAGACGAACAGGTGTGGCAAGAAGTACCCCAGGACAGTATTCTATATGATCTGTACGATCGCCTGGATGGGAGAGTCAGAGCCTGCATTGCTGCCATTGGAGGCTACACAATGAACTAACGGGAGTGTTTAAGCATAGGTCGATACCTGGTCCCTCAGAACCACTTGCGCTGTCGATATGTAAATGTAGTCATGCAGCCATTAGATTTGCTCCACACGCACTGTTGCTACAATAAATCTTGAGGGGACTGTAAACCTCCAGAAGGGGGTACTATTTTTTTTCCAGCAGTGTAGCTCAAATTTGAAAGACATTTTCTTTTGCGAAGCTACCTTGCCCTATTCTTAACAATATATGGATGTGCTGGTTGTAAAAATTTATTTCAGTCTGCGAGACTAACGGATAAAATGGTTAGCCCTCTAAGGGATGTAGAGAATGTATGCTCCAGGCGCCACTGTGGCACCTGGTAGCAGGGAGCATCTGGAGGGAAGGGAGGCGCCAAACGGCCGAACGCCCCCTGCATCCGTAACGACCGCCTGCTGCTTTAGGGGAAGGGTGGGGTTGGGAGCCGGGGGGCAAACGTGTACCTGACTCCAGCCACGGCAACGGGGTGCGGCCACCTGCAGCGATCCATTCTGGCCATCGGCCTAGGAGGAAACCAATGTCACCCGCAAGTAGATTTATTTATTTACTAGCTGACAAAATGTTCAAATGGCTCTGAGCACTATGGGACTTAACATCTATGGTCATCAGTCCCCTAGAACTTAGAACTACTTAAAGCTAACTAACCTAAGGACGTCACACAACACCCAGTCATCACGAGGCAGAGAAAATCCCTGACCCCGCCGGGAATCGAACCCGGAAACCCGAGCGTGGGAAGCGAGAACGCTACCGCACGACCACGAGCTGCAGACTACTAGCTGACAAACCCGGCATTGTCTGGTTATTTAATTTGCCGGTTTTCTATTGGATACATTGTGTTTCTGTATACTGGGCGCACCTGATTTTGTAGCTGCGTCTGTGGCAATGCCTCGTCGTAGCTGTACAGCTATTGTTTTCGCATACAGCTGTTTGCACCTCGCAGTTAAAAGCTGTCAAAAGCGAAGTCAGGTTTCAGAGATTTACTGAAGTTGATTCGACTGCAGGAGTGTGTTAGTGGGAAAGAATAAATGTATTGAAACTTCATGCAGGACGTGGTATTTTTTCATGCATCTCATCTTGAATAGAGTGACATTAAAATTAAAGGTGGAAAGTTATCCATGTTAAGATACGCTGATGACATTGATATCCTGAATGAAAGCGATGAATTGCAGGGTCTCTTCAATGGAAAGCACGGTCTAATGAGTAACAGAATATGGATTGAGAAAGAATCGAAGGAAGGGGAAAGGAATGAGAAGCAGAAGAAATGAGAACAGCGAGAAACTTAAGATCATACTTGGTGATCACGAAGTAGATGGAGGTAAGGAATTCTGGTACCTAGGCAGTACAATAACTCTCGGCGGATGGAGCAAGGTAGACAGAAAGCAGACTATCACTGGCAAAAATGGCGTTCCTGGCCAAGAGAGGTCAACTGGTACTTAACATATTTATTTGTTTATTTATTGATCTATTATTTATTGATCCGTTATCCCTTATTCGAGAACGAGACCACTCAGAGAATTGCAACAAACTTTGCACAAAATTTCAAACATTTGCGAAACTTTTTATCGCTCAGGACCACCGCAAAATGATAAAAGGAAAAAGTTTCTAGCTTACAATCCCCACTGTTCATGAAGTAAAGCTGCCACGTGAATTATGGCATTTTACTAACAGTATTCGTCAGACATTGTGAACACAGTATCCACACATACCACCAAATGTACTAGAAAATGATCTGATGCAGATTGTGTTTTTTCCAACGAGGGTGCGGGGGAACAATGCAGCCATTGACAATATTTTTATTCATTCTTCATTACTAGGTGGGCATTCTGTTAGTAAAAGGGTGAATGGAATTTCAGACCATGATGCACAAATTTTAACACTAAAAGTCTTTTGTACCCGAACAAATATCACATAGAATTACAAACTATGTAGGAAAGTTAATCCAACAACAATAGCGAGTTTCTTAAACCTTGTCAAGGAACAAGAGTGGCAGGATGTTTATAGTGCCGACAACATAGATGGTAAATATAATGCTTTCCTTAACACATTTCTCATGGTTTTTGAGAGCTGCTTTCCATTAGAACGTTCTAAACGGGGTACTAGCGGCAGAAAGCAGCCTGGGTGGCTGACCAGTCGGATAAGGATATCATGTAGAACAAAGCGGGAATTATAGCAAAATGTTGGAAGTAGTCACAATCAAGCTACAGTAGCCCATTACATACAGTACTGTAAGGAGCTTAAAAATGTTATTAGGAAGACAAAGAGTATGTGGTACGCAAATAGAACAGCTAATTCACAGGCTAAAATTAAAACTATATGGTCAGTTGTGAAGGAAGTGTCTGGTCAGCAGCACAATGTCGACAATGTAAAGTCAGTTCGTAGTAAAAATATTTCTGTTACTGATACATCAGATGTATGTACAGTATTTATCAATCATTTCCTGAGCGTTGCTGGTGCATTAAATAAAATTTAGTTTCTACAGGGAATCATATAACTCTCTTGGCAAATGCCTTTCTTATATTGATGTCTGAAATACTCCCCTGTGATACAGACAAGGGGGAGAGTGAGTCAATAATTAAATCACTGAAGACTAAGGGCTGTCATGGATATGATGGACTGTCTAGCAGAACATTTAAGTACTGTGCTGCACATGTTAGCCCTGTATTTAGCCACATTTGTAATTTTTCCCTTATGAAAGGTCAGTATCCTGATTGATTAAAGTAGTCAGTAGTAAATCCTTTATAGATAGGGAAAAAGGGATAATGTAAAAAATTTAAACATATTTCTATGCCAGCAGTGTTTGCTAAAGTTACTGAAAAGGCTGTGTGTAAGGATATTTGATCATTTTATATCGGAAAATTTCTTATCAAATGTACTGTTCGGCTTTATAAGTTGGTTAACAACTGAAAATTCTATATTCTCTTTTCTCTGTGAGGTACTGAATGGGTTAAACAAAAGGTTTCGAACGCTAGACAGTTTCTTTTTATTTACCTACGACGTTTGATTGTGTTGATCACAAAGTATTGCTCCAGAAGTTGGACCATTGCACAATATGGGGAGCAGCTCACAGTTGATTCACCTCTTACTATAGCAACAGACAGCAAAAGGTCATTATTCACAGTGTTGAGATTGGCTGTAATGTGGGGTCCGCGTGGGGTATGGTCAAATGTGGGGTGCCCCTGGGATCAGTGTTTCACCCACTCCTATTTTTTATTTATATTAGTGAAGTGTCCTCTAGTATTACGGGTAACTCTAAAATATTTCTGTTTGCTGATGGCACAAGCTTGGTAGTAAAGAATGTTGTGTGCAACATTGGCTCTGTTCCCAATAGTGCAGTTCATTACATAAGTTCATGGCTTGTAGAAAATAAACAAAGTCTAAATCACAGTAAGACTCAGTTTTTACTGTTCCTAACACACAATTCAACAAAACCTGACATTTTAATTTCACAGAATGGGCATATTATTAGTGAAACGGAACAGTTTAAATTTCTAGGTGTTCAGATAGATAGTGATTTGTGGTGGAAAGCCCACGTTCAGGATCTTGTTCAAAGACTTAATGATGCCTTTTTTAATATTCGAAGGGTAAGTGATCGTTCGACACGAAAATTAGTCTACTTTGCTTATTTTCATTCGCTTATGGCGTATGGTATTGTATTTTAGGGTAGCTACTCCCATTCCAAAAGGATATTTTTGGCTCAGAAACGGGCGGTTTGGCAATAAGTGGTGTAAGTTCGCGAAACACTAGTCTCGGTATTTTGACATTGGCCTCTCACTATGCATATTATTTACTGTCATTTCTTGTTAACAATATCATCTTATTCACAAAAATAAACAGCTTTCACTTAGTTAATACTCGGCAGAAATTAAACCTGGATTTGGATCGGACTACCTTAACTCTTGTGGAGAAAGGTGTGCAGTATACTGCTGCATCCATTTCCTAATAAGTTACCACAAGCATTCAAAAATCTTAGAACTAATCCACCCGCTTTCAAATTAAAACTGAAGAATTTCTTCAAAAATTAAGCTGATTGTTGTTGTATTGCTGACTGAGTTTACTTAAACTTGTGGTTTGACTTTTTGGGTTCATAAACGTTTTATTTTTATCTGTTATCACTTTTACGTTATAATTTCATGTACTGACACGTTCCATGACATTGGAGATTTGCTCCTCAAGTCGGTCTTATGAAACTTGACGTGTAAATAAATAAATACATAAAAGTTACATCATCGTACGACTCTTAGTTCAGAAGGTGCGACGTCATGAAGACTGAATGCGTGAAAACTACCTAATCATGCAAGACTGCGAGTCAGACTGCCATCTGGCCCAAAAACTGGTTTCCGAGTCACAGTCTGGCACACAGTTTTAATCTGTCAGGAAGATTCAAAACACTCTATGGCATTCTCTTGGCTGTGGCTCTGCCATTTCATTTTCCTTTCTCAGAAGTGCCAGTCCACGGAGGTGTGCTGGAAAGCCTCTGTGAACTGTAGAAGGTGGGAGGAAGGTACTGGCGGAAGTGAAGCTGTCAGGGTGGGTCACTAGTTGTCCCTGATAGCTAATTATGTACGAGCATTGACTGAAAGAGGGAGTTTCATCAACAAAATGCTTTAGAGAGCTGCTGATGTCTGATATTTGCAGAATGCTTGGAATGGAAACTAATTTTAGCCCTTTATCATCATCGAGATGAAAGTGCTCAGATTTTTTCTTCTACCATGAAAATGTTTTAAACTGCCCAGTTCTTGAGTACGAGAGTTAGGGAATGCTAGTGTCGGTAAACAAAAGCATAATTAGAAACCGAGAGAATTGCCTTAGGTATACGAAGCAATGGAAAGTCAGCGATGCATTAGAGTCCGAGGAGTGAATGCTCCGAGACTGCAGTGTACGTCATGTCAAAAGCATTCACTGTATCCATATCTCTGCCTCGTGATGGCTGGGTGTTGTGTGCTGTCCTTAGGTTAGTTAGGTTTAAGTAGTTCTAAGTTCTAGGGGACTTATGACCACAGCAGTTGAGTCCCATAGTGCTCAGAGCCATTTGAACCATTTGAACTGTATCCATATCCATCAACAGTCTGTGGTCAATGATACTGGGTGTGTTCGGAAAACGATGTACAAGCTATTGCAAATAAAATAAAATAAAATAAAATAATAAAAATAAAAAGAAATTGGAAATATAGTTAAAAATGTTTATAAATTTTCAGAGTACCCCCTCGTGCATCTACATATTTTTTTCTAGCAGTTTTTACTGGGCACAGTATGTGTCCTGGAGTGCTTCAGTGGAAACCTCATTTGCAGTAGTTGGCACAGCAGGTTAGGTCACATCAATGCCATCAAAACAGTGTTCTGTGAGGGTGGTCGTGATCCTCAGACACAAAAAGAGGACTGTTGGAGCCACATAGGGACTGTGAGGGTGTTGCAGCAGCATTGTGAACTCACGCTTCACCGAGAAACCACGGAGTGGTGTGGCCGGAAGTGTTGTCGCAATGGAGCATCAAGGTAGCATCCGTCTCCTTCAGCACCCGAAGGACCATTTTTCTCCATCTTTCGAGAACATCCACCGTGTAGGCAATGTTGACAGCGTGTCCTGGGGGGTCTGGATCACACCCTTAATGTCAAAAAGGATGGCATCATGCTCACCATCGAGACAGTGTGCAGATGAAACTCGGTGTCAACTTTCACTCACAGCACATTCAGAAATACACTCCTGGAAATTGAAATAAGAACACCGTGAATTCATTGTCCCAGGAAGGGGAAACTTTATTGACACATTCCTGGGGTCAGATACATCACATGATCACACTGACAGAACCACAGGCACATAGACACAGGCAACAGAGCATGCACAATGTCGGCACTAGTACAGTGTATATCCACCTTTCGCAGCAATGAAGGCTGCTATTCTCCCATGGAGACGATCGTAGAGATGCTGGATGTAGTCCTGTGGAACGGCTTGCCATGCCATTTCCACCTGGCGCCTCAGTTGGACCAGCGTTCGTGCTGGACGTGCAGACCGCGTGAGACGACGCTTCATCCAGTCCCAAACATGCTCAATGGGGGACAGATCCGGAGATCTTGCTGGCCAGGGTAGTTGACTTACACCTTCTAGAGCACGTTGGGTGGCACGGGATACATGCGGACGTGCATTGTCCTGTTGGGACAGCAAGTTCCCTTGCCGGTCTAGGAATGGTAGAACGATGGGTTCGATGACGGTTTGGATGTACCGTGCACTATTCAGTGTCCCCTCGACGATCACCAGTGGTGTACGGCCAGTGTAGGAGATCGCTCCCCACACCATGATGCCGGGTGTTGGCCCTGTGTGCCTCGGTCGTATGCAGTCCTGATTGTGGCGCTCACCTGCACGGCGCCAAACACGCATACGACCATCATTGGCACCAAGGCAGAAGCGACTCTCATCGCTGAAGACGACACGTCTCCATTCGTCCCTCCATTCACGCCTGTCGCGACACCACTGGAGGCGGGCTGCACGATGTTGGGGCGTGAGCGGAAGACGGCCTCACGGTGTGCGGGACCGTAGCCCAGCTTCATGGAGACGGTTGCGAATGGTCCTCGCCGATACCCCAGGAGCAACAGTTTCCCTAATTTGCTGGGAAGTGGCGGTGCGGTCCCCTACGGCACTGCGTAGGATCCTACGGTCTTGGCGTGCATCCGTGCGTCGCTGCGGTCCGGTCCCAGGTCGACGGGCACGTGCACCTTCCGCCGACCACTGGCGACAACATCGATGTACTGTCGAGACCTCACGCCCCACGTGTTGAGCAATTCGGCGGTACGTCCACCCGGCCTTCCGCATACCCACTATACGCCCTCGCTCAAAGTCCGTCAACTGCACATACGGTTCACGTCCACGCTGTCGCGGCATGCTACCAGTGTTAAAGACTGCGATGGAGCTCCGTATGCCACGGCAAACTGGCTGACACTGACGGCGGCGGTGCACAAATGCTGCGCAGCTAGCGCCATTCGACGGCCAACACCGCGGTTCCTGGTGTGTCCGCTGTGCCGTGCGTGTGATCATTGCTTGTACAGCCCTCTCGCAGTATCCGGAGCAAGTATGGTGGGTCTGACACACCGGTGTCAATGTGTTCTTTTTTCCATTTCCAGGAGTGTATAATGTTTATGAAAAGTGAAAAACCAGACTGCAGCGCCTTTAACCGCACGGCCACTTCGGCCGGCTTAAAAGTGGGTATCTGCAGTGGATGGCCCTCCTCATGTGTTCCCACGTCGACTGAACCGAATCGTCAAATACGACTGCAGTGGGTACGGGATCAGCAGGATTGGACTGTGGATCAACGGAAACATCTCACCGTGTCAGATGAATCAAATTTCCTTTTTCACCAGGTCGATGGCAGTGTCCAGAAATGCCGTCATCCACGTGAACAGTTGTATTATGCTATGGGTAACAATGACCTGAGCTTCCACGGGACCAACAGCAGTATTGGAGGCACTGTGACAGCTATGGGCCGATTGAAAATTACTGAAGACAACTCGAGTCCCTTCATTCTCGTTTTCTTGCCTGACAGTGATTACGTCCTCAGGAAGGATAAATGCCCGTGTCACAAGACCAGAACTGCAGTACAGCGGTTAGAGGAGCACGGCAGTCAACTCGTGTCGAAGTCTCAGCCACCAAATTTGTCTGACCTGAAACTATCAGGCTCTACAATAGCACCCACATATAGACGGCCCATAATTTATGGGAATTGCCTAGTTTCTGTGGAGACATCCGGTGCCATGTACCTCTGGAAACCTGATAATGTCTTGTAAAATCCACCCACATAATTACTGCTGTATTACATTTGAAAGGTCAACTAAAACACTATTAAGCAGCTAGTCATATTGTTTTGACTGGTCAGGGTATTTCTATAGTCAGTTAATCAAAATTACACAACCGTGTACAATTTGTCTAACACCTGTGGTGTAATACCTTTACCCTCTACGTGAATGGCTCAGGAACTATGTCGGTCGGTCGATTTGGGGGAGGGAACCAAACAGCGAGGTCAAGTTTATTAGTCCGTTGCTACTAACTCCAGGCGCAATACTTTTCGCAGACAGTCTCCACATTAGCCGCTCAATGTACCTAGAAAAACATATCATTGTATGACAAATAGTTCAGGAGATACAACATCAAATACTGAGATACGTGAGAAATGCTGCATGATGCATGAGGCTTTAATTTATTCCCGCTTTACTAGTAACTCTACTAACATTACATTTGGTAGCAGGCGCATGTTTTACTGGATGTACCTGCAGATTGTATCATTGTACAGCATGTCGTTCAGGAGGAAGGGCGTCATAAATATTAAACAGCGAGAAACTTAACATCAGGACTGATGGTCATGAAGTAGATGAAGTTAACTCTGCTACCTACGTCGCAAAATAACCAATAACGCAGACTAGCACTGAAGAAAGAGTATTCCTGGCCAAGAGGGGTCTACTAGTATCAAATATAGACCTTAATATGGGGAAGAAATTTCTGAGAATGTACCTTTGGAACACAGCATTATATGGCAGTGAAACATGGACTGTGGGAAAACCAGAACAGAAGAGAATCGCAGCATTTGAGATGTGGTGCTACAGACGAATGTTGAAAATTTGATGGGCTGATAAGATGAGGGATGAGAATGTTCTGCACAGAATCTCCTACCGCCTCCTCTCTCTCTCTCTCTCTCTGTTTCCACCTTCCCCTTCTATCTGTTCATCACCAGTTGCCCCCTCTCCCTGTACCTCTGTTCCTTCCCCCTCTCACTATCTTTCTCGTCTTCTCTACCCATCCACAGCCCTTCTTTATCCATCCCCCTATGTCACTGTCCATCACCTCCATCCCTACCTCTATCCATCTCCACCACCACCTCTGTCAACCTTCTCCACATCCATGTGGAAAACACGGGCCATGGGAAGGGATAGGATCATAGGATGAACATCTGTTCAGACATCAGGGAATGACTTCCGTGATACTGTAGAGGGATGCAACCAGAAAATAACTGAGGACGCAGGTTGCAAGTGCTACGTTTGACGAAGACGTTGGCACAGGAGAAAAGTTCGTGAAATCAGTCGGAAGACTGATGACTCAAATGAAAAGGGAAAAAAAACTGTAAATCGCTTGAAAATGATACAACATGGTGAAATATGTGTACAAATACGGGTGAAATATGTTAAACATATTTGAAATATATTTGAAATGTCCATATGCGAGCAAGACCGAAGAAGAAAGCTTATCCTAAGCTTCTGGAACATTTCAATCAGATTTGGTACACATGTTATTTACAGTCTTGAAAGATATAATGTGGAGGTAAGCACAACCTGCTTCCTGTTGGGTGAGTGTGATAATGTGGAGAGAGAAGGCAGGATGAGGAGATGGACAGATAGCGAGGGAAAAAGAGGAAACATGCAGAGATAGGAGAAGAAGGAGATGGGCAAAGATAGGGGAGGGGGGGCGGAATGGACAGAGAGAGGCCAGAGGAGGAAATGGACAGAGAATGAAAGAGGAGCAGAGGGATAGTGACAGGGGTAGGAAGAGAAATGGAGAGAGATGGGGAACGAGGAGATGAACGGAGGTAAGAGGAGACAGACCAAGTAAGGGCAGAGAAGGACTGAGAGAGGGGCGAGGAGGAGACAGAGAGAGGGGTGAAGGAGATCGAATTAGAGGGAAAGAAGAGATGGGCAGAAGGCGAAGGAGCAGATGGACTGGCTACAGAGGAGCAGATTCACAGATAGAGAGGGGAGGAGGTGGAGATTGACAGAGAAAGGAGATGACAGTGAGTGGATGTGGAGGAGGTTGACTGAGGGGGTGGTGGAGTAGGACAGAGGTAGGGATGGAGGTGAAGGACAGTGACATAGGGGGATGGATAAAGAGAGGCTGTGGATGGGTAGAAAAGAGGAGGAGGATGGTGAGAGGGTGGAAGGAAGAAAGGAACAGGGAGAGGGGGCAAGAGGAGATGAACAGAGAGAAGGGGAAGGTGGAAACAGAGAGAGAAAGAGAGAGAGAGAGAGAGAGAGAGGAGGTGGTAGGAGATGGGCTAATAGAGGATTGAAATAAAGAAATGCCAGGTTGCTCAGCTAGTACATAATTAATACGTTGTACGGTGATAGTGTGTAGGCTGACCCTCTTGCTGCATATAATGAGCACGTCCGGCATGCTAGCGCCGTGGGAGGGGGGGGGGGGCGGGGGGGGGGATGTGTCACTTTGTGTTTCAATGAGCTGAAAAATTGCTTCATTTCATTACGAAACCTCAATTTTTACCAGAGTTAAAGAGTATTACCCAAATAACAAATCTACGTGTACTTCCGTGTACTACCAGTCACTAGAACTGTTCACGAAATAAAGCTACGGGTTACGCAACGCAGCCCGTATCCGCATCTTCTCGTTAGAGGCTCAGTTTCCAATTACTTTTATGAACCCAGGAGTCTGTTCCCTGTACACAATCCAGCCAGTCCGTGCCCACATTTCCTTCTGGGCCAGATGGGTCGAAGCCAGTCGGCTAATGAAACACTGGCAGCAGAGTAGCCGGTACGCACCGGCAATCAGACGCAGATTAGCTGTTTATTATGAGACGCGAGCGCGCCGGAAGATGGCAGCCGGCGCGCTTCTTGCTCGCTGATTAACCTCGGCCGCCTCATCGCGCTTGCGAGGCGCAATGTTTCGCAGATGCGGGCGACTAATTGCCGGCGCTGCGATTACGGCCGGATCTGCTGGCCGTGACCGCAATTTCATTAGCCGTCCAGGCTCGCAGCGGCGCACTGGACTGGTACACGCTGCCCGCCAGTCCTGTGCTGGCGCATCAGAACGTTACACTACGCACAGTGGCATTGCCGTCTGGTGACGGCTGACGGTCACTACTGGCTTCCTAACAGTCCTCGTCACTCCACAGATTTCCTTTCTATGAACACCCGGTACCGTATTTTAAAACGTCCTTATATTATGCATAGGTCATCATCCGTTTGGAGGATTAATGAGAGTAATTCGTGACATTGATTAGTTATTGGCAGTTAAAAAATTTCTTTCATGTTGAGTATTACTGTATGTAATCGGTACACTTTCCGTGTCCGGTATGCCACAGTGGTTAGATCGAGTTAAGTTGTCTCACAAGCCACTTGATTCTCATGTAAGGTCGCAACCACATTGCATGTGTGTAAGATGTGTTGCATGCCTATCAGGCCTTACGCTATAACGATATTTTTCTTTACGTATGCCGTCAGTGTCTTCTTAGATTCCCCTAAAAAAAAAAAAAAAGAAGCAATGTCTACCAACTGAGTGAGGATATATAGGGGGCGAGGTAACCTATGGAACATTTTTGTTCTACATAGTTATCCCCTTATTTTTTTTTACTTAAAAATAAACAGTATTTACAGCAAAACTCAAACAGTTAATATTTAATCATACAATGTAAACTTTCACAGCCGGTATTGTCTTCACTTAAAACTTCCGGGCTGATAGGCCGTGGTCGAAGTATAAAACTCTCTCCTAACGTTTCGTCTCCGACTGCGGGAGACATCCTCGGAGGTAAAGCGGCGAACTGCGAAGAGGACTCGAGGAGGCGCTGATTATATAGGCAGTACAGAGGGCGCCACTGTCGATCACGTGGCGTCGGCTATGAGATTGTCTCTGGTAATGCCAACATTCTCGATTGAAAGTAATCGATCGTCACGCTTGCGGTGCAACGCTGACATCCAAATTTTATCCAGTTTAACACCTTCGTCTTTCCTGTTAAAATTATTACGATGTTTATCAATCTCGATTGCCTCTCTATACAAGCGTGCATAATAATGCGAGGTTTTTGCTACGACGCTCGTCTCGCTGAATTTTATTTCATGATCACCTTCCTGGTAAACATGTTCCGCTACGGCCGATTTATCCGTGTGACCTAGGCGGCAATTCCTCTTATGTTCGACAAGATGGGTGTTCACACTTCTCTTTGTGGTACCGATGTAAACCTGTCCACAACTACAAGGAATTTTATATACCCCCGGTGTAGCCAAAGGGTGCCGTGCATCTTTTGCCGACCTTAAAAATTCTTTTATTTTCCTAGTAGGTCTGAAAATAGTTTCCACCCCATACTTGCCTAAAACTTTCCCAATGCGATCTGTGACCTTGCTAATGAACGGAAGAAAAACTTTGCCCATGGACGACTGTTGTTCGTCGTTACTCCTGATTCTCTGCCTAGAGCGAAGTGCTCGATCTATATCCTTGCTAGAAAAGCCATTCTTCACGAAAGCTGACCGTAGATGTTCAATCTCATCTTTTAAATAAACAGGTTCACAAAGTTTGTGCGCCCTGTCTACCAAAGTTTTCATTACACCTCTTTTTTGTCTAGGGTGGTGGTTTGAATCTTTGTGTAGATAACGATCAGTATGTGTGGGCTTTCTATACACCTTATGGCCCAACGTTCCGTCCGGTCGTATAATCACAGACACATCCAGGAAGTTCAATTGCCCATTCCTTTCTGTCTCCATAGTGAACTGGATTTTCGGATTAATGCTGTTTAAATGTGTCAGGAAGGCATCCAAATCCTCTGCTCCGTGTGTCCATACTACGAACGTGTCATCGACATAGCGATACCATCTGGCTGGTCTCTTACTGGCCGTCTGCAACGCCCGTTGTTCAAAAGTCTCCATAAATAAGTTAGCCACAGCAGGACTGAGAGGACTGCCCATAGCCACCCCGTCAATCTGTTCATAAAAGTCACTATTGTATTGAAAGTAGGTTGTGGTGAGGCACAAAATAATACAGATTTATTATATAGCGCTAGAAAAGGCAATCTCCTCAACGAAAAGGTAAAATCAAAAAGATTGCAACACAAAAATATATCAAACGTCAGTACGTCATCGAACTTACTTTCTGTTATTCATAAACAACTTCCGTATTTATCAATTATAAGAGAAAACTCTTGCCCTTGATCATGACGAAGAACGTTCTATTGAGTACAAAACACCAACAGTCACGTAAGACTTATGACCCCTTTTACACATATCAAAAAAGTTTTGCATCACCTCGGTTCGGAGAGTTCCGTAACCTGTACAGAAAATTGGAATAGAGAGGAACATAAATATCATATCCCCCTATTTATTGCTCATGAAAACCACACATTGCATATCGTACCACCACACATCGAGACCTTCAGAGGTGGTGGTCCAGATTGCTGTACACACCGGTATCTCTAATACCCAGTAGCACGTCCTCTTGCATTTATGCACGCCTGTATTCGTCGTGGCATACTATCCACAAGTTCATCAAGGTACTGTTGATCCAGATTGTCCCACTCCTCAACGACTACTCGGCGTACATCCCTCAGAGTGGTTGGTGGGTCACGTCGTCCATAAACAGCCCTTTTCAATCTTTGCCAGGCATGTTCGATATGGTTCATGCCTGGAGAACATGCTGGCCACTCTAGTCGAGCGATGTCGTTATCCCGAAGGAGGTCATTCACAATATGTGCACGATGGGGAGACGAATTGTCGTCCATGAAGACGAATGCCTCGCCAATATGCTTCCAGTGTGGTTGCACTATCGGTCGGAGGATGGCATTCACGTATCGTACAGCCGTTACATCACCTTCTGTAACCACCAGCGGCGTACGTCCGCCCCACATAATGCCACCCCAAAACAGCAGGGAGCCTCGTTCTTGCTGCACTCGCCGGGCAGTGTGTCGGAGACGTTAAACCTGACCGGGTTGCCTCCAAATACGTCTCCGACGATTGTCAGGTTGAAGCCATAAGCGACACTCATCGCTGAAGAGAACGTGATGCCAATCCTGAGCGGTCCCATTGGCATGTTATTGGGCCCATCTATACCGCGTTGCGTGGTGTCGTGGTTGCAAAGATGGACCTTGCCATGGACGATGGGAGTGAAGTTGAGCATGATGCAGCCTATTGCGCACAGTTTGAGTCGTAACAAGACGTTCTGTGGCTGCATGAAAAGCGTTATACAACATGGTGGCGTTGCTTTCAGGGTTCCTCCGAGCCATAATCCGTAGGTAGCGGTCATCCACTGCAGTAGTAGCCCTTGGACGGCCTGAGCGAGGCATGTCATCGGCAGTTCCTGTCTCTCTGTATCTCCTCCATGTCCGAACGACATCGCTTGGGTTCACTCCGAGACGCCAGGACACGTACCTTGTTAAGAGCCCTTCCTGGCACAAAGTAACATTGTGGACGCAATCGAACCGCGGTATTAACCGTCTAGACATGGTTGAACTACAGACAACACGAGCCGTGTACCTCCTTCCTGATAGAAAGACGAACTGATCGGCTGTCGGACCTCGTCCGTCTAATAGGCGCTGCTCGTGCATGGTTGTTTAAATCTTTGGGCGGGTATAGTGACATCTCTGAACAGTCAAAGAGACTATGTCTGTGATACAATATCCATAGTCAATGTCTATTTTCAGGAGTTCTGGGAGCCGGCCGAAGCAAAGCTTTTTTGATGTGTGTATTTCGTGGAAGGCAACACATATCGAAACGCGGTTTTCGCCAAATGCTAGAGAGCCGAGGACATTTATGTTTTTGTTTTTTAGCGCTGGTATCAACGGAAATATTGAGCCTCTTATAACTGCATGCGATAGCTCTTAAGATAACAGTTACAGTAATATAGTGTTTGTTAATGTTGGAAATGAAACCTGTGGTACAGAATCAAAAATTATCCTAGAATGTGAAAGCACAGTGACCGGAAACACGATATGCGGTGCAAATATTGCCAAGCAGGCGTATTTGTACACCGTAAAGTACGCGTGCGCTACGAAAATAAAGTCTGATTTTCCCTTGAATCAACTGACGTCCTAGATGCAGGTACATATACGAATGGTGTATATGGAAATACGACGTATGCTAGGGGGTTAGAAAAACTGTTTCACATTTCTGTATCCTCCCAGATTTACGTGAGCTGAAACAGAGAAATCAACTGGTTATTCTTCAAAACGAAAGAGGTCTTGTGCGCTGCAAAAAGGCAGTAGCTAATTGTCAGAAGGGAGATTTGACCTATCTTTTCCTGTATGTGACTGTGTGTTTCTTAGAGATAAAATACATGAAGTTGGTTGGTTGGTTAATCGGAGGAGGGGACCAAACAGCAGCGTCACCGGTTCCTACATGTCGGACAACTGTCTACCTACACCGTTCTAAATTATATCATAAGGGATAACTAAACCATTTAATAAGAATCCTTTGAGGACCACATATACACCGCAAAATAAATATTCTTCTTAACAAAACGTCGTTTCATCTTGAACGTAAACGCCTAATAACATTGTCACCAGTTATGTGCAATACACACTATCGACTTATTTGACATTGCAATGCAATTTCGAATACATGTAAATGAAATAAACAATTTATTAACAATAATTTGGTAACCACCTGATTCACATGACATAAATTTTGGTTTCCAAAAAAGTAGCTTTATCTTTTATTGAAGCATGTGTTCAAATTGTTGACCATGGGCTGAAAGGCACATTTTTAGTCGCCGTTCGAAAGAACGATGATCAGATGAGGTTACATTGGATGATACGTCAAAGCATGCACTGGCGATTTGACGTCACATACCGTATGAGTCTTTGTATTGCAACTTTTAGTGCTCCCCAAAGAAAGAAATCAAGAGCAGTCAAATCGGGGAACCTCTCAGGCCGTTTGGCAACATAATTTCTCCCTATACAACCTCCAGGAAGGTTCTCGTTCAGTATTTGCATTGTAAGTGGGACGATTGAGACGGACAACGGTTGTGTGGCGACCACATACTCTGTCGAATATCCAATGGTAGCTTCTCTAGAAGAATCAGCAGAATGTTCGTCAGGAACTGTGCATACGAATAACCATTTGGAACGCCCGAGGCGAAGTAAAATCCTACAATATCACTTCCTATGATGCTGCACAATACGTTGTCGTTGATGTTGCACGAGAAGAAGCAATTGTGGGTTTTCAGCTGCGCAGTAGTGCATGTTATGTAAATTTATACTATTGTTGTTAGTAAACATTCAAAAAATGGTTCAAATGGCTCTGAGCACTATGGGACTTAACATCGGAGGTCATCAGTCCCCTAGAACTTAGAACTACTTAAACCTAACCAACCTAAGGACATTACACACATCCATGCCCGGGGCAGAATTCGAACCTGCGACCGTATCAGTCGCGCGGCTCCGGACTGAAGCACCTAGAACCGCTCGGCCTCCGCGGCCGGCTAGTAAACATTGCTTCATCGGTTAAAAGCACACTTCGGAAAAACCTAGGGCCGTCTCTCAAATGCTGAAGGGCAAACCGACAAAATTCTGTACGACGTTCGAAATCTCGGCCGTCTAATGTCAGATGTTGCGACAGACGATAGGGATGAAAATTCTGTCGGTGTAGGTTGAGAATGACACTCGTCTGGCTGATTCCACATTCCTTGGCAGTATGTCTCGTACTACTATGCTGATTCATTAGTGTTGTAGCCAGAAGTGCTTCTTCCTGTTCTGTGTCAGTTTCAGTCTTCCTTCATGTCCTCTTTTTGATGTTCAAGCAGACTTTCCGCATCCTGTAGTACAGACAAGTAAACAGCTTAATGTGTTGACATTCTGATACAACGTAGCACGATAGCTCTGCTTGGCAGTGTTCGCACCGCTAGTGACGATTCCGTCCACCATGCTCTCAAATTCTAGGAAATTTCTCGAATGTTTCTACGACAGGTTACAGTATCAACACTAAGACACGCTGTGTCACTGTAATTGTCGTCTCAAGAGCTATCTAATGAAGCTATAAAAATATACGGCTCCTTTTTTTTATAAAAATAGTACTTCTTTAGTATCTCTTTTGATGCCAGCGCTAAAAACATTAACCAAGCGAAAGTATGTGGCCCTCGATGCTCTATCACGAAAATCGCGTTTCGTTACGTGTAACCGTTCACGAAGTAAAAGGAGTGTTACGTCTTACGTTACATAAAAGCACATAAGTTACGCAGTCAACTAACTTTTCTTATTTAAAAATGCAATTTATGTTCTGTAAGGATATAAAATACACGATGAGAAACACAGAATTACGCGGTTATAATTATGTGCAAAAGAAACTACCGCCCCCCCCCCTCCAAAAAAAAAAAAAAACAGAGAAGTCGTAGGCTCCTATTTTCTCTCTTACATATTCATTCATGTTTCTCTCCCTACCAATTCTACCAATACTACTGGTAATATTACCATTTACTACGTCATTTACGTAGTATACCAAAACTACCGAACGGTAATTTTCGTAGAGTGCAACTCTAGACCAGCTACATCTCATGGAATGTGCTCTCCTGGGTTAGTACTTGGCTGCGTCTGATGCTAAAACCAAGCCGTATCTTTAGCAATACGGACGTTCGTAAAATAGTTGAGTTAACTCTGTTCACGATTGTCAAAGTAGGGCAGAGAAAATCGAGAAGAAGGTTTCCGATTAACAAGGGCTTCAACAGTGAATCGCTGTAGAGTAAAGTTACATAATGCTTTACAGCGGTCTGAGATATATGTTAGCGGAAGTTATTCCCTCAGTTCAACGCCCATCTCATTTTCTGCTTTAATTTGATTATGATTGAAGTATATTGTTTAATTTCACTTTGCGCATGCACAGTATCCATATTCTCGATGTTGTATTCACTACCATCAGTATGAAGTAACTTACGTCGTACAGGTTTCGCAATTTCAGTTGTATGGAAGAGGAGACCTTTTTGAAGCTGCTCGCCATCATTGAAAAAAATATTTACCAGCAAGATACAAACATACTGCATTCCATAGTGCCAAGAAACTGGTACATATATTTTATAAGAAATTTTCATTATAGCAAAAACTTCCAGTGTGTAACTTCTGTAACATCGAGGTTTCTGGCCACTGGGGAAACATTCCAGTCCTTAACCGAAGCAACATGTATTGGAGAAAGTGCACTATTTATAATAAGTAACATCAACTATTACAGATAATACTTCTAACAAATTAATAACAAATACGCACAAGCTTTCAGAAAGCAAAAGGTGAAAAAATCGCGAATCTGCTATCTTTGGCTGTAAAATTCACGATGCCCCTACCCTTAAAGATTACCTCACTTTTGTTTATATTACACTGTGCTGTATTCAACAGCTGAAAGACTACGGTTGGTTGAATACCCATATTCTTATCGTTCGTTGTCTGATGCGGTGCATTACAGCCTCAATAATCGCTCATGATCTCGTGGCCTTCTTTGATTCAGTGCCAAAAGGAGGACGGCCCGACTGTTTACTCGGTTAATTAGTTACCTTAATCTCGAATTAAACAACATAGCACAACGGATGACGCAAATGTGACGGATCAGGCAATAAAAGGAGGTAGCTGTATAAAACCATTTGGATTCTAATTTAATAACTGATTCATTAGATGTTCTTCAGGACATGAATCTGTTCAGGATTGTTTTATTGCACGGGCGTCAGGTGACTTCAAGAACTTGCGTGAGAAACTTGGTGGTAACTATTGTTTGTAGATACAATTTATTATTGGACTCCAGCCAAATGTTAAAGATGAACAAAACATCTGGGGTAACCAATAGGGAGATGGGAGAAATTTCACCTGTAGCGTCGAGAGTCGCGAGCAGAGTGTGACTTGAAGAAGCTACGCTCTCTCTGCTTCCAGCTCCAAACCGAGAGGACGCAGATCTCCTGCCCGCTCTTTTCCTACCTTTGGGCTTTGGTCTACTGGAGATGGACCACGGTGGCTCCCCCAAATTGGTAGCATGTACGCCGTCCCTAGGCTTGCCGCTTATATCCCGTCGGTTGAATATATTGAGTTTTTGATTGTCAAATCACATGTTTTTTCTAACAACTTACGGACACCTACATCATTCAGTATTTATTATCACCCCCCTTCCCCCCCCCCCAAAATGTGTGTCCAAGCAGTTTTTTATTCATTAATATGCCGAAGGTGTATAATTTATTGCTTGTACTTGGTTATGAGTAGGCTTTTCATTTTTTCCTTCTTTTTTCGTATTTTGTGTTTATTACTGTCTATTGGTACTATCGTTTACGTACTGTACTTTCACAATGCGTGTTATAACCGTGAGGCCTTACGTTAATCATTAAACGTTAATCATTGCCTTAATCGATGCAATGTTTTAAACTTTATTTTTTTCATTGTGGCGAGCGAAACGTATTCGTTGAGAGAGACAGTTGGTGGTAACCTCCAGTGCGTAATCTGATTCCCATATGATAGTATTTTGTTGTTAACGTCGATAGCCAGATAAAACCACAGCATTTTATTCGTTTCTGTGGAGACACAATTAAATTAAGAAGCAACAAAACTGGTTGCCAAAGGACCATGACGAAAACATTGTCGACCTAGCAAAACTCGCAAGAAATGCCTTGAGTTTGAGGTCGCAAAAGGCCAGCGACGTTTACGCCATTCGACGCCCCACATACTGTCTACTGTGCGAGTACAATACTGGCTGCTCATAGCAGGATATGTTGGACGACGATCAGTTTGGGCTTAGGAAAGGTAAAGGCACCAATGAGGGAATTCTAACGATGCGGTTGATGATGAAAACAAGATTAGAGAAAAATCAAGACATGTTCATAGGATTTGTCGACGTGGAAAAAAGGTTTCGACAGTATAAAATGGTGCAAGGCGTTCGACATTCTGAGAAAAATAGGGTACGCTTAGGCATAAACGAGTAACATACAGTAATGAAAGTGGACGACCAAGAACGAAGTCCTCGAATAGAAAAGGGTGTAAGACGAGGATGTAGTCTTTAGCCCCTACTGTTTAATCTGTGCGTCGACGAACCAATAACGGAAATAAGGAGGAGGAAATTAGTGTTTAACGTCCCGTCGACAACGAGGTCATTAGAGACGGAGCGCAAGCTCGGGTGAGGGAAGGATGGGGAAGGAAATCGGCCGTGCCCTTTCAAAGGAACCATCCCGGCATTTGCCTGAAGCGATTTAGGGAAATCACGGAAAACCTAAATCAGGATGGCCGGAGACGGGATTGAACCGTCGTCCTCCCGAGTGCGAGTCCAGTGTGCTAACCACTGCGCCACCTCGCTCGGGTGAACGGAAATAAAAGGAAGGTCCAAGACTGGGATTAAAATTCAGTGTGAAATGATATCAGTGATACGATTCGCTGATGACATTGCTATCCTGAGTGAAAGTGAAGAAGAATTACTTGATACCCTGACTGGAATGAACAGTCTAATGACGTGAAACTTCCTGGCAGATTAAAACTGTGTGCGGGACCGAGACTCGATCTCAGGACGTTTGCCTTTTGCGGGCAAGTGCTGTACCATCTGAGCTACCCAAGCACTACTCACGCCCCGCCCTCACATCTTTACTTCTACCAGTATCTCGTCTCCTACCTTCCAAACATTACAGAAGCTTACCTGCGAACCTTGCAGAACTATTGTTGTATGCTCCTGAAAGAAAGAATATTGCGGAGACATGGCTTAGCCTCAGCCTGGGGGATGTTTCCAGAATGAGATTTCCACTCTGCAGCGGAGTGTGCGCTGATATGAAACTTCCTGGCAGATTAAAACTGTGTGCCGGTCCGAGACTCGAACTCAGGACCTTTGCCTTTCGCGGGCAAGTGCTTGGAAGGTAGGAGGCGAGGTACTGGCAGAAGTAAAGCTGTGAGGACGGGGCGTGAGTCGTGCTTGGGTATCTCAGATGGTAGAGCACTTGCGCGCGAAAGGAAAAGGTCCTGAGTTCGAGTCTCGGTCCCGCACACGGTTTTAATATACCAGGAAGTTTCGTATCAGCGCACACTCCGCTGCAGAGTTGAAATCTCATCCCAGTCTAATGATGGTCTGAAAGTACATCAACCAAAGACGAAAGTATTGAGAGGTAACATAAATGAGAAAAGAATTTACAGTCACGAAGCAGATGAAGTTAAGGAATTCTACTACCTAGGCCGCAAAATAACCAATGACGGACAGGACAAGGAGGACACAAAAGCTGATTGGCACCGGTAGAAAGGGCATTCCTGGCCAAGAGAAGTCTACTGGCATCAAACATAGGCATTAACTTGAGGTAGAAGTTTCTGAGAACGTTACGTTTGGAGCACAGCATTGTATGGTAGTGAAACATCTACTGCGGGGAAAACGGAACAGAAGAGAGTCGAAGCCTTTGAGATGTGGTGCTACAGACAAATGTTGAAAATTAGGTGGACTGATAAGTTAAGGAATCAGGAGGTTATGCGCAGAATGGGAGAGGAATATTTGGAAAACGTTGACAAGGAAAAGGGACATGATGATAGGATATCTGTTAACACATCAAGGAATGACTTCCATGGTACTAGAGGGAGCTATAGAGGGCAAAAACTGTAGAGGAAGACAGAGATTAGAACACATCCATAAAATAATTGAGGACGCAGGTTGCAAGTGCTACTCTATGATGAAGAGGTTGACACAAGAGAGGAATTCGTGGCGGGCCGCATCAAACCGGTCAGAAGACTGATTACGCAAAAAAAAAAGAGAGAGAGAAAGAGAGAGACAGAGAGAAGGCAACAGAGGGCGGGACTGAAGGTACACGTAACCAATGGTGAGCACAGCAGGAGAGTATGGAGCGTAGATGAACTGCTTCGTCGACGAGTAACTCACAGCAGTGGCACAATACAAGTGGTGTTGATACAAAGCAAAGCAATGGCAACGATAAATAAGGCAAACATTGCATTATATCTAGAACAGCGGTTACCGAAGTTGACATTTCGTCAGAAAGGAACTCAAGAAAATCGCAGAGTGAGGAAGAAGTGACAGATGAAATATTGACGTTTCTGCAGTATGAGTCAGTGGAACGTGTCGTCTCGTATACTCTCGACTGAGCAGACAATGTACTTGAGGAGTACAATGATGAAAATAAGTGATAAACAAGTGACAATTAGACCGAAACAGGTGCCGTTCCATGTAGCTCAATATCCTTGTCGGACAAGGAGCCAGAAATCGCGTCTCCAGTGAAACGTAGTAAGACATTCGTTGTCCAAGAAGCAGGTGCTAAACATAATTACGTACATGGAACGTCATCCGCATCATAGTAAAAAAAAAAAAAAAGACAATTATGAACAAATTTCGAATAAGTCCGCAGCAATATTATCGTGTAGTTCGTAAGAAGAACTAAAGTTATTCAATGGATCACAAAGCGCTCTTTTTACAAAAACTAGCGTCTGCGCGTTTCAGGTGCGCTGGATACTACTCACAGGGTGTGCGCGATAGAGACCTACAACGTTATTCACATCAAACTGCACTCTAAATAGATTACAGTGATTTCAAAGGGAACAGTAGTCGGTTACATAACCTCAGACTGTGCTATAGAATTGGAAGACGTAAAATAACGAAATTTCAATCAAAGCGTCAACTTGACGATGCGCAGGAAACTGCGGGATCAGCCCGAAAAGGTATATATGAGATAAGCAAACTTATCCCATTGTTTAGTAAGGAATTTGTTTCCAACTCGGACCAAAAGGAATTTGAAGAAGAAATACATATGGAAAGAACCCTGGAACTCAGAAGTACCGAGAGAGTTGTATCAAGATCAACTACCGACAACGTCCTAATGCATTCGTATACAATTATGACAACTGTTAACCTAGATGGTAAACTGGCTGGAAAGTTATTTATTGCGTTGCGAAAAGTTGGACCTCCTTTGCCTCCTACAACTCTTTGTCGTGTGCGTGATCTTGCAGGGACAGTAGAGAATATCTACGTTACAACAAGTAACAGTGGTGAAATGATCAGAAGAGAACTACACCTATGTTACGAGCACTACGTTTGGTCAATAGCTGGTCAAAATAATTTGCTTTTGCTTGATTCCTGAAAGAGAAGAAGGAATATTTAACGCCACGTTGACATAGAGGTCATTAGAGACGGAGAACAGGCTCGAATTTTCTCTAGGATGCGGAAGGAAATCGGCCGTGCCCTTTCAAAGAAACCATCCCGTCATTTGCCTGGAGAGCTTTAGGGAAATAACGGAAAACCGAAATCTGGATAGCTGGATGCGGATTTGAACCGTCATCCTCCTGCTTGATTCCTGCTCTGCGTACTACAATCATACTCCCTTAGAGCAAACTATCCCTCCAGAAAAGTGTGCGACATTGCAATTCGGATCACCTAAAACCACTGAAGAAATTCAGCCTCTGGGTGTTTGCCTCCTCAATGCCACAAAACATTATCGCACTATCTGCTGCTACTCCTTTTGGACAGCCAGTTCCACGATAAGCTCCACGACAGACTGTTTTGCATTCGATTGCATGCAATCACATTCCATCATTTCTCATCGACCCGTTATCCCAATGTGATTCTATATGAGTTCCATTAACAGTGGGTACCTAGCTGAACGTGCTGCACAATTTGTGACTCGCTTTCGATCATGTTGATGTGGATCTTTGCGATCACTGTGGTGCGCCATTTTTCGTTCGCTTTTTATGGCGTAAGTTAGTGGTTTGCTTTTAAATTTCTTGAATGTCGACAGTGGCCATTTTGTGAAGTGTAAGACATACATCCCATAGAAGTTGATCCCTGCACCTCCCAGACACTCATTTTCTGTAGCCTTCGTGATGCACATGATGAGACATTAGCAGCTACATTTTTCTATGATAATTGTTAACACAACACTTCCAAACGAGCTTTACTAAAGACTCAACGTCCGGCCTCACACATAATAGGGTACTTGTCAGAAGTAACGAGTGACAGACTGTCACACCAACGCACAGATCAGGAAAGGATAAGTACCAGTATTTCTTCTCAGTAGCCTTGCCATTCCTCGCCACATGTGGCAAGACATTCTCATGATAAAATATGTTTAAGGGGCTCCGGAACGCCCTATACTTGCAAAGTGAAAATAACGCTTATAAATTACATCTTTCCTCACAAAGTATTTGAGGTAGGAAGTTGAACTTTTTACAGATTATTTATTGGAATATGGGCTACAACTTAACACAGGGACTTAACAAAATTTTAGTTCAGTTATTAAAGATGATTTTTTTCAATTCTAATGAAAATTCACAACATTTTTTTACAATTTTTTATTTATATATTCAAAAATATACAGTTTTTTTGAAAAAAGGCTGTGTTAAATTATGTAGAAGGTACTGTGTAACATTTACTGAAAGTTTGAAACAAATATGTTTGGAAGATCCTTAGAAAACATGTAATTAGTATGAGAAAATAAAAGTTTTGGGAATCGAGCGACAACGATTGGATTAACTTTTTAGTGCATTCCAGGTCCATAGGATGGATTATCTTCATCCTCTGCAAACTCCTCTTCCAGCTTCCTCTTGTTCCTCCTCCTGTTTACTCTTGCTTGTATTTCTAGACTCTTTACAGCCCTTTCTGCAGCCCGAAGGTGTTCCTTGTCTAAAGCAAGCATCGCTCGTACCATGTTAGAACCTATCTTCATTCACATATTTCTAAATACCTTGCACCTTACAATGTTGCCATCATTGAAAGTCGCAACAGCATCATACACACCAAAGTGAAGTGTTTCTATTCCAACAAATACAGTCTTGGGGATTCTCGACCATATAACACTATTTACACTTTCATTGGGGTTTTGAGTTTTTCCGTGAATACACTTTTTCAACAGTTCAGGTGCTGCTAAGTCTCTGAAAATAGGTTTTATCACCTCCATTATTGCATGAGGCAGACTATGTTTATGAGTGTACACTTCACCAGTTAGCAATCCTTTGTTATATTTACACCAACTATCTTCTTCTTTGGGAGGCAAGCTATGTTGGGGATTTTCATCGTCTTTGTTTACAGTAATAACACATACCTTTGGCTTTCCAACATTTCTCCTTTTCTTAAAAGCCTTCAGACGATTTCTAATAACTTTACTTTTACTCATTATTATACTTCAACAAAACAGAGACTCAAGAAACAGAATTAATTACGAATATTTTCGAGATAACGACATAGTAAATAAACATGAAACAATCGACAATCACACCAGCGATATATATTGAACCATCACAGGTTAGCCACAACACATACTTTATCTCACATCACTAAAATGTACCTGATGAACACGGACGTTAATAATAACACCATTTGACAGCAGTTTAACAGCGCCACAGTGGGTCACGCCCATGTAGAACACATTTCAAAAAAAAATTAAAAATAGTTGTAGTCTTCGGAATTGAATAAATTATATATCTATTAAAAGGTAATAGTCTTCAGATTCTCAAAACGCAAAAAAGTAAAAATTGAACTTTTCATGATTTTGAGCCTTTCCGGAGCCCCTTAATGTGGTTGTTTGAAGGAAACCACCAAGTCCTCTTTTAGAAGTCAAAATGGCGCGTTTTGGCCAACAGTGCCACAAACTAGCACACGTGGCGTTCGTCTGTTATACGCTATCTGATAGTATCCGCACACGTACTAGTAGACATTAATATCAATTGTTTCCATCTCCAAGGACTTCAACTGTGGTGAGGACAGTTTCAATTAGGGGTCTAAATGTGTCTTTTTAAAATAATTCAAATGCCACGATCGCTTGAATGTCGTTTACTAGATGACCGATTTCAGCACTCTGAAGGTGCCATCATCGGATCTGTGAAGGTATAACATAACAGGTTTGAGGGAGGGCTTACATGAGTTAATTATATACATTACAATTATTACAGAACCACATACCTGAAACGTGGACTAACATTTATAAAACCATATGGACATCACGGCACATGAGGTAGACCATCTGATAAAAATCATTGTCACAACCAATAAAAATAATAAAAAACTACTATCATGGTCCTTCTTTCCATAAAATATAAATCTGAAGTCGCCAGGTAAATCTACCACTGCTCGCCTAACACCGGTCGGCATCTTCACTGCCCTATTCCGCGCAGGATTACCTGCTGTGATTCTAGCGGTTCACAACCGGCCACCAGATAGCGCCGTCCAAGCAGCGCACACACGGTCCCACGGTATTACCACTCATTACTACTAAAACACAACTTTACTATCACTGCTTGTCACCTACCCATGTAAAGCCCACATTTGCGCATACATTTCCTGTACGTACTATAATCACTATAAAGTACGTCAATTACAAAGTAAAAGCATCTGAGGCACAGACATTATCAAAACGGCCCTGAGCACTATGGGACTCAACTCCTGAGGTCATAAGTCCCCTAGAACTTAGAACTACTTAAACCTAACTAACCTAAGGACATCACACACATCGATGCCCGAGGCAGGATTCGAACCTGTGACCGTAGCGGTCGCGCGGCTCCAGACTGAAGCGCCTAGAACCGCTCGGCCACACCGGCCGGCTACCGCAAGCCATTCTGCTGCTATTCCTTCTCAGCTGACAACACAGTACACTCTACCTCCTCTTAATTCGAGGGTCAACTTCTAGTGACAAACCGTGTTCAATCCCGATTTACGCATGGGTGTCCAGATACTTTTCGCCATACACTGTACCTCTCAGTACAGTGTGCCAATTGTTATTTGAGGTATCCCTGGTTTCTAGAAACTGAAAGGCAATACAATTAATGTGGGGAGCAAGTGAACCGGTTCGCTTAATACGTGTACAACATAGCAGAGAGCGTCAGAGAGAATGGGATTCCCCCTCCGCTCTTCTCTGCTGGGCGAAACGCGCCTGCTGCCTGACCGTGCGTGCAATTATACAGGGTGATTCAAAAAGAATACCACAACTTTAGGAATTTAAAACTCTGCAACGACAAAAGGCAGAGCTAAGCACTATCTGTCGGCGAATTAAGGGAGCTATAAAGTTTCATTTAGTTGTACATTTGTTCGCTTGAGGCGCTGTTGACTAGGCGTCAGCGTAAGTTGATGCTAAGATGGCGACCGCTCGACAGAAAGCTTTTTGTGTTATTGAGTACGGCAGAAGTGAATCGACGACAGTTGTTCAGCGTGCATTTCGAACGAAGTATGGTGTTAAACCTCCTGATAGGTGGTGTATTAAACGTTGGTATAAACAGTTTACAGAGAATGGGTGTTTGTGCAAAGGGAAAAGTTCTGGACGGCCGAGAGCGAGTGATGAAAATGTAGCACGCATCCAGCAAGCATTTGTTCGCAGCCCAGGAAAATCGACTCGCAGAGCTAGCAGAGAGCTGCAAATTCCACAATCAACTGTATGGAGAGTCCTACGAAAAAGGTTAGTTATGAAACCTGAACGTCAACTACCCGAGGCGATGGATCGGCTGCCAGGCAGCCCGTGACAGAGCACTTCATCACTGGCCTCCAAGAAGCCCTGATCTTACCCCCTGCGATTTTTTCTTATGGGGGTATGTTAAGGATATGGTGTTTCGGCCACCTCTCCCAGCCACCATTGATGATTTGAAACGAGAAATAACAGCAGCTATCCAAACTGTTACGCTGATATGCTACAGAGCGTGTGGAACGAGTTGGAGTATCGGGTTGATATTGCTCGAGTGTCTGGAGGGGGCCATATTGAACATCTCTGAACTTGTTTTTGAGTGAAAAAAAAACCTTTTTAAATACTCTTTGTAATGATGTATAACAGAAGGTTATATTATGTTTCTTTCATTAAATACACATTTTTAAAGTTGTGGTATTCTTTTTGAATCACCCTGTAGATTGCGCAGCAATACATTCATAAATAAAAGTATCAGATCTTTTGTTTCGCAGTGAATTATGTAATAAAATCTCTGAAAAGCGTTCTTATTCATAGTTTTTACAATGACACAGGATTACATCTGTCGTCCGCCTCCGTAGCGCAACGGTAATGTTGCTGCCTTCCACGCAAGGGGGGTTGGGTTCGATTGGCGGCAGGGAACTGGGTGTTGTACGTCTTTTATCGCAGGCCGGGGTAGCCGATCGGTTCTAGGCGCTACAGTCTGGAACCGCGCGATCGCTACGGTCGCAGGTTCTAATCCCGCCTCGGGCGTGGATGTGTGTGACGTCCTTAGGTTAGTTAGGTTTAAATAGCTATAATTTCTAGGGGACTGATGACCTCAGAAGTTAAGTCCCATTGTGCTCAGAGCCATTGCACTATTTTTTGTCTTTTATCGTCATTGATACGCAAGTCGCCGAAGTGGCCTCAACTAAAAAGACTTGCAATACGGCGGTCTAACCCTGAAGGGGATATCCTGGTCAATAAATGCCATACAATCATTTCATTTTTCACAGCCTGTGTCATCATACACAACAGTTTTGTTGCGGAGAATGGTACAGTGTTGAGTTGGCATGGTGCTAGTGGTAGTACTAAGGTTGTATGGTTCAAGTGGTTGGGAAGGCGTGGCAGTTAGGAAGATCTTGGGCTCCCGTTGGCTGAGACAAGACGAGTTGCCATAGGCGGGCCCTTGCAGGTACAATGGCCGAGTTAACCTGACAGCTGCGCCAGGTGATTGGGAAGGAGTTACAGTTTACGTATGTACCCGACGAAGGAAACTGCCGCAGTAGAGTCAGCTCTGAAGTAGAACCCCCGTCGTACCGGACTCCTTGGAGATGGCTAGTAATAATACAGTTAATTAGACCACTTTGGATAAATAATAGTTTATTAATTATAACAAAACTTATATTTGTTCGCCTGGCTCGGCTGTAGCTATGAAACTGCACACGTGGACTTGCGGCTCAGAATACGCTAAGTGAGCCACCATTACTGATTGGCAAACTGATAAAAGTTCAGAATGGGCGTACTGTGTGTGGGTTCATTACAGTTGCTGCAAAAGACAAGGTCGTAGACTCTTGTTGCCTTAGTTCTGATAGCGTTGGCGCGTAGGCGCAGCTCACAGAAGACGAAAGTCTCTTCACTCCCCGACGGTTGACAGGGACTGCGTCGCGGTGAATAGCCAGCACAAAGATGTTACTCCGGCAGGAACTTCCTGGAAGTGGCCAGTATCCGACCTCTACCTGAACTGCCTTCTTGACCTCTGGCGACGCTGTTTCAGGGCAGAAGAGCGCCGGTGGTGCCTCAGATCTAAGTGAGGCACTGCTTCTTCATAGCGTCCCACTGGCGCCTCGTCATACCGCTTTGCTGTGCAGTATCTCTGCGGTGGTCGATACTTCCTGCGCCGCTCCCGAAACTCGACGTCATCGCGTAAGAAACCTAGCACGCAATTACAGAGCTTTCAAGGTAGGGTGACTCACTAATGGCCAGCATGAATGCTCTGATGTTTTGAACTATGGAGGTAGTCAATGACGGTGGGTTAGAAGAACTGGACATTAGGAGTGCTCCGATGGATGTAATGATTAATGATATGTTGTTGGCTACATCATTACAGGGCAGTTGGATGTATTTAAATGCTGCCGCGGTCTTCAGTCCTGAGACTTGTTTGATGCAGCTCTCCATGCTACTCTATCCTGTGCAACCTTCTTCATCTCCCAGTACCTACTGCAACCTACATCTTCTGAATCTGTCTAGTGTATTCATCTCTTGGTCTCCCTCTACGATTTTTACCCTCCACGCTGCCCTCCAATACTAAATTGGTGATCCCTTGATGCCTCAGAACATGTCCTACCAACCGACCACTTCTTCTAATCAAGTTGTGCCACAAACTTCTCTTCTCCCCAATCCTATTCAATACCTCCTCAATAGTTATGTGATCTATCCATCTAATATTCAGCATTCTTCTGTAGCACATTTCGAAAGCTTCTATTCTCTTCTAGTCCAAACTAGTTATCGTCCAAGTTTCACTTCCATACATGGCTACGCTCCATACAAACACTTTCAGAAACGACTTCCTGAAACTTAAATCTATACTCGATGTTAACAAATTTCTCTTCTTCATAAACGCGTTCCTTGCCATTGCCAGTCTAGATTTGATATCCTCTCTACTTCGACCATCATCAGTTATTTTTCTCCCCAAATAGCAAAACTCCTTTACTACTTCAAGTGTCTCATTTCCTAATCTAATTCCCTCAGCGTCACCCGACTTAATTCGACTACATTCCACATATTTAAATAGGATGTGGAAATATTAGGTGTGGCAAATAGTGACCCTAGGTGCTGAGACCAGACAGTAGGGTAAGCAGTTCACTACATTACTGCATCCTCAATTAGGAATGATGAACGATCGTCAATTTTGTATAGGTTTTATTTCCAGCCTAGTTAGTAGCCTTCAGTGAATTAAAGCAGGTGTTTTGGTTAAATGAAGTACAGATTTTGCTGTTGCTATTACCACATGCTAATGGCATTCTCGCGCAAATGGGAACCAGAGTTACTATTCCTAGAAAACTTTTTTGCAATTACCATGCTGTGCTGCGTAATAGGGGTATGGGGTGAGGAGTGGGTGGGACTGGTCCGAATTGTTGTTTGTTTCCCAGGGCACGGCTAGAGACATTGTCTGGTCGCTGCCCCAGGTGGCAGCACAGGCATAGGACTCTATTCGTGTGTTGTATTTGCGAAATTGTATTTTTATTGTAATTAATGACCGTTTGGTGAGTGTCACTCTTTCCCGTGGGCTGTGGGGGGGGGGGGGGTATGGACTATTTTCGGGGAAACGAGCTTGTGCCATTGAGCTGTGGGGGAGTCGCTGGCGCCAGTGATTCTCTTATCTAGTAGGGGCTCTATTTATGCGCTGCGCTTCCGGCTATGCTCTCTTGGTTTTTCCGCTGCGGGGCGCTAGTGGTCGTGCCTGCCCGTTGCTTGGGCATATGTTGTGTTGGCGAGTCTTGGAGTGACCGTTACCGAGGATTGTTGCTTGCTCGCGGCGCTGTGTTATGATTTGAGGAGTGTGTCAGCGGCGGAGTGGTGGTGATGGCCTCAAATGCATTAGCAAGTGTGTACATTGTACTACCTGATGCTGGATGCCTATGTATGCTATATGGATTCTCGTCATTTGCTGCTACTGAGGGTGGGCATCTGCTACTTTTTTGAAGTTGTGTTTTGTGATCAGTATGATCGTAATTTGTGTTCACACCCGGAAACAGTGATTTGTCTGTGATTATCTTCGCTGTGGAGGAAATAAAGAATTCACTCTTCGTTCCGGTATAGTCCATTATTAAAATTAATATTTATACAGTTGCTGACAAGGCCGCGAAATGTTGAAGATATTTATGTACTCAGATACGGTTTAATACTTGACTGTAAATTACTATAGATTCTGAAAGAACTGCAAGAAGCCACTTTCATTCTGTCTCAAAGACGGCCATTGCTCATCATTCCGCATTCTGCTAAGCGAGGCGGTGATCAAAATTCTCAACTTGGGATTGACCCACATCCGGCCACTTTACTCCTCTCTGCACCTGACTTGTTGGTACTGGACAAGACGCTCCATCGACCATCGGGCAGCACAGCTAGTAGTCGGTTGCACAAGCAAATTCACCCTCTCACGCCAACTCCAGGCGGCCAAATCGCTCGCCTACATAGGCGTAACGTTACAGATCCCGGCTGGAAGGGTTTATTGAGATTTGGGTGATGGGTGAGGATGCTGTTTGAGCTGTCAGTTAGATTAACTAATGGTGAAGAGTCGAGTGTTCCATACGCCGTAGGCACTGAGGGACAAAAGTGTCATCATTATAGCCAGAGGGATCAGTCTCTAGGATTCAGTAGGTATTAGCAGGTCGTTACAGAAGCTGTGAGTGCGTAACCGTGGCCTTTACTGTAGCTGGCTAGCGCGATCCTCAGTCGATTGTAATCGAAAATCTCCAGTATGGTGAATGAGACTACGTTCATATGCCATTTCTGTTCTACGGAATTGTGTTTCCACATGGAATAAATAAAGGTATAGTTAAACTAGATAGTACTGTTACCTCAGACTTTTCGGTATTTTCGAGTTTTTGTGACCCAGCAGTCTCCCAGATCCGAGTGGCGAGTGGAGCATTACACCATCCACTTTATTGGCGAGCAACAGTTATTGTTACTAACGGAATTTCAGAGGCTGTATTAACAGTTCTATAAGTTTTCACTGTCTACGTGTTCGATCAAAGGAGCTCATAACTTATTGACTTGTTTTAGGAACTGGGTTAAATGAATTTCATTGAAAAATTGCCTAATTGCCACATAGCATCATTCGATAACAATTTTTCAGCTGGTGGAAAGTGAGATATGAGCAACCGGAATGAATACTGCAGCTATTAGCACTATTTTCATCTTTGAACATTTTACAGGCTCTTGTTGCTTGGGTTGATGAAAGACTGGTGGTAGATTTAAGTCGGGTTTCAGTTCTTGTCCCAAACATTGACTGCCAATTAGTGACGCGAAGTGATAAACATCTGAGTGAGGAAATGATAAAAAATTTATCTCTACCATTCCACAGATACTAGGCATGTCCCGCATCCAGCTACGAAGTTAACGTTGCTGAATCATCGACTCGTACACATTCACAACTGTTATAGTTCATAATTAAATCACGAATGTGGATGACGTTGTAAAGTCCACTATAACAATGTGGACTAAATGGCTGTCACCTCATGAAATGGTTGCATTCGATAGCCCAGTATCCTCCTGTCATTGTCCTGGAGCCTCTTCTGTCCGAAACAAGAGACCTGGCGCAGTGGCTCACATGCTGATTTTGCATTCGGGAGGAAAACAGTTCAGATGCCTCTCAAGCCATCCCGATTTGAGTTTTCCGTGGCTTACCTAGAACGACTAAGGCGAATGAAAGAATGGTTCATATGAGAATGTCTTCATTGTCTCACATTACCACCATCCTCAGGCGCCGGCAGTGGCAAAAGAGTATTAGATTTCCTTGGAGCATTTATTGTGGAGTCTTTGTTACTAGCACACGTCGGCTAACTCTCCTGGGGAGTGTTTCCACGACACCGTGTTCAACACGGCCTGAGGATGGCGGTAACGTGCCGCCGAAACTAATCACGTGAGACAGTAAAGCCGTTCTCATGATACAGTTGTGGTGGTACTTTTCCTCATATATATCATCATCTAAAGTCCCTCGGCCATTCAGTAGGATGGCCATCCATAAAGAGCATGTTTCCTTTGAAAACGAAAGGTCGCTTACATGAGATCTGCAAGGATACATCGTGATGATTGACTACTCATGTTGACCGGAAAGGTTTAGTACACACTGTGCTTAACAGGCAACAACTGGATGAGAGGGACAATTGGAAAAAATTGGAATGTGAGCATAAAAAATCGGTAGAAATAAGTCCACGGAAGACCCAGCTACAGGCTAATGCCAGGATTGTGTACGACTGACACTCTTCAACTATGGAGGCGATCTAGATTAATACTAAATTGGAAGCAAAAACTCTAAAAAGCTAAGATAACAATAGTACAGCTTTAATTTTGATTACCGCTTTGCAAAGTATCCGAAGATAGTAACAGCTTTCTGAAAGCGGTAATCGAAGTAAATGCGGCAGAACAGCGACCTTCTCTGACTAAAGTTTTTGCTTATAATTTCATAAGACGAGGATCATAATTATTATCGAAGAAGCCGAGAGAGGGAGGTGAGAGAATGAGGAAATATTGGAAAGGGATAAAAGTGCTACAGAAGTCGATTGTAATGCTAAATCGTGGAAATGATCGAAATAAGTAAATAATGCAACCGACAGTAGCCTTACCATAAGTAGCTAAAGACATCTACAAGTGCAGTGTAGCTCTTTATTAAAGAAATATTTTTGTGTATTGCATACTTGAGTGCTGCAGGCTTACGGAATATATATATTGCGAGTAGAAATTATTCGCCAGTTTTTAATACCTTGATTTTACCTACCTAAAAGTTCTTTTCGCTCCTCTTTTATTTAACTGGGCAGCAATCGGAAAGTTCACTTATTACTGTTTTCAGCTGTAATCTATAGATCCAGTCATGCAACATTAGAAGACTTTGTTACACAGCGACATATACTTTGTTGTTATAATGGCATCCGTCCATCCTTGAGGGATGATGGTGTAACATGCTTGGTTCAGAGTTTGCAGTGTCTGCTGTGGCTAAAAAGTCCCACTCGAGAGTGGCAGTCCCTACTGCAGTTTGGACATGTGAAATTTGAGGGACTTCGAACAGAAGCCGCTCTGTCTCTCCGCTTTGTCCTCTTCCTGATTTGTTCCTGTGTGCGTTCGCCCTCTGAGAGCTTGACGCCGTTGCGCACAGTTACTCGCCACTCGACACGGTCAGCTGCAATGCTTTCCCAGCGACTTGGATTGATTCTGGTCTTGGTCAGGTCTCTCTTGCATACATCCTTGAAACGAAGATGCGGTCGTCCCACTGGCCTCACACCCTCCTGAAGTTCTCCGTACAGCAGTTGTTTCGGTATCCGTTCAGGATCCATGCGCCTGACATGTCCCAACCATCTTAGACGCCGATGACTCAGGAGTGCAAAGATGCTGGTTGTGCTTGCACGATGAAAGACTTCGGTGTTGGGTACTCTATCTCTCCAAGAGATCTGAAGGATCTTCCAGAGACATCGGAGATGGAAGCTGTTGAGTCGAGATTCATGCTTAGAGTTGTCAATGTCTCACAGCTATAGAGAAGGGTGCTTATAACACAAGCGTTGTAGACTTTTAATTTAGTTTTTGTGGTAAGCAGTCCCTTGTTCCATACTCTGTTTTTCAATCTAGCCATGACAGATGATGCCTTTGCGATTTTTTTAGTAATTTCAGTGTCCATGGACAAGTTGCTACATGTTGTGGATTCCAAGTAGTAAAGTCATCAACTACCTGGAGAGGATTGCCATCAATGCTGATGGATGTAAGGTTGGTAGTGCTCTGCGCCATGATCTTAGTCTTTTGAAGGCTGATGAGTAGACCAAATTTTTCACAGGCATGTGATAATTTGTTAATTATATACTGCAGCTCATCTTCTGTGTTCGCTACTAGAGTTGCATCGTCCGCATATAACAACTCACGGATAACAACTGTATTTACTTTGGTCTTGGCCATGAGGCGAGCAATGTTGAAAAGATTTACATCAGACCTCGTATGTAGATACACTCCCTCCTCACAGTCTTCAAAGGCAAATCTGAGCAGAAGGGAAAAGAAAATCCCAAATAATGTAGGAGCTAACACACACCCCTGTTTCACACCGCTATTAACAGGAAATGCTTCTGATGTTTTACCGTTGAAGCAGATTGTTGCTTGTGTTTTCTCATGGAAAGAGACAATTATTTGTAGTAGTTTAGGTGGGCATCCAATCTTCTGCAACAGTTTGAAAAGCCCATTTCTGCTCACTAAATCAAACGCTTTAACAAGGTCAAAGAAAGCAATATAAAGTGGCCTCTGCTGCTCACGACATTTCTCTTGTAGCTAAGGAGAAGATCGTATCTACGGTTGATCGGCCAGGCCTGAAGCCACACTGAGATTCTGGGTAGATTCTGGAAGCAGTCATTCTTCCCGCGAACCATACGCGACTGGAACAGGAAAGGGAGGTAACGACAGTGGCACGTAAAGTGCCCTCCGCCACACACCGTTGGGTGGCTTGCGGAGTATAAATGTAGATGTAGATGTAGATGTAATCGCATTAGGATGACTCTTGCATATGCTTTCCCGGCTACACTTAGTAATGAAATGCCTCGGTAATTGTTACAGTCACTTCTGTTCCCTTTCTGTTTATATAGAGTAACTATCCTCGAATTCCTCATACTCATCCGGACATAACCTTCTTCCCAGCTGGTTGTGAAAAGTGAGTATAAATGTTTGAGAAGAACGGACATGTTATACTTAATAACCTCTGCAGGGATCCCAACTTCACCTGGGGCCTTTCCGTTAGCAAGAGAATCTGTTTCTCTACTGAGTTCTTCCATAGTAGGCATTGCACCTAGTTCTTCCATAACTGGCATTTGTTTGATGGCGTCACATGCACCCTTGGTAACTTCATTCTAGTCTGCATACAACTCGAGGTAGTGTTCAACCCAGCATTCAATTTGTTTCACCCGTCTTGGACTTCAGAGGAGCTGTTTCTCTGACAATTGGTCCAATTTCTTTCTTAATACCATCCTACATTGCCTTAGCATCCCCAGAATCGGCCGCTTTCTGTATATCTGCACATAAATTCAGCCAGTAGTTATTTGCGCATCTCCTGGATGTTTGCTGTGCCCGGTTCTTTGCTTTTCGTAGGTCATCTCGAGTTCTTTCATTTGGGTTTCTTTTGTAAGCAAGCAGGGCTTTCCGTTTAGCCTGAGTGACTGGTTCCATTTCTTCAAAATTTTTGTGACGGCTCCCAAACCCCAGGTCCTCAGCGGTACTTTTGGGGCAGCCACCACAAATTGTATAAAGTGTTAAAGTGTGGGTAGTGACCAGGATGTAGCTATGTCTGTTGGCCGAAAAATAATTAATGAGAAGAATTGCGCCAGCTAGAATGAAGAGATATCTTTATTTCTGACGAAACGTGCCCCAGCAGTACAAGTCCAAGTAATATCCAAGAGTAATCCGTGTACTGAGCCTAGTCGAATACAACAGCAAATATCACACTGCAATGGCTCCGCTATAAACTCCACGAAAGGCTAGCAATAGACAATCGACAACAGACTGTCCGTCTCGGGGCCAGCGCTCCTCCTTATATGCAAAAGGCAGAGGGCGCTGCGGACCCGAGCTCAGCCATGGCGTGACCTCTTCCGTCGGCGGTAACGCCCTGAGACGGCGACGGCCGCGACAGCAACTGTGGCCAGTGATGTCACGGCCAGGGCGCGCGTGCGCGTGTTGGTTGGTTAGTTGGTTGGGTCCGTGGATACAAGACAAATTTTGCTCGTGCCAGGCCTTATTTCTTTTTCCTTTTATTCCATAGGCCAATACTGCTGAGTTGTAGATTGCACCCGAGAGTTTTGCCCATTTCTTATCAACATTCCTTTCTGCTTGCACGTTTCCTGGGAAAGCACTTTCAAAATTACTGGCAAAATCCTGCTTTCATTGTGTGTCATGAACATGATCTGTGTTGATACGGGGATGACCTCTCGGTTTAGCGTGGTGACATTTCTTAGGAGTGAGCCTCAATGTGCACGCCACTAGGGCGTGGTCTGTGTTGCAATCAGCACTATGATAACTTCGTGTCAGTAGCACATTTTTGAGGCCAGTACGCCTAGCTATGACTAAGTCAAGTTGATGCCAGTGATGAGAGCGCGAGTGTCTCCAGGACACCTTGTGCTGATACTTAAGCTGGAAATATGTGTTTGTAATGCAGAGTCCATAAAAGCAGCAAACTTCAACCAGTCTCTGGCCATTTTCATTCATTTTTCCCACCGCATGATGTCCCAGGCAATTCGGCAATATGTCAATTATCTGATCCAACTCTAGCATTGAAGTCCCCTAGAATATATAGTGTCTCGGTGCTAGGTACCTTGGTTATTCTGCCACTGAGTAAGTCATAAAACAGATCCTTCTCTTCTATGCTGGATGATACGGTGGGAGCGTACACACTTAGGATGTTGACAGTGCCGCTTGAGGAACATATTTTTAAAGCAATAATTCGTTCCACCGGATGGTGGCACAGTACAGTCCAGGAGGGCGTTTTTAACAGCAAAACCTACACCATGAAGTCTTGGCTCGTCTTAAGACTCCCCCTGCCAGAAGAATGTGTAATTATCCTCCCTGATAGAGCCCGCGTCTGGAAGCCGCGTCTCCTGCAGTCCCGCGATGTCAACATTCAAACGATGGAGCTCTCTGTCAATTACGGCAGTCTTACGGATGAAATCAACCCCTTGGGCATCGTCAATGTACCTTGGACACACGGTCCTAATACTCCAGGTGGCAATACGAAATAGTGATTTCTTTATTATTCCATTTTTGTTTTTAGTGGGTGTACTATATCAACCCGTTTGTCGAAGATTACTTCTAAGCTCCACACACCCCGTGAAGCAGGCGAATAGTGGCGGGACAGCACCTTATTGGCTGGGGGCTGCCCAGCTTGAGGCGGACGGTAGCTGTCTAATGAGATGCAATGATCTCTCCCACCGTCTGAAGTGGCCCCTGGCACTCGAGTCTTACGCCAACCAGACAGAGCTTATAACCGGTAACTACCAGACAGAGCTTATAACCGGTAACTGCCTCTTCCCGTGTTGTGCCGAAGTCCTTGGACGTCGCTGAAGTGTCCTCTCGAGGATGCTACAAGATGCTACAAGCCTGAGCAATAAATAGGAAGACACGTGAGTTGCCCAGTCATCACGGTCTCCCTCTTGACCTAAATGACAATATCCAGAGGAAAGGCAAGCCAATACGTCTGGTATCAATTCGGTTGCAGGAGCTACCGGAAGGGGACGTAGTTGCCTTCCAATCGCCTTTGGGGCCCCACTCCAGATTTTCTTTCAGGGTTTTCTCCCTTAGCCTTCATCCCTCCTGAGACCAACCACAAGGCAGTGGTGTGTTAAGGTAATTAGAGAAAGAAAAGGACTGGTAACTGAGGAGAGGGTAAGGAACAGGATATATAGGATATAGGATATAAGACGCGTCATTGTGAGGCACACTTTGTCTGGATCCTCTGGGTAAGGTGAGCAGCATGTGATTGTGACAATGAGCCACGTTTCTAGCGTGGAACGCAAACATGGTAAGCAGTTAACAAATGCTACGGTCTCATGTGGAAATTAAAATTTGCTTCTTTCGGAAGTTTATTCGTTACTTATTTTCCGCATAACATTACAAATGTTAAAGTTTCGTTGTCCTACGTTGACTCGTTTTTCATGGCGGGCCCCTCAAGTAGCGATAGTTTTATTATAACCATCCAGCCATCCTGTAAATTCCGACTGAATCGCAACGACGACTCAGATAAATTAAAACCATGGCAGTGGCAGTTTCAGAAGTGTATACAGAGATGTAAAAGTTCGTTCAACAAGGGCTACACTGAAAATAAACACATTGGCCCAAAATCAAAGGAAGGATTGACCCATTGGAAGATATCCCATATACGTTACCTGACCAAATAAGCCCGCCCGGCTAGCCACGCTGTCTAACGTTCTGCTTCCCGAGCAGGAGGGCGTGCCGTTTGTAAAGACATTGCTTTCCCCAAAAGTCGATAATACTTTTTTTTCTTTTGTGCATCACCTTGTCATTGTACGTATGTATAATTTATTGCAGCTATTCTTTATTTGTTAATACGTCACATTGTTTCTTCATTCATTTTGCTACTGTTTTATATTTTATATTGTACGAATATGAATATTCTAGTTTTATATGCATTGTAAAACTTTGGTTAGGCTAGGAGAAACACTGTGACAGAGAGAGAGAGAGAGCGAGCGACTATCGATAGAGAGCGTACGAGTTGTTGTGGTATCGTGGCCGGTTCGCTGGTGGAGAAACGTTGCCAAGTTCGGCGTGAAAGACGGAACAATTAATTACAGTGCGTCCGCTGCGTTAATAGAAGATCGTGCATTATTAAGTGAACAGTAAAACCTGAAAACTATATCGAGTGTTTGCGGTGACGATTTTACATACTGTGTGAACTTGTGACAATTAGCAGTGAACTAGACACCATTGTCGTGTGGAGACACTAACTGTTATAATTGCGCGAAAGTGGAACAAACCAAAAGAACAGTACTGTGATTTGATCAAGAAATATTTATTATATGATTCAAACTGTCTTAAGGACGACGACGTAAATTGATGTTTAACGGACTGTTATAGTGATAAACACATGTGACTATTTCCTGTGGCAACACTGTGAAAGAACTGTGCGAAGTATTGGCATGAAACGGCTATATATCGTAAATACTAAAGACATTGAATAATTCCGACCTACCCGCACCGCGTATTAACAAACTTTTAATAATAAAACTTCGCGCGCGTAACGACAACGCACACACTGGAACTACACTCCTGGAAATTGAAATAAGAACACCGTGAATTCATTGTCCCAGGAAGGGGAAACTTTATTGACACATTCCTGGGGTCAGATACATCACATGATCACACTGACAGAACCACAGGCACATAGACACAGGCAACAGAGCATGCACAATGTCGGCACTAGTACAGTGTATATCCACCTTTCGCAGCAATGCAGGCTGCTATTCTCCCATGGAGACGACCGTAGAGATGCTGGATGTAGTCCTGTGGAACGGCTTGCCATGCCATTTCCACCTGGCGCCTCAGTTGGACCAGCGTTCGTGCTGGACGTGCAGACCGCGTGAGACGACGCTTCATCCAGTCCCAAACATGCTCAATGGGGGACAGATCCGGAGATCTTGCTGGCCAGGGTAGTTGACTTACACCTTGTAGAGCACGTTGGTTGGCACGGGATACATGCGGACGTGCATTGTCCTGTTGGAACAGCAAGTTCCCTTGCCGGTCTAGGAATGGTAGAACGATGGGTTCGACGACGGTTTGGATGTACCGTGCACTATTCAGTGTCCCCTCGACGATCACCAGTGGTGTACGGCCAGTGTAGGAGATCGCTCCCCACACCATGATGCCGGTGTTGGCCCTGTGTGCCTCGGTCGTATGCAGTCCTGATTGTGGCGCTCACCTGCACGGCGCCAAACACGCATACGACCATGATTGGCACCAAGGCAGAAGCGACTCTCATCGCTGAAGACGACACGTCTCCATTCGTCCCTCCATTCACGCCTGTCGCGAGACCACTGGAGGCGGGCTGCACGATGTTGGGGCGTGAGCGGAAGACGGCCTAACGGTGTGCGGGACCGTAGCCCAGCTTCATGGAGACGGTTGCGAATGGTCCTCGCCGATACCCCAGGAGCAACAGTGTCCCTAATTTGCTGGGAAGTGGCGGTGCGGTCCCCTACGGCACTGCGTAGGATCCTACGGTCTTGGCGTGCATCCGTGCGTCGCTGCGGTCCGGTCCCAGGTCGACGGGCACGTGCACCTTCCACCGACCACTGGCGACAACATCGATGTACTGTGGAGACCTCACGCCCCACGTGTTGAGCAATTCGGCGGTACGTCCACCCGGCCTCCCGCATGCCCACTATACGCCCTCGCTCAAAGTCCGTCAACTGCACATACGGTTCACGTCCACGCTGTCGCGGCATGCTACCAGTGTTAAAGACTGCGATGGAGCTCCGTATGCCACGGCAAACTGGCTGACACTGACGGCGGCGGTGCACAAATGCTGCGCAGCTAGCGCCATTCGACGGCCAACACCGCGGTTCCTGGTGTGTCCGCTGTGCCGTGCGTGTGATCATTGCTTGTACAGCCCTCTCGCAGTGTCCGGAGCAAGTATGGTGGGTCCGACACACCGGTGTCAATGTGTTCTTTTTTCCATTTCCAGGAGTGTATTATTATCGCGCCAGTGCTGCCAGCTGATTCGACTTCAACGGAGACGTGGACCACCGCCGTAACTGGAATATTAATGAAACAGGAGGATCCATCATTATCTTCACGCCACGATCCAGGATTAACTTCACACATCGTCTGCGCAGACCACAGCTGACGTCATTGCACTGCCTGCAGCAACAGTTAAGACATTAAAATAAAATTATTAGGCTGTCTCTCATTTCAAAATTAAAGACAATTGCAGTACAATTACCTATTTTAAAAATACTGTCACAATATCAAGGTTCAATTTTGTTTAATTCCAATAAATATTCTTTCCACTATTTCGTGTTGTTGACAGTGTTGAAAACCCGCCAAATTAAAGTTCAACTAATAATTTTCTTTCAAAATTCTTCTCAGACATTTTGCTGCTCATCATAATTTTATTTTAATGTTTGTGTGTAACTTCTTTTGGAGAGAGTACATATTTTATTTTTTGTGCAGTAAAATTAGCTACCATAAAATTACGTATATTACCAGCTGATGCTGTCCGCCATTACTGCTTGAAAACTGACCAATAGTATTTTTGCACCTATTTTCTCATTGTCTGTCAGCTTCAAAACAAAATTAGGTATTTCGTGGGCACCTAGCAGATGCGCGATGTCTATGTAGGCCACCACAAATAATTTTTTTTTTACTTTTGCAGGTTTACTGGAATTATATTGACTTAAATTGTTCATTTGTCCCCCATCAAAGTGACTTAAGGCATCTATATAATAATTGTACTGAAATACATAATGTATTTTTTTATTACGTAAACATTGGCACACCATATTTAGATTAGATTCCAGATACTGGATGACATGATGGACGGTACAACATACAGCAGCCTTAAGAAGGAAGCAATGGATCGCATAAAATGGAGAGGCAAAGGACCTGCTAATATAGCAGATAACTGATGATGATGATTTTGATTAAAATTAGCGTCTTATTGGCCTCACATAAGATTCTGCACGTTCTGACAGAGAGTATGCCAATTTTTTTTTTTTTCGTCCATGACTAACAGGGGTAATCAAGATTCCTTGTATCGGTCATGTTTTATTATTTAAAAAGGTTTCTTTTGAAAAGTAGAGAACCAGTTTCATTACAGATGGCGACCGTTTAGCGTCAGGACAGTATTGTGCCATGCTGTCTTGTCGAATTTTTGCAGCCTTCGGGTACGAGTTCAGAGTTTGACAGAGTAATTTTCTGTTTTGATTGGGTTAACTGTATTTAATTTTGTGGGCAATATGACGATCAAAGAGGAAGAAAGTGTAGCTAGCTTTCAGGTGTAGGAGTATAAAGAAAATTTGGAAAAAGACATGGAATTTGTTATGGAAAAAGTAGACATTGGGACATCCATTAAATTAAAATCGGGTGTCAAAAGAGAAGTAGATGAGAAGGGAGTAGTAGAAAGTATGTTAGCATTGCTGTTAACGAATATGAAAGAAATGGAAAAGGGACTGGGTGGCAAGATAGAATCTATTAATACATCACAGAAAGAGGTGATAGGGGATATAAAAGCCGTTAACAAAGAGGTAAAAGCTGTTAGCAAAGATATGGGTGGCAAGATAGAAGCTGTTAGCAAAGAAATGGGTGAAGAAATTAAAAGGCTAGATGAAAAGTTTGAACAACGTCTGAAGGGATTTAAACAGGAACTGGAAGAGGGATTCGAAAAGAGAATTTTGGATTTTAAGTCAGTTGTTAATAAAAAAAATTGAGAATTTTAAAGATGATGTTAGACTTTTAACGAGACAGAGTTTGAGTTAAATAAGAAGTAGAAGAAACTTGAAAACAGTGTAAAGGAAAGTGTAGAAGGCTTGGGTAAAAACATTAAAACCCAAGCTACCGAATGTATGAAAGGGAAGGAGGAAATTAAAGGTTATTGCAAAGGAATTTTCTGTGAATATAGGCAAAAGACTAAGACAGAAGTGGAAAATATTAAAGAGACCACTTCTAAGATTGAGAATAGAGTAGGGAGTTTAGAAAAGACAGTACAGGATAAGCAGTTTACTGTATCACCAATAGTAGTGCAGATAAAGGATGGAAGTAGTTTCAACAATATAAATTTGATCCTAATGGAGACGTACATCCTGTGTCCTTTGTGAATAGTTTGAGGGGTTAGTTTACTACAGATTGGACAGAAAAAGATAAGCTAAGGAGGGCAAGTGCTTGTTTAAAGGGAGAAGGTTTAGATTGGGGAGCTGATGCACCAGAAAAATATGAAACATTTGTGGATTTTGTGTCAGCGTTTTTGAAAGAGTACTGGTCGAAAGAAAAACAAAGTGATGTCATAGAAGCTTTTAAGAAGGCCCCATGGTATGATAGGAGGAGTAGGGACAATATGAGAAAATATTGTGAGAAGTGGATCTGTAAACTGAAACAGTTGGACAGCCCATGGAGTGACAAAGACACATATAAGTATTGATAGGGAAGTTGCCTTCTAATAGAAGATGTGGGTTGATAGGAAATGTTAATACTATTAAAGATTTTCTGAACAGAGTGAGGGATGTAGATAGGTGGCAAGTGGGCTGTTCATTGAATGAAAACAGGCATGTAGATGGTCATCATGAGAATCAGGATAGAATAGGAAGAGTGAACCAAGTAAATGTTAGAGGTAGAGGAAGAGGCGAGGAAATTTCAGAGGAAATAGCCAAGTTTATCAGACAGTAGGGGAGTCACGAGAGGGAACCCCACATCAGTGATGGCCCATGCTGGGGCGGGTCATAGGTTAGGGCTTATTGAATTTTCAAATCACCATGGTAATGTAAGGGATACAGTGATGTGTAATAGTATTAGAAATGGTTCAAATGGCTCTAAGCTCTATGGAACTTAACTTCTAAGGTCATCAGCCCCCTAGAACTAAGAACTACTTAAACCTAACTAACCTAAGGACATCATACACATCCATGCTCGAGGCAGGATTCGAACCTGCGACCGTATCAGTCGCGTGGATCCAGACTGTAGCGCCTAGAACCGCTTGGCCACCCTGGCCGGCAGTATTAGTAATGATTATGCTGATAGGATGTGTAGTCATCATGGTCTGGTGATTGAAGAAATTGGACCTGAAGTTAATGGTGAAGTTGGTAGGGAATTAGGGGACCCATGTATGGAAAGATTTTCCCAGATGTATGAGGGAGTTAAAGATTATGAGGGGCAGCCAAAGAGGGTGATAAAGAAACAAAAGATATTGCAAAATGCAAGTGATAATAGTGAAGGGAAGAATATGAGTAAAAGTTGCAGTAGTGGAGGAGAGAAAGAAATTAGTGGAAAGGGTGCTTTCCATGAATGTGATGATTTAAGAAAAGATGTTAAGCTAGGAGAAGGTTCAATTCCTGAGGTCAATGGTGAAGTGATGAATGCATATGCTTTGAACCATAAAGAGAGAGTAATTAATGAGGAAGAAGTTAATGTTTTTATTATTCATAGAGATGTAGGAATAGCAGCTGATGATAAGGAGGAAGTGGGTGTTTGTGCTCTTCAGAAATGTTTAGAAGGGAATGAAAGTTCAAAGTTGAATTGTGATGACTCGGTTCATAGTGAAATTGAGGAGGTTTTGTTACATGAAGAAAGTAGTGATCAGGATGATGGAATTAAGCAACCTTTTGTGAGAATTGGAATGTATGGTGGGGAAGAAAATGCTCTTTTGGATACAGATAGTGAAATTAGTGCCATTGCTGAAAGTTTATTTAATAACATAAAGGATCATAATAAAGTGATGAATATACCAGTAGTAGGTTTGAAGGTAATGGGTGCTACAGGGAAATTAAGCAAGGTTATTAAACATCAAATAATTCTGGAATTTGAGATTGGGGACATAGGTCTAGTACATAATTTTTTGTAGTACCTGGGTTAACAGTGAATATTATTTTGGGCACGGATTGGTTGACACAATGCAAAGCAGAGATAAATTGCGGAGAAAGTATTGTTAATTTTGAGGATGATGGATCAAGGATCAGTGTGAAGTTTGATGGGTTGGTTATAGACAAGGACCACTTATTAGGGCATTTGAAAGTGAAGATGATGCCTGTAGGGACTAGTTTGGGTGATGTTAAGCTGAACTTGGATTATAAAAGTGAGGAGGATACAAATGGACGTATAGAGGAACTGGAGAATCAAATGTCTAAAGTTGAAGGGTTAGATGAATGCCAGAAAGAATAACTGAAGGAAGTTTTATGGGTAAATAGAGAAGTTTTTTCTGAGAAACCGGGAAGAGTAAAGAATTTTGAATGTAAGTTGGATATTAAACTGCATGAACCTTTTTCGAAAAATGCATGCTCCATACCGTTAGTGCAGAGGGGAGTGGTGAATCAAGAGATTGAGAGATGTTGGATTGTGCTGTTACAGAGTGAGGGAAGAGTGAATATAATTCACCTTTGGTCGTTGTGGGCAAGAAAGATGGTAGTGTGAGACTAGTTATTGATACAAGAATGTTAAATGAAGTAGTAAGGAGAGAAACTAATAGGCCAGAGGGTATGGAAGGGATGTTACAGTGGTATTACAAAGTAAACTATCTTAGTAGTCTCGATCTGACCTCCGGATACTGGTAGTTGTTACTTGCCAAGGAATATAGGAAGTATACAGCGTTTTTGGTAAACGGGAAGTGTTATCAGTACACTGTTGTCCCATTTAGGCTGAATATTAGTGTATCTGTTTTTATACGAGCCCTTGATCAAGTATTAGGACCAGAGATGAGTTCAAAACTAACAATAAATGTGGATGGCCTATTAGTTGCCACTGAGTCATGGGAAGAACATTGTTGTTTATTAAATAAGTTGTTTCAAGCCTTAAGGAAAGGCGGCATGACCCAGAGACTCAAAAAGTGTGAGTTTGTTCGCAAGGAGATAAAGTTTTTGGGTAGGATTTTGTCAACTACTGGTATTAAGAAGGATCCAGACAAAATGAAAGCAATTAAAGAGTGTATATCCCCAAGGAATAGAAAAGAGTTAAATCATTTTCGGGTATGTGTAGTTTTTACCGTAATTTTGTGTCAGGTTAAGTTTTTAACAACTCGTGTTTGAATAAGTTATTGAGTCCTAAAGTGAACTACGTTTGGACAAAAGAGTGTCAGAAAACCTTTAATGAACTTAAGGATGCTTTGAAAGAGGAAAAGATTTTACACCATCCTGATCTTAGTAAACCATTTTGTTTGGGGACTGATTCGAGTTGGTACAGTATTGGAGTGGAATTGTTTCAAAATTTTGGGGATGAGGAAAATGAAGATCATAGGACCATAGCCTTTGCAAGTAGGTCATTGACCAGGTATGAGAGAAATTACACTGTGAGTGTCAAGCATTGGCAATAGTTTGGGGATTTCAGAAGTTTAGATTTCACATATGGGGAAATAAAACTATTTATACTGATCACAGAGCCCTTATATTTTTGAAAAAGTTTCGACTGGTGCTTAGACGGTTAACAAGATGGACCTTGTTCTTACAACAGTTTCCTTTTGAGATAAAGTATGTTAAAGATACACAGAACAAAATTGCAGACGCCTTATCCAGGTTACTGTTGAGTGAAGGTAATGAGGTAGAGTACGATGTGGATGAGGAACATGTAAAATTATTTTATATAAAAGGTGTTCAAGGAGAAAAGAAAACTGAAGGGATTTGTAAAAACATGAGGAGGTACCAGAATCAGGATGGAATATGGAAGATGGTGAAACGTGAGTTGGAAAGGAAGGATAATAACAATAAATTGCCAAAATATTACAAAATTCATGATGGGGTATTGTTTAGGCGAACTGATGAAAATTCGGATGGTTGGAAAGTGTGTTGGCCTCCGGAATATATAGATGACATAATAGATTATATACATTTGAGTTTTGGACATGTAGGTGCTAAGAAGTGTGTACAGAAATTAAGGGAAAGTGTGTCTTTTGACAACATGGTAAGGAGAGTGAACAACCGAATCAAAGCCTGTGACAAATGTGAAAGATCAAAAGTTACAAACCAAACATGTAAGCTTCCTATGCAAAATATTAAACCGAATGATATGATGGAGCTGTTATCTGTGGATCTTTATGGTGCATTGCCGAAGACTAAGGGAGGTTTTGCGTACATTTTTGTGGTCTGAGAAGTATTTTCTAAATTTATAAAACTCTATCCGTTACATAAAGCTACTGGGAAAGCCATTTTGAGCAAGTTGGAAGGTGATTATTTTGTGAAGTTTGGAAAACCTAAGGCCATATTATCTGACAATGGGTCACAGTTTGCATGTAAGAAGTGGAAAGAAAGTCTTACTAATGAGGGAATTACAGTAATTTGCACTTCAACATATTGCTCACAGGGGAACCCCGTAGAACATTATATGAGGGAGATTAGCAGATTCTGCTGTACCTACTGTAGCAGTAACCACAGTTCTTGGGGAACTATAGTAGGAAATATTGAAGAGTTTATGAATACTATTGTTCATGATGTAACAGGGTTTAATCATCAGGAGATTATGACAGGTGAGAGACAGAAAAGTTTGGTGCAGGAAAAGTTATCTTTCCCTACTTTGGAGGAAATAAGTTGGGACGAAAAGAAGAAAAGAGTAAAGAGCTGGTAGAGAAGAAACTGTTGGAAAGGAAAAAAAGACATGATGGCAAAGTAAACGGTGTTGAATTAAAAATAGGAGATTTAGTTTTAGTTAAAACGTATGAGGAGTCTAAAGAAATATATAGTGAGATTACTAAATTCTTTGATGTGTACAAAGGTCCATTTGAGGTGGCAGGTATACCCCACCCGAATGCATTTTATCTGGTTTATCCAAAATCGAAAAAAAAGCTTGCTCTTAAAAATATAGTGGTTTTAAAGCCTTATAGTGCAAGGAATCTGAAACATTAATTGGGTATTTGGTTAGTAAATAATTTTGTGCGAAGCAGAATATGACCTATAACTACTGAAGAGGGTCAAATGTTAATGAGATGGTAAGACGATAAACTTTATGTACACATATGTCAGCCCATTAAATTTTAAATAGAGACCATATTGTCACAAATGAAACCAATTTATGTCAAAGAACACAGACAATATGATGTGGTAATCTGCAATTTTGCAAATTATATTTAATGATATGGCACACAGGGAATACTCACTCCAAGAGATGAGACACTGTATACAGGGTGTCCCAGTTATATTGTCCACCCAAAATATCTCTGGAACAATAACAGCTATTGGAAAACGACTTTCACCGGTATCAATGTAGGGCTGGGGCCCAAGAATGTACATATTTTGAAACATTCTAACACGAAAGCATATGTGCTTTTTAACACAAACTTGTGTTTTTTTAAATGGACCTCCTATATTTTTTCTTCAGGACTCCATAGCATGACAAAGCACATACACAATGGCGCTGATTGCATCGCAATATTCCCATTACATCCCGAGATATTAAGACGCGAAGTTGACGCTTGAAACACCCGACATGCGCTGCTAGCGCACGTCCTGAGGCTCAGGCGTGAACCCCATGTTGCCCGTAATCGCTATGTGATTGACATGCGTAATCACACTTCCATACTTATCAAGAGGTCCGAAACGAATAATACGGTCTGCTGCCATCCTGCATTAACGTCTTACATTCCAGCAGGTATTTATCCCATAGGCTAGGGGTGATGCGGTTCTGTAACATATCTGTGTACCGCAACGTTAGTCACAAAGTTAACTTCGCTTATCGTTAATCCGTTACAAAAACGGTAATGCCGTTCAACGTTAAAACTTTACTTTACTGTAGATCTAGCGCAAGTGACAGTTAATCATTCACTCGTAATAGTAAAATTCATGTTGATGGTTTTAGTGAAACGAGCAAGTGGACTAAAAGTTTTACCGCTGTTTAGGTAAAAATGTTTTGATTTGGGAAGTTCAGGTAGGACTTAGAAGATGAATGTAAACATGTTTAACCAATTAGTTTTATTATCACATAATTATCAATGTTATGTTTATCTAATGCGTTAAATGACAAATTGTTGCAAACAAATGTTTCTTAACATCAATGGGTAAAATGGCCCTCTGCAGAAACTTCCACTGTGATACCAGCATTACATACTAAACATAGCGTTCACATCTCATGCTCAAAGTGATGCCCATTGGCTTGCATACATAGGGTCACTCTGCGGATGAGGGATGCCCTACTTCGTGCTACAGTTTTCTCTTTGATGGCTGTACAAGCATCAATAATGCGTTGCTTCATGTCCTCTGGTGTTGTTGGTTCATGTTGGTAAACAACATTCTTCACTGCTCCCCAAAGAAAATAATCCAACTGTGTAAGGTCCGGAGATCGGGCAGGCCACCTAACTGGGCCACCTCGTCCAATCCACCTACCAGGGAACTCCTCATATTGACAATTCCTTTGTTGGAGAATGATGCCTCGTCGGTAAAGAGAACATCTGCAAAAAAATTTGGATTAGTCAGAAGTTTTTGCTGAACCCACCGACAAACTGTTACCCTATTGCGGAAGTCATTTCGATGAAGATCCTGGTATAAATGAACATAGTAAGGATGAAATTTATGACGTTTAAGAATACGCTGTGCACTTGATTTCGACACACCAACTTCACGTTCAATTTGACGTGTGCTGATTTGAGGATTCACAGCTATGGTAGTGAGCACAGCAACTTCAGCACGTTCATCTGTGCGTGTTCTAGGACGATGCCGAGGTCTTGGATTTAAGCTTCCCGTTTCACGTAGACGAGATGTGAGGCGACCAAACATCCGGCACGAAGGCGATGGCTTGTCAGGGAATCGTCTTCTGTACAGTCGTTCTGCCTGAACAGCATTTCGTCCACCTACAACAGGGTACAGTTCAGGTATGTAGAGTAGGGTAGAAAACAGACATATTAACTTAATAATCATAATGTTCGCTAACAGTACTATCAACAAACAAGCAATCTCATAACGTATTTCCCGTCGACGTACTTTCCCCATAGATCAGCAGCATTTCTACCATATCTTCATGTGTCTACATTATACTGTACAGTATAAGTTCCACAACACAACGTTTATTCACAATGTGTACTACCTCCGTGCCGTCACTAGATTACTCTGATGCACAACTACACTGGAAAGTGGTGTACTGCACGCCAAAGCAACAACAAATGGGATGCTCGGATGGTGGTGGAGTACAGGAGTTTGCATGGGTCGCAAATCATAAACAAGGCGAAGTGGTAACTGTGGCAGTAGTGGGAACTACGTTGGACACTTGACTAGGTAGAGCCAGGCCCTGCGCGACAGGCACAATGGGTCATATAACGCATTAGATAAACCTTATTTTGGGTGTGCAGGATAAATAAGAAAACCTGACGGGTGTACACCGATCGGTACTGGTTCATATTGTGTACGTAGATACGTAAAACGTGCAAGAGGGAAACCATTAAGTGCTTATGAGAGTTGATGGCAGCAGACCGTATTATTCGTTTCGGACCTCTTGATAAGTATGGAGGTGTGATTACACATGTCAATCACATCGCGATTACGGGCAGCATGGGGTTCACGCCTGAGCCTCAGGACGTGCGCTAGCAGCGCATGTCGGGTGTTTCAAGCGTCAATCTCACGTCTTAATATCTCGGAATGTAATGGGGATATTGCGATGCAATCAACGCCATTGTGTATGTGCTTTGTCATGCTATGGATTGCTGAAGAAAATATATAGGAGGTCCATTTAAAAAAAAAAAAACATAAGTTTGTGTTAAAAAACACATTTGCTTTCGTGTTAGAATGTTTCAAAATATGTACATTCTTGGGCCCCAGCCCTACATTGATACCGGTGAAAGTCTTTTCCATTAGCTGTTATTGTTCCGGAGATATTTTGGGTGGACAAGATAGCTGGGACACCCTATATATATATTTTTTTTATTTACCCTCACTGTCACAGATACAAAATAAATATGGTATATATATACCATATTTATTTTGTATCAATTGCATATATATATATATATATATATATATATATATATATGCAATTGATATTTGATAGGCAATATATACCATATTTATTTTGTATCTGTGACAGTGAGGGTAAATAAAAAAAAATATGACGCTGTGGTTAAAATGTGAAAAGAGAGAGAGAGCAAGCTTTAAAAACAATAATACAATGACAAGACTTTGTGTGGGGAAAATACGAACACTTATGTGTATATATTCAGGTTCATAGTGTATAATTGTAGCTATATATATTTCTTGGACTGAACACATAATGTTTGTTCTTCTTTTTCATTATGGTCGAATTTTCATAGTGTAATGAATTAGTTACTTGCTTCAGTGAGAGATATGTTTTGCTTAATCTGTGAAAGTTATGTCAATTTTTTTGTTAGATAAGTTCATCCCTTTTAGTATTGACTGACAATTCATAATGCAAATTGACAAAGTGCCAAAGTTAAACATAAACAAATCATTTGTAGCATATGGCTTATATGTGTAAGGACATGTTACGTAAGATGTACTGTGGAAAATGTCATGATAAAATGGGGAGGCGCATGCAAAGACATTGCTTTCCCTGAAAGTCAATAATATTTTTTATCTTTTGTGCATTACCTTGTCATAGTACGTTGTTGTTGTAGTTGTTGTGGTCTTCAGTCCTGAGACTGGTTTGATGCAGCTCTCCATGCTACTCTATCCTGTGTAAGCTTCTTCATCTCCCAGTACCTACTGCAACCTACATCCTTCTGAATCTGCTTAGTGTATTCATCTCTTGGTCTCCCTCTACGATTTTTACCCTCCACGCTGCTCTCCAATACTAAATTGGCGATCCCTTGATGCCTCAGAACATGTCCTACCAACAGATCCCTTTTTCTGGTCAAGCTGCCCCACAAACTTCTCTTCTCCCCAATCCTATTCAATACTTCCTCATTAGTTATGTGATCTACCCATCTAATCTTCAGCATTCTTCTGTAGCACCACATTTCGAAAGCTTCTATTCTCTTCTTGTCCAAACTATCTATTGTCCATGTTTCACTTCCATACATGGCTACACTCCATACAAATACTTTCAGAAATGACTTCCTGACACTTAAATCTATACTCGATGTTAACGAATTTCTATTCTTCAGAAACGCTTTCCTTGCCATTGCCAGTCTACATTTTATATCCTCTCTACTTCGACCATCATCAGTTATTTTGATCTCCAAATAGCAAAACTCCTTTACTACTTTAAGTGTCTCATTTTCTAATCTAATTCCCTCAGCATCACCCGACTTAATTCGACTACATTCCATTATCCTCGTTTTGGTTTTGTTGATGTTCATCTTATATCCTCCTTTCGAGACACTATCCATTCCATTCAACTGCTCTTCCAAGTCCTTTGCTGTCTCTGACAGAATTACAATATCATCAGCGAACCTCAAAGTTTTTACTTCTTCTCCATGGATTTTAATACCTACTCCGAATTTTTCTTTTGTTTCCTTTACTGCTTGCTCAATATACAGATTGAATAACATCGGGGAGAGGCTACAACCCTGTCTTAATCCGTTCCCAACAACTGCTCCCCTTTCATGTCCCTCGACTCTTATAACTGGCATCTGGTTTCTGTATAAATTGTAAATAGCCTTTCGCTCCCTGTATTTTACCCCTGCCACCTTTACAATTTGAAAGAGTGTATTCCGGTCAACATTGTCAAAAGCTTTCTCTAAGTCTACAAATGCTAGAAACGTAGGTTCGCCTTTCCTTAATCTTTCTTCTAAGATAAGTCGTAAGGTCAGTATTGCCTCAGGTGTTCCACTCACGTGTTACACTCAACAACCGAGCTAGGTTAATAATTGGCTCCTTTTACCGACCTCCCGACTCAGCAGCATTAGTGGCAGAACAACTGAGAGAAAATTTGGAATACATTTCACATAAATTTTCTCAGCATGTTATAGTCTTAGGTGGAGATTTCAATTTACCGGATATAGACTGGGACACTCAGATGTTTAGGACCGGTGGTAGGGACAGAGCATCGAGTGACAATATACTGAGTGCACTATCCGAAAATTACCTCGAGCAATTAAACAGAGAACCGACTCGTGGATATAACATCTTGGACCTACTGATAACAAACAGACCCGAACTTTTCGACTCTGTATGTGCAGAACAGGGAATCAGTGATCATAAGGCCGTTACAGCATCCCTGAATATGGAAGTTAATAGGAATATAAAAAAAGGGAGGAAGGTTTATCTGTTTAGCAAGAGTAATAGAAGGCAGATTTCAGACTACCTAACAGATCAAAACGAAAATTTCTGTTCCGACACTGACAATGTTGAGTGTTTATGGAAAAAGTTCAAGGCAATCGTAAAATGCGTTTTTGACAGGTACGTGCCGAGTAAAACTGTGAGGGACGGGAAAAACCCACCGTGGTACAACAACAAAGTTAGGAAACTACTGCGAAAGCGAAGAGAGCTTCACTCCAAGTTTAAACGCAGCCAAAACCTCTCAGACAAACAGAAGCTAAACGATGTCAAAGTTAGCGTAAGGAGGGCTATGCGTGAAGCGTTCAGTGAATTCGAAAGTAAAATTCTATGTACCGACTTGACAGAAAATCCTAGGAAGATCTGGTCTTACGTTAAATCAGTAAGTGGCTCGAAACAGCATATCCAGACACTCCGGGATGTTGATGGCATTGAAACAGAGGATGACACGCGTAAAGCTGAAATACTAAACACCTTTTTCCAAAGCTGTTTCACAGAGGAAGACCGCACTGCAGTTCCTTCTCTAAATCCTCGCACAAACGAAAAAATGGTTGGCATCGAAATAAGTGTCCAAGGAATAGAAAAGCAACTGGAATCACTCAACAGAGGAAAGTCCACTGGACCTGACGGGATACCAATTCGATTCTACACAGAGTACGCGAAAGAACTTGCCCCCCTTCTAACAGCCGTGTACCGCAAGTCTCTAGAGGAACGGAGGGCTCTAAGTGATTGGAAAAGAGCACAGGTAGTCCCAGTCTTCAAGAAGGGTCGTCGAGCAGATGCGCAAAACTATAGACCTGTATCTCTGACGTCGATCTGTTGCAGAATTTTAGAACATGTTTTTTGCTCGAGTATCATGTCGTTTTTGGAAACCCAGAATCTACTATGTAGGAAACAACATGGATTCCGGAAACAACGATCGTGTGAGACCCAACTCGCTTTATTTGTTCATGAGACCCAGAAAATATTAGATACAGGCTCCCAGGTAGATGCTATTTTTCTTGACTTCCGGAAGGCGTTCGATACAGTTCCGCACTGTCGCCTGATAAACAAAGTAAGAGCCTACGGAATATCACACCAGCTGTGTGGCTGGATTGAAGAGTTTTTAGCAAACAGAACACAGCATGTTGTTGTCAATGGAGAGACGTCTACAGACGTTAAAGTAACCTCCGGCGTGACACGGGGGAGTGTTATGGCACCATTGCTTTTCACAATATATATAAATGACCTAGTAGATAAGTGTCGGAAGTTCGATGCAGCTTTTCGCGGATGATGCTGTAGTATACAGAGAAGTTGCAGCATTAGAAAATTGTAGCGAAATGCAGGAAGATCTGCAGCGCATAGGCACTTGGTGCAGGGAGTGGCAACTGATAAACAATACATAGAAAGAAGGATCCTTTATTGTATGATTATATGATAACGGAACAAACATTGGTAGAAGTTACTTCTGTAAAATATGTGGGAGTATGCGTGCGGAACGATTTGAAGTGGAATGATCATATAAAATTAATTGTTGGTAAGGCCGGTACCAGGTTGAGATTCATTGGGAGACTCCTTAGAAAATGTAGTCCATCAACAAAGGAGGTGGCTTACAAAACACTCGTTCGAACTATACTTGAGTATTGCTCATCAGTGTGGGATCCGTACCAGATCGGGTTGACGGAGGAGATAGAGAAGATCCAGAGAAGAGCGGCGCGTTTCGTCACAGGGTTATTTGGTAACTGTGATAGCGTTACGGAGATGTTTAATAAACTCAAGTGGCAGACTCTGCAAGAGAGGCGCTCTGCATCGCGGTGTAGCTTGCACGCCAGGTTTCGAGAGGGTGCTTTTGTGGATGAGGTATCGAATATATTGCTTCCCCCTACTTATACCTCCCGAGGAGATCACGAATGTAAAATTAGAGAGATTAGAGCGCGCACGGAGGCTTTCAGACAGTCGTTCTTCCCGCGAACCATACGCGACTGGAACAGGAAAGGGAGGTAATGACATGGCACGTAAAGTGCCCTCCGCCACACACCGTTGGGTGGCTTGCGGAGTATAAATGTAGATGTAGATGTAGATTGTTTCTACGGAATCCGAACTGATCTTCCCCGAGGTCGGCTTCTACAAGTTTTTCCATTCGTCTGTAAAGAATTCGTGTTAGTATTTTGCAGCTGTGGCTTATTAAACTGATTGTTCGGTAATTTTCACATGTGTCAACACCTGCTTTCTTTGAGATTGGAATTATTATATTCTTCCTCAAGTCTGAGGGTATTTCGCCTGTTTCATACATCTTGCTCACCAGATGGTAGAGTTTTGTCAGGACTGGCCCTCCCAAGGCTGTCAGTAGTTCCAATGAAATGTTGTCTACTCCCGGGGCCTTGTTTCGACTCAGGTCTTTCAGTGCTTTGTCAAACTCTTCACGCAGTATCGTATCTCCCATTTGATTTTCATCTACATCCTCTTCCATTTCCATAGTATTGTCCTCAAGTACATCGCCCTTGTATAGACCCTCTATATACTCCTTCCACCTTTCTGCTTTCCCTTCTTTGCTTAGAACTGGGTTTCCATCTGAGCTCTTGATGTTCATACAAGTGGTTCTCTTATCTCCAAAGGTCTCTTTAATTTTCCTGTAGGCAGTATCTATCTTACCCCTAGTGAGATAAGCCTCTACATCTTTACATTTGTCCTCTAGCCATCCCTGCTTAGCCATTTTGCACTTCCTGTCGATCTCATTTTTGAGACGTTTTTATTCCTTTTTGCCTGCTTCATTTACTGCATTTTTATATTTTCTCCTTTCATCAAATAAATTCAATATTTCTTCTGTTACCCAAGGATTTCTACTAGCCCTCGTGTTTTTACCTACTTGATCCTCTGCTGCCTTCACTACTTCATCCCTCTAAGCTACCCATTCTTCTTCTACTGTATTTCTTTCTCCCATTCCTGTCAATTGTTCCCTTATGCTCTCCCTGAAACTCTGTACAACCTCTGGTTCTTTCAGTTTATCCAGGTCCCATCTCCTTAAATTCCCACCTTTTTGCAGTTTCTTAAGTTTTAATCTACAGGTCATAACCAATAGATTGTGGTCAGAGTGCACATCTGCCCCTGGAAATGTCTTACAATTTAAAACCTGGTTCCTAAATCTCTGTCTTACCATTATATAATCTATCTGATACCTTTTAGTATCTCCAGGGTTCTTCCATGTATACAACCTTCTTTCATGATTCTTAAACCAAGTGTTAGCTATGATTAAGTTGTGCTCTGTGCAAAATTCTACCAGGCGGCTTCCTCTTTCATTTCTTTCCCCCAATCCATATTCACCTACTACGTTTCCTTCTCTCCCTTTTCCTACTACCGAATTCCAGTCACCCATGACTATTAAATTTTCGTCACCCTACACTATCTGAATAATTTCTTTTATTTCATCATACATTTCTTCAATTTCTTCGTCATCTGCAGAGCTAGTTGGCATATAAACTTGTACTACTGTAGTAGGTGTGGGCTTCGTATCTATCTTGGCCACAATAATGCGTTCACAATGCTGTTTGTAGTAGCTTACCCGCATTCCTATTTTCCTATTCATTATCAAACCTACTCTTGCATTACCCCTATTTGATTTTGTGTTTATAACCCTGTAGTCACCCGACCAGAAGTCTTGTTCCTCCTGCCACCGAACTTCACTAATTCCCACTATATCTAACTTTAAGCTATCCATTTGCCTTTTTAAATTTTCTAACCTACCTGCCCGATTAAGTGATCTGACATTCCACGCTCCGACCCGTAGAACGCCAGTTTTCCTTTTCCTGATAACGACATCCTCTTGAGTAGTCCCCGCCCGGAGATCCGAATGGGGGACTATTTTACCTCCGGAATATTTTACCCAAGAGGACGCCATCATCATTTAATCGTACAGTAAAGCTGCATGCCCTCGGGAAAAATTAGGGCCGTAGTTTCCCCTTGCTTTCAGCCGTTCGCAGTACCAGCACAGCAAGGCTGTTTTGGTTATTGTTACAAGCCAGATCAGTCAATCATCCAGACTGTTGCCCTTGCAACTACTGAAAAGGCTGCTGCCCCTCTTCAGGAACCACAAGTTTGCCTAGCCTCTCAACAGATACCCCTCCGTTGTGGTTGCACCTACGGTACGGCTATCTGTACCGCTGAGGCACGCAAGCCTCCCCAGCAACGGCAAGGTCCATGGTTCATGGGGGGAGGGTCATAGTATGTATGTATCACTTATTTGAACTATTCTTTATTTGGTAATCCGTCACATTGATTCTTTATTCATTTTGCTACTGTTTTATATTTTATATTGTATGAATATGAATATTCTGGTTTTATGTGCTTTGTAAATCTTTGGTTAGGCTAGGAAAAGTACTGTGTCAGAGAGAGAGCGATCTACTATCGATAGAGGGCGTGCGAGTTGTATTGGTATCGTGACCGGTTCGCTGGTGCAGAAACGTTGCAAAGTTCGGCGTGAAAGACGGAACAATTAATTACAGTGCGTCCGCTGTGTTAATAGGAGAACGTGCATTATTAAGTGACCAGTAAAACCTGAAAAGTATATCGAGTGTTTGCGGTGACGATTTTACATACTGTATGACCTTGTGACAATTAGCAGTGAGCTAGACACAATTGTCGTGTGGAGACACTAACTGTTATAATTGCGCGAAAGTGGAACAAACCAAAAGAACAGTGCTGTGATTTGATCAAGAAATATTTATTAAATGATTCAAACTGTCTTAAGGACGACGACGTAAATTGATGTTTATCGGACTGTTATAGTGATAAACACATGTGACTGTTTTCCTGTGGCAACACTGTGAAAGAACTGTGCGAAGTATTGGCATTAACCAGCTATACATCGTAAATACTAAAGAAATTGCATAATTCCGACCTACCCGCACTGCGTATTAACAAACTTTTAATAATAAAACGTCGCGCGCGTGACGACAACGCACACACTGGAACTGTTATTATCGGGCCAGTGCTGCCAGTTATTTCGACTACAACGAGGACGTGGACCACCGCCGTAACTGGAATATTAATGAAACAGGAGGATCCATCATTATCTCCACTCCACGAACCAGGATTAACTTCACACATCGTCCGCGCGGACCACCGCTGACGTCATCGCACTGCTGCAGCAACAGTTAAGACATTAAAAGAAAATTATTACACTGTCTTTCATTTCAAAATTAAAGACAATTGCAGTTAAATTATCTATTTTAAAAATACTGCCGCAATATCAAGGTTTAATTTTGTTTGGTTCCAATAAATATTCTTTCCATTATTTCGTCTTGTTGGCCTTGCTGAAAACCCGCCAAATTAAAGCTCATCTAATAATTTTCTTTTTAAATTCTTCTCAGATATTTTCCTGCTCACATTAATTTTATTTTAATGTTTGCGTGTAACTTATTTTGGAGGGAGTAATTTTTTTATTTTTTGTGCAGTCAAATTAGCTACCATAAAATTACGTATATTACCAGCTGATGCTGTCCGCCATTACGGCTTGAAAACTGACCAATAGTACGAGGTGCATTCAAGTTCTAAGGCCTCCGATTTTTTTTCTCCGGACTGGAAAGAGATAGAAACATGCACATTGTTTTAAAATGAGGCCGCGTTCATTGTCAATACGTCCCAGAGATGGCAGCACCGTACAGCAGATAGAATTTTACCGCCAGCGGCGAGAATGAGAACTGATTTAAATACTTAAAATGGTGACGTTTTCCTTACTTGAACAGCATGCAATCATTCGTTTTCTGAACTTGCTTGGTGTGAAACCAATTGAAATTCATCGACAGTTGAAGGAGACATGTGGTGATGGAGTTATGGATGTGTCGAAAGTGCGTTCATGGGTGCGACAGTTTAATGAAGGCAGAACGTCGTGTGACAACAAACCGAAACAACCTTGGGCTCGCACAAGCCAGTCTGACGACATGATCGAGAAAGTGGAGAGAATTGTTTTGGGGGATCGCCGAATGACTGTTGAACAGATCGCCTCCAGAGTTGGCATTTCTGTGGGTTCTGTGCACACAATCCCGCATGACGACCTGAAAATGCGAAAAGTGCCATTCAGGTGGGTGCCACGAATGCTGACGGACGACCACATGGCTGCCCGTGTGGCATGTTGCCAAGCAATGTTGACGCACAACGACAGCATGAATGGGACTTTCTTTTCGTCGGTTGTGACAATGGATGAGACGTGGATGCCATTTTTCAATCCAGAAACAAAGCGCCAGTCAGCTCAATGGAAGCACACAGATTCACCGCCACCAAAAAATTTCGGGTAACCGCCAGTGCTGAAAAAAAGATGGTGTCCATGTTCTGGGACAGCGTGGGCGTAATACCTTACCCATTGCGTTCCAAAGGGCACTACGGTAACAGGTGCATCCTACGAAAATGTTTTGAAGTACAAATTCCTTCCTGCACTGCAACAAAAACGTCCGGGAAGGGCTGTGCGTGTGCTGTTTCACCAAGACAACGCACCCGCACATCGAGCTAACGTTATGCAACAGTTTCTTCGTGATAACAACTTTGAAGTGATTCCTCATGCTCCGTACTCACCTGACCTGGCTCCTAGTGACTTTTGGCTTTTTCCAACAATGAAAGACACTCTCCGTGGCCGCACATTCACCAGCCGTGCTGCTATTGCCTCAGCGATTTTCCAGTGGTCAAAACATACTCCTAAAGAAGCCTTCGCCGCTGCCATGGAATCATGGCGTCAGCGTTGTGAAAAATGTGTACGTCTGCAGGGCGATTACGTCGAGAAGTAACGCCAGTTTCATCGATTTCGGGTGAGTAGTTAATTAGAAAAAAAATCGGAGGCCTTAAAACTTGAATGCACCTCGTATTTTTGCACCTATTTTCTCATTGTCTGTCAGCTTCAAAAGAAAATTACGTATTTCGTGGGCATCTAGCAGATGCGCGATGTCTATTAGGCCCCTACAATATTTTTTTTTTAATTTTGTAGGTTTACTGTAATTATATTGACTTTAATTGTTCATTTCGCCCGCGTTAAAATGATTTATCGCATCTATATAATAATTGTACTGAATTACCTAATGTATTTTTTTGATAATGTAAACATTGGCATACCATATTTAGATTAAAATTGACGTCTTATTGGCCCCACCTTGATTCTGCACGTTCTGACAAAGACTTTGCCAATTTTTTTTTTTTCGTCCATGACTAACAGGGGTAGTCAGATTCCTTGTATAGGTTATGTTTTATTATTAAAAAAGGTTTTTTTTCAGAAGTAGAGAACCAGTTTCTTTACACGGTTCCCGGCACAACTGCGCTCAGCGGATTAGTGTCGAGGTCCGGTGTGCCGGCCACCCTGTGGTTTGTTTTTAAGTCGGTTTTCCATCTGCCTCGGCGAATGCGGGCCGGTTCCACTTATTCCGCCTCAGTTATACTATGTCGGCGATTGCTGCGCAATCACTGTCTGCACGTACGCGTACACCATAATTACTCTACCACGCAAACATTGAGGTTGCACTCGTCTTGTTAGAGACGTTACAGGGGATTCACTGGGCGCCGCACAATAACCCTGGGTGGACCGCTGTGGCCTGTTCTGTGATGTGAACCACTGAGGGCTACGGTGGGACGAAGAGACACCCTTATTTCTAGGTCCCCAGTTCAATACACAATTCAATGCGTACATGACCTGAAGTATCCAGACACCTATTAGTGAACATTAATATGGGATATGTCCACCTTTCGCTTCTATTACAGCATGAACTCTACTGGGGACACATTCTGTGAGGCGTCTTACCGTCTATGGAGCAATGGCAGCTAATTCCTCAAGCGCATACCAGAGCAGATGGACTCTGGGACTAGGAGCACCATCTACGTCCTAACCCCTTATAGAGGTGTTCGATTGGATATAAGTCGGGTCTCTGGGCAGACCAGTCCATCGCAGGACTGTTAATGTCCTAAAATCATTGGGTCATAGACGCTTTCTTATGAAAGGCTACATAGTTACGCTGACGCAAACCATCATCGTCACTGAAATGTCCCCATATGGAACGCAGTTCACAAAGCTGTAAAATGTATTCATATCCGTCGGTATTTAGCGTATTCTTAAGCGCAATAAGGGAAACACACCCTAACCACGAAAAATACCGTAATACCATGACAGCGCCTCCTCCACACTTCACTGTTGGCATTACACATGATGGCACTTAACGTACTGCTGGCAACTCGCCAACTCTTCCTCCGGATTTTCACTGTGTACAGCGCGAGTCATCACACCAAATCGCTCATTTCTAGTCAGCCACTGTCCACAGGAGTCGCTAATAAGACTACCTCGTGCGTTGCTTAGCAGTGACTTCAGGAATCTGTGGTTTATGAGGAACTGCTCTACCATTAAGCACCATTACACCTCCCTCCGCACGGTCATTGTGCTAGCTGGACTGCTAGAAGCATTTTGGAACTCACATATGATTTTCTGCGCTGGTTCCAATCGAATCTTTGCAGCCACCCTTCGCGGTACTCAATGATCAACGTCCGTCAGTGTAAGAGCTCTGGCAGGTCTTGGTTACGTATTATTTTAAGTTTCCACATCACGACCAACTCTCCAACAATTGACTTTGGCGACTTTGAATGGTTGAAACGTCCGATGACTAGTCCTCGTTTGAACTCAATGATCTCTCCCGACCGACTCATTCATCTGTTTCTGCTTCTCAGCTGACAATACAAATCTCCTTGCCTCCTTCCATACTGGCCGGTCCACCACACGTGACATCTAATGGTCAATTGCTCGTTACATAGGGGTGTGTGGACAAGTGTGATCAGACAGTGTGTGACACCCAAATGGGGCGATTAGGTGCGTCACGTGATGCTACGTTAGACACGGCATCTGTCAAGACTGTTAGCTAAATTTCTCTTGTGAATACGACAGCGTGCCGCGAGGGTATCGACCTTCAACGTGAGAGGATAATCGTTGGAAATAGCATGGGTCAAAGTATGCTGTAAACAACACAAGAATTGGGTCGTAGCCGGCCGGAGTGGCCGTGCGGTTCTAGGCGCTACAGTCTGGAGCCGAGTGACCACTACGGTCGCAGGTTCCAATCCTGCCTCGGGCATGGATGTGTGTGATGTCCTTAGGTTAGTAGGTTTAATTAGTTCTAAGTTCTAGGCGACTGATGACCTCAGAAGTTAAGTTACATAGTGCTCAGAGCCATTTGAACCAGCCAATTGGGTCTTGTGCGGTCAGAAGAGTCTAGGGAGATCTTTAGAATCCCAAAGACATTGTGTCCACAGGCAGCTAGCCCTAAAGGTGGAAAAATGTAAGTTAATGGGGAAGACTAGAAAGAATAAACCTGTAGTGTTAGGATATAGCATTACTAGTGTCCTTGACACAGTCAAGTCATTTACATATCTGGGCATAACGTTGCAAAGCGATATGAAATGGGACGACAGTGTGAGTACTGTGGTAGGGAAGGCGAAATGTCGAATTCGGTTTATTGGGACAATTTTAGGGAGAGTGGTTCACCTGTAAAGGAGACAGCATATAGACCGATAGTCTAGTGCCATCTATTCTTGAGTACTGCTCGAGTGTTTGGGATCCGTACTAGTTCAGATTGAAGGAAAACATCGAAACAGTTCAGTAGCGTGCTGCTAGATTTGTCATCGGTAGGTCTGAAGAGTTACGGAGATCCCTCAGGGGGTCAAATGATAATTCCTGGAGGGAAGGCGACGTTCATTTCGAAAACCACTGCTGAGAAAATTTAGAGAACCGGCATTTGAAGCTGACTACCGTACTGCGGGAAAAATACCTTGCTCGTAAGCCACAAAGATAAGATACGAAAAATTAGGGGTCATAAGGAGGTATACAAATAATCGTTTTTCCCTCGCTCTGTTTGCGAGTGGAATAGGAAAGGAAATGGTAAGTAGTGGTAGAGGGTACCCGCCGCCACGCACCGTACCATGACTTGCGGAGTGTCTATGTGGATGTAGATGTAGACAAACAGATACCGCGTCGTTGCCTAAGAGTCACACTGGATCGATATTCTGCTGTGATCGGATCGCTCCTCTTTGAATGTGGAGGCCAGAAACTCAGCTCTAGCGGGGCTGCCGGGGCCCCACGTTCGCCTCATACGCTCATACCTGGACGGGAGGACCTTCCATATGAGTGCTGAGTCTGACTGTCTACAGTTCGTCGCATCCGAGCAGGCGTGCCACAGGGCTCCGTTTAAGGACCGCTTCTGTACGAGCTTTATACGTCTGCTCCCCCTAAAATTGGCGTCGCCCAGTTAGCCCTCTACGCTCACTACTCGGTACTGTGCAGCAGGAGCATAACCGCCGAGACCGTCCGTTACCGACTTCAGCTCGCCACAGACACCTAGTGATGGGCACAACCGAATGAAAACGGTCGATTCATTCGATTGTTGCAAAACAATCGGCTCATTCCGTTGTAGTTACACATATCAGCTGAATTATTCATTCATCCTTTTGAGTGAAGCTACTCTGTGGGAGCAACTGAATAAAAACAATCGTTTAGTCTGCATCTACATAGATACTCCGCTAGCCGCCGTACGGTGCATGGTGGAGGGTACCCTGTACCACAACTTATAATTTCCTTTCCTGTTTCACTAGCAAACAGGGCGAGGAGAAAACGACTGTCGGTATGTCATTATGAGCTCTAGTTTCTCGTATCTTATCTTCGTGGTCGTTATGCGTATTGTATTTTGGCGGCACTAGAATTGTTCAGCAGTTACATTTAAATGCCTGTTCTGCAAATGTTTCTCGAAAAACCGTCGCCTTCACTCAAGTGATTACCGTTTGAGTTCCCGAAGCATCTCCGTAACAGTTACGTGTTGTTCAGACCTACCGGTAACAAATCTAGCTGCCCGCCTCTCAATTGCTTCGATGTCTTCCTTAAATACTACCTGGTACTGGTCCCAAACACTCGAGCAGCACTCAAGAATGGGTCGCACCATTGTCTCCTTTAGAGGTTGCGACCGAACCGCCGAATCCTTCCATCAGTAAATGGGGTATGTTCTCAACTGACTCGGTTGTTTTAACCCCCTCCACTGACGGAATGACCCGCTTCCTAATTCCGTATGTATAAAGCCAATACGGACTTGTAGCTGTCACGCCTTTGCGCTTACTGCTACGTATTTTAACCGTGAATAGCTCAGTCCTAATGGTAAGAGGTAGTAGTGAATTCACGTTGGTAATCTTTGAATACAGCACAGCTGCCACAAGCTCAGCTCACTTGTACTCCACTCCTACCCTCGCCATTGCACCACATTAACTAGGTGCTACGTGGACCTTGCTAAATTTACTTGCGTATACAATTCTGACCGTTACTCGCCAGTATTTGCCTAATGATTAGTACACTCCTAACCGGACTATTTCCCAAAGAGCTGTGATGATTGAACGGGTTCGATCCACGGCCTACAGTGCCCTACAGTTCACACGGTAACACTGCCTACCTGACCCACTTAACTTGGTAGTGAGCTTTTGTATCCAATCATCACTGCTAGCAGCAGTGGATAATCCTATCAGCACGACGAGAGCAGCAGACTTACCGTCGAATCCTCCTGAAAATACTTATAACTACGGTCGCCAGCTCTGAAGGAGCAAAAGAATAAATCAAATTTTGGCTCGTTTCAAAGTGAAACGGCTTGAGTTAAATTTAAACTTAATTCTGAATATTACTATTTCTGATCATTCTAGGTGAATCTACAAAGCAAATACTCTCTCAATTTCTGTGAGTTGGCTTGGTAATTACTACCAAGACAATTTATGCAACTTAGGTTAACAAATGCTATCCTTCAACTTATTTAATGATTTTGGATATTACTCTTTGGACAATTGATATTGAATTAGTTAAGTGACTTTACTTGAAAGGTTACTCAGAAAAATTTAAGTAACTATAAATAGGCGACTCATTCTGGTGTGACCATTGCTCTTTTCAACATTCTATACGCTAAAGTATTCTACAACCAAAAGAATTGTAAATGAAAGAGGCGATGGTGGCCTCAGTCTGATTTCACTATACTATGTTTTAGGTTACTACACTTTACAATGAACAACATGCGTCGTAATTTTACTCATTACTATATTCTGCACTTGCATAAAAGATAACTGGTATTCTCCTTTTACATGTATACAAAGTTCGACTTAACAATTGCAAGCAGTCTTGCCTTGGGTAGACGTGTCGGTGCTGGTGGTGAGACGCATGTGGCTAACGCAGCTCTTCACGCCTCATGCCCTTAATGGCGGCTGGAACTACGAGCTGTAGCACTCGTATAAGCTACTGCACGTCCGCCATAAAATCTGGGCGCAGTAACTCTTACAATCAGCCCCAGTGGCGTAGAGGCGGCTTCAACAACCATTCGTTGCGTTGTACTCCACAAACGGCGACGATATTCGCCTCTTCGCTGTTGCACAATCGCTTTTGCGTGAGCACAGTTACGCACGTCCGATCACGTCAACACTCCACAGGCCATTTTATTGTTCAGTCCTTGTGTCTCCAGCTACCCCTAGCTACGCTCGTATCACCAAGAGTGGGGGCGTTCCCCTACCACCTTTTTACTGAAATCATTTAGTATTTAAGAATATTTATATCTATTATCCTGGAGTTCATACCAGTCATAATGATTTACTACTAGCGATTTACAACATTAAATTATACAGTAATAACTTATAATAACCAAGAAAAAGAATACATTTGACTCCGAGAGCTTAGTGCATTGTCTGACAGGCAGCGCTAATTCCCAGTTTCGCCAATAGATGGCATCAGGGTGCACTCCCCGGCAGTCTCACACCAGCGCGCCCGTTTCCGACGCGCGGGCTCCAAATTACTGTCAGCCCACCATCATTTCAGTTCCGTTACACATGCCCCACTTCTTATTGAAGTATCTAACAGTGATAATTCAATAAGAAGTCTCTCCTATAATGAATCTGAAATGTTCGTTAAGCTTTTTACCAAGGGTTTTCCCTTTCTTACTGAATACCTCGATGCTTATATTACATATTTAAAATTAAACACCAATTCTTTCTCTCTTTCCTGCTAAACATTACATAAATGATTTACATATATTCTTTCCAATTTTCTTACTTCTAAACACAGTACACTTTAAACATCTTTTTTACAAAAATTTTAAATACACTTATTTTATCTCAGGCAGGTAAAACACACGTTATGCGCCTATTACTTTATAGCCCGTCCTTTTCACTTTACCTCCTCACTTTTCTACCTCTTTCACAACACTTATTTACACATCTATTAAGGCTTTCTTAGAAGCTCAGTCTTTCCCAGTCTGTTTAGTCTCTACTTAAACTAGAAGTTTCATTAGAATACTGCAACATATTTTAGTGAACATTTACCTTTCACATAGAACAAAAGAAACAAAACTATTTACATATTGGTTTACTTTAATATTTATTTTCAATCTGGCAGAATTCGTGGTTCATACCTTTTGAGATCCACTATGTTTCTTACTCCCAGGCGTTTGCCTGTTAATGGGTACTCTAAATAATAAGCATTCACATTGGGTATGGACACTATTTTAAACGGTCCATTATATATATATTTAAATTTGCTGATCTCGTTATTAATTTCACTTGACTTTTCATGTGTTTTTACAAGAACGAGGTCACCTATTTTGAATTTAGGATTCCTTACTTTTTCGTCGTGACGACGAATTCTCGCATCTGCTTGTTTCCTCATCTTGTCTTTTACTAAGTTCTTTTTACTATCATAATCTAATTCAACTCTATCTGGAAATTCTAGTAGGTCTTCTACTAGACTTTTACTTCTTGTCTTTTTCAGGATTTCTTCTGGAGTAAATCCAGTGCTCTCGTTTGTTAATGAATTCATGATTTCTTCGAATTCACTCACATACATGCCCCACTTCTTGTGGTTACTATGGCAGTACGTCCTAAATAACCGACCTATCTCACGCATATATCTTTCTGCCGGATTGCTTGATGGGTGATAAGCTGAGATATGTACCACTTCTACCTGTTTCTCAGTTATCCCATCCTTCCACATTTTTGAGCAAAACTGAACACCATTATCTGATAGTATTCTCTTTGGCTTCCCTACTTTCACAAAATAATCACACACCATTTTATCATACACAGCTCTGGCAGTAGCTTTTCTCAAGGGATATAGTTTTATATACTTTGAGAAAAGTTCAACTGCTACAAATATGTACACAAAACCCCCCATGGTTTTCGGTAATGGTCCAAAGATATCTACTGCTACTATTTCTAATACTTCATCAGGTTTTATTGATTGCATGGGCCCTTGACTAGTTGCATTTGTTACTTTCGCCTTTTGGCATAGATCACAAGATCTTATCCTCTGTGCTACCCTTCGTGCCATGTTGTTAAAGGTAATGCATTCATCTAACTTATCGGTACACTTCCGTGCACCACAATGGCCATATGCCAAGTGAATATAATCTATCAGCACTTCAGTGTGTTGTTCCGGCCAACATACTCTCCACTTCCCTGGATTATTTAATCTTTGAAGATACAGTACACCTTTATGTATTTTATATGAAGCCCTTATGTTAGTTGCGTCTGGATTGTCAAACTTGACCTTTACCGACTTGAGTGCATCATCATCACTTTGATATCTTCGCATATTCCGACATATTTCCCTAATTTTTTCTCTTCCTTCCGCTTTTTTGAAGTAATTCACCTCAAAAACATCTTCCCTATTCTTTACACTTTCTAGTGTCTCACATCCTTCCGGTAATCTCGACAAAGCATCCGGTACTGCATGTTCTTTCCCTTTAACATATTTGATCTCTATATCAAATTGTTGTAAAAAACAGCGCCCATCTGGTCAACCTGTTATGTAACAATCTGCAGTCCTTCAAAAATATTAAAGCTTTGTGGTCTGTATGGACCACAGTCTTATGTCCCCATAAGAAAAGTTGAAATTTCCTAAAACCCCATACTATAGCTAAAGCCTCCTTCTCTGAAACTGTATAGTTTCTTTCGTACTTAGACATGGTTCTACTCGCAAATGCTATTTGTCTATGAGTTTTTTCCCCATCTATCATTACCTCCTGAAATATGGATACTCCCAATCCATAATCTGAACTATCTGTTGCCATGTGGAATGGTTCACACAGGTCAGGGTGCCATAACTTTATGTTTTTAGCCAAATTGTCTTTTAGCCGGTTGAATGCTGTTTCACATTCCTCTGTCCATATATACACACTGTTCTTCTTAAGTAGGTTGTTCAGATGTGGGCTATTGAACACCTGATCATCCACATACTTACGATAAAAGGAACAAAGTCCTATAAACGACTTTAGTTGTTTTTTATTCTTGGGAGCCGGACAATTTCTTATTGCTTTGACTTTATCGGGATCCTTTTCAATTCCCTCTGGTGTTACTATGTGACTTAAAAACTTTATTTCTTTCTTCACAAACTCGCATTTTTTTCAGGTTCAGGGTCATTCCTCCTTTAATTAAAGCTTTGAACACCCTGTCGCATAACTCCATGTGCTCTTCCCATGTCCTTGTAGCAATTAACAGATCATCTACATAAACCGTGATTAGCGAACTAAGTTCACTCCCTAAAATTTTGTCTAAAGCCCGAATGAACACTGAAACGGAAGTATTTAGGCCAAATGGTACCACTGTGTAATGGTAGCATTTGCCATTGAATAAAAATGCCGTGTACTTCCTAGACTCCTCACTTAATGGGATTTGCCAGTATCCTGCAGTTAGGTCTAAACTAGTCATGTACTTTACACCATTAAACTTCTGCAATAAATTATCTATGTTCTCTGGACGATCCAACTCCCTCTTCACTACTTTATTCAGAGTACGAGCATCTATCACTATTCGTACACTTCCATCCTTCTTACCTACTATCACCAATGGGTTATTATATGGGCTAGAACTCCGTTCAATGACCCCACATGAAACCATTTTATCTATTTCTTTTTGAACTGCTTCTTTCTTAGACAAGGGTACATTATATGGTGGTTTAAAGAAAGGTTCATGCTCCTCTACCTCCATGCAGTACTCATAATTTATCACTCGTCCCGGTTTGTCCGAAAATACCTCCTGATTTTCTTTCAGAATTTGCCATAGATTCTCCCTTTGGGCATCAGATAGTCCTTCCGTTTTATCCACTACATTTCGAAGGAGTGTCTCCTTATTTCCATCTTCAAATATCTGCCTCACCAGAAACCAATCGAATTTTTTACCTATTCCTGAATCATGATCATCTCTAAATTCTACCCATCTCAGCTGGTTCTCTTCCATTACTCTAGATGATTCAAATGGTATTTCTATTACCGCACTATCAATTTTACAAACTATTATCCCTTTGTCACAATCTATAATTACTTTCTGTTTTATTAACCAGTCAATGCCTAAAATGATCTCGGCACTGAGCTCTGGAACTACTAAAAATGCATTCGAAAATAGCTTGTTTTTTATCTTAAATTCCATCATCACTTGATGTTTAATAGGTTTACTACATTTCCCTGTCGCCCCTATCACTTTAACACCTGTTACTGGCATCATGACTACTCCTCGTTGCTCTTTGATCATCTCAAAAAATGCGTGCGAAATAGCACTTATTTGAGCACCTGTATCCAACAATACATATAAATCGTACCCACATACATTAATGGGTAGGATTGATTGCATCCTATTGTCCTCTTTCATACTTTCTTTATCTTCCCATAATAAATCCTTTTCCACCGCCAAGTCTTGCCATATTATTTTTCCGGTTTTTATACTGACCATTCCATCTGGAGGTTTCTTTCTCCTTTTCATCCTAAATTCTTTCACCACTTTTTCCAATAGTCCTTCGTCTAGGCTCTTTAATGCCATCTCATTCTCATTCGAATCTGTCATGCCTGAACTCTCGGTTGCGGAATCGGAAACTTCCTCTACTTCTTTTTCTCCCTGGATGCTTTCTGATGATTCTGACGATAATTCCTCCTCCTTAGAAATATGACCTTCTTCGGATTCAAATAATTCTCGCAAATTATAATCCATTTCTCTACTTTCCCTTTGTTGGATAGTGCATTCACCACTCTTACTTTCATTATTTTCCCTTACTAATGGAATTCCAGTCTCACTCAACTCATTTGCTTCAGTACTACAGGGATCACAACACTCTTTCTCTTGGTTAGATACACTTTCTCTAATTTCTTTAAAAGAATCTTCATCACCGTCATGTACTCTTGCTGTCACTAGGTACACATCATAATCGGTATGGCTCTCTAACACTGTCATATTCGGGTCCAAATTAATCACTTGAGTGGAAGATCTTTCTAATTGTGCTGGCTGGCTTTTGAGCTGATGTACATGTTCTGCATACGAGGTAATTTCTGAATCGGCATGCGTCTCAGCACTATGCCCCTCTTTCTTATCCACCCTTTCCTCTTTAATTACTTCTCGATGCGATTCGTCGACTATTCGTACGAACCTTTTACCATAAGTCACATCACTCCTCCCTTGCCCCTGCCTCTCTGCACAGTTGCCATCCCTAACGACAAACAACGCCTTCTCTGACTCTTCCTTCATCAATTCGTCACTCTGACCTCGAATTGCACTTATTTCATTCACATGAGCCTTCACATCCGACCGATATTCTTTTCCTACTTCATTTCCCTTAATAATTCCTCCCAGCTCTCTCTCCTCTGTTTGTATCCCTGCATTATACTTCGCAAAGTTTCGTTTATGTAACTGCTCTTCAGGCGAACGACGCACTATCCTACTATAGTACTGTCTACTCTGATCTTCCCTATATTTGGGCCACTTCTTTCTTCCCGCGCGCGTTAGGCCCTTGACCTGCGCGGTATTTAGTTTTCCTGATTTTGATAATGCATCCCGTTTCCCTGGTAGTGTCCTCTCCCTCGCTGAGAGTTACCTCCTCGACCTCTTCCTCTCATCATGTTAATTTGCGGTTCATTCCTACCACCTTTTACTATTCCATTCTGATTTCTGAAACTTCGAAACTCTCTAGTTTCACGCCACCTATCTTCATTCTCGATTTTTTCTAAAAATTCATCGAATGTTCGATGAGTGCCTCCTACATAACGCTTTGAATCGTCAGGTAGCTTTTTCCACAACTCCCACACAATCTCCGATTCTGATCTACGATCTTTAAGATACTCCAAACGCTTGAACCATCCTTCACAGTATTCTTTCATGACCCCACGCCCATGTTCTGGCATTCTGGCGACAACGAATTCTCTCCACAACCTATCCCTCTGTTGTGTGCCCCAGAATTCCTCAAGGAACTTTTCTTTGAAGTCTGTAAACTTCAAATTGTCGATATCCAAATTCAATCCCCAACGTTTAGCATGGCCTGCTAAAGCGTCTATTACTAAATTAATTTTTTCTTTATCTGACATGTCTGTTGGTAAGACACGTTCACAATTTTTTATAAAATCCATTGGATGCCATCCACCTTGTTTCTTTTGAGGATCGTATTTTTCCTCCCTACTCAGTATTTCTGATTTTTGCATTACCAATGGGATACCACTACAGTTAAGGAACGTCTGATTCTGAACTTGCTGACTTAACAATTTTATCTCATTACGCAGTGTATTTTCCTGCTCCTGCACACATGCATCAAAACTCAACATGGTATTGCGCAGTGTTTCAATATCAGCTGCTGTTTCTTTAACAATCTCTTTCTTTACAACTGGTACTATCACCTGTAATTTACTTTCAATTATCGGTTCTAATTTTTCACTAACCAAAGGTTCTACTGATTTCTCTATTCTCTGAATTTCGGTATCAAATCTTTTCTCTATTTCTGTGACTTTTCTCTGAACATTTGTTATTTCAGTCCTAATGCTATTTACTGATTTGTTTACCTCTGTGATACGTTGGCTTTGCGTATTCAAAATATCTAAATTGGCTTTTATTTTACCAGATAGGTTTTCATCCAATTGGGATATATGACTAGCCATTTCTGCTTTCAAACTAGCATTCCCTTCTCGAATTTGCGCCATCATCCTATTTAACAAACTTGTTAATTCCATATCTTCTCCCTTGTGACTAGCATCCACAGATACATTGGGTTCACTTTTCACTACCTTTGGTTTCACTTCCCGTTCCTCCTGTCTTATGGGTGTGGATTCATCTATAAGATTTTCCAACCCTACAACAGTATCTATGGTCCCTAATTCTGGGTCTGACCTTGTAATGTTTTCGTCTTGCTTGTTACTATTCGACTCCATCTTATGCTGCTGTATTTCGTGCCTAATAGAAATGTTTATTAAACCAAGTATTACTTGTTTAACTCCTACTATTGGACTTTCTTTTGCTGCTTTGCAGGTTGTCGTCTTGAACTTACCAATTGTGGTATATTTGTCTACAACAGAATTTTAAATTTAAAATTTTCTTGAAACTACAAGTTTATATAAAACACTTTTATTGCAACCATTATTCTACAAACTTGGTAAGTCCTGTCACGGTCGCCACATGCGACCGAACCGCCGAATCCTTCCATCAGTAAATGGGGTATGTTCTCAACTGACTCGGTTGTTTTAACCCCCTCCACTGACGGAATGACCCGCTTCCTAATTCCGTATGTATAAAGCCAATACGGACTTGTAGCTGTCACGCCTTTGCGCTTACTGCTACGTATTTTAACCGTGAATAGCTCAGTCCTAATGGTAAGAGGTAGTAGTTAATTCACGTTGGTAATCTTTGAATACAGCACAGCTGCCACAAGCTCAGCTCACTTGTACTCCACTCCTACCCTCGCCATTGCACCACATTAACTAGGTGCTACGTGGACCTTGCTAAATTTACTTGCGTATACAATTCTGACCGTTACTCGCCAGTATTTGCCTAATGATTAGTACACTCCTAACCGGACTATTTCCCAAAGAGCTGTGATGATTGAACGGGTTCGATCCACGGCCTACAGTGCCCTACAGTTCACACGGTAACACTGCCTACCTGACCCACTTAACTTGGTAGTGAGCTTTTGTATCCAATCATCACTGCTAGCAGCAGTGGATAATCCTATCAGCACGACGAGAGCAGCAGACTTACCGTCGAATCCTCCTGAAAATACTTATAACTACGGTCGCCAGCTCTGAAGGAGCAAAAGAATAAATCAAATTTTGGCTCGTTTCAAAGTGAAACGGCTTGAGTTAAATTTAAACTTAATTCTGAATATTACTATTTCTGATCATTCTAGGTGAATCTACAAAGCAAATACTCTCTCAATTTCTGTGAGTTGGCTTGGTAATTACTACCAAGACAATTTATGCAACTTAGGTTAACAAATGCTATCCTTCAACTTATTTAATGATTTTGGATATTACTCTTTGGACAATTGATATTGAATTAGTTAAGTGACTTTACTTGAAAGGTTACTCAGAAAAATTTAAGTAACTATAAATAGGCGACTCATTCTGGTGTGACCATTGCTCTTTTCAACATTCTATACGCTAAAGTATTCTACAACCAAAAGAATTGTAAATGAAAGAGGCGATGGTGGCCTCAGTCTGATTTCACTATACTATGTTTTAGGTTACTACACTTTACAATGAACAACATGCGTCGTAATTTTACTCATTACTATATTCTGCACTTGCATAAAAGATAACTGGTATTCTCCTTTTACATGTATACAAAGTTCGACTTAACAATTGCAAGCAGTCTTGCCTTGGGTAGACGTGTCGGTGCTGGTGGTGAGACGCATGTGGCTAACGCAGCTCTTCACGCCTCATGCCCTTAATGGCGGCTGGAACTACGAGCTGTAGCACTCGTATAAGCTACTGCACGTCCGCCATAAAATCTGGGCGCAGTAACTCTTACAATCAGCCCCAGTGGCGTAGAGGCGGCTTCAACAACCATTCGTTGCGTTGTACTCCACAAACGGCGACGATATTCGCCTCTTCGCTGTTGCACAATCGCTTTTGCGTGAGCACAGTTACGCACGTCCGATCACGTCAACACTCCACAGGCCATTTTATTGTTCAGTCCTTGTGTCTCCAGCTACCCCTAGCTACGCTCGTATCACCAAGAGTGGGGGCGTTCCCCTACCACCTTTTTACTGAAATCATTTAGTATTTAAGAATATTTATATCTATTATCCTGGAGTTCATACCAGTCATAATGATTTACTACTAGCGATTTACAACATTAAATTATACAGTAATAACTTATAATAACCAAGAAAAAGAATACATTTGACTCCGAGAGCTTAGTGCATTGTCTGACAAGCAGCGCTAATTCCCAGTTTCGCCAATAGATGGCATCAGGGTGCACTCCCCGGCAGTCTCACACCAGCGCGCCCGTTTCCGACGCGCGGGCTCCAAATTACTGTCAGCCCACCATCATTTCAGTTCCGTTACAAGGTGAACCACTCTTTCCTAAAATTCACGCAAGAAACCGAAGTCGACCATTTGCCTTCCCTAGTACAGTTCTCACAAGGTCGTTCCATCTGTGACGGTACTTCACATAAATGGACATTTGGAGAAAGGGAAAAGAAGTTTTTGCTATGCGACGTGTGAACCATAAATTATCTAAAGACTAAGTATGTCTGTGCGATGTATAACAAATAGTAAAGAATGTAAATTATTATTATCAAATACACTCCTGGAAATTGAAATAAGAACACCGTGAATTCATTGTCCCAGGAAGGGGAAACTTTATTGACACATTCCTGGGGTCAGATACATCACATGATCACACTGACAGAACCACAGGCACATAGACACAGGCAACAGAGCATGCACAATGTCGGCACTAGTACAGTGTATATCCACCTTTCGCAGCAATGCAGGCTGCTATTCTCCCATGGAGACGATCGTAGAGATGCTGGATGTAGTCCTGTGGAACGGTTTGCCATGCCATTTCCACCTGGCGCCTCAGTTGGACCAGCGTTCGTGCTGGACGTGCAGACCGCGTGAGACGACGCTTCATCCAGTCCCAAACATGCTCAATGGGGGACAGATCCGGAGATCTTGCTGGCCAGGGTAGTTGACTTACACCTTCTAGAGCACGTTGGGTGGCACGGGATACATGCGGACGTGCATTGTCCTGTTAGAACAGCAAGTTCCCTTGCCGGTCTAGGAATGGTAGAACGATGGGTTCGATGACGGCTTGGATGTACCGTGCACTATTCAGTGTCCCCTCGACGATCACCAGTGGTGTACGGCCAGTGTAGGAGATCGCTCCCCACACCATGATGCCGGGTGTTGGCCCTGTGTGCCTCGGTCATATGCAGTCCTGATTGTGGCGCTCACCTGCACGGCGCCAAACACGCATACGACAATCATTGGCAACAAGGCAGAAGCGACTCTCATCGCTGAAGACGACACGTCTCCATTCGTCGCTCCATTCACACCTGTCGCGACACCACTGGAGGTGGGCTGCACGATGTTGGGGCGTGAGCGGAAGACGGCCTAACGGTGTGCGGGACCGTAGCCCAGCTTCATGGAGACGGTTGCGAATGGTCCTCGCCAATACCCCAGGAGCAACAGTGTCCTTAATTTGCTGGGAAGTGGCGGTGCGGTCCCCTACGGCACTGCGTAGGATCCTACGGTCTTGGCGTGCATCCGTGCGTCGCTGCGGTCCGGTCCCAGGTCGACGGGCACGTGCACCTTCCGCCGACCACTGGAGACAACAACGATGTACTGTGGAGACCTCACGCCCCACGTGTTGAGCAATTCGGCGGTACGTCCATCCGGCCTCCCGCATGCCCACTATACGCCCTCGCTCAAAGTCCGTCAACTGCACATACGGTTCACGTCCACGCTGTCGCGGCATGCTACCAGTGTTAAAGACTGCGATGGAGCTCCGTATGCCACGGCAAACTGGCTGACACTGACGGCGGCGGTGCACAAATGCTGCGCAGCTAGCGCCATTCGACGGCCAACACCGCGGTTCCTGGTGTGTCCGCTGTGCCGTGCGTGTGATCATTGCTTGTACAGCCCTCTCGCAGTGTCCGGAGCAAGTATGGTGGGTCTGACACACCGGTGTCAATGTGTTCTTTTTTCCATTTCCAGGAGTGTATCATTGTAACTCCAGAGGCTTTCCCCGCGTAATAATTGATAATATTCTTCTCGGGTGTGCAGCCGGATAATGACGTCATCTTGACACAATATTTCAGCGGTCCAACTGGCCGGCATCTTCAGGTGAGAGTGCTGGTACGATTTCGCCGAAACTGACTTCTCAGCGCAATCGGTGGCCCCTGTCTAGGCCACAGAAGGCCCACAACGCGTGCGCGGGAAAGTGCCGTACCTGTCCTTTAGCGCAAGTAAACATACAGCGTCCCAGTGGTGGAAACAGGCGAAATCGAGATATCGCTATCAAAAATAAAACATTATTCCGACGATTGAAACACAGACCGTTGTTTGTTAGTGTCTGATAACACCGGGTTCCAAGTCTTACTCAAAAGGTAACCCTTGTGTCTATTAATAAGGTTCGTGAAGACTGGGTGTTGTGTGATGTCCTTAGGTTAGTTGGTTTAAGTTGTTCTAAGTCCTAGGGGACTGATGACCATAGATGTTAAGTCCCTTAGTGCTCAGAGCCATTTGAACCATTATGAATAAGATTATCAGATAACCGAACCTCTGTGGATTCTTTTAAAACACAGTCCCAATAGCGAAATGCAGGGGCAACCATTTGTGTCTCGTCACGCAGCATTCTATGTCCCTCAGTGAGACATTGATCCGTCACTGCAGGTTTCTCAGGCTGAAACAACCGTCTGTGCCGCCGGTGCTCAACACATCGGTCCTGAAAGGTCCGGACTGTCTGACCAATGTAAGCCTTCCCATAGTGGCAAGGGATCTTGTACACACCGGGCTTCCTCAGACCCAAGTCATCCTTAACTGAGCCAAGAAGCGCTCTAATCTTGGCTGGCGGACGAAAAATACGTTTGATATGATATCTTTTTATAATTCTTCCTATTTTCGAGGAAATGCTCCCAGCAAAAGGTAGAGAAACCACCGATTTGCAGGTATCTTCTGGTGGTTCAGGCGAAGGTCCAAACTGGAAAGCACGACGGATTTGTTTATCTGTACAGCCATTCTGCTTGAACACAAGCTTGAGATCGTACAGTTCTTGTGTCAAGATTTCTCCGTCCTAAATGCCATAAGCTCTTCTCACCAACGTCCGCTGGACCGCCGTACGTTGGAACGATGTATGACAGCTAGAAGCAGGTAACGGTCCTTGTGCGTAGTCTTTCTATTAAAACGGTGTCCCAGTATCCCATATTCCTTCCTGTACACCAGAACATCCGGAAACGGAAGCTTTCCATCACTTTCCACCTCCATGGTAAACTTGATGCTAGGATGCAGGAAATTAAAATGATCTAGGAGGCGGTCAAGAGCTTCTCTCCCATGAGGCCAGACCATAAACGTATGGTCGACGTACCTCCAGAAACAGGTTGGTTTCAAAGACACCGTCTTCAGCGCCATGTCGTCAAAATCCTCCATAAAAAGATTGGCGACTATTGGGGACAATGGGCTCCCCATAGCCACTCCGTCAGTCTGTTCAAAATATTTGTCATTGAATAAAAAGTACGTCGACGTCAGCACATGGCGACCAAGCTTGGTTGTTTCCTCATCCAGTTTCTCGCCAATTAATTGCAAGGATTCTTCCAGAGGAACCCGGGTAAAAAGCGACACGACATCAAAACTCACAACCAAATCACAGGGACTAAGAGACAAGGACTTCAATCTCTGAATAAACGCCATGGAATTGGGAATATGATGTTCACATTTGCCGACGTGAGGGCCAAGAACAGATGCTAAATACTTGGCTAGATTGTTGGTAGGAGCACCCAAATTGCTCACGATCGGACGAAGCCGGACATCATGCTTATGAATCTTGGGTGTACCGTGTAATCTCGGTGGGACGGCAGCACCAGGATGAAGTTTTTTGAGAACATCGTCAGGTAAGGAACTCTTCTTCAGAAGTGAAAGCGTCTTCCGTTTTATTCGTTCAGTTGGGTCGTCCTGCAATCTTCGATGTGCTGAGTCCTCAAGTGATCCATCTTTCCTAGATAGTCATCCCGTGACAGAAGAACCGTTGCGTTGCCTTTGTCCGCTGGTGGCTGCACACCTGAGAAGAATATTATCAAATATCGATGTAACTAACAACGAACCGCTGTTTGTATAATCTCTGTGTAACGTAGGCCATGAAGAACAGAGACAATGCTTTGATTGGACTCCCTCTCCTCTTTTTGTTTTCGTCTAGAGGTAGGCCTCCATTGTAGTGCTGGAAGAATATATTTCCTCTTCTAAATAGTAGCGTTTGGAAGGCGGTGAGTCGAGCGTTGTGTTTAAACAATATTACATCGTACGTACTTCGGGGCAGCCGATGTCCGTACGTGTGTTATCGAGGCATAAGTTAGTTAAAAGTCTCATGATAGCCCACAATATTTAGACACCACAACCAAAATCATAAAATATAATTATAAATATAAAAATATATAACTATCCCGTGATAAGTATCCCCATATATAGCTATACCGTGATGCACCTCATATCGCTTTGGTACGTTACGCCTAGATGTCTAAACGACTTGTGTAAAAGCAGGATACTATTAATACTGTATCTGAACATTACAGGTTTGATCTTCCTACTCATTCGCATTGACTTACATTTCTTCACATTTCGGGCTAGCTGCTAGTCGTCTTGTCTTCCGACAGTCAAACAACTGCAGATTGCTGCCCACCCTGTCAGCCAAATCATTTATGTATACAGAGAACAAAAGCGGTCCTATCACACTTCCCTGGGGCACTCCTGACTACTACCCTGACTGCTACCCTAACTACTCATTCATACCTTGTAATGAAATTAGTCTGTGTGAAAAACCGAATAAACACAATCGTGTCAGTTGGTTGTAGTTTTGGATTGTTATTCATTTATTTCTTTCGTGTAATAGCAGTCAGTGGGAGCAATCGTATGAAAAGATTCGACACCGTTGTTGCTTTGGATATTAACTGAATAGTTCATATAGTTCATTCTTTATTTTTCAGTGAAAACAATCTGTAGTTTATCGGTTGAACCATGTACTCATTCTGTGAACATAAACCAGTCTTCAGTGTTTTAGCTGGCCCAGCTATCCATTGGTCCTTCTGACTGAAACCAGCCTGTAATACTTTAATTCGCTGAACTAATGCTGTGCTACATTATAGTGACAGAGGGTCGTCTTAAGTGAAGACGTACCTCAGGGGTATTCCAAAGTTAACACAAACAGCATACAAGTTCATTTAACGGTGAACTGGGTGGAGTAATTTTCCTTTTGATAATTTAAAACTGATTCATATATTGTTGTAAATTAAATTGTTCCAGGTGCGATTAACAAGTAACTAATTATCCTTGCGTATCACTGGTGTAGTACTGCCATCACTTAAATTGTCGACCCCACAAAAACTTCGAAAACCCTCAGACATGTGCGTCAAATCGGATTTTTTTCCCAGACACAGACAGTCTGTAAGTTGGCCGATGGCCACGATGTCCAGCGGCGAGTGGGGACATGACAAGGGGAGTGTTTCCTCGCTTGCGTTTCTGTGCTAACAATGCCAGCAGGGGCGTACCTCCTACCGATCAGTAGATATAAATTACACATGAGAGCAACAAGAATCCGTGAAAGTGCATTACAGACCTGTTCGTACCCAGAAGCAGTACTAATTCCCAGTAAGTAAAGTGAACGTAAATGAAATCAGTTTTATACAGCTCATTGAGTAGAAGAAAAATGATATTGACAACATTCAGTTGTCTTGCGGGGGGGGGGGGGGGGGGTATGTAATTGCCCATTGCCGGCGTCTCTGACAGTCTCAATAAAGTAGTATGAAAAATACAGCGCGCTCCAAAATCCTTTCTACAACTTTGATCACATATATTTCAGAAATTGGGATGGGTATAAAAGCGTGGTTTGCGGCATAATGTTCATATACACCTAAGATTCTAGTAGCCGCTTAACAGACTTGAGTGTGTTAAGGTGACCATACTTTCTAGAGCCTGATTCGGGGCGCATTACAAAACTCTGAATTGAGCGTAATAAATGCTGACTATCAGTTTAATTTGTTACAAAAGTACATTAACTTATAATTTACTAGGACCTTTTAAGATGAAGGAGTGCCACAAGGCATACAGTATTTTTCAGTGCTATATATTTTTTTCAGCATGCCTGTATTCTTCGACCACCTTAATAAAACATTCAACTTAAGTTTAATAATGACTCACTCTAGGCACTAACACTGCTTTTGTAGTGTCTGCAACAAACAGTAAACCGGCCGCTGTGGCCGAGCGCTTCTAGGAGCTTCAGTCCGGAACCGTTAGTTAGGTTTAAGTAGTTCTAAGTCTAGGGGACTGATGACCTCTCACGTTAAGTATCATATTGCTTAGAGCCATTTGAACCATTTCAACAAACTGTACTTTGAGACTGCTCCATACCTAACTCATTTGAGAAAATACCCTTTCAGTAACAGCATACCGATACAGGTGAAATGAACGTACAATTCGTGGTAAATCGTTTCATGATTCTTAAATCTGGGACAAATAGGTCTCCCAAATTACTCTTGAAAATTTCGGGACAGAGCTAGAAAGAAAGTGACTGTCCCGAAAGAAGAGGAGACGGGAAGATGGTCAGTTTAAATGCGTGCGTTATTTGTAGCACACAGGTTATCTAAGCTATATTCCAGTTCTGTGTCCGGCCTATGATGTCCTCATTAATGTGCACTATTGCTGCTCTGATGCGAGCTCACAGTTCGTGCAACCCCCCCGAAGAAAAAAAAATGTAAGGGCCTGGGTGTCAGATCTGGTCCGCCGCCTGCAATCTGACCATGCAGCCCCAACTGATTCACCAGCTGCGACATGACACTTGGAGATCGACGACCGCCGCCTCTCCAAAGCTTCAAAATTTTGGCAATCAGTTGGGGATGCAGCTGGATCTATCGTCCAGTGTACCTCTTCCACGCAAGTGCATTCACAAATTGAGCTGCTACTTCCCTCCTCCCTCAGAGTGACAAAGTAGCGAGGGGGGGGGGGGGGGGCGGCGATACTGTTACCAGTGGATCCGGTGATTACGACGAAGCATCAGCTATCCGCTCACCAGAGTGGCGCTGTACCCTCTATGAATTGCAAAGAAATGCCTCGAGCACATGGGCAATCACCAACAACTCGCTGCCTATACCTGCACCATCGCGATCTCTACAATATTAGTGGGCCTGTATTATTCCGAATTACGATGTGATATCCCTTCATGCCTACGTGTGCGAAGGAACGGGCACTACGGTGACTACAGCCGTTATGAAACACTTGACATGTATTCGCAGTTGCAAATATAGAAAATCATCAGCTGTATAACGGAATGACGGCATCGAAAATTAATGCCAGCCCTAGACTCGAACACGGATTTCCCGCTTATAGCGAGCGGTAGCCTTATAATTTAGCTATCCGAGGAAGACTCACGGCCAGACCCGAACTTCCATACGTCGTCAACGATGTGTCTACAATCTGTACTCGTACATCCATTAAGTATATTCCTAAACAGGCTGACATCGGGCAAGCGACTTTGAAGTAAAATGTTTGTCCTGTAAAGGAACATTCATAATGGAAGTAGAAATGTAGGTTTGAGACACATGGTTGACTACATGCGGAAGTTGTGGTTTGGCTGTGAGTCGTGTTCGGATAGCCAAATGATAAGGCAGCCGCTCGCGATTAGTGCGAAATTCGGGTTCGAGTCCTGTGCTGGCACAAATTTTCAACCTTGTCATTCCATTATAGAGGTCATAGTGTCCGCGGCTCGTGGTCTTGTCGTAGCGTTCTTGCTTCCCGCTCACGGGGTCCTGGGTTTGATTCCCGGCGGAGTCAGGGATTTTCTCTGCCTCGTGATGACTGGTTGTTGTGTGATGTCCTTAGCTTAGTTAGGTTTAAATAGTTCTCTAGGGGACTGATGACCATAGACGTTAAGTCCCTTAGTGCTCAGAGCCATTTGAACCGGCGGGGTCAGGGATTTTTTCTGCCTCGAGATGACTGGGGGTTGTGTGTCTTTCATCATCATTTCATCCTCATTCACTCTCAAGTCGCCGTTTTTTTTTTTTTTTTTTTTTGGTCATCAGTCTACTGACTGGTTTGATGCGGCCCGCCACGAATTCCTTTCCTGTGCTAACCTCTTCATCTCAGAGTAGCACTTGCAACCTACGACCTCAATTATTTGCTTGACGTATTCCAATCTGTGTCTTCCTCTACAGTTTTTGCCCTCTACAGCTCCCTCTAGTACCATGGAAGTCATTCCCTCATGTCTTAGCAGATGTCCTATCATCCTGTCCCTTCTCCTTATCAGTGTTTTCCACATATTCCTTTCCTCTCCGATTCTGCGTAGAACCTCCTCATTCCTTACCTTATCAGTCCACCTAATTTTCAACATTCGTCTATAGCACCACGTATCAAATGCTTCGCTTCTCTTCTGTTCCGGTTTTCCCACAGTCCATGTTTCACTACCATACAATGCTGTACTCCAGACGTACATCCTCAGAAATTTCTTCCTCAAATTAAGGCCGGTATTTGATATTAGTAGACTTCTCTTGGCCAGAAATGCCTTTTTTGCCATAGCGAGTCTGCTTTTGATGTCCTCCTTGCTCCGTCCGTCATTGGTTATTTTACTGCCTAGGTAGCAGAATTCCTTACTTCATTGACTTCGTGACCATCAATCCTGATGTTAAGTTTCTCGCTGTTCTCATTTCTACTACTTCTCATTACCTTCGTCTTTCTCCGATTTACTCTCAAACCATACTGTGTACTCATTAGACTGTTCATTCCGTTCAGCAAATCATTTAATTCTTCTTCACTTTCACTCACGATAGCAATGTCATCAGCGAATCGTATCATTGATATCCTTTCACCTTGTATTTTAATTCCGCCCCTGAAGCTTTCTTTTATTTCCATCATTGCTTCCTCGATGTACAGATTGAAGAGTAGGGGCGAAAGGCTACAGCCTTGTCTTACACCCTTCTTAATACGAGCACTTCGTTCTAGATCGTCCACTCTTATTATTCCCTCTTGGTTGCGGTACATATTGTATATGACCCGTCTCTCCCTATAGCTTACCCCTCCTTTTTTAGAATCTCGAACAGCTTGCACCATTTTATATTGTCGAACGCTTTTTCCAAGTCGACAAATCCTATGAAAGTGTCTTGATTTTTCTTTAGCCTTGCTTCCATTATTAGCCGTAACGTCAGAATTGCCTCTCTCGTCCCTTTACTTTTCCTAAAGCCAAACTGATCGTCACCTAGCGCATTCTCAATTTTCTTTTCCATTCTTCTGTATATTATTCTTGTAAGCAGCTTCGATGCATGAGCTGTTAAGCTGATTGTGCGATAATTCTCGCACTTGTCAGCTCTTGCCGTCTTCGGAATTGTGTGGATGATGCTTTTCCGAAAGTCAGATGGTATATCGCCAGACTCATATATTCTACACACCAACGTGAATAGTCGTTTTGTTGCCACTTCCCCCAATGATTTTAGAAACTCTGATGGAATGTTATCTATCCCTTCTGCCTTATTTGACCGTAAGTCCTCCAAAGCTCTTTTAAATTCCGATTCTAATACTGGATCCCCTATCTCTTCTAAATCGACTCCTGTTTCTTCTTCCATCACATCAGACAAATCTTCACCCTCATAGACGCTTTCAATGTATTCTTTCCACCTATCTGCTCTCTCCTCTGCATTTAACAGTGGAATTCCCGTTGAACTCTTAATGTTTCCACCGTTGCTTTTAATGTCACCAAAGGTTGTTTTGACTTTCCTGTATGCTGAGTCTGTCCTTCCGACAATCATGTCTTTTTCGATGTCTTCATATTTTTCCTGCAGCCATTTCGTCTTAGCTTCCCTGCACTTCCTATTTATTTCATTCCTCAGCGACTTGTATTTCTGTATTCCTGATTTTCCCGGAACATGTTTGTACTTCCTCCTTTCATCAATCAACTGAAATATTTCTTCTGTTACCCATGGTTTCTTCGCAGCTACCTTCTTTGTACCTATGTTTTCCTTCCCAACTTCTGTGATGGCCCTTTTTAGAGATGTCCACTCCTCTTCAACTGTACTGCCTACTGCGCTATTCCTTATTGCTGTATCTATAGCGTTAGAGAACTTCAAACGTATCTCGTCATTCCTTAGTACTTCCGTATCCCACTTCTTTGCGTATTGATTGTTCCTGACTAATGTCTTGAACTTCAGCCTACTCTTCATCACTACTATATTGTGATCTGAGTCTATATCTGCTCCTGGGTACGCCTTACAATCCAGTATCTGATTTCGGAATCTCTGTCTGACCGTGATGTAATCTAATTTAAATCTTCCCGTATCTCCCGGCCTTTTCCAAGTATACCTCCTCCTCTTGTGATTCTTGAACAGGGTATTCGCTATTACTAGCTGAAACTTGTTACAGAACTCAATTAGTCTTTCTCCTCTTTCATTCCTAGTCCCAAGCCCATATTCTCCTGTAACCTTTTCTTCTACTCCTTCCCCTACAACTGCATTCCAGTCGCCCATGACTATTAAATTTTCGTCCCCCTTTACATACTGCATTACCCTTTCAATATCCTCATACACTTTCTCTATCTGTTCATCTTCAGCTTGCGACGTCGGCATGTATACCTGAACTATCGTTGTCGGTGTTGGTCTGCTGTCGATTCTGATTAGAACAACCCAGTCACTGAACTGTTCACAGTAACACACCCTCTGCCCTACCTTCCTATTCATAACGAATCCTACACCTGTTATACCATTTTATGCTGCTGTTGATATTACCCGTAGCGGCGTTAAAGAACTTGTGGAGCGGCGGTCGAACCGCCCCGCGAGGGGTCTCCTGGGCACCAAGGCCATACGCTCATTATTATTATTACAGGTCATGATTGTCTATATTCGCAACTGCGAATGCATTTCATGTATCGCAATCAGTGGCGACTATTTCTGATTTGCTTGTATCTCTTTAATGTGGCCTGCGTTTTGCCAGCCGTTCATGTCCGTCCATATCACAATTTGTTCTTGACAGAACAGTATAATTCCGTTCAAGTTGCTAGCAGAGTTACGCCAGTGATACTGTGCATTTTCTGAGTTCCATAAATTTGACCTGCGCCTCTATATAATACTTTTCGTTTGTAATAAATGTCACCAAATTGTTAGAGTAGCAAAGATATTCGTCACTTCGTTATTATGAGTCACACCAAGTGCTACAAATGTTGACCCTTGACATTGATTCATGCTATAAAGCAATTCTGGATGGACGGTATCGCACATGGAATTTCATCTGTAGTTATCACAGCAGAGGCTTCTTTATACGGCTTGTCATGTCTTCGCAAACTGTCGGCTTTCCTTCATAGATTCTTTTTTTCCTTCTCCTACTATCACTCGCTATGTACATCGTCCTTTGTACAACCATTGGTAGCGAATTTGCCAGCGCCAGGACTGCCAACAACCAGGCTGTATTATGTTTTAAATTATTCAAAAAGGAAAAAAAAACTAGAACATGGGAAATTGGGAAATGCCGAGAGGGAAGGGGCAGAATGAGAGCAAGCAGGGGGGGGGCGGGGGGGGGGGGTAGAGAGAGAACTTGTGAATGAAAAAATGTCACAGTAGGGGAATGATACAGACACAGAGAGAGAGAGACAGAGGGAGAGAGAAGTTGCGAGTGAAAGGACTGAGTGAGAATTGGGAGACGAGAGAAACGAACTTGTACAGGCGAGGAAGCTGGCATGAGCTGGTACGACACTGAACAAAATCAGCTCTCATTTCGGCGGAAGTCTACGACACTGTCGGTTGTTAGCAAACTGAATTAAATGGCGCGTCGTTAGCGGGAGCCGCCATTGTTTGCCGACTCGTTAATGGAATGATCTCTGACTGTTAGTTGCGCACACTGGCGCCAGGAGCGCTCGCAGCACAATGGCGGCGCTCGCAGGTGGCGCTGCCGTCTGCCGTCTCGCCGCCTTCTATTGTCAAAAGGGAGAATTGAGGCCCGCCTTAATGTCTTACTGCTGGCACAAAACTGACTAAAGGCTGGAAGAGGTTTCCCCGTCTGTGTGGAGGAACAAGGAAGGTGGGAGGGCTGGGAAAGGGAAGAGAAGTGGGCGCTGGGGAGGGAAAGGGGGGGGGGGAGAGGCTGACAGTCGAGACGTGCCAGGCCGCTGCACAGCTTTTGTGCCGAGCTTTTTCGAAACAGCTAATCACGATTAGCGATAGCTGGGAGCGTCGCTGAAGTGGTGGGCTATAGGGTGAGAGACAAAAGAAACTAAGAACTTATTTCCTGAAAGATATAGATCAGTTTTCACCTGCAATTATGTCAAATAAAAGCACCGTTGAGTCTCTATCCGATACAAAATAATACAATGTCACGCTCTCTACTGGAAAAGGTGAGTTTTGCTTCTGGTAAATATGGAGTTCAGTGTTATAGATTACCAAAGACATGTAATAATGTAAAATAGAACATCTGGTTCGAGGTCGGGAGTCAATATAGAACTAAGATATGATTGCTCACAACCCAAATTATTCCTTACAGCGAAAACAATTTGCAGTTTCAAATGCTACGTAATGTATATAGCGCTGTAGTCATGCAACAGTTTGATGCACAAGCAAGTCATGCAACAGTTTGATGCACAAGCAAATTCGAAAGTACAGTTGCAGTGCTATAAACGAAAACGTATTTTTGGCAGTTATTTATTATAAATTCACCAGAAAACTTTTTTAGTACATTTCAAATACAACTAAACGTCTGATGAACATCGTGTAGTGCACTTTACACAATTGTTAAATAAAATGAGTTCTGAGTTGCCCTATTAGAAGGAATATAAACTTCTTGCGTATGAAAACAGGTCTTCCTTGAAAATTGCCTCTTTTCCCTTACAAACAGGGACCAACTTCTAGGGATGATAGATCACGTCCTGGGGAATAACCGTTTTCAGAGACCAAATGTTCACTAATGATTCCTGGCGGCGTTATTCATCTTCAATCATTTTGCACCTGAGCATATCACTTTGCCGCTTCATAATGCAGTGTGTGTTTCCCATTAACCTGTCTACTCCACGTTAAAAGTGGTGCGCCGAGCTGCTAAGATATCTTCCTCCGCTCAGAGACGCAGATGCTTCAGGTTTTCCTGATGAAAATCATTCTATCAGTTCAGTGGGATAGATAGTATGCAGATTGCGAATGCAACACAAGTGGATAGTGTACCCAGCATGTTAGGTGATCTCCCGTTGTTACAGGGCAAACGTAAACAATGACACGAGATCTGGCGTCGCTCTTAAGCATTTTATCTGTAACAAAAGTTGTTATTCATGATGTGATCTATCACATCCTGTATAGTGACTATGCACCTGTTTCATTCATCGCATTTCGAATGGCTGATTACATACACAGGGTGTGTTAAAATTATCCCCTTTACAGGAGATAGCACCAGTGAAAAAAACACAACAATAAGCAGTTGTGTGCAAACAGGTATTTTTGTAAGAAATTGTTCATTCCACGTAGAATTATGATTCCTCATGGTTCCACTGCCCTGATATATTTTTCAAATGAAAATATTGTCCATTAAGCGCTGTAGAATTTCTACATTTTAGTTATCATCAAGCAAAATTCACATCACATTTACGTAACGTGTCGCGAAGCATTTGGCATGCAAACCAGTCAACCAGTCTACACGTGGAGACACTTCAAACACTAACGTAAACACTGAGAATCCACACCGATTCATGTATCAATATCTAGCTCATAATCATGGTGCGTCTATAGTCTGAGTATGGCCATGGCACTAGAATTAGTAAGAAAACTACGTACTAGGCTGAGATTCTTAGGGAAATTCTTCAGGCAGTGAGATTAATCTACGAAAGAAATGGCTTATAGAACACATGTTCAATCATAAGTATTGTTCATCAGTCTGGCACTCTTGCCGCGTTGTATTAATAGAAGAAGTGGGCTGGACCAAACGAAGTGTAGCAAGATTCGTACGGGATCGTTTGGTCGACACGAGAGCTAGAATTTAGTAATCCCGAGTAATCCCAGAGATACGCTGCGCCATAGGAGGAGTTTTACTGTCAAAATTCCGGAAGTGCACGTTTCAGAATGACCACGAAGAGAAAGTCAGATATATTAGAGTTCATATGGAAGCTTATCAAGAGTCGTTGTTAGCGGGTACCGTTCACGAACGTAGCAGGAGTAAGGCGGCTTCAAGGTGTGGTACTAAATGTAGATATAGCTGTATAGAAGGGTGTGTAACTCCGATGGGACTTCCGTGAGGACATAAGTGCGGCGGGTAACATCAGTCCGATACTACCATTTGTTTGGTAGCGGAGTGGAGGAATACGTACCATAAGAATTTGAGCATGTCCACGTTCATGTTAGAATGTCGAATCAAAACACCTTTCAGCCGTCTAAATTTACAGTTGTTATTTTTTTGAGCAAATCGGTTTCGGTCTTACTTTGCGCCATATTCAACCCAACAAGTGATGATCGAAAGGATAGCTTTGTCAAGAACCTATGAATACCAGTCCTTGAATGCTGGCCCCTATTTTGACTGGACAACAGGTGGGATTCATCCCACAGGTCGGTCAAGAAACCTGAAAATGGCGTAACATATCGCCAAAAATGGTTGCTCAATAAAATAACAAATGGAAATTTAGACGGCTGAAATGCGTTTTTATTCAACATTGTGTACTGAACTTCCGCGATCCCGCTATCGTCTCCGCAAAGACGGACAGTCACGGGTGTTCGTGTTTAGTTCACTAGTGACTTCTCTAGAGGGAACACTTGAACAGGTGATTCTTGAGACAGTATCTCACGATTGGTGTAAAGTTTTGCAACTGGAGACCTGGGACCACAGCAGGACTGGAACACACAGCTTGTCTGTCATTTCATAGAACTAGCGCAGCACAGGTCGAGGGCCTCAAGACTACGCTTGTGGCAGCCTTCAGACGTCACGTGACCAGTAGAAAACCTTTTTATCTGAGGGTTACTGTTGTAGGATGATGCTGTACAGTCACAAATAGGCTGATAAACAGCTGCATGCCGTTAATTAGCGGGCGCGAAGCAGGCACGTCTCAGAGCTTGAGAACCAGATATTTAACTTCAAAACATGTACACCTCGGGGAAGATCAGTTTGGATTCCGTAGAAATGTTGTAACACGTGAGGCAATACTAACCTTACGACTTATCTTAGAAGAAAGATTAAGAAAAGGCAAACCTACGTTTCTAGCATTTGTAGACTTAGAGAAAGCTTTTGACAGCGTTAACTGGAATACTCTCTTTCAAATTCTGAAGGTGGCAGGGGTAAAATACAAGGAGCGAAAGGCTATTTACAATTTGTACAGAAACCAAATGGCAGTTATAAGAGTCGAGGGACATGAAAGGGAAGCAGTGGTTGGGAAAGGAGTGAGACAGGGTTGTAGCCTCTCCCCGATGTTATTCAATCTGTATATTGAGCAAGCAGTAAAGGAAACAAAAGAAAAATTCGGAGCAGGTATTAAAATTCATGGAGAAGAAGTAAAAACTTTGAGGTTCGCCGATGACATTGTAATTCTGTCAGAGACAGCAAAGGACTTGGAAGAGCAGTTGAACGGAATGGACAGTGTCTTGAAAGGAGGATATAAGATGAACATCAACAAAACCAAAACGAGGATAATGGAATGTAGTCAAATTAAATCGGGTGATGCTGAGGGGATTAGATTAGGAAATGAGACACTTAAAGTAGTTAAGGAGTTTTGCTATTTAGGGAGTAAAATAACTGATGATGGTCGAAGTAGAGAGGATATAAAATGTAGACTGGCAATGGCAAGGAAATCGTTTCTGAAGAAGAGAAATTTGTTAACATCGAGTATAGATTTAAGTGTCAGGAAGTCTTTTCTGAAAGTATTTTTATGGAGTGTAGCCATGTATGGAAGTGAAGCATGGACGATAAATAGTTTGGAGAAGAAGAGAATAGAAGCTTTCGAAATGTGGTGCTACAGAATAATGCTGAAGATAAGGTGGGTAGATCACGTAACTAATGAGGAGGTATTGAATAGGATTGGGGAGAAGAGAAGTTTGTGGCACAACTTGACTAGAAGAAGGGATCGGTTGGTAGGACATGTTTTGAGGCATCAAGGGATCACAAATTTAGCATTGGAGGGCAGCGTGGAGGGTAAAAATCGTAGAGGGAGACCAAGAGATGAATACACTAAGCAGATTCAGAAGGATGTAGGTTGCAGTAGGAACTGGGAGATGAAGAAGCTTTCACAGGATAGAGTAGCATGGAGAGCTGCATCAAACCAGACTCAGGACTGAAGACCACAACAACAACAACAACATGTACACTGGTGTCCAAAATTAAAGCAACAGACGGAAATCTTGCAAGGTTGCGAATTTACTCACCATGGGGTGTTACCTCCTCTGGCAGCAGTACATGCTTGATAACTACGAAGCATGCTGTGAGTGATGTCACGTCTCGTGTTGAGGCAATAACGACTATTTTTCGTGCTGAGCTGCGCGCAAGTCTTGGAGAGTAGTTGGTGGATGCTGACGTGATGCAGTCTGACTCCCCAATGCACGCCAGATATGCTTTATGGGATTCAAATCTAGAGAGCGAGCAGGTTAGGCAATACATGCAGTATCTTCCGTTTCCAAGAAAACATCAACCACCTGTGCTCTATGAGATCAACACAAAGTCTGCGCCCACAAAACCTCGCAACAACCGCAGATGAGGTCCCAAGACCTCGTCACGATATCTGACAGATGTTAAACCTCGCCGATTCACCTGTACAATTTCGTGAAGAGGTGTTCGAGTGGTCAACGTAACCCTGCCCACACCATTAAGGATCCTCCTCGATATCGGTCTCTTTCCACAATGTTTAGATTCCGGAATCATGTTTCACGTTCCCTCCGGATGCGAATGCGTCGAGAATCACTCTCCGATTCACCTGAGAAAGGGACATTGGTACACTGTTCTATCGTCCAGGTGCCATGATGACTCCACTCTACTCGTTCCCTTCTGTGAAGAAGCAACAGAGGTACACATAAAGACGGCCTCCGACAGTAAAGGCTACTCTGCCGAAGCCTACAATACACAGTTTGTCTCGATGCAACACGTCCAGTGGACGCTGCCAAGTCAGAAGTCAGTTTCCGTGCAGTCCTAAGCCGTTACTGTCGTGCCCTTATGGCCAAATAAAGGTCCTGACTTTTTGATATCACACGTGGTCGGCCCTGCCCTGGTCTTCGGAATCCTGTCACGGTCTCTGTAAACTGTCGCCACATCAGAGAAACAACAGAACGATTCACATCAAGCCTTCGGGTCACATCAGTTTGCGACTGTCCTGCTTTTATTCCTCTTATGACCCTCCAGAGCAGAGGGTCTTCTCTGTGCCATACTGAATACACAGTGATTGTGGATGAGGGACTACCCGGCAAATACTATCCCGTTTGACAGGTGCCTTGACGTCATCGTTATCTGTGATTTGAGACTTTCTCGGCGTATTCCATTCGTGAAATCTTCTCGGGTGATCAGCCGAGTAAAGGCGTCGTCTTCTCGCAACGTTTCGAAGGGTTTCGTACCCATCATCTTCAAGCGAAGTGTCGAGATGCTGTGTTGCGCGGTCCTATAAAGGCTCCTGGACCAGTGACTGATTCCGGGCGCCGACCAATCAGGTACCTGCGGAATCGGCCGCCGCGCCAGTGGTGGGGCGCTCGGAACACATTAGAAATGTACGCCTTGGTCAAACAGAAAAATCGGCGGTAGCGGAACATAGCCTTAACGAAGGACACACCTTCCTCTTTGAGGGTACGAAGAAGCTGTGTGACGCTAAAGGATTTTGGGATTCAGTTTTCAAAGAGGCTGTAGAAATTCGGTTGAACAGCAACCTGATCAATCGAGACACTGGTTTCCAACTTAGTACAGCCTGGAATCCCGCAATAACTAAAATTAGAAGAGAACGCTCCGGCACGAAGACGGCAGCGGCCACAGACGTATTAGGAACCGGCAGGGACTTGACGCCCGGTCCGCGCCGCGAACCCCCCACCACTGGCGCGGCGGCCGATTCCGCAGGCCCGGAATCAGTCACTGGTCCAGGAGCCTTTATAGGACCGCGCAACACAGCATCTCGACACTTCGCTTGAAGATGACGGGTACGAAACCCTTCGAAACGTTGCGAGAAAACGACGCCTTTACTCGGCTGATCACCCGAGAAGATTTCACGAAGGGAGTCATCGTTATCGTTGGCGTGGTTGTCCACCGACCGGAATGCCATCTTCCGTGCAGAACACGATGTACGGGCATCTGTTGACATTTTGTATGATTATACCGTTAATTAGACACTACAGGGAGAAATACCGATTTGTTGCCTTAATTTTGGTCACCAGTGTAAATCCGGTTCAATAACAGAGTCCGTCTGGCCCTCGTGACGCCGCATGTCGTGCCTATCATGTGGTGTGAAAATTATTTTGGTCACAGGTAACTGTCATTTTTACAAATGTTAATGCAGTTATGGGAGAATGATACGATGTCTTGGTTTGACGAACATACAATAGAAATTTTCTTCTGGAGTTAGATTGTGAGTCCTCTTTTCTTTATCAGTCAGCAACAGAGGTTAATGATATTGCACTATTATTTTGCACATCTGTTCTCGTTTCTCTCAAATGAACAGTGGAGATTTGAGCTTCCTTTCTGAACACTGAAAGAGTTACAAAATGTGTGTGGTTTTTAGTAAGAGTATATATAATCTCAGCGAGGAGGATAACACATTACCGGTAGTATTTTCTATCAGTGTCGATGCGTTAACCGTTTCGTACATTCTTCGTTGTTTCTCACAATGTACACAATGACTGCCCACCAGCATTTTCACGCGAGTTATCTAAGTCAGTACTCAGAGTCAGCCGTCTGGTGGTGGTGCCATTTTTTTAACTTTTAATTAAACTGACTCTACTCCTTTTAATTTGTTTTAATGTCTGTGCCTTACAGAAATTGTAGCACTTGAACATTTCCAGTCTTGTATCCAGAAAGAACTGGGAAGTTTCGATGTCCACATATTTACTGCATTAAGATAAAAATTGCAACAGCTTCTGAAACTGAATAAAAATATCTTTACCGTGATACCTTTACTTATAAACTGAAAATATGATAAGCCAATACCTGATTCTCAAACTGAAACCAAAATAGGCAATCCTTCAATATCCGTCAAAGAGTTCGTTCTGTACTTATTAATGATGTACAAATATCGTATGAAATGCAGTGAAACACATCGACGTAATATGGAATAGCCATCTTAACTGGCAAGAACAGTGTAAAATTTGTGTTACACTAGCACAGTATCTGCTGCTTCGTTCGAAAGGAGTGTGGTCTGCACACATTTATTTATTTGTTTTTCTATGAGCGAATTATTATGTTGTTCACAAATTGCATCACCTTATAATCTCCAGAATGAGATTTTCACTCCGCAGCGGAGTGTGCGCTGATATGAAACTTCCTGGCAGATTAAAACTGTGTGCCGGATGAAGACTCGAACTCGGGACCTTTGCTTTTCGCGGGCAAGTGCTCTACCAACTGAGCTACGCTATATAATATTTTCATGCTAGTTAATGTCACAGAAGTACGGCGTTTTCCGTGTGTACATCTAAACGAAAAGCGTTTCGGCTAACTGGAGTCGAACGTTTCTGTTAATCTTGTCTTTTGCGATCTTGCGGTGATAGTTCCACAGAGACATTGATCCCTTAACACGTGTATCTTTATATCTAGGCGAGAAGTGATATACCATTTTTATAGAATTCATTTTAAAAATTTTTTTTGTAATGAAATATTTTGCCGGCCGGTGTGGCCGAGCCGTTCTAGGCGCTACAGTCTGGAGCCGCGCGACCGCTACGGTCGCAAGTTAGAATCCTGCCTCTGACATGGATGTGTGTGATGTCCTTAGGTAAGTTAGGTTTAAGTAGTTCTAATTTCTAGGGGACTGATGACCTCAAAAGTTAAGTCCCATAGTGCTCAGAGCAATTTGAACCTTTTTTTGAAATATTTTCTTAAAATTTTCATCCTCAATTTCACCGCTTCGGTCGTTGAATTTCCAAACAAGTAGGATACATATTTTTCTTTAATTGTAGCAGAGAAACCAAAAACAAATTTTCATAGATTTATCTTTGGAAACTCCAGTAGGAGGTCAACACTCCTCTCCAAATTTCAGGTTTATATCCTTAGAGATTTGGACTGGATGAGGATCAGTCAGTGAGTTAGTCTGGCTAGAATCCAAATGCCAGTTTCAGTAGATCTAGCTTACGTGCGACATATTTTCAAAAACCCTTTCATCCTCTCTTTGACCCCGTTAGGTGTGAAAAAGCTTTATAAAACTTCTCATTCCCATTCCATTCCCTTAGGAGGTTGAGTTACCTAGGACACTGAAACACGTGTATTTTTTTTTTTCTAAGCGAGAAGTCAAATACCAGGTTTCACAGGTGTACCCTCAAAGGTCCTTCAGTGGTGGTTTAGTAACTGTTTACTAAAAAAAAGTTTTCACCCACCATTTTACCCACTTAGTGGTTAAAATTCCAAAGATGTTGAAACATTTATTTTTTTATTTCCGACTGAGAAACCAAATACCCATTTTCGTAGTTCTAACTGCAAAATTATCTTAATGCTGAAATATTTTCAGAAGGCCTTTCATTCTCTATATCACCCACTTAGAAGTGGACTTTCCAACAGTCGCTTATTAAACTGTGACTCCAGTAGGAGGTCCACACTCCTCTCCAAATTTCAAGTTTATATCCTTAGAGATTTGGACTGGATGAGGATCAATTAGTGAGTTAGTCTGGCTAGGATCCAAATGCCAGTTTCAGTAGATCTAGCTTACGTGCGACATATTTTCAAAAACCCTTTCATCCTCTCTTTGACCCTGTTAGGTGTGGAATTCCGAAAAATCCCTTCCTAAACGACGCCTACAGTATCTGATCAACACAATTTCTAGTTCCTGTCACTAGCGGTTTGGTCTGGGTGGTAATGATCCGGTCGGTCAGGACATTGTCTTTTATATACACGGAGCAGCGACAGCATTTTGACCCCCGACCTGCTGTCGATATAAATTTGTCCAGCCTATAGCTGCGTCACCTGGCGAGGAATGTCTGCTAGGCAAACACACGCACGGTACGTGCAGTATCAGTGAGCTTTCTGTCCGTGTGTAGACTGGGGAAGGCGCGCGATCTATATAAGTTTGACCGATGGCGAAACGGAGATGAAACCAATTCTAAATGTCGTGGGGTTCGGCCGTCAGCCCTCATTACAAATGTCGGAGGTCACAGACTGGGCACAGTCGTAAGACAGGACAGGCGGCGAACTTTTTCGGAACGAACATCACATCTTAATGCTGAGCAGAGTACAAGTGTGTCAGAACACACAGTGCACCGAATATTCCTAAAGATGGGCCACCGCAGCCGGCGGCCCATGCATGTGCCCATGTTAACGCCACGACATCGGTAACTACGTCTGAAATGAGCACGTGACCATTACGGCAAGAAAAAAGGAATACAAGTGAGATAGTGTTAATACTTTCATCCTTCTTTACCTCCTCTGCATTACTGCAGATGACGTGTCACTGAGCACATTTGTACTGTGCATGCAGTACACGTGAGGTGCCTAGTTGTTTCCACTGCCCTGTTTGGAATACATAAGTTCTTGTACACTTCACTAACCTGCTGTCTTCATGATGATGATGTCCCCAGCGCTGAAAACAGCACGCAGGTTTTGGATTCTTTTTCCTGAGGCTGAAATTAACTTCGCAAGGAACTGCTGCTACGAATTACCTATAACTCATTTGGGATGCCACTCGCGTTTTTATTGATATAGACACGAGAAACTATTCTTGATCACAGCGTATTGAACATATCTTTCCACAGTCATTATATCTGGCTAAAATAACATGAAATACATCCTGCCACAGACAACATGTCTGTCTACTGGAACCGTCAGAACTGGAGAATAAAATTACATGAATCAAATACTACTATTACAGACAACATGTCTGTACCTAGCGACGGTCGGAACTGTAGTAAATAAAATTGCATGAAACAGATACTGCTATAACAGACAACATGTCCGTCTACTGGAACGGTCAGAACTGGAGAGCCGGACTGCCCGAGACACTTCGCGCGCAGAGCCAGCAAGGCGTGACCCGAACGCCACCGAAGTGCATCGGCAGTTATATCGTCAGTCTTTTGTTTTAGTAATACTTTGATTTTAATAATTTTGAAATGACTGATTGATAGATGGCTGTTGAGAGATGTTTATTTTAAAAAACGAAGTAATTTGGATGACAGGTTTAATTAATAATAGCAACTAAAGTTTAACGTTTTGGCGCCCTACCACCGAACACAGCAGCCAATCACAGAGCAGCAGCATCATGCAGGCGGTCTTTCTCACGGGAATGGTACCGAATCTAACATCTGTCACCGGTTCCTCATCCCACATTGCGTAATTTCTATGCTTCTTGGATCTCAACTGCTCTGGGAATAGCTTCCTGGAGCCTAATATGATGGCTGAATAAGCCAGAAATGTTACACCATCAGCACTGGCCATAAACGCAGTGGCAGAGTGTTGCATGGTCTGATGAATCCCCAATACCTTCTTTATCGTGCCCATGGGAGGACGCGCACCTTTCGTCTTCCAGGGGAGCAGGTCGTTGGGACGGTGACAAGGTGGCGGTGGCTCCGTTGCGCTCTGGGGAACATTCATGTGAGTATCCAGGAGTCTAGAGGAGCTCGTGCAAGGCACCATGACGGTCGAGGAGTATCTTACAATGGTTGCAGGCCACGTACACCCCTTCATGATGATTATGTTTCCTAACGACAGTGGTGAATGTCGCAAGGCCAGGAGGGTGACGGGGTGATTGGAGGAACACAGTGGCGAGATCCAATTCATGTGCTGCTTTTCCCTCTCCCGCCCCCCGCCCCCACCCATAGAACTCGTCAGATTTGAAACCGATCGAACACAACTGCTACGTGACTGAACGTGGCGGAACTTGTTGACTTTTGTGAGCAAGTGTTGTGCAGCTCCCTCCAACGACCTACCAAGGCCACATTACTGGTGTGCCACGACGCATCGCTGCTCTTGTCTGTGCCAAAAGTTGGCATACCGGCTTTTAGTTATGTGGTCATAATTTTCTGGCTGATCAGGTATAAAAGGCGCCATAAGCTTGTGCAATATCACACAAGGCCTACTGTCTGCATCAAGGGACAATATGGCGTGGGAATAATGTGGAGGTTACAGCGTGGCACCTTGGTAACGTGACCCAGCGTTAAGGCATCATCCACGTCAGAAGCTGACGATTAGCCGATCAATCCCCATAAGTAAAAATTTCCGTTGCTGGGATTGTCTGAAGCTGTTTTGTTGGCAGGCCCGAAGCTCGAAGTGGTAGCCTTAGTCTGGCAAAGAGGACCATTGTGAACGGTCCTATCTGGCGTGGCTCTCATCAGTTGTTAAGTAGTACCATTAACAGCATTGTTTATGACTGCATGGTCGCGGAGCGGTTTTCTCTTCCGACGCATGTGCGTTGGATGTAAAGAAAGTGTCATCTGCCCATTCAGAACCGTATTGATAATTAATATTGTGCAACGTAGTAAGTGCAAGGTGAACGGTGATGTGGAAAACGACATTAATAATTAAATTTCATCCCTTTTAAAAAAGTAAACTGTGTGCTCTTTACTGCAATTCAATTAGTTAAGTATTTTCTCCTAATGTTACCTTTAAAGTGCTACATCTGCCACTTCAATGCAAGTCCACAACCATCGCTTCCACTGCAGCGAAGGGACATCTTTGAAGGAGCAAGGTTGGTGACATTCAGAAAAACCACGAGATATGCACACCCCAGCGACAGCGTCATGCGTACAGTCACTCTTTCAACTAGAGGTTGGGACATATCTTGCGAAAGCAAGCAGGGTGTTGTAACAGTCGGTCACAGCATGCAGGATATCTCTCGTGTCTAAATGCTATACCAACATGTACAAAACTTGACTAACCCGAACTAAGAAAAGAAAAAGAACTAGCCGAGTCTTAGTGCTGCTAAATCGATGCTGCTATCGTATAGTTAAATGGCTCTGAGCACTATGGGACTTAACATCTATGGTCATCAGTCCCCTAGAACTTAGAACTACTTAAACCTAACTAACCTAAGGACATCACACAACACCCAGCCATCACGAGGCAGAGAAAATCCCTGACCCCGCCGGGAATCGAACCCGGGAACCCGTACGTGGGAAGCGAGAACGCTACCGCACGACCACGAGATGCTGCTATCATATAGTTGAACTGCACAAATGGCGAAAAGTTCAGGGGAGCCGAGCTGTACGTGAATGTTTTCGTAACATTATTTTAATCTGCTTTTGCATGCAGTGTGGTTTTGGCTGAGACGCTGGTGGCGGCTTAATTTGTCCCACACTTGTATGGCTGAAACAGAGAACTATGCGTAGACATTGGTTTTTAATTGAAAACTGACACAAGAGAATTTCGGAAATGTATTTTGTTAAATTCCTTTCACCTACTCTTTAGAAGTTTGACATTTCAGAATTCAGAATCAGAACCGACTTGTTCATTCTTGAGGTAGTAGAGGTAGAAATTGTGTATTATTACTCGACGACAAAACAGATTTTAATTGCGTGCCATCGAAAGAAGCGATGGAAATGATCATAAACAAGTTTTCCAGCCAGAAGTCTACATACAGGAATGATGTACAATCAGTTCTCCACATCTTGAGAATCTAGTGCTGGCGATAAGCAGAGACCAGAAACTGTAAATATTTCAAACAATATTTCGCCTCTCCTCTGTCTGGTTCACAGTGGCCTTAAATTAGTCACTTGGCACTCAGTTTCAGTCAGGCGTCTGTCCTGTTTTCCACGAACCAATTCTACCGTTTTTAAATTACAGCTTTGTTCAGACGAGTCACAGCTGTTTAACGTTCAATAGACTACCAACCTGCTGCAAGAGTACAATTAAATTTATACCATCGCAACAACATTAGAGAATATTCTCTATCATTTCGCGGTGCTGCTTCAATTCGGCACGTTCCCATCCAGGAAGAGAAATTTTTCGAGCTGTAAACGGAGGGTTGCCACAGGAAGGGAATGGCCTGCGGTTCTTTTCACGTGCCCGCCGCTAACATTGGGGAATTGGCAATTTCCGTAGCTGGCTCACATTTTTCCAAGGTAAACGTCTCCCTTTCAGGTTTCCCTCTGCTGCTAATGGCTTTGCGGGACGGACTCATATTTTCCGCAGCGGCAAACGCATGCCTGACAGCTCTTTTAGCTCCGAGTAGCAAATCAATGCCGTACGCTGCACGAATCTCATCGTTTTATACCCATTGTAAAAGCACGTTACGGTAGCCAATAAAGAGTGAGCTGCAACGCTGGACTCGTACGACGTTAGAATTGGCGTTAAATCTAGTTACTAAACTGGAAACGGAATTTCTTTGTGTATTTCAGACTCACGGGGGATTTGACTCGGTTTTTTTTTTTTTTTTTTTAATTTGAAAAGCTGTCTGCACATTCCTGTCACCAGAATGTAGCTTTGTGACCTACTAACAAAATCAAAGCAAAGTCGTAAATAAGCGTCGTGAAGGACTCTTTTGTTTTATTGTTATACATTCGTGTGAGAAACATAAGCAGGAAAGTAGTTTTCGCATAATATGTTACTGCCAAGTAACACAGCTCGACGATACAGTATAATACGGTAGGTAACTGAATGAAACACGCGATAATACGAAGAGAAACGACATATTTATTCACAGAAAATTCACTGCAGGCACCGCGATTTTTAATGTTTCCCTGGACATTACAAAAGGCAGGACATTCCTCTTAATATTGTGTGTGACTATCACGGGTCACAGGGTATGTTGTGTAATGGGTTTTCATGCTGGAAACTACACTCATGCTCATAAATCAACGATAATGCTCATACATGGAGCAACAACGCTCTGGTGGGTGGTTTGCTGATTTAAATCATCTCGGGGTATGACCATGAGGTGCATTTGACCTGCGGTCGTCGTACGGTGGTGCTGGCAGCAGTCCACATACGCAGAGGTGTGTTGGTGCATGTCAGAGTACGGTGCAGCGAGTAAGTGTGCAGACGTTTTCAGACGTGCTAATGGTGACTGTGTGTTGAAAATGGCTCAAAGAAACACATATTGATGACGTTATGAGGGGTAGAATATTAGGGCGACTGGAGTGTGGTCAAACACAGCAGGTAGTAGCACGGGCCCTCTGTGTGGCAGAAAGTGTGATCTCAAGGTTATGGCAACAATTCCAGCAGACATGAAACGTGTCCAGGCGCTACAGCATGGGACGTCCACAGTGTACAACACCACAAGAAGACCGATATCTCACCATCAGTGCCCGCAGACGGCCACGGAGTACTGCAGGTAGCCTTGCTCGGGACCTTACCGCAGCCACTGTAACAGTTGTTTGCAGACACACAGTCTACAGACGACTGAACAGACACGGTTTATTCGCCCGGAGACCTGCAAGGTGCATTCCACTGACCCCTGGTCACAGGAGAGCCCGTAGAGACTGGTGTCAAGAATAGAGTACATGGTCATTGGAACAGTGGTCCCAGGTTATGTACACGGACGAGTCCAGGTCTAGTCTGAACAGTGATTCTCGCCAGGTTTTCATCTGCTGTGAATCAGGAACCAGATACCAACCCCTTAATGTCCTTGAAAGGGACCTGTATGGAGGTCATGGTGTTGTAGGGAAGCAGCCTACTCACGCCTTATAAAATTCACATCAGTCTTTCCATTGTGTGCCAGCCAGTCCGCTGTAACTAGCTCTGACGTCATAAATGTTGAGCAAAACTTTAAAAATCAAGTAAATAACCTGAAACGTTTCTAGCATGTCAGGAGTAATACTAAATCAATATGTGTTGAATAACAATTCAATAACTTTAACCATTTTCGAAATTTGGACGTTTTTCTGTAAAAATTATTGGCGCAACAGAAAAGAGCTAGAAATTTAAAAATTTATATTTAGATTCCTTTTGCACAATAATTTAGTAGAAACAGTATTCTGGATCTCACTAATTAAAATTTTAGTGGAAATTCATGATTTTCTGGGTTTTATCTTAAAAAATTAAGGAAGCAAGATAGATTAAGTAGGTGAATAAATAAAGCTAGGATGTTTAAAGTTAAGTAGAAGGGAGATCCGCTATAATCATAAAGATGTGAGAAGTTGCAACTGAATAACTAAAAAACTATAGCGCTAGTGCATCTTCAAAGGGCAAGTTCAGAGCTCGTCTACTGCGCGTAGAGTAATTAAATTAATTCTCTCGCCCAAAATATTTGACTTAGCCACGTCAGACGTTTATTATGATTACTTACCTGTGTGCTGATTGCACATACAAATTGAGAGCTTCATCGGCCATCAGCAAAGGAAGCAATGATTTATTCGATAACTTAAAGTGGTGCATTACTAGCCCAGTGGCTATCGGGAGAGCAGATTTGATCAGGCGTTCCCTTAGCCGTCCGCACCGCGGCTTTATATGTAAGAACGCTGCGCAAAAAAGAAAGGCCCCAGTTCTCTCCACACACTGATTAGCACACCACCTGTGCCAGGAGTCGCGTTGTGTCAGTATCGTTGATATAAACAGCCTCGGATGCAGTAATAAGTTACTCGCGATACGCGTAACCATGAAATCGTTTTCGAGTGAAGTGTTAATTTTGGGATGACATTAATGATCTATATTTAGTTTGCGTATGTCGTATTTTCACGTGCCGCCACAGGACAGACATTCTACATTATTAGTGTGGCGTTTGATGAACATTATCATCAAATTATGGAGAGCATTCACTTAAACATTTAATTTGAACAGTTATAGTTGCATCAGCGCATTAGACTCTGAACTGCTCTGGTAGTTGGATTGTGTGGATTGTTTTTGGTCCGTGACTTTCAGAATATAGTGAACATTTTAGAGAGAATGGTTTTTGATTATGAATCCCAGCCGATCTCCTTATTCCTCAGAGCTATAAGCTGTAGCTATAATTGTATTTCTCAGATGAAGTGGGCACTAGGAATTCTAGTTACACGCTTCACGTTTTGCTAATCACTTTCTGGTTGCCAATATTGTAGTTAGAGAGCCAGTGTTGAGAACAGGAAACAGCATAAATAATACAAAACATTTAACCAATTATTCCACCCGCCGCCCCACAGTGTGATGATGTGGGGTGGGATTATGAATGATGTTCGCACGCACCTGCATGTCTTTGACAGAGGAACTGTAACAGGTCATGTGTATCGGGATGTAATTTTGCACCAGTCTGTCCTCTTTTTCAGGAGTGCAGTGGGTCCCACCTTCCTCATGATGGATGATAACGCATGGCCCAACCTAGCTGCCATCGTGGAGGAGTACCTTGAAACAGAAGATATCAGGCGAATGGAGTGGCCTACCTGTTCTCCAGACCTAAATCCCATAGAGCACATCTGGGATGCTCTCGGTTGACATATCGCTGTATGTCTTCAAACCCCTAGGACACTTCAGGAGCTCTGACAGGCGCTGGTGCAAGAATGGGAGGCTATACCCCAGCAGCTGCTCGACCACCTGATCCAAAGTATGCCAACTCGTTGTGCGGCCTGTGTACGTGTGCATGGTGATCATATCCCATATTGATGTTGCGGTACATGCGCAGGAAACATTGGCGTTTTGTAGCACATGTGTTTCAGGACGGTTTTCTCAACTTATTACCAATACCGTGGACTTCCAGACCTGTGTCGTGTGTGTTCCTTATGTGACAACGCTATTAGCGCCAGTTTTGTGTAGTACCACGTTGTATGGCACCACATTCTAAAATTATCCTTAATTTATGAACATGAACGTAGTTTGGTATGCAGTTCTTGTGGTAGGGAATTCTGTTCCTCTACCAAAGCAATTGGCAACTGCAGGATGGTCTTTGGTACACATGGACGTGCTGCAGTACGTTACCCCAAAGGATCCCATGCGTGCTCGATGTGATTTAAGTCAGATGAATGGGTGGGCGAGTCCATTCGCCGAATATCCTCTTGTTCAAAGAGCTCCTCATTTTGCACAATGCATACTGTTGCGCATTGTTATCCATAAAATTTAAGTCAGGATCGAATCGACCCCTGGAAAGACGCACTTTGACAAAGAGTACAGTGACATAATAATTCTGGCCGTCCAGTCTACTGTAACCTCCCCTACAAAAATTTGAAAGACAATATTTATTAGAAATGGAGTCAAGGCTAAGTGTAAGATCCCCAGAGAAATTTAATGACAATGACAATTAAATAAAAAATAGCAATCTGACCCAAGTATAAGCTCCCCACAAAAATGAAAGTCAATTCAGTGATAATAAAATCTCAGTCACAATAAAAATGCAAATTGACCGAAAATGTCGATCTTAGGCCCTGTTCACTAATTAAACTGAAATTCTTACCTTAGTAAAACTGTATCTGCTCTTATTTTGCGCCACAGCTTGGAGGAAATTCATTGCAAAAATTTTGAATTTTAGGGAAACTTTTCTTTAAGGAATAGCAAAGGAAATATTTCTTTCATTAAACGATTCTTGGTTAAAAAATTGCTTTGAAAACAAAATTATTATTGGGGCGATTCTTGCACAAATTAGTTACAGTTAATTTACATTAAAAATAATATACCTCGTCCTGAATCATGACCAGAGTGCGATGTCGACGCCCGCCGACTCGTCACACACACAACTGAACTCTCTCGCAGCTCGATCGCAACTACGTCATCTCGCACGCGTACTACTCTCCAACCGCTAACTCGCAACTGAACTGAACTCTCGCGCTACTGCCTCGCAACTGCACTAACTACATGCTCTCTGGTCAGAGATTCTGTGGCTCGCCATCGCTGCCCATGAAACGTACGCGTTTCATAACCCTCCACTGGGGGGGGGGGGGGGGGGGGAATTTGGCAGCGATGGTGAGTCATTTGGACTTGCCAATCGCGGCAAAATTTTTCTTTTAATTAATCAACTTTACTATTTACAGAATATTCAGATATAGTACATGAGTTAAATGTGGTGCACATGCACCAAGTACAAAACATTACAGACAAGACAAAATATAGGTACAAAACATGTTAGTAAATCAGAAAAATGTATATACAAATTATTTGATAGATAACAAAATGCACACGCACTGTAAGATTCTGTAGCATTTTCAGAACAAAGTGACACAATTTGAAGTTCTTTTCCCAGAAGTATTTATCAGCGTAACCAATACACTGAAATGTCGTAGTAATCTTCCATGTTACCATTTAGGCAGTACATCAGGTACACCAAACAGTGGTACCATAATAACGTCTCCATCGCTAGTAACATCTTCATCGCTCACGGTGGTGGACAGCATGTCGTGTCAACACCATGCTCTTACAAGGCAACACCAACGTAGAATTAGTGCAAAAACCAAATATAGTGCTCCATGATCATGAGGATGGACAAGACAAATGGATATTACAGTAATTCCACGTAGTTAGGTCAGAAGGTGAAGGACATTAAGTAACAGACAAGTCTTGATTAGTAGTTACATTAGTAGTTTGCGGCATTCATAGCCTAGTTATTGAACATTTCTGTACCATGTATTTAGTATTACAGAATAATGTTCATAAAATTAAATTATTGCCATCATGGGTAGTCGTATTACAATAAACAGCGGCAGTCTTTGTCCAGTTACAAACCATATTTAGTATGACAGAATAATGTTCATCAGAAGTCTTCATTGAAAAGGAGAGTCAATTATTGGCCTAGCATTAACATAATACATTGCATTATATAAATTATTGGCACTCATTGGCCAGTTACCAAAATATGAAAACCCATAATTCATTTAATTACATTAATTATCGGCACTCAGTGGCCAGTTACTAAAACATGAAAAGTCATTATTGAAAACAAGAGCTAATTCATTTAGTTACATTAATTATCGGCACTCAGTGGCCAGTTACTAAAACATGAAAAGTCATTATTGAAAACAAGAGCTAATTAATGTCATAATTAATAACATAATTCGTTTAGTGACACTAATTATTGGCACTCATTGGCCAGTTACAGAACATGAAAGGTCATAATTCATTTAGTTATATTAATTATTGGCACTCAGTGGCCAGCAAGTATTGAATAGTATAAAACATGGTTCATCATTCAGTATTATTCAGATCATTAAGAAGTCATTATTAAAAATCAGTTAATTACAATCATAGCATTAATAATCATGGGCAATATAAGTAGTCTCATTACAATGAACAGTGGCAGTTGTTAGCCAGTTACAAAGCATTTTTTTATATTTTTTTGTATCATTAAGAAGTCATTACTGAAGTGACATACTATTCGGAGCTGATCAGTATTATTCAGAATATTCTGAAACTGGTATCATTATTTGGGACTGGTAATACAATTTTTTTTGTGCTAGCAATGCATTGCTTTGGGTAATTATAAGGGAAAGCAAGAAGAAAAAAAAGGAAAAAAAAATTGCTTTAGGTTGCTCCTGTAAATGAAAAATGTGTAACGTCATTCGTCATGAGTCAGCTGTAGCAAGGTTGTGACACAAGGCAGTATATGTGATCACATTTATAAATTATAGACACAAATGGGTAAAAAAATAAAATGCAAGTACTAGTATAGGCTTAATAAGTAACAAGTTTAGTAAGTATCATGAAAAGCTTCTCCTGGAAAAAATACAAAATGGATTATTGAGTTGAAAGAAGAAACGCAGACTATGCTGAAAAGTAGTGAACTTCGAATTAACAGGTAGTGAAATATGTATAAAAAATGTGTTCCATAGTTGTCCTTTCCAAAACCTTCACTCATCCTACTATGCAATATAACACCTGCTGTCAAAGCAAACTGCAACAAATACCTAAATAACTACATAGCATAAATACATAACTTCAACATTATCCTCATCTGTAAAGAAAAAACTTCATTATCCATATTATCATAACCTCATTATTATCATCACCTGTAAAGTAAAACTTCATTATTCATAATAGTATATTCTTCATCATTACTCTTCATCAGCATTCATTATCATCTGCAAAAATCACTTCATTATTCATTACACAACTATTCCTTATCTCTAGCATATTTCATCACTTAAAACTAAGATGTGTAGTTCTGTCTGACAGCTTGCATCAATCGCATTGTATTCTGAAATAAAAAATTAGTTAAGACTGCTATTCCACGATGTGTATAGTATATTCTTGTTAATGCTTGTTAATCCTAATCCATTTACTCTTCCTCATAAAGTTATTGCTTCTTCTTTCGTTTATTCCGTAGGTGAAATTCTCATTTCTGTTTAATTTATTTCCTTTACGCATCATTTCTTTCTGAAATTGATGAATAAAGATTAATGTCTTGCATTTAAATCATATACCCAATAAATAATGACTGGTTAATGGTGACACAATTAAGCAAACAGCATGACATGACAGAAAACGTAATATGTCAAAAGCATAGACAGTGTTCAGACGCAAAAAGTGTACACAGAATATCACAATGCAGCAGCAAAAAATGTGAAACAGTCACGATCTTGAGATGTCATAGGGCAAAAAATGTCAAAGTCAACTGGTGTGTGTTATATCTTAACTATTTCACAATGTATACAAACAAAACAGGAAAACAATCATACACACAAAAAAAATGAAAAAATGTGCACGGTCTGATGTGTAACGACAAGTAAAGCGACCTGCTAAACTTACCTTGCCGGGCACTTGCCAAGAAAAAATACGATAATCATCAATAATTGGTCATGTGAATATAATTGCAGAAATGTTCATAAAATTACCAAATAGCATTACAGCGTGATAAATCGTAAAGTATGTTCACTCAATAAAGGGTTTTATGTTGGATAAGTGGTGGTTTCCTTTCGATTTTCTGGTTCTCAGAGTTTCGACGTGTACAACATTGGGGTGAGGAATACTGCGAATCCGATATGGACCTGCGTATAGAAGTTCAAATTTACTGCACTTACCTTTTAATTTGCTGGATAAATAGTGTGTACGTACTAATATCTTCTGTCCAACGTGAAAGTCTCGGCGTCTACATACCTGTTTTTGCTGTCTTCTCCGGCGCTCTGCGGCACTTTTGATGTTGTTCAGCGCAATGTCAATTATTTCGTGGTGTCTTAGTCGACGAGATGTCGGGAAGTTTACTAATTCTGTGATTTTGTTAGGTGGTTCAACGTTTTTCAGTATAACATACGGAGATAGCATAGTGGATTCATTTGGTATGGAATTAATTACATCTTGGAATGAGAATATGTTTGTGTCCCAATCAATATGTCTTTTGTGGCAGTATATTCTACACAGTTTACCAATTTCTTTCATTAATCGTTCACAGGGGTTCGAAGAAGCATGGTACTTGGATATATAGATCGGAGAAATGTTTCTAGCTCGTAACATGCGTGTCCATATAGCAGATCGAAATTGTGATCCATTGTCAGAAATTACTCTCATCACATGCCCTACATAAAATAGAAAATGCTTTATAAATGCTTTCGAAACAGTTTTGGCAGTAGCTTTGCGTAACGGAGTGAAGGTAACAAATTTTGAAGTGAGTTCAACAGCGACAAAGATGTAGCAAAAACCTCTATTAGTTCTCGGAATTGGACCAAAAATGTCTACTGCGGCCATATGTCTTAATTTAACAGGTACAATTGGATGTAAAGGAGGAATATGTGAAGTGGTGTCTGACTTAGCTTTCTGGCAAATTTTACATGACGCTAAAACTCGTCGTATACGTTTTTCCATGTTTGTAAAATAACAGTTCTGTCTCAATATAATAAAACATTTTCTGGCTCCGTAATGTGCATAACTTAAATGAGTGTACCAGATTAATTTGTTAACCAGTTCGTCAGGAATGCATAATAACCAATTGTTGCTGTCTGGATGAGAGCGGCGAAACAGAATGTCATTGCGTACAGTGTAGTGGTTCCTAATCGTAACATTATTCTTATTTTGCCAAAGGTGTTTAATTTCTTTCCACACATTGTCTTTACTTTGCTCTTTTGCTATATCCTGTAATGACGATGAAATAAAATTTTCAAATTCAACTTGCTGAATGTACATGACACTGAAATTTGCTTTGCAGAAGTTGGTTGCTACGTCTTGCTGATTGTTGCTGAGAGAACGCGATAGTGCGTCTGCTATAACATTTTGTGTGCCGGGAATGTGAACAATCGTAAAATTAAATTCCTGTAAATAAAGTTTTCATCTACTTAACCTGTCGTGAGTGAATTTTGCGGAAAGTAAAAACTGTATCGCTCTGTGGTCTGTGTAAACGGTCGTGTGTCTGCCATAAAGAAAATGTCGAAATCTCGTAAAAGCCCATACGACACATAACGTTTCTAGTTCTGTAACGGAATAATTTCGTTCAGCAGGTGACAAAATGCGGCTTGCAAATGCGATGTTTTTAATTACTGTAGAGCCATCTTCTTCAATTTCCTGAAAAATATGTACGCCTAAAGCTGTATTGGAACTGTCGGTGGCAATGGAAAAATTTCTAGTAAGATCTGGGTGCGATAAAAGTGGAGCATTCAACAAAGCATGTTTCAAGTTCATAAATTCAGAGTGTGCTTGCTTATCCCATGACCAAATAGTGTTTTTACCTGTTAGTTGACATAATCTAGGTGTGTCTAAAGCAGAGTGATGAATAAATTTGCGAAAAAAGTTAATTAAGCCCAAAAAGCTGCGTAATTGTTTCTTCGTCGTAGGAACAGTAATGTCACGTAGAGCTTGAAGTTTTTCCGGATCAGGCGGAAATTACATGTCCAAGAAATTTTATAGAAGTTTTGCCAAAGTGCGATTTGCTGAGATTAACTGTGAGTCCTTGTGCATGAAAAGTTTGTAACAGTCGTTCTAAAATCACATTGTGTTCAGACCAGTTAGCTTCTGCAATAAGAATGTCATCTACGTACGTCGTGATTCTGTCTTTAAGTTCTGTCGGAAGGATTGTGTTCAAACCGCGAATAAAAGCTGCAGAAGAAATAGTTAAGCCGAACGGTAATTTACAAAATTGATAACAGTCACCAAAACAGAGAAAAGCTGTGTATTTTCTGCAATTCGGATGAAGTTGAATTTGCCAAAATCCCGATTTCAAATCTAATGTGGAATAAATAGCTTGATCTGGCCTTGTAACAATAACCAAAACGGCCCTGCTGTGCTGGTACTGCGAACGGTTGAAAGCAAGGGGAAACTACGGCCGTAATTTTTCCCGAGGGCATGCAGCTTTACTGTATGATTAAATGATGATGGCGTCCTCTTGGGTAAAATATTCCGGAGGTAAAATAGTCCCCCATTCGGATCTCCGGGCGGGGACTACTCAAGAGGATGTCGTTATCAGGAGAAAGAAAACTGGCGTTCTACGGATCGGAGCGTGGAATGTCAGATCCCTTAATCGGGCAGGTAGGTTAGAAAAATTGAAAAGGGAAATGGATAGGTTAAAGTTAGATCTAGTGGGAATTAGTGAAGTTCGGTGGCAGGAGGAACAAGACTTCTGGTCAGGTGACCACAGGGTTATAAACACAAAGTCAAATAGGGGTAATGCAGGAGTAGGTTTAATAATGAATAGGAAAATAGGAATGCGGGTAAGCTACTACAAACAGCATAGTGAACGCATTATTGTGGCCAAGATAGATACGAAGCCCACACCTACTACAGTAGTACAAGTTTATATGCCAACTAGCTCTGCAGATGACGAAGAAATTGAAGAAATGTATGATGAAATAAAAGAAATTATTCAGATAGTGAAGGGAGACGAGAATTTAATAGTCATGGGTGACTGGAATTCGAGTGTAGGAAAAGGGAGAGAAGGAAACGTAGTAGGTGAATATGGATTGGGGCTAAGAAATGAAAGAGGAAGCCGCCTGGTAGAATTTTGCACAGAGCACAACTTAATCATAGCTAACACTTGGTATAAGAATCATGATAGAAGGTTGTATACATGGAAGAACCCTGGAGATACTAAAAGGTATAAGATAGATTATATAATGGTAAGACAGAGATTTAGGAACCAGGTTTTAAATTGTAAGACATTTCCAGGGGCAGATGTGGACCACAATCTATTGGTTATGACCTGTAGATTAAAACTGAAGAAACTGCAAAGAGGTGGGAACTTAAGGAGGTGGGACCTGGATAAACTGAAAGAACCAAAGGTTGTACAGAGTTTCAGGGAGAGCATAAGGGAACAATTGACAGGAATGGGGAAAAGAAATACAGTAGAAGAAGAATGGGTAGCTTTGAGGGATGAAGTAGTGAAGGCAGCAGAGGATCAAGTAGGTAAAAAGACGAGGGCTAGTAGAAATCCTTGGGTAACAGAAGAAATATTGAATTTAATTGATGAAAGGAGAAAGTATAAAAATGCAGTAAAAGAAGCAGGCAAAAAGGAATACAAACGTCTCAAAAATGAGATCGACAGGAAGTGCAAAATGGCTAAGCAGGGATGGCTAGAGGACAAATGTAAGGATGTAAAGGCTTGTCTCACTAGGGGTAAGATAGATACTGCCTACAGGAAAATGAAAGAGACCTTTGGAGAAAAGAGAACCACTTGTATGAATATCAAGAGCTCAGATGGCAACTCAATTCTAAGCAAAGAAGGGAAGGCAGAAAGGTGGAAGGAGTATATAGAGGGTCTATACAAGGGCGATGTACTTGAGGACAATATTATGGAAATGGAAGAGGATGTAGATGAAGATGAAATGGGAGATACGATACTACGTGAAGAGTTTGACAGAGCACTGAAAGACCTGAGTCGATACAAGGCCCCCGGAGTAGACAACATTCCATTGGAACTACTGACGGCCTTGGGAGAGCCAGTCCTGACAAAACTCTACCATATGGTGAACAAGATGTACGAAACAGGCGAAACACCCTCAGACTTCAAGAAGAATATAATAATTCCAATCCCAAAGAAAGCAGGTGTTGACAGATGTGAGAATTACCGAACAATCAGTTTAATAATCCACAGCTGCAAAATACTAACACGAATTCTTTACAGACGAATGGAAAAACTGGTTGAAGCCGACCTCGGGGAAGATCAGTTGGGATTCCGTAGAAATACTGGAACACGTGAGGCAATACTGACCTTACGACTTATCTTAGAAGAAAGATTAAGGAAAGGCAAACCTACGTTTCTAGCATTTGTAGACTTAGAGAAAGCTTTTGACAATGTTGACTGGAATACTCTCTTTCAAATTCTAAAGGTGGCAGGGGTAAAATACAGGGAGCGAAAGGTTATTTACAATTTGTACAGAAACCAGATGGCAATTATAAGAGTCGAGGGACATGAAAGTGAAGCAGTGGTTGGGAAGGGAGTAAGACAGGGTTGTAGCCTCTCCCCGATGTTATTCAATCTGTATATTGAGGAAGCAGTAAAGGAAACAAAAGAAAAATTTGGAGTAGGTATTAAAATCCATGGAGAAGAAATAAAAACTTTGAGGTTCGCCGATGACATTGTAATTCTGTCAGAGACAGCAAAGGACTTGGAAGAGCAGTTGAACGGAATGGATGGTGTCTCGAAGGGAGGATATAAGATGAACATCAACAAAAGCAAAACGAGGATAATGGAATGTAGTCGAATTGAGTCGGGTGATGTTGAGGGTATTAGATTAGGAAATGAGACACTTAAAGTAGTAAAGGAGTTTTGCTATTTGGGGAGCAAAATAACTGATGATGGTCGAAGTAGAGAGGATATAAAATGTAGACTGGCAATGGCAAGGAAAGCGTTTCTGAAGAAGAGAAATTTGTTAACATCGAGTATAGATTTAAGTGTCAGGAAGTCGTTTCTGAAAGTACACTCCTGGAAATTGAAATAAGAACACCGGGAATTCATTGTCCCAGGAAGGGGAAACTTTATTGACACATTCCTGGGGTCAGATACATCACATGATCACACTGACAGAACCACAGGCACATAGACACAGGCAACAGAGCATGCACAATGTCGGCACTAGTACAGTGTATATCCACCTTTCGCAGCAATGAAGGCTGCTATTCTCCCATGGAGACGATCGTAGAGATGCTGGATGTAGTCCTGTGGAACGGCTTGCCATGCCATTTCCACCTAGCGCCTCAGTTGGACCAGCGTTCGTGCTGGACGTGCAGACCGCGTGAGACGACGCTTCATCCAGTCCCAAACATGCTCAATGGGGGACAGATCCGGAGATCTTGCTGGCCAGGGTAGTTGACTTACACCTTCTAGAGCACGTTGGGTGGCACGGGATACATGCGGACGTGCATTTTCCTGTTGGAACAGCAAGTTCCCTTGCCGGTCTAGGAATGGTAGAACGATGGGTTCGATGACGGTTTGGATGTACCGTGCACTATTCAGTGTCCCCTCGACGATCACCAGTGGTGTACGGCCAGTGTAGGAGATCGCTCCCCACACCATGATGCCGGGTGTTGGCCCTGTGTGCCTCGGTCGTATGCAGTCCTGACTGTGGCGCTCACCTGCACGGCGCCAAACACCCATACGACCATCATTGGCACCAAGGCAGAAGCGACTCTCATCGCTGAAGACGACACGTCTCCATTCGTCCCTCGATTCACGCCTGTCGCGACACCACTGGAGGCGGGCTGCACGATTTTGGGGCGTGAGCGGAAGACGGCCTAACGGTGTGCGGGACCGTAGCCCAGCTTCATGGAGACGGTTGCGAATGGTCCTCGCCGATACCCCAGGAGCAACAGTGTCCCTAATTTGCTGGGAAGTGGCGGTGCGGTCCCCTACGGCACTGCGTAGGATCCTACGGTCTTGGCTTGCATCCGTGCGTCGCTGCGGTCCGGTCCCAGGTCGACGGGCACGTGCACCTTCCGCCGACCACTGGCGACAACATCGATGTACTGTGGAGACCTCACGCCCCACGTGTTGAGCAATTCGCCGGTACGTCCACCCGGCCTCCCGCATGCCCACTATACGCCCTCGCTCAAAGTCCGTCAACTGCACATACGGTTCACGTCCACGCTGTCACGGCATGCTACCAGTGTTAAAGACTGCGATGGAGCTCCGTATGCCACGGCAAACTGGCTGACACTGACGGCGGCGGTGCACAAATGCTGCGCAGCTAGCGCCATTCGACGGCCAACACCGCGGTTCCTGGTGTGTCCGCTGTGCCGTGCGTGTGATCATTGGTTGTACAGCCCTCTCGCAGTGTCCGGAGCAAGTATGGTGGGTCTGACACACCGGTGTCAATGTGTTCTTTTTTCCATTTCCAGGAGTGTATTTGTATGGAGTGTAGCCATGCATGGAAGTGAAACATGGACGATAACCAGTTTGGACAAGAAGAGAATAGAAGCTTTCGAAATGTGGTGCTGCAGAATAATGCTGAAGATAAGGTGGGTAGATCACGTAACTAATGAGGAAGTATTGAATAGGATTGGGGAGAAGAGAAGTTTGTGGCACAACTTGACTAGAAGAAGGGATCGGTTGGTAGGACATGTTCTGAGGCATCAAGGGATCACCAATTTAGTATTGGAGGGCAGCGTGGAGGGTAAAAATCGTAGGGGGAGACCAAGACATGAATACACTAAGCAGATTCAGAAGGATGTAGGTTGCAGTAGGTACTGGGAGATGAAGAAGCTTGCACAGGATAGAATAGCATGGAGGGCTGCATCAAACCAGTCTCAGGACTGAAGACCACAACAACAACCGTGAAATTTCTGTAGTAGTTCTTCTAATGTCTGTGGTCGATCTGTTTCATTAATAATAATGTCATTAATGTGACGTGAATCAAGTACGAGGCGAAGTGAGCCATCTTTTTTCTTAACAATATGTAGCGGGTTTATGTACGGACTAACTGCTGGTTCAATAATACCTTGGTCAAGCATATCCTGCAATTCTTTTTTAACCTGTTCTCTATGAATATACGGAATAGGATAATGCTTAGCTTTAAATGTGTCGTGCTGTTTGACTTGAAATTCATATATAAAACCGGACATAGTACCAGGAATATTGTCGAAAACTGGAGCTTGCTGCAAAAGAATTTTGTGTAATTGCGTTCGTTCGTCGTCTGTATTTGCACTGCTCTCTTTAACCTTATCAGAAATCGTTTGCATTACGTCGTAGTCAGCTTCGTCTGGAGTATTATAGTTATGTTCGTACGTATCAGTGAACAATGTGGGATTACAGTCTATGTTACGTAACACGGAAATGACCTGTGTACAATTAATTGTTTGTTCTTCCGCAGATAAGGAGTGCTGAAATTCTAAAGCTAATTGTACATTTTCGTCCTTCAATATTAAATAAGAATTTTGAAAATCAACCACAGCATCGTGTTGTACCAGAAAGTTCGTGCCTAAAATAACGTCTGTTGTCAATAAGGGAACAATCCAAAAATTTGAGTGAAAAGTATGACCTCCAATACAAAATGATAAATGTGTCTGTAATTTAACATCTACTCCTTTACTCGATACTGCTCCTTTCACTTTCGTTTTGCCTAATGGTAATGTGGGATAAGTATTCTCTTTGTTGCACTCATTAAAAGTCTCATTTATAACTGACATAGGTGATCCGGAATCAATTACTGCTGAAAATTTTGATGAACCAATTTTAATTTCGATGACAGGATGTGAAATGGTTTTCTGAACAACTGGTCTTTCCTGTAAAAGAGTGTCTCTGATGTCAAACGTAATTACATTTTCGTGAACAACATTTTGCGTGTCAAAAGTAGTGCTTGTATTACTGGAAGATGCGACCTGTACAGTATCTAGTCAGATTCTATCTGACGTGTTATTATTATCAGGAGGATGTTGTGGCATTTCTACAATTTGAACAGTTCTGTTACTTCTTCCAGACGTGTTACGCTCTGGATGATACCTACTGTCGGGTTCATTCATGAGAATGTGTTCTTGCGGATGATTTTGCTGTTGGTAAGATCGACTGTTATATGTACGTTGATAATTGTGCTCGTCATTTTTACGTCTGTCATGATAGTAACTTCTATACGGTGCATTGCGATAGGAATTGAAATACTGTCTTCCCTGTACGTAGTTATTTCCTTGCTGCCGTGCGTTACTATTTGGTGGACCTGGGACTATACGTGCACGCGGCGAAACATTTAAGTTAGGTTGACCTTGTGCATTACATTGTTGGTTAGGTATGCTAACCGGCTGGTTTTCATGCTGTTGTGGTGGAAAACGTCTATTGTTACTAAAAGGTGGTTCCTGTTGCTGAAAATTTTGATGATATTGATAATGAGAAATTTGCCTGTTATTAAAGTTCTGGTGGTTGTCGTTCCGAAAGCGTCTGTTACCTTTCCTATTGAAATTACGCGTCTCATCATAATTTCTGTATGTTTGTTGACCTTGGTTATTATATGAAAAGTTTTTGTTTACAAAGGAATAATCAGATTGTTGTACTTCCAAGAGCTGTAACAGATCTCTGAATGCCGAAATATTTTCTTTTTGTTGACCTGTTAAAAGTGACTCTTTATGACCGTGGTAATTTAGAGATACATAATTGAATGAGTGCGGATTCACTGTACGGTTCACTTAGGTACTCGTTCTGTTGGACCATGTGCTCAAAAAATTGCGTGACACTGGAAAATTTGTGTTCTCATAATTTGGTAAGCTAATTAACTGATCTTTAATTCCGCTCTGTGTCGTCTTCGACCAATACGCAGATAGAAAGGCATTCTGAAACTCTTCTACTGAATAACATTGTCTCGCGATCGGCCTCATACGAGTTGCCGGTTCGCCTTCCAAAAAGCTGCAAATAAATTCAAGTTTGTGTGTTACGGGCCAAGTCGGTGGAAAAGCAAAGCAAAATTGTTGTATCCAATCTAGCGGGTGAATCTGTGTTCTGTCGTTTTTAAACACTTTAAACTTTCTCACTGACAGAAAATGTTTGTAATCGAAATTATCGTCTCTGTGTGATGGAACAGGTTCAGGATTGTAAGAGAATCTATTGAACTGTGGTTGTTCGGAATCTAAGTCCCGTACTCTCTGTAGATTACCCAAATTATACGCGTTGCGCGAGTCTGACAAATGTTCGCAAAGTGGCGTCTGCTGTGATGTGTTATTAACTGAAATATTTTTCATCTGTGTTACTTCTTGCTGTAAACTTGACAATTTTCTACGCAAGGTGTTATTAGACGAATCGATCTCATTAATCGTCTGCTGCAAATTTTGAAATTCAGGTGTTTGGTTAAATGAAACCGGTGAAGTATCGTCTGATTTACTGTCTTTACTTTCAATGACGTCAATACGACTGGCCAGTTCTTCACATTTCTCAGTCAGTATTTTAACCTGATCATCGGTTTTAGAATCAGACGCATTAATCTGTTTTTGCAAATTACGTGTAGTTTCGTTCAGTTTAACGTCAGCTTTGACGACATCGGAATCCTGTGTTAGTTCTAATTGTTCGAGTCTATCGGTCACTGTTTGAAAATCGGTTGTGTATGTGTCTGTTTTCGATTTAAGATCCGAAATTTCGTCACGTAATTCTGTGTTCAACTGTTTGATGGTATTAATTTCGTCGGACACTGTGGCAATATTGTTGTCTACATACGTTTTTGCCTTCGCAAACATTTTACGTTTATCTTCCTGTCTCTGAGCAGTTATTGTTTCCATTACTTGACGTTTTACTTTATTTTGATCCTCAATAAATTTGCGGAAACGCGTATCACTGTTTTGTATGTGAAGACTAAGACGTTCGTTAATCTGTGTGTTCTGTTGGTCGAATTTCGCATCTATCTTAGCATCCATTGTCCGCGAAAGTTCTGCAGTCATTGCTTTAAACTCGTCGCGCAATTGTGTAGCCTTTTCAGAGCATTGTTTAGCGACTCCGCTAATTTCATCTCTGAGTGTTTCTGTTGCAGCTGTTTGCAATTCCCTTAATTCCTGAGCAACAGACTTAATTTCTTCGCTACTTTTTTTGAACAAGCCTCGATTTCCTCGCGTAACTGTTCATTAGTGTCATGGCACTGCGCGGCAACGGCTCTAATTTGTTCACTTAGCTGTCTGGAATTGTTGTCTAATTTTTCATTTAACTGTCTGGAATTGTTGTCTAATTTTTCATTTAAGTGTTGTTTAAGATTTTCGTTATCTTGTTTGTTCTGTTCTCTAGGTTGTTTGTTATCTTCACTCTGTTGTCTGACCTGTTCACTAAGTTGTCTGAAATTTTGTTGCAAAAATGCCATAATCGGATCCGATAGAAAATTAGCATTTCTGTTCTCTGTGTTAATTAATGCTGGATCTGGAATTGTCTCATTTTCCGTAACCATTTGGTTATTCTGAGATTCACAAAAAGGTTTGTCAGTCGGATGTACACTGTCAGACATTATTTCGGAATTAAATAAATTCGTCGCACTTTCAGTACATTGTACGTTTTCATTATAAAAATTTCTCTTCACGATACTTGAATTTTCCAAACCGGGTGTGTTAACCTGGGCAGCGCTCATTACAATAGTGCGCCCCGCGTCATCAATTGTCGTCAAATTAACAGGGGAGACAATTGAGTTCGTTTGTTCATCAGTAAGATAAAAATCGTCATTAGTGGTTGGAACGCACTGATTGTCGGTGAACGCACGATTATCATTACACTGCGTGTCACAATTACTATCAGTCACGTTGTTTAAGTCGGTAAATTCATTCATAATACCTCGCGATACACTATTCATAGTCTTTCGTGGCATTTTTACAATAGTCAAAATTATTCACAAAACAAATAAGCACAATGCAAAAACACACAAATACAACAGAGCAACGAATTGCCGATGATCTGAGGAAAGAAAGTTACACAATTAGTAAAAGCGTTGCGCCAAATTCTAATTATATCTAAGCAAATAAGAGCAGATATCTGACTGTTTTTCAAAAGATTCTCAACGAAATACGATCCTGGACTGGGTGTCGCCAAGTGTAACCTCCCCACAAAAATTTGAAAGACAATATTTATTAGAAATGGAGTCAAGGCTAAGTGTAAGCTCCCCAGAGAAATTTAATGACAATGACAATTAAATAAAAAATAGCAGTCTGACCCAAGTATAAGCTCCCCACAAAAATGAAAGTCAATTCAGTGATAATAAAATCTCAGTCACAATAAAAATGCAAATTGACCGAAAATGTCGATCTTAGGCCCTGTTCACTAATTAAACTGAAATTCTTACCTTAGTAAAACTGTATCTGCTCTTATTTTGCGCCACAGCTTGGAGGAAATTCATTGCAAAAATTTTGAATTTTAGGGAAACTTTTCTTTAAGGAATAGCAAAGGAAATATTTCTTTCATTAAACGATTCTTGGTTAAAAAATTGCTTTGAAAACAAAATTATTATTGGGGCGATTCTTGCACAAATTAGTTACAGTTAATTTACATTAAAAATAATATACCTCGTCCTGAATCATGACCAGAGTGCGATGTCGACGCCCGCCGACTCGTCACACACACAACTGAACTCTCTCGCAGCTCGATCGCAACTACGTCATCTCGCACGCGTACTACTCTCCAACCGCTAACTCGCAACTGAACTGAACTCTCGCGCTACTGCCTCGCAACTGCACTAACTACATGCTCTCTGGTCAGAGATTCTGTGGCTCGCCATCGCTGCCCATGAAACGTACGCGTTTCACTACCACGTTAAAAGATTATGCCTCCCAACAACATACAGTCAGAACCGCCAAAACGATCATGTTCGATTGTGTTCCTGGATGGATTCCGTATCCTTAGAAGGTAAGTATTGGGAACACGTAATGCAACCAGGAGCACTGACGAACAAGATCGTTTTGATGGTCCATGTGTTACTGTGCATGGGTGTATTGATCTCCTAATCATTGAAAACGGTACGCTCACCGGTAAACGTTACTGACACTGTACTCCCTCCCCATGTGCGTCTTCTCAGGGGTGCATTCGGCCCTGACTTCATTTTTATGGATGATAGTGTCTGACCTCGTCGAACATTTAGGTGGAGGAGCTTTAGAAAAGAGGATATTCGGGGAATGGACCAGCATGCCCGTTCTCCTGACTGAAATCTGATGGAGCACGTGTGGAACGCGTTACGGAGATATATAGCAGCACGTGCGCATACACGAACGACTTTACAGTAATCGTCAACTGCACTGATGTAGGAATGAGATACTGGACAAATGAGCTCCTTACGAACGATGTGGACAGTCTGGAAACTCGTTGCAGTGGTGACCATACATCTTATTAAGAACCCTGTCCCACCTTTTGTAAGGTGATTATAACTAAAGCTAAGCTTTCAAAACGCTGTAGATGAGACTCCCGCTAAACCCACTGGGCAGAACAGGTGATCAGGATTGTGGAAAGGGCCAAATATGGTTGGGGTCACTTTCACCTTAAAATTGTAATTTATTGTAATTTAATAACACATTTACAACCAAAGCGGCACATAGCCAAACCTTTACAACTACGAATTTCAAAATGCAATTCTTTCACGGCTAAAGGCCTTCAGATAAGAAATCTTAAAAATCAACAAGATAAGAATGCAGTTAAAATAGCAAATAAAATAATTAAAATATGTGTATGGTCAGCTAGGCAGAAAGCTTCAAGGCAGAAGTGGATAGACAAATATAAACAAGATGCAATACAAACGGCTGAAGGCCCACAGTAAAATTTACAAATCTGATTTACACAATATTTCTTTCACTGTCAAAGCATTGGCTATCATAGATTATAAACAGACAATTGAACACCCGTGAGAAGCAAAGTAATGACAACGGCACTCAGAAGCCTCCAGGGGGGTCGGTCTGCCATCGTTCACTTAGGTGAGACAGGTGGTGAGCCCAACTACACTTGATCCATCGGTAATCCAACCATGGGACAGCCACGGACCGACCGACAAAACGACTTGCTAGCCACCAATCAGTACACGAGAACTCAAACACAAAATGTTTCGGACGTGATTATCCACAATGAAATATGTATCAAGCTGTCAAAACTACACACTATGTTGGACAGCGACAACAGGTGAGGAAAGGACGCTGCCTGAAATTGTGTTAGTGGCCAAGGCAGGCAACCGGAAAATCTAACGGCCATAACGCAGAAAATTCCGCTAGTACACTTGAATTTGAAATACGGTAATACAGTTAACTTCACCAAAAAGGAATACTGCATGAATTTACGTCAGTGGCCAGGGCAGATAACCAGAACACTAAAGGCAACAAGGCAGAAAATTCTGCTGGTGCACTTGAATTGTAGTGAACCAATAGTTAATTCTACCACACAGCGGCTCGATTTAACCACTACAAACACTCGGTGTTGCTTACAGGAGAACCTCAACAAAAGCGAGCCACCGAAACGAACCACACAACATGAATGGACGTGGCTTGGGTACTTGAAACCACTACTCAACTTTGACGTCCTGGGTCGGTGAACGACGAATCTCGTAGCGATCGTACAGCTCCACACACGCTCCGTCACTGCGCAGGGACTGCGAGCAGACCCAGCCGACTGCACCGCGTGGAGATAACTTCCCTGGTCCGCAGCAACCGACCTACTCCTCCAAAAATGCCGACAACATCTAAAATAGTCGTCAGTGGAAATAGCGCCAACTACACACACAACCTGACAAGCACTTGCACGAAGACCTGAACGATACCCAACAGTAACTAAGCACACACGAAGACAAATCGGGAGTCGATGCACACACTCACAACCGACTCATAAACGATCGGCAAGCCAAAACGCGTCGTCCGGTAGGACGACCGACCGACGATCCACCAAGACCGTGGCGGCAATGGTTGGGCGATCCACGTACATGCAGACCTCACCGCTCCAACCCGACTCCACTAGTGCCACACTGCAACTCCCTGACAAGCAGGCCCGGACTGCGCTCCAGACGCGTTCCAACCGACTGGCCGCCGTACTCGCGACCCCAAACTCTTAACGACAGACAACGACCGGGAAGTAATAGCAGTCGAGCAAAGATACTACGAGAGGGGATATATCGATACGCGCTTCTAGCGCCGGTCACGATCAGGCAAAGCATCAACTCAGTGAGAGTAGTAATTTAAATTAACAAAGTGAGATGGAAGTGCGTTAAAAACAGGGTGTAAAAGACATGGTGGCGGGAACACGAGCCACGCACGGCTCAGTAGAAATAACACCACTTGTCAGAATGACGTCAAATTGCAACGGAATATTATCGAAGAAGGGGGGAAACGTATGGCAGAAGAAAAAAAAATAGTGTGAAAATTGATCAATAGATGACTCTCTCTGTTTCAGGATACGTAAATGAAAACACCTTGTAACGCCGGAAATGCATATCCTCCTATTTTCATCTACTGTGCTATAAATTTTTTTTCCTTATTTTGTTACATAAAGATATGACATATCTGTGTCTTTATATATTGTAATTTTTTTACTATTTGTGTATATATATATACGCATTTATGTCGATGTAGAATTGGTTTGTTTTGTAAATATTATTTGTATTTTTACGCTGGGTCTGGCCTAGGGAAATCTATGCCGTCGAACGATTACATCGATAGGTCGTGTGGAGAACCAAAGTGTTTAGGATCTTTGGTAGGGTTAATTCTGCCGCATGGAGCGCGGGCAGGGAGAGTCTGACGGGAGTAGGGCGGTGGAGCAGGTGTGTTGTGTGACGCTTCCGTAAGTTGCCACGCTTCCGGGGTTTGGCAGGATGTAATTGCGCACGACTTGCTATGATACTTTCTGACACAATGTCGCGGACGGGTAGCATTAGCTGGTTCACATCAAGAGCCCGTTTCGCCCGGTGACCGTGTCGAGAAGAAGGCGCGCCAACATTCAGCTTCTGCAGCAGCGACGGCCGACAATGAGTGACTGTAGCCACCTTCCCGATCGACGACTGCAAACCTTCAATCAACCAACAAGGAAGACTAAAAGCACGTAAAATTTTAGATCTGTATGGCAGACCTCAGCTTTTCAAACTGCCCAATTTGCCTCTTTAAATTACAGCAACGTAGCATGAACCTTTGTTGCTCATTGTCCCAATTGCATTACCAACCAGGGTCCCTCCCTTTTCCGGAATGAACTCGAGTGTCGTTGAAATTCAAATGCCAGCATTAAAGTAATATAATTCAATTTCACTGCTTTAATTTCAAAGTTCAGTTAAAGTATTCATAGCTGGCTACAATATTTAGATTGTATATATGCATTAATCTTTCATTTTCAGTTATAATAGTAGTTGTCCATGGGACTGGCGACCGTAATTTTCCCCAAATCTCAAATATCTAATTAACGCCAATTAATTGTTAACGTAACGACCGCACATTTACTTTCTTTATTAACATTACCCCTTTTCAAAATTAATTTCCACTAATTTCATTTGAATTTTTCCTTTCATTTAGATGTAACCCTTTCCTCACTTAATACCGTCAAATTAACTTCGGTGACGATTGCTTTTCCCAAATTTCCATTAGGTGCACGCGGTTTAATTTTTCACTGTCACTAAGGTCGATAAATGAGGGGGAGGTTACAACCTGTCATGCGCACGACCGATGGAAGTTTGTATAAACACACCAGGTACACGGCTTTTCCTCCTTTCACCTCTGTGACGTTTGCCATAGCTGCCTCAATGCAAGATCGCGCTCTGCTTGAAGAGCTGTATTACAAGAATGATGACTCTGCACACGTCGCTCTGCAGAAGTTCACGACACTCAAAGGCTTGAAAGAAGGAGTTGGTCCGATGACTGCCATGGCTGATTGGCAGGTTGAAGTGCCTTCTGGATATCTCTAGAGGAGTACCCATTCCTGGTGAACACTGATCGTAAGTGTTCTATTTGTGTGGCCAAACTATCAGGATCTGACAGAGGATTAAGGTCACAGACAATCTAATCAACCGTGACTCGGGATACCAAGTAAGCACTGCCTGGAATCCAGCGCTTAAGCTTGTGAAAACTGAACGCAGGGCACTCAGGGATTGTACAAGAAATAGAAGTGGAGACCGAGAGAACAGCCATGAGACAAGGTGTCGGACATTAGAGCCCGGTTTGACACACCCCAGAGCATGAACTCGACTTCAGAAGACGGCCAGGCAGGGCGCGGACGGCGGTCGGAACACCGGCGACCAGAGGGGGGCCAATGTAGCCGCGTCTGGAGGGCGCGGACCGCAGACGGAACACACGACGCGGCGCGGACCGATTATGGAGCGCCCAGCACGAAACAGAAGTGGAAATCTTAGTAACAGTCATGAGACACAGTACCCAACACCTCAGATCGGGTCTGACACACTATGAAACGTCCCCTTAGAACAATTATACATGACTGTGCTTAAACTGACACACAGTATTTTTAGGGCAACGCAATCTGACTTTCAAAAATCCCTACAAAAGAATAGCCCTGACTAACATTAAGCTATACGTTTCACAAATCACTTACCTCACAAAAATCTTGGTTACTCGAACTACTACAATACAGCAAGCGCCACTACTGCCAGCTAAATAAAAGATTCAAACTACGGAAGGCACTAACTACTGATAGGCACAGTTAGCAAATGAAAGATGTTTTATAGAGAACAAACAATGTATTTACCTTAATAGTCATCAAAAGTCATAATATATATAGCTGCCTTACAAATTTCAAAATTCCGCCATTTCTCTCCCCACATCCACCACTGCTGGCGGCTCACCTCCAGATGCGCAACGCTACGCGCTGTTCACATCCAGCTGCCGCTGGCCAACACTACAATGGCAGACAACAATGCAAACTAGCCACAGACTCCACACAGCACAGCCAGTGATTTTCATACAGAGCGCTACGTAACGTTGCCAATAAGAAAACATAAACAGCCTACTTACATAGCCCCCATGCACCCCACAAGAAATTTTACAAATTGTTTTGGGAAGTGGCCAATATTGATTTGATAAAATTTTTCATATTACAATAACAAAGATAGCAAATGCACACACTTATAGATACAATGTTGGTCAAAAGCTAAAATTTTCTCACAGTCCATCATAAAGACAGTCCTGATCATTCATCACAGTAAAATTGCAGTGTTTTTCTCAAAGTCTGAGCAGTAAAAGGAAATGCACATGGAAGTAGCGGATTTCCATGCAGTCTTGAAGAAGTAGTGTTGTCCTTCCAACGGAAAGACAGTGCTGACTCTCGACATGCAGACAAGTAATAGGTCACAACAGAGCAAACCCACAGCAGAGTCATTCGAAGTTTTGAAGAATATTGATAGGCAAGTCATCACAGAGTAGACCCACTGTAGTCCTGGTAGAGATTACGGTATTGGTGGGCCACCAGAGGTGCAGACCCACTGCAGTCCTTGTGGAAATAATGGTATTGGTGGGTCATGAAAGATGCAGACCCACTGTAGTCCTGGTAGAGATGGCCAGGAGCCATCTGTTGTGACTGTGCCGGTGCACAATCACCATTGAAGAGTCTTGCGGATAATATAGCAAGTCCATAAACCACCACTTGTGCACTCACAAAAAAATTTGTTTGAAATGTCCTTAGAACCAGCAATGCTGTTATCCAGTCCCTTGCTGAATTATCAACACACGTGCAAGCACTAACAGTCCCAACTTCTCACATACTATGCATATATTATGACCAACAGAAACGTGTGCAGTGAAATGATACTTAATTTGAAGAACTGGTGTCTATACAATTATACATTTACAATATAAGAATACAATTACAAAGGTACAAAATACATCATTAAAGAACATAACAGCACAGATAACATTTGTAGTAACACAGACTTTACAAAAGAATAGAAATAAACATATACATCAGTGTTACAAGAAGTATGACATAAGTACATACATAAAGATCAGAATAACTTTTGAAACATCACCTTCACATATGCGCAACAAAACAGAATAAATAATGTCTAAATATCTTTACAAAGTAAATAACATATTATCAGAAAATTCTACAATGTAACTCTCATCAGATAAACACATAAAGACAAGAAGAACACAAATATATAAGAGTACACAAACACATAGCGGAATAACAGAAAGGGAAAGGACAGGGTTTGTATTACTGCAGTATCTTGCAAACAAAACTTTCTTTACTTCTTGGAGATCTCCCTTCGTTCTTAATTATTTCAAAAAGTGCTTTCTGTACTTTTTTTTGGACTTATGGCCACAGCAGTTGAGTCCCATAGTGCTCAGAGCCATTTGAACCATTTTTTGTACTTTTTTCGTAAAACGTCTCTTATATAGTCTACCCCTCTTAAACTAACTTAAATCTACTGAGCTCAGATGCTAAACTAAGGGACGAGGCAATGCAGCAGCACAAAACAATTAACGCAAACAGCAATGACAAAAAAAATGGAAATAGGCAAAGCAAGCAGCAGCAAACGCCATAACTTATATCTAAACATGACAAAGCTCAAGCAGAAAAAATATTACAGTAAAAATAGCCATATTTATTACCTATGTCACATCTTAACACTAGAGTGATGCATCACGAGAACTTACACTAGCAGATAAGTTACCAAATCGTAAAAAAATTATTTATGCAATTCCTGTGAAGGGAAATGTCTATTTATGTGCCCTCGTTTTCTTGGAAGTAGATCATAAATTTCTTATTGATTGGATCTGTAGGCATAAAATAACTATATTAGTACATGTATTAAATTTTATTTTAACCTATGCTGCAGTGCAGCTAGAAACTAGATATTAAACAAAATGAGTAAATAAACACATAAAGCAAGCCATATGGCATTTCTCTCAATTAGCAAGACACTAGCCGTGAAACGTTTCTCATCGTTTCATTAGGCATTTTAGTAAATACCAGAAATTAAGAGCTCCACAGTATGTTTTCAAGTTTGAGCGTGTCATATTTGCAATCCTTTCTACAAAGGAATTTCAATAGCGAGGCTAATGGCCTCCTTTTTTTTCTACCTGTGCCTCTGAAAGGCACATACTAATGGCTTTTTTTCCAGGCGACTGTCGCGCAACTGGGTGCCCACGACTCATTACGTGAAGGTGGTCACTTAACTTTCTTACTGAAATATTTACGACACCAGTTTGCATTACAGTGACAGTCTCATATAAAAAATTCCACAGGTCGAGAATTTGCGTTGAAAATGTGTAGAAACAAAATCCTATGAATATAACAGTGTCCAAAAAATTTTCGTCGGCATTGTAACACATTCGCGCATTTACACACATTTCATAACTCTTAAAGTACGATTCTTGGTTTTCAACATTCTTTTTCACAAGTCAGAGTCCCTAACCACAACTCATTATTCCTTACCTTATTACACATATACATATTCGTCGACACTTCTTCAATATTTCATCATAATAAATATGTAGCATAGTCAAATTCATCATATAGCACCAGCTTATTGATCATAAACTTACCGCAACAGCGTAATACACATCGTCATCATAACATCATAAAACCTCAGCCAAATCTCAAAATCGTCGTAGCTTCCTTCAATAATTTCAAAACCTAAAAAAATTCTCTGCTCATGTCAAAAGTGTCATCTACCTCAAACGTACTTAAAAAATCATGATCTCATAACAATTACATCATTCAAAGCTCTCATAGTATCACAATGGTTCCAAAAAAAATATGAACATTTCACAAAGTACAGACAAAATACAATTTCATAAGTGTGAAGTTATCCAACTGTGTAATTGCGTAAACATGTCACTGACGTAGTAAAATAAATGTTTGTCTCTCTCAGTTAAATGATCAGATAGCTGTGTAATTTATGTGTTAGAGAAATATGGTACCGATGTGTAAAGTTGTGTAAGCCAATACCATATTAGCTAGGGCTCCTTGTGCTTGCCAAACACATGGTACACAGAGTAGGCGTGTACCCCCTTGAGGATTAATGTAATTATACCCTCGGGTGTTACAGATTACAGCAATGGAATGAAATGTGTCACGGAAAACCTTTGTATCATTGTACTTCAAATATCTTTAAAAATAAATGTTTTAAGTACAAAATTAATCACTCAAATACGTGTGCTGTAGCGCTAAACTGTGCGTCTTGCTGTAAGATAATCTCTGTGGAAGTGTCATAGTTATCGTCTCCGAAAGCTAAGTACTGCAGAAGTCAATGTACTTACCTCATGATAAACAGAAGTAAAATGCTTTGCGTATAGATATCTTAGTTATTACGCTTATTGCCATGATGAAGAAAGTACTGTGCTGTAATTTATTGTTGTGCTACCGAAGAGCCTGTCTCATTGTAGCTATACCACAAAAGTTACTACTAAAACATGTTTTACTTTACAGAAGAATTCAGAAAAACTGTGCAGATATAAAACAAATACACCGCAAAAGCAACATTGTAAATTGTCACTCATTAGTAGCGTCGTGATAAAATCGTGTAGCTGTCACATAAACTAACCACTGTGTCATCTGGTATCTCACAGAAACTACTTTAAATCCAGAATGTATTTTCAAGTAAACCAAAATGTTGCATTAAAATCTCATTAATAGTAATGGTAAATGTTTTAAGTATGTAAGCCTTACAGTCGTTACGTAATCGTGCAACTAACAAGCAAGAATGTACACACACAATAACACTGTGACGTCTGTTCACTATAACAATGTATTCATAATTTCTGTTTAAATAAGTTCTCTTGGTTCTTGATTGGATATTTAACTTCAAACATTGTTGCATGGTAACAGTTTCTATGTCTAACAATGCACACTAGAAATGTGAAGTGAAACGTTTTATGGCAAAAACAAGGTTAAAAAGCAGATTGTCTCTCAATAAACGGTTTTACATATGACATGTGGTGTAAACCTTTACTCTTCCTAGTACGCAGAGTTTCAACTTCAACGCAAGTATCATGTTGTATACGTCGGATTCTGTAAGGTCCATTGTAAACTAGAAAGAATTTGTGACTCAAGTGTTTCTTCTTATGTGAGAATGAATGAGCTTTAATGAGAACTTTCTGACCAATATATAATTTCTTTGCATTTGATTTACCGTGTAGTTTTCTCCTTTTGTCTGCTGCAGATTTTATATTTTTAAGAGCCAAGTCAATTACGCCTTTGTGTCGAAGTTTACGTGTATTCGGGAAAGGTACAAGCTCTCTGATTCTGTTCTGTGGTTCTTCACTCTTCAGTGCGAGAGTAGGTGGTAAAGCAGTGGAGTCATGAGGCATTTCATTCAGCACGTTTTGAAATAAGTGTAAATATCTGTCCCAATGCTGATGCTTTCTGTGACAATAAAGTCTGCAAAGCTTATTGATTTCTTTCATAATCCGTTCGGAGGGGTTGCAATGTGGTGAGTACAATCAAATAAAAACAGGTTTGATTTTATGATTCCGAAGCATGCGTGACCAAACAGCAGATCTGAATTGCGGACCCTTATCTGAAATGACTTTAGCAACGTGGCCAACTTCACGTAAGAAATTTTTAACAAAGGCGTTAGATACAGACCGCCCAGTGGCTTTACGTAACGGAGTGAAAAAAACAAATTTTGAAGTAAGTTCAACAGCGACTAGAACATAGGAAAATCCATTCGATGTTCTAACAAGGGGTCCCAAGAGATCAACAGCAGCAAATTCTTTTAATTTAGAAGGAATGATAGGAAACAACGGAGCACGATGTGAGATAGTAGATGGTTTCGCCTTTTGACAAAGTTTACAAATAGACAAGACTCTTCGAATTCTCTTTTCCATATTGTTAAAATAACAAGTCGTTCGAAGAATATGATAATATTTTCGTGGACCAAAATGTGCGTATTTGAAATGAATGTACCAAATGAGCTTATTAACAAAATCGTCTGGAATGCAAAGTACCAATAGCTTGTCATCAACAGTGCAGTGTTGGAAGAGTATGTTGTTTCTAACCAGGTAATAATGCCGAATCTGAGTGTGTGTCTTTTCATGCCATTTACTTTTGATGTCTATCCAAATAGGATCTTTATCTTGTTCATGAGCAATGTCCTTTAAAGCTGTGGTGATGAAGTTTTCAAAGGCGACTTTCTGAATGTAAAGCATACTGAAATTTTTCTCGAGGTTGCCTTCTGTGTTACTTTTCTCAAGCCCAGCTGGTGCGCGTGACAGTGCGTCCGCAACAATGTTCTCCTTGCCGGGAATGTAGACTATTGTGAAGCGGAATTCTTGCAGAAACAATGCCCAACGTTTTAACCTGTCATGATTTAATTTTGAAGACATAAGAAATTGTAATGCACGATGATCACTGTATACTTTTACGTGCTTACCAGAAAGAAAGAAACGGAATTTGTTAAATGCCCAAACGTTAGCTAAAGCTTCTAATTCAGTAACGGAATAATTTTTTTCAGATTTTGTTAGCACTCCTCTAGCAAAAGCAATGGTTTTCTGAACGGTAGGGTCATTTTCTATTGCTTATTGAAATAAATGGGCACCAAGACCGACTTTACAAGAATCCGTGCTAAGGCAGAAATCTTGTGACAGATCTGGATGAGCTAGTATTGGCGCGTTAAGTTGCGATTCTTTCAAAGAATTGAATTCCAACTGTGCTGGTTCGTCCCAGTTCCAAATAGTATTTTTTCCAGTGAGAGAACAAAGTTTTGGTGTAACTAGAATTTGCATATTCAGAAAACGACGGTAAAAATTTACGAGACCTAGAAAACTGCGGACTTGTTTTTTTGTGGATGGAACTGGAATGGCTCTGATTGCTTCTAACTTCTCAGGATCCGGCTGAATGCCTTCAGAAGAAATAATATGTCCCAAAAACTTCACCTTTGTCCTACCGAATTCAGACTTTTCCAAGTTAACTGTAATTCCAGATTCTGCAAAAAAATACGTAACAAACTGTCGAGGATGCGATTATGTTGTTCCCATGAGGCTTCTGCTATCAGAATATCGTCCACATATAAGGTGATGTGACGTTTTAAGAACTCAGGTAATATGGAATTTAGCCCGCGAATGAATGCTGCCGAAGAAATGTTCAAACCAAAAGGAAGTTTCCGAAACTGATAACAAACGCCGAAACAAAGAAAAGTTGTGTATTTTCTACATTCTGGATGAAGTTCGATCTGATAAAAGCTGGATCTGAGATCAATAGAAGACAACACTTTTACACCATTAAAATTTTGAAGAAGTTCTTCCAACGTTTGCGGCCTGTCTGTTTCAGGAATGATGATAGTATTGATTTGTCTCGAATCTAAGACAAGCCTGATCGATCCATTTTTCTTCTCAACAACATGTAATGGATTGTTGTATGAGCTTACTGCAGGCTCAATAATGCCCTCGTCAAGCATAGATTGTATTTCTGTTCTAACACGGTCCCTATAATGTGCTGGAATTACGTATGGTCTAACACAAAATTTAGTATGCTCACGAACACGAAATTGGTATTGAAATCCCTTGATTGTTCCTATTTTGTGAGTAAAAACTGTGGAATGTGCTTGTAAAATCTCAAAAAGGTCTTGCCTATCAGTGTCATTACAATTCTCAATTGTTTGAATTTTATTCTGAATTAACTCATTAGTTTCAAATATGCTGTCGATATCATCCCTGTCAGTACCTGCAGAGTGATTGTTAGTGTCTAGTTCCGTAGAAAATTCCGAACTGTTGTCTAACAGAAGGTAAAGCCGATTAATTTCCTCGTCATGGTTTGAGAGCCAATCTTCAAATTTCAAAGCTATTGACTTACCCTCATTCTCTAAACTTATTTCAGCATCGTAAAAGTTTAAGATTGCTTTGTATTCATTCAAAAAGTCTACTCCCAGTATAATTTCCGTCGACAATTATGGAACAATAAGAAAATTCATAGAGAAGCTGTGGCTTTGACAAAAGAATTTTAAATTGGTTTGTTGGCGTATATCTACACTTTTTCCAATGATTGCACCTTGTAATTTAATCTTACGTAATGGAAGTGTGGGGCAATCGTTCGATTTGTAGCATTTGCTAAAAGCTGTTTCACTAATTACTGAAATGGGACTGCCAGAGTCAAGTACTGCCGTAAATGTTACGTCATTTACAGTAATGTGAAACACAGGATATGCAATGTTGTTATGTTTTACGTCGTGTTCCTGGAGTAAGATGTCCCTAATGTTTTCCATTTTTACGTAATTACTAGCTACGGCAGCTGCATCGTCAGTTTCATAAGTACGTTTTGTGGCTGCCAGCGGTATGAGTCATTGCCTATTGTCTCTTTGTTGGCTCACGTCGTTATTGGGATTTGGAGACCTAACTTCTACAAATTCACGTTGTCGAGAGGGCCCTGCTCAGTTTGAATCCCGCCAGTTCTGATGCAATTGAGGTCTGTCGTTACGATGATATCGTCTGTCGTCATGTCGGTAGATTCCATAGTTTCTTTCTTGTCGGTCACGTGGTGGAGAATTTCTCCCTGAATCGTAACTGCGCGCTGGACCGTTACGTCTAAAGTTATTCTGTCTCCCTTGATAATAATTATTTTGGTTCCCATATTGTCTGTTTCTCTGATCGTCTCTGTGATAGTCACTACCGCGGAGAGGTGGTCTTTCCCTGTAATTATTACTACTCTGCCAACGGTTGTCATACGGGTGGTGTCTGTTTTGGTCACGATTTGTGTTGTGAGAATAGCCTTGTCGTGTCCAGTTATTATTTCTTTCATCGCGGAATTGCGACGGATGTGACCTGTAATTGTTGTGATCGTGTTTTCGCGTTCCGCAATTGTCAGTGTCAATTTCTAATTCTTGTAAGATCCCCTGAAAAGCTTCAATGTCGCCTTTGCAACGTCCTGCCAAAATAATATATCGTAAATGTTCAGGTAATTTGATTAAGCAAATGCGGATGAGTACTGAGGGGCTGTATGGGTTTGACAGGTACTGATTCTTGTGCAACATGTCATCAAAATATTTCACAAGACTGGAAAATTCAGGTTTTTCGAAATGTTTCATCATTATGATGCTATGTTTTACTAGGTCTTGTGTAGCTTGAGACCAATATGCTGAGAGGAAGGCATGGTAAAATTCTCCTTCACTGTGACAATCGTGAATGACCGATCGCATTCTTACAACTGGTTCATTCTCTAAACAGCCACACATAAATTCTAATCTGTGCTCTAATGACCAGTTGGGAGGAAAACAATGAGAGAATTGATGGAGCCACGCTTGTGGATGAATGTCGTTGCCAGAATTCTTAAATGTTTAAAATTTACGTGTAGTAATGAACAGCTTATAGTCAAAATCATCATGTCGGCGAGTCGCATGTCGGTCATTGTTACGTCGTTTCGGCGGTTCCATTTCAAAATTCGGTGCACCTTGCCAATTTCTTTCATAATTTCCGAAATGCGCTGTGTTATTATTTTGTGGCTGTTCCGTATTTCTATGTCCCTCTTCCCGTATTGGGGCGCGAGTATCCTCTGAAATACGTAATTATTGTATTACCTGTGTCAGCTGATCTTGTACTTCCCGGATTTCTCTTTGGTGTTGCGTATTAATTTGATTCTGATTTTGTTTGAATTTCCTAATTTGTTCGCACTCTTCTGTGTCATTAAAGACTACCGGTTTTGTGTCATTCAGATTATCATCTACTTTCGTAGATAAATTATTTAGCTGATCCCGAAGTTCAACTACTTTCTCTGATAATGAACTAATTTCCTCCATGTGTCTTTCTGAACCAATTTTCAGAGTATCTACTGTGTCCTTTAAGTTTTCCTGAGTTTTTGCAAGTTGCGTAACCGAATCGGTAGATGCAACTGAGTCAATTTTGGCTTGCAAGATCTCATGATTTTCATGAACAATAGTTTGCAGTTCTTTTATGGCTGCTTCGTGATTCTGTAATGCATTTTCATGACGCGAAAAAATAGGTTGGAAATGCTCACAAATTTGTGTTTTTACGTCATTACAGACTTTTTGACATTTCGATTCAATGTTATGTAACTCAGTAGTTAAATCTTCACGTGTTTGTTCAAGCGTGGTGTCTAACTTCCGAAGATTTTGTTCCATTGTGTCTAACTTTTGAAGCTTTTGCTGTGTTTGTCTCTGATTTTGTTCCACTATGTCTAACTTTTGAAGATTTTGTTCCATTGTGTCTAACTGTTGCTGTGTTTGTCTCAGGTGTTGTTCCATTGTGTCTAACTTGTGAAGATTTTGTTCCATTGTGTCTAACTTTTGAAGCTTTTGTCCCATTTGTTGCATTAATTTTAATAACAATGCACTGGTGTCTGAAACATGTTCCTGATTGCTATTCGACAATGAATTTGAACCGGCAATATTCGCATTTTGAAAAGAAGGAAATGTGTCTTGACTTATTTGAGAAAACGGCGAGGATGCAAAACCTGAATCTACAGTATTTGCAGGATTGTGTCCTGTTATTTCGGATTCCTGAGGCAAGCTGTTGCCGACCGATCGATCGATAATGCTTCCCTGTTCACTAATTGTTTCACTGCCTACACCATTATTTGCAGCCCGCTCCATTTCCCTATGCACAATTATCAAATTACTACTTAGAACATTAGGTAATTCATTACACGGTGGCGCTAACACACTGCTTTCGTATTCACTGTCATTTCTCAGTTTACTTTGGAGCCTAGTATTACGTTTTTCACACACCATTATTGTCACAATATTTCATACGACAACACAGAAAAGCACAATTTGAAGAGAAAAATAAGAAAACACATTAACATAGCACTGAAAATAATATCTAGTTAATCGCAAGCGCAGCTGCGAAATACTTGGTGCAAATCTACATGCATGCCACAACTGTTTTACTGTACAAGAATGAAAAACTACAACTACAAAGGAAATTCTCTCTACAGTTACGCGCTAGCAATAAACAAAGGCGGCACTAATTGCACAAACTACAAGAAAGAAATCAGAAGATTCCAGTGAGGTATCCTAGGCTAAGGGCCGACACGTGAAACGTCCCCTTTGAACAATTATATATGACTGTGCTTAAACTGACACACAGTATTTTTAGGGCAACGCAATCTGACTTTCAAAAATCCCTACAAAAGAATGGTCCTGACTAGCATTAAGCTATACGTTTCACAAATCACTTACCTCACAAAAATCTTGGTTACTCGAACTACTGCAATACAGCAAGCGCCACTACCGCCAGCTAAATAAAAGATTCAAAGTACGGACGGCACTAACTACTGATAGGCACAGTTAGCAAATGAAAGATTTTTTATAGAGAACAAACAATGTATTGACCTTAATAGTCATCAAAAGTCATAATATATATTGCAGTTCATGACATCCAGTCTTACAAATTTCAAAATTCCGCCATTTCTCTCCACACATCCACCACTGCTGGCGGCTCACCTCCAACTGCACAACGCTACGCGCTGTTCACATCCAGCTGCCGCTGCCCTACACTACAATGGCAGACAACAATGCAAACTAGCCACAGACTCCACACAGCACAGCCAGTGATTTTCATACAGAGCGCTACGTAACGTTGCCAATAAGAAAACATAAACAGCCTACTTACAACACCTCAGATGACGAGCACAACCGCTGAGGACGGCCAAAACGGGCGCGGACGGCAGTCGGAACATTCGACTCGGCGCGGACCGATTAGGGAACGCCCAGCTCCTTCCAGACATAAGTACTGGACTCGATCGGTCCAAGGACCAGCCTCAGGTAGCACCTGAAGAAGACAACGAGGCACGCTGTTGAAATATCGTACGAGAACGACTCGAACATCCGGCTGGATTCCCGAATATCCAAGTTGTCAACAGATCGCCGGGAAAGCATGAAGAATTACAGCATTCAGTTAGTTTGTAAGTGTTTCAGCTTTTTCCCTTATTTCTCCACACAGCTTATGGGTAATGATATGATGTTACCAGAGACGCGTTTTATGGTGTTTATGGATTTCTGATTGACGCCGACCTGACATTTGTTATGAGTTTTGTTTGGGTTTACTCTAATGAGCTATAGCGGCTTGAGACTCTCTACACATTTAGACTTGTAGCTAACAATTCTTTCATCGCCTTCTGTTTCTCCGTTACTTGCTATTCTGAGCAGTATTGTTTACTCCATGATTACTTTATAATATTATGCCAGTTAACAACTTCTTTTTCACTCACAATCGTTGCCCCTTTGGTGTCCAAATGTGTTACTTCTGTAGTAGGCTTATACTTTGGTTTTTTGTTGGACTCCGCACAATTACTTATCTTTCAGCTTTATCCATATCTGCAATACCTACAGCGATACAACTTGCTATGTATCAGATCCTATTTGGATGGGTTCGTCGTTTTATAGATAGGTCGTTAGTGTGATAGTTTATACTCCTAGGGAAATAGTATGACGTCGGCAGATTTTGGAGGGCTCCCTTTAGTTAATTTGGATTTGAGGTCGTTCTTTGTTCCACTGTTGTTCAAATGGCTCTGAGCACTATGGGACTTAACTTCTGAGGTCATCAGTCCTGTAGAACTTACAACTACTAAGACCTAACTAACCTAAGGACATCACAAACATCCATGCCCGAGGCAGGATTCGAACCTGCGACTGTAGCGGTCACGCGGTTCCAGACTGAAGCGCCTAGAACCGCTCGGTCACTCCGGCCAGCTCCACTGTTGTAACGGTGTTTGAGTGATGTAAGGGACACCAAGTCATAACTTTTTACTTCCATCTGGTATATAACAATTTCTGTCAAGGTATTTTTTTCAGTATTCTTCGCGTTTTCTTCGGTTCCATTCTGCCGTTGGGTTTTGCGACAGGCTGTATTTTTGGTGCTGTGATAACTAGTAGTGATGATACTGTAGATATGAAAATTACTGTGACTTCATAGATTATAGTACGACATCTTTGAATGAGGGTCCTCATATGTACTATGGTTTTTGTGTTTTTCTCATGTGTAAGAACTACATATTAACAAGCATTGTTCGGCGAAGCTTCTGACTGTATATTGTCAGTTTTTGTCTTTTTAAGTTTTTCCATGGTCTATTATAAACCTCTGATGTTAAAAGAGTTTCATGACTAACAAGTATGTACTTTAATGAAAAAAAATTATTATGTAAAAATAAATGGATGAAAATGTGGAAGAAATGGCTTTAAATATTTTTGTTATTTACTCTTTCAGTACGAACTTTGTTGTAGAACCCCTTTTTTTACGTGTGGTAATAAAAATTCATTTATACAGAATTAAGCACATTTAAAATTACGTGAACTTTAACAAGTCTCTCATGCTGATAAATTCAAACTAACTGATTAATAACATTTATGACTTTCAAAATTATTTAAATTAATTTTTTTTACGTATTTCGGCCTTGGCACACATTTTCTAGATGCAGTGGGTTTTTAAATATTTACTGAATTCTTTCCCGGCGTTAGCTATGGAACACAAGACTGTCTCTGTTAGCATACAATGGTTAAATATTGCCAAGCCGACCTGTACGTTTAATCATCATTGACAAAACACACTTCACTATACGTTTAAGTTATTTGCTTTAGAAACTGAAAGAACCAACAGATTAACAACTTTAACGTTAATTATCCGCCTATGAATGCACAAATGTAAAACCAGTAATAAATTCAGTCAGCCTCAGGATCGCTGTAAAAGAAAAATATTTCGTAATTCACTGCTAATTTTACATGCTCCCGATTTACGGGTTTGGTTAATTTTATAGCGGAACAATTTTTTAAATGTGCCGCCGCTGCAAATCGTTCGGTCGCGGCACAGCCCAGCAACAGCAACGATAATCGCTAAAAGTGCTGAAAATTCTTTAAAGAAATATTATAGATGACATGGACAAGCTGATTTACATTAGTAATACACAATTTTGATAAATTATAATGCATTTAGACCACAACAATAATTAAAATTACACACCTTTATAATTTCTCCTCTAATGGCGGCTAAAGATAGATACAGACAAAAGAAGTCTAATCATTCATATAATGCTACGTCACAGGTTCCTCTCTCTCTCAGCTCTCGGGGAAGACGACAAAGAATGCACATTATGTATTCCTATTTATACTATTGCTGATTGTGAATGTCTCTTTGTAATCTTACAACATTATTTTCCTCTGTGGCTGTGTTTTACATTTTTTTCATCGCAGATATTAACATATTTCGTAATTACATTATGAGTATAGAAATATTACAATCTTAAATACATCGAGAATATTATTACAGAAAACATTTCAATAATAACCAACGTCCTTTATACAAAATTAAATAATATTTTTTGTTAAACAATTACAGTATATACGAATTGCTTCATAGCGGCGTATATAGTACAAATAAATTTTAGTTTATTAATAGTGTGTGTGCTGCCAGGGAACGTTACAGTACACATATTTTATTGTGTTGTGCTGTATGTACACAGGGATTTGTCCTAACGCCGCTGCTTGTATTTTGTAGTTTTAAGTATTTTTATATCTCTTTCTGTAAAGCTTGCTGTGGTACAACCTGATATACACTAGATGTATACTCTTCTTACTATGCAGGGGCCTGAAGATGGCATTATGGTTGTAGCGAAAATAAAATAGAATAACTTCTCAATTGCACGGTTGTTTGGCGAATTTCTTTTTTAATAGCTGAGCACAATGTCGTTCAGTCTCTCCTCCACTGCAGTGACTGAACCCATATACAGGGTGAATATCGGCCAAATCCCATCCACAATGCTGCTGAGTATCACGGTTACGTTCAACTAACACTGCCGGAAAAACATAGCTGAGACTAAACATAGCAGTACTGAACGAAAACTTGAAGAGGGCGAAGATAAATCAGTTATCACTATTGTCAATAGCAAGTAATGTAAGTGTACAGAAAATTTTTGTCTTATTTAATGTAATTAACATAATATCTGCGGTTTGTGATTTAGCAGCTCTAGGCTATTACACAGTAAACTGCCATGTCCAACAACCAGAGCGCATATATGTTTTGCCTCTGCACCTTTTCACATACTATGTAAAACATTACAAGTGCTAATAGTTGTGTGCAGAGATTAGTTTAATTAGTAATTAAGTTTCCTAGTGCTTCTCTAGCGGCAAATGCTTTTTTTCCTAACTTTTCAAACGGATCATCTGGTGCTGACTTGGTAACAAATCGAAAACGGCTGTGATACGTGGTATAATATGTAAAAGCGCTGACTTTTTGTCTGTTGTTACTTTGACATGTACACACTTCACCGTGCTGGTTGTTTCTTCTGTGCGTTGAAGTGTCTCCTCAGAAGCACGTCACAAACTTTACGACCTGATTTTTTCTGCACGGTCGTAACTGTACCACTAGAAGGTAAGTGGGCTACGCCTGTCAGTGTAGGCTAACCGTTTTGTGTCCACGTGTAATGGAGATACTAATCATCTAAAAACCTAAGACTTGTCATGGCACAATTATATTTCTGCAAATGACGTAAATACTGCTGCAATGTTGTCCAGTACAACGCTTTCAGTCGCAGACAGAAATGTCTAGACTTATATTTATTAAACCTTGTAAATAAGTGTGATGTCTGTTCCATTGGAAGTGTCCGACTGAACACACACACACACACACACATAACGCACTCATTATATATAGGGTGTTTCATAAAGGACTTCACAACTTGAAAAATTCATACAAACTTATTGAAAGAAGATATAGAGATGGGTGTAGTGTTATTTTGTTGGGAAACACATCAAGTTATTTTACCTTAAACAAAAGATGTTGCACCTGGCTTGCGTTGGTTATCCTGCACACATTCCATCGGAAGTCAATTTCTTCCGAAACTCGCTGTAGCATTGCAAGTGTAATTTGCTCAGTGGCGGCGTAAGTTCTTGCTCTTTGCCAAACAGTTGTGCGTGGGATTTGAGGTCCTCCTGGTCGACTTCTCAGGGCTGTTGGCAAAACGCTGTCTCATTCATTCAACGACGTTGTCATATGTGCTTTGACGACCTGATGATTTCCCGTGTATACCGAGTCATTGGCGGGTACATATGGGGGAGGGGGGGGGGGGCGCACGGCGCGTCCCCTGCCCCCCTCTTGCGAGCCTCACGCATTGCCACCCGCGCCGCCCCGCCAGTCAACCTGCACGCTATTCGTCCGTTTCTTTCGTCAGTGGACTCGACTGAATCGAGTTGTCGAGTAGTTGTACCTTCCTATGTAACACGCGCGTCCGCGACATCGTATTTATACGTTTCTGTCTGGCACATGGATAGCTAATACATATGTAGGAGAAAAGTCGCGGCTATTCTAGTGATCTCGATGCGTAATCTGTCTGGCATTCGTTCGAGAAAATGTTCTACTGTTTTCCTGTACGAGAACCTTCGATAGGTAGCGTTATAAATGCGGACTATAAGCCGAATAGGAAGCTAGTTTACATTCAGAAGCAGAAATATTAAGACTGAAAAATGAATAAGTAAAAAGTGCGAGTTGTACCAAGTGCAAGTGCGGAGATTAGTGAAGAGTGAGAGTGATCAGGTGATTGTGTAGTATTAATAACGATGAGTGTTCTTCGTCTTAGAGGCAGACAAAGACACAGGGAAACCTGCTATCATAATGATGATGCTACCACATATTGGAAAAGAACTGTTTTTATTCCCACACTGGGCCATGTTACGAATGACATGAGAGAACGTTTTGCTAAAGAAAATATTTATCATTTAAAATCAACATACTTTTGCCCTCAGAGCTATTGAAACATGGTGGTAATGATCTGGCACATAAATTGAACCAGTGCTTAACTGAGGTACTGTTCTTTGAAGAAGAATCACTCTTTGTGATTAAGAAGAGGCTAATGGGAGAGATTGTTCAATACAAGCAAACGAGCATAAACGCCCTTAATGATCGTGATTCTGTTATGCAAAAGTTATCTGTTTGTCCTAGGTATGACTATTCTAATTTGCACACGCTGTAAAAAATTTGCTTATCTACCTGCATCTACTGCTACAGTAGAAATAAGTTTTCCAACACTGTGGCGTACAAAGACATGCCTGAGGTCGACAATGAAGGAGAATCGACTTAATGGCTTACCTCTGTTGAACACTCACCCAGACATTGATTGTCCTATTGACGATCTAATTAACCAATTTGCCTGGAAGGTTAGACACATACAATTCATCATTTAAGGAAGAGATCCACAATTGCAACTTTTTTGTATCATAAGATGTCATTGTCTTTTATATGTGGATAAGGAGTTTAAGTAAAACCTTTTTCGTGTGAGTTGATTATTTTTTATTACGATACAAGTAAAGGTAGGTCAAGATGTCTTTAGCGCACCCATATTGAGGTTTTTCTGTATCTGCCACTGTACCGAGCACCCTGTTTTTACTAAACATTTATGCCACTCATAAACTGTAGACCTACGTGGTGGATCTTTAGCGTACTTCGTACTCAAATTACGTTGAACTGTTGGCGTCGATTTCGATTCTTCAAACCGAAACACACAGCTAGCACGCTTTGGTCCAGTGTACGCAGCCATCTTTAACGAAAATACAACTGGCGCACGTTACAGGGCGATTCAGCACTAGCAAACTACGCGAGACAAAACTTGATGTGTTACCCTACAAATTGACCAAATTGACACTACAATCACCTCTGTAGGTACTGTTGTTGTTGTGGTCTTCAGTCCTGAGACTGGTTTGATGCAGCTCTCCATGCTACTCTATCCTGTGCAAGCTCCTTCATCTCCCAGTACCTACTGCAATCTACATCCTTCTGAATCTGCTTAGTGTATTCCCTCTACGATTTTTACCCTCCACACTGCCCTCCAATGCTAAATTTGTGATCCCTTGATGCCACAGAACATGTCCTACCAACCGATCCCTTCTTCTAGTCAAGTTGTGCCACAAACTTCTCTTCTGCCCAATCCTATTCAATACCTCCTCATTAGTTACGTGATCTATCCACCTAATCTTCAACATTCTTCCGTAGCGCCACATTTCGAAAGCTTCTATTCTCTTCTTGTCCAAACTATTTATCGTCCATGTTTCACTTCCATACATGGCTACACTCCATACAAATACTTTCAGAAACTACTTCCTGACACTTATATATATACTCGATGTTAACGAATTTCTCTTCTTCAGAAACGCTTTCCTCGCCATTGCCAGTCTACATTTTATATCCTCTCTAGTTCGACCATCATCAGTTATTTTGCTCCCCAAATAGCAAAACTCCTTTACTACTTCAAGTGTCTCATTTCCTAATCTAATTCCGTCAGCATCACCCGACTTAATTCGACTACATTCCATTATCCTCGTTTTGCTGTAGGTACTATGAATTAATTTATATGAATTTTCAAAGTTGTAAAGTCCTTATATATATATATATATATATATATATATATATATATATATATATATATATATATATATATATACTCCTGGAAATTGAAATAAGAACACCGTGAATTCATTGTCCCAGGAAGGGGAAACTTTATTGACACATTCCTGGGGTCAGATACATCACATGATCACACTGACAGAAGCACAGGCACATAGACACAGGCAACAGAGCATGCACAATGTCGGCACTAGTACAGTGTATATCCACCTTTCGCAGCAATGTAGGCTGCTATTCTCCCATGGAGACGATCGTAGAGATGCTGGATGTAGTCCTGTGGAACGGCTTGCCATGCCATTTCCACCTGGCGCCTCAGTTGGACCAGCGTTCGTGCTGGACGTGCAGACCGCGCGAGACGACGCTTCATCCAGTCACAAACATGCTCAATGGGGGACAGATTCGGAGATCTTGCTGGCCAGGGTAGTTGACTGACACCTTCTAGAGCACGTTGGGTGGCACGGGATACATGCGGACGTGCATTGTCCTGTTGGAACAGCGAGTTCCCTTGCCGGTCTAGGAATGGTAGAACGATGGGTTCGATGACGGTTTGGATGTACCGTGCACTATTCAGTGTCCCCTCGACGATCACCAGTGGTGTACGGCCAGTGTAGGAGATCGCTTCCCACACCATGATGCCGGGTGTTGGCCCTGTGTGCCTCGGTCGTATGCAGTCCTGATTGTGGCGCTCACCTGCACGGCGCCAAACACGCATACGACCATCATTGGCACCAAGGCAGAAGCGACTCTCATTGCTGAAGACGACACGTCTCCATTCGTCCCTCCATTCATGCCTGTCGCGACACCACTGGAGGCGGGCTGCACGATGTTGGGGCGTGAGCGGAAGACGGCCTAACGGTGTGCGGGACCGTAGCCCAGCTTCATGGAGACGGTTGCGAATGGTCCTCGCCGATACCCCAGAAGCAACAGTGTCCCTAATTTGCTGGGAAGTGGCGGTGCGGTCCCCTACGGCACTGCGTAGGAGCCTACGGTCTTGGCGTGCATCCGTGCGTCGCTGCGGTCCGGTCCCAGGTCGACGGGCACGTGCACCTTCCGCCGACCACTGGCGACAACATCGATGTACTGTGGAGACCTCACGCCCCACGTGTTGAGCAATTCGGCGGTACATCCACCCGGCCTCCCGCATGCCCACTATACGCCCTCGCTCAAAGTCCGTCAGCTGCACATACGGTTCACGTCCACGCTGTCGCGGCATGCTACCAGTGTTAAAGACTGCGATGGAGCTCCGTATGCCACGGCAAACTGGCTGACACTGACGGCGGCGGTGCACAAATGCTGCGCAGCTAGCGCCATTCGACGGCCAACACCGCGGTTCCTGGTGTGTCCGCCGTGCCGTGCGTGTGATCATTGCTTGTACAGCCCTCTCGCAGTGTCCGGAGCAAGTATGGTGGGTCTGACACACCGGTGTCAATGTGTTCTTTTTTCCATTTCCAGGAGTGTATATATATAGGCAGTGACACACACACACACGCAAACACACACATTGTCACCATATATATATATATATATATATATATATATATATATATATATATACTGCCTTTATAACTTCCATGCAGATGCAAAACATGGTGGAAGCCTCTTGTGGGAATACAGAGTTGAGAATCTAGATCGGACGGGGAGTGCGTCCTGATTGTCGAGGCTGTCAAGGCAACCGCTAGCGCTACTCGGGAGATACGGATTCGAGACCTGGTCCGGCAGATATTTTCAACGAATTTTCAACGAATTATTTCGTGCCAGACAAGGTCCCGTAAGCTCATCCTCAAAACAGTGTTTTGTATATTCGAGCATTTTCGTAGAGAAACTGTGCCTTTGGCTGATATGCATGTTTACTGTCGTTAGCTACACAGAGGTCGACGCATCTCCATCTTGCGGAGCGTCACGGGTTCATCGTGTTGTCTGAGGGAGCAGTAGTGCACCGTCGTCTTAAAGCCCAAATATTTGGTGTAGAATATTTCTGAAACACTTATGCAGTAGACAGACACATTAGCGAAAAAATGAGTAGAGATTGCAGAAAATAACAGCTTAAAATGCTGTAGGATAATGAGGTGCGCTATACCATATAATTCAAAGTTAAAACTAAGTAATGGTTAATCATAGAACGAAGGCTTTGATGGTCGGTATTTGCGTGATTGCTGGTATTGGTTTTAAGGGCGTACGCAGCGTCTGATCACGTCCGGCACCGACCTTCCATGGATACTGGGAAACAGTTCACGTTGATTAGCTTGTTAGAGACTGCAGCTGCTTTCTGAGTCGTTAAAGTCTCTGATAATGTCTTCAGCACTGGAAGACGAAACCACAGACAGAGTATTATACCTTGGACCACGGCCTTATTCCCATAACACAAATATCAGCAATTACATGCTACGCTTAACTTAAAGTTTGATCACATGAGAATTGTGGCGTCACGTAGGTGTACGAAATCAAATAAAAGCAATTAAATATTGATTAATTTACAAACTGTAAGGTAAGCAGTTATGTAGTGCGAGTAGATAGTCGGAAACAGAAAGGCGTGTGAGTGAATTTAATTTATCTGCATTGTAAGTCACGAAAATTTACTAGAAAGGTTCCAAATCCGAACGCGCATTTCCCATTTTTAGTTCATTATACTGGATAATTAATAAAAGAACATGGGATAAGTTTATTACATACCAATATAAATATCTGCTGCAGCAAATAATCACACTTTCGTATCCCGTAAACAAAGATCAAGTAGACGCGCAAATACGATTGCTCTGAGCACTATAGGACTCAACATCTGAGGTCATCAGTTCCCTAGAACGTAGAACTACTTAAACCTAGCCAACCTAAGGACATCACACACATCCATGCCCGAGGCAGGATTCGAACCTGCGACCGTAGCAGTCGTGCGGTTCCAGGCTGAAGCGCCTAGAACCGCTCGGCCACACGGGCCGGCGCAAATACAATCACCGAGAGCAAATCCACCTGTTGTAGGTTACATGACAACTTAAGTTCGTAACCCGTACTCAAGAAATTATTCAAACTCAATATAATTTTTAAAGTTTTTCAGTTGTGCCTTGCTCGTGGGCCGTACAGCGAGTCAGCAGTTACACCCTCCTAACACTGGCAGTAGAAAAGATTACTGACGATAGATCCTGCGCTCTCTACCTTCACCGTTTTGTACTCTTCGTGACGTCACAACTACTTAATATATGTTACATATTCAAATCATACTATCATTCAAGTTTACATAAATATATTTGATTCCAGAACACACAGAGAATTATTACAGTCACTTTGCGACTTCTCATTGAAATATTGACACATTATTAATCAAGTTATTAATAAAGTTTTCCGGGCGGGAAGGAGCGCCTGGTCCCCGGCACGAATCCGCCCGGCGGATTTGTGTCGAGGTCCGGTGAACCGGCCAGTCTGTGGATGGTTTTTAGGCGGTTTTCCATCTGCCTCGGCGAATGCGGTCTGGTTCCCCTTATTCCGCCTCAGTTACACTATGTCGGCGATTGCTGCGCAAACAAGTTCTCCACGTACGCGTACACCACCATTACTCTACCACGCAAACATAGGGGATACACTCGTCTGGTGTGACGTTCCCTGGGGGGTCCACCGGGGGCCGAACCGCACAATAGCCCTGGGTTCAGTGTGGGGCGGTGGAGGGGTGAAGTGGACTGCGATAGTCGTCTTGGGGTTGTGGACCATTGCGGCTGTGGCGGGGACGGGGCCTCTCCGTCGTTTCTAGGTCCCCGGTTAACATACAATACAATATTAAAAAAGTTCGCGAATGCATGCTACATCCGCCAAGGCAACATGTTAAAACTTTTGAAGCATTACAAATACTTATGAATACAAAGATTGTGTTTGCTCATACTTTAGAATATTACATGACGAATCTAGGATATTCATGCTGCCTTCATAATACTCTACAGATACACGTACACTGAGGTGTCAAAAAACTGTGGCCTGGTCAGGGGAGTCCCGATCTCATTTGGTAAGAGCTGATGGTAGGGTTCGAATGTGGCGCAGACCACACGAAGACATGGGTCGAAGTGGCAACAAGGCACTGTTCAAGCTGGTGGTGGTCACGTAATGGTGTGGGCTGTGTTTACATGAAATGGACTGATCATTTGCACCCATTCATGGACATCATGTTCCCAACAACGGTGAAATTGTTGTGGATAACAATACGCCATGTCACTGGGGTACAACTGATCGCGATTCGTTTGAATAACTGAACAACTCTAGCGAATTATTTGCCACCAAGATTGCCCGACTTTGTAAGTAGGCTGTTTAGGTTTTTTTATTGGTAACGCCACCTCTGTATGAAAATCACTGGCTGTGCTGTGTGCAGTCTGTGGCTGCTTTGCATTGTTGTAATACTCGCCATTGTAGTGTTGGGCAGCTGGGCTGTTAACAGCGCGTAGCGTTGCGCAGATGGAGGTGAGCCGCCACCAGTGGTGGATGTGGGGAGAGAGATGGCGGAGTTTTGAAATTTGTCATGAACTGCTATATTTATAAATGATGATATCAAGGTAAATACATTGTTTGTTCTCTATTAATATCTTTCATTTGCTAACTATCCCTATCAGTAGTTAGTGCCTTCCATAGTTTGAATCTTTTATTTTGCTAGCAATAGTGGCGCTTGCTGTATTGCAGTAGTGGGAGTAATGAAGATTTTTGTGAGGTAAGTGATTTAGTGATTTGTGAAAGGTATAGTTTAATATCACTCAGGGCCATTCTTTTCTAGAGATTATTGAAAGTCAGATTGCGTTGCGCTAAAAATATTGTGTGTCAGGTTAAGGACAGTCCTGTATAAATTTTTCAAAGGGGACGTTTCAACTTGAATACCATCTAACATTCATGGGAAATAATCGAGAAGTCAGTTCGGACCCAAGATCCTGCACCAGTAGCATTTTCGCTATTACTAACAGCTATAAGAGCAGCATGCAGGGAACTTCCAACGACTTGTTGAGTCCATGCAACTTGTGTTGCTGCACTGCGAGAAAATTTACAGTAATACCGCAATTTGCTTATCAAAATAGTACTGAAGAAGACTTTGACTCTGTGTTTATCTGCGACGGCCTTGATCGCCAGTCAGTTTTGCAGTGCTGCGGCACTCGTTGTTTGTGGCATAAAAGCGAGCAGTTGAGTTTTGTGAGAAGGAGGTTTGGTATTTGTGAATCTGAGAGATATTATCTGGAATACCTTATTATGGAGATGAAGCCTTATTTGTGAACATATGTTATTGATTCCACTGATAGAGAAGACTTTTTGGAGAAATTTTTCAAGGTAACCAATGCATGCGCAAGAATGAAATGTTCGTTTTTCAAAACTATTAACTGAATGTAATCTTTGTTTCTCAGATAACTAATAACATTCATGACCAGCATTAATTTGACCTCTTTATTTTCAGAACAAAACGAGTGGGTTGCGAAACTTTAATGCCAACGACACGTTTCACCCTTTAGTGGCATCATCAGGTTGTGTAAAAGTAACTGGATATGTGGTCCATCAGCAATAAAACCACACATAACACAAAATAAACACCAAGGTTTTCATTATATCACAAACAACGCAGTTGGTTGGAATGTCTGTAATTTTTTTAATGAGATAATTCCGCAATTTTTAGTGTCTTCTTATGTTGTACGAGTTTTTTCGACAATATTCAGAGTTTAATTTTTCAGGAATGACTTTCTTTGAAGTAAAACCCTTTTCCATCATTCTTAGTAAAGTTTTGAAAATTTTATCGTGTGTGCATTGCACCTAATGCCACACGAAGCAACAGATTGTTTCTGACAACCAAGCAACAAATTTTGTAGTGAGCTGTTCACTTTTCTTTAGTTACATTTGCTGATTTCCATTTGCTTTCGAGAACGTCAGTACAACAGACACAAAACTACACGTTTAGTATGAGGTAAACCAGAATTATTTTGGGGGACTGATGACCTTAGCTGTTTAGTCTCCCTTAAACATCCCAACAACCACCACCACCACCACCACCAGAATTATTTCAGGCCGATCTCACTTTGAATTCCTGTGAGCAAACAGTACATAGTCAGAATTTTCAGCTGTTCTGCTTATTAAGTAGATTAATGTACAGTGAACTGTGTAGGAAATAGAAATATATTTTCTACCGAATCGAGGAGTATTTCATTCCGTGGACATTTCAAGTCCAACTTTGCACTTCATGTTTCATAACGTACTCCGGTATTGAGTTACAGTTAAATAGTTTTCACTAAGTACAGTATTAGTTTCTTTTGGGATTTAATTAGGTTTATTTTCATTATTTCAAATTCTGCATTTCACTTACATTTGAGCGTTGTTTCACGATATTGTTCACATGCGCAACACAGGGCCAATCAAGAGTCAGTATTGCTCAGCAGTTGAGTAAAATATCTGAAACACACTTTACATGAGGATAATTTTCAGTATTTTTATTTACAGATATATTATTATAGAAAGCTTACAAGTTTTACAACAGTAGGAAGTCAAGAGGTATAAGGGTATTTCTCGCACACCCTGTAGGATAAAAGAGACTTTACGTCTTGGTGATTGTGCATACCTAAGGCCACATACCTACTGTATGTACGTAGACAACATTTGTTTACAAACAAGACAACACAACACACACCAGCAACATTTGCGCTCTTGTGAATATATAGGGTGGCCCAGAGGTACAAACAAACACAGCAGGGGAAAGGAATTACGATACGAACCTGACTACAGCAGATGTTGAAAGTGACCACCATTCATATTTTAGCGCTTTTGGGTTCTGGTCAGCACGTTGCTGAAGGTGAACCGAAGCTGGACTGCTGGAATTGCTACAATGTCATTCGAAATGTTCTGCTGTAGTTCTTGAAGACTATGAGGGTTGTTGCGATACATCTTATACTTGAACGCTCGGTACACAAAGTAATTGCACACCGTTTCATCAGGTGATTTGGGTGGCCAGCTATGGCAGCGACGCGACTGACCTCTGCCAACAACTCCGTCAGGCGTGAAGATTGTGTAATGTGCTCAAAAGTTCGGCCGTCTGTAAGGGCAATAACTGTAGGTATTTACCTCGTCCGTTAATGCTGCCACAAATGGTTTCAAAACGTTGGCAATTTAAAGCGACGAAGACAGAGTCTGATGAAAGAAGATGGAACCAATAATGCTGCACACCAAACCCCAACCTTCTGATCACGCAGTGGTGTTTCGTGGAAGTTATGCGAATTTTCTGCTGCCCAAAATCCGTGATTCTGTGAGGAAATGGATGGAAGCTGGAATACCTTGGAGTGGAGGCGTAACAGCTCAGTTGAAACCAGGCGCCATCAGACACTGTAACAGCGAAAATTCGGATATAATACCTTCTGCCCCATCCAACATTTTCGCCTTTAAATATCCGTTGATAACTTGTACTTCTGATTCTGAAGCTGTAAGCTGTTTTACCGTAACTAAATTTAGTAGGTGATCGGTGTAATAGTATATTTATTTCTGACTGTATATAATTGATTGTAATTATAATGAAAATATTGTAAATTGCTGGGTAATAGCCAAGTGAACTTTATTTAAATGTATCGATAGTAACGATACAGTAGCTGCACCGTTGTTTATCTTTACGTATGGAGAGTCTCTGTCACGTAGCGAGCAGAGAGGAGGCATAGCAGTTTGAGTGATGAAAGAGTGCGGAAGTGTTTGTTGGTCGCTCCCTCAGACGCGGTGAGCAGTTATGTTCGCGCCAATGTAAACGCGCCTCATTCGTTTACCCGCGAGTGTTGTGCGCACGGCAGGAATGGACAGGCGGAGGAAGCTGCAATTCCAACTATTCCCTGTCCCACAATTATCCGTGGCTCTGGAGACGACTCGGGGTTCTTTTCATCGAACAGCCGCAGCAACAAGAACGGCATCTCAGAATTGTCGTCGCCTACATTCTTCGTCGTCTGCACAGCTACTACATCGTAAGACTGTTATGTGAAAACTTATAAACTTCCAGAATGAGATTTTCACTCTGCAGCGGAGTGTGCGCTGATATGAAACTTCCTGGCAGATTAAAACTGTGTGCCCGACCGAGACTCGAACTCGGGACCTTTGCCTTTCGCGGGCAAGTGCTCTACCAACTGAGCTACCGAAGCACGACTCACGCCCGGTACTCACAGCTCTACTTCTGCCAGTACCTCGTCTCCTACCTTACAAACTTTACAGAAGCTCTCCTGCGAACCTTGCAGAACTAGCACTCCTGAAAGAAAGGATATTGCGGAGACATGGCTTAGCCACAGCCTGGGGGATGTTTCCAGAATGAGATTTTCACTCTGCAACGAAGTGTGCGCTGATATGAAACTTCCTGGCAGATTAAAACTGTGTGCCCGACCGAGACTCGAACTCGGGACCTTTGCCTTTCGCGGGCAAGTGCTCTACCAACTGAGCTACCGAAGCACGACTCACGCCCGTTACTCACAGCTCTACTTCAGCCAGTACCTCGTCTCCTACCTTCCAAACTTTACAGAAGCTCTCCTGCGAACCTTGCAGAACTAGCACTCCTGAAAGAAAGGATATTGCGGAGACATGGCTTAGCCACAGCCTGGGGGATGTTTCCAGAATGAGATTTTCACTCTGCAGCGGAGTGTGCGCTGATATGAAACTTCCTGGCAGATTAAAACTGTGTGCCCGACCGAGACTCGAACTCGGGACCTTTGCCTTTCGCGGGCAAGTGCTCTACCAACTGAGCTACCGAAGCACGACTCACGCCCGGTACTCACAGCTCTACTTCTGCCAGTACCTCGTCTCCCACCTTCCAAACTTTACAGAAGCTCTCCTGCGAATCTTGCAGAACTAGCACTCCTGAAAGAAAGGATAATGCGGAGGCATGGCTTAGCCACAGCCTGGGGGATGTTTCCAGAATGAGATTTTCACTCTGCAGCGGAGTGTGCGCTGATATGAAACTTCCTGGCAGACTAAAACTGTGTGCCCGACCGAGACTCGAACTCTGGACCTTTGCCTTTCGCGGGCAAGTGCTCTACCAACTGAGCTACCGAAGCACGACTCACGCCCGGTACTCACAGCTCTACTTCTGCCAGTACCTCGTCTCCTACCTTCCAAACTTTACAGAAGCTCTCCTGCGAACCTTGCAGAACTAGCACTCCTGAAAGAAAGGATATTGCGGAGACATGGCTTAGCCACAGCCTGGGGGATGTTTCCAGAATGAGATTTTCACTCTGCAGCGGAGTGTGCGCTGATATGAAAATTCCTGGCAGATTAAAACTGTGTGCCCGACCGAGACTCGAACTCGGGACCTTTGCCTTTCGCGGGCAAGTGCTCTACCAACTGAGCTACCAAAGCACGACTCACGCACGGTACTCACAGCTCTACTTCTGCCAGTACCTCGTCTCCTACCTTCCAAACTTTACAGAAGCTCTCCTGCGAACCTTGCACAACTAGCACTCCTGAAAGAAAGGATATTGCGGAGACATGGCTTAGCCACAGCCTGGGGGATATTCGCAGAATGAGATTTTCACTCTGCAGCGGAGTGTGCGCTGATATGAAACTTCCTGGCAGATTAAAACTGTGTGCCCGACCGAGACTCGAACTCGGGACCTTTGCCTTTCGCGGGCAAGTGCTCAACCAACTGAGCTACCGAAGCACGACTCACGCTCGGTACTCACAGCTCTACTTCTGCCAGTACCTCGTCTCCTACCTTCCAAACTTTACAGAAGTTCTCCTGCGAACCTTGCAGAACTAGCACTCCTGAAAGAAAGGATATTGCGGAGACATGGCTTAGCCACAGCCTGGGGGATGTTTCCAGAATGAGATTTTCACTCTTCAGCGGAGTGTGCGCTGATATGAAACTTCCTGGCCGACTAAAACTGTGTGCCCGACCGAGGCTCGAACTCGGGACCTTTGCCTTTCGCGGGCAAGTGCTCAACCAACTGAGCTACCGAAGCACGTCTCACGCCCGGTACTCACAGCTCTACTTCTGCCAGTACCTCGTCTCCTACCTTCCAAACTTTACAGACGCTCTCCTGCGAACCTTGCAGAACTAGCACTCCTGAAAGAAAGGATATTGCGGAGACATGGCTTAGCCACAGCCTGGGGGATGTTTCCAGAATGAGATTTTCACTCTGCAGCGGAGTGTGCGCTGATATGAAACTTCCTGGCAGATTAAAACTGTGTGCCCGACCGAGACTCGAACTCGGGACCTTTGCCTTTCGCGGGCAAGTGCTCTACCAACTGAGCTACCGAAGCACGACTCACGCACGGTACTCACAGCTCCACTTCTGCCAGTACCTTGTCTCCTACCTTCCAAACTTTACAGAAGCTCTCCTGCGAACCTTGCAGAACTAGCACTCCTGAAAGAAAGGATATTGCGGAGACATGGCTTAGCCACAGCCTGGGGGATGTTTCCAGAAAGAGATTTTCACTCTGCAGCGGAGTGTGCGCTGATGTGAAACTTCCTGGCAGATTAAAACTGTGTGCCCGACCGAGACTCGAACTCGGGACCTTTGCCTTTCGCGGGCAAGTGCGCTACCAACTTATAAACTTACTTAGGCAATCCCTAGCAACATTTCCTTCACAGAGTATGGCTAAGCTGAATAATAACCTGCAACAGTTAAAACTTGTAGGGCACCTGGGTTGTAATTGTCTTGAGACATTATTACCGTGCCGGGCCCCTTTTCCTTTCCATGCTATCGCGGAGTGTCGTAAGAACATGAAAATTGATTAATTATTTACTACCAGTTTTGTGTGTTTCCTAGTGACCAGTTTCAGCCTAAATCTTCTGCCTCAGTAACTGTTCATTCTTGTAGTGCGTGACAGATGCTACTTGAAGTAAAGCAAAATTTCACTGGCAAACTAATAGCTAAAGATACAGCGCAAATTAAGAGTGCGCAGTTTCATTTATTCTGTGTTTAGCTTAGCGGGTGACTTCTGCAGGCTGTATGTATTTTATTGTTGTCGTTTTAAAAGTAAAAACAATTTCTCATTTGCTTAAAGTAAATTCACTTCAATCTTTCAATAATCAATTGCTTGCCTTTTTCTAAATTTTGCATTACCCTACCCTGAGGTTACTGAAAGCTAAGAGTTTAAGTTAAGCTACTCGTTTATTTACCCAGAAATTTCATTTAACGTTACTTTCCAAATTTAGTGCTCCAGAATGAGTAACTGCAAACTCAGTGCTTTCTGATTCGTGTATTTTCTCGTGAACTGTTGTGCTGTGGAAAAGTTTGAAATCTACTACCAGTCTATTAGTAATCGAAATATGTTCGTCCATGTGCTCTTACATGATCTATGTATATCTTGTCCAAGTCGAATGAATCTGACCTGCTCAGGCAGACCTGGAACATGAGGTCGAGCAGCGGCTCTGCTGATGTAGGAATATTTTCTGTCCTTAGGATGATTCTGCCTGTCTGCTCAGTTACTGGAAAACTGAGATAATGTCTCTTTGGATGGAACAATCTATCTTCCGCTGCACTGTCTGCAGTATCTCTATTTTCTCTAGTCTACTTAAAAGTAAGTTAAATTCTAAATTATCATAATTGGTGCAGGTTTCTGTTGTGGTTTCTGCGGTGGTATTAGACGGATTGTGGCTTGGTGTTGGCCGCTGATTGAGAGGCATTTTACGATCGCTTTGGGATGTCACACGGTTACACTTCATTTCGTCACAGGACTCTTCAATGCTTTTTGCCTTCACAGGGTTTTCACTGATGATGGTGCTTGCTGGTGTGGTGTCGGCGATGGTGGTGATTTGTGGGGGATTGACTGTATGTGTCATATTGTCTTTGTTGATGTTTGGAGTGGTGGTTGGTTCTAGACGCACATTGACATCGTTGCAAATGTCAGATGTGTCTCCCTCAGATTTGTCCTCATCTAATTTGTCTACTGTTATAAGTCTGGGGCCGGTAGTTCTGAGTTTTGTATTGGTTTGTGGCCTGATTGTTTCAGTGTGTATTGGTTCAGGCTCTACGTATCTGTCTATTCCTTGTTCCTTTTTCTCGGGGTGAAGAGTGCCTCCCGAATCAAGTTTGACCGATTTGATACGGTTCACATTTACGTGTGTCGTAGTGTTTCGCATGAGGTGATGATTCCGGTTTGTGTTCATCTTGTGCATGTGTGATACTGAAGGTGATAAGCCGATCTCTTTCGACAGGCGTTGGGTTGATTTGGTAAGAAAAAATGGTTCAAATGGCTCTCAGCACTATGGGACTTAACATCTGTGGTCATCAGTCCCCTAGAACTTAGAACTAATTAAACCTAACTAACTTAAGGACATCACACACATACATGCCCGAGGCAGGATTCGACCCTGCTACCGTAGCGGTCGCGCGGTTCCAGACTGTAGCCCCTAGAACCGCTCGGCCACAACGGCCGGCTGATTTGGTAAGACTCTGAACCATTTTCTAGTGAACTGCTGCCACATATTCTTGCGTGCAGGGAAGTTTCGGAATGTTTTTTGACTTGTTCAAAGTAGATCCTGTCTGACGTCATTTTTGGACGATGCGTTGCATGGCACTCTTTCCCGGCATTTCGACATCATTAAACTTTCAAGAAACAACTGAACACAGAGCTTCCACAACTTTATTGTCACATAACTTTTCCCACAACGAACACATGCTGCTCCATTGTGAGTATCATCGTCTTCTTTGCACTGCTCTACTCCACTCACACTGACGTAGCGTGCACTACGCTCTGAACCAGTGTCTATCACGTGGCGGGCTTAGACATGATGTGCGCGTTACGGGTGCGATTATATGCATACATTAAAGTCCAACCGCATTCACCAATCCGGGCCACTTTTATTTACCTCGCCCTGTAGTTTCAGTGGAATACAGATACAAAAGGGAACGGGAATAAGGCATCAAACGAAATGCTGTACAGCGTGCGATTGAGCTCGCTAGTCTCTGATACAAAAATATTCAGAAAGTAGACCTAACACCCCCTGATCAGTTGAGTCCGGGTTCAGCCAGTTAATACACTCCTGGAAATTGAAATAAGAACACCGTGAATTCATTGTCCCAGGAAGGGGAAACTTTATTGACACATTCCTGGGGTCAGATACATCACATGATCACACTGACAGAAGCACAGGCACATAGACACAGGCAACAGAGCATGCACAATGTCGGCACTAGTACAGTGTATATCCACCTTTCGCAGCAATGCAGGCTGCTATGCTCCCATGGAGACGATCGTAGAGATGCTGGATGTAGTCCTGTGGAACGGCTTGCCATGCCATTTCCACCTGGCGCCTCAGTTGGACCAGCGTTCGTGCTGGACGTGCAGACCGCGTGAGACGACGCTTCATCCAGTCCCAAACATGCTCAATGGGGGACAGATCCGGAGATCTTGCTGGCCAGGGTAGTTGACTTACACCTTCTAGAGCACGTTGGGTGGCACAGGATACATGCGGACGTGCATTGTCCTGTTGGAACAGCAAGTTCCCTTGCCGGTCTAGGAATGGTAGAACGATGGGTTCGATGACGGTTTGGATGTACCGTGCACTATTCAGTGTCCCCTCGACGATCATCAGTGGTGTACGGCCAGTGTAGGAGATCGCTCCCCACACCATGATGCCGGGTGTTGGCCCTGTGTGCCTCGGTCGTATGCAGTCCTGATCGTGGCGCTCACCTGCACGGCGCCAAACACGCATACGACCATCATTGGCACCAAGGCAGAAACGACTCTCATCGCTGAAGACGACACGTCTCCATTCGTCCCTCCATGCACGCCTGTCGCGACACCACTGGAGGCGGGCTGCACGATGTTGGGGCGTGAGCGGAAGACGGCCTAACGGTGTGCGGGACCGTAGCCCAGCTTCATGGAGACGGTTGCGAATGGTCCTCGCCGATACCCCAGGAGCAACAGTGTCCCTAATTTGCTGGGAAGTGGCAGTGCGGTCCCCTACGGCACTGCGTAGGATCCTACGGTCTTGGCGTGCATCCGTGCGTCGCTGCGGTCCGGTCCCAGGTCGACGGGCACGTGCACCTTCCGCCGACCACTGGCGACAACATCGATGTACTGTGGAGACCTCACGCCCCCACGTGTCGAGCAATTCGGCGGTACGTCCACCCGGCCTCCCGCATGCCCACTATACGCCCTCGCTCAAAGTCCGTCAACTGCACATACGGTTCACGTCCACGCTGTCGCGGCATGCTACCAGTGTTAAAGACTGCGATGGAGCTCCGTATGCCACGGCAAACTGGCTGACACTGACGGCGGCGGTGCACAAATGCTGCGCAGCTGGCGCCATTCGACGGCCAACACCGCGGTTCCTGGTGTGTCCGCTGTGCCGTGCGTGTGATCATTGCTTGTACAGCCCTCTCGCAGTGTCCGGAGCAAGTATGGTGGGTCTGACACACCGGTGTCAATGTGTTCTTTTTTCCATTTCCAGGAGTGTATTTCCAGCTAAGCCTGAAACTGAAGTCATGTGAATGACGTCATCCTGCCCTGGATCACGTTGATAGGCGGTCGAAAAACGATGTTTGCCGGTGTGTCGGTTTTGTAAGTGCTTACACGTGGCTGAGTGGTGGAATTGGTAGGCTCCGGGCCCGCCCGGCGTGTATCGGCGTAGCGAGCGGGAAGCTGCGGGACCTCGTCAACGCCATGGCGGCTTTGCAGCGCGCGTCACCTCAACAATGGGCGAATGAGCCGTATCGACAGAGGGGGTCACAGTCAGTGATGCGGGTGGGTGGTGGCGAGGGTGAAAGGGGTGGGGATTGGGCGTGGGGGCAGGGGGGGGGTGGCAAATCCAATTTCCGAACGGGCGGTGGTTAACAAAATAAGTGGTTAGGGCCGCGTCGGTGGCTGGCAGGCGCTTGATTAAATTTTATTTGCTTCCGAACCACTAACTTAGCAGTAATTGCTAATTATTTTAACAATTCCGCTAAAGCATTCATAACGTCATTATAGGGCGTCTGTTTGAGCTCCACAGCACACTCTAGAATAACGTGATCACGTAATAAATGCGTATTAATTTTAGCAGTTTCACGTAAACAATGAAAGTAGCGCAATTAGTTCTCCAAGCCCTGTAAGGAGCTGCCGTTTGTAAGCAGCGTTGTGATATTTTGAGGGATCGACAGTCCCACAGACGTACAATTCAGATATGTGGAAACAAGCAGTCTTGGTTGCAGTGTTCACGTTTGAGTAGTTATTTCACGGTGACGCGTTTCACCTTTATTTAGGCATCTTTGGATTGACTATGGATGAACACACGGGATACCGTGCATGAAATACAGAAGCAGGGAGATGCCCTTTGTCAAGGCCTTATAAACATTGCACGGTGTTCTTATTACGGCATGTGGCGCAGTACAAAGCAAACCAAACGGGATCAGGCCTACAGCAAAGCTTTGCATACAACCGGAATGTGCACTACACCTCCAGAGTATTTCAAATGGCTCTGAGCACTACGGGACTCAACTGCTGAGGTCATTAGTCCCCTAGAACTTAGAACTAGTTAAACCTAACTAACCTAAGGACATCACAAACATCCATGCCCGAGGCAGGATTCGAACCTGCGACCGTAGCGGTCTTGCGGTTCCAGACTGCAGCGCCTTTAACCGCACGGCCACTTCGGCCGGCTCCAGAGTATTTATAATGTATGATTTTACTGTAGGTGTGATCCTGTTTGGTTTGCATTGGACTACGCTACGCAATGCAGTTGCGACTGACAGAGATGCACGTGAGTGCCTCACACAGAGAGCAAGCATCACAACGTGCCCTCAGGGGTACAACACCAAGAATCGCCTCTCCGCTTTTGGCGTAATCAATGTGTGGTTCTTTTTTTCATCGTTTCTTTTTTTGTCAGGGTTCTTTATTATGATAATATACAGTCAATTCACCAACAATTGTTGCAGCACCACAACCACTGTATCCTTTACACCACACCACATAATTAGCTTCATCTTGATCCATCCTACGACGCCCACGATTCTTCAGGACGAAAGGCATTGTAAAGCAAAAACATGACGAACCAATATCCGCATTAAAAACTTCACCAATACTAAAAGTGCGGTAACTAATGGCATCACCGTTATTCAGACTTTCAAGGCCACCAATACTCTCAATACCTCCACAACGAACAATAGCCACGGTAAGCCATCCAGTACCATGACTAAATTTATCGTCCTTTACTGTTGAAAATTCATAATAGCACCTGCAAGAGCACAGCGACCATCAAGGACAGTATGAAAAGCATTGCCTTTCACCTTCAATTCATTTTTCTCTTTGCCCCCGGAAGTGATTTTAATTTTGTCAATAGCCTTGCAAGCAGTGCCGCAGCGTTTTTAAGCTTTAACAACGGGATATTCTATGCTCGGCATCCAATGTAGCCGTCGCTAGCCAATCCGAAGGTGCCTAAATTAATGTCAAACGCGTCATTGGTAAATAATAATAAAAATTTTAACACTGCAGTCAAGACAGCTTGTTTCTTCCTCTTACACATACTGGTTGTTGAGCCAACCCCATTATGAACTGGTTAAAGGTACACATTTTAGAAGTCAAAAGTTTCGAAAACAATTGTGATGATGAGGTAAATACTCCGAGTAGCGTAGGGGAAGTAGCAGGAGACCCGCACCGCTGTACTAGACAATGTCCTAGTGGAAGTGATTTGCCATCATGCCTTCTTCCGACTGTAATGGGGATGAATGATGACGATGCAGACGACACAACTATACCCAGTCATCTCGATGCAGGAAAAATCCCTGACCGCGCCGGGAATCGAACCCGGGAAGCAAGAACATTACCGCAAGACGACAAGCAGCGGACAAAACAATTGTAACATATAGCAGAAGAAACACTTTTCTTATGCACATACAGGACGATATTCCTGTGCACATTGAAAATCAAATTACATATAGTATATAATGCTAAAAGGAATTCCTCACTTTTGCCAACCTCTTCATTTCAGGGTGCCAGTACACCCAACCCCTTCAATTATTTGTTGGACATATAACAAGTTTCGTCTTCCCTTACAGTTTCTACGCTCTACAGCTCCGTCTAATACGGTGAAAGTTACTCCAGATATGCTATCATTCTTGTCAGTATCTTAAACATGTTCTTTTCTTCGTCAATTCTGTAGAAACCCAGTTCACTCCTTATCCGACCACCTAATTTTCAACATCCTTCTGTAGCACCACCTCATCCGAAACACTTCAATTCACGTCTGTTCTGTCATAGAACGCAGTGCTTCAAATGCACGTGCACAGAAGTTTATTCCTAGCACTGAGCTCGATGTTTGCTACTAACTGACTTCTCTAGGCCAAGATTGCCCTCACGGACTGTACTAACTTGATCTTTATGTTCTCTTTTCTTCGTCTGTCAGGTTTTGCTTAAAGCGTAGCAGATTTGCTTCACTTCGTCTACTTCGTGATACCGAATTTTGAAGTTAAATTTATCGCCAATGTCTTTTCTGCTACTCCTCATTACTTCCATTTTTCTTCACATTACCCTGAATTCACATTCTGCAATCATGAGTCTGTTAATTCCATACCAAGCATCCTCCAATTCTTCCTCTCGCTTTCACTGAGACAGCAGTGACATTATTGAATCTTATCACTGACATCATTTCACAATGAATTCAATCTTTCTTTTGTTTGCGATAGAGCTTCTTCATTATATTAAAATTACATCCAATTACATCAACATCATACGTCCTTTTTAATTCGAGCATATCATTCTTGATCATCCACTATGATTCTGCAGCCTTTGTTCTTGTACATATCGGAAGTTTCGCATCTACCCCTATTACTTACTCCTATTTTTCTCATAAATTAGAACATCTTGCACCATTTCACTGGGGAAAATATGGAAAAATTCTTCAGTCATTCGTAAGGGAGGAAGATAGGAACAAAACACTAATTCACAACTAAAATGGTCAGGTTATAGATATATCATGATGCTGCTTCTTTGTTCGCAAATTGGGAGAGGAATTTCAGTAGTGAATCATTTGAAAAGGTTACTAACTTCGGGACCACCCTATCACCTACGAACTTGACTGGCAGATATCCACTAACAAAGATTGTTACTATTACTTGAATACTTTGTCATTAATTACTGACTAAACCACTCACCAAACCAAGTAATGGAAGAATACAACAGAAGGAACTCTTGTTAATCAAATCAGCCCATAGCGCCACAAGGTAGCTTTTGAAAACAGGAACCGGTTTTGATTGTATCATAAAAGGTGATTGTGTCAAAAACAAAACAAAAAAATTACAATACGTCAGTCATCTTCTCAGCATAGAGAATGTCGTCCTTTTAAGGAAAATTTTCGTGTGTGTTTTTTACAAATAACGTTTCCTACGCACCAGAATGTCAACCTATATGTCTTAATCCATGGCTTCTGATAGCCATGTGGCGGCCCATTGAGACATGCGAGGGCTATATAGTGAAACTTCCCCTTAGAACAATTATACATGACTGTGTTTAAACTGACACACAATAGTTTTAGCGCAACGCAAACTGACTTTCAAAAATCCCTACAAAAGAATGGCCCTGACTAACATTAATCTATACCTTTCACAAATAACTTACCTCACCAAAAATCTTCGATACTCGAACTACTGCAATACAGCGAGCGCAGCCGCCCGCTGGTGGCCGAGCGGTTCTGGCGTTACAGTCTGGAATCGCGCAACCGCTACGGTCGCAGGTTCGAATCCTGACTCGGGCATGGATGTATGTGATGTCCTTAGGTTAGTTACGTTTAAGTAGTTCTAAGTTCTAGGGGACTTATGACCTCAGCAGTTGAGTCCCATAGTGCTCAGAGCCATTTGAACCATTTTGAACAGCTAAATAAAAGATTCAAACTACTGAAGGCACCAACTACTAATAGCCATAGTTAGCAAGTGAAAGATTTTGATAGAGAACAAACAATGTATTTACCTCAATAGTGTTCAAAAGTCATAATGTGTATAGCAGTTCATGACATCCAGGCTTACAAATTTCAGAACTCCGCCATTTCTCTCCCCACATCCACCACTGCTGGCGCCTCACCTCCAACTGCGTAACGCTACGCGCTGTTCACATCCAACTGCCCAACATTACAATGGCAGACAACAATGCAACCTAGCCACAGACTGCACACAGCACAGCCAGTGATTCTCATACAGAGCGCTACGTGGCGTTACCAATATAAAAACCTAAACAGCCTACTTACATAGCCCCCATGCTCCCCACAAAAAAATTTTACAAAATGTTTTGGGCAGTGGCCAATAATGATTTGAAAAAATTTTTCATAATTACAATAACAAAGATATCAAATGCACACACTTATTGATACAATGTTTGTCAAAAGCTAAAATTTTCTCACAGTCCATGAAGACAGTCCTGATCATTCATCACAGTAGAATTGCTGCGCTTTTCTCAAAGTCTGAGCAGTAAAAGAAAATGCACTTGGAAGCAGTGGATTTCCATGCAGTCTTGAAGAAGTAGTGTTGTCCTTCAACTGAAAGACAGTGCTGACTCTCAACATGCAGACAGGTACCAGGCCACAACAGAGCAAACCCACAGCAGAGTCAGTCGAAGTTTTGAAGAATATTGGTAGGTAGGTCATCACAGAGCAGACCCACTGCAGTCCTGGTAGAAATAATGGTAATGGTGGGCCATTAAAGATGCAAACCCACTGTGGTCCTTGTAGAAATAATGGTATTGGTGGGCTATCAAAGATGCAGACCCACTGTAGTCATTGTAGAGACAGCCAGCAACCATGTGTTGCGACTGTGCAGGTGCACAATCACCATCGAAGAGTCTTGTGGACAATATAGCAAGTCCATAAACCACCACTTGTGCACTCACAAAAAATGTTTTTGGAATGTCCTTAGAACCAGCAATGCTGTTATCCAGTCCCTTGCTGAATTATCAACACACGTGCAAGCACTAACAGTCCCAACTTCTCACATACTGTGCATATATTATGACCAACAGAAAGGTGTGCAGTGAAATGATACTTAATTTGAAGAACTGGTGTCAATACAAATATAAATTTACAATATAAGAATACAATTACGAAGGTACAAAATACATCATTAAAGAACATAACAGTACAGATAACATTTTTAGTAACACAGGGTTTACAAAAGAATAGAAATAAACATATACATCAGTGTTACAGGAATTATAACATGAGTACATACACAAAAGATCAGAATAACTTTCGAAACATCAACTTGACACATGAGCATTAAAACAGAACAGAATAAATAATCTCTAAACATCTTTACAAAGAAAATAACATATTATCAGAAAAATTCTACAACATACATCTTATTAGCTAAACACATAAAGACAGGAAAAAGACAAATACACAAGAGTACACAAACACATAGTGGGTTTACACAAGGAAAGGACAGGGTTTGTTTTACTGCAGTATTTTGCATGGAGATCTCCCTTCGTTCATCATTATTCCCAAAAAGTCATATCTAAGCCTGCTTTCTGTATTCTGTTCACATCCTCTTTCAAAAATAGTTTTTCTCCACTGTACACTACTTTTTTGGCCAAACCATTTTCTTATAGCTTGTCAATGCATTTCTTCCAATTCATCATAGTCAGTTTCTTATATAGTCTACACCCTCTTAAGCTAACTTAAATCTACTGAGCTCAGATGCTAAACTAAGGGACGAGGCAATGCAGCAGCACAAAACAATTAACACAAACAGCAATGACAAAAAAATGGAAATTGGCAAAGCAGGCAGCAGGAAATCTAAATTAGCAAAGCAATTGCAATATTACAAGTAATATAAGACACTGTGCAGCAAATAAGAAAAATAAATCAGTAGTAAAACTGGCTTAACAGATTAATGTAAAGTGAAATTTAGTAGCACTATGCCTGGCAAACAGCTGCAGCAAATGCAATAACTTATATCTAAACATGACATAGCTCAAGCAGAAAAAATATTACAGTAAAGATGGCCATGTCTAATACCTATGTCACATCTTAGTGTCTATGTAATTAAAGTGGTGCACCACAACAACTTATTGTAAAAAAAAATTACCATTTACTTGAAAAGAAAATTATATATGCAGTTACTGTTACTAGTCCCTTCTTATTGTTCTTTCCTTTCCAAGTGCTCCTTTTTTCAAGAATGAGGATGACAAAATTATTATTTAATAGATCTGTTGACAGAAAGTGTTCACATTAGCAAATGCATTTAATTTTATTTTATGAAACCAATGCTGCAAGACAGCTGGTAACCAGATATCGAATGAAATAAGCAACTATGTACAAAGTAAAGCATAAGAACATCATTCAGTAGTCATGAGGCATTTCATAAGTTAGTAGAAATTCTCTCAATTCTCGTAGAAAGACACTTGTCCTAATCACGTGTGCAGATGTGCGAATATTTCCCATCAATTCATAAGCATAAATAGCACAAAGTACGAGTAATCATATGTTTCCAAGTAATGAGCGTGTCGTATTTGCGATGCTTTCTACAAAGGAATGTCAATAGCGAGGATAATGGCCACTTTTTTTCCACCTGTGCCTCTGAAAGGCACACACTAATGGCTTTTTTCCAGGCGACTGTCGTGCAGCTGGGTGCCCACGACTCAAAACGTGAAGGTGGTCCCTTAACTTTCTTATTGAAATATTTATGACACTAGTTTGCAATACAGTGACAGTCTCATATAAAAAATTTCACAGGTCGAGAATTTTCGTTGAAAATGTGTAGAAACAAAATCCTATGAATATAACAGTGTGCAAAAAAATTTCGCCTGCATTGTGATACATTCACGCATTTACACACATTTCATAACTCTTAAAGTACGATACTTGGTTTCCAACATCCTTTTTCACAACTCAGAGTCCCTAACCACTACTCATTATGTGTTGTTGCTGTGGTCTTCAGTCCTGAGACTGGTTTGATGCAGCTCTCCATGCTACTCTATCCTGTGAAAGCTTCTTCATCTCCCAGTACCTGCTGCAACCTACATCCTTCTGAATCTGCTTAGTGTATTCATCTTTTGGTCTCCCTCTACGATTTTTACCCTCCATGCTGCCCTCCAATGCTAAATTTGTGATCCCTTGATGCCTCAGAACATATCCTACCAACCGATCCCTTCTTCTAGTCAAGTTGTGCCACAAACTTCTCTTCTCACCAATCCTATTCAATACCTCCTCATTAGTTACATGATCTACCCACCTTATCTTCAGCATTCTTCTGTAGCACCACATTTCGAAAGCTTCTATTCTCTTCTTGTCCAAACTGGTTATCCTCCATGTTTCACTTCCATGCATGGCTACACTCCATACAAATACTTTCAGAAACGACTTCCTGACACTTAAATCTATACTCGATGTTAACAAATTTCTCTTCTTCAGAAACGATTTCCTTGCCATTGCCAGTCTACATTTTATATCCTCTCTACTTCGACCATCATCAGTTATTTTACTCCCTAAATAGCAAAACTCCTTTACCACTTTAAGTGTCTCCATTCCTAATCTAATCCCCTCAGCATCACCCGATTTAATTTGACTACATTCCATTATACTCGTTTTGCTTTTGTTGATGTTCATCTTATATCCCCCTTTCAAGACACTGTCCATTCCATTCAACTGCTCTTCCAAGTCCTTTGCTGTCTCTGACAGAATTACAATGTCATCGGCGAACCTCAAAGTTTTTACTTCTTCTCCATGAATTTTAATACCCACTCCGAATTTTTCTTTTGTTTCCTTTACTGCTTGCTCAATATACAGATTAAATAACATCGGGGAGAGACTACAACCCTGTCTCACTCCTTTCCCAACCACTGCTTCCCTTTCATGCCCCTCGACTCTTATAACTGCCATCAGGTTTCTGTACAAATTGTAAATAGCCTTTCGATCCCTGTATTTTATCACTGTCAACTTCAGAATTTGAAGGATAGTATTCCAGTTAACGTTGTCAAAAGCTTTCTCTAAGTCTACAAATGCTAGAAGAAGTCTTGTAAGATAAGTCGTAAGGTTAGTATTGCCTCACGTGTTCCAACGTTTCTACGGAATCCAAACTGATCTTCCCCGAGGTCCGCTTCTACCAGTTTTTCCATTCGTCTGTAAAGAATTCGCGTTAGTATTTTGCAGCTGTGACTTATTAAACTGATAGTTTGGTAATTTTCACATCTGTCAACACCTGCTTTCTTTGGGATTGGAATTATTATATTCTTCTTTAAGTCTGTGGGTATTTCGCCTGTCTCATACATCTTGCTCACCAGATGGTAGAGTTTTGTCAGGGCTGGATCTCCCAAAGCTGTCAGTAGTTCTAATGGAATGTTGTCTACTCAGGTCTTTCAGTGCTCTGTCGAACTCTTCACGCAGTATCGTATCTCCCATTTCATCTTCATCTACATCCTCTTCCATTTCCATAATATTGTCTTCAAGTACATCGCCCTTGTATAAACCCTCTATATACTCCTTCCACCTTTCTGCCTTCCCTTCTTTGCTTAGAACTGGGTTGCCATCTGAGCTCTTGATATTCTTACAAGTGGTTCTCTTCTCTCCAAAGGTCTCTTTAATTTTCCTGTAGGCAATATCTATCTTACCCGTCGTGAGACAACCTTCTACATACTTACATTTGTCCTCTAGCCATCCCTGCTTAGCCATTTTGCACTTCCTGTCGATCTCATTTTTGAGACATTTGTATTCCTTTTTGCCTGCTTCATTTACTGCATTATTATATTTTCTCCTTTCATCAATTAAATTCAATATTTCTTATGTTACCCAAGGATTTCTATTAGCCCTCGTATTTTTACCTACTTGATCCTCTGCTGCCTTCACTACTTCATCCCTCAGAGCTACCCATTCTTCTTCTACTGTATTTTTCCCCCCATTCCTGTCAATTGTTCCCTTATGCTCTCCCTGAAACTCTCTACAACCTCTGGTTCTTTCAGTTTATCCAGGTCCCATCTCCTTAAATTCCCACCTTTTTGCAGTTTCTTCAGTTTCAATCTGCAGTTCATAACCAATAGATTGTGGTCAGAATCCACATCTGCCCCTGGAAATGTCTTACAATTTAAAACCTGGTTCCTAAATCTCTCTCTTAGCATTATATAATCTATCTGATACCTTTTAGTATCTCCAGGATTCTTCCAGGTATACAACCTTCTTTCATGATTCTTGAACCAAGTGTTAGCTATGATTAAGTTATGCTCTGTGCAAAATTCTACAAGGCTGCTTCCTCTTTCATTTCTTCCCCCCAATCCATATTCACCTACTATGTTTCCTTCTCTCCCTTTTCCTACTGACGAATTCCAGTCACCCATGACTATTAAATTTTCGTCTCCCTTCACTGCCTGAATAATTTCTTTTATCTCGTCATACATTTCATCAATTTCTTCATCATCTGCAGAGCTAGTTGGCATATAAACTTGTACTACTGTAGTAGGCATGGGCTTTGTGTCTATCTTGGTCACAATAATGGGGACTATTTTACCTCCGGAATATTTTACGCAAGAGGACGCCATCATCATTTAATCATACAGTAAAGCTGCATGTCCTCAGGAAAAATTACAGCTGTAGTTTCCCCTTGCTTTCAGCTGTTTGCAGTACCAGCACAGCAAGGCCGTTAATGTTACAAGGCCAGATCAGTCAATCATCCAGACTGTTGCCCCTGCAACTACTGAAAAGGCTGCTGCCCCTCTTCAGGAACCACATGTTTGTCTGGCCTCTCAACAGATACCCCTGCGCTGTGGTTGCACCTACGGTACGGCCATCTGTATCGCTGAGGCACGCAAGCCTCCCCACCAACGGCAAGGTCCATGGTTCATGGGGGGCTACGCATTATTCCTTACCTTATTACACATATAGATATTTGTCGACCCTTCTTCAATATTTCATCTTAATAAATATGTAGCAAAATCAAATTCCTCATATAACATCAGCTTATTGATCATAAACATACATCAACAGCATAATACACATCATCGTCGTAAAAATAACATCATAACACCTCAGTCAAATCTCAAAAACGTCGTAGCTTTCTGCAATAATGTCAAAACCTAAAAAAAATTCTCTGCTCATTTCAATAGTGTCATCTACCTCAAACGTACTTTTAAATCATGCTCCCTTATCAAATACATGATTCAAAGCTCTCATAGTATCACAATGGTTCCGAAAAAAAATCTGAGCAGTTCACAAACTACAGACAAAATACAGTTTCATAAGTGTGAAGTTATTCAACTGTGTAATTACGTAAACATCTGTCACTGATATTGTAAAATAAATGTTTGTCTCTTCCAGTTAAACGATCAGATAGCTGTGTAACTTATGTGTTAGAGAAATATGGTACCGATGTGTAAAGTTGTGTAAGCCAATACCATATTAGCTAGGGCTCCTTGTGCTTGCCAAACACATGGTACGCAGAGTAGGCATGTACCCCCTTGAGGATTAATGTAATTATACCCTCGGGTGTTACAGATTACAGCAATGGAATGAAATGTGTCACGGAAAACCTTTGTATCATTGTACTTCAAATATCTTTAAAAATAAATGTTTTAAGTACAAAATTAATCACTCAAATACGTGTACTGTAGCGCTAAACTGTGCGTCTTGTTGTAAGATAATCTCTGTGGAAGTGTCGTAGTTATCGCCATCCGAAAGATAAGTTCTGCAGAAGTCAATGTACTTACCTCATGATAAACAAAAGTGAAATGCTTTGCGTATAGATATCTTAGTTATTACGCTTATTGCCATGATGAAGAAAGTACTGTGCTGTAACGTATTGTTGTCCCACGGAAAATTCTGTCTCCTTGTAGCTATACCACAAAAGTTACTACTAAAACATGTTTTACTTTACACAAGAATTCAGAAAAACTGTGCAGATATAAAACAAATACACCGCAAAAGCAACATTGTAAATTGTCACTCATTAGTAGCGTCGTGATAAAATCGTGTAGGTATCAAAGAAACCAAATGCTAAGTCATCTTTAATCTCACCGAATGTACTTCGAATAAAGAGTATCTTTACAAGTAAACCAAAATGTTGCATTAAAATCTCATTGGCAGTATATGTTCTAAGTACGTAAGCCCGATAGTCGTTACGTAATCGTGCAACTAACAAGCAAGAATGTACACACACAATAAAACTGTGACGTCTGTTGACTATAACAATGCATTCGTAAATGTTAACAGATTCTCAGTGTGACAGATTGTACTAGTAGCGTGAAGTGAAAAATTTTATGGCAAAGACTAAGTTAAATAGCAGATTATCTCTCAATAAACGGTTTTACATGTGAAATGTGGTGTAAACCTTTACTCTTCCTAGTACACAGTGTTTCAACTTCGACGCAATTATCATGTGGTATATGTCGGTAAAGAATACTGGAATTTTTCTCAAGGTTAGCGTCTATGTTATTTTTCTCTGAGCCAGCCGGCGCACGTGGCTACCTACGGTGCGAGTCATTGTGTGTCTCTTTGTTGGCGAGCGTCGTTATTGGGATTAGGAGACGTAACTTCTACAAATTCACCTTGTCGAGAGTGCCCTGCTCTGTTTGAATCCCGCCAGTTCTGATGGAATTCAGGTCTGTCGTTTTGTCGGTAGTTTACATAGTTTCTTGTTTGTCGATCATGTGGTGGAGAATTTCTCCCGGAATCGTAACTGCGCGCTGAACTGTTGCGTCTGAAGTTATTCTGTCTCCCTTGATAATAATTGTTTAGGTTTCCATATTGTCTGTTTCTATGGTTATCTCTATCATATTCATAATTACGGAAGTGCGATCTTTCTCTGTAACTATTATTACTCTGCCAGTGGTTGTCATACAGGTGGTGTCTGTTTTGGTCACGATTTGTGTTGTGAGAATAGCCTTGTCGTGTCCAGTTATTATTTCTTTCATCGCGGAATTGCGACGGATGTGCCCTGTAATTGTTGTGTTCCTGTTTTCGCGTTCCGCAATTGTCACTGTCAATTTCTAATTCTTGTAAGAGTCCCTGAAAAGCTTCAATGTCGTCTTTGCAACGTCCTGCCAAAATAATATATCGCATCTGTTCAGGTAATTTGATTAAGCAAATGCGGATGAGTTCTGAGGGGCTGTATGGGTTTGACAGGTACTGATTCTTGTGCAACATGTCTTCAAAATATTTCACAAGACTGGAAAATTCAGATTGTTCGAAATGTTTCATCATTATGATGCTATGTTTTACTCGGTCTTGTGTAGCTTGAGACCAATATGCTGAGAGGAAGGCATGATAAAATTCTCCTTCACTGTGGCAATCGTGAATGACCGATCACATTCTTACAGCTGGTTCATTCTCTAAATAGCCACACATAAATTCTAATCTGTGCTCTAATGACCAGTTGGGAGGAAAACAATGAGAGAATTGATGAAGCCACGCTTGTGGATGAATGTCGTTGTCGGAATTCTTAAATGTTTTGAATTTACGTGTAGTAATAAACAGCTTATAGTCAAAATCATCATGTCGGCGAGTCGCATGTCGGTCATTGTTACGTCGTTTCGGCGGTTCCATCTCAAAATTCGGTGTACCTTGCCAATTTCTTTCATAAATTCCGAAGTGCCCTGTGTTCATATTTAGTGGCTGTTCCGTATTTCTATGTCCCCCTTCCCGTATTGGAGCGCGAGTGTCCTCTAAAATATGTAATTCCTGTATTACCTGTGTCAACTGATCTTGTACTTCACGGATTTCTCTTTGGTGTATTATTTTGATTCTGATTTTGTTTGAATTTCCTAATTTGTTCGCTCTCTTCTGTGTCATTAAAGACTACCGGTTTTGTGTCATTCAGATTATCATCTACCTTTGTAGATAAGTTAGTGAACTGATCCGAAAGTTCGGCTACTTTCTCCGATAGTGAACACATTTCCTTAGTGTGTTTTTCTGAAGCTAGTTTCAGAGTGTCAATTTGTGTTGAAATCGAATCTACTGTGTCCTTTAAGTTTTCCTTAGTTTTTGCAAGTTGCGTAACCGAATCGGTAGATGCAACTGATCAATTTTAGCTTGCAAGGTCTCATGATTTTCATGAATAATAGTTTGCAGTTCTTTTATGGCTGCTTCGCGATTCTGTAATGCATTTTCATGCCGCGAAAACTTAGGTTGAAAATGCTCACAAATTTGTGTTTTTACGTCATTACAGACTTTTTGACATTTCGATTCAATGTCATGTAACTCAGTAGTTAAATCTTCACGTGTTTGTTGAAGCGTGGTGTCTAAATTCCGAAGATTTTGTTCCATTGTGTCTAACTTTTGAAGCTGTTGCTGTGTTCGTCTCTGATTTTGTTCCATTGTGTCTAACTTTTGAAGCTTTTGCTGTGTTTGTCTCTGATTTTGTTCCATTCGTTGCATTAATTGCAATAATAATGTATTAGTGTCTGGAATCTGTTTTTCTATGCTTTTTGGCAGTGCATTTCCACCGGCAACATTCACATTTTGACAAGCAGAAAATGTGTCTTGAGTCATTTGAGAAAACGGTGAGGACCCAAAATCTGAGTCTACAGTATTTGCAATATTGTGTTCTGTCATTCCCGATTCCTGAGGCGAGCTGTTGCCGACCGATCGATCGATAATGCTTCCCTGTTCACTACTTGTTTCACTATCTACACCGTTATTTGCCGCCCGCTCCATTTCCCTATGCACAGTTACCAAATTACTACTTTGTATGTCTGTTAATTCATTACACAGTGGTACTGGTAAGCTACGCTCGTCGTCACTATTATTTCTCAGTTTACTTTGGAGCCTAGTGTTACGTATTTCACACGCCATTATTGTCACAATATTTCACACGATAACACAGAAAAGCACAATTTGAAGAGAAAAATAAGAAAACACATTAACAAACCACTGAAAATGATATCTAGTTAATTGCAAGCGCAGCTGCGAAATACTTGGTGCAAATTTACATACATGCTACACCTGTTTGACTGTACAACAATGAAAGACTGCAACTACAAAGGAGATTCTCTCTACCATTACGCGCTAGCAATAAACAAAATCTACACTAATTACACAAGAAAAAATCAGAAGATTCCAGTGAGGTATCCTCGGCTAAGAGTCGACATATGGAACGTTCCCTTTGAACAATTATACATGACTGTGTTTAAACTGACACACAATATTTTTAGCGCAACGCAATCTGACTTTCAAAAATCCCTACAAAAGAATGACCCTGACTAACATTAACCTATACCTTTCACAAATCACTTACCTCACCAAAAATCGTTCGTTACTCGAACTACTGCAATACAGCGAGCGCCACTACTGCCAGCTAAATAAAAGATTCAAACTACTGAAGGCACTAACTACCAATAGGCATAGTTAGCAAATGAAAAATTTTGATAGAGAACAAACAATGTATTTACCTCAATAGTGTTCAAAAGTCATAATGTATATAGCAGTTCATGACATCCAGTCTTACAAATTTCAAAACTCCGCCATTTCTCTCCGCACATCCACCACTGCTGGCGGCTCACCTCCAACTGCGTAACGCTACGCGCTGTTCACATCCAACTGCCCAACATTACAATGGCAGACAACAATGCAAACTAGCCACAAACTGCACACAGCACAGCCAGTGATTCTCATACAGAGCGCTACGTGGCGTTATCAATACAAAAACCTAAACAGCCTACTTACAATAGAAAGTAAGTTCCGATCAGTCGCGAAATGGAAACCACAATGAAAATCCGATGAAGGTTTGCACGCCCATCGAGTACGTCACTTCGCTCTTTTCAGTTCTTTGGGAACAGTGAGCACATAAAGAGGCCTAGAAATAGTCTCCCGCCAAGCACAAGGGCCTGGTGAGCCCGATGGGGAATGTTTGATCTCCCGCAATATAGCCCATAAATGGTTCCCTCTGAGTTTCATCTCTGCTCACATTAGCCTCTGGCTATGAAGACAACATTTTGGCAGAGACGAGCTGTGGACCAGAGCAGAGAATTGGTAGAAAGCACTTGTAGCTGTCTGCTATGACGAAGGTATTGGCAAGTTGGTTCAACGCTACCACAAATTTTGCAGTGAACACACAGTGCATAGTGGGGCGATCACTCTGTTATAGAAAAAATTCAAAAGCCATTGGTTCAACACACTAAAGGTGCCATTCAGATCCGATGATGGCGCCTTTAGTGTGTTGAAACCAGTTATCCGGCAAACAGTATTCAAGCGATCTTGGCTTTTGAAGTATTACTGCTACGACTAATGTCTAACTCGGATCGGTATGTATATAAGTAGCTGGAAGTTGTAGCAAAGTATTGCAAAAGAGATAAATACGTTTTTCATTTTCACAGTGGTTTTCATTCCGCGGCCGATCGGAAGTTACTTTACGAATACCCCTTATATAAGCCGCGGTAAATGCAAGATGTTGTTCAAGATGGTGATGTTTTGGGAGTGTTCCTCGTACCATAACTTGGGGCCACTCACTCTGTTTACCGTGAACACTTACCATGACGTTCATTTCAATATTTCCTTTGTGAACGAGGATTTCTTCATGATTAGTATGCTGTGTACATTCTCGTCTCCCAACGTCAGAACCGTATTCACACAGGTGTAGGCACACGTTCTTGTTTGACGAACACCGAGATGTCCTGTGCCACCTCAACTGAAGTGCAGAGTCACCCAATCACAAAATCCACAGAAAATATCTAGGGCTATTTTTAGCAGTGGTTGAACCGCATTACTCATAATTCCCACACTTTGTCAGCTCTATGGAATCCATCATCAATGAGCGAATCCAGCTGGATATTGCACACCTGAGGGAACTTGTGTGCTCTCATCTTTGTCGAATTAGACCACTATTAAAGCTTGACACGCTGTTATAATGTACTGGGGTGCTTCCTAGTGGAGGCAACAAATTTTCTTTTATGTTTTTGTCAATTCCTTGCGACATGACGTGATATCACTTAACAATGCGACTACGTAAAATGGTCTTCATCCGAAGCTGTGGCACCCTTATACACATCCAGGTTGACAACTGGCAACAGAGCTGTTAGCTGTCGGAAGTGATGCCTCGTCAAATGGGGTATAGATCTCTCTTTTTTTGATTGGCAAGTTTAAAGCGTTCTACACAGTCCAGTCTCATCAGTGTGACCACCTCCTATGTTACTTCAGCGTGCAATAACCACTCACAAACGATGGCAGCAGTAGCTGTGGAGGATATATAAGCTTGTCACGGGCATGTCGAAAGCAGTGCGGTCGTTGTTCGTAATGCCGAAACGGAGCGAATTATCTGACGTCCAAAAGGGCATAATCATAGGCTTAGGTCCAAGGGTGTAAGCATTTCAGAAATGGCTAAGTTTGTAAATCTTTTGCGTACACATATGAACCAAGCAGGTATCGGAGGTGTCTCCTAAACGACCGACTGTTCAGCAAACGTCGCTCTGTATTTGCCTCCGCAGCAAGTGCCCGTTTCAGTGAGCCATGCTGACTGCTGTCTACCGGTGGCAAAGACTGGTATTTGTAGCTGGACGTCCACTGAGTGGCAACAGATGGGTATTTCGGATGAATTACGTTTTAATGCTGTACCGGACTGATGGCAGCTGGTGTGTATGGAGTGAAACATCTGAAAGCAAGGGATACAGACTGAAGGAAGGAATGATAAGGACTGGAGAATGTTTTCGTGGGATCCCTGGATTATATCTCTATTCTCGAAGGCACAATGGATCAACACAAATGTGCATCTATCCCTGGGGAAAATGACCACCCCTACGTGAAGTTGTTTCTCCTCATCACGATGGCATCTACCAGCAGGACAATGAAAAGTGTCACACAGCTCGTGGTGGACGTGAGTGATTCGAAGAGCACCAGGATGACTTTACCATACTCCGCTGGCCACCAAACTTCCCGGAATTAAACCTAATCGAGAATTTCTGGGATCTCCTCTGTTGGGCTGTTCGTTCCATTGCTCATCAACGGAGAAATCTAGGACAGCTGGCTACGGCACTGATGTTGACATGACTCCACATCACCTCTTTAGCTCTCTTCCTGCACTTTCACGCTGCAAAAGTAGATTATTTACGTTTTTGATACTAATCATTTAATTTGACTGGACCGTGTATGTCGTTCAGGCTCCACATTTGCAACTCGCGATTATTTTAGCTGGCTGGTTAGGACATTTGGAGGGGGCTAACCCGATAACGGGTGAGAAAGTGCTGTAACGTGACCACGGAAGAGGTTTTCGATGTTCCAAATTGCGAAAGGATAAAGTATGGATTTGGAAGAACCGTTGAACGTAATGAAAGGAGGATATAGGATGAACATCAACGAAAGCAAAACGAAGATAATGGAATGTAGTCGAATTAAATCACATGATTCTGAGGGAATTAGATTAGGAAATGAGACACTTAAAGTAGTAGATGAGTTTTGCTATTTGGGCAGCAAAATAGCTGATGATGTTCGAAGTAGAGATGATAGAAAATGTAGACCGGCGATGGCAAGGAAAGCGTTTCTGAAAAAGAGTAATTTGTTAACATCGAGTATAAATTTACGCGTCAGAAAGTCTTTTCAGACAGTATATGAATGGAGCGTAGCCATCATGTATGGAAGTGAAACATTGACGATAAACCGTTTAGACAAGAAGAAAATTGAAGCTTCTGGAATGTGGTGCTAGAGGAAGTAATGAATAGAATTGGAGAGAAGAGGAATTTGTGGGACAACTTGACTAGAAAAAGGGATTGGTTAGTAGGACACGTTCTGAGTCATCAAGGGATCACCAGTTCAGTATTGGAAGGAAGCGTGGAGGGTAGAATTCGCTATGAGCATCACAGGACCTGTCACTTTGTGTGGCAGAGATTAAACATCTTGGGCAATACCGGGCATTGCAGTTAGTTTCTGCTAAAGAAATATGTGTATAGGAGAGCGTCTCTGCGTGCTTGGCTCTGGATTTTAACATCAGACGAACGGAATTGCATACGCGTCTGTACTCATTTTGTGAACTTAACTACGATTCAATAAAATCTATTTATTTCCGATTTACTGAATTTCTCCACACAAAAAAATAAGTCCGGGTTTACTCCAGCAGGATGCCTGCGGGCGCGTTCGAAATCCCGGGAAAACCATGCGTATGGCAGCCTTTGCTCAGTGCAAAGTTTTCCACTCCGCTTCCTCCTCCCCCCCCCCCCCCCGTCCTACATACCGCTATCCGCCTCTCTACCGGCATCCCACGTTTCGTTGAATCCTCATCTCTGCTTACCTTTTATATCTGGTTATTGAGATCAATACGGTTTCACAATTAATTACAAGGTAGACATTTCATTTTTTTAAATTACGATTTTAAACATGGAAATCATACCGTACAATAACACGATTCCTTCTTCATTATTTCAGTATCCCCTATCAATGCAAAGCCTCTAGCATTAGAGCAACAAACACAAAATGTCCTCTTGTACTTCTGTTTCGGTTCACAAAAAAAAAAGAAAACTTTTTCTATAAATGTCTGCGGAACGTCTTTTAACAGAGAACCACCCACACGATTTACAGGTGATCTACATACTGATAATAAATGCAGATAGCTGATAAAGTTGGAAATACTTGTACACAATGACCACGTGACTTTGCGTCGTAGCTTAGGTGTCAATAGACGACCATATTTTCTTTTTTCACCTGTATTACAGTAAGCTGTAGTTATGCATATCCTATTTAATTACTGTCCAACGTTTTTCTCTGAAATTATGCAGTACGTTATAGGTGTCATTACATTGTTGTTATTCATTTATCTACGACTGTAGCATTCACTTGTCACCTGATCACGAAATAAGCACATATAATAAACCAGTTTTGACAGTCAAACGTTACTAAAATCTTAACTATGTCGTGCAATGCAGAGCCAGGTAGAAATATAAGTTTTATCTTGTCCCTGTCGATGGGACGGATTTAGGTTGCCTGCACCTCAGGTTCTCACTGTTACCCTAAGTTTCATCGCTATCGTTAACAAGCCATGTATCAGTACATACTTGTCTCTTCTAGAGCAGTAAAACATCGTTAACAATTCATATCGGAGCATTAGAAAAATAATATCTTGGCTGATAAAAGAGTTAATAATATTAAAAATCTAACACAGATACACACCCCTTTGCCGACTACCATTGTTTCACAATTTGAACCCTTCAGAAAACACACTGAAGAGCCAAAGAAACAAGTTGAAATGGTTCAAATGGCTCTGAGCACTATGGGACTTAATATCTGAGGTCATCAGTCGCCTAGAAATTAGAACTGCTTAAACCTAACTAACCTAAGGACATCACGCACATTCATGCCCGAGGCAGGATTCGAACCTGCGACCGTAGAGGTCGCGCGGTTCCAGACTGATGTGCCTAGAACCGCTCGGCCACAGCGGCCGGCTAAGAAACAAGTACCTGCCTAATATCGTGCAGGGCTCACGCGAGCTCGCAGGAGTGCCGTAACACGGCGTAGCGCGAACTGGAATAACGCCTGAAGTAGTGCTGGAGAGAACTGACAGTATGAATCCTGCAGGACTGTCCATAAATCCGTAAGAGTACGAGGGGTTGGAGATCTCTTATGAACCATGTTGCAAGCCATCCCACATATGCTCAATAATGTTGATGTCTGGGTTGTTTGGTGGCCAGAGGAAGTGTTTAAACTCAGAAGAGTGTTCCTGGAGCCACTCTGCAGCAATTCTGGACCCGTGGTGTGTCGCATTGTCCTGCTGAAACAGCCCAAGTCCGTCGGAATGCACAGTGGACATGAATGTATGCAAGTGATCAGACAAGATGCTTTCGTACGTGTGACCTGTCAGTCATATCTAAACGTATCAGTAGTCCCGTATCACTCCGACTGCACATGCACGCATTTACAGAGCCTCCACGAGATTGAAGAGTCCCTGCTGACCTGCACGGTCCTTGGATTCATGAGGCTGTCTCTATACTCGTACACGTCCATCCAGTCGACACAATTTGAAACAAGAACCGTCCGACCACGCAACAACTTTCCAGTTGTAACCTCCCCGCAAAAATTTTAAAATGTCACTAATAGTGAAATTGTAACCTCCCAGCAAGAATATGAAAGTCAATGTTAAGTGAAATGTTGTCCTTCCACAAAACTGAATAATAAAAATGAGCCAAGCGTAACCTGCTTGCGAAATTAAAGAATAATAATGGCCCAGATGTAAAGTCTCCACAAAATTAACGTTAAGATGATTGCTCATTAAACCCACAATAATGTTAATTAAATACTGAACCAAGAACTGTATGTAACATCTTAACACAAATAATTAAGCCTGATAAATTTTGTAAGGGCAGCTGCACTGACCTTCGGCCCTGTGAAATAATTAAACCTGATAAATTCTTACCTCAGTAACACTGCATCTATATTTGCTCTTATTTTTCCGCACAGCTCCGTGCAATGCTGGCGTATATTTAATTTTGATTCTTGAAGGGAATGCATAGGAAATATTACGAGGGCAGTTCAATAAGTAATGCAACAAATTTTTATTCTCGGCCAATTTTGGTTGAAAAAACCGCAAATTTCTTGTGGAATATTTTCAAACATTCCCGCTTAGTCTTGTATAGTTTCATTGACTTCCGACAGGTGGCAGCGCTGTACGGAGCTGTTAAAATGGCGTCTGTAACGGATGTGCGTTGCAAACAACGGGCAGTGATCGAGTTTCTTTTGGCGGAAAACCAGGGCATCTCAGATATTCATAGGCGCTTGCAGAATGTCTACAGTGATCTGGCAGTGGACAAAAGCACGGTGTGTCGTTGGGCAAAGCGTGTGTCATCATCGCCGCAAGTTCAAGCAAGACTGTCTGATCTCCCGCGTGCGGGCCGGCCGTGCACAGCTGTGACTCCTGCAATGGCGAAGCGTGCGAACACACTCGTTCGAGATGATCGACGGATCACCATCAAACAACTCAGTGCTCAACTTGACATCTCTGTTGGTAGTGCTGTCACAATTGTTCACCAGTTGGGATATTCAAAGGTTTGTTCCCGCTGGGTCCCTCGTCTAACCGAACACCATAAAGAGCAAAGGAGAACCATCTGTGCGGAATTGCTTGCTCGTCATGTGGCTGAGCGTGACAATTTCTTGTCAAAGATTGTTACAGGCGATGAAACATGGGTTCATCACTTCGAACCTGAAACAAAACGGCAATCAATGGAGTGGCGCCACACCCACTACCCTTCCAAGAAAAAGTTTAAAGCCATACCGTCAGCCGGTAAAGTCATGGTTACAGTCTTCTGGGACGCTGAAGGGGTTATTCTGTTCGATGTCCTTCCCCATGGTCAAACGATCAACTCTGAAGTGTATTGTGCTACTCTTCAGAAATTGAAGAAACGACTTTAGCGTGTTTGTAGGCACAAAAATCTGAACGAACTTCTCCTTCTTCATGACAACGCAAGATCTCACACAAGTCTTCGCACCCGAGAGGAGCTCACAAAACTTCAGTGGACTGTTCTTCCTCATGCACCCTACAGCCCCGATCTCGCACCGTCGGATTTCCATATGTTTGGCCCAATGAAGGACGCAATCCGTGGGAGGCACTACGCGGATGATGAAGAAGTTATTGAAGCAGTACGACGTTGGCTCCGACATCGACCAGTGGAATGGTACCGTGCAGGCATACAGGCCCTCATTTCAATGTGGCGTAAGGCCGTAGCATTGAATGGAGATTACGTTGAAAAATAGTGTTGTGTAGCTAAAAGATTGGGGAATAACCTGGTGTATTTCAATGCTGAATAAAACAACCCCTGTTTCAGAAAAAAAATGTGTTGCATTACTTATTGAACTGCCCTCGTATTTAACTTGAAATGAATCTTTTTCTTTAAAAAAGTTACTTTATAGAAAAATTATTATTGGGGCATTTTTTGAACAAATTAATTACAATTAACATACGTTATTAGCTGAGCGCAATGCTGCTTCATTACCTTCTATAATAATATACATATCATCCACCACATTCCAGACCAGACTCGTGGGCAGAGCACACCGCGGACGCATGCCGACTCGCCACACACAACTGTATCCGACTTCTACTACAGACAGAGTGCAACTCGCAACTGTTGCTGCCGACTCGCTACACACAACTGAACTTTCGCGCGGTCAAGCGCAGTCTAGGAACGATAAATAACTCTCTGGTCAGAGATTCTGTCATGCCTCGCCATCGCTGGCAATGAGGGGGGGGGGGGTGGTTAGTGTTTAACGTCCCGTCGACAACGAGGGCATTAGAGTCGGAGCGCAAGCTCGGGTTAGGGAAGGATTGGGAAGGAAATCGGCCGTGCCCTTTCAAAGGAACCATCCCGGCATTTGCCTGAAACGACTTAGGGAAATCACGGAAAACCTAAATCAGGATGGCTGGAGACGAGATTGAACCGTCGTCCTCCCGAATGTGAGTCCAGTGTGCTAACCACTGCGCCACCTCGCTCGGTTCGCTGGCAATGAATACATACGTGTTTCACAGTCATCAACACTTCAATGTCGGTGTTGACTGACCCAGGTGAGGCATAAACCTTTGTGTCGCGCAGTCATCAAGGCTACGCGAGTGGACCTTCGGCTCCGAAAGCCCATCGTCGTTGAATGATTCGCACGCTGACAGTTGCTGGAGGTTCAGCATTGAAATCTGCAGCAATTGGCGGAAGATTTGCAGTTCTGTCACGTTGAACAATTCTCTTCAGTCGTCATTGGTCCCGTTCTTGCAGGATCTTTTTCTGGGCACAGTGATGTCAGAGATTTTACGTTTTACCGGATTCCTGATATCCACTGTACACTCGGGAAAAGGCCGTACGGGAAAATTGCCACTTCATCGCTGGCTCGGAGATTCTGAGTTGCATTGCTCATGCGCCGACTAGAACACCACATTCAAACTCACTTAAATACTGACAATCTGCCATTGTAGCAGCAGTAACCGATATAACAAATCCACCAGGCACTTGTTGTCTAATATAGGCGTTGCGACCGCATCGCTGTATTCTGCCTGATTACATATCTCTGTATTTCAATACGCATGCCTATAACAGTTTCTTTGGCGATTCAGTATCAGTTGGTCTTATGTCATTCATTCTGTATAACCAGAACAACAACAAAGATGATAAGATTTGAAGAAAATCAATCTGATACATAAATTTACCAAGTATTCTTCTGTGAAATTTAAAGTTTTCGCGGCGAACTAAATATTCAAAAGGATTTCGGGCTTGCAGCCTGTCGTCGTTACCTTCTATCCACGATATTTCGACTGGACAACTGCCAGCCATCCTCAGGTGAGCCATCGAAGACTGACGAAGACACCCTCCGTTCCGTAATACACTCCTGGAAATTGAAATAAGAACACCGTGAATTCATTGTCCCAGGAAGAGGAAACTTTATTGACACATTCCTGGGGTCAGATACATCACATGATCACACTGACAGAACCACAGGCACATAGACACAGGCAACAGAGCATGCACAATGTCGGCACTAGTACAGTGTATATCCACCTTTCGCAGCAATGCAGGCTGCTATTCTCCCATGGAGACGATCGTAGAGATGCTGGATGTAGTCCTGTGGAACGGCTTGCCATGCCATTTCCACCTGGCGCCTCAGTTGGACCAGCGTTCGTGCTGGACGTGCAGACCGCGTGAGACGACGCTACAACCAGTCCCAAACATGCTCAATGGGGGACAGATCCGGAGATCTTGCTGGCCAGGGTAGTTGACTTACACCTTCCAGAGCACGTTGGGTGGCACGGGATACATGCGGACGTGCATTGTCCTGTTGGAGCAGCAAGTTCCCTTGCCAGTCTAGGAATGGTAGAACGATGGGTTCGATGACGGTTTGGATGTACCGTGCACTATTCAGTGTCCCCTCGACGATCACCAGTGGTGTACGGCCAGTGTAGGAGATCGCTCCCCACACCATGATGCCGGGTGTTGGCCCTGTGTGCCTCGATCGTATGCAGTCCTGATTGTGGCGCTCACCTGCACGGCGCCAAACACGCATACGACCATCATTGGCACCAAGGCAGAAGCGACTCTCATCGCTGAGGACGACACGTCTCCATTCGTCCCTCCATTCACGCATGTCGCGACACCACTGGAGGCGGGCTGCACGATGTTGGGGCGTGAGCGGAAGACGGCCTAACGGTGTGCGGGACCGTAGCCCAGCTTCATGGAGACGGTTGCGAATGGTCCTCGCCGATACCCCAGGAGCAACAGTGTCCCTAATTTGCTGGGAAGTGGCGGTGCGGTCCCCTACGGCACTGCGTAGGATCCTACGGTCTTGGCGTGCATCCGTGCGACGCTGCGGTCCGGTCCCAGGTCGACGGGCACGTGCACCTTCCGCCGACCACTGGCGACAACATCGATGTACTGTGGAGACCTCACGCCCCACGTGTTGAGCAATTCGGCGGTACGTCCACCCGGCCTCCCGCATGCCCACTATACGCCCTCGCTCAAAGTCCGTCAACTGCACATACGGTTCACGTCCACGCTGTCGCGGCATGCTACCAGTGTTAAAGACTGCGATGGAGCTCCGTATGCCACGGCAAACTGGCTGACACTGACGGCGGCGGTGCACAAATGCTGCGCAGCTAGCGCCATTCGACGGCCAACACCGCGGTTCCTGGTGTGTCCGCTGTGCCGTGCGTGTGATCATTGCTTGTACAGCCCTGTCGCAGTGTCCGGAGCAAGTATGGTGGGTCTGACACACCGGTGTTAATGTGTTCTTTTTTCCATTTCCAGGAGTGTATATAGCGTGTAGCGAGTATTCCGCGCATGCGTCAAAATCATATGGAGAGACGAACCACACCGCCCGCCAGCAGCGCCCTCGCTGGTGGAACCGCAGAACTCAGCTGTCTTCGGCGTTGTCAATTGCCGCGGCCATCGGAGTACTCTGACGTCTTCGTCTGGAGCAGATCTTAGAGATGACGGGCTGGCTGGTTCAAATGGCTCTGAGCACTATGGGACTCAACTTCTGAGGTCATTAGTCCCCTAGAACTTAGAACTAGTTAAACCTAACTAACCTAAGGACATCACAAACATCCATGCCCGAGGCAGGATTCGAACCTGCGACCGTAGCGGTCTTGCGGTTCCAGACTGCAGCGCCTTTAACCGCACGGCCACTTCGGCCGGCTGAGATGACGGGGTTCCACGCATTATATAGCTGGTAGCCATTGTCACGGTTGATATATTGTCTGTCATGCGAATTTCCACTGATTATTTTATGACGGAGTCTCAAAAGGATGTTGCTGTCGCCAAAATTGTTGTCTTGTCATACTCCATTGAGTGTCCAGTGGAAATGCAGTGCTCAGCAATTGCAGACTTGCTAGGTTGCAATTAGCGAGTACAGCGCTGATGTTCAGTGCAACGTTCTTCTACTGTTCGCAAGGTTTGTCCTATATACGACATGCCGCACTGACAAGGTATTTTATAAATTTTATAATTTCGTGATGATGGGTGTGAGAGTCGAAGTGTGAGATATAGCAAAAGATTCACCATCCTATCCAGAAAGTGCACTGTAGTGTTAGATAATTACGAGACCACAAGATAGAGAATCACCAATGTAAAGCCATGCCCACTGGGGGGGAGTTTCTCATGTGCAATTGTTGTAGAAAATGTAATGGTGTGTTTAGGTTATAGAATTTATCGGAATAACAAAGATAGTGAAAAGAGAAAGATTGGTGGCCTTTTCCTTCGAATAGTATGTTGTCATGATATCCAGAATTTATAATGTGTGCGCCATTCATATTCAGTGTGATGGCCACGTGTTGATCAAAGCCGTTGAATAAGAAAGAAAATGTGGTATTGCCAGTGCGTAGTGAAGAGTCAGAGTTGTGTAAATTACTAATAGTCAGATGTGCGTTATCCGTTCCCGTTGCGTAATATTAAACAGGAGAATAATTTTCAATTGTGAGTACTAGAGCTCATGTTACTCGATAAATAAGAATGAATCCACTCGCTTGGCAGACCACTCATCTTGCAGGCCTGACTGCATGACGCCACAGTATGAGCAAGGCATGTGGGTGCCTCTCAATGTAAAACACTAAACTGCGATAAACAGGACAGGGATGATGTTCCTTTGAAAGTAAGTTTCAGAAAATATTATTTCTACTGCCATGAGACGTTTTTTGTTATCCTACGAAATGACAATTACATTGTTAGACCATTTCAAATGGTGCTCTTCAGATCTATGTTTTGACCAGGATTACAATGCATAGTGTAAAGTAGGAAAATTTAAAAAGAAAACGTCGTCTTCAGACGATGACAATGTTTTCCTTAACAAAAAAACATTTTCTCGTATTATTTACAAAAACTGAAGGAAAATTTACAATATGTCCATATCTAAATAAAATCTACATTTTTACAAGTCGTTTACATATTAATAGATGAATCTGTAACAGTGTGGGTGAACGTTTTCGTTATTATAAATGAATAAACCAATATGTTGTTAGCCAGAAATGGATTAAAAACGTTAAAAGTAATTTTGAATATTGACATTTAGGTTTTTCGTTTACTATGACGTCATTTCCTTCTACGCCATTCAAGGTTTGAAACCAAATGTTCAGATATTGGTCAAGATGTTATGAAATACACGACGGTCTCAAAAGCACGGTGTTTCGCTATAAGAAAAACAGAAATTATTTAGCTGTTTCTACGAAAACTGCTGGGTTGTGTACATCGGGCTCCCGTTCGCAGACCATTGTTGCTGGGCAACGCAGGTGGACCGAATGCTTACAAACAAGCTAGGAGCAAAATTTTTCTGTTTATCATCCTTGTGAGGCAGCTTCCCGCAAGCTGTTTACGTTTCTCCCGCATCCCAGCCGAGAAGCTACTTTCTCGATGGCTGAAAGCTACGGAAGCCGCTACTGGACTTCTTACGAAACAAAAACAACTAAAAATAAATAAGGCGGTTGTCGCACAGAGATAGCAACTGGACTGATCCAGGTTAGACAAAGGTGCTGCAACCCATATGCTATTGCAAATATGAGCTCGATTACAATCCGTTACCCATGGGCTCTGGCTTCAGGAATCAAACGAATAAAGCTAGATGTGCGAACGACTAAATTAGATTTTGAAACACTGTGAAGCGAAGGGGGGAGTAAAAGGGCTGAATTCATTCATCAGAAAAGCAGTCGAAAACTGTAAAAAGGTGCATACCTACTCCACGACTTAGCCTATATTAAAGCGTTTGTAAATTTAGAAAACATCTTTCGACAGTGTTGATAAAGCTTTCTTTGTTAAATTGTGAAATTAAGAAATTTGTACAAAAGCAAACTGCAGTTATAAGGATAGGACAGGAAAAATAGGCAGCAGTTTGAGAATATGGTGAGACACCAGTGTAGCCTATCCCCCATGTTATTTAACCTGTACAATGGGCAGACAGTAAAGGAAACCTGAAATTAATGTTCAATAAGAGAAGTGAATACTTTGATGTTTCTCTATGATACAATTCTGTCAGAGATGGTAAAGTATTTGGAGGAGCGATGGAATGGATAGCGTGATGACAATCGAAAACGATAAAACAAGGCTAGTGACATACAGTCCAATTAAATCAAACGATTCTGAGGGAGTTATATTAGGGAATGAGACACTAAAAGTATTAGATGTGTTTTGCTATTTGGCTAGCATACTAAGTGATATTGGCGAAAGAACAGACATCAGATTTCTAGTGTCAATTAAAAGAATATTATTTCTGAAAAATAAAAAAGAAATTTCTTTACACCGAACATAAATTTATGCTATGAAATTATGTTTTCCTTGGAAGATATGAGTCTCAAATTTGTTTTAGATAATGATAGAAGCTTAAGAAATGAATTAAAATTGATGCCACAGCTGGGACTTGAACCCAGATCTCTTGCTTACTAGCATTATGTTCAAAGCTGGGTGCTATACCAATACCGAAGAGCCTTAGCAACAGTGTGACGCTTTAAAAGTGGGAAAATAGGCTGATGGTGTGTAACTGAGCTTGTGTTAGTGATGGTATTGTACTGGGGTAGTCTGTCCAGCGATGTTAGCTATACTACTACGGAGTTGTAATAGCTATCTCATCTGCGTAAGAAGCAGGAGACCTGTGTTGAAGTACCGGCTGTGGCACAAATTTTAATTCGATTCTTCAGCTTCTGTAATTATAGAAGATGAATTTGTGTTTTGGGAAGCATTTGCTAGAAGTATTTAGAGTGCAGCATTATACACGAGTGGAAAGGTAAAGATAACCAGCGCAAGCAGAAGAAAATAGAAGCTTTGGAAATGTGGTGTTACAGAACACTGTGGAAGAGTTCAATTGTTCAGATGTGTGTGAAATCTTATGGGACTTAACTGCTAAGGTCATGAGTCCCTAAGCTTACACACTCCTTAAGCTAAATTATCCTAAGGACAAACACACACCCATGCCCCAGGGAGGACTCGAACCTCCGCCGGGATTAGCCGCACATTCCAAGACTGCAGTGCCCAAGACCGCTCGGCTAATCCCGCGCGGCGCTGTGGAAGAGTCTGTAGTATATTGAGTCAGTAATGAAGTACTGAATCGAATCGGAGAGAGTGGAGCTTTATTCATGAGCTCCTTAGAAGGAGGCATAGCTTGGTATTACAAGTCTTGGGGCACCAACGCACCTTTCATTAGGTAGCAGAGGTAGTGTGGATAGTAGCGGTTGTAGAGGGAGACCAAGGTTGGACTACTAAGGAGGTTCAAATGTCTCTGAGCACTATCGGACTTAACGTCTATGGTCATCAGTCCCCTAGAACTTAGAACTACTTAAACCTAACTAACCTAAGGACATCACACAACACCCAGTCATCACGAGGCAGAGAAAAATCCCTGACCCCGCCGGGAAACGAACCCGGGAACCCGGGCGCTAAGGAGGTTCAAGTGGATGTGAATTTCTATGTTTAAGTCCATTTCACATCTGTCCGGCAGTCGTGAAACTGGCATAGTGTACACGGCATGCTACCGGGGCAGTTTCACATCCATGTGGCTGCTGCCATGCGCAGAACGGTGTGGTCCGATAGATCTCTTCAAATTCGTTCCTGCCCAGACTCTCAGCTGAGTCTCAACGAAATGGAATACATGGATGTTAGATCTTTTCAACATAAATAAAGGTCACGGACTTAGCCACCTTAGAGGAGGACCTGTATGTCCACATGGTACCACTTCGCTGGTCGAGCTAGGAGTCATAGTCTTGCTGCATCAATAACTTCCCCGTTATCTATTTACGGCTACCCGTGGAGCGCTTCGTTCACTTGAAGCCGGAAAGTGAGGATTCTGCGCTGTAGATTGGATGAGGAAGAAAGGTTTGATAAGGTTTTGTGACGGTGTCCGAAAAAAAAAGAGACTACAAACTTCAACAAATATTATCGATACTACGCATAAAAAAGACTGTATCGTGTAAAAATTACTATAATTATTTCATTATTTCTGTAATAATTTAATTTCTGTGTGAATTAAAACTATTATCACAGAACTACATTCATAGACAAAGACAATTATAACCTCTTTTTTTTTTAATCTGCGATAATTGTGGTTCAGTTGTTCTTCCTGTGCTAACAGATGAACTGTCCAGACGTGAGACGTGTGAGGTCTGTGAAGAGGAAACCTGTAACTATATACATTGTTAATTATTATTTGAAAAATAGAGTCGCTATTGTCAAGACGTGGATTTGTATTTATTTCAGTTGTAATCCAATCTAGTTAATGTTTTTAAGCATTAATTTTCAGCTCCGCAATTAGGAGCGCAGCTATCAGCGCTAGTAACTTACAGCGGAGTTTACTAGTACCTGGTATAAAAAATGTGAAACATTTTCGTTGAAAATAATTTTAAATGCTAAATAATAGAGAATAAAAGGCTTAAAAACTTTTATCTGAATATATTAACTTGACATAAAAGGAATCGAGAATAACAATAGACAAATTGACTCTCGTCTGTCTGTCGCCATCTTAGCAAATATATCTCCGCGGCCGTTTTGAATCGAGAATTTTAACAAACATAAATGTTGTTAGACATAAATTAATGGAAATAAATGTGCACCGGTGGTCCCGAATCTACTTTAAAAGACAGAATTCAACTCAGATTGAATCTTTAAAAATACTGCTCTCAACACGTTAGGTAATATCAATTTCTTATTTGCTGATGTATGAAGCCTAATTATTTCGGACGATTTTCATAAAATATTTTAATAGGAGACATACGTCGGTGTTGCGCGCGGGCAGTATTTTGTGACTAAATGTTCCTTTTACTAGAGAAAAGTGCTTCCATCTTAAGTAAAAGCACTCCGTCTTCAGGCCACAGTGGCTTACCGGGACCATCCGACCGCCGTGTCATCCTCAGGGGAGAATGCGGATAGGAGGGGAGTGGGGTCAGCACACAGCTCTCCCGGTCGTTATGATGGTATTCTTGACCGAAGCCGCTACTATTCGGTCGAGTAGCTCCGCAATTGGCATCACGAGGCTGAGTGCACCCCGAAAAACGGCAACGCATGGCGGCCTGGATGGTCACCCATCAAAGTGCCGACCAGGCGTGACAGCGCTTAACTTCTGTGATCTCACGGGAACCGGTTTAGCCACTGCGTCAAGGCCGTTGCCATCTTAAGTAAAAATTGTGTAAAATCTGACAAATGATATGCAATTTAGTGAGACTCACACGATTTTACAGACAACATTTCTACACAACGTCAAGTGGAGATTTCTTTAACAGAGTGACAAATATTAGCCGGGATAATCATTTTTGTGATCAAACGAGTTGTTATGCTGACAATAGGTAAATGCTTTCATATATTTTTTGATCTATCTGAAATATCATTTATAAGTAATTAAAGGGCTCCGGAAAGGCTCAAAATCATGAAAGGTTCAATTTTTACTTTTTTGCGTTTTCTGAATCTGCAGACTATTACCTTTTAATATATATATATATAATTTATTCAAATCCGAAGACTCCAACAATTTTTAAATTTTTTTTGAAATGTGTTCTACATGGGCGTGACCCACTGTGGCGCTGTTAAACTGCTGTCAGAAACGCATTCCTTGCCATTGCCAGTCTACATTTTATATCCTATCTACTTCGACCATCATTAGTTATTTTGCTCCCCAAATAGCAAAACTCCTTTACTACTTTAAGTGTCTCATTTCCTAATCTAATTCCCTCACCATCACCTAACTTAACTCGACTCCATTCCACTATCCTCGTTATGCTTTTGTTGATGTTCATCTTATACCATCCTTTCAAGACACTGTCCATTCCGTTCAACTGCTCTTCCAAGTCCTTTGCTGTCTCTGACAGAATTATAATGTCATCGGAGAACCTCAAAGTTTTTGTTTCTTGTTCATGGATTGTAATACCTATTCCGAACTTTTCTTTTCTTTCCTTTACTGCTTGCTCAATATACAGATTGAATAACATCGGGGACATCCCCCATGAACCATGGACCTTGCCGTTGGTGGGGAGGCTTGCGTGCCTCAGCGATACAGATGGCCGTACCGTAGGTGCAACCACAATGGAGGGGTATCTGTTGAGAGGCCAGACAAACATGTGGTTATTGAAGAGGGGCAGCAGCATTTTCAGTAGTTGCAGGGGCAACAGTCTGGATGATTGACTGATCTGGCCTTGTAACATTAACCAAAACGGCCTTGCTGTGCTGGTACTGCGAACGGCTGAAAGCAAGGGGAAACTACAGCCGTAATTTTTCCCGAGGACATGCAGCTTTACTGTATGATTAAATGATGATGGCGTCCTCTTGGGTAAAATATTCCGGAGGTAAAATAGTCCCCCATTCGAATCTCCGGGCAGGGACTACTCAAGAGGGCGTCGTTATCAGGAGAAAGAAAACTGGCATTCTGCGGATCGGAGCGTGGAATGTCAGATCCCTTAATCGGGCAGGTAGGTTAGAAAATTTAAAAAGGGAAATGGATAGGTTAAAGTTAGATATAGAGGGAATTAGTGAAGTTCGGTGGCAGGAGGAACAAGACTTTTGGTCAGGTGATTACAGGGTTATAAATACAAAATCAAATAGGGGTAATGCAGGAGATGGTTTTATAATGAATAAAAGAATAGCAGTGCGGGTTAGCTACTACAAACAGCATAGTGAACGCATTATTGTGGCCAAGATAGACACAAAGCCCATGCCTACTACAGTAGTACAAGTTTATATGCCAACTAGCTCTGCAGATGATGAAGAAATTGATGAAATGTATGACGAGATAAATGAAATTATTCAGGTAGTGAAGGGAGACGAAAATTTAATAGTCATGGGTGACTGGAATTCGTCAGTAGGAAAAGGGAGAGAAGGAAACATAGTAGGTGAATATGGATTGGGGGGAAGAAATGAAAGAGGAAGCCGGCTTGTAGAATTTTGCACAGAGCATAACTTAATCATAGCTAACACTTGGTTCAAGAATCATAAAAGAAGGTTGTATACCTGGAAGAATCCTGGAGATACTAATAGGTATCAGATAGATTATATAATGGTAAGACAGAGATTTAGGAACCAGGTTTTAAATTGTAAGACATTTCCAGGGGCAGATGTGGATTCTGACCACAATCTATTGGTTATGAACTGCAGATTGAAACTGAAGAAACTGCAAAAAGGTGGGAATTTAAGGAGATGGGACCTGGATAAACTGAAAGAACCAGAGGTTGTAGAGAGTTTCAGGGAGAGCATAAGGGAACAATTGACAGGAATGGGGGAAAGAAATACCGTAGAAGAAGAATGGGTAGCTCTGAGGGATGAAGTAGTGAAGGCAGCAGACGATAAAGTAGGTAAAAAGACGAGGGCTAATAGAAATCCTTGGGTAACAGAAGAAATATTGAATTTAATTAATGAAAGGAGAAAATATAAAAATGCAGTAAATGAAGCAGGCAAAAGGGAATACAAACGTCTCAAAAATGAGATCGACAGAAAGTGCAAAATGGCTAAGCAGGGATGGCTAGAGGACAAATGTAAGGATGTAGAGGCTTGTCTCACTAGGGGCAAGATAGATACTGCCTACAGGAAAATTAAAGAGACCTTTGGAGAGAAGAGAACCACTTGTATGAATATCAAGAGCTCAGATGGCAACCCAGTTCTAAGCAAAGAAGGGAAGGCAGAAAGGTGGAAGGAGTATATAGAGGGTTTATACAAGGGCGATGTACTTGAGGACAATATTATGGAAATGGAAGAGGATGTAGATGAAGATGAAATGGGAGATAAGATACTGCGTGAAGAGTTTGACAGAGCACTGAAAGACCTGAGTCGAAACAAGGCCCCGGGAGTAGACAATATTCCATTAGAACTACTGATGGCCTTGGGAGAGCCAGTCATGACAAAACTCTACCATCTGGTGAGCAAGATGTATGAGACAGGCGAAATACCCACAGACTTCAAGAAGAATATAATAATTCCAATACCAAAGAAAGCAGGTGTTGACAGATGTGAAAATTACCGAACTATCAGTTTAATAAGCCACAGCTGCAAAATACTAACGCGAATTCTTTACAGACGAATGGAAAAACTGGTAGAAGCGGATCTCGGGAAAGATCAGTTTGGATTCCGTAGAAATGTTGGAACACGTGAGGCAATACTAACCTTACGACTTATCTTAGAAGAAAGATTAAGAAAAGGCAAACCTACGTTTCTAGCATTTGTAGACTTAGAGAAAGCTTTTGACAACGTTAACTGGAATACTCTCTTTCAAATTCTGAAGGTGGCAGGGGTAAAATACAGGGAGCGAAAGGCTATTTACAATTTGTACAGAAACCAGATGGCAGTTATAAGAGTCGAGGGGCATGAAAGGGAAGCAGTGGTTGGGAAAGGAGTGAGACAGGGTTGTAGCCTCTCCCCGATGTTATTCAATCTGTATATTGAGCAAGCAGTGAAGGAAACACAAGAAAAATTCGGGGTAGGTATTAAAATTCATGGAGAAGAAGTAAAAACTTTGAGGTTCGCCGATGACATTGTAATTCTGTCAGAGACAGCAAAGGACTTGGAAGAGCAGTTGAACGGAATGGACAGTGTCTTGAAAGGAGGATATCAGATGAACATCAACAAAAGCAAAACGAGGATAATGGAATGTAGTCAAATTAAATCGGGTGATGCTGAGGGGATTAGATTAGGAAATGAGACACTTAAAGTAGTAAAGGAGTTTTGCTATTTAGGGAGTAAAATAACTGATGATGGTCGAAGTAGAGAAGATATAAAATGTAGACTGGCAATGGCAAGGAAATCGTTTGTGAAGAAGAGAAATTTGTTAACATCGAGCATAGATTTAAGTGTCAGGAAGTCGTTTCTGAAAGTATTTGTATGGAGTGTAGCCATGTATGGAAGTGAAACATGGACGATAACCAGTTTGTACAAGAAGAGAATAGAAGCTTTCGAAATGTGGTGCTACAGAAGAATGCTGAAGATAAGGTGGGTAGATCACGTAACTAATGAGGAGGTATTGAATAGGATTGGGGAGAAGAGAAGTTTCTGGCACAACTTGACTAGAAGAAGGGATCGGTTGGTAGGACATGTTTTGAGGCATCAAGGGATCACAAATTTAGCATTGGAGGGCAGCGTGGAGGGTAAAAATCGTAGAGGGAGACCAAGAGATCAATACACTAAGCAGATTCAGAAGGATGTAGGTTGCAGTAGGTACTTGGAGATTAAGAAGCTTGCACAGGATAGAGTAGCATGGAGAGCTGCATCAAACCAGTCTCAGTACTGAAGACCACAACAACAACAACAACAACATCGGGGAGAGGATACAACCCTGTCTCACTCCCTTCCCAACCACTGCTTCCCTTTCATGCCCCTCGACTCTTATAACTGCCATCTGGTTTCTGTACAAATTGTAAGTAGCCTTTCGCTCCCTGTATTTTACCCCTGCCACCTTTAGAATTTGAAAGAGAGTATTCCAGTCAACATTGTCAAAAGCTTTCTCTAAGTCTACCAATGCTAGAAACGTAGGTTTGCCTTTCCTTAATCTTTCTTCTAAGATAAGTCGTAAGGTCAGTATTGCATCACGTGTTCCAGTATTTCTACGGAATCCAAACTGGTCTTCCCCGAGGCCGGCTTCTACTAGTTTTTCCATTCGTCTGTAAAGAATTCGTGTTAGTAATCATACAGTAAAGCTGCATGCCCTCGGGAAAAATTACGGCCGTAGTTTCCCCTTGCTTTCAGCCGTTCGCAGTACCAGCACAGCAAGGCCGTTTTGGTTATTGTTACAAGGCCAGATCAGTCAATCATCCAAACTGTTGCCCTTGCAACTACTGAAAAGGCTGCTGCCCCTCTTCAGGAACCACACGTTTGTCTGGCCTCTCAACAGATACCCCTCCGTTGTGGTTGCACCTACGGTACGGGTATCTGTATCGCTGAGGCACGGAAGCCTCCCCACCAACGGCAAGGTCCATGGTTCATCGGGTAGGTATAAGTAGGGGGAAGCTTTGTATAAGTAGGGGGAAGCAATATATTCGATACCTCATCCAGAAACGCACCCTCTCGAAACCTGGCGAGCAAGCTACACCGCGATGCAGAGCGCCTCTCTTGCAGTGTCTGCGACTCGAGTCCGCTAAACATCTCCGTAACGCTATCACGGTTACCAAATAACCCTGTGACGAAACGGGCCGCTCTTCTTTCGATCTTCTCTATCTCCTCCGTCAACCCGATCTGGTACGGATCCCACACTGATGAGCAATACTCAAGTATAGGTCGAACGAGTGTTTTGTGAGCCACCTCCTTTGTTGATGGAATACATTTTTAAGGACTCTCCCAATGAATCTCAACCTGGTACCCGCCTTACCAACAATTAATTTTATATGATCATTCCAATTAAATCGTTCCGCACGCATACTCCCAGATAATTTACAGAAGTAATTGCTACCTTTGTTTGTTCCGCTACCATATAATCATATACAATAAAGGATCCTTCTTTCTATGTATTCGCAATACATTACATTTATCTATGTTAAGGATCAGTTGCCACTCCCTGCACCAAGTGCCTATCAGCTGCAGATCTTCCTGCATTTCGCTTCAATTTTCTAATGCTGCAACTTCTCTGTATACTACAGCATCATCCGCGAAAAGCCGCATGGAACTTCCGACACTATCTACTAGGTCATTTATATATATTGTGAAAAGCAATGTTCCCATAACACTCCCCTGTGGCACGCCAGAGGTTACTTTAACGTCTGTAGACGTCTCTCCATTGATAACAACATGCTGTGTTCTGTTTGCTAAAAACTCTTCCATCCAGCCACACAGCTGGTCTGATATTCCGTAGGCTCTTACTTTGTTTATCGGGCGACAGTGCGGAACTGTATCGAACGCCTTCCGGAAGTCAAGGAAAATAGCATCTATCTGGGAGCCTGTATCTAACATTTTCTGGGTCTCATGAACAAATAAAGCGAGTTGGGTCTCACACGATCGCTGTTTCCGGAATCCATGTTGATTCCTACAGAGTAGCCTCTGGGTCTCCAAAAACGACATGATACGCAAGCAAAAAACCTTTTCTAAAATTCTACAACAGATCGACGTCAGGGATATAGGTCTATAGATACGCGCATCTGCTCGACGACCCTTCTTGAAGACTGGGACTACCTGTGCTCTTTTCCAATCATTTGGAACCTTCCGTTCCTCTAGAGACTTGCGGTACACCGCTGTTAGAAGGGGGGCAAGTTCTTTTGCGTACTCTGTGTAGAATCGAACTGGTATCCCGTCAGGTCCAGTGGACTTTCTTCTGTTGGGTGATTCCAGTTGCTTTTCTATTCCTTGGAGCTTATTTCGATGTCAGCCACTTTTTTGGTTTGTGCGAGGATTTAGAGAAGGAACTGCAGTGCGGTCTTCCTCTGTGAAACAGCTTTGGAAAAAGGTGTTTAGTATTTCAGCTTTACGCGTGTCATCAACATCCCGGATTGTCTGGATATGCTGTTTCGAGCCACTTACTGATTTAACGTAAGACCAGAACTTCCTAGGATTTTCTATCAAGTCGGTACATAGAATTTTACTTTCGAATTCACTGAACGCTTCACGCATAGCCCTCCTTACGCTAACTTTGACATCGTTTAGCTTCTGTTTGTCTGAGAGGTTTTGGCTGCGTTTACACTTGGAGTGAAGCTCTCTTTGCTTTCGCAGTAGTTTCCTAACTTTGTTGTTGAACCACGGTGGGTTTTTCCCGTCCCTCACAGTTTTACTCGGCACGTACCTGTCTAAAACGCATTTTACGATTGCCTTGAACTTTTTCCATAAACACTCAACATTCTCAGTGTCGGAACAGAAATTTTCGTTTTGATCTGTTAGGTAGTCTGAAATCTGCCTTCTATTACTCTTGCTAAACAGGTAAACCTTCCTTCCTTTTTTTATATTCCTATTAACTTCCATATTCAGGGATGCTGCAACGGCCGTATGATCACTGATTCCCTGTTCTGCACTTACAGAATCGAAAAGTTCGGGTCTGTTTGTTATCAGTAGGTCCAAGATGTTATCTCCACGAGTCGGTTCTCTGTTTAATAGCTCGAGGTAATTTTCGGATAGTGCACTCAGTATAATGTCACTCGATGCTCTGTCCCTACCACTCATCAGATGTTGAAGTAACTTCGTGTGTGCTCCAGGGAAGTGTGCTGAGAACCTGGCTGTCCATGTTGTGTATTAATGACATTGCAGACATTATTAATAGTAACATAAGGCTTTTTGCGGATAACGGAGTTATCTACACTCCTGGAAATTGAAATAAGAACACCGTGAATTCATTGTCCCAGGAAGGGGAAACTTTATTGACACATTCCTGGGGTCAGATACATCACATGATCAAACTGACAGAACCACAGGCACATAGACACAGGCAACAGAGCATGCACAATGTCGGCACTAGTACAGTGTATATCCACCTTTCGCAGCAATGCAGGCTGCTATTCTCCCATGGAGACGATCGTAGAGATGCTGGATGTAGTCCTGTGGAACGGCTTGCCATGCCATTTCCACCTGGCGCCTCAGGTGGACCAGCGTTCGTGCTGGACGTGCAGACCGCGTGAGACGACGCTTCATCCAGTCCCAAACATGCTCAATGGGGGACAGATCCGGAGATCTTGCTGGCCAGGGTAGTTGACTTACACCTTCTAGAGCACGTTGGGTGGCACGGGATACATGCGGACGTGCATTGTCCTGTTGGAACAGCAAGTTCCCTTGCCGGTCTAGGAATGGTAGAACGATGGGTTCGATGACGGTTTGGATGTACCGTGCACTATTCAGTGTCCCCTCGACGATCACCAGTGGTGTACGGCCAGTGTAGGAGATCGCTTCCCACACCATGATGCCGGGTGTTGGCCCTGTGTGCCTCGGTCGTATGCAGTCCTGATTGTGGCGCTCACCTGCACGGCGCCAAACACGCATATGACCATCATTGGCACCAAGGCAGAAGCGACTCTCATCGCTGAAGACGACACGTCTCCATTCGTCCTTCCATTCACGCCTGTCGCGACACCACTGGAGGCGGGCTGCACGATGTTGGGGCGTGAGCGGAAGACGGCCTAACGGTGTGCGGGACCGTAGCCCAGCTTCATGGAGACGGTTGCGAATGGTCCTCGCCGATACCCCAGGAGCAACAGTGTCCCTAATTTGCTGGGAAGTGGCGGTGCGGTCCCCTACGGCACTGCGTAGGATCCTACGGTCTTGGCGTGCATCCATGCGTCGCTGCGGTCCGGTCCCAGGTCGATGAGCACGTGCACCTTCCGCCGACCACTGGCGACAACATCGATGTACTGTGGAGACCTCACGCCCCACGTGTTGAGCAATTCGGTGGTACGTCCACCCGGCCTCCCGCATGCCCACTATACGCCCTCGCTCAAAGTCCGTCAACTGCACATACGGTTCACGTCCACACTGTCGCGGCATGCTACCAGTGTTAAAGACTGCGATGGAGCTCCGTATGCCACGGCAAACTGGCTGACACTGACGGCGGTGGTGCACAAATGCTGCGCAGCTAGCGCCATTCGACGGCCAACACCGCGGTTCCTGGTGTGTCCGCTGTGCCGTGCGTGTGATCATTGCTTGTACAGCCCTCTCGCAGTGTCCGGAGCAAGTATGGTGGGTCTGACACACCGGTGTCAATGTGTTCTTTTTTCCATTTCCAGGAGTGTATAATGAAGTACCATCGTAAGAAATCTGCATAAATGTTCCGTCAGATCTTCACAACATTTCAAAGTGGTGCAAAGTTTGGCAACTTGTTTTAAATGTTCAGAAATGAAAAGTGGTGTATTTCACTAAACGAAAAAATTTAGTATCATATGAGTCATTTCTGGAATCGGCGAACTCATACAAATACCTTAGTGTAACACTTTGTAGGGCTATGAAATGGAATAATCACATAGTCCCAGTCGTGAGTAAAGCAACTGGTAGACTTCGGTTTATCGGTAGAATACTGGGGAAGTGCAATCGGTCTCCAAAGGAGATTGTGTACAAATCACTCGTGCGACCGGTTGTAGAGTACTGTTCAAGTGTGTGGGACTCGTACCAATTAGGACCAACAGGGGATATTGAACTATCTCGAGAAGGGTAGCACGAGTCGTCACGTATCTGTTTAATCCGTGGTAGAGTGTCACAGAGATAATGAATGAACTGAGCTGGAAGACTCTTGAAGATAGTCGTAAATTCTCCCAAGAATGTCTATTAACAATGTTTCTCAGAATATACTGCAGCTCCTGCGTTTCGCTCACCTAGGCATCGCGAGCATACGATGAAAATAGTTACTATACGCACAGAGGGATTCAAATAACCACTCTTCTCGCGCTCAGTACGTGAATGTAACGGGAAGAAACTCTAGTAAGTGTTACAGTGGGAAGTACCGTCTGCCATGCACATGATGGTGGTTTGTAGAGTATAGATGTAGATGTAGATCGCTCTTGATATGGCAGCCCTGTGCACGGTGCCTTATAGGGGGCTTCTGGACAAGTGTGAAATTGGCTTCAAGCAGCGTGGAGAGCCGCTTGAAACCACTTTTCCGAAAAGAATAACAACAATTACAACCATAGCAAAAACAATAATAGCAACAATAATAAAATGAGCAAGAAAGAATGGGCTAAAACCCGCAAGTATATAATAAAGTGGCTATTTTGTACATTTACACTTCACAAACCACGTAAATGTGTGTGGTGGAGAGTAATTAGTGTACCACTATAAATGCAAACGCCCCCATCCCCTCTCCCTTTTCCTGGATCAATCGTCTGATCCGTATGGGTACAAGTTTCTTCAAATTGTCGTCCCGCATAGGGTACTGCGTTCTGTTGATGAAAAATCCATCGAGAAACTCACATATGTGTAATCATTCTCCGTACGATTGACTCTTGTCTATCAGTGAGCATGTACATAGCACAATATGGAACGCGTTTCTATGACCTAAGAAGATAGAATCTACCTGTTCATTTGAGACTCGTGTTTGTAAGATGTACTATGTCAATAAAGCTAACTGTGTTTCAGAAACCTTTGTTTATTATTATTATTTTAATTCTGCCGTTATAGATTGTAACCGGATAAGTCGCTGTTACAAAATTCACTTTCGGGGCGCTGTACTTGTTGGTGTTGACTGGAATGCATGGTTTTACTGCACTACACAAATTACAATGCAGGGTTGTACATTGTGACTAAAGATTGAAAATTTCCAAACTAGTCTTTGAATTAATGAAAATCACGCAAAAACAGTCTTATAAAACCTCACAGTATCTAAGTATTTCATAGACCAAAATAGTTGAAACTCAATTAGTCCACAATTCACAGAAAGCGCGCATTCATATCTGTCAGGTGTAAGTCTTTTCGTACGTCAAAGAAGGAAAAAACAACCATTATATTAAATTACATCACAGTGTTGGCTTTCTTATGCTACTGGAAGCTTTTGTTTGTTTCTATTCCCGTCAAATTTGTACACAATAAACAGAGACGAATGAATTCAGGTTCAGCATAAAATTACGTCTTTTCGCGCCGCGCTTGAAAAGAAAAGCACATAAAATACGAAATCTTCATAAAACGTTTCAGGGATCTACAGAGTAACATTTTCTATAGATGTTCACATTATCGAGATTTTGACTGCCTAAGGTACACTGGTATGCAAGACTTAAGGACGAAAGTAGATTTCACTCGATTTATCACTGTCAAGTAACACAACTCGATAAAACTTGGACTACACACAGAAAGAACTGCCGCAACATAGTACAGAAGTTGGATGAAGACAAATGAGTAATGAGACGAACAGATATGACTTATTGAAAGACGATAACTACATCGAAGTGACGGCGACTTATGATGGCCCCCTGAATATTACAAACGGCAGGATATGGTTCTAAATAGGGCGTGTGAAAGCCAAGGACGGTAACGCATACTCTGCATCGTGCCCCGCGCTGAGCACAAGGCTGGTAAGGAATTCTTGTGGTCGGGCACTTTATTCCTCCTCCAGCCAGGTTGACAACTGCTCAATGGTCGTTTGCACTTGTGGACGTGCTGCAGTACGTCTTCTAATGCAAATCACACGTACCTGATGGGATTCATGTCGTAGAACCTGGCAGGCCTGTCCAGGCTCCTGAAATCCTCAAGTTCAGTGGTTGGCAAACATTTTTGCTCGATAGCAAGTTCTGATATTTTAGGACAGCAGCTCTGGCCGCATGTGCACCGATCTTATTATTAATTATTATTAATTGTTAACTCATATTAATTATTACTTTATAAGCCGCCAACAGACTAGCTATAATAAGGACGCGATCAGTAGATCGCCGGCAGCCAAGTAGTCATCGTTAAAATTCGCCACCATCCGCTACACTTCCTGTCGCCTATCCTCTGTTTCAAATTACTGCCATCTTCAGCGACCCTAATTTTCTGTGTGACCGCCGCGCGGGATTAGACGAGCGGTCTGGGGCGCTGCAGTCGTGAACTGTACGGCTGATCCCGGCGGAGGTTCGAGTCCTCCCTCGGGCATGGGTGTGTGTGTGTTTGTCCTTAGTGTAATTTCGATTAAGTAGTGTGTAATCTTAGGGACTGAAGACCTTAGCAGTTAAGTCCCATAAGATTTCACACACATTTGAACATTTTCTGTATGACCGGCGGGTTAATTGGTTAGTAACAGTAATTGTACTTACATTTAAATGCATTATGCAATATGAGACAGGATTACAATTGTCTGTTTTGACTTATTTTTCTTCTACTGATTGCGCTGTATTACAACAGCCTTGATTTAGTTACATGGTCCTTGCTACGAATATGTGCAACATTTGAAGACGATCCTCTCTGTAATGGATTTACTTCCGTGTTAGGATTTCTACCTCAGGAGCTGGTCGGTACAAGTCACGCATGCCCATGAGTTACCAGTGGTGGGGGACAAAGAATGAACCATTCCCCCTCTCACACATTCCAACCCCGCAGTGACCACGCCACATACCACTCTGCCCTTAAGGTAAGAGGCCAACTTTACATAGCTCACGGCGTGATTCGCGAACGTCTATTAAAATGAAGCACTTTTTGAAGTATTACTGTCTCTGCATTTTTGTTTGTAACTGATCAAGAAGGAAGCTCTTTTCGGAAGCTTTTCAAGTTGGCAGAGATAGTTGGATTCGGCTCTTAGTTGCTAGATGCATATTGTTATAAATACGGCAGAGAACCCAGGCCGACAGAAGTAACTGGCTCGGGCCGCATGCGGCCGAGTGCCGCAGTTCGACGCCCACTGCTATAGTTCCAAGAGCTCCATCGGCTCCGCTTTTATATCCGATCGCGTATTGGCAACCATGAAAATGACGTCAGGCCCGAATTCATAACCGAAAAGACGTCATGGGGAAAGGAGTACAACACATCAATAACACTGACCAGCGAGTGTACCGTGTTGAAAGATTTGGAAATCAATACGCCAATGAGACATTAAGCCTCCGCACTAGATAACAACTGCACCACAAAAATGATCACGTTTGGTAGTATTCCTGAGCGTATTACGTGTTCTCACCTCTCGCCATATAACCATACGTCCAGCATTGCTGGTTGGTGTTACTGGTGTATGGGGCACGGAAGAAATCTCTCCAGTTGCTGCATACGTGAGTTTAGGAACTTCAGTAACATCATTTCGTATAGTTTTCATGTGCGAACTGGCAGCAGTACAAATTTTCGGACGGTACACACTGCATGATAGGAATCATAATACAAATATATTCTTAATATATAGGTTTTCTATGGAAACCGACTGTGAAATATAAAACAAAACCGCACATTCTTATGTGTACAATATTTATTTAAAGTAATTTATATGTATGAGATTACATTTGTATAATGGTTCAAATGCCCTGCTACTCTGGATAAAACGGATTGCGAGAAAGAAAACAAAAAAGCACAAAAGCACACTTCTACAGCACAATATTTTCTTTCTCCCCGTCAGTTATAATAGAAAACATGTCGTTTGTATATATACGCGATATATCCGTCCGAATGAATGTGGGAATATTGTGCAAAATTTGGAAGGAAATCGCCGAAGAAATTTTGGAAATTTTTGGTATCAGCATTTCACCTTTATGTATGTGTCGGATATAGAATACATAAAATATAGAGTGTTGTCCATCCGAATGTTTATTAGATGATAGTGTAAAAGTCGTAAGTAGGTCGGTCAAAAAAATTCAAGGATTTGTACTAACAGAATTTTACATCCATATATTAAACATTTGTTTGAAAAAAAAAGAATTATAGCTTATGTCTGTCCGTGTGTAAATAAGTACTCAAATAATATATTGAAAACAGATTACATTGCTGAAGCCCTTTGTCCCTAAAATTATAGCTCATTCTAAATTGTGCTGAACACGAGAAGATAACTAACATTCATGGGCGCTACTAATTCAGAGTAACCGTACTCTCTGAGGACAATAAGGAAAGCTCTATTTCAGAGATTCACATAAGTTGCAATTGATGTACTATCAGTGTTTTTCCATTGGTGAACTTCATGTTCCCTTTCGCTATATCTTACCACAGTCTAAAGTATATACTATTCGAGTATTGGCTCTACATTTGTAAACAACAATTGTGTAACGGAAGAGACACCGCCACAGCCATTGTCAGAGTGACTTGGGCATTGGCCATTGCCGGACAACACCCCTGCTGATAGAGCAACTCAGCAGAAGCCACCGCTTTAGCCCTGCTGCTTCCACGTTCCAACGACCCGAAATGCTGACTATCTTTCATGAAGATTCTGGATTTTTGAACACTGCCACCTGAGAACAAATGAACGTCGGTCACTGACCTCAATCCAGATCTTTCTGTGGTGACACAGAAATGCAGTCCATTTTCACACTGTCAGCCAGAAGCAACTGCCAGTAGGAAATCCATGGTGGGTGACCAATTGAGCAGGTTAGCTGCACCCAGTCTGTTTGAACCAGCGCCTTGGAGTCTTCGCCACAAATATGTCAGAATTCAAGCTATTATTGGGCTCTGTCTGCCCAGCGTTTGGCACCAAACATCCTGCTACTACCTCTATGGGTCCACTCACCATGGTATCTACCGCCGGAGGATTCCAGCCATCCACCGCTGTTCTGCAGACTTTGGTCCATAGTCAGACTGCGGTCAGCACCACGACCTTCCACAACGTAGAAGACACTGTCACGTCGCCTCATTTCTGTAGCGACGCTGTGTTCAGCCTAATGGCTGTCCACGTTTAATGAATTAATAAGGAGCATTTAATATTTATCGTTGGTTCTCTACAGTTGTCCATAACGTCTCAAACCACTGAAGAACCCAACATGCCAGTGGTGGGGGCTGAACCTGGAACAATCTTGCTTCCTTCTACATAAGCCTCTTCTGTTCTTCTTGGTAGATGCGATGGCTCCAAAACTGACTGAAACATGAAAGTTCTACTAATAGTCTACAGCAATAATGTGGTCGACATTAGACGTAGACTTAAATCTATACTCGTTGTTAACAAATTTCTCTTCTTCGGAAACGCTTTCCTTGCCATTCCCAATCTACATTTTATATCCTCTCTACTTCGACCATCAACAGTTATTTTGCTCCCCAAACAGCAAAACTCATTTAGTACTTTAAGCGTCTCATTTTCTAATCTAATACCCTCAGCATCACACGATTTAATTCGACTACATTCCATTATCCTCGTTGAGCTTTTCTTGATGTTCATCTTATATCCTTCTTTCAAGACACTGTCCATTCCGTTCAGCTGCTCCTCCAGGTCCTTTGCTGTCTCTGACAGAATTACTATGTCATAGACGAACCTCAAAGTTTCTATTTCTTCTCCGAATAATTCTTCTGTTTCCTTTGCTGCTTACTCAATATACAGATCGAATAACACCGGGGATAGGCTACAACCCTGTCTCACTCCCTCCCTAACCACTGCTTCCCTTTCATGCCCCTCGACCCTTATAACTGCCATCTGGTTTCTGTACAAATTGCACATAGTCTTTCGCTCCCTGAGTTTTACCCGTGCCACCTTCAGAATTTGAAAGAGAGTATTCCAGTCAACATTGTCAAAAGCTTTCTCTAAGTCTACAAATGCTAGAAATGTAGATTTGCCTTACATTAATGTATTTTCTAAGAAAAGTTGTAGGGTCAGTATTGCCTCACGTGATCCAAAATTTCTACGAAATCCAAACTATTCTTCCCCGAGGTCGGCTTCTACTAGTTTTTCCATTCGTCTCTAAAGAATTCGTATTAGTATATTGCAGCCGTGGCTTATTAAACCGATAGTTCGGTAATTTTCACATCTGTCAACACCTGCTTTCTTTGGGATTGTAATTATTATATTATTCTTGAAGTCTGTGGGTATTTCGCCTGTCTCATACATCTTCCTCACCACATGGTAGAGTTTTGTTATGACTGGCTCTCCCAAGGCCATCAGTAGTTCTAATAGAATGTCCTCTACTCCCGGGGCTTTGTTTCGACTTAGGTCTTTCAGTGCTCTCTCAAACTCTTCACGCAGTATCATATCTCCCATTTCATCTTCATCTACATCCTCTTCCATTTCCATAATATTGTCCTCAAGAACATCGCCCTTGTACAGACACTCTATATACTCCTTCCACCTTTCTGCTTTCCCTTCTTTGCTTATAATTCGGTTTCCATCTGAGCTCTTGATATTCATGCCCGTGGTTCTCTTTTCCCCAAAGGTCTCTTTAATTTTCCTGTAGGCAGTATCTATCTTAACCCTAGTGATATACGCCTCTACATTCTTACATTTGTCCTCTAGCCATCCCTGCTTAGCCATTTTGCGCTTCCTGTCGATCTCATTTTTGAGACGTTTGTATTTCTTTTTGTCTGCTTCATTTATTGCATTTTTCTATTTTCTTCTTTCATCAATTAAATTCAATATCTCAGGTCCCATCTCCTTAACTTCCCATCTTTTTGCAGTTTCTTCAGTTTTAGTCTACAGTTCATAACCAATAGATTGTGGTCAGTGTCCACATCTGACCCTAGAAATGTCTTACAATTTAAAACCTGGTTCCTAAATCTCTGTCTTACCATTACATAATCTATCTGAAACCTTCCAGTATCTCCAGGCTTCTTCCATGTATACAACCTTCTTTCATGATTCTTAACCCAAGTGTTAGCTATGATTAAGTTATGCTCTGTGCAAAATTCTACCAGGCGGTTTCCTCTTTCATTTCTTACCTCTATTCCATATTCACCTACAACGTTTCCTTCTCTTCCTTTTCCTACTATCGAATTCCAGTCACCCATGACTATTAAATTTTCGTCTCCCTTCACTATCTGAATAATTTCTTCTATCTCATCGTACATTTCATCAATCTCTTCGTCATCTGTGGAGTCAGTTGGCATATAAACTTGTACTACTGTAGTAGGCGTGGGCTTCGTATCTATCTTGGCCACAATAATGCGTTCACTATGCTGTTTGTACTGGCTTACTCGCATTCCTATTTTTTTATTCATTATTACACCTACTCCTGCATTAACCCTATTTGATTTTGTACTTGTAACCCTGTATTTACCTGACCAGAAGCCTAGTTCCTCCTGCCACCGAACTTCACTAATTCCCACTATATCTAACTTTAACCTATCCATTTCCCTTTTTAAATTTACTAACCTACCTGCCCGATTAAGGGATATGACATTCCACGCTCCGACTATTTTACCTCTGGAATATTTTACCGAAGAGGACGCCATCATTTAACCATACAGTAAAGCTGCATGTCCTCGGGAAAAATTACGGCTGTAGTTTCCCCTTGCTTTCAGCCGTTCGCAGTACCAGCACAGCAAGGCCGTTTTGGTTAGTGTTACAAGGCCAGATCAGTCAATCATTCGGACTGTTGCCCCTGCAGCTACTGAAAATGCTGCTGCCACTCTTCAGGAACCACACGTTTGCCTGGTCTCTCGACAGATACCTCTCCGTTGTGGTTAAACCTACAGTACGGCTCTCTGTATCTCTGAGGCACGCAAGCGTCCCCACAAACAGCAAGGTCCATGGTTCATGGGGGGGGGGGGGGTCATTACCATAATTTAGGAAAAAATTTAGAAAATCTTGCGGGACCGGAAAACATAGTAAATGTGATCGGACGCTCAACTGACAAGAGGGAGATTGAGTTAATAACTAAATCACTAAAGACCAAAAACTCTCATGGATATGACGGGGTATCTAGCAGAATACTGAAGTATTGTTCTATGTATGTTAGCCCAGTTCTCAGCCATATGTGTAACTTTTCCTTTAGGAGTGGTCGGTTTCCTGACCGATTAAAGTACTCGGTAGTGAAGCCACTTTATAAAAAGGGAGACATTGATAATGTTGACAATTTTAGACCTATTTCTATGCCATCGGTGTTTGCTAGAGTTATCGAGAAGGTTGTATATACAAGGTTACTGGAGTATTTAAATTCACATAATTTGCTGTCAAATGGTCAGTTTGGTTTTAGAAATGGTTTAACAACTGAAAATGCTATATTCACTTTTCTCTGTGAGGTTTTGCACGGATTAAATAGAAGTTTCCGAACGCTAGGTGTTTTCTTTGATTTAACGAAGGCTTTTGACTGTGTTGACCACAAAATATTACTGCAGAAGTTGGACCATTATGGAGTAAGGGGAGTAGCTTACAATTGGTTCGCCTCTTACTTTAAGAACAGAAAGCAGAGGGTAATTCTCCGCAATATTGAGAGTGGTAGTGATGTTCAGTCCCAATGGGGCACTGTTAAGTGGGGCGTTCCCCAAGGGTCGGTGCTGGGGCCACTGCTGTTTCTTATTTCTATAAATGATATGCCTTCTAGTATTACAGGTGATTCAAAAATGTTTTTATTTGCTGATGACTCCAGCTTGATAGTGAAGGATCTTGTGTGTAATATTGAAACAGTGTCAAATAATTTAGTTCGTGAAATAAGTTCGTGGCTCGTGGAAAATAATTTGATGCTAAATCACAGTAAGACCCAGTTTTTACAGTTTATAACTCACAATTGAACAAGAACCGATATTTTGATCAGACAGAATAGGCATATTATAAGCGAGACGGAACAGTTCAAGTTCCTAGGCGTTCGGATAGATAGTAAGATGTTGTGGAAAGCCCATGTCCAGGATCTTGTTCAGAAGCTAAAAGCTGCTTTATTTACCATTAGAACAGTATCTGAAATAAGTGACACTTCAACACGAAAAGTAGTCTACTTCGCATATTTTCATACTCTTACGTCGTATGGTATTATTTTTTGGGGTAATTCTTCTGATTCAAAAAGGGTATTTTTGGCTCAAAAACCGGCTGTTCGAGCTATATGTTGTGTAAGTTCGAGAACCTCTTGTCGACCCCTATTCAAAAATCTGGGAATTCTGACATTGCCCTCACAGTATATATTTTCTTTAATGTCGTTTGTTGTTAGCAATATTAGCCTATTCCCAACAGTTAGCAGCTTTCACTCAGTGAATACTAGGCAGAAATCAAATCTGTATGTGGAATGCACTTCCTTGACTCTTGTGCAGAAAAGAGTGCAGTATTCTGCTGCATCCATTTTCAATAAGCTACCACAAGAACTCAAAAATCTTAGCAGTAGCCCAAAGTCTTTTAAGTCTAAACTGAAGAGTTTCCTCATGGCTCACTCCTTCCATTCTGTCGAGGAGCTCCTGGAAGAGCTAAAAAATTAAGCAATTTCCAGTGTTACATTGTTGATTTTCTTTATTGAAACTTACGACTTATCGTCTGAATATGTTTTTTTTTTTCGTTTTATCTGTTTCTACTATCGTGTTATAATTTCATGTATTGACTCGTTCCATGACCATGGAGATTTCTCCTTAATTTGGTCCCACGGAACAATAAATAAATAAATAAATAAAAATAAATAACTTACTTCGTCTCAGACCGATTCTGGCATGCAAGAAGATGGTCACCACCAATCACAGCGAGCTTTGTACTAATTTGCTAGCTCACAATTGGGTATATCTTGCTGTAACGCTACGTTTTTTGTCAACATCGTGATGGTTTCGAGACGGAAAAAAAAAATGAAATGATCGTGTGGCATTGCTGGCCGTGAGACCCCCGTCCGTGGAGGTTCAGCCACCGGCTGCATGTCTTATTTCAGGTAGCGCCACATTAGACGACTTGCGTGTCGGTGTTCATGACATGATGACAAGGACAGCACAGCACCCAGTCCACAGACGGAGAAAATCTCCAAGCCGGCCGGAAATCGAAGCTGGGCCGGCAGCATGGTAGGCAAGCACGTTGCCACTCAGCTAAGCAGGCCGACGCAGACAAAGAGAAAGATCCGCCTCATTCTGATGACAGAAGACTTCAATGGCGATTCAGCTTGGTCAGGAACATATTTGAGTAGCATCAAAGACTTCTGATTTTCGGTAGTAGGATCCTTGTATCCTGGTATCTTTGTATCCATGTATCTTTGTAGTCTTGTTGCTCACTTTGTCGGGTTTTTGAACCAGTTGTAATGTTTGGTGAAGGCGCGATAGCTGAGGCTATAGACACCTGTGGTGTATAAGGAATGTAATTTACCAGGTAACACCACCTCGCGCACTCGGTCTCACAATGCAATTTGTTGCGTTTTTGGTAGAAAAGGAGCTACGCAGGCCAGTGTCAGGATTGCACCAGGACAAGACATGGGAAACCATGGGTGAATAGAGGACACAGAAGAGGTCAAAATAGGCGTACTTTTTTTCATAAATATGAGTTTTGTAAAGAAAAATGAGTACCGTAAATTGTAAACCTTAGGTAACAGATTTCAGGAACTTTTATATTGGATTTACATTACGTGGAATACGCGACTTAGCGTACGTAGTCTGCTAGGAAACAATGGTAATTAGAATAATAAGTAATGTGTGTATTAGGAGAAAGGATACTCTCGGAGTTAGTATGATTTAGTTCCCAGTTGGAAGATAGATAATGAGCATGTTCTAAGAATCGCAATGGATTCGGATGGTTGTAATTGGATGGTTCAGATACCCTGTCGTTACGTTATGCGCCACTGAACCAAAGCAGCAATGTACTGAGGCACCACACACATGCTATACGAGTAATTGGCCCTGACGTTCTCCGTTAAACCACTCCATTTTTTTTTCAGGACACAGTGCACATGATTGCGGAGAACCAGCCACTACAGGAGATCACATAGGGTGCTAGGGATAGTCTTATAAAGTTTTCTGAAGGTGTATTATGGGCACAGGAGGGCAGCTATAAGGAAACTGTGATCCAGGAAGTAAGTCCATGGTATCAGAGAGCTCAGTGAGGCAGGGCACCTGTAAATTCTCTGACTGAGATGTTGTTGTGAATTTAACTATGGAGGTTTATTATGAACTATCGTAAGTAATAGGATGGAGAAGTATTATGTGCGTTTGTTGATGTATTGGAGTTTGATAGGAAGATGTAATAGAGTGTGTTATTCCAGCCATAGAGTTTTCGCCTCTCAATACGAGAATGAGGTAATAGTAAGCTGCCACTAATTTCTTTCCCTTTGTAGACAGCTTTCGTCACTTGTTACATGACAATGATAAAGTAACCGGATATTATGCATATGAATTAACGGAAAGTGAAGCATAAAGGTCAAAGAGATACTGTTTTGTTACGTTAGCGCGTAAAAGAGTGTGTAACATCGATTATGTAAATTCAGGGTATGACTTAACATTACATTTGAGAATTTTAGTAGTGTTGTTAGAGGTACTGATGGAAGTTATAGGGGAATGTGCCTAAATTCTTTGGTAGATTTCTTTTTGGGTGGAGGTTTTATGCGTGTGTAGTATGTCGACCGTATTCAATCAAAAATATGCCAGAGCGGAAGTGAGTTGCAACAAAGCCAGCTCGAGACAGGGGAAAGTGTTATGCGTTGCGAAGCAAAACACGGCCGACAGACTCTGCGAAGTGGAGCCAGTTGGACACGGTATATCAACAGCAGTCACTGCAATACTTAACTGGAAGCATGGAAGCGTTTCCTCACTTGCCACCACAGAAGCGTTTAGAGTAAATGCCTTAAGTCCTAAGCGAACACATTTTGGAGCGTTTAAGTATTCAGACATTTGTGTACTAAATTATTCTCGTCTCAGTATGACAGGCTACACCGCGAGCTTGTGACACTCAGAAAGACACCCTGGAATGAAGAATGGGGTTCAGGCTGGAGTAGCCTGCCCTAAACTGCGAGAGAGCCACCACCAGAGCAGGTAGCCAGAGGGTGGCCATGGCTGTTGTCAGCTGTCAGCTCCGCCACAGCGTTGACGTCATGGTCGCAGCCAGAGACGTCGCTGACAGCGGCATTCGGGCGACACCTGACTCTCCCTCGCTCTTTGCGCTGTCAACAGAGACTGACGTCTATTGTTTCACATGAGAGGCAACAGGACGCCTCCGAAAAACCAGGATTAAAAAGTGAACGAAACAAACCTGATGTCGTCCTGACGTCTCATATCACTCTCTACAGGTGACAGTCGCAGGGTCATCTAAAAATGGTGTCAGATCATTGACGTTGACATCATAGAGCAACGTCTGAACCTACAGCCTACGGTATGGTGAGTCCAAAAAATTTTGACTGTATTATGATCATGGAGAAAAATTTTGAGGGTTCTGCGTTTTGTGAAGTGCATTTTGCTGGATCTGGCGCGTTACAGCAGTAATGAAAGTCACAATCGGTTAGTGCCAGTTACATGTGCACAGTGTGGCCCCGAGGTCCACTTATCATTATGTATGGAACCAGTTCCACCGTAATCGTTGGGAGCATATAGCTAGGCAATGCTGGGAGTCGAGATGGCTCACGATTAGATGTAAGAATTAATGTATTTTGTTGTCTTGTCTTGCGAATCTTAAGTCTGAAAATGAGAGCTGTCAATGACAAATCTTCGACAGAACCAGAGACGCAAGGTGTGTCAGAACTGGATGCACTATCCACATTGTTAGACAAGGTAGAACTATTCATAGTATGTATATTTTTGGTTTATGTTTGGAAGATTTGGGGGTAACAATATTCAATCTCGCTATGACAACCCTGTGTTCCCTAACCCCTGCCGGCCGCTGTGGCCGAGCGTTTCTAGGCGCTTCAGTCCGAAACCGCTCTGCTGCTACGGACGCAGGTTCGAATTCTGCCTCGGTCATTGATGTGTGTGATGTCCTTGGGTTAGTTAGGTTTAAGTAGTTGTAAGTTCTAGGGGACTGATGGCCTCATATGTTAAGTCCCATTGTAGTCAGAGCCATTTGAACCACTATTTGCATGGGTGCACGAACTAACTGCTCGAAATAATTTTCAGAGAATGCACTGAGCACAGTTTCGAATGCTGTTTTATGCATACCTCCAGAATTAAACATGTATTGTCGCCAACATATCGAGGGTAAATTAAAGTCACCACCAACTATAACTGTATGAGTCGGGTACGTGTTTGAAATCAAACTCAAGTTTTCTTTGAATGTTTCAGCAATTGTATCATCTGAATTGGGAGGTCGGTAAAAGAATCGAATTATTCCGGTAGCCAAGAATGAATTTTGACCATACTAACTCACAGGATCTATCTACTTCAAGTTCACGACAAGATAAACTACTTCTAACAGCAACAAACACGCCACCGCCAACTGTGTTTAGCCTGTCATTTAGGAACACCGTTAGGTTCTTCGTAAAAATTTCGGCTGAAATTATCTCCGGCTTTAGCCAGCTTTCAGTGCCTATAGCGAATTGAGCATACGTGTTATTAGCGCTTGGAGCTCTGGTACTTCCCAACACAGCTACGACAATTTACAACTGTTATACCGATGGTTGCTGTATCTGCGATTTTCCTGTGTTCGGTCTACACCCTTTGTGACTGAAGCACTTTTTGTGGTTTCCTGAGACCCTCTAACCTAAAAAAACCGCCCAGTCCACTCCACACAGCCGCTTTTACCCGTGTAGCCGCCTCCTGCGTGTAGTGCACTCCCGATCTATTCAGCGGAACCCGAAACCCAAACGCCCTGTGGAGCAAGTCGACGAATCTGCAGCCTACACGGTCGCAGAACCGTATGAGCCTCTGATTCAGACCCTCCACTCGGCTCTGTACCAGAGGTCCGCAATCTGTCCTGTCGACTATGCTGCAAATGGTCAGCTCTGCTTTCATCTCACAAGCAAGACTGGCAACCTTTACTACTTCTGTTACCCGCTCAAAACCAGAGAGAATCTCTTCTGATCTAAAGTAACACACATCATTTGTACCGACGTGAGCAACCACCTGCAGTTGGCAGCACCCTGTGCTCTTCATGGCATCCTGAAGGACCCATTCCATGTCTGCAATGACTCCACCCGGTATGCACACGGAGTGCAAGTTGGCTTTCTTCCCCTCCTTTTCAGCCATTTGCCTAAGGGGCCTCATAACGCGTCTAACGTTGGAGCTCCAAACCATCAATAATCCCAACATCTGTGATTGCCCAGATCATGCAGGATGAGAGGTTTCCTTTGAAACACGATAGGCGACAGCATGTGGCTGAGCGACAGTGTCAGCCACGACAGCACCTGAAACCTATTTGTCAGACTAATCATTGCGGCCTTACTTGCACCCTCTTAGGAAGTATTTTTGCCGCCTGCTACGCCCCGGAGCGACCTCCCACTCGACCAGTGCTAGCAGTAGTAACCGGGCTGGCCACCGGTGAGGACCGATTGGAGGACTCGGCTGTGCTGGACACCCGTTGGATCCCCTCGGCAGGCCCACAGCAGTGGTGCCCATTCGCTGCAGCTTCAAGCTGTGTCACCAAAGCCATCACAGCCTGGAGCTGAGAGCGAAGTGTCACCAACTTCGGTCACATCCGCACACAACAATCGCAGTCGCTATCCATAATAAAATCTGCAGTAAACTAAACTGATAAACGGACTATCGGCACGTGCCGCGGAACTCTACTGTAGACCCTGACGAAAACGCAGGAACTGTGTCTAATAAATTAGTTTAATATGCAGAGATACAACAACCTAACTACTAAAGCACTCAGGTGAAAGTAAATAATTCTCTCCTGGTTAGGAACTTGTAATATGTCACAAAACCGGTTTACTTTCCGACGCAAACGAAAACGCGAGAACTGTTGCTATTAGATATTAAATTTCCACGCAGAAACTCAAGAAACTAAACTACCAAAGCTCGCAGATGAAATAATACTGTTCGCTCCTGGTTAGGAACTCGTGAAAGTCACAAAACCGTTTACTTCCCTGTTGCTGCGCTGTCTCGCACCGTCTCTGCTGTCTGACTGTCATCGAATAAAACAGAACTGATTTCTGGCGTTCCCCAAGGTAGTGTTATAGCCCATTTTCTGTTCCTTATCAATATAAACGATTTCGGAGTCAATCTGAGCAGCAGTCTTAGGTTCTTGGCAGATGATGCTGTCGTTTATCGACTAGTAATCAGAAGAGCAAAACAATTGCTAAACGATTTAGAAAAACTATCTGTATGGGGCGAAAATAGGCAACTGACTGTAAATAGCGGAAAGTGTGAGGTCATCCACTTGAGTACTAAAATAAATCAGTCTAATCTATAGGCCGTAAATTCAACTAAATATCGAGGAATTACAATTATGAACATCTTAAATTGGAAGGAACATATAGAAAATGTTGGGGGGAAAGCTAAGCAAAGTCAGCGTTTTATTGGCAGCACACAGAAAATGTAACAGATCTACTAAAGAGACTGCCTACACTACGCTTGTCCGTCCTCGTTTAGAATACTGCTGCGCGGTGTGGGATCCTTACCAGATAGGACTGACCGAGTACATCGAGAATGTTCGAAGAAGGGCAGCACGTTTTGTATTGACGCGAGGTAGGAGAGAGAGTATCACTGAAATCATACAGGATTTGGGTTGGACATCATTAAAACAAAGGCGTTTTTGTTCTCTTTAATCTTCTCACTAAATTCCAATCACCAACTTTCTCCTTCGAATGCGAAAATATTTTGCTGGCGCCGACCCACATAGGGAGAAACGATCACCATCATAAAATAAGATAAATCAGAGCTCGCACCGGAAGATAAATGTGTTCGATCTTTCCGCGCGCTTTTACGAGGCTGGAATAATAGAGGATTTTGAAGGTGGTTCGATGAATCCCCTGCCACGTTCTTAAATGTGATTTGCAGAGTATCCATGTAGATGTAGATGTAGAGGGTAATACAGAACTGCATGAGTCGATAGAATCGCGATCGTCACAACGGGGTGTAGATTTGTCAGTCGCAAGTTTAGTTGCTCGTTTTCTGTTTAGGCATCTGAGCATGTGTAGGCCTTTGCGGGAGACCTTGGAAATCTGGCTCAGATGGAAGGTTGGTCTGATAAGGAATTACTGAGTGTTGCAAAATTGAGACTAACAGGTAATTTGAAACTTACGTAGGGGATATAGGAGCTCTTAAGCGAGTCACAACATTCGAAGAAATTAAAGAAGATTACAGAAGTGTACGAAACTACACTCCTGGAAATTGAAATAAGAACACCGTGAATTCATTGTCCCAGGAAGGGGACACTTTATTGACACATTCCTGGGGTCAGATACATCACATGATCACACTGACAGAACCACAGGCACATAGACACAGGCAACAGAGCATGCGCAATGTCGGCACTAGTACAGTGTATATCCACCTTTCGCAGCAATGCAGGCTGCTATTCTCCCATGGAGACGATCGTAGAGATGCTGGATGTAGTCCTGTGGAACGGCTTGCCATGCCATTTCCACCTGGCGCCTCAGTTGGACCAGCGTTCGTGCTGGACGTGCAGACCGCGTGAGACGACGCTTCATCCAGTCCCAAACATGCTCAATGGGGGACAGATCCGGAGATCTTGTTGGTCAGGGTAGTTGACTTACACCTTCTAGAGCACGTTGGGTGGCACGGGATACATGCGGACGTGCATTGTCCTGTTGGAACAGCAAGTTCCCTTGCCGGTCTAGGAATGGTAGAACGATGGGTTCGATGACGGTTTGGATGTACCGTGCACTATTCAGTGTCCCCTCGACGATCACCAGTGGTGTACGGCCAGTGTAGGAGATCGCTCCCCACACCATGATGCCTGGTGTTGGCCCTGTGTGCCTCGGTCGTATGCAGTCCTGATTGTGGCGCTCACCAGCACGGCGCCAAACACGCATACGACCATCATTGGCACCAAGGCAGAAGCGACTCTCATCGCTGAAGACGACACGTCTCCATTCGTCCCTCCATTCACGCCTGTCGCGACACCACTGGAGGCGGGCTGCACGATGTTGGGGCGTGAGCGGAAGACGGCCTAACGGTGTGCGGGACCGTAGCCCAGCTTCATGGAGACGGTTGCGAATGGTCCTCGCCTATACTCCAGGAGCAACAGTGTCCCTAATTTGCTGGGAAGTGGCGGTGCGGTCCCCTACGGCACTGCGTAGGATCCTACGGTATTGGCGTGCATCCGTGCGTCGCTGCGGTCCGGTCCCAGGTCGACGGGCACGTGCACCTTCCGCCGACCACTGGCGACAACATCGATGTACTGTGGAGACCTCACGCCCCACGTGTTGAGCAATTCGGCGGTACGTCCACCCGGCTTCCCGCATGCCCACTATACGCCCTCGCTCAAAGTCCGTCAACTGCACATACGGTTCACGTCCACGCTGTCGCGGCATGCTACCACTGTTAAAGACTGCGATGGAGCTCCGTATGCCACGGCAAACTGGCTGACACTGACGGCGGCGGTGCACAAATGCTGCGCAGCTAGCGCCATTCGACAGCCAACACCGCGGTTCCTGGTGTGTCCGCTGTGCCGTGCGTGTGATCATTGCTTGTACAGCCCTCTCGCAGTGTCCGGAGCAAGTATGGTGGGTCTGACACACCGGTGTCGATGTGTTCTTTTTTCCATTTCCAGGAGTGTATATAGTGCCAGACAGTATAGGGAACAATTATGGGTGACAACTAAGGAAAATAAGGAAAGTGGGGAACAATTTGCAGATAGCATAAGAAAAATTACTCGGTGTAATTATGAAATAGCACAGAATGCTGCAATCAATGAAATTAGTTAGCTGAACCTGACGAGAGGGCACTCTATGCATTTTTAAGAGGGCTGGATGTGGAAATGTCAAGACGTGTACATATAGACGGTCCGACGGATTTGTGCACTGCTGTGCGATTAACTATAACTATAGGGACTGAGGAGATCGGTCTGACGACTGGAATGCTTGGTAAATGGTCAGTGTTTGCAGCTGGTATAAAATCTTTCAGGTGTCGACGAACAGGACAGTAAGAAGGCAGTGCCACCAGCCTCAGCGTGATGTGAATAAGGTAAGACGTAGAAGTAGAGGACCGGAAAAGTGTAAGGTGTTGGACGCCAACAAGAGCCCCAGATCAACTTATGGTCATTCCCAGTAAGATTGGATGCTACCAAATCATATTCGGAGGTGGACTGTGCGATAAGAGGAATAGTAGGAGAGAAGGGTAGCAGGATATTATTGGACACAGGGTCACATGTATCGGTCACAACAAGTGATCTGGTAAAACGTAAGCAATGGGACCAACCGCGGTAGAGATTGCATGGAAGGGGGATAAAGATGTCACACCATTATTAAGGGTGGATGCAGATTTTTGCCTGGATACTCGTATATTAGGATTAGATTTCTTATATCAGCATTGTTGTATAATCGACCTTAGGCAAAATGGAGTGGAAGTTGACCGGAAAATGTTTCAGTTAGGTGAAGCCATTGACAGTGTAGCGATGTTGCGAGGAGAGCCTGTGTCAAAAGATGAACTGATTAAACCGTGAATGACCTCACTAAGACTTTATTTGAACGATCGTGGGCCTGAGGGTCCTGGGAGATCACTTTGGGTCACTGCTGAGTGTGACTTCCCGGTAGGAATTTTGTGTGTGGTGGAATAGTGAGAAGAGAGTGAGGTATTAGGTGCTGTGGGTTGCTTAGTTAAAAGACATATTTTAGGCATACAAGAAATAAAGGGTGAATAGAAGGCACCTGCTTATACAGATAGGTAGAGAGGGCAGAGAACATAGGATTAACAGAGCGCTGGCCTTGGTGGCAGAGCGGTTCTAGGCGCTACAGTCTGAAACCGAGTGACCGCTACGGTCGCAGGTTCGAATCCTGCCTCGGGCATGGATGTGTGTCATGTACTTAGGTTAGTTAGGTTTAAGTAGTTCTAAGTTCTAGGGGACTAATGACCTCAGAAGTTAAGTCCTATAGTGCTCAGAGCCATTTGAATTGTGCTCAGAGTTAACGAAAAAAATGTTCAAATGTGTGTGAAATCTTATGGGACTTAACTACTCAGGTCATCATTCCTTAAGCTTACACACTACTTCATCCAAATTATCCTAAGAACAAACACATACACGCATGCCCGAGGGAGGCCTCGAACCTCCGTCGGGACCAGCCGCACAGTCCATGACTGCAGCGCCTTAGACCGCTCGGCTAATCCCGTGCGGTTAACGATCTACCGTTAGTGCCATGAAATTTCTAGAAGCCAAAGTTTTCATTCTAGCGAGCTGAAACTCTTGGGTGATTTCAAACATCTTAACTGTAAACAAGTAAAAATTAAGAGGTTTCTGAAGTAATTTGTAACCATGTTATTAAAGTTTATGTGCCCGGGAAAGCGGTCGTTCGGAGGCTGCTGCAGTATGCAGTTAGCCGTCGACAACAGGTGATCCCGCGGCCGTCCGCTCCGGCACCTGTATAAATGCAGACTGAGAGGCAGTAGGAAGATTCACTTCGCACTCAGCCACTGTAAGATCCTCGTCTCTCAAACACCGGATCGCCCTCTGCCTCGGATGACGTCAGAGCCGAACTGTGACAAAGCGCGTCTTTTGCGATAAAAACGGATAGTGAACTCGCAAAGACTGTACACCGTCCTGGGTCGCCTAGAATTCGCCTAAGTAACTGTTAGTGTGCCGTCCGTGTGAGTTAAAATTCCGCGTGGCAAGTGGTGACTTTATTTCCACTTTTATGGCGAGCATTAGTTTTGAACATTTATTGCAAACTTTCTTTGAGCAATTTTAGTCAGGGCGAAAGACAACCTGGTAGGAACGCACCGTAGAGGTCGCCTCTGAACTGCTGAATGTGCTGTTAGAATAGAAAGACTTGCTTTCAATTGAAAATAGTGAATTTCCAAGTGTTGTATGGGATAAATTTTATGCAATATAATTTTGATTGGGACTTTATACTTTTATTTAAAATCAAAGTCTGTAAGTAGGCTGGTTTTTTTTTTGGTAACGCCACCTCTGTATGAAATCACTGGCTGTGCTGTGTGCAGTCTGTGGCTGCTTTGCATTGTTGTAATACTCGCCATTGTAGTGTTAGGCAGCTGGCTGGGAACAGCGCGTAGCGTTGCGCAGTTGGAGGTGAGCCGCCAGCAGTGGTGGATGTGGGGAGAGAGATGGCGGAGTTTTGAAATTTGTCATGAACTGCTATATATATATATATATATATATATATATATATATATATATATATATATATATATATATATATATATATATATAATGACTATTAAGGTAAATACATTGTTTGTTCTCTATTAATATCTTTCATTTGCTAACTATCCCTATCAGTAGTTAGTGCCTTCCATAGTTTGAATCTTTTATTTAGCTGGCAGTAGTGGCGCTTGCTGTATTGCAGTAGTGGGAGTAACCAAGATTTTTGTGAGGTAAGTGATTTGTGAAAAGTACAGGTTAATGTTAGTCAGGGCCATTCTCTTGTAGAGATTATTGAAAGTCAGATTGCGTTGCGCTAAAAATATTGTGTGTCAGGTTAAGGACAGTCGTGTATAATTGTTCAAAAAGGGGACGTTTCAAGTCCTGAACCCGCAAAGAAATAGGAGGACAGAAACTATTCTTCCAGTGGGCTGGACCGGGATGTGGCCGTGCAGATTGGAAACTAAGGACAATATGTTTCCCTTCGCTTTCTGACTGACCACTACACTAAATTAGTTGCCAGGCTCGCGTGAGGAAAACGCCGAACAAACATATGATTAACTTTTACCCACCGCCCCCTACAGTGTTAAGCCTTATTTATGGGATCACATATTTCAAATTTTATCTGTACAGTAAAAAGTTCAGACTAATAACAGATCATGTGGCATAACATGGTTGTTGGGGTTAAAGGATCCTTCTAGTAGGTTGACGCTACGGGCAGTAACACAAAGTGAATTTGATTTGAACGTCACGCGTAAACCTCGGAAGAAACATAGAAATGCAGATGGCTTAAGTAGAAAAGTACCTGGGAGTAACGAGCATAAGGAATGGCAAACTTCACAGAGAGCCGATGACGAATGTAAGCAGTATTGTATGCAGGATGAGTATCTATGCATAGAAACCAAGTTGGGGCCGCTGGTGGTGGTACCAGCGAACTAAGGCTAGAGTCCTACAAGAAGATCATCATCACATATCAGCGGGTCATGGAGGTTGCACACCTGCCAACAGAAGAGTAGCAGAAAGGTATTGGTGGAGGATTAGGCAGATACACATAAACCAGTAAGTGCCGGACTACATACAATGTGCACAGAGAGTGAATTTTTGATGAATAAGAGTACCATTGCAGAGGTTACCTGAAGCATTAGCACCATTCATATTTGTGGGTATTGCTGTGTTAGATTCAGTAAAACACCTGCAGGGAATAAGTACGTACTCACAATCGTAGATCATTTTTTCAAGATGCCAAATCAGCAGGCAGTAACAGTGGCACAAGAACTTAATAATTGAATATCGAAGTTTGGAGTGCCGGAAACGGTAGTAACAGACCAGGGAACAAACCTCGTGTCATACCTCTTCAAGGAATTGCTTGAGTTACTGAATGTGAAGAAGTTAAGAACGAGTCCTATCCATCCACAAGCCAATGGAAAAACTGAAGGAGTACATGGGACAATCGCGAAGATTCTTGGGTACTACGTTGGCTTACATCACACCAACTGGGATGTCTACTTGAAATACGTTGTTTCCACCTACAACTTAAAGCAGGATACGGATACAGGACTTTCACCATATGAAGTAAGTAGTATACGGTCGTAAAATATCATCACCATTCGACATATTGAAAAAGAAGAAAGGGAATACTGGAGAGTCTGTTAAGGAATTTTCAGAGTGATTAGGGAAATTTGGAATAGAGTACAGGGGGCGAGTACGCGAGCACTGGAGAAACAGAAAAAAGCGGTGGGCCAGAGTGAAAAGTTGGTCAGTGGCTGATGCTATCTACTTCCCACACGGCAAAGGGAACGACAAAGAAACCTTTTGCAAAGTATCAGGGGCCACACCAAGTAGTGGGGACTATGTCGCTAGAAAATGTCAAGATTCCATTACCGACTAGAACGACAATCGGGCATGCAGAGCGGCTGAAACATTTTCAAGGTAATCTTGAAGTTATTCCAGGGATAGGAGATATGGATCAGAAAGACAAAGTGAGGATAAATGTGTCGGGAGATAAACAAGAGGTTGTGAATAAAACGGTAACGAGGAACCCGTGTGGATTAAAGCCTAGAAGACAATCATTTAATATTTTTTAAGGTTAAGCATAGATTTAGTGTATTTAGTATAAGCAGCTGTGGAGCAGCAGTAAATTTAAGGGGGAGGAACGTAACCGATATTACTGCCCCCAGGTGAGGTGTAGGGAAGGCGAGTTGATGTGGTTCATAGCAGAGCTACTGATAATCGTCGGGATGGAAGCATTACGGAACCAGCACCTGGAAGAGAGAATGTTGCTCGCCAAGGAGGAAGACGTAGTGATCATCAGTTACCGCTCGGTGATACAGGTGGTATTCAATGCATGGTAGGTGCGTATCCAGGTGAGAAGATTGGAAGAAGCATTCGACAAATTCCGTCAGGGTGCAGAAAGGCACGGGTACTCAAAGGAAGTGCCGGGGTATGTAAATAGAATGTATGGAGTGTATGAGAAATTAAGGAGCGAGATGAAACAGGTAGGGGGGGGGGGGGGGAGCTGTTCCACATACATGAAAGAAAAGGGGTTGAATCGATGCTGGAGGTCGGCTTATGAAAGCAATAATTGGCACAGCTGAAGAGGAAGACATTCGAAGGGTGGGCGACACCGTAGATGAGGTTAGCAGTGGCCGTGAGTGGTTGGCACACTGCGCAAACTGGTAGTTTAGAAAAGGACATAATAATACACGATTACTACAACTGACTGGAGAAGTAATACAGTTTGCCAGAGCTGCAGGAGGGGACAGTTAATCAAAACATCAGAGAACTTCAAACCAAAGCAGGAAGTAGTAGTGACAAAATTGTTGCAGTCCTTAGAGGGCAGTGTTTGGAAAGCACGAGGGAAAGTAATAGAACTGCAGTAGGCTATACAGCAGGCTGTAGGCAGTCAGTTAGAGGTAAAATTCTTGTCTGAGGAAAGTACAGAAGGAACTACCGCGGGAGTTGGGGTTGGTGTTAGAACCCGAGTACAAAAACTTACCTTTTTATTTCCAGGTAGCCACAGTATTGGTGAGAACTGATGGAGCATAAGTTTGCATTTCCGTATCTGCAACAGAAACAGGGAAACACATACATTACGTGTGCTACATAGTCAAGGCATATGATGTCAAATGGGGGATACTGAAGAAACTTGGAAGAGTCGAAACGCAGTGAGTATCATTGATTGCAAAAGACAAGGTAAGATGTGTAGAAATTGAGGAAGCAAAGCTACAAAAATGCCACCGAGGGCAGATCACGGTCTGTCCGCATATGGTAATAAGAGAGGGGTAGGATTCCTGTGCAGTGAAATTGCTAAAGGGGTAAAAGGAGGTAAGAGTGAAATAAAGAAATGATCGAGCTAGAATTGTATGTTCAGCACGTCGAGGTCCATTGGTCGGTTCAAATGGCTCCAAGCACCATGGGACTTAACATCTGAGGTCATCAGTCGCCTAGACTTAGAACTATTTAAACCTAACTAACCTAACGACATCACACACATCCATGACAGAGGCAGGATTCGAACCTGCGACTGTAGCAGCAGGATGCTTCCAGACTGAAGCGCCTAGAAGCGCCCATTGGTTGTACTCTACCTTGACGAGATGGTAGTAGTGGTTAATTGTTTCGAGCAGAGGAAACTTACATCAGCAAAGAGGCTAGAAATAAATGGCAGTGGTTTGTTATTAAATGGAACATGAAAATTGGGCCTACTTTCCGTCTGTCTACAACACACCTCAATATTTCATAGGTTCATTTGTACTGGCCAGAGGAGCCCATGGAAGTGCTACCTGCCGCAAATCTAATCAGCTTAAATGAAACTCTAAGGTCAGAATTAATGCAGTCTATAGCCCGCATCTGAGCCAGCCTGGAAGTCTTATTGCAGCATGTACATTTATATAGGAAAACAAGTACTAGAAAGAGACAATATTGACTTTTCTCATACCTACCGCTACAGCAAAACTTGTTCTGCTGAGCGTAGTCCTTGTTTCGGTATGTAGAAGGTGAAGCACAAAACTGAGTTCGCACCGAGCTGTCATTGAGATTCCAGTGGATTGGATACCCCGAGCAGAAAAGAAGCAGAAGGGAGATGAACAAATGAGGGGGTCGTCTTAAGATATTAAGCTTGTAAGTTTGGAATATATAGTTAGAAGTTATTGTGCAAGAAGCTTAGTAACGAAATAGGTTCCTTGGTGTTTGAGTTAAGGAGCAGGCTAAGGGGCCCAGTAGAAATGGTTAAGATTAAGTGTTACTGTTAAGGAAACCAACTGTTAGAACAATCCTTGAGAGGCGAAATAAGACTAGAAGGGCCGGTCGCCAGTAACTCTAGTGTAAAAGGTAATCTAGTTTGGTCGGCCTGAGGGAACAGATCTTGATAAATAAAAGAGGCGGCCAATGTAACGTATCGATTATATTCGGTCACGAAATAAGCCAGAGTGGAAGTGAGTTTCAACAGAGCCAACCGCAGGCACGCGAAAGCGTTATGAGTTGCGAAGCAAAACACGGCCGAGAGGTGTTGCAAAGCAGTCAGCTTGGCGCGGTGTATCTGCAGCTGATGCTGCAATACGCTAGCGGAAGGACAGAAGCCTTCCCTCACTTTCCGCCGAAGTGTTTAGAGTATGTACATTAAGCACTAAATGAATGTAGTCTGGAGTGTATAAGTACCCAGCCATTTCGTACACTAAATTATTCTCGCCTCCGCGTCACAGCCTACACCACGAGGCTGTGACACCTGGAGCGACACTTTGGATTGCAGTACGGCGTCCGCTGTTCGCCCTCTGCCCTACCACGAGAGAGCTGCCACCGGAGCAGGGAGCCATCCGCTAACTGGAGAGACCACGGCCATCGTCGGCTGTGCCTCAGCGCTGTCGTCACATTTGCGGCCGTAGACGTCGCTGACAGCGGTACTGGAGCGACGCTGGCTCGGCCCCGCACTTTGCACAGTCAGCAACTCTGGATCTCTATTGTCTAACGTTAGAGGCAACTGGACGCCTCCATCTAGCTGTTCCTGATGTACTATGGCCGAGGGCCAGAATAAAGAAGTTAATTAAACAAAACTACTGTCGTCCTGACGTGTCATTTCACTCTCCATGGGCGACAACCGAAGGGTCATCTAAGAAGTAAATGGCTTTAGAGCATTCATACTGTGCAATCATCCCTTTGATAAGTCCAGAGCAATGGTACTCAAAAGGAATAGGCTTTAGAAACATCTCGGAAGATTAAAACCGTAAAACTGTGTGCCGGACATGGACTCAAACCTGGGACCTTTGCCTTTCGTGGGCATGTGCTTCACCGGCTGAGCTACACAAGAACCACTCACGAGCCTTTCTCACTACTTTACTTGTGTAAGTACCTCTGCCCTGCTCTTGATACTTCACAGAAATTTTCCTGTATGCCTTGTGGGACAAGAATTCCTGTAAAATATTGAGGAGAACGCAACTGTTCGCGTGTAGGTTTTTGATGTGCATACACTTATGAGTGTATTGTGCGAGGGGACTCAGTGCTTTCCCCTTATTTCCGCTTATGTAACTGCTCCCAAAAAATTAACTACAGAACGTTGACATTTTCAGAGTTAGAATTTGATTCGACACCAAAATATTTACAGGCGCTGAGAAGGCATACATGCGAAATGCTATGTTCAACCTGAAACTTGCACTCAAATAACCAACCAGAAAACACAGATCTTGTCTTCTACATGGTGCGAAATTCAAGGTTCCCATTCCAGTATCAGGAAGGCATTATATAGCCGCAAGCTGGACTTTCTACAATGACTGATCAATGGTCTCAAAAAATACACCAGTAACATTTTCCAAATCCTTTGTGCAGGGTGGGACAAATAAACGCGGCCCGGAAGAGTGGATACGACAGAAAGTCAATGTATGCATGTAAGCATGTATGAGCACCCCATTAAGTGCACATCACGTGTATGCGCCCCACGTGATCCACACTGGTTCAGAGCGTTGTGCGGACTGTGTCAGTTTGAAGCAGTGCAAAGGGGATGATGGTACTCACAGTGGAGCTGCAGGTGTTCGTTGTGGAAAGTTATGTGAGAAAAAAGTTGTGGAAATGGTGTGGTCAGTTGTCTGCTGATAAGTCTAATTGTATCAAAGAGAGCCGGCTGGTGTGGCCGAGCGGTTCTAGGCGCTTCAGTCTGCCTCGGGCATGGATGTGTGTGATATACTTAGGTTGGTTAGGTTTAAGTAGTTCTAAGTTCTAGGGGACTGATGACCTCAGCTGTGAAGTCCCATAGTGCTTAGAGCCATTTTGTATCAAAGAGCCAGAAAAGAGTGCCACACAACACTTAGTCCAAAAATTGCGACAGACGGGATCTGCTTTGAACAAGTCAAAAAACATTCCGAAACATGCCCGCACACCAGAAAATGTGGCCGCAGTTCCGTAGAAAATGCTTCAGGGTCCTACCAAATGAACTGGTCCCCTCTCACAAGAGACCAGTACATCATGTCGATCGTGCAAATGACTACTCCACCCGGACCCGCACATGCATACCTACCGGCTGTCTGTTGTTCATGCATTAAAACAAGCAGCAGCACCTCAGCACCTCCAGGTTTGAGAGTGGCTGTTTACTGAGCTAAAAGTGAATGACCTGGACATGGGTCTGTTCTTTATGTCTGATGGAGCCTGGTTTAAATTGAGTGCTTATGTCAACCCACAGAATTATAGGTTCTGGGCAGCATAGAATCCATACAAATTCCACGAAACACCATTGCATGATCAAATGTTTGGGGTTTGGTGTGCAGTGTCTGCACGCCACATTATTGATCCAATCTTCTTTCACCAGACGCTGACATCGGTGCGTTACATTGCCAACATTTTGAAACCATTTGTGAGAGCATTAACGGATGAGAAAAAGACCTACAGCTATATGCAACAGGATGGAACAACTGCCCATACAAGCCAGCCGAACCTCAGAGTGCATTTTCACAATCTTCAAGCCCGAGAGAGTGTTTAGCCAAGGTCAGTCTGGCTGTGGCCGCAGCTGGCCTTCTAGGTCACCCAATCTGTCAGTGTGTGATTACTTTGTGTGGGGAGCCCTCAAGCCTAAGTTGTATCGCAAGAACCCTCATAGTCTTCAAGAACTGTAGCACAACATTTTGGATGAGACTGCATCAATACCAGCCTTCAGCATCTTGATGACCAGTGCCAAAAAGTTCCAAGGGATGAATCGTGGTCACTTTCAACATCTGCTGTAGCCAACATTGTATTTCCTCTCCTCTGCTGTGCTTATTTGAACCCTGTAACTCTGTTCTCAGGGCCACTTTTATTTGCCCCACCCTGTACTTATAAATAAGACAAAAATTTGCAGACACATGTTATCCAGTTGGTTAAAATGAGATGTTGCAGGAGGATGTATGATAAACAGTTTAGTAATAATTAAAGAAAACTTAACACTGTTGACATCAGTCCTTCTGTTTTTTTCAGCCATTTTATCGTGTCTGGCAGTCAGACTTGAAATAGTTAATAATTCCTGAAAACATAACTTGCAATAAAAGCAAACATATCTAAATTACTCCAGGCCATTATGACAGGGTACTACAGCATGCAATTTCGAATTATTTCAGAATACAGTCAGTCTTTGTTATTTATACCAATGACGCATTTCACCGTTTTGGGGCGTCATCGGATTGTGTATAAGTAGCTGGGTATAAAAGCAATAAACAAAGCTATATAAAATGTTTTTATTTTGTAAAAAAGAGAACATCATCCTTAAGTGAAATCAACTTTTGTTTCCTCTGTCGCAGTCAGAAGATTGATAGATTCAGTACGATTTTGGCTACAGCCAACTTTAACAGTGAAAGTACTAATCGACTTGAATTAATCTAAAACAGCAAAATATCCTCACTATAAATGCTACGATTTGTGTGTCTGAAAGCCTACTTGTACACTCCGCATTGCTGTTATATGTAGCTGTCTTATATTTCGGATTAACTTGGTGTAAGCTGAATCAGCATTTAGTAATTTTACGTGAGCTTAAAACTTGATTGTGAAATCGCCACTTTCCAAGCTCAGTTTTGCTTTCTGTGTATCTTCATTACATCGCAAAATACTTATCGTGATATGGATGCAAAGACGATCCTGAGTATGGGATGCCTCACCCAGTTCTATCCTTCCATGGATCAGTTTTCACCTATAAATGACAATGGTTGGTGATCGGACTCATAATTATCATGGGCGGACACTCGCGTACAGTAAAACCTCAGTGTTGATTTCACTAACCGCTCTAAGCACCGCAGAGTTAAGCTCTTACAGCACAATCTTTAATTTTGTATAATGGGAACCGATGTAGTAACTTGACAAGAAAAAAAAGGGGCAGGAGAACACACAATATAAGTCGTAAACACTTTGAAATAGCGACATATACTGCATATGGAGATTATGGATCCTGCCCATGTATTATTTTCGTTACTGCAGCGGAAGACACTTTCATCGGTACAGAATACATGTATTTTAAATTTGAGACACTTTTATGTAAAATAATACTGAAATGTTGAGTGAAAATAACCCGCTAATCATTGAAGATACATTACTGTCGTGGTGTTATTTGTAATTTTTGTAAGTAATAAAAATCTGTTTTTAACCTTATCTTTAGAGAGAGTTGACCACTGCCTGAAAATGAGTTTTTACACTGATGTTTCCTCATAATTTCCAACGTGAAGAATTTTTCAACTAATAGTACTTCAACGCAATGTAACAAAAACACTTTCCTGCACTACTGTTGAAACATGAATTCAGTTTGTCACACAACATGAGTCAGTAAAATCTTATGTTCTGGACACCAAAGTTGTCTACTTCTGCAACTGCTTTTATTATGCTTGTCAATGTAGTAAAACAGCTGGTACTTTGTACATAACCTGATGTTTTGCTTAATATAGCAATAATAATTTTAAGCATAAGCCTACGTATAACCAGCTTATGTTCTGAAAATGTTGCTCATTAAATATCACAATATGTGAAGAGGGCACACTAAAATCTACTGAAATAACAACACTATGACAAATCTTGTTGCTTTTAAACACTTAACTTGTATTACTTGTCCAAGAGGACGTCGAATCATGACTTTTACAATATGTCCGTAACCATGAAAAATATAATATGCTGAACTTAACCATAGAATTAAATAGTTTTTTGATCAACGTATTGTAGCTTTTGAAGATATTTTGCTACCGATGGATGGTTTAGCAGCCGTTACATTGTGACTTTCAAGTCGTAATTCCCATCGTAATACTTGGCCCTTACCATACAGTGAGTAATCCTGCAACATAATGTCTGCCTCCTTCACAGCAAAAAGGCGACTTCCCACTCGCCCTCGTAATAGCATTGCCACTTCTGCTTGGTTGACAAATGGCTGCTTAATACTGTAGAATTATGTGTAGCAAGAATTCCCCGTCCACCTGAGGCCGTTTAACAATGTCTACGCTCATTTTTATCACCACACAATACAGTGCGTTGGCATCGCGCCACACGCTACTTCACAACCCTTCCGACTCACAAAGAGAACTGTTCTGTAACTACCTGTCACAACGTTTCTGCCACCTTACCCTTCTGCAGAGAAGTCCCTTTAGATCTTAACTTAAGCCTAATGCCATGGCTGGATACAGCATTAATTACAAAGCTTCATAATACTTTTAAAACTAAGATATACTTAACAATATACAGTGATTAACACGAGAAAACATTATTTACAGCTACGCATTTAAAACACAGTTCGTTGTGTACTTCGCAGGCTAGTGGCAGCACCGTACAGTGGCGAGCTGCCTTTCTTTGTCCTGCTGCCGATAGATGGCATATGTGCCTTCTGCTTGCTTAACACAGCTATTTACAACTGCCCTGCTACTGATCGTATTTTTTTTATTTATGACAGAGAATAACGAAATAATTTCTACGAAATGAAATGAAACAACTCCTACACTGTATGACGTATATTTGTGACATTACAACCAGTCACTACCTATGAAGTTTACTCTCTGTGAGGTTTGGCAGAAACATGGAACACGTTTCCAAGAGTGATAGCCAATGGGCGCATAGTAGGCAATCCAGCACGTGGCAATGTAGCATTTCAAACCTACTTGTTCCTATTCCTGAGCAACTGCCTGATTTTGAAAGGTATGGCTGCTGTATTGCTGTTTTGGTGATACGGTTCTACACTCCTGGAAATTGAAATAAGAACACCGTGAATTTATTGTCCCAGGAAGGGGAAACTTTATTGACACATTCCTGGGGTCAGATACATCACATGATCACACTGACAGAACCACAGGCACATAGACACAGGCAACAGAGCATGCACAATGTCGGCACTAGTACAGTGTATATCCACCTTTCGCAGCAATGCAGGCTGCTATTCTCCCATGGAGACGATCGTAGAGATGCTGGATGTAGTCCTGTGGAACGGCTTACTACGCCATTTCCACCTGGCGCCTCAGTTGGACCAGCGTTCGTGCTGGACGTGCAGACCGCGTGAGACGACGCTTCATCCAGTCCCAAACATGCTCAATGGGGGACAGATCCGGAGATCTTGCTGGCCAGGGTAGTTGACTTACAACTTCTAGAGCACGTTGGGTGGCACGGGATACATGCGGACGTGCATTGTCCTGTTGGAACAGCAAGTTCCCTTGCCGGTCTAGGAATGGTAGAACGATGGGTTCGATGGCGGTTTGGATGTACCGTGCACTATTCAGTGTCCCCGCGACGATCACTAGTGGTGTACGGCCAGTGTAGGAGATCGCTCCCCACACCATGATGCCGGGTGTTGGGCCTGTGTGCCTCGGTCGTATGCAGTCCTGATTGTGGCGCTCACCTGCACGGCGCCAAACACGCATACGACCATCATTGGCACCAAGGCAGAAGCGACTCTCATCGCTGAAGACGACACGTCTCCATTCGTCCCTCCATTCACGCCTGTCGCGACCCCACTGGAGGCGGGCTGCACGATGTTGGGGCGTGAGCGGAAGACGGCCTAACGGTGTGCGGGACCGTAGCCCAGCTTCATGGAGACGGTTGCGAATGGTCCTCGCCGATACCCCAGGAGCAACAGTGTCCCTAATTTGCTGGGAAGTGGCGGTGCGGTCCCCTACGGCACTGCGTAGGATCCTACGGTCTTGGCGTGCATCCGTGCGTCGCTGCGGTCCGGTCCCAGGTCGACGGGCACGTGCACCTTCCGCCGACCACTGGCGACAACATCGATGTACTGTGGAGACCTCACGCCCCACGTGTTGAGCAATTCGGCGGTACGTCCACCCGGCCTCCCGCATGCCCACTATACGCCCTCGCTCAAAGTCCGTCAACTGCACATACGGTTCACGTCCACGCTGTCGCGGCATGCTACCAGTGTTAAAGACTGCGGTGGAGCTCCGTATGCCACGGCAAACTGGCTGACACTGTCGGCGGCGGTGCACAAATGCTGCGCAGCTAGCGCCATTCGACGGCCAACACCGCGGTTCCTGGTGTGTCCGCTGTGCCGTGCGTGTGATCATTGCTTGTACAGCCCTCTCGCAGTGTCCGGAGCGAGTATGGTGGGTCTGACACACCGGTGTCAATGTGTTCTTTTTTCCATTTCCAGGAGTGTATTTACTGGGTTTATCCGAAGTAACGACCTATTTGCAAAGTTATTTCCACAATCATTCGTGAGGTGCTTGCTTTCCACAGTAAAGTTTACACTAATTCGTTTTGCTGAAGTTGCTGTGACTCGCAGGGGTGAACTTGTGCTGGAGGTGCCGTAGCAAACCGTTTGTCTCTTTGTGAAGTCGACAGACACGAGGTTCCGTAAAGGATCCGACTTTCGTTAGTCAATGATAAGAGTTATACAGTCCGTTTATTCACTGTTTCCTTTATTTTAGTGTACAAAGTCCTCTGCATCAGGTACGTAAGGAGACATTGTTAACACAATAACTTTACAGCAGCACTTTACCCCTCACGTGTTGCATTGCAAGAAGGCGTATGTTTTGGTTCAAAATGGTTCAAATGGCTCTGAGCACTATGGGACTTAACATCTATGGTCATCAGTCCCCTAGAACTTAGAACTACTTAAACCTAACTAACCTAAGGACAGCACACAACACCCAGCCATCACGAGGCAGAGAAAATCCCTGACCCCGGCGTATGTTTTCTTTCCAATTGATTTTACAAGCAAATCACTTGAAACGCTACTCAAAAATTGTTTCTTATTTTTATTTGCTGATCATTTGTTGGGTGTATAACTGGTAACTAGTATTTTGCGCCATCATTCGTCATTAAAATGTAATACACGGCGTATGGCTGTGCTGATTGATCGGTTTTACATTCTTGCGTAATATTTTCGCATACAAGGTGGTATCCAGCATCCTGAATAAGACGTATTCCATTCTGTGCCTTAAGGTTTGACGCTATCGTTGCTTTTACAGAACAGCGTATTTTCTATGTTGTAGATCTGTCTGTTATAATTAAAATTCACTGTCTATATTCCTATTGCACTGTGACCCATTATAATTATAGCTGCTGCAACACAATCACTATTGTTGAATCTTGTACGTGATTTTCCACGTTCACTTACGTTCAATTTCATAGTGCTAAGGCCGCTACTTTGGTTATGTACCATTTAAATGTGTACTGCTCAACTACCTTTCATTTTGTGCTGCGGTCAGATTGCTGTCATTCATAAGTTTTTACATAGTTCATAACTGTGTCTATGATACGGCACAGCTTGTTCAAACTGAGAGCACGTTAGGATTCAGTTACACTAGTAATCCAAACTTTAAAAAGATCAGACCGCTCACAGTCTATATAAGCGTGATATTACTGAGTTGTTCATTATGTGATGCTCTTTATGAGTTGTGTATTTTTGTAACCTGGTTGGTGACCATGGTACGTGTATGTATTAAAAGTTGAGCACTCTGATCAGTCTCCTACTTTCCAGGAACTCCCCACCCGCTTGGCATGCCAACCTTCGGCGCTGGACTTTTTGACAGACACGCTTGCGCTGGCGGTCTCAGAAAAATGGGTCTGAACACTATGGGACTCAACTGCTGTGGTCATCAGTCCCCTAGAACTTAGAACTACTTAAACCTAACTAACCTAAGGACATCACACACATCCATGCCCGAGGCAGGATTTGAGCCTGCGACCGTAGTGGTAGCGCGGTTCCAGACTGAAGCGCCTAAAACCGCTCGGCCACAGCAGCCGGCTGGCGATCTCACACACACAGTTTGATGGACGACGGATCACGCCCACCACAGGAGCGTGCTCTCCGTGTGAACGTCACACACGGTAAAAAGAAAACAAGTACTCACCTCGAAAGGCTTCCTACGATATCTGCTTGTCTCGAGTCACCTTTCTTCATTTCAATTTTCTTTGTGTCGGCTTCCAGTGTAGCATAATAATACATGTTGGGTCCAAGTCCAATTAGTCCGTACGTACATTAGAGATGGGGTGGGTTGGGAGAGTCGCCCATTGTAGGGTGTAGCGCACCAGGAACTCTGGCTCTGGTTTGTCTATGCTTTTCATTCCGCCACCTGATGGGTTAAAGATAGGGAGCCCAAGAGCTTCTTACTCTAATGGTGCCTTAGATTATAATATAGTTGTACTTTATTAATGTTTCTACTTCTTTATTGACCTGCTTCTTAAACAGTAGGACTTATTTCTACACTCCTGGAAATGGAAAAAAGAACACATTGACACCGGTGTGTCAGACCCACCATACTTGATCCGGACACTGCGAGAGGGCTGTACAAGCAATGATCACACGCACGGCACAGCGGACACACCAGGAACCGCGGTGTTGGCCGTCGAATGGCGCTAGCTGCGCAGCATTTGTGCACCGCCGCCGTCAGTGTCAGCCAGTTTGCCGTGGCATACGGAGCTCCATCGCAGTCTTTAACACTGGTAGCATGCCGCGACAGCGTGGACGTGAACCGTATGTGCAGTTGACGGACTTTGAGCGAGGGCGTATAGTGGGCATGCGGGAGGCCGGGTGGACGTACCGCCGAATTGCTCAACACGTGGGGCGTGAGGTCTCCACAGTACATCGATGTTGTCGCCAGTGGTCGGCGGAAGGTGCACGTGCCCGTCGACCGGGGACCGGACCGCAGCGACGCACGGATGCACGCCAAGACCGTAGGATCCTACGCAGTGCCGTAGGGGACCGCACCGCCACTTCCCAGCAAATTAGGGACACTGTTGCTCCTGGGGTATCGGCGAGGACCATTCTCAACCGTCTCCATGAAGCTGGGCTACGGTCCCGCACACCGTTAGGCCGTCTTCCGCTCACGCCCCAACATCGTGCAGCCCGCCTCCAGTGGTTTCGCGACAGGCGTGAATGGAGGGACGAATGGAGACGTGTCGTCTTCAGCGATGAGAGTCGCTTCTGCCTTGGTGCCAATGATGGTCGTATGCGTGTTTGGCGCCGTGCAGGTGAGCGCCACAATCAGGACTGCATACGACCGAGGCACACAGGGCCAACACCCGGCATCATGGTGTGGGGAGCGATCTCCTACACTGGCCGTACACCACTGGTGATCGTCGAGGGGACACTGAATAGTGCACGGTACATCCAAACTGTCATCGAACCCATCGTTCTACCATTCCTAGACCGGCAAGGGAACTTGCTGTTCCAACAGGACAATGCACGTCCGCATGTATCCCGTGCCACCCAACGTGCTCTAGAAGGTGTAAGTCAACTACCCTGGCCAGCAAGATCTCCGGATCTGTCCCCCATTGAGCATGTTTGGGACTGGATGAAGCGTCGTCTCACGCGGTCTGCACGTCCAGCACGAACGCTGCTCCAACTGAGGCGCCAGGTGGAAATGGCATGGCAAGCCGTTCCACAGGACTACATCCAGCATCTCTACGATCGTCTCCATGGGAGAATAGCAGCCTGCATTGCTGCGAAAGGTGGATATACACTGTACTAGTGCCGACATTGTGCATGCTCTGTTGCCTGGGTCTATGTGCCTGTGGTTCTGTCAGTGTGATCATGTGATGTATCTGACCCCAGGAATGTGTCAATAAAGTTTCCCCTTCCTGGGACAATGAATTCACGGTGTTCTTATTTCAATTTCCAGGAGTGTATCTTAATCTAAAAGTAGCTCATTTTATGTTCCCCATCAGCTTTAGTTGCTTCTGATGTTTAATTATATACAGTAACTTGTGTTTTATAGGAGTAGATATGCTTTTTGTGTTGATGTATGCCTTAGTGGCTTGCAATTTGTTCTCCTATGTTGCTACTCATTTGTTGTTTAAGTTGTCTTATGTTTCGGATTTGGTTTCACATCTTGTTGAAATGCATATTTTGAGTTTTTTGACATTAAGTTAGAGTACAGGAAAAAACTGATATAAATGACAAATTAAATTAATAAAATAATATAAGATAAAACAATAAAGTAATTTAGACATGGCTATCGACAATATTCGAAATATAAAATTAGGTTTTTGGGAGGTATACATTTCTGTTTTGCGTTGGTTAGGGTTGTTTGAGCAGTGGCATTTCTTTTTCAATGGGCGTATGGGCTTTGATAAGACGGTAGTTTGGGTGGGATGAGTTAGAGGGGAACAGCGTAAGGGTCAGTGTGGGGATCCATTTGCCTGAAGACGCAGTGGTGTGTGTGTGTGTGTGTGTGTGTGTGTGTGTGTGTGTGTCTTATGAGATCAAGATAGTCTGGATTGACTGTTTGTGCTTGTGTATAGAGTTTGGGTATGTTTGGGTATGTACAGAATGTGTTGCTTATTATTGTGAACAGGGGATATCTGTATATGAATCTTGGTTTGTTTTTGTGTCTGGGCCCGTGTGTGTGAAGCTCTTAGGTCTGGACGAATGGATAGGACGCGTCCGCCATATCTGTCTCGGAGGATGGAGAGCCTATTTTATGATTGTGAGATTTTTGTTTCTCGACGTGCTTCTTCACTCGGAGGGGGGGGGGGATGAGGTGCTAAAAGGTCTCAGTGGCCTTCTTAACAATCGTCTTTCAGTCCAATAAAGTCTTTCGACTTTTGTCTGGATCATACTGGCGAAGGGAGCTGCTGTATTCTCGAGTAAGATCCTATGAAACCTACGTAAGTCTTGATTGCCGTCTTGCCATTGCAACCTTAGAATTTTCCTTGCACCTGTCTAATTAGTTACTGTTTTTGTCGTGCTTTGTTGAGCATTTGTTTTATGTGTTGGTCTAGGTTGAGATACATGTCCAATATTACGCCGAGATATTTTGTTTTATCTGTCAGGTTGACCCTGGATTCCCACGACGAGAATCTGATGTCGTCTGGGAGCTGTTTGTTTTTTGGGGTATGTCTCGGTGTTCGAACAGTGTTAATTGCTTCTTACTGGGTTATGGTTTTATTCACCATTTGCACATCCAGTCCTCTGGTTTCGTTGCTTGTCTGTCGATAGTGGAGGTGAAAGATCCCAATATCTTCCGCATTTTGTTGAATTCATTTCGTCTGGTCGTGGTGGGTATGTCTATGGTCTCTGTAGAGTATAGCAGGGAGGAATTTATACCCCCCCCCCCACCCCTTGCGATACTCCTGCTTGGGGCGAGAAGGGGGAGGAGGTTTCGTCGTCTATGAGTACTTTCCATCCTCTGTTTTCTAGTAGCGCTTTTTTGAGCTTTACTGTCTTGGGGGGAGGCGATCCAGTCTTCAGTAGTTTGTATAGAAATGCATCTTGCCAAATTTTGTCAGATGCACGCGTGATGTTGAAGAAGACGGCGAACGTGTATTGTCCCACATTTAAGTGTCTTGTAATATCTGTGGTTAGTCTAAGGAGGGGGTCACTGGTCGTGTGATTCTTCAGGAATCCTGGCTTTAGGTGTGGTATGATCTGGAGTTTCTCTGTGTAGTCTGTGAAGGCGGGTGTCTTATATTTTATTCGAGAGCCTCTGGCAGCTGCCTCCACTGTCTTAATATTCAGGCTTCCTATCTGAATCGTTGTCTGGGATCGACTGGCTGTCTTTCTGAAGAGCCGGCCGGAGTGGCCGAGCGGTTCTAGGTGCTGAAGTCTGAAAACGCGCGACCGCTACGGTCGCAGGTTCGAATCCTGCCTCGGGCATGGATGTGTGTGATGTCCTTAGGTTAGTTAGGTTTAAGTAAGTACTACTTCTAGGGGACTGATGACCACTACTTCTAGGGGACTGATGACCACAGCAGTTAAGTCCCGTAGTCCTCAGAGCCATTTGAACCATTTCTCTCTGAAGATATACTAAACTACAGTCACTATTCAGTAGGCGCATACAAAAATGGAGAGCGGTTTCACCAATATTTTTTTTTCCTTTCTTTCGATGTATTTTGAAATGTTTAGACCTTTGTCGAACCTTCTATCCAAGCTTCTCAGTCCTTGCGTGAATTTTCTTTTTAATTTCTTCATTACGTATCCTCTTTCATCTGATTTTTCCGTTCTGCTCGTCTTTATCTTTTTCTCTTGTATGGAGGTTGGCAGCATAGTAAATTTTTCAGTCATAGTTCATCCCTTAATCTTGTCACATACCCACGACGTTCTTAATGCCATTTTGCACCTCTTTGGTGATGTATGTAGGAGTCCGAGCCGCGCTCCCGCTCGCATTGATGCCGTTGCTAGGTTGGCATCGTTTAGTTGGTATAGTTATGGTTGTCGTCTTGTTATGGTGTTCATTGGCGTCACTCCGTTTGCAAGCGTTGTCTGTCCACTAGTGGCAGCAGCGGTGTTAATCGATATCTAGTAACGGCGGTACTATCTTTGGGACGACGTTGTGGTGTTTCCATGTCGTGTGAGTCGGCAGTTCGGTTGGGGACGCTGGAGGAGCGAGTTCCGTGCAGAGTAGCAACACGCCAGGACTGCTGGCGGCGTGTTTGGACTGCCGGATCGAAGGGCTGTGGTCACGAGGGTGCACGACCTCGTTGAAACCGGACCCTGCATGTTTAAGTGGAGTGCATTGCAATTCGCGTAGAGGAACCTCCACCATTGTGAAATCTCGCGATTTTCCAGTGACTTGGGTTCGTGTTGCTGCTCGTACTGTCGCCGAGGCGAAAAGCAGCGAACGGAGTACCTGGGGAAGGCGGATCTGATTAGCCGTCCTGAGCTTCTAATTACTATTTACTGTTTTTAGCTTCATACATTGTGAAGTTCAGCCAGCGGTATTTTTCTGTCTTGTGGCCGCTAACGTCCCAGTTACCTGCCCTGGGAGGTTAGTGTATGTAACGGCAGTGCACGTTTCCTCGCCTTGCCGCCGCTGTCCGTTGAGGCGTGTAAGTTTGACAGCTTCTTGACTGTAGGATGGGTGGCGTTCTCCTACCTTAGAGGTAGTCATTCCTTCTTGTTCCGGGCGCTCTAAGCACAGTGTTCTGCGGGCGGAGCCCAGACCGCCTGTTACAGCTTTGGCGTAATTTCTCATCTCGCATTGGCTTTGTTGGATGTATGTAGCATCACCAAGATTTTCATTAGTCGCTCTTTAGACTGCCACTAGTCCGAGTTACCATCTTGTGATCTGAATGCAACTCTTGGCAACCTTTCTCTTCGCTCGCGAAAATGTTTTTGGTGCGACCGACTCAGAGGTCGATTCCTGGAGCACCATCTGTCACTGGCCCATGTGTTTTATTTTATTATTGTGTTATTAAGTTACCATCATTCGTCTCATCTGTCTGGTTATCTGTTGTTTGTTTGTTTTTAATTAATTTTTGCTATGGCATTCACCGTTTGACAGTATATTGGTGAATTTCTTTATAATTGCCATTTTGGCGTTGAAAGGCCTTCAGCCGTGATTAACGTGACTTGCTTTAAAATTCTGATTGCGACCTCATTGCCTTGTTTTCAAAATTATGTGCTGTCTGTATTTTATCTATGTCTCTTTGATTTTTAATAATTGCCATTCTGGCGTTAAAGGCCTTCAGCTTTGATTGTGGTTACTTGTCTTAAAATTCTGATTGCGACCACATTGACTTGTCTTCAAAATTATTGGCTGTCTCTATTTTATGTATATGTTAAATTTTAAATAATTTCCAATTTTCGCGTTAAAGCCATTCAGCCGTGATTGTGCTTACGTGCCTTAAAAGTCTGATTGCGACCTCATTGGCTTGAGTTAAAAAATTATTTACTAAAATAAATGACCGAAATTGCAAAGCAAACCAATAATAATTGATTTCGCCCCGTCCACAATCGCAACCCAATCCTGCCTTCCTTGGTACCACGTCTCAGAGTTTTCATTCTCATCTTGATTCTTTTATTTGGGATCTTCTCTGTCCTTGTAACTCTACAATTTCTTCTCAAAAAATTTCTATTTTCTCAGGATTTCACACCATGCTTTGTATCATTGATTCATACAAAATTTTATTGTCGTTATCTGTGTCTATGAAGACTGAATTCAATTTATTGATTGCTTATTTATTGTGTGTTGTCTTATGCCTTATTTCTCTTTTACTGGAACCCCGATCAGAGTTTGTAGGCCAACAGTTAACTCCACAGGTAATTCTCATCTATGTCTAGACAAACTGCTCCACATTTTTCATCCATTCTTTAAGAACTTTGTTCAGATAATATTTAAACAGAATAGACTCAATAAAGAACACCGTTTTCTAAGGCCTTTAGTTGGTCGTATTATTTGGGAGGTTCCTTTTACTGTTTTAATTCTCCAGTCGAATGCCTTGTAAACGTTTTTAACTGAAGTAAATTATGCCTTATTTTTTGTGATCTCGTATGGGTATAGACTTCTTATTCGCACACTGTTACATAATTTTTAAAACTTTATAAAAATCATACATATATCTCCTCCCCTGTCTCTTCTTTTTTCGGTTCTTTTTTTTATAGCAAATACAGAGTGCATCTTGAAAGTTCGTTGAATGATCACAGAAAATAAAGAATACAAGAGTTGCAGACAAAATACCTTTACCAGCCTTCAAAGCTATCAGCATTGGCTACAACATACTTCTGACATCCGTTGTAGCGCTGTTGTAATCTCTCAGCAAACGCTTCGCGTGGAATCGTTCAAAGCATTGTGCTCACACATTGTTCGATATCCGAAGCGTCTGCGAATGGTCATGAACTATAGTGCTTACACTGTTTTTGCTTATCTTGTAAGGTGACAGTATGATTTTTTCCCCTTAACGTATTATTTTAAATATAGAAATGTAATTTACTCATCAAGCTGAGCAGTTTGATACCATGCATGCCCTACTTCACCTAAAGTGATACTCATTTGCATAGTACAGAGATAAGTGTAGGAACACATTTTAGGGGGGCCATAAAAAGCCTACCCGCCACGGTGGGGAGGCCGGCATCATTAGCACAGCCAAAGCTGCTCGTTTATGACAATGCACAGCTAACAACAGGCGATTAAACCAGCTTCTCTTACTCACACCTGTGTGGAACAGCAAGTAACATCTAGCATAGCAGGGGTCTGCGTGGCCGCTCTTAGAGGACCAATACACGGAATTCGCATTTACGAAAAGTGTTGAGCCACACAAAATAAAGTTAACAGCGGGTCAGAGACAACTGGGAAGGAGACGCGTACAAAGATCACACCGGATACCTGGGAAAGCGTCTTGACAACGAATGCTTTCAGAATCACGCCGAGAGGTCTTCGAAAATCACGAAAAACATTGTTGCTAGGTTTCTTTTTTCAAAACAGGAAACAGGTCACAGTAGAAAGCACCGCTGTTTTTAACAAATACTCGCATATCACGTGATGAAGGCGTGGAGAACACGAGGTTGCACGTGAACAGCTCGTGTATGGGCAGAGTCTGAAAGGATAGGAGCGAAACATGAGAGCTGTAGGCCAGAAGGAAAATAGTTTCCACCCCCAATACACTTCTCAAGCCTCATTGGGCCAAGAAACGACACACGTCGTACTATAATCAGCATTGACCACTACAACTTGTGGTAGGAGATGAACAGAAGGTACAGTGGGGAGAACCAAAAAGATATACAGAATGGTCTCAACAGAGAGAGAGGGGAGAGAGGTATGCTCAGATCTCCTGTTCTGTCGGCCTAGAGGAGCTTTTTAGTCAACACTTCCTTTCACTGAGTTCGAAAATCTCATAATATCTCCGAAGTGGAGATTATGAATTTCGACCCAAGTTAATTATGTTCTGTAATCGCTAAGCCAAAGTGAGTGGACGCTGCCAATAGATCTAGGGAAAAACACAGTTTTTCGCTTCATGGAAACTCAGGATAGTTTCTGGCTGCTGATACAGTCAAGGCCAGAATAGTATTGAGGTTTATAGGTCCCCACATCGCCGACGCGCCACTGCCAACCACAGCAGCATCCAATACAGCAAAGTAAATAACACGTTTGCTGAGATGCTCAGTAGGAAAGTCACTAGCTTGTGTGTGCACTTCAGTTCTATTGGAGATTGGAGTTGCGTTACATATTTTCTTCTCACTTCCTTGTGTCCATGTTAGCCACGTACACGTGTGTGTTCATAGGGTGTAAAAGTCGAAAAAGGATCGCTAAATATACCTTACTGTCCAGCAAAAATAGCATAGACAATAGGGAACATTAAAGTGTTGTGAGTGTAATATTTGGGAGGGTTTTGTGATCATTGTATTGTAAGTTATGCTCGGGATTCTTTCCTCATGTAGGAACACTTTTGAAAGGTTTTTACATGTTCATATTTATCACGATTAATTTCATTTAGTTTGTGAATTCATTGTCAGGATATTCTCAATTATAGAGGATTTTCCAACGTCACCACTCTAAGCCAATGTGTATGGTGATTCTGTGACAAAAATAGTACAGGTAACAGTTGTTTGTGTGGTCTAGAGTAAAGGCTCCCCCTTCCTTACGGAAATATTTTAGGGCATGAATGCCGGCTATTATTCTCGTAGCTAATCGTGACTTCATCCAGGATCTCCTTACGTTGCAGGGCCTGCGTTCACAGGCAGTTTAGTTCTGTCAGATATCTCCATGCGTGGCACTACGTTAGAATCTTCTATTCGTCTGCTCTCATTCTCAAAGACAGCTGTCGATCATCAATAAGCGACCATAGCATTCGTTTCTATAAAAAATGGAGCGCAAAATGGAGCAAAGCGTTAGTATGAAGTTTTGCTTCAAACGAGGGAAAACGACGTCTCAGACTCCTGAAATTTTAGTGCAAAGGTACGGTGTTTAAGCAGTGAGTAAATAGTGAGTAAGGGATTTAATTGTCTTAGACATGGAAGTGAAGATTTCGAAAATGACCCGCGGTCTGATAATCCCAAACAACATCGAACGAGTGCGACTGATACTTGCGGATGATCTGGAGCTGTTTTTTAGAATGACAGAGTTGAAGATAAGCATGAATACTGTAGGCACTGATGTTAATGAACATATAAAGACGCTTCGTACACACGACCACGGTGATTCGAGAGATTCCACAAGAAGCCTAGTAAAGGTATTTGCTGTGTAACATTTGATTGCTTTATTTTCACAGACCATTCATAGAGTTTCACAGACGTACCCTGTACACTGTCCAGTCAGATTAATGTAACCCCGTGGCAACAGCCTGAATAACCACATTTTGCACTGCTGCCAGACATGCAGCAAGAGACATTCCGGGAGCTATCGACAGAGGTATGGAGGCTTGGCGACTCCAGTGACCTAGCCATCTGTGCTAGGTTTCTCAGCTGAGGACCCATGACGCGAAATGACCGATCGAGGTGTCCCACAGATCCTGTACTCAATTTCGGTCCAGGGAGTCTGATGGCCAGGAGAGTAGGATAAACCCCATCCTGATTCTCCATAAACCACGCACATACACAGCGAGGTGCGATACCGTGCATTGGCCTGCTGGTAGGTGCCATTGTGCCCAGGCAAAACTGCGTTTATGAATGGCCCCCAAGGAGAGAAGCATACTTGCGTTGATCCATCATACCTTCCAGAATAGGGAGATCACTCAGGGAATGCACAAAAACATTCCCCAGGCCACAATGCTCCCTCCTCCGTCTTGGACTCTTCAAGGTGATTGCAAGGCATTTGCCTTCAAACTTTTAAAGCTGCACACGGCAGCTGTCATTTGTCATCTGAAAGAACCACGCGTCAGCACTCAGTGGATGTCCAGTGGCGGCACTGGCCTGCATATACCAGCCACGTCGCCGATGAGCAGCAGTCAGCATGGGAGCACGAGTCAGGCGCCTGCTGCAGAGGCCCACACGCAGCAATGGTCGCTAATTGGTCGTTGAGGAGATACTGTTGGTTGCCCCTTGGTTCGTGCGGGTGGTCAGTTGCTCAAGAGCTGCGCGTCTATTCACCCATACATACACTGCTGGCCATTAAAATTGCTACACCACGAAGATGACGTGCTACAGACGCGAAATTTAACTGAAAGGAATAAGATGCTGCGATATGCAAATGATTAGCTTTCCAGAGCATTCACAAAAGGTTGGCGCCGGTGGCGACACCTGCAACGTGCTGACACGAGGAAAGTTTCCAAACGATTTCTCATACACAAACAGCAGTTGACCGGCGTTGTCTGGTGAAACGCTGTTGTGATGCCTCGTGTAAGGACGAGAAATACGTTCCATCACGTTTCCGACTTTGATAAAGGTCGGATCGTAGTCTATCGCGATTGCGGTTTATCGTATCGCGACATTGCTGCTCGCGTTGGCCGAGATACAATGATTGTTAGCACAATATGGAATCGGTGGATTCAGAAAGGTAATACGCAACACCGTGCTGCATCCCAACGGCCTCGTATCACAAACAGTCGAGATGACAGGCATCTTATCCACATGGCTGTAACGGATCGTGCAGCCACGTCTTGATCCCTGAGTCAACAGATGGGGACGTTTCCAAGACAACAACCATCTGCACGAACAGTTCGCTTACGTTTGCAGTAGCATGGACTATCAGCTCGGAGACCATTGCTGCGGTTACACTTGAGGCTGCATCACACACACGAGTGCCTGCGATGGTGTACTCAACTACGAACCTGGGTGCACGAATGGCAAAACGTCATTTTTTCGGATGAATCCAGGTTCTGTTTACACCATCATGATGGTCGCATCCGTGTTTGGCGACATCACGGTGAATGCACATTGGAAGCGTGTATTCGTCTTCGCCATACTGGCGTATCAACCGGTGTGATGGTATGGCGTGCCATTGGTTACACGTCTGGGTTACCTCTTGTTCGCACTGACGCCACTTTGATCACTAGACGTTACATTTCAGATGTGTTACGACAAGTGGCTCTACCCTTCATTCGATCCCTGCGAAACCCTACATTTCAGCAGGATAATGCACGAGCGCAAGTTGCAGGTCCTGTACGGGCATTTTGGATGCAGAAAATGTTCGACTGCTGCCCTGGCCAGCAAAATCTCGAGATCTATCACCAACTGAAAACGTCTGGTCAATGGTAGTCGAACAACTGGCTCATCACAATACGGCAGTGACTACTCCTGATGAACTCTGTTATCGTGTTGAAGTTGCATGGGCAGCTGTACCTTTACACGCCATCCAAGCTCTGTTTGACTCACTTCCCACGCGTATCAAGGCCGTTATTACGATTAGAGGTGGTTGTTCTGGGTACTGATTTCTCAGGATCTATGCACCCAAATTGCGTGAAAAAGTAATCACACGTCAGTTCTAGTATAATATATATGTCCAATGAATACCCGTTTATCATCTGCATTTCTTCATGCTGTATCAATTTTAATGGCCAGTAGAGTATCTCCGCAGCCGTCATTGACACCTGTCTTGTATGGCCTGTTGTGCGCCTCAGCTCTTGTTTTGGCAATTTGGACAATCACAGTATAATTTAATCACAGTTGCAGGCGGGCAGTTTACGAAGTTAGCGATTTTGGATGTGGCTCCACACTTAGCCTAAAAGCCAATGATCGTGCTCTTTTGGATGGCAGATAAAGCGCTTTGTTTCCGCATTACGACAGCGACTACAAATATTTCCGCGTACTCCTGACACGATTTTAACCCTCCACTGCTGGTGGTGCCAACTGCTGCCTGTCAGTTGTTATTGTTTGTTGATGTTGAAATTACTCAGTAGTCCCATTAATGTGGTTAGACAGTGTACATTATCTACTCAAGATCAGCCTGCCATCTCTACAGCTTGAGAAATACGATGGTAATCCCAAAAGTAAGGTCTCCTATTTTTTTAAGTACATAGACCTGTTAATTTCTACAATGGTTTACATCAATTGACACCTTGAACATTTCTCAATTTCTCGACATAATCACCACTTCTGTCGATGCATTTTTGTAGACGCTGTGGCAGTTTTTGTACGCCCATGTCGTACCAACTGAAACGTCCCCTTAGAAAAATTATTGAGTTACTGTGCGGATAAATCTCTTACATTATTTGATTTTCAAACAGCTGAGCAGAACTGAATGTACTCAGACATTTCGCTCTTTACCCATTCTGATCAACACTAGGCTGACAGCAAATATTTTTAGCGCAACACAATCTGACTTTCAATAATCCCTACAAAAGAATGGCCCTGACTAACATTTACCTATACCTTTCACAAATCACTTACCTCACAAAAATCTTCGTTACTCGAACTACTGCAATACAGCGAGCGCCACTACTGCCAGCTAAATAAACGATTCAAACTACTGAAGGCACTAACTACTGATAGGCATACTTAGCAAATGAAAGATTTTGATAAAGAACAAACAATGTATTTACCTTAATAGTATTCAAAGGTCATTATATATATATATATATATATATATATATATATATATATATATATATATCAGTCCATGATATCCAATATTACAAATTTACTCTTTCTGATGGACACACGTCCAGATCGTCCGCTCTCAAAATTCCACCATCTCTCTCCCCACATCCACCACTGCTGGCGGCTCACCTCAAACTGCGCCCAACACTACAATAGCAAAAAAGAACACAAACCAGCCACAGACTGCACACAGCACAGCCAGTGATTTTCATACAGAGCGCTACGTGGCGGTGGCGCTACCAATATAAGAACCTAAACAGCCTACTTACACAACTAGCCGCCATGCTGTTCAGGATGTTATGAACCCCTTCTTTCACTTCGTCGTCGAAGCTGAATCGCTTTCCGGCCAAATGTTCTTTAAACCTAGGGAACAGGTGATACTCACTGGGCGCCAAGTCAGGAGTATAGGGTGGGTGGGTGATTATGTTCCACTGAAATTGTTGCAGGAGAGCAACGGTTTGCTGAGCGATGTTTGGGCGAGCGTTGTCATGGAGAATGTGTACGCCCTTCCTCAACATTCCTCTTCTCCGGTTCTGAATTGCCCGTTTGAGTTTTTTCAGAGTCTCACAGTACCTGTCAGCGTTAATTGTGGTCCCAGTGGGCATAAAGTCGACCAACAACACCCCTTTCCGGTCCCAAAAAAAAGTTTGTCATGACTTTACCGGCAGACTGTGCTTGTCAAAATTTCCGCGGCTTTGGCGAAGAAGGATGCCGCCACTGGCGTGATTGTTGCTTGGTCTCAGGTGTAAAGTGGTATGCCCAGGTTTCGTCACCCGTGACAACTCAGTCCAGAAAGTTGTCCTGTTCTGCTGCAAGGCGGTGAAGAAATGCGCGGGAAGCATCAACTCGTTGCCGCATGTGGTCCTCAGTCAGCATGCGTGGCACCCATTGCGCACACCTTCCGGTAGTTCAATGTTTCCGTTAAAATTCTGTGAGCAGTGCTTCGGGAAACCTCAGGAACCAACGTGCAGAGATCATCCAGGGTGATCCGCCGGTCTTCACGCATGCTTTACTCAACCTTCAACACCGTCTCCTCAGAAATTGACGGTCTCCCGCTCAATTGTTCGTCGTGAATTTCGGCCCGACCAGCTGCAAACTCTTTACACCACTTGCGGCGGCGCGGTTCCTTCCGCCCCTTTGCGACTGACCTGCACCTACCTGTGAACATTGTCTCAGCAGATCATCGTAGCGAAGCCGAGTGAAACCTACTGTACTTCGACGTGAACCAGGCTGCAATTAAAGTCACTAATCTACGTTTCGGGAGAAAGTTATCATATGAAATGAAAGGTTGGAAATTTTGTCCTCAATTAATATATTATTAAACTTAGGTGAACAAGTTTCACTGCCGAGCCCGTGCTAGTCTTGACACAGTCACTCATAATCCCTTTCACTCAGGTTAGCAAGTTTATGGTGTTGCATTTCCCGAAAACGTAATAACTACAAAATACTCATTGTTTTTGATTGATAATGCTCGCCAAATATTAAGTCTGTCGGTACCAAATGCCGTCACTGTTTTTAGCCACTGACCTGCTCAATACGCCACGTGGAATATATGTCTCTTCTCGTCACAAAATTCACTTAAAAATTCCGAAATTTCTACACACCCATCGGAATAATTATGCCGTCATTGTACAACACTTCTGATGTATGAAACACTACTAGATCCGGCAACTTAACATTTCCATCGGAACTACTACTAAACACGTCCGAAATGCTTCATGGTTAGGCTCCCACTCCACTCTAGAATACTCTTAAGTCTTCTCTACCAGCAGAGAAAGGCGCGTGAAGAATATTGCTTTACCATTGGTCAGTTTACACAACAGCCAATAGCAAAACAACACTCTCCCGCGTCAGTCCGCGCTTTTCATCAATAACCAATGGCAAAATTGTAAACCTAGCGACTGCACTTTTTACTGACGTAATTATCTAATATGCTGAAGTTTTGTTTATGCATAAAGTCATTTACTATTGTTATTAATACCTGAATTAACTTTCCCTTTACCATAAACTTACTTTACAGATCTATTCTACAAAACCCCCCTTTGTTCATATCCATACTTCTTCGAAATGTTCCCACACTAAATCCTACTACACAACTCGTTAAACAATTATCTTCATATTAACCTTAAACCACACTCACGGATCATTCATACTGCTAAAACACATTTATAACATTTTACATACACAAAAACACATAATAACACTTCATGAAAGTACTAGAACAGGTGATGAAAAACATTCTATTACTTTAGTGTACTCTAGTGGGCACAATAGTAACTAAAATCACAGTCCCTCTATCCTATATTGTCCTCTATTGGCTGATACATAAACTACGTGCGCGTCCAGTCTCGCGTCACCATCTGTCACTATCCAGCTCTGAAACACATCTCCCACTTAACCACCTGCAAGGCAGGATCGTTATATGGCGCTACGCGTCACACTTATGAACATTTTTGACATCCATGCACGACTCACCAAACACTTCCGTCAATTGCCTATGGATTTCAATCGGCGCAGTGCCCTTTGCGTTCAAAAACCGAATAACTGCGCGCAGTTCGCGCTTGCCGGTAACATCTAACGGGAGCTCCATTCTCAACGGCTACCAAGCCAAAACTGAGCGCCTCAGTGCGGCGTGGGTATGTTTACACACAGCGCGTGAAGCACTCTTCATAGCAGTGCGACCAGCTGCCGCCCAAACAGAGTTCTGTACTTATAAAAAAATAGGAGACCTTACTGTTCGGATTACCCTCGTAGTTGCCTATCGTTCCGTGTCAAAATGAAGCATTGCTCTACAGATGTAAACAGTGCATCACTGGTGGTGGCAGACGCGCAAAATCGTTGCGCCAAACCCAAGCTGGCACGACTCTTTACTGTCGGAAAGGGCTCCAGTGCCGAGGTGGCGCCGGCAGCCGGCAGGCTTGCGGTGTAGGCCTGATGGCATGCCATTAATCGCACTGCTCCCTGCCCCCACTGTACTGCTGGCCTGGGGCGCAGCTGCGGGGGCAGTCTATTGGGAGGCGCGGCTGCCGGGCAGTGCGCTGCGCCACACCGCAGGTGCCAGGCGCCAGTGGCACGTGCTGTGCTGTGCTGTGCTGCGTCTCTCCCGCCCCCACCCTCCCCCTTCGCCGTGTCGCAGCCTAATTGGCTGCCAGCGGCCTCGCCGCGCCGTCCCATATTGCACCAGGTGTGGCGCGGCTGCCGCCACAGCTGATTGCTGTCCATTCTGACCGTCCGTCACATCACGTCAATGAAGCCACCTCGACAGCTGACGAAACAGACGACACCTGTCGCGTCGAAAAGTGTGAAACGCCAGAACAGACGACTATTTAACACAACACAAAAAACATTTCAGCAAGAGCAACACAATTGCACTGATAGACGCCCGACAGGTTTCAGTATTCGGTCATTCCACCATTTATTTTAAGTAAACTCCTGTATTATGATGGTCCAGGAACTTCAACGAAATTGCAAAGCCATATTTCACAGGAAAAGATTTGAACGGGACAGACACGTATTCAACCATCGACTGGGAAAAAATAGCATTTGGTTACCAACAGGGTTACATTTTAGGACCATTTCTTTTCTTCATTCATCGTAATCGATGGAATTCATAAAACTGACATTCAAACAATGAAACACTGTGCCATGAAGGTGTGCTACAGACGCGAAATTTAACCGACAGGAAGAAGATCCTGTGATATGCAAATGATTAGCTTTTCAGAACATTCATACAAGGTTGGCGCCGGTGGCGACACCTACAACGTGCTGACATGAGGAAAGTTCCCAACCGATTTCTCATACACAGACAGCAGTTGACCAGCACTGCCTGGTGAAATGTTGTTGTGATTCCTCGTGTAAGGAGGAGAAATGCGTACCATCACGTTTCCGACTTTGATAAAGGTCGGATTGTAGCCTATCGAGATTGCGGTTTATCGTATCGCGACATTGCTGTTCGCGTTGGTCGAGATCCAATGATTTTTAGCAGAGTATGGAATCGGTGGGTTCAGGAGGGTAATACGGAACGGCGGTGCTGGATCCCAACGGCCTCGTATCACTAGCAGTCGAGTTGACAGGCATCTTATCCACATGGCTGTAACGGATCGTGCAGCCACGTCTCGATTCCTGAGTCAACAGATGGGGACGTTTGCAAGAGAGCAACCATCTGCACGAACAGTTCACTTAAGTTTGCAGCAGCATGGACTATCATCTCGGAGACCACGACTGTGGCTACGCTTGACGCTGCATCACAGACAGGAGCGCCTGCGATGGTGTACTCAACGACGAACCTAGGTGCACGAATGGCAAAAGGTCATTTTCTCGGATGAATCCAGGTTCTGTTTACAGCATCATGATGGTCGCATCGCTGTTTGGCGACATCGCTGTGAACGCACATTTGAAGCGTGTATTCGTCATCACCATACTTGCGTATCACCCGGCGTGGTGGTATGGGGTGCCATTGGTTACACGTCGCGGTCGCTTCTTGCTCGCACTGACGGCACTTTGAACAGTGGACGCGTCTTTTCAGATTTGTTACGACCCGTGGCTCTACCCGTCATTCGATCCCTGCGAAACCCTACATTTCAGCAGGATAATGCACGACCGCCTGTACGGGCCTTTCTGGATACAGAAAATGTTCGACTGCTGCCCTGGCCAGCACATTCTCGAGATCTCTCACCAACTGAATACGTCTGGTCAATGGTGGCAGAGCAACTGGCTCGTCACAACACGCCAGTCACTACTCTTGATGAACTGTGGTATCTTGTTGAAGTTGCATGGGCAGCTGTACCTGTACACGCCACCCAAGCTCTGTTTGACTCAGTGCCCACAGGTCGTTGTTCTGGGTACTGATTTCTCAGGATCTATGCACCCAAATTGCGTGAAAATGTAATCACATGTCAGTTCTAGTATAATATATTTGTCCAATGAATACCCGTTTATCATCTGCATTTCTTCTTGGAGTAGCAATTTTAATGGCCCGTAGTGTACTTTTCCAAGCTTAGCACAAGACATTCCGAGAAGTAAATCTCATTTTCAAGTGCAGATACTGACGTGAGTATTTTGAGTGATATTTGCGTATTTACTGCTCTGCCTCACCTGCACCTTAGTTGTCTTTTTGCATCCGGGAAACCGGAAAGACGTGTTTTATCTGCTGAATGCTGCCAATTCTGAGTGGACGACTCATCTGTCAATAAAACTGCCCTAACTGATGGGGAAACAAACGACACCATGACGTAGAAAAATGTGAAAGGCCACTAGAGAAGACAGTTCAACAAAACATGAGGAAACATGCTCCTTTGTAGTAAGCACAAATCATTTAGAGATATAACATCGGTCAGGTTTTAGGATTCGGTCATTCAACTATTTGAGTAAATTAGCATATTACGATGGCCCAGGAACTTCAGCGAAACAGCCCAAGGCATTTGGTGTCCCACAAGGTTCCATTTAAGGACATTCCTTTTTTTAAATTTCATTCATAATAATCGATGTTTTTGGGAAACCTACAACCATCATTCATGATTTAAACAATCAACACTGCATCAGTTACGTAATTTTTCAAGCTTAGCAAGAGCCGTTCCGTTCCGAGAATTTATTCTCGTTGACAGCTACGAATATTTACATAAGTACAGGGTGACCAAAAAGTCTACAAACGCTTGAAAATGCGCTACTTCACGGAATAATATAGGTAGAGAAGTAAAACTTGACACACTTGCCTCAAATGACATGGGGCTTTACTGAAAGCAAAAACGAGTGCAGAAACCGGCCTACAAATGGCGCTGGACAGCAATATGTTACTGACACCGCCTGAGAACCGTGTATAATATGTCAGAGTGACGGGTGTGAGGTACCGATATGTTACAGAATCGCATCACTTCTGCCTGGCTAATAAACACCTGCTGGAGGATACGACTATTATGCAGGCTAGCTAGCGGTCCTATTGCTACACATGTGGAAGACCTCTTGCGCAAATAGTTTGTTGAGGATTGCGTGCTGAGGCGCCACTTCCATCATGCTTTGCATCCCAGACCTCCAGAACACAATCACTGTGATTACTGGTTGTGGAGTTACCTGAGGTTGCAAGTCTACCTCAACCATCCGACACCTCTCCCCTCTCACTCTCTCTCTTTTATATTATTATTTATTTATTTATTTTGAGTCATCAGCTTTCTGTTGGATAATGCGTCCCGCCAAAAATTGCTGTGCGAACCACTTCATCTCAAGAGTACCACGTCCACCTGTCCTAAATTATTTGCTGCATGTACTCCCCTACGGTTCCTACTTTTTACAGCACCCTGTGTTATCATTGACGTTATTCCCTGATGTCTTAGCAGATGTCGTACCTTCGTGATCCTTCTATTTCTCGTCAATGTTTTCCATATATTTTATTCATAGCCGATTCTCCGGAGAACTTCCTCATTCCTCACCTTGTCAGTTCAGCTGACTTTTAACATTCTTCTGTAGTACCACATCTCTTCTCTTCCGGTTCTCTCACAGTCCGTCATTCACTAGCATACAATGCTGTGCTACAGACGTACGTTCTCAGAAATTTCTTCATCAGATTCAAGAATATGATTGATACTAGTACACTTCTCTTAGGCAGGAGTACCACTTTTGGCAGAGCTATTCTGCACACGTGGTCTACTGGTAATGACTTTCATTGCTCATCAAAGCGTCCTCGGTCTCGGATTCAAACCACGCCACCGCTTAAACTATGAATACTAATCATCAATGGCAGCCAAAGATGTTCAGGGCTCTCTCTTCCCCATGGGATGGGAAAATGTTCTTAAACGCGGGTCTGCACTGTTCAACGGCGTGAGGAACCAGAAGGCAATGAAAACCACTGCATGAAAGACATAACTCTTATCCACAGGGCACAAGGCCTGTAATTCAAAAAGGGTCATGATGATCTCTCCATTGACAAAATATTCCGGAATAGTCCACATTGCCCGCATCTTGTGGTCGTGCGGTAGCGTTCTCGCTTCCCACGCCCGGGTTCCCGGGTTCGATTCCCGGCGGGGTCAGGGATTTTCTCTGCCTCGTGATGGCTGGGTGTTGTGTGCTGTCCTTAGGTTAGTTAGGTTTAAGTAGTTCTAAGGTCTAGGGGACTTATGACCACAGCAGTTGAGTCCCATAGTGCTCAGAGCCAATAGTCCACATTCGACTGTGCAGGAGGGGACTATAAAGGGAGAAGTGACCATGACAAAAAGATTGAATAACCAATGAAACGATAAAGTTGTACGAAGCGGGGCGTGAAATGCCAGATGCTTGAACATGGTAGGGAAGCTCTAAAATCTGAAAAGGCAAGTGAAAACGATGAGTCTATATTTTATGGGGGTCACTGAAGTGAAATGGAAAGAAGGCAAGCATTTCTGACCAGATGAGTGTAGGGTAACATCAACAGCAGCACAAAATGTTGTAACAGGACTAGTAATCTGTATGAATGCGAAGGTAGTGCAGAGAGTGAGTTACTGAGTTATTGTGAACAGTTCAGTGAAAAGGTCATTCTCATCTGAATCGACGGCAAATCAACACCGACAACGATAATTCAGGTATATATGCCGACGTCGCAAGCTGAAATGAAGAGACAGAATAAGTATATGAGGATATTGCACATAAGTAAATGGATATGACAATCTAATGGTCATGAGGGAAGGAATACGGTTGTGGGGGAAGGAGTAGAAGAAAGTGTTATGGCAGAATATGGGCTTGGTGCTAAGAATGGGAGAGGAGTAAGAATGAATTCTGTAATAAACTTCAGCTAGTAAAAGCGATTACTACTTTAAATAATGAGAAGAGGAGCAGGTATACTTGGAAAAAGCCGAGGAATACGGGAAGATTAAATCGTAGTCAGTCAGATATTATAAGGTCAGGTACTGGATTGTAAGACGTACACAGGAGCAGATATAGACTTCCATTACACATTAGTAGTGATGAACGAGAGGGTCAGTTTAAGATATTAGTCAGCAAAATCAATGCTCAAAGAAGTTGGAGCGAAATTAAAGAGGTAAGGTAGAAGTTAAGCTATAGATACTGCGATAACGAAAATCTCAGTAGGCAATTCAACTGAAGAGAAATGGACAACCTTAAAAAGGGCAATCACAGAAGTTGGAAGGACAAAAATGGGTACAAAGGGGGTAACTACAAAGAAACCATGGGAAGCAGAAGAAGTACTTTAGCTTATCGATAGAAAAGGAAGTACAAAAATATTCACGGGAAATCAGCAATGAAATGAATGGAAAACGCAGAGAATCTAAGGCAAAATGACTCCATGAAAAATATGAAGAAATCTAAAAAGAAATTATTGTTGGGAGGACTGACTCAGCGTCTAGAAAAGTCAAAACAACGTTCAGTGAAGGTGAAAGAAAGGAGTGATTACATTGAAAGTGCAATGGGAATTCCACTGTTAAACGTGCACGACGGAGCCGATAGGTGGTAAGAGTACAACGAACGCCTCGATGAGAGGGGACACTTATCTGATGACGTAACAGAAAAAGGAATAGGAGTTGAATTGGAAGAAACAGGTCATCCTCTATAAGAACAAGAATTTAAAAGAGCTTTGGAAGACTTAAGATGGAACAAGGCCGACGTTATAGATAACATTCTATCAGAATTTCTAAAATCATACAGGGAATTGGCAACAAAACGACTATCCACTTTGGTGTGTAGAACGCATGAGCCTACTCATATACCATCTGACTTCTGGAAAAATATCATTCACATAATTCCGAAGACTGCAAGAGCTGACCTGTGCGAGAACTATCGCACAATCAGCTTAGCATTTCATCCGTCCAAGTTGCTGACGACAATAATAAACAGAAGAACGAACAAGAAAATTGAGGATGTCTTAAATGACCATCAGTTTAGCTTCAGAAAAGGTAAAGGCACCAGAGAGGCAATTCTGATGTTGCGATTGATAACGGAAGGAAGATTAAAGAAATATCAAGACACGTTCAAGGGTTGTTCGACGTGGAAAATGCGTTCAACAATATCAAACGGTGCAAGATGTTCGAAAATCTGAGGAAAGAAAGGGTAAGTTATAAGCAGAGGCGGGTAATATACAACATGTAAAAGAGCCAAGAGGGAGTAATAAGAGTAGAAGATGAGGAACGAAGTGCTCGGATTAAAAAGTGTGTAAGACAAGGATGTAGTCTACCGTCCCTAGTGTTCAGTCTATATATCGAAGAAGTATTTGTGAAAATAAGAAAAAGTTTCCGGAGTGGAAATAAAATTCAAGCTGAAAGGATATAAATGATACGAGTAGCTAATGACATTGCTCTCCTTGATGAAAGTAAAAGAGAATTACATGATTTGTTAAATGGAATGAATAGTCTAATGTGCACAGAATGTGGATTGAGGGTAAATCAAGGATAGACGAAAGTAATGAGACATAACAGAAATGAGACCAGCGAGATACTTAACATCACGATTGATGGTCAAAAAGTAGATGAATTTATGGAACTCTACCGTCTACGCAGCAAAGTAACCAGTGACGAACGGAGTAAGAAGGACATCAAAAGCAGCTAACATTGACGAAAAGGACATTCCTGGTCAGAGAAGTCTATTAGTGTCAAATATAGAAATGAGAATGTACATTTGGAGCACAGCATTGTAAATCTACATGTACATCTACATGGATACCTTGCAAATCGCATTTAAGTGCCTGGCAGAGGGTTCATCGAACCACCTTCACAATTCTCTATTCCAGTTTCTATAGCGCGCGGAGAGAATGAACATCTATATCTTTCCGTACGTGCTCTGATTTCCCTTATTTTATCGTGGTGATCGTTCAGCCCTATGTAGGTCGGTGTCAACAAAATATTTTCGCATTTTGAGGAGAAAGTTGGTGATTGGAATTTCGTGAGAAGATTCCGTCGCAACGAAAAACGACTTTCTTTTAATGATGTCCATCACAAATCCTGTACCATATCAGTGACACTCTCTCCCATATTTCGCGATAATACAAAACATGCTGCCTTTCTTTGAACTTTTTCGATGTACTCCGTCAGTCCCACCTGGTAAGCATCCCACACCGCGCAGCAGTATTCTAAAAGAGGACGGACAAGCGTAGTGTAGGCATTTTCTGAGTGTCCTGCCAATAAAACGCAGCCTTCCCCACAACATATTCTATGTGTTCTTTCCAATTTAAGTTGTTCGTAATTGTAAGACCTAGGTATCTAGTTGAATTTACGGCTTTTAGATTAGAATGATTTTTAGTGTAACCGAAGTTTAACGAGTTCTTTTTAGTACTCATGTGGATGACCTCACACTTTTCGTTATTTAGGATCAACTGCCACTTTTTGTACCAGTCAGATATTTTTTCTAAATCGTTTTGCAGTTGTTTTGAACGTCTGATGACTTTATTAGTGGATAAACGACAGCGTCATTTGCAAACAACCGAAGACGGCTGCTCAGAGTGTCTCCCAAATCGTTCATATAGATAAGGAATAGCAAAGGGCCTATACACTTCCTTGGGGAACGCCTGAAATTACTTCTGTTTTACTCGATGACTTTCCGTCAATTACTACGAACTGTGAACTCTCTGACAGGAAATCGCAAATCCAGTCACACGACAGTGAAACATGGACTGTGCGAAAATCGGAACACAAGAGAAGTAAAGAATTTGAGGCGTGGTGCTACAGACGATTGTTGAAAATCAGGTGGTCAGATAACGTATGAAATGGGGAGCTTTCGTACAGAATCGGAGAGGAAAGGGTTCTGTGGAAATTCCTGACACCAAGAAGGGACAGGATAATGAGACATCTGTTAAGGTATCGGGGAATAACTTCCATGGTACTGCGGAGAGCTGTAGAGGGTAAAAACTGTAGAGGAAAACAGAGACACGAATACAACCTGCAAATAATTGAGGACGTAGTTTGCATGTGCTAATTTGAGCCGACCGCTGTGGCCAAGTGGTTCTAGGCGCTTCAGTCCGGAATCGTGCGACTGCTACTGTAGCAGTTGCGAATCCTGCCTCGGGCATGGATGTGTGTGATGTCCTTAGGTTTAAGTAGTTCTAAGTCTAGGGGACTGGTGACCTCAGTTGTTAAGTCCCATAGTGCTCAGAGCCATTTGAACCATTTTTTGTTAATTTGAGATGAAGGGATTGGCACAGGAGAGGATTCGTGGCATGCCGCATCAAAACTGTCGCAAGTATGATGACTCACTAAAAACAAGAAGAAGATCTGATTTTTATATCCTCCTTGTTCCGTCCGCCATGAGTTACCTTGCTGACTAGGTCTACAGAATTGCTGAGCTACACCTAATTCTTGATTTCCAACCCTGATGTGAAGTTTCTCGCTGTTCTCGTTTGTGCTACTTCTCGCTTTTTTCGCCTCTCTTCCATTTATTCTCAATCCATACTCTGTACTCATTAGACTCCTCATTACATTCAGTAACTTCTTCTTTACTTTCACCGAGGATGGCAATGACATCTGTTAATCTTATCAATATCCTTTGACGTTTAAGTTGATATCTACTCTTCTATTTGCGTTATTTCTTCTTCTATGTGTAGACTGAACAGTATGGGTGAGAGACTACATCAATATCTTACACCCTTTTTAATTTGAGCACTTAATTCTTGATCTTCCACACTTATTGTTCCCTTTTGAATCTTGTAGATAATGCGTCTTACTCATGTACAGCTAACCCCTATATTTCTCAGTATACCGAACATCTTGCATCATATTACATTGTCTAATGGTTCTTCCAGGTCAACGAGCTGTATAGACCTGTCTGGATTTTCCTATTATTTTGCTCCAGTTACCAACCACAACCTCAGAACTGCGTCTCTAGTGACTTTACCCTTCCGAAAGCCAAACTGATAGCCATCTGACACATCCTTAATTTCCTTTCCCTTTCTTCTGTGTATTTTTTTGTCAACAACTTAGATGCCTGAGCTGTTAAGTTGACTATGCGATAATTCTCGCACAGATCAGCTTTTGGAGTCTTCGTAATTATGTGGATGGTATTTTTCCGAAAGTCATATTTTTCATGCAGTCCTTCTGTTTTAAATTCCCTGCATTTCCCATTTCTTTCATTCCTAAGTGACTTGTATCCTTGTATTGCTGATATTCCGTGAATATTTTTGTATTTACTTATTTATCGATAAGCTGAATTATTACTTCTATTACCCATGGTTTCTTTGCAGTTACATCCTTTGTACCCATTTTTATCCTTCCAAATTCTGTGATTTGCTGTTTTAGAGTAGTCCATTCCTCTTCAGCTGATCTGTCTTCTTAGCTATTCCTTACGACAATAGCCATAGCTTCAGAGTGATACGTGGAACTTACTGGAATAATGGAAAACGTGGAAGGGAGGACCCACCAGTTTAACTCTCTTTTCACACAGCCTGTTTATTTAACAATATACAGGGTGTCCCAGCTATCTTGTCCACCCAAAATATCTCTGGAACAATAACAGCTACTGCAAAACGACTTTCACCGGTGTCAATTTAGGGCTGGGGCCCATCAATGTACATATTTGGAAACATTCTAAAACGAAAACATGTGTGTTTTTTAACACAAACTTATGTTTTTTTTTAAATGGACCTCCTATATTTTTTCTTCAGCAATCCATAGCATGACAAAGCACATACACAATGGCGTTGAGTGCATCGCAATTTTCCCATTACATCTAGAGATATTAAGACGCGAAGTTGACGCTTCAAACACCCGACATACACTGCTAGCGCACGTCCTGAGGCTCAGGCGTGAACCCCATGTTGCCCGTAATCGCGATGTGATTGACATGTGTAATCACACCTCCATACTCATCAAGAGGTCCGAAACGAGTAATACGGTCTGCTGACATCAACTCTCATAAGCACTTAATGGTTTCCCTCTTGCACGTTTTACGTATATACGTACACAATATGAACCAGTACCGATCGGTGTACACCCGTCAGGTTGTCTTATTTATCCTGCACACCCAAAATAAGGTTTATCTAATGCGTTATATGACCCATTGTGCCTGTCGCGCAGGGCCTGGCTCTACCTAGTCAAGTGTCCAACGTAGTTCCCGCTACTGCCACAGTTACCACTTGGCCTTGTTTATGATTTGCGACCCATGCAAACTCCTGTACTCCACCACCTTCCGAGCATTCCATTTGTTGTTGCTTTGGCGTGCAGTACACCGATTGCCAGTGTAGTTGTGCATCAGAGTAATTTAGTGACGGCACGGAGGTAGTACACATTGTAAATAAACGTTGTGTTGTGGAACTTATACTGTACAGTATGATGTACACACATGAAGATATGGTAGAAATGCTGCTGATCTATGGAGAATGTACGTTGACGGGAAATACGTTATGAGATTGTTTGTTTGTTGATAGTACTGTTAGCGAACATTATGATTATTAAGTTAATATGTCTGTTTTCTACCCTACTCTACATACCTGTACTGTACCCTGTTGTAGGTGGACGAAATGCTGTTCAGGCAGAACGACTGTACAGAAGACGATTCCCTGACAAGCCATCGCCTTCGCGCCGGAAGTTTGGTCGTCTCACACCTCGTCTACGTGAAAGGGGAAGCTTAAATCCAAGACCTCGGCATCGTCCTAGAACACGCACAGATGAACGTGCTGAAGTTGCTGTGCTTGCTACCATAGCTTTGAATCCTCAAATCAGCACAAGTCAAATTGAATGTGAAGTTGGTGTGTCGAAATCAAGTGCACAGCGTTTTCTTAAACGTCATAAATTTCATCGTTACCATGTTCATTTACACCAGGATCTTCATGGAAATGACTTCCGCAATAGGGTAACATTTTGTCGGTGGGCTCAGCAAAAATTTCTGACTAATCCAAATTTTTTTGCAGATGTTCTCTTTACCGACGAGGCATCATTCTCCAACAAAGGAACTGTCAATATGAGGAATATGCATTGTTGGTCCGCAGACAATCCAAAATGGCTCCGTCAGGTAGAGCATCAACGTCCGTGGAAAGTTAATGTTTGGTATGGGATTATTGGAGATACCATTATCGGACCTTTCTTTATAAATGGCATCCAAAATGGCAGACAATACTCCAGATTTATACGACACAATCTTCCTGTTCTCTTGGACACCGTACCTCTGAACCGGAGAATGGTCATGTGGTATCAGCATGACGGATGCCCTGCACATAACGCCTTACGAGCACGACGACTCCTGAACCGTAACTTGCCTGGTAGGTGGATTGGACGAGGTGGCCCAGTTAGGTGGCCTGCCCGATCTCCGGACCTTACACCGCTGGATTATTTTCTTTGGGGAGCAGTGAAGGATGCTGTTTACCAACATGAACCAACAACACCAGAGGACATGAAGCAACGCATTATTGATGCTTGTACAGCCATCAAAGAGGAAACAGTAGCACGAAGTAGGGCATCCTTCATCTGCAGAGTGACCCTATGTATGCAAGCCAATGGCCATCACTTTGAGCATGAGATGTGAACGCTATGTTTAGTATGTAATGCTTGTATCACAGTGGAAGTTTCTACAAAGGGCCATTTTACCCAGTGATGTTAAGAAACATTTGTTTGCAACAATTTGTCATTTAACGCATTAGATAAACATAACATTGATAATTATGTGATAATAAAACTAATTGGTTAAACATGTTTACATTCATCTTCTATGTCCTACCTGAACTTCCCAAATCAAAACGTTTTTACCCAAACAACGGTAAAACTTTTAGTCCACTTGCTCGTTTCACTAAAACCCTCAACATGAATTTTACTATTACGAGTGAATGATTAACTGTCACTTGAGCTAGATCTACAGTAAAGTAAAGTTTTAACGTTGAACGGCATTACCTTTTTAGTAACGGATTAACGATAAGCGAAGTTAACTTTGTGACTAACGTTGCGGTACACAGATATGTTACAGAACCGCATCACCCCTAGCCTATGGGATAAATACCTGCTGGAATGTAAGACGTTAATGCAGGATGGCAGCAGACCGTATTATTCGTTTCGGACCTCTTGATAAGTATGGAAGTGTGATTACGCATGTCAATCACATAGCGATTACGGGCAACATGGGGTTCACGCCTGAGCCTCAGGACGTGCGCTAGCAGCGCATGTCGGGTGTTTCAAGCGTCAACTTCGAGTCTTAATATCTCGGGATGTAATGGGAATATTGCGATGCAATCAACGCCATTGTGTATGTGCTTTGTCATGCTATGGATTGCTGAAGAAAAAATGTAGGACGTCCATTTAAAAAAAACATAGGTTTGTGTTAAAAAACACATATGCTTTCGTTTTAGAATGCTTCCAAATACGTACACTGATGGGCCCCAGCCCTAAATTGATACCGGTGAAAGTCGTTTTCCAATAGCTGTTATTGTTCCAGAGATATTTTGGGTGGACAAGATAGCTGGGACACTCTGTATAAACTGTGTTTTACAGATAATCAAAACATTTAACCATAAAATTTTCTTTAACAAAATGAACAATTTGCAAAATTATTTTGACCCTAAGCCTTAACTTGAATAATCTCTTAATCGTTGCAAAAGAAATCTGAAGAACTGTATCGCAAAACAGCAAACAATATGACTGATTACAAGACAGTCGGACCTGCAGCCCGCCCGTTATCGGGTGAAACAGCGGGATTTACTACTGCGCTGGACACAGTCTGTCATATTAAATGCCCTTCCGCAACATATGTAAACTATTTAAGCTCCACTGATGACAAGAGCGATTCAGTTTCTCAAAACACATGACGTAACTTTTAATATGAAAGCTGTATGTCGAAGGGTTCGGGATTAAGATGCGCACCTGTGCTTAAATATTGAACAGATTAGGAAACAATATAACAATGATAAGACTTACTTCAAAGCAACTAATTTCTTAATTTCAATCGGCATCGAAGGTGCGACAGGATCCCAACTCGTCGCTACTGACAATTTAATTGTGACAGAAGCCCTGGGGACAGTTGGCTGCTAATATTTTTAAAGTTAAACTGATTGTCAGTTATAAAGACCGCTCTGAAGGAACATTTTAAAACATTACTTGTGAACACTTATGAGAAGAGAACAAACAGTCTGCGGAACCACAAGATCCAGCTAAAATACACCAATAATGACCCGGTCTTTCAAACACAGAAACGATCATGTTAGTACAACAGGTTGTTCAGATTATATCTAATGACTGAGAAATACAATTACAATCAATGAGCTGAACCGGTTAACAGCTAAATCTAACCACAAGGTCCTTCTTTGTTTTAACGGCAACCTTTTCCTTAGTACAATTGTTCTGGCTCTACTTACTACCAAGAGCTGATTAATTAGAACATTAATGATAGGGTACAAACCAGAAAATAATGAGGGCAGGTAGACACAGAAACAAATCACCACTAGGATTACAGAAAGTTACTCCCCTTTATCAGCAAGCAGTTCCATTGATCCACGTTACGTCGCAGCGGTTACTGAGTGGTGCCGATGAAAGCGAGGTAGAAGAGGGCAGCCAGGCCACGAGCGGTCGTTCGACACGAATGTTGCCAACCAGCCGAAGGGACGTCGCCCTGCTGCTTGAAGTCAGCGCTGACCCAGGTGAAGTACTCCGGTATCCTCATTCTGCGCAGGCCCTCATTGTGCAGCTCGTGACTTCGGCCGCTCGGACCTCGTGACCTCTCGTCACGACAGTACTGCCAGTCCGCAAACTTCGTGCCTCCCTCTCCGGCTTCCTTTTTTTCCCCTTTATTGAATTTCGATTTCCCCCCCCCCCCCCTCAGAGGCGATAAAACGGTGACTTTTAAAAACTCTAAAAGGGCGGAAAGTTGTGGAAGTTGAAATAGAAAAACAAGGGATTGACTATACTAATGAAGACACACAGTAAGTAGACATGCACAAGTTAAAAAACACGGCGACAGTCTAGTTTCTGTTCGCAAAAGACAAGAACACACCTAGCGACAGTATGGTTTCTGTTTGCCACACTTAAAAAAGGGGACGCACAACACTGAACATGCACTTAAACACTGTACTACATAGGGGACACGAAAATAACACATCACAGCCTAAGGCGGATGGGGGGCTCTCTCGGACCAGAGAACCCTGTATGTATATCGGCAAGCACAACCCACAGATACCAACTCTTTCTCATAAGTATTGGCAATGGGCCCGCAAGGGGGGACAGTCGATACTACATCTCAGCCAGTGGCGCCAGACAGAACAGTCCGCTAACGTAATGGCACCACGGCTCACAGAGATCTTCTGGCGTATCTCTTAATTCGTAAGTACTTCCGTATCCGTCGTCTTTGCGCATTGATTCTTCCTGACTAATCTCTTAAACTTCACACTACTCTTCATCACCGGTAAAGTGTGCTCTAAGTCTATATCTGCTCCTGGGAACGTGTTACAATCCAATATCTGACTTTGGGAGTCTGCCTGACCATGATTTAATTTTCCATATCTCGCGGTCTTTTCCAAATATAACTGCTCCTTTAATGATTCTTAAACAGAGCACTTGGTTTTACTAGCTGAAATTTATTACAGAACTCATTCATACTCCTCTCTCATTCATAGCACCAAGCCCATGTTCTCCCATATCCCTTTCTTGTACTCCTTCCCCCATAACCATCAGATTTTCATCTCCCTTTACGAATTGAATTACCTGTGTAATATCCTCATGCACTTACTCTGTCTCTTCATTTCACCTTGCGACGTCCGCATGTATACCTGAACTATCGTTGTCGGTACTGGTATGCTGTCGATTGATGAGAACAACCCTATCATTGAACGGTTGTCAGCAACTCAGTAGCTCACTCTCTGCCCTACCTTCGTATTCAGAACGAACCCTTCTCCCGTTATACTATTTTCTGATGCTATTGATATTAGCCTATACTCATCTGACCAGAAATACTTGTCGTCTTTCCACATTTCCCTTCACTGACCCTCAAAATATCTAGATTGTCGTTTTCGTCTGGCTTTTCGGGTTTTCTAGCTTCCCTACCATGTTCAAGCTTCTGATATGCCACACCCCGACTCGCAGAACCTTATCCTTTCGTTGGTTATTTAGTCTTTTCGTCGTGGTCACATCCATTTTGTAGTTCCGTACCGAAATCTTTTGGCAATGGCGAGATCATCATAACACTTTCTCAGTTACAGATCACTTGTCTTGTGGATTCAAATTATGTTTCTTTAATCCAGCGGTTTCTTCATCTACATCACATCTCATGCCGTTGATTACTGCCGATTCTTTCACCTTTTTTTGGTAATTTCCCATCCCCAAAGGCAAAACAGTGCTAATAACCTCTGTCCGCTCCACCTCCCTCTTTGACAAAGCCGTTGGCTAACTGACGGTGATTTCTTATGCCGGAAGTCTGTCCGCCAGTGCCAATGATCTTTACTAAAAATTTAAGCGGTAATTGGATCAGAACCCGTGTCCGAGGGTCCCTTTAATTACTAATGATAGACGCTATTTCTAGGCAAAAGACACCGTCGGCACGTTTTTCACTATACCTACAGATAGGCTGCACGGGGCTGTTCACAACATGGGTCCTCCACTACGGGTGTTATTGAGAACCGAGTCTTTGCTTCAAATGGTTCAAATGGCTCTAAGCACTATGGGACTTAACATCAGAGGTCATCAGTCCCCTAGAACTTAGAACTACTTAAAACTAACTAACCTAAGGACATGTCACACATCCTTGCCCCAGACAGGATTCGAACCTGCGACCGTAGCAGCAGCGCGGTACTGGAATGAAGCGCCTAGAACCTCTCGGCCACAGCGGCCGGCAATAGAGTCTTTGCTACATATCAGTTATACTCGTACTGCTAATTATTTCTTTTGTCTCATATGAAGCGCTATCTGTTGATCTTTTGACAGTTTGTTTTGTTTTCAATAAAAATGTATTTCGTGTGAAGTTTTATATGTGTGTCTCTGCCTCTCTTGCATTTTGCAATATTATGGTGCAATCGGAAAACCTGACAAAGTGAATCTTGCTGTTTTAGACAGGCTAATGTCAACAGTATTTTCTCTGAGTAATTACACATGCTCTGTCTCCTCTATTACACAGGAAATACAACACACGCAGATCATTACTCCATCTGTCCGTGAAAATATATATTATTTCCTGTGGATTACTTGATTTGTATAATGCTGCCACTTTTAAGTTTTTTCTTACCATTACTTTTACTGAAGCCGGCCGACGTGGCCGTGCGGTTCTAGGCGCTACAGTCTGGAACCGCGCGACCGCTACGGTTGCAGGTTCGAATCCTGCCTCGGGCATGGATGTGTGTGATGTCCTTAGGTCAGTTAGGTTTAAGTAGTTCTAAGTTATAGGGGACTGATGACCTCAGAAGTTAAGTCCCATAGTGCTCAGAGCCATTTGAAGCATTTTTGAACTTTTACTGACATTTAAATTGCCCGTTACTGAGAATGGTAATATCATATAGTCAGCAACATTCATTGACGTGAATGAGTCGAGTGAGGTATCAAGAATAGTTTGCTAGAGTTATAACGTTTAACAATGTGTGTTTTCAAAAGTGTAACTTAATGTCAACGTGGACGTCAAGAACCGGGATAAACTGTCTTTCTTTGGTCAAGGTGGTGTGGCTACATGACTGTTATCAGAGAAGCTGACATGGAAAGAGGTCAGCTAGGTAACAAGGGCGCCCCGTGGAGCATGGCTGTCGCGCTATGCGAAAGTTACGAGGTGATTCAGTTGTCCCTAACTATCGGTTTTATGCAACCCACAATGCCATCAAATACACGTGCAAGATTTTCATATTCTCTCACACACTGCACACAACCTATTTGTCCTACACAAACAGGAGCAGAACACTCTTGTAGGAAATTTACTGTTGTTAAATTTTGTACTGGATACGTTGCCGCTGGAAGGCCTGTTTTTCGAATTATTCAAGAAAAACCAACAAAAGTGACGTTCAAACTAATTGTTTCTGAATAGTTCCAAGAAAAGTCTCTTCCAGAGAAGAAGTATTCCAGTAAAAAACTGAACTACATTAAAATTCCTACAAAAATGGTCATGTTAATTTCTTCTGTAGAACTGGTAGTTTGCGAGTGAGAGAACATGAAAATCTCATGCATGGTTTTTGAAGTCATTGAAGGTTCCTGCTGCACTTAGCTTCACTGGGTAGATGCAGGTCTGCACAACATACACAGTCAGTATGTTAGTGCCTCTTGGGATTCGATAATAGTTTCTGTCCCTACATAGTTTTTCGATCTCACTCTTTCGCCATGATTCCTCATCCTCTTGCATCGAGTTTCCTAGTTTGAAATATTACAGCATGTAATTTCAGGCACCTGGCCTATAAGTTGGATGGGCCTACTTTACAAGTGGAAATTGGCGCCAGTCAGTTCTAAGCCGGATCACCTAGAAGAACGCTCTAGATGTAACAACATTACCATTATAACATTGTTTTGTTTACATATGATACAATCGTCTCAATAAATAACAAACCATGTATAGTTCTAGAAGTAATTGTTAATGTCATTTTCATAAACATGAAGCAATGGTGCTGGATTGTGAATCCTCAGTTGCTAACAATACTGCACTGATGATTTTAGCTTAGGGCCCTCTGTATGCAACTGAATAAAGACAATATTTGTTTTGACAGACGTATTTCGCCTCAGTTTATTAAGGTACTACGAGTAGTCCGATATAGATTCATTTGTGTGCAGCACTTCCAACTTATATATTCCGCTCTTGCACCTGTAGATAATCACCTAAGTACCTTTGATTGGATGTATTTGAGTTCACGGCAATTTTAACTTCGATTGTAAGCTACTTTTATGTTGTCGTGACTTGAATGCCAATGGTGTATTTCAGAAACAAATAATATATACATTATCTCGAAATAAGATGATCCCTCCAACAGCCAGTTGTAATGTATGATCTGTCTCAGCTGGTGATGATTCCTCAACTGGAAAATAAATTTATTTCTGAAACTACGTCAGGACTGAATTTTAATCTTCTGTTCAATTTGAAGCTCCTTCTAAGAACTCTAACATATGTGTTCATCTATCCAGCTTCAGTCAAACAGTGAGCTTGTGTGTGTCATCGGCTTCTGAATTCCATGAAATGTATTCGCAGATGGGAATGTGGACACCCATCAGCTGTATAATGGAATGACGACAATGAAAATCTGTGCCGGACCGGCATCCGACCCAGAATTTCCAGCTTGCCGCCCACGTTCCCCTCACCATTTTTCTGATTATTTTTCACTTTGATCTTTATTCTTATCGGCATTTGGTCTGGGCGGACGTCACATGTACCTGTTCAATTTGATTGTTGAATACTTCACTCAGATTTCAGATGAAAAACGGCATCCCATTTGAGTCAATTGTTGTTTCAAAGTACTGCACTGAAAAGGTGTTTGAATGTTGTGCAGGTGTGGTTAAATTTAATGGAGCTAAACTTCTAACTGTTGTTATTTATACGAGGGCAGTTCAATAAGTAATGCAACACATTTTTTTTCTGAAACAGGGGTTGTTTTATTCAGCATTGAAATACACCAGGTTATTCCCCAATCTTTTAGCTACACAACACTATTTTTCAACGTAATCTCCATTCAATGCTACGGCCTTACGCCACCTTGAAATGAGGGCCTGTATGCCTGCACGGTACCATTGCACTAGTCAATGTCGGAGCCAACGTCGTACTGCATCAATAACTTCTTCATCATACGCGTAGTGCCTCCCACGGATTGCGTCCTTCATTGGGCCAAACATATGGAAATCCGACGGTGCGAGATCGGGGCTGTAGGGTGCAGGAGGAAGAACAGTCCACTGAAGTTTTGTGAGCTCCTCTCGGGTGCGAAGACTTGTGTGAGGTTTTGCGTTGTCGTGAAGAAGGAGAAGTTCGTTCAGATTTTTGTGCCTACGAACACGCTGAAGTCGTTTCTTCAATTTCTGAAGAGTAGCACAATACACTTCAGAGTTGATCGTTTGACCATGGGGAAGGACATCGAACAGAATAACCCCTTCAGCGTCCCAGAAGACTGTAACCATGACTTTACCGGCTGAGGGTATGGCTTTAAACTTTTTCTTGGTAGGGGAGTGGGTGTGGTGCCACTCCATTGATTGCCGTTTTGTTTCAGGTTCGAAGTGATGAACCCATGTTTCATCGCCTGTAACAATCTTTGACAAGAAATTGTCAGCCTTAGCCACATGACGAGCAAGCAATTCCGCACAGATGGTTCTCCTTTGCTCTTTATGGTGTTCGGTTAGAAGAGGGACCCAGCGGGAACAAACCTTTGAATATCCCAACTGGTGAACAATTGTGACAGCACTACCAACAGAGATGTCAAGTTGAGCACTGAGTTGTTTGATGGCGATCCGTCGATCATCTCGAACGAGTGTGTTCGCACGCTCCGCCATTGCAGGAGTCACAGCTGTGCACGGCCGGCCCGCACGCGGGAGATCAGACAGTCTTGCTTGACCTTGCGGCGATGATGACACACGCTTTGCCCAACGACTCACCGTGCTTTTGTCCACTGCCAGATCACCGTAGACATTCTGCAAGCGCCTATGAATATCTGAGATGCCCTGGTTTTCCGCCAAAAGAAACTCGATCACTGCCCATTGTTTGCAACGCACATCCGTTACAGACGCCATTTTAACAGCTCCGTACAGCGCTGCCACCTGTCGGAAATCAATGAAACTATACGAGACGAAGCGGGAATGTTTGAAAATATTCCACAAGAAATTTGCGGTTTTTTCAACCAAAATTGGCCGAGAAAAAAAAATGTGTTGCATTACTTATTGAACTGCCCTTGTAGATCCCCAGACGCCGATTTCACAACATTTTTGCTAAAGCTAGATGAGGTTCTTGGTTCACTTTATAGAAAATACAAAATGTTAGTTATATGTGGTGACTTCAATATTAATTGTATAAGTGATTGTGCAAGGAAAAGGATGCTGGTAGACCTCCTTAATTCATACAATCTTATGCAAATCGTATTCTTTCCTACGAGAGTGCAAGGGAACATTAGAACAGCCATAGACAACATTTTTGTTCATTCCTCATTACTAGAAGGGCATTCTGTTAGCAAAAAGGTGAATGGCCTTTCAGATCAAGATGCACAAATTTTAACTCTAAAAGATTTTTGTGCTGCAACACATGTTAAATATAGTTATCAACTGTGTAGGAAAGCTGATCCAATTGCTGTAGAGACCTTTGTAAACCTTATCAAGGAACAAGAGTGGCAAGATGTTTATAGCGCTGATACAGTAGACGATAAATATACTGCTTTTCTCAAGACTTTTCTCCTGCTCTTTGAAAGTTGCTTTCCGTTAGAACGTTCAAAACAGGGTACTAGCACAACCAGGCAGCCTGGGTGGCTAAGAGTATCTTGTAGAACAAAGTGGCAATTATATCAAAACGTTAGAAACAGGCAAAATCTAAATGCAGCAGCCCATTACAAACAGTATTGTAAGGTGCTTAAAAATGTTATTAGGAAGGCAAAAAGTAAGTAGTATGCAGAGAGAATAGCTAAGTCTCAGGATAAAATTAAAACCATATGGTCAGTCGTAAAGGAAGTGGCTGGTCTGCAGAGACAGGTCGAGGCTATAGAATCAGTGCGTAGTGGGAATGTTCGTGTTACTGATAAGTCGCATATATGTACAGTATTTAATAATCACTTTCTGAATATAGCAGGTGAACTAAATAGAAACCTAGTCCCAACAGGGAATCATTTAGCACTCTTAGAAAAAAGTGTTCCGAGACTGTTACCTGAAATGCTCCTCCATGATACTGACAAGAGGGAGATTGTCTTAATAATTAAATCACTAAAGACCAAGAACTCTCATGGGTATGACGGGTTATCTAGCAGAATACTGAAGTATTGTTCTATGTATGTTAGCCCAGTACTTAGCCATATCTGTAACTTTTCCTTTAGGAGTGGTCAGTTTCGTGACCGATTAAAGTACTCTGTAATGAAGCCACTTTATAAAAAGGGAGACAGGAATAATGTTGACAACTTTAGACCTATTTCCATGCCATCGGTGTTTGCTAAAGTTATCGAGAAGGTTGTATATACAAGCTTACTGAAGCATTTCAGTTCACATAATTTGCTGTCAAATGTACAGTTTGGTTTTAGAAATGGTTTAACAACTGAAAGTGCTATATTCTCTTTTGTCTGTGAGGTTTTGGACGGATTAAATAAAAGGTTGCGAACGCTAGGTCTTTTCCTTGATTTAACGAAGGCTGTTGACTATGTTGACCACAAAATATTACTGCAGAAGTTGGACCATTATGGAATAAGGAGGGTAGCTTACAATTGGTTCGCCTCTTACTTTAAGAACAGAAAGCAGAAGGTAATTCTCCGCAATATTGAGAGTGGTAGTGATTTTCAGTCGCAATGGGGCACTGTTAAGTGGGGCGTTCCCCAAGGGTCGGTGCTGGGCCACTGCTCTTTCTCATTTATATAAATGACATGCCTTCTAGTATTACAGGTGATTCAAAAATATTTCTGTTTGCTGATGACACCAGCTTGGTAGTGAAGGATCTTGTGTGTAATATTGAAACAGTATCAAATAATGTAGTTCATGAAATAAGTTCGTGGCTTGTGGAAAACAATTTGATGCTAAATCACAGTAAGACTCAGTTTTCACAGTTTCTAACTCACAATTGAACAAGAACCGATATTTTGATCAGACAGAATGGGCATATTATAAGCGAGACGGAACAGTTCAAGTTCCTAGGCGTTCGGATAGATAGTAAGCTGTTGTGGAAAGCCCATGTCCAGGATCTTGTTCAAACACTAAATGCTGCTTTATTTACCATTAGAACAGTATCTGAAATAAGTGACAGTTCAACACGAAAAATAGTCTACTTCCCATATTTTCATACGCTTATGTCGTCTGGTATTATTTTTTGGGGTAACTCTTCTGATTCAAAAAGGGTATTTTTGGCTCAAAAACGGGCTGTTCGAGCTCTATGTGGTGTAAGTTCGAGAACCTCTTGTCGACCTCTATTCAGTAGTCTGGGAATTCTGACATTGCCCTCACAGTATATATTTTCTTTAATGTCGTTTGTTGTTAGCAATATTAGCCTATTCCCAACAGTTAGCAGCTTTCACTCAGTGAATACTAGGCAGAAATCAAATCTGTATGTGGAATGCACTTCCTTGACTCTTGTGCAGAAAAGAGTGCAGTATTCTGCTGCATCCATTTTCAATAAGCTACCACAAGAACTCAAAAATGTTAGCAGTAGCCCAAAGTCTTTTAAGTCTAAACTGAAGAGTTTCCTCATGGCTCACTCCTTCCATTCTGTCGAGGAGCTCCTGGAAGAGCTAAAAAATTAAGCAAATTCCAGTGTTACATTGTTGATTTTCTTTATTGAAACTTACGACTTGTCGTCTGAATATGTTTTTATATTTCGTTTTATCTGTTTCTACTATCGTGTTATAATTTCATGTATTGACTCGTTCCATGACCATGGTGACTTCTCCTTAATTTGGTCCCACGGAACAATAAATTAATAAATAAATAAAAATAAATAACTTACTTCGTCTCAGACCGATTCTGGCTTGCAGGAAGATGGTCACCACCAATCACAGCGAGCTTTGTACTGATTTGTTAGCTCACAATTGGGTATATCTTGCTGTAACGCTACGTTTTTTTGTCAACATCGTGATGGTTTCTAGACGGAAAAAAAAATGAAATGATCGTGTGGCATTGCTGGCCGTGAGACCCCCGTCCGTGGAGGTTCAGCCACCGGCTGCATGTCTTATTTCAGGTAGCGCCACATTAGACGACTTGCGTGTCGGTGTTCATGACATGATGACAAGGACAGCACAGCACCCAGTCCACAGACGGAGAAAATCTCCAAGCCGGCCGGAAATCGAAGCTGGGCCGGCAGCATGGTAGGCAAGCACGTTGCCACTCAGCTAAGCAGGCCGACGCAGACAAAGAGAAAGATCCGCCTCATTCTGATGACAGAAGACTTCAATGGCGATTCAGCTTGGTCAGGAACATATTTGAGTAGCATCAAAGACTTCTGATTTTCGGTAGTAGGATCCTTGTATCCTGGTATCTTTGTATCCATGTATCTTTGTAGTCTTGTTGCTCACTTTGTCGGGTTTTTGAACCAGTTGTAATGTTTGGTGAAGGCGCGATAGCTGAGGCTATAGACACCTGTGGTGTATAAGGAATGTAATTTACCAGGTAACACCACCTCGCGCACTCGGTCTCACAATGCAATTTGTTGCGTTTTTGGTAGAAAAGGAGCTACGCATGCCAGTGTCAGGATTGCACCAGGACAAGACATGGGAAACCATGGGTGAATAGAGGACACAGAAGAGATCAAAATAGGAGTACTTTTTTTCATAAATACACAGTGGAGCCAGCCCTCTGGCCGGACACGATCAGCTCCCGTGCCGGCAATCGTTAGACTATCCGAGCGCGACTCATAGCCACACCCAAACTTCCATATGTCGTCAACTATCTGTCTACAACCTTCGGCCCTACATTCATTATGTATATTCAGGTAAATCGGAAACATTTCAAAGTAACTGAAAAGCCACGATCGCTTCAATCGTTTATTAGATGACCGGTTTCAGCACTCTGAAGGTGCCATCATCGGATCTGTGAAGGTATAACATAACAGATTTGAGGGTGGGTTACATGAGTTAACTATATACATTACAATTATTACAGAACCACATACCTGAAACGTGGATTAACATTTATAAAACCATGTGGACATCATGGCATATGAGGCAGACCATCTGATAAAATCATTGTCACAACCAATAAAAAATAATAAAAAAACTGCTCTCGTGGTCGTTCTTTCCATAAAATATAAAACTGAAGTCACCAGATAAAACTACCACCACTGCTCGCCTAACACCTGTCGGCATCTTCACTGCCCTATTCCGCGCAGGCTTACCTGTTTTGATTCTACCGGTTCACAATCGGCCACCAGATAGCGCTGTCCAAGCAGCGCACACACAGTCCCACGGTATAACCACTCATTACTACTAAAACACAACTTTACTATAACTGCTTGTCACATACGCATGCAAAGCCCACATTTGCGCTTACATTTCCTGTACATACTACAATCACTATAAAATACGTCAATTACAAAGTAAAAGCATCTGAGGCACCGACATTATCCATTAGCGCCTTACATAACTACATATCATAATTTACCTTTATTCATATAAGGACGTCAGGAATATGCACACAGAAAGCTGTTCATAACACGACTTAGGTACAATGTGACGAGCGATAAAAACCTGTATGCTGGGCTTTACCTGTCTAGGCACTATGGTCTTAGGTATTGTAAGCGCTAAAAAAGAACATATTCACTTGCCATAAAATCTCTCACCATCTATACATTCGTTATGAGCAAGGTAAGAATCAACTACGAAAACCTGCATAGGCACACGCAATTAAGGAATGCCAGGTCAGAAGCAAACTGAAGGGCACATGAACAGGAGGGAAATGACATGCGGACCAAGATGCACCGTGACTCCACGTACGCTCCCATCGGCATGGCACTCGTTTCGTCCATGGGCCTTACCGAATGAGGAATATAGACAAACTACATTGCTATGATACCAAAACCACAAGCGTTCTAGCTTCATACACAAATATACAGGGTGTTTCAAAAATGACCGGTATATTTGAAACGGCAATAAAAACTAAACGAGCAGCGATAGAAATACACCGTTTGTTGCAATATGCTTGGGACAACAGTACATTTTCAGGCAGACAAACTTTCGAAATTACAGTAGTTACAATTTTCAACAACAGATGGCGCTGCGGTCTGGGAAACTCTATAGTACGATATTTTCCACATATTCACCATGCGTAGCAATAATATGGCGTAGTCTCTGAATGAAATTACCCGAAACCTTTGATAACGTGTCTGGCGGAATGGCTTCACATGCAGATGAGATGTACTGCTTCAGCTGTTCAATTGTTTCTGGATTCTGGCGGTACACCTGGTCTTTCAAGTGCCCCACAGAAAGAAGTCACAGGGGTTCATGTCTGGCGAATAGGGAGGCCAATCCACGCTGCCTCCTGTATGTTTCGGATAGCCCAAAGCAATCACACGGTCATCGAAATATTCATTCAGGAAATTAAAGACGTCGGCCGTGCGATGTGGCCGGGCACCATCTTGCATAAACCACGAGGTGTTCGCAGTGTCGTCTAAGGCAGTTTGTACCGCCACAAATTCACGAAGAGTGTCCAGATAGCGTGATGCAGTAATCGTTTCGGATCTGAAAAATGGGCCAATGATTCCTTTGGAAGAAATGTCGGCCCAGACTAGTACTTTTTGAGGATGCAGGGACGATGGGACTGCAACATGGGGCTTCTCGGTTCCCCATATGCGCCAGTTCTGTTTATTGACGAAGCCGTCCAGGTAAAAATAAGCTTCGTCAGTAAACCAAATGCTGCCCACATGCATATCGCCGTCATCAATCCTGTGCACTATATCGTTAGCGAATGTCTCTCGTGCAGCAATGGTAGCGGCGCTGAGGGGTTGCCGCGTTTGTATTTTGTATGGATAGAGGTGTAAACTCTGGCGCATGAGACGATACGTGGACGTTGGCGTCATTTGGACCGCAGCTGCAACACGGCGAACGGAAATCCGAGGCCGCTGTTGGATCACCTGCTGCACTAGCTGCGCGTTGCCCTCTGTGGTTGCCGTACGCGGTCGCCCTACATTTCCAGCACGTTCATCCGTCACGTTCCCAGTCCGTTGAAATTTTTCAAACAGATCCTTTATTGTATCGCTTTTCGGTCCTTTGGTTACATTAAACCTCCGTTGAAAACTTCGTCTTGTTGCAACAACACTGTGTTCTAGGCGGTGGAATTCCAACACCAGAAAAATCCTCTGTTCTAAGGAATAAACCATGTTGTCTACAGCACACTTGCACGTTGTGAACAGCACACGCTTACAGCAGAAAGACGACGTACAGAATGGCGTACCCACAGACTGCGTTGTCTTCTATATCTTTCACATCACTTGCAGCGCCATCTGTTGTTGAAAATTGTAACTACTGTAATTTCGAAAGTTTGTCCGCCTGAAAATGTACTGTTGTCCCAAGCATATTGCAACAAACGGTGTATTTCTATCGCTGCTCGTTTAGTTTTTATTGCCGTTTCAAATATAACGGTCATTTTTGAAACACCCTGTATCAGTAAAACATAAAAATAAGAACGTAACGAAGACACGCGTGGCGAGCAATGCTAATCATCGAGTAAAATTTTACTGGCGAAGCTGGCCAACTACAATTCAAGCCTTATAACAAGTATTTACTTACCAAGGTAGGCCCTCCTAAAAAACATATAAATAACATTAGCAGTATTCTAAAGGTGGCTTTCCGAGCATAATAGATACACAGCACGCATCACAATGTGTGCATGGGTCGCACAGGGTCTCTAAGAGCACCGCATCAAATATGTCAAAGAAATTATGATCCACCGATTCTAACTGGTCGTTCAACAATTTGCTCGGAAACCTCTTTCTGTTTTTGTAAACTTCGATATTTTCAAAAACGTTGAGTTTGCTTCCTTTCGGTGCTTTATGCAAGATTTTCATACCTTGCTGCATATCAGTCATATTATGGTTCGAATCCCGCAGAGCGATCGCCCCATGACACACCATGTGTTCACTGCAAAGCAGGAAACATTTCAATAGGAAATCGCTTGTCCCGTGTATGCGGATAATTACGATATTTCATTGCATCCATGCTCGAAGGAACGTTGCCACGTACGGGAGACAGGGGCACACTAGTCATAGGGGCACGATGCGCGATGGCCTATCAGTTTTATTTCGTAAAGTTGCCTTCAGAACACGCCACTAACTAAGGAGGTTGGTAGCAACAGGATAAACGCGTTGGTGAATTTACATTGTCGAGCGAGGAAGGGCAGGCATTTTGTGTTTTCTTGTTGGTGGAAGTAAAACTGTTGAAACTTGTTCAAAAATGAGCTGTGAGTATTGAAGTCGGTGTATTGTCCGTTAAATAAGCAATGTGGTAACTAAGTCGTATGGATCAAGTAGCTCCAGGTGCGCGACCAACATGTCACATTGGTAGGGTAGGTTGGCCCAGATATACACTCCTGGAAATTGAAATAAGAACACCGTGAATTCATTGTCCCAGGAAGGGGAAACTTTATTGACACATTCCTGGGGTCAGATACATCACATGATCACACTGACAGAACCACAGGCACATAGACACAGGCAACAGAGCATGCACAATGTCGGCACTAGTACAGTGTATATCAACCTTTCGCAGCAATGCAGGCTGCTATTCTCCCATGGAGACGATCGTAGAGATGCTGGATGTAGTCCTGTGGAACGGCTTGCCATGCCATTTCCACCTGGCGCCTCAGATGGACCAGCGTTCGTGCTGGACGTGCAGACCGCGTGAGACGACGCTTCATCCAGTCCCAAACATGCTCAATGGGGGACAGATCCGGAGATCTTGCTGGCCAGGGTAGTTGATTTACACCTTCTAGAGCACGTTGGGTGGCACGGGATACATGCGGACGTGCATTGTCCTGTTCGAACAGCAAGTTCCCTTGCCGGTCTAGGAATGGTAGAACGATGGGTTCGATGACGGTTTGGATGTACCGTGCACTATTCAGTGTCCCCTCGACGATCACCAGTGGTGTACGGCCAGTGTAGGAGATCGCTCCCCACACCATGATGCCGGGTGTTGGCCCTGTGTGCCTCGGTCGTATGCAGTCCTGATTGTGGCGCTCACCTGCACGGCGCCAAACACGCATACGACCATCATTGGCACCAAGGCAGAAGCGACTCTCATCGCTGAAGACGACACGTCTCCATTCGTCCCTCCATTCACGCCTGTCGCGACACTACTGGAGGCGGGCTGCACGATGTTGGGGCGTGAGCGGAAGACGGCCTAACGGTGTGCGGGACCGTAGCCCAGCTTCATGGAGCCGGTTGCGAATGGTCCTCGCCGATACCCCAGGAGCAACAGTGTCCCTAATTTGCTGGGAAGTGGCGGTGCGGTCCCCTACGGCACTGCGTAGGATCCTACGGTCTTGGCGTGCATCCGTGCGTCGCTGCGGTCCGGTCCCAGGTCGACGGGCACGTGCACCTTCCGCCGACCACTGGCGACAACATCGATGTACTGTGGAGACCTCACGCCCCACGTGTTGAGCAATTCGACGGTACGTCCACCCGGCCTCCCGCATGCCCACTATACGCCCTCGCTCAAAGTCCGTCAACTGTACATACGGTTCACGTCCACGCTGTCGCGGCATGCTACCAGTGTTAAAGACTGCGATGGAGCTCCGTATGCCACGGCAAACTGGCTGACACTGACGGCAGCGGTGCACAAATGCTGCGCAGCTAGCGCCATTCGACGGCCAACACCGCGGTTCCTGGTGTGTCCGCTGTGCCGTGCGTGTGATCATTGCTTGTACAGCCCTCTCGCAGTGTCCGGAGCAAGTATGGTGGGTCTGACACACCGGTATCAATGTGTTCTTTTTTCCATTTCCAGGAGTGTATATATCTCTACGAATAGACAAGGGGTGAGAAGCCTTAATTACTGTTTTATGAAGGTGGTGAAGCAATGTACCAACGTTTCCACATAAAAAGATCGATGGAAACATTTAAAATGCAAGCTGGAAAAAATCAAGAGGAAAATGTAGGCCAATCTGACCCGGTCTCCCCTGCTTCTGAATAATACAGCCACTGCAATATCGTTTTTAAGAAATGGGTGTGCGAAGTATCGTATTCTACTTACTTCTCTACAGTTTTGTATAAGACACGATAACCCCTACCAGCAAGTTAAGAGCAATCGTCATTTATCTAATAACAAGTGCAGCAGTGACCTGAGAAAGTCCATCAACAGGGGTCAGTTAATAAACGTAACACTAGGAACACATTTTGTCCTCATGACGAGACTTATTTCCGATTATTGCGTCAACAGTGTGTCCTGAAATCTGACGTTGAATCTTAACCCGTCGCGCCACACGCCTACCGCAGTGCGACGGCACACCTTGCTGGTGTCTCGCGAGCGCACAGTCTAGGATAGTCGGTGTGTTGGCCGCCCGGGCTGCGGAGCACTTACAGTAAATCTGTCGCGCGGGCACCGGAAGCAAAAACGCGACGTCGTTCCGGTGTGCGCGGCTGTGGGCAGACGATCTCCCATGTTCTGCTCGGCGGCTCGGAACACTGGCGCGACGGAGAATCTGAAATACACGGCAGGCCGTGACCCGTCACCATCTGTGAAGGAGCCCGCTGATATATTAGTTTGTACCTTGATAGGCTGTCCCAAACGCTAGCGAGAAAGCTGTTCTTGGAATACTGGTCACTTGTGTATGATCTTCAACACTTCTCAGAGACATTGGTGCTGTAAGAGCTCCGAATGGGCTACTGGTACTGACAACTACGTCGGCTTTTTTCTAATATTTCTCGACTGCGTCACGCTGTCATCTAACTTTTCCTACACTCCTGGAAATGGAAAAAAGAACACATTGGCACCGGTGTGTCAGACCCACCATACTTGCTCCGGACACTGCGAGAGGGCTGTACAAGCAATGATCACACGCACGGCACGGCGGACACACCAGGAACCGCGGTGTTGGCCGTCGAATGGCGCTAGCTGCGCAGCATTTGTGCACCGCCGCCGTCAGTGTCAGCCAGTTTGCCGTGGCATACGGAGCTCCATCGCAGTCTTTAACACTGGTAGCATGCCGCGACAGCGTGGACGTGAACCGTATGTGCAGTTGACGGACTTTGAGCGAGGGCGTATAGTGGGCATGCGGGAGGCCGGGTGGACGTACCGCCGAATTGCTCAACACGTGGGGCGTGAGGTCTCCACAGTACATCGATGTTGTCGCCAGTGGTCGGCGGAAGGTGCACGTGCCCGTCGACCTGGGACCGGACCGCAGCGACGCACGGATGCACGCCAAGACCGTAGGATCCTACGCAGTGCCGTAGGGGACCGCACCGCCACTTCCCAGCAAATTAGGGACACTGTTGCTCCTGGGGTATCGGCGAGGACCATTCGCAACCGGCTCCATGAAGCTGGGCTACGGTCCCGCACACCGTTAGGCCGTCTTCCGCTCACGCCCCAACATCGTGCAGCCCGCCTCCAGTGGTGTCGCGACAGGCGTGAATGGAAGGACGAATGGAGACGTGTCGTCTTCAGCGATGAGAGTCGCTTCTGCCTTGGTGCCAATGATGGTCGTATGCGTGTTTGGCGCCGTGCAGGTGAGCGCCACAATCAGGACTGCATACGACCGAGGCACACAGGGCCAACACCCGGCATCATGATGTGGGGAGCGATCTCCTACACTGGCCGTACACCACTGGTGATCGTCGAGGGGACACTGAATAGTGCACGGTACATCCAAACCGTCATCGAACCCATCGTTCTACCATTCCTAGACCGGCAAGGGAACCTGCTGTTCCAACAGGACAATGCACGTCCGCATGTATCCCGTGCCACCCAACGTGCTCTAGAAGGTGTAAGTCAACTACCCTGGCCAGCAAGATCTCCGGATCTGTCCCCCATTGAGCATGTTTGGGACTGGATGAAGCGTCGTCTCACGCGGTCTGCACGTCCAGCACGAACGCTGGTCCAACTGAGGCGCCAGGTGGAAATGGCATGGCAAGCCGTTCCACAGGACTACATCCAGCATCTCTACGATCGTCTCCATGGGAGAATAGCAGCCTGCATTGCTGCGAAAGGTGGATATACACTGTACTAGTGCCGACATTGTGCATGCTCCGTTGCCTGTGTCTTTGTGCCTGTGGTTCTGTCAGTGTGATCATGTGATGTATCTGACCCCAGGAATGTGTCAATAAAGTTTCCCCTTCCTGGGACAATGAATTCACGGTGTTCTTATTTCAATTTCCAGGAGTGTATTTTTTGCTAATGTCTTCATCTATACGAGACTGCTAGACACGACATCCTCTGTAATCTGTTGAGCGCATTCTGGTCTTTGTTTGTGCCTCATATTTTTGCTCTCTCCCTTCCACTAACAAGTTAACAGTTCCTGGTGTCGCCGCGGGTGTTTTGTCCCTACTCCTCCTAACGCTCTTTGATTAGACTTTATTCCTCTCCTATTTTCTTATTACATTGCTATTTGATACTCCATCTCCTCATGTTAGTTTATATCTTCCAGGCTAGCTAAGGATCAAATTAAGACGACCATACTTTTGTCTTTGTTTAACCCTCTCCAAAGAACTTCCATTTCCTCGAATGATATCCGCTTCTCTCTGCTGACCAAGTGACTCCAATAGTTTCTTCGCTTGTATTGTCTCTTCACAACCTTTGAATTTCTCTAATTCTACCCTAAATTTATCTTTGTTGAGTATTTCTGCAGCTGAATCTGCATTTCCTCTAAGTCCTGTTTTGTCCTGTTTTGTCCTGTTTCCCCACTTATTTCCTCTTGTACGTTTCCGTCTTTTGAAAGAATGAGTGGATGCTCATTGTTAATTTGTCTTCCTTCAGTCTCTCTAGAGGTCTGTAGAGTGTAACAAGTCTGTTCCTGATCTAGGGCAGAATGAATATATTTCCTTATTTGGTCTCAAAACTTAACTGCCATCTTTGTGCTAGATCAGACATTACATTTTTGCAAGATTCTTATTTCTTTCTACCCAAATCTTCTTAGGTCATTTTGCATCCGAATAAAAGTAGTGTTTCCACCCGATAGAGCACTTCTGGTTTTACAGTTGTTCTGATATCTTACTTTCATGTATGCTCTTTATATTTCTTTAGTTCCGATTTTAAATGCTTATTTTTTTAAAAGGATGCGGTTCATCTTTCCACTTAATTACTGACATTCTTCGACACCATCAGATTTCAAATGCTTCCAGTCCTTTCGTCTCGGGAAGTTTAACTTCCACACAACGCTGTGCTCATGAGGTATGGTGGGAAGTGCGAGCTGGTCAGCTGTGGGGGAGGCAGTATTTGACGTGAAAAACCAAATAGCCCATGCCGTACTAGAGAGCAACGCAGTGTAGCTACACCAGAATGTACCATATATCTGCTGCACACAACTTTTCCTTCTTCCTTGCCTTGTCCCTTTCTTCTACGGGGTTGGCATTGTTGCATGGGCTTTGGGAATATTAGTGACAGCTGGTGGCTGGATATCAATCCTGACGCCACAGTTCCCCCGGAACGTAATTTATGTACCCCACCTGTCTCTGTACGCAGTAATTCAAGTGTAGAATGAGCTTTCTCTTTGCGTAGCCTGTATATGAGGTGGAGAGGGAACGTCAGTCCGGTATCTACCTAGTTGGTTGTGGTAAACAGCCGCTAACAATATCCAGGGTGGCCCGTTCACAGCTGACACCGTTAATCCGCGTCCGACCCCGGTAGCTGAGTGGTCAGCTCGACAGAATGTCAATCCTAATGGCCCAGGTTCAATTCCCGCCTGGGTCGGAGATTTTCTCCGCTCACGGACTGGGTGATGTGTTGTTCTAATCATCATCATTTTCATGCCCATCTACGCGCAAGTCGCCCAAGTGGCATCAGATCTAAAGACTTGCACCCGGCGAACGGTCTACTTGACGGGATACCCTGGTCACACGACATTTACAATTACCGTTAATCCGCGAGGAATATCGCCTTGCCCAATCCTGGAAGCGGAGCTTTAACGCGCTCTGTTCTCCTGCCTTATATGATACATGTATCAATATGTTCTATACAGACTATAAGTTAAAGTTCCCAATGGCTTTCTTGAGTCAGTATGAGAAGGTCAATCTGAGGAACTACGATATGGATTTTGATGAAGTTTTAAATAATTGAGTCACTGACAAGGAAGGTTTGTATATACAGGGTGAACATAAATACCAGTAAAACCAACAGACTACGGGGACGGAAACCTCACTGGAAAAGGAAGCATAAAGGTCCTACAAATATGTGTCCGGAAACTGACGGTATGCGTGCAACAAGAACAAATCATCCCAGCAAACAGTACAGATGTGCACCGCCTCTACGTCATAACAGCTGTTCAACGTGGCCTCCATGAGATGTAATGCTCACGTTCATATGTCGCATCATTTTGCCGCACTGTTTCGCACGATCTGGCGTCTCCTTGGATAGCGTCACAGGCGTACTGAACCCAATGTTGAAGGGTCTGCACGCCAGGAACTATTTCAGCACACGCAACGCATTTCAGATGCCCCCAGAGGTAAAAATCCACGGCATTTAAGTCCTGTGATCTAGCAGATAACGCAACAGGACCTCAGCATCTTACGCAACGTCCGGGGAGGATGTTGTTAAGAAGTCGGCGACTGTAATGCGGTAATTGGGTTGCGCTGCGTCATGCAGGAACCACATAACCTATCACATTGTCAGTGGCACACCTTCAAGCTGCACGGGCAGAGTATTCCACAGGTAGTCCATGTAAGTTCTTCCGTCGAGGTGTTATGGAATAATAGCCGGTCCAAATATGGGGTGTCCATGGATCCTTGCCCGCAGATTGATACTGAACCCACGCTGATGAGGCATCTCAGCCATTCCCCGAGGGTTGTCTATAGCCCACACATGACGATAATGCAGACTGGTGATGCCAGTAGTCGTACAATGTGCTTCGTCGTTAATGAGGACTGTTGACAGAAACCGAGTAATTGTGATAGTCTGGTACCAAAACCGTCGACAAAATCCTTTCCTTAGACGGAAATTCGCTGCTGATATTCCTTGCACTCGTTGCAGGTGACAGGGGTAGTAGCGGTTCTCATGCAGGATACACATAGTCGTTCGTTGGCTTAAACCATGTTGGCGGCCACTTGTCTGGAGCTTGTATTAGGGTTCTTCTCAATATCCTGCACAACCTCGTCCTTCATACCTGGTCTACGCACAGTCCTTCCCCTCCCTGCTGGTTCGTATGTCTGAAAGTGCCCATGATGAGACAAACGCCCAAAAGTGGCTTGAAATGATGTTTGATGTGGTTGGTGTCTTTGAGGGTGTTTGTTTTGGTACAGCTGTGCTGCCTCTCGACCGTTTCCATCTGTCATATAAAAACACTATCTCGACTTGTTAGAAACATGAATACCAGGCCATTCTGCTGCTTTCTGTGCGCTGCGTCAATCACACAGCACGCAACAGGCAAGGAACACACGGCACATGGTCAGGGGAAATTTCATTCGTCAAGCCCATCTGCCGTGGCAACGATGCATTTCCACACATGTTCGTAGGACCTCTTTTTCCTCCATTTCCAATCAAGAAACCGCCAATGCAGTTCGTCAGTTTTATTAATGTTCACCCTTTATATTACCGCTACACCAGACAAGTCGTCCGGTTTTAGATAGTGCTACTCGTGCGAAAGTGGGTCGTCTTCACGTAGTGTCTGTCAGTTACACTCCTGGAAATGGAAAAAAGAACACATTGACACCGGTGTGTCAGACCCACCATACTTGCTCCGGACACTGCGAGAGGGCTGTACAAGCAATGATCACACGCACGGCACAGCGGACACACCAGGAACCGCGGTGTTGGCCGTCGAATGGCGCTAGCTGCGCAGCATTTGTGCACCGCCGCCGTCAGTGTCAGCCAGTTTGCCGTGGCATACGGAGCTCCATCGCAGTCTTTAACACTGGTAGCATGCCGCGACAGCGTGGACGTGAACCGTATGTGCAGTTGACGGACTTTGAGCGAGGGCGTATAGTGGGCATGCGGGAGGCCGGGTGGACGTACCGCCGAATTGCTCAACACGTGGGGCGTGAGGTCTCCACAGTACATCGATGTTGTCGCCAGTGGTCGGCGGAAGGTGCACGTGCCCGTCGACCTGGGACCGGACCGCAGCGACGCACAGATGCACGCCAAGACCGTGGGATCCTACGCAGTGCCGTAGGGGACCGCACCGCCACTTCCCAGCAAATTAGGGACACTGTTGCTCCTGGGGTATCGGCGAGGACCATTCGCAACCGTCTCCATGAAGCTGGGCTACGGTCCCGCACACCGTTAGGCCGTCTTCCGCTCACGCCCCAACATCGTGCAGCCCGCCTCCAGTGGTGTCGCGACAGGCGTGAATGGAAGGACGAATGGAGACGTGTCGTCTTCAGCGATGAGAGTCGCTTCTGCCTTCGTGCCAATGATGGTCGTATGCGTGTTTGGCGCCGTGCAGGTGAGCGCCACAATCAGGACTGCATACGACCGAGGCACACAGGGCCAACACCCGGCATCATGGTGTGGGGAGCGATCTCCTACACTGGCCGTACACCACTGGTGATCGTCGAGGGGACACTGAATAGTGCACGGTACATCCAAACCGTCATCGAACCCATCGTTCTACCATTCCTAGACCGGCAAGGGAACTTGCTGTTCCAACAGGACAATGCACGTCCGCATGTATCCCGTGCCACCCAACATGCTCTAGAAGGTGTAAGTCAACTACCCTGGCCAGCAAGATCTCCGGATCTGTCCCCCATTGAGCATGTTTGGGACTGGATGAAGCGTCGTCTCACGCGGTCTGCACGTCCAGCACGAACGCTGGTCCAACTGAGGCGCCAGGTGGAAATGGCATGGCAAGCCGTTCCACAGGACTACATCCAGCATCTCTACGATCGTCTCCATGGGAGAATAGCAGCCTGCATTGCTGCGAAAGGTGGATATACACTGTACTAGTGCCGACATTGTGCATGCTCTGTTGCCTGTGTCTATGTGCCTGTGGTTCTGTCAGTGTGATCATGTGATGTATCTGACCCCAGGAATGTGTCAATAAAGTTTCCCCTTCCTGGGACAATGAATTCACGGTGTTCTTATTTCAATTTCCAGGAGTGTATAAACGTAACGTTCCAATCTTCAGAAAGTTCATAATCATTACGTAAATTTTTCCTAATACCAGGACAGTGGTGATATCAGTAGGAAATCACGCACGCGGCTAGTAGCGCACTCCTCTGCACTGACGCTCGAGTTACAATAGCTGGTCCATATCTTGATTGTGGAAGAAATTTTTACCACTAACCCACAAACGAGGAGAGGTGGTAGTGCAAAGATGCTGATAACTACCCATTGAACCGAACCCCTAAATTCCAAGCCTCTCTGCAGTGTCTCGTGGAGTGATGGCAGATGGTGATATTAAGCCCAGCAGCCCCTTGGTGCTATTCCAGAGAACTATGCAGTATATGGTCACGAGCTTTCATTCACTCCCTTCCTTATCATACATCACACAGCGAGGAACCAAAACATTCGGACCACCTGCTTAGTAGCACGGTGGTTCTTTCTTAAGTCCGGTTTGAATCAATTAAGCAGAATGCAAATCTAACCACACCGGCTCTGAAGGAACCTTTGCTTTGCTTCATTAACCGACTAGCCTGGCACATGAGGGCCCTTAAACATTCATTTTTGGAAGAACCAAGCTCATTTAAAAATAAAATACACAAGTATATATGAGAATTGGTTAGTATTCTCTTCAGTAATTATTAATTACGTAAAGCACAGCAAACTATACCTCTTCAAATAACAAATGTGCTATGATAAGCAGTCTTTTGACCTACTCAGAATGTAGTTGGTAGTGCAGATGCCAATACAACACTGAATTCGAGTTCTCACACTTTCTCATGAAATGAGCACCGGCAAAACTTCGTAATTCGGATCAGAGTGCATAAATGCACAGTTAATAACCTTTCACACTTCAGATCAATAGTATTGTTCTTTTAACTATCAACTTTACAATTTTCAGGCAGATTTTCGTGTAAGGCCAATTACGTAAGAAAACGAGTGCAGATTGATTTAAAACTACACTGGAAGTGGAGTATTTCTCAAACTATAAAACTGAACTTTAAACATTATAACTCCACACATCATAAAGCAATCACAGCTCCACAAAAGGTCTTCCCATAATACATTAGGACACTCTGAATTCACTAGGATAGGATTCCTGTGCATGTTTTTAATTTGGGAGCATCACAGGTGTAAGATAGAGATTTTAGAAACACCACGATTATTATTAAAACCAATCAAATATCACAAATACCTGGTCCATTAGCAGAGTGCCAAATACAAAAAAAATTGTGGAAAGGTGGTGTTACTGGTGGGGTAATTTGCAGTAGCTGTTACCATGCTGGCGATGCAGTCGTGACAGTCCTATTGGCCTCACTCTGTTACACATCTTCTTGGAGTCGGAATTATATTTTTACAGGGCCACAAACCTTGCCATGATAATAGTATCACCAATGCAGCATACGAGGCCCCAAAATACTGCTCTTAAGCCCGTCTGGCCTTAAAACTCCAAGAATATGAGCCACAATGATCCGCTCCTACTAGCGAGATGTTAACCACAGACTCCTTATCCGTCACAAAGGACGAGTGGCCACTTGCGCGCCAACCACTCCTTTCCCATTCCGCCAGGCTACTTCCGTAGCTGCAGGGCTTCCCCAAATCTTTTACATTCTACCCTACGATCCCTAAAGATTTACAGTACATTACGTAACAACCATTCCAGTAGTTATTTAAATCCAATAGCTAAGTTTAAACAACATCGTTCAAAAATTCATATAACTGAGATATGTATACATAGCGAAACAATTGCCATGACAGATGCAACATAAGCAATACTACAAATTGACATAGAACAATCAATACAGATACAAAATAGGTCAAAATAGGCGTTACACACTGAGATTTTCTGAAGGTGGTACTCGGGTTGTAAGTCTTTTTTTCACGGCTGAACAGTTTCAGCCTACTTTGTATCCCTGTAGTAACGGGGGGACACGGTCTAATAAAGTCAAACATACATTCTACAACTCTCGAATTTCTATGTAGGGTGGTATTTGATATTGCGTATTTCTTATTTGTAACATTTTTGCATTCTACAAGGTTCTTGGGGATAAACAAGTTATGGTTAAAAAATAGTTCAAATGGCCCTGAGGGCTATGGGACTTAACTTCTGAAGTCATCAGTCCCCTAGAACTTAGAACTACTTAAACCTAACTAACCTAAGGACATCACACACATCCATGCCCGAGGCAGGATTCGAAGCTGCCACCGTACCGGTGGCGCGGTTCCAAACTGAAGCACCTACACTCCTGGAAATTGAAATAAGAACACCGTGAATTCATTGTCCCAGGAAGGGGAAACTTTATTGACACATTCCTGGGGTCAGATACATCACATGATCACACTGACAGAACCACAGGCACATAGACACAGGCAACAGAGCATGCACAATGTCGGCACTAGTACAGTGTATATCCACCTTTCGCAGCAATGCAGCCTGCTATTCTCCCATGGAGACGATAGTAGAGATGCTGGATGTAGTCCTGTGGAACGGCTTGCCATGCCATTTCCACCTGGCGCCTCAGTTGGACCAGCGTTCGTGCTGGACGTGCAGACCGCGTGAGACGACGCTTCATCCAGTCCCAAACATGCTCAATGGGGGACAGATCCGGAGATCTTGCTGGCCAGGGTAGTTGACTTACACCTTCTAGAGCACGTTGGGTGGTACGGGATACATGCGGACGTGCATTGTCCTGTTGGAACAGCAAGTTCCCTTGCCGGTCTAGGAATGGTAGAACGATGGGTTCGATGACGGTTTGGATGTACCGTGCACTATTCAGTGTCCCCTCGACGATCACCAGTGGTGTACGGCCAGTGTAGGAGATCGCTCCCCACACCATGATGCCGGGTGTTGGCCCTGTGTGCCTCGGTCGAATGCAGTCCTGATTGTGGCGCTCACCTGCACGGCGCCAAACACGCATACGACCATCATTGGCACCAAGGCAGAAGCGACTCTCATCGCTGAAGACGACACGTCTCCATTCGTCCCTCCATTCACGCCTGTCGCGACACCACTGGAGGCAGGCTGCACGATGTTGGGGCGTGAGCGGAAGACGGCCTAACGGTGTGCGGGACCGTAGCCCAGCTTCATGGAGACGGTTGCGAATGGTCCTCGCCGATACCCCAGGAGCAACAGTGTCCCTAATTTGCTGGGAAGTGGCGGTGCGGTCCCCTACGGCACTGCGTAGGATCCTACGGCCTTGGCGTGCATCCGTGCGTCGCTGCGGTCCGGTCCCAGGTCGACGGGCACGTGCACCTTCCGCCGACCACTGGCGACAACATCGATGTACTGTGGAGACCTCACGCCCCACGTGTTGAGCAATTCGGTGGTACGTCCACCCGGCCTCCCGCATGCCCACTATACGCCCTCGCTCAAAGTCCGTCAACTGCACATACGGTTCACGTCCACGCTGTCGCGGCATGCTACCAGTGTTAAAGACTGCGATGGAGCTCCGTATGCCACGGCAAACTGGCTGACACTGACGGCGGCGGTGCACAAATGCTGCGCAGCTAGCGCCATTCGACGGCCAACACCGCGGTTCCTGGTGTGTCCGCTGTGCCGTGCGTGTGATCATTGCTTGTACAGCCCTCTCGCAGTGTCCGGAGCAAGTATGGTGGGTCTGACACACCGGTGTCAATGTGTTCTTTTTTCCATTTCCAGGAGTGTAGAACAACTCGGCCACACCGGCCGGCAAACAAGTTATGGTATCCTATTGTAATTCATTCTAGCAGCATCCTGAAATGAGCCCGATACTTCGTTTTATAGAAATCGCTAGGTACAGGTTGTCAATGGCGCTGTCAATTTAATCCTTTATAGGCCTGGTAATTCCACTGTGGAGACAACATTACGCAGCCACACATACACACACCATATGTTATGCACACCGGGGTTTACACAAATATTCCGTTGCGTAACTTTCATGTTGAGGCAAGAGTAATATTAATTCATTTAGATTTCTTATGTGGTCTCAATAATGAATACTCACAAACAAAACACTAGGTGGCTTACACCGCTTGCTATAACCCAGAAACCCAAGTTGTGGCAAAACACTGTATAAATAAAGGTCACACTGTGGACTACAGCGGCGTTGATATCATAGCTTCCACCTCATCATTGTTTGGAGATTCGTTTGGAGAAACATTTCTTAAAACGCCCATTGGTTTTTAATTCGGAAGAGATGTGGAGTCCGGCTAACAAGGGGAGACCGCCAATTGTGAAATTAAGATTCGATTCATACTGTGCATAATAAAAGCTCATGGCCAGAGGTGTAATGTGGCAAAGCACCAAGATGCACTTCTCAGCCATTATCGAGAAAATCGACAGTTAAAAGAAACCGTTGCGGTGAAATACTCTCTACGATTAATTGTTTTCCACAGCGTCGTGGAGCAGCGGTAAGCGCTCGGGTTCGTAATCCGAAGGTCGCCGGATCGACTCTCGCGCCATGAAATTTTTTTATTATTAGTTTTTTTCTAATTCATATATATATATATATATATATATATATATATATACTATTAATGAATTACTTATGGATGTTGGTGAAGGCGGATCGCTCTCCAATTGTACCGCCTCCATTTTTCCGTTTTTTTAACAGGGTGTACGAAAGCTCTCCCGTCCGCACTGATTTTCGACGCTGTTATAAGTTGCGCTAGGGGCCGCATCTACCTTCTTTCGAAGTTAGCAGGCAACTACGCTATTATGCGGCGGCTCGTTTCGGACCATTCAACATCTGTCCTTCAAGTGTAACGACCGAGTAACGGAGTTTATATTTCATGCCTGCCACAAAGAATTTGTGTTCGTGGGGTCTCTATTCTAATTCGAACGTTTGACTTAACGCTATACGTATTCGTCTCGGAATATAGTTTCTACGTCTTCCGTTAACTATACGTGGTTAACATTATGAAGACAATTAATAACATTTGTGAAATACAACTTTGTTTGCGGAAAACATAATGATGTTCGAAGTCGCCAGTTTTTCCACGACAAACGACTGTCAACAACTTATTATATGCATAATTGTTGCAACTGATTGCCGGGAATTGTATATATATATATATATATATATATATATATATATATATATATATATATATATTTATATATATATATATATTTGAATTACAAAAAACAAATACTAAAAAAAAAGATGCATGGTGCAAGATTCGATCCGGCGACCTTCGGATTACAAACCCGAGCGCTTACCGCTGCGCCACGACGCTAAGGAAAATGCATTAATCGTAGAGAGTATTTCACCGCAACGGTTTATTTTAACTGTCGATTTTCTCGACAACGGCTGAGAAGTGCATCTTGGTGCTTTGCCACATTACACCTCTGGCCATGAGCTTTTAATATGCGCAGTATGAATCGAATCTGAATTTCACAATTGGCGGCCTCCCCTTGTAAGCTATAATTGCACCGCAAAGAAATCGCCTCGATGATACACGAGAAAAGGATTCAGCTTTCTGAGTGCTTCCTGCACTTGTTAAAGGTGACTCCTCTGCAACATGCGCCTCTACCTCTTTGTCGCCGACGAGCATTTATTGCGTGGATTCGCATGCACCGTACCACTGCGGTGTGGTACGTAAAATTGCTCTTGGCACCATGTTATCAGCCTCTGTTCCCATTACTAGGTTGGCCAGAAGATACGCGTCTGCATGCTTGAAACTTGACTGACGTACAGTACAATTCCGATGAACTTACAGTATAATTGTGTGTGTGTGTGTGTGTGCGCGCGTTAAATGGATGAGGCAGGTAAAAGCATTTATGTAACAACTTTCGTGTAGACGTTGTAGATCTTTATCGTGGAGTTTAGGCCATATATCGCGTCTGTATCCATGTTTAGTTCAGGTCGAACATCGTGCTGCTCTGACTCTAACATTTGCTGCATCGTCCACTGTTGCCACAGCTTCGAAGGAAATCGACATTTGTGTCCACGAAGTGTGTAATCTGCGGGTGATTTACTTGAAGAAACCTATGCATTCGACCTTGCAAAATAATGTCAAGACATCTAATACATTAATTTTTATTACCTTTGAACCATAAACATTTTACAAGTAGTTACTACATATTTCGTATGCAGCTGGAGCAGTGCCACTTTGTTCAGAAAGTTCGACGATCACCTACCGTGATTGGTCACATTTCTTGTTCCTACTTCTGGTTTTTCCTATTAATGACTCTCTCTCGGGTACTAGTGAGGCAAATACGAATGATTGTAATGACAACTGTATAAAAAATATTGTTGTTTTCTTGCCACTGAGTGACCTTCTTACATTCTTGTCGTTACAACCAATTTCTTCAATCATTGGCTGTTCGTTTCAGTTCCATGTAATTGTCATATACACTATGTGATCAAAACTACCCGGACACTCCCAAAAAACAGACGTTTTTCAAGTTAGGTGCATTGTACTGCCACCTACCGCCAGGTACTCAATATCAGCGACCTCAGTAGTCATTACACATCGTGAGAGAGCAGATTGGAGCGCTTCGCAGAACTCAGCGACTTCGAACGTGATCAGCTGATTGGGTGTCACTTGTGTCATACGTCTGCGCGAGAGATTTCCACACTTCTAAACGTCCCTAGGTCCACTGTCTCGAATTGATGGTGAAGTGGAAACCTGAAGGGACACATACAGCACAAAAGCGCACGGCTGACTCTGTCTGTTGAATGACAAAGACCGCCGACAGTTGAAGAGGGTCGTAATGAGTAACAGGCAGAATCTATCCAGATCATCACACAGTAATTCCAAACTGCATCATGATCCACTGCAAATACTAAGACAGTAAAACAGGAAGTGGGAAAACATGGATTTTATGGTCGAGCGGCTGCTCATAAGCCACACATCACGCCGCAAAATGTCAAATGTCGTCTCGCTTGGTGTAAGGAGCGTAAACATTGGACGATTGAACAATGGAAACTGGTTGTGTGCAGTGACGAATCGCGGTACGTAATGTAGCGATACGATGGTAGTGTGTTGGTATGGCGAAAGCCCGGTGAGCGTCATCTGCCAGCGTGTGTAGTGCCAACAGTAAAATTCGGAGGTGGTGGTGTTATGGTGTCGTCGTATTTTTCATGGAGGGGGCTTGCACCCCTTGTTGTTTTGCATGGCACTATCACATCACAGGTCTACATTGCTGTTTTAAGCACCTTCTTGCTGTTGAAGAGCAATTCGGGGATGGCGATTGCCTCGTTCAACAAGTTCGAGCACCTGCTCATAATGCACGGCCTGTGGCGGAGTGGTTACACGACAATAACTTCCTTTTAACGGACTGACCTGCACAGAGCTCTGATCTGAATCCTACAGAACACCTTTGGGATGTTTTGGAACGCCGACTTCGTGCAGCACTCCGTGAAGAATGGGCCAATGGGCTGTCATTCCCCAAGAAACCTTCCAGCAGCTAATTGAGAATATGCCTGCGAGAGAGGAAGCTGTCATCAAGGCTTAGAATGGGCCAACACCATACTGAATACCATAATTACCGATGGAGGGCGTCATGAACTTGTAAGTCATTTTCAACCAGTGTCCGGGTACTTTAGATTTCCTATTCTTGACGCCTTCAAACACTTATAGGCGGTAACTCCCTTTCCCAGAACTTTCCTATCAAGAATGTTAATGGTAAAAGTGTTGTATCTGATGGTATGTCAAACAAATTTCCTTCAATCATCTTCTCTCTTCGTTGCCTTGCCTTAAAATTTCCAGGTTTGTTTTTTTTTTTTTTTTTTTTTTTTTTTTTTTTTTTTTTTTTTTTTTTTTTTGCCCATCTCCCTCTTACCAACCGCGTGTCAGCATCTTCAATTCCTTTCCAATTCACCCCCGTCCAAATTTCACTTCCGTAGAGCAGTGTACTCCATAAAAGTAATTCTGCAAACCATTTTCATGTGTTTGCAGGTTAAAATGTTTTTATTAGTCTTAGATGACTGTTTTGCCACTGGAATAATTCATTTCCGTTAAGCGCTGTGAGCCCTCCGTGATTGTACTACCGAGATAAGAAAATTCATTCATCTGATCAGTTCTGACGTCATGAATTTTTATACTGGGTTTAATTTCTCCCGTCTTATTACCGTGCTAGAAATAATTTCGTTATCCGTTTGTTCACATTCAGTTTACATGGTTCAAAATGGCTCTGAGCACTATGGGACTTAACATCTAAGGTCATCAGTCCCCTAGAACTTAGAACTACTTACACCTAACCAACATAAGGACATCACACATATCCATACCCGAAGCAGGATTCGAACCTGCGACCGTAGTGGTTGCGCAGTTCCAGACTGAAGCGCCTAGAACCGCTCGGCCACCCCGGCCGGCAGTTTACATGACTTAAGAGTGTTTGATAATAGCTTTCTCACTGCACACATTAAGTAACTGAGTTAGGGGACATCCTCGTCTAGCTTCTTTTGTAGTCATGGCCCATTCGTCTACTTCAATGATGTTTGTATTTGTGGTCTGATTCCGATAGAGTTGATTAATCATTCTTCTGTCGTTTGAGTCCAGTTCTACTTTCTTTGCTGTTCTGAAGAGTATCTCCCAAGTCATAATGTGAGAATCCTTTTCTCAGTCAATGGAGGAGCAGCTGACTGGTACTCTGACGGTGTTGTGCAGCAAGTGGAGCACAGTGTATAATATGCCCAATGAAAAATAACTCCGCACTGAGACACCGAGGACAATACAATGCTGGCCGGGGACCGTGTCAGCCTCTCCAGTGTGGCTTGATGTGGATCAGGTATGGAGGAGCCTGTGATCAGTGCACCGCTTTCCTTGCGGCTGTCGGCTTTTTAATCGTAGGAACTGTAAATATTGTTCCAGTCTTCCGCAGAAGGAACATTACCTATCATTACTGGGAACCATACCAGACAGACAACAGTCAAACAAGCTGATAGGTAATCTACAGAAGCGTTCACAACATTTATAATGTTAAACGTATCATGCATCACTACTCTCACTGGAACTGCTCTCATCCGAGAAGAGCATGCTAACCCGCTCTTCGTTGGTCCTGTCCCTACGCTCTTCGCACCGTCGCGAACGGTGCATCCGATGTACTGGTATCAACGGAACGGAGCATACTGGTCGTAGGGTAAAGACACCACCCATATGCTACTGCCATGCCACTGTGGAGCGTGAGAGTGTCTGCCTCGCAGTTCCGTTAATTGTTGTCGCAATTGCGCACGCTGTTTGACATGCCTTTCTTCTTGCCTTTTGCAGAACGTAGCGGTCATCTGCTGTTGTATTTGACCGCATTCGGTCACCTGCTGTGATACAGGCAATAGTGACTGTGAGCGAGAAAGCTCCTCATGCACTTCCTTGGTGTCAGCAGTACCAGACTCCTGGGCTACTCTCGTCTCACTTGGTCCTCCTTCCAGTTTCCCCAAGATTCTTCCCTTATTACGTCAAGCAGTTATTGTCTTCGGACCATGTTGTAATGAAGAACACCCACGCAGTTCACTGTAAATGCTCGCTGACTCAGACATATTGTCCTTTATCGTTCTTCAATTGACTTCCTCCATTTGATACTACAGTCGTGCTGACCTCATATCAAGTGACGTTGAGTTACTTTACCTATCTCTGGCAGAAGAATGTATTTGACTAGTGACCACTTGGGATCAAAGTCGTATTCAGTCTAACTTCCAGACGTTTTCATTTGTTAATCGATGTATTCGATGAGCTCGTCGAACTAGCTAGCGGGACATCGTCGATCCAAGAAGCATACCTGCTGGCTCTCCAGTTCTAGTCAAACTGACACTCAATTTCGCTGCGCTGTCATCGGACAGTGCATCTCTACCTGGCGACATCAGAACGGTTGGGACCTAATTCCGCTAGGTGACAGGTGCACCAAAATGTGCATCAAAGGCCGAGACCCTCTGCCTCTCGACTCCGCTCTCTTTAAAAATGTTCAAATATGTGTGAAATCTTATGGGACTTAACTGGAGTGGGCGTGCGGTTCTAGGCGCTACAGTCTGGAACCGTGAGACCGCTACGGTCGCAGGTTCGAATCCTGCCTCGGGCATGGATGTGTGTGATGTCCTTAGGTTAGTTAGGTTTAAGTAGTTCTAAGTTCTAGGGGACTGATGACCTCAGAATTTGAGTCCCATAGTGCTCAGAGCCATTTTTTGGACTTGACTGCGAAGGTCATCAGTCCCTAAGCTTATACACTACTTAACCTAAATATCCTAAGGTCAAACACACACACCCATGCCCGAGGGAGGACTCGAACCTCCGCCGGAACCTGCCGCACCGTCCCTACACCGCTCGGTTAATCCCGCGCGGTGCGCTCTCTTCACGCCGAACTACAACTATGGCATCGCCTCGCAGCATAGCAACACCCCTGACTGCTGTACCGCGTAGAGCCTCTGTACCCTCTGGTCGCAATGGCTTTCATTAGGCTACGATGAAAGAAGTAATATGTTTCTTGACATCTTGTGGAAACTGGATACTCAGAACATCGTAAGGTTCCCCGTAGTGTCGGTTACTGCAGTTTGTTGAGTATTTCTGTGACTCTCTCACGTTAAGCAAATCTGTAACAAACTGATTATCTCTTCTTTGGATTTCTCCTGTAATTTCAGACGATCCAATACTCAGTACTTCAATACTAAAAAACAGCTGGCATGTGACCCAACTACACTTTTCCTGGATTCTTCGAAGCTATCCAGCATCAGCCATTCTCATAGGTCTATTTATGTTGTCGTTCATCTTAAATCACTTCAGACAATATTTCCTACATACGCGACGGTTGTGACTAAACCCAGTCACTCATCATCGCTAGTGTATGTTTGGGAAAATCATTAGGTTAAGCTTCAATAGATGAAAAGACAGGTACGAAAATGAACGATAAGAGAAGGAGTCTCTTCTAGTGATTTGAGAAGATGAAGATATTGACGAAGCACTAGGGATAGGAATTGTACTTTTCGAGAAGCCTTCTGTTTCTTCCAGTTATCTGGAAAACATTTTTTACTGAACTAATATCTTAGAGAAGGAGGTGACAAACAGTACAAACTCTGCACGAAGATGCATGTTTGCAATGAATAATTTTCCACTGAACTAAAATCGGAACATAAAAACCTCATATTTACAAAATACCTGTGACACCGATTTTAACATGTGAAGCTCGGACATGTACGAGAAAGAATAAGCAGAGGAAAATCATTAATTGAAGGTAAAATCTTCTTGGTTGATAGGCTCCGTCATGATCCTCTTCAATTTTTTATTCTTACGCATGGAATGTAGTCAAATTAAGTCGGGTGATGCTGAGGGAATTAGATTAGGAAATGAGACACTTAAAGTAGTAAAGGAGTTTTGCTATTTAGGGAGTAAAATAACCGATGATGGTCGAAGTAGAGAGGATATAAAATGTAGACTGGCAATGGCAAGGAAAGCGTTTCTCAAGAAGAGAAATTTGTTAACATCGAGTATAGATTTAGGTGTCAGGAAGTCGTTTCTGAAAGTATTTGTATGGAGTGTAGCCATGTATGGAAGTGAGACATGGACGATAACTAGTTTGGACAAGAAGAGAATAGAAGCTTTCGAAATGTGGTGCTACAGAAGAATGCTGAAGATAAGGTGGGTAGACCACGTAACTAATGAGGAGGTATTGAATAGGATTGGGGAGAAGAGAAGTTTGTGGCACAACTTGACTAGAAGAAGGGATCGGTTGGTAGGACATGTTTTGAGGCATCAAGGGATCACAAATTTAGCATTGGAGGGCAGCGTGGAGGGTAAAAATCGTAGAGGGAGACCAAGAGATCAATACACTAAGCAGATTCAGAAGGATGTAGGTTGCAGTAGGTACTGGGAGATGAAGAAGCTTGCACAGGATAGAGTAGCATGGAGAGCTGCATCAAACCAGTCTCAGGACTGAAGACCACAACAACAACAACAACGCAGTCGGCGTCTAGACTCCTATGCTGGGAGCTTCTTCAGGATCTTCCTGTGTCCCCAGTTGGCTACACGCTTTCTACGACCAGGCTCACGTTCACTTATAAAAGGCAGTTGTCCTGCACCCGTTCTGAAGAAGTGGGGTTATTCAGCGAAGTCTTTCTGCCGCCGTTGTCACTGGACAGATAGCGAAGTAGTCGGAGCCAAAGAGGAGGAATGTTTACAAAAATGTTACTGTCGTCCGTAACACCTTAGAGCATTTTACCGTCAGTGAAAATGGACGAGACTTAAAAAAAACTTAGCTTTTGAAACAGTGTCTTAAAAAATATTTTGAAATAGAGTTTGAGCATGGAGGTTTTGAAGTAAAAGAAAAACGCACATATACTTTTACTGTACAGTGAGCCGTATGTGATTACACTACTAAGGAGAAGGAGATTTAAGGCTCTAGGACATTTACTTACAGGTGAAGAAGGAATTGTAAGACAATGCTGTAAAGAAAGTGTCAGAAAAAGAGATTCCTCGGTAGACCGAAGAAGAGGTAACAAGATGGAGTCAGACAAGCATCTTCATGTCCTGGAAATATACAAGGAAGTGAACAAGCAGTCAGACCACACAGCAATCTGATTTTTATAATATTTGTATTTATGGCATGTGAAGCTCAGAACTGAAATAACAATCCTCTATACCTGTGCAGGTATTGAAAGATGTGAAAATAACCGAACTATCAGTTTAATAAGTCACAGCTGCAAAATACTAACGCGAATTCTTTACAGCCGAATGGAAAAACTGGTAGAAGCCGACCTCAGCGAAGATCAGTTTGGATTCCGCAGAAATGTTGGAACACGTGAGGCAATACTGACCCTACGACTTATCTTAGAAAATAGATTAAGGAAAGGCAAACCTACGTTTCTAGCATTTGTAGACATAGAGAACGATTTTGAAAATGTTGACTGGAATACTCTTTTTCAAATTCTAAAGGTGGCAGGGGTAAAATACAGAGAGCGAAAGGCTATTTATAATTTGTATAGAAAGCAGATGACAGTTATAAGAGTCGAGGGGCTTGAAAGGGAAGCAGCGGTTGCGAAGGGAGTGAGACAGGGTTGTAGCCTGTCCCCGATGTTATTAAATCTGTATATTGAGCAAGCAGTAAAGGAACCAAAAGAAAAATTTGGAGTAGGTATTAAAGTCCATGGAGAAGAAATAAAAACGTTGAGGTTCGCCGATGACATTGTAATTTTGTGAGAGACAGCAAAGGACTTGGAAGAGCAGTTGAACGGAATGGACAGTGCCTTGAAAGGATGATATAAGATGAGCATCAACAAAAGCAAAACGAGGGTAATGGAATGTAGTCGAATTAAGTCGGGTGATGCCGAGGGAATGAGATTAGGAAATGAGGCGCTTAAAGTAGTAAAGGAGTTTTGCTGTTTGGGGAGCAAAATAACTGTTTATGGTCGAAGCAGAGAGGATATAAAATGTAGACTGGCAATGGTAAGGAAAGCGTTCCTGAAGAAGAGAAATTTGTTAAGATCGAGTATAGATTTGTTAGAAAGTCTTTTCTGAAGGTATTTGTATGGAGTGTAGCCATGTATGGAAGTGAAATGTGGACGATAAATAGTTTGGACAAAAAGAGAATAGAAGCTTTCGAAATGTGGTCCTACAGAAGAATGCTGAAGATTAGATGGGTAGATCACATAACTAATGAGGAGGTATTGAATAGAATTGGGGAGAAGAGGAGTTTGTGGCACAACTTGACAAGAAGAAGGGACCGGTTGGTAGGACATGTTCTGAGGCATCAAGGGATCACTAATTTAGCATCGGAGGGCAGCGTGGAGGGTAAAAATCGTAGAGGGAGACCAAGAGATGAATACACTAAGCAGATTCAGAAGGATGTAGGTTGCAGTAAGTACGGGGAGATGAAGAAGCTTGCACAGGATAGAGTAGCATGGAGAGCTGCATCAAACCAGTCTCAGGACTGAAGACAACAACAACAACAACATACCTGTTCGATGCAACTCTCTAAAATTCCCTAGAAAATCGATATATGTAGTTTATGTGCGTCTTTTTATACTCTGAAGTGAGGTCTATTTTTCGACAGACTGTGGTGCTCCTCGTGGAGGCTTGGGTTCTGTTCCCAACCAGTGCAATTTTTTAAGCAAAACTGCATGTTTTGCGAACATTTCCGTGAAGCATGAAATACACAAAGAAGTAATAAAAAAAATATATGCAATCACTGGATCGATGGAGTCGCTCTTGTTTCGGTTATTTTTTTACGTTTTTATTCCGTTCATTTATAATAACCAGGTCATTTAAATAAAAAATAATCATATATTTGCTAATTGACACATATATGTGTCATTTTTATGAAGAATACACTTCTGCTTATTTCTAATTACATAATGTACAAAAAAAATCCAGTTTTCATTGCCAATAAACACTGATGAGCCGGAAAATTAAGATCACCGACCTCTTGTCGATATAAAGTGTCCAGGTGATGACAGCATCGTATGCCGAGGAATGAATGCTAGTCGGACACACGCACGGTACGTGTAGTATTAGTGAGAGTGCTGTCCGTGTTGAGAATGGGGAAGGCTCGCGATCTATGCAGACTGTGATGGCCCGGAGGCTCGGCTCCATCGTTTCGGAAACTGTACGACTTGTCGGGTGTTCGAAGAGTGCTGCGGCGAGTGTCTTCAACACGTGGCGAAACCAAGGTGATATGTCGTCCAGACGTATTGACGTTGGGTAGCCACATCTCGTTACAGATGTCGGACGTCGTAGGCAGGATAGACTGCCAAAACAAGACAGGTGCGAACTGTGGCGAAACTAAGATCGGACTTAAATGCTAGGTAGTTTATAGGTTTCTCTGAATATATAGTCTACCGAACACTCCTAACGATGGGCCTCCGCAGGCGACGACCCATGAATGTGCCAATGTTCACACCACGACAGCGGCAACTACGTCCGAAATTGGCATGTGATCATCGGCACTGGACGTTGACGCATCGGTAAAGCACTGCATGGTCTGATGAATCCCAGTACCTTCTTCATCATGCCAATGGGAGGGTGCGGATCAGTCGTCTTCAGGAGAACTGCTCCTTGACACCTGTACTGCGGGACGGAGACAAACTGTCGGCGGCTCCATAATGCTCTGAGGAGCATTCACGTGGGCATCCATGGATCCAGAGGAGCTCGTGCAACGCACCATGGCGGCCAAGGTGTATCATACACTGGTTGCAGCCTACGTACACACTTTCGTGACGAACATTTTTCCCGACGACAGTGGAATTTTTCTTCAAGATAAAGCGGCTTGTCACAAGACTTGGGGTGTGATGGAGAAACACAGTAGCGAGTTCCAGTTGATCTACTCCCTCCCAACTCGCCATATCTCAACCCTATCAAACTCATCTGGGATGTGATTGAACGTGAGGTCAGAGCTCATTGCCAACTCCCCGGAATTTACGGGAATTGGGTGATCTGTTTGGGCATATGTGGTGCCAACTGCTTCCAACGAACATGCCACGACGTGTCGTCGCTGTTATCCGTGCCAAAGGTGGACATACCGGCTGTTAGGTAGATGCTCATAATGTTGTGGTTGGTCAGTGTCAATTAGTAATTACCAGATTTTTACAAAAGAAAGTTAGCAAAAATTGTTTAAATTTAAAATAAAATTATAAATATTTTTTCCCATCCTTCTATATTTTGCATGTCATAGACATGCTTCCGGAACAGGTACTTTTGTTTAAGAATTTAATATAAATACAAATCGTACGCAGGCCTCACAAAAGGTAGGTAGACACTCTTACATTAGGGCACTAATAATGCTCGGAAAACTTCAACGCCGATTTTGTAGATCAGTTTTGAGATTGCACCCAACTGCTCTGGATTACTGATATTTGTATTCTCAACTTCACTTCAAAAAACCTACAAAAATCCAATCGCTGTGTGGCTTCCTTCTAAAACAAGAAACAATGAAAATGTCTGAAGAAAGACGCAATACACTACTCCTTTTCGTGGGCTGTTTAGGTAAGATAAAGAAAAATAGTATTTTAAGTATTTTAAACATAGCTGCGCAACAGCAACGGTTCCACGTAACAAGATTAAAAAACAGCCGACCAGTTGCAAAGGATAAAGTAATCTTTACCTAGGTTTCGATAGATTTAAATCTATCTTCTTCAGAAACGGCAGTATTATATTAACATGGAGTGATATGTCATTGTCGTTTTACAAACATCTGCATAACTCCATTAGTCCAAATAAAATGTAGCCCTGAGAATAGGGTTTGTCAGACAAATAAAAATAAGTACATAGAAGTTGGAGAGTGCATAAAGAAAAATAACGTAATTAACGTACATTTGGTTTAAATTAGACTTACCTGCAAAACTTAGCGTCACTTTAATGAACCCTTTGCTCATGAGGTATAGTCTCTCAGACGGTGGGAAAATTTCGAACTCGCTCTCCAAGGTCAGTTTTGGAGAGCTGCTTCTGTATCCCCGCAACCTCCATAAATCGCCAACCATACAACGTTTTGCTGTCGGTGGCGTTATCGCCTTGTTTGTTTGTTGACACTAGTTGGATTCTCCTAGACAGCGCTTCGTGAACTACGTTACCGTTTTCTGCAGCGAAGTACAAACCGTGCTCGCAGGAAAGTATCAGTTTTAACGATCCTAGGTTTGATGAAATTGTTAGTCGGTAGGTGGAGTAAGATATAGATCAATAAATAGACGAAAAATACGACGATTTTACAATAGCCAGCGATCACTGTTCTGCTAGCAAAGGATCATTCAGAGAAAGAACTACAGGACAAATTTGATGGGAATTTTTCGTTTCTCCAATAATATAATTAAGTGTTAGTTAAAACCAAGCGTCATCTACGTGACGATAAAAATGTAGATTCCAGCGTTGAATTACAAATTTCATGACTTTTGGTGGTGATAAGTTCCTATGGGACCAACCAGCTGATGACATCGGTCCCTAGGCTTACACACTACTTAAACTAACTTAAATTATCTTACGATAAAGACTACACACATGCCCATGCCCGAGGGAAGACTCGAACCTCCGACGGGGGCAGGGATTTGCGTCTTAAATCTCGGTTTAAAAAGAGCGATCCCAGACACAACATCTCGTAGTATACTTTACAGAAAAGTCACCTTGTCACTTAAGGGTTAAGTGTGACAGTAACACCAGGTACAGTGACTCACATAACTATTTGGACAATCATTAATAGCTAGCCTTTGCGACACACTGACTCTATGGTTCAAAGAAAACGAAGTACTTGCAAACTAGTTGTTAATATCCCTGTTCGATAGAGTTAAAACCAAGATAAAGTGTTTACATATGGAAACAGAGGAGACTCACTGACCCTGTAACCTCTGAACGCCATTATCGTGCCTCAACAAAGTTACTCGGACACACTCAGTTGCCCTACAGAGGTCGTATGTATAGGAGATACGGGCGGTGTGAACATCAACATTTAACCAGGTAGTGTGCTGTGTGCAGCTGAAGTAATGACGGCCGTAGAGGAATAGATATCACATTCCAAACCAACGTCAGCTAGTAATTTTTCACCGAGCTAAAGATCAAAGTTGTGGTAAAACTGCTGAAATTTTACAGATAAAGAAAAGTACAGTGTCCGATACAATCAGAAGAAACCGGCAGGAACATGGGGCTTAAAATCCACCGTATAGGGGACGTCCAAGAATGTTTTCTGTGAGAGAAGAGTGTTATATCATCACAAAAACGAAAAAGGTCCCAAGTTATGTGTTCCAAAAGTCACTACTGAGATTCCCAAAGACATCAGAAAGGAGCGCATCCCAAAATAATAATGAGGGTGCTCGGAAGAGACAACTTTCAAAGCCGTATTTTGCAAGACGGAAGCCCTTCATTAGTAAAACAAATCGAAGATAAAGGATGCTGTTGGCGAAAGAGCATGTTAGAGACGACAACATGTAGTGGAATGACGTCGTATTTGCTGACAATAGCAAATTTAGCATATTTCAATACGATGGGAGAATAACAACGGTTTAGGAGCGACCTAATATTGAGCTCAAAGCAACCTTAAGTATGGTGGTGGACTTGTAATGGTGTAGAGGTGGATGTCGGCGAATGGAGTTGGTGAAATGGTTTTTACTAAAGGTAAAATGGATCAATTTCAGTACTTCAGAACACTGTGGAACAATTTGCAAAATACCGCCGAAAACATGGACATTGGGGAGAACATTTTAAGTTTTATCAACATAATGACCCGAAATGTACTGCCTGGAATGTGAGGAGGTGGTTATTGCTGAACAGTCGAAAGGTACTTCACCCAGCCGCTAAGTCACCAGAATTGAATGAATCTAACTGAGAATCTTTGGGACAAACTAGATAAAGAAATATGGCAAACGCCAACCACAGTTATAGAACAGCTGAAAAACAGACTACCAAAGAGTGGCAGGAACTATGTCCCGAGTACACCCGGAAATTAGTGAAGAGCATTCCAAGTCGTCTCAGAGAAGCAATTAAGACGAAAGGAATGCCTATCAGTTGCTGAACTTCTGGGCCATAAGTACACAGAAAGAATGATGTTCGAGTAATTCTATGTAAAATTGTTTTTTTTTTATTGTATTCGTTCGTATTTGCGGTGTTCTTTAGAAGCACGATGGACTTGTAGATTTTACATTCCCCGAGGGAACTTGTATTTAAATTATACTAGTGCTTTATTATTACTGAAGTCACTGATAGGAAAGAGATAGAATACATCATGTCTTTCCGATTTATTATGTGAGTAACTCTACGTTTTTACTAGTGTAACTATATATTTTTTGTATAGTACATCAGCACAGTTATTCGTAGAATACCGAGATTTAGCGTAACATGTGCCGGTTGGAGCTGGGAAGAGCTTCCATTCCCAGGTCCCGAGAAGACTCCCTGAGGAATTTAGGCTCCAGCCCTGGGTAATAGCTTACGTGAGGCCATTTCCAGCCGTGCCTCCTCTCCTGTATCTGTAGATCTTCGACAAGTACCCGGTCGGCACAAAACAGCACCGCAACGCGAATGCCTAAAGACGACCGCGATGGGCCGAAGATAAAGCGAGAGAGCGAGCCGGCCGGCCGGCCGGCCGCTAGGCGGGGTATCGTCCGCGCTGGGGCGTCTGCTGGCATCAGCTGATATCGTAAACCCATTACGGAATGTTGTTACCCGGCGCGGAGGGCCGTTTTTTATTTCCCACAGCCGTTCAGCTCGGATTGCTACTCGCGCGGAATGACAATGCGCAGTTCGGGGCCGCCGCCGCGCGAGCCGACAGACGCTCGTCGTGCGGGTCACGTGCACGCAGACAAATCACGGCGCACAAAAAAGGATGGGGGGAGTGGGGGGGGGGAAGAGTGGGGAAGCCCCGTGGTGGGGATAACCCGGGTGGGGAGGGGGGAGGGATCGGGGAGAGGGGGCGCTGTCGCTGTCCCTGCTGCCGCAACAGTGGTCAGTATTTTATCTGCGGTGGAGCTGCGTCTGTATTGGACTTTTATCGCGCTCGCGTTATTCGGAAGTGACCCGGAACAGACGCGAATAAAACACACACAGCTGGGTACGGGCGGCAGCTTCCTGCCGTCCGCGCAATTCCTCTTTGACTGATTCAAATGGTGCCGCTCCCAGCTTCACGATTATTACCCAAGATGCAACCGTGGAGGGTTTATTGTTTTTGCGTCTGAAACCACAGTCAATACGGATTCCGGCAAAAATAATTTGATCTGAAATCACGAAGGCCACGAAGGCCACAGTGAAGTCAGAATACGATAAGATAAAGCAGCGAGGGTGGTAATGCAAAATTCCACCCATTGACATTTAGGAGCATACATTCCTGACGTAACTCATTAGAATAATACTATTCACCTGCATGAAAGTTAGCTGCGGGAATAATATGTGGTGTTAATGAGCACTGTATTCTATAAACCTTATCAAAGGGTTAAACCAGTTTTACCAACCGTCAATTACACTCATAGTAGTTAACGAAATATCATTACTATTGTTATTAATATTATCTTTTTCAAACAAAGACTATGTCACAAGAATGTAACATAATGATAGAAGTAAGACTTTTGTCCGATTTCAGTGCAAAATATTTTACATAAAATCAAATTACATGACGACAAGCAATAAATTATGTGAGATAATTTGTAGATAAAGTGCATTTGTTTGAGTGCACCGTTACAGTAAGACGCACAACCCTGTGATGGTATACATAAAACACAAGAACATTTTCTTTTTGTACAGACTTCGGCAATTAGATCTGACAACAGTCTTTTTCATGTAACTATAAGGTACTCCATTACGAAAGGAATCCTTGAAATACACTCCTGGAAACTGAAATAAGAACACCGTGAATTAATTGTCCCAGGAAGGGGAAACTTTATTGACACATTCCTGGGGTCAGATACATCACATGATCACACTGACAGAACCACAGGCACATAGACACAGGCAACAGAGCATGCACAATGTCGGCACTAGTACAGTGTATATCCACCTTTCGCACCAATGCAGGCTGCTATTCTCCCATGGAGACGATCGTAGAGATGCTGGATGTAGTCCTGTGGAACGGCTTGCCATGCCATTTCCACCTGGCGCCTCAGTTGGACCAGCGTTCGTGCTGGACGTGCAGACCGCGTGAGACGACGCTTCATCCAGTCCCAAACATGCTCAATGGGGGACAGATCCGGAGATCTTGCTGGCCAGGGCAGTTGACTTACACCTTCTAGAGCACGTTGGGTGGCACGGGATACATGCGGACGTGCATTGTCCTGTTGGAACAGCCAGTTCCCTTGCCGGTCTAGGAATGGTAGAACGATGGGTTCGATGACGGTTTGGATGTACCGTGCACTATTCAGTGTCCCCTCGACGATCACCAGTGGTGTACGGCCAGTGTAGGAGATCGCTCCCCACACCATGATGCCGGGTGTTGGCCCTGTGTGCCTCGGTCGTATGCAGTCCTGATTGTGGCGCTCACCTGCACGGCGCCAAACACGCATACGACCATCATTGGCACCAAGGCAGAAGCGACTCTCATCGCTGAAGACGACACGTCTCCATTCGTCCCTCCATTCACGCCTGTCGCGACACCACTGGAGGCGGGCTGCACGATGTTGGGGCGTGAGCGGAAGACGGCCTAACGGTGTGCGGGACCGTAGCCCAGCTTCATGGAGACGGTTGCGAATGGTCCTCGCCGATACCCCAGGAGCAACAGTGTCCCTAATTTGCTGGGAAGTGGCGGTGCGGTCCCCTACTGCACTGCGTGGGATCCTACGGTCTTGGCGTGCATCCGTGCGTCGCTGCGGTCCGGTCCCAGGTCGACGGGCACGTGCACCTTCCGCCGACCACTGGCGACAACATCGATGTACTGTGGAGACCTCACGCCCCACGTGTTGAGCAATTCGGCGGTACGTCCACCCGGCCTCCCGCATGCCCACTTTACGCCCTCGCTCAAAGTCCGTCAACTGCACATACGGTTCACGTCCACGCTGTCGCGGCATGCTACCAGTGTTAAAGACTGCGATGGAGCTCCGTATGCCACGGAAAACTGGCTGACACTGACGGCGGCGGTGCACAAATGCTGCGCAGCTAGCGCCATTCGACGGCCAACACCGCGGCTCCTGGTGTGTCCGCTGTGCCGTGCGTGTGATCATTGCTTGTACAGCCCTCTCGCAGTGTCCGGAGCAAGTATGGTGGGTCTGACACACCGGTGTCAATGTGTTCTTTTTTCCATTTCCAGGAGTGTATTTTGCAGTGGAAATTTTGCATTATTTTATCAAATTCTTTAAATTACGTTCAATATCCCCTTCAATGAACGAGGAATCAAAGTTTTCGGTGTGTAATATCTTGGAAACGTTTCGTCTGATTAGTATCCAAGTGACCTGCTCTAGTCTGTTAATGACGGGATTTTCTTTTGTCGTGAACTTCGAGATGAGAAATCAAGCAGAGCTTGGAGTCTGCTGTTGAACATTGTCCACTTCGCTTTGCATTGTTGACGAGGCTAATGAAGTTGACCAAAAATATCCATAGCCATTTGAGAAGAATTATTATGACTGCTCATACAGAAGTAGAAAAAAAAATACTTTAATACCACAGTGCGATAGCTGTCAGCTCAATTAGTAAAGCAATGATCAATCCTAACAGTGCTTTACTAGGTATTGCCCTGCTGGAGGTGGTATGTTGTTGCCTTCCTCCGACCAGTTATAGGGGGATTTGCAGGTTAATGTGGATTCTGAACTCAAATGCAGCTTAGTATTTTCCACATCAGTAATCATTGACAGGAGTAAAGAAAGTGATAACTGACAGATAAAAGTCCTAGTGTTTACCGGGGATCGATTGGAGTCCTTTGGATTTTTATATTTGCACTGGCCACCAATTTTTGCCGCTTGGCCAGTAATATAAAATATCAGCCACGTAGAAACTCTAGGCTACATAATATTTTCTGGACAACTATTCGTATTTCACAGATGAATATTTAGTTAAAGAAGCATGTGGTAGTATCTGTAACTAAAAACAATCGGCTAAATTTAAGAGTATAATTACTTAAATGCGCAGTTTAAAGGATACAAGGTGCGACAATAAAGTAATGAGACTGATTTTGTTTGCAAGATGTGGCAACCCTGCAGGCTTGTGTAGGCACAATATCCTTGACCGTGGTCTATAAGCTGCTTCTAGTCCAAGCGGCACATCGATGCAACTGCTCAGTTGTGAGTTGTGCTATAACAAGTTAAACGTGTTTGTGTCTCTCGTCACGGAAATGGAACCGTATAATATTGCGCACCGACATGCCATTTCTTTTTGCGTTAAATTGGGTGAAAACGTGATGACAACGTACGGTAAGCTTCAGAAAGCTTTGGAGAGGAGGTTATGTCAAGAGCTCAAGTTTTTCGTTGGCATAAAATGTTTAGTGAAGGCAGAACGGATGTTGAAGATGAAAACCACAGTGGACGACCATCAACCTCACGGACGGATGTCAACATGGCCAGGGTGCCTGAACTCGTACGATCTGATCGAAGATTGTCTGTGAAAATGATTGCAGAAGAACTGAACACCAATGGAGAAACGGTTCGTCTAATAACAACTGAAGATCTTGGTATGAGAAAGATTTGTACAAAAATTGTCCCCAAAAGTCTCACACCACAACAGCGAGAAATACGGAAAAATGTGGCAGCTGATCTGTTAGAGCAAACGGAAATCAATCCAGAATTGTTGAGCCGTGTTATCACTGGTGATGAAAGTTGGGTTTTTCAGTACGATCCAGAGACAAAACGCCAAAGCTCTCATGTCAAAGTCAAAAATGAAATGCATGCTTGTGTGCTTCTTTGATTCCAAGGGAATTGTTCAGAAAGAGTGGGTGCCTCCTCGACAAAACTGTTAACCAATATTTTACAAAAAAATTTTAGAAAGACTTCGTAAAAGAGTTCTTCGTGTCCGTGCCAACATTGCTGATAATGGGATCCTGCATCACGATAATGCGCCATCCTGTACTGCTCTGTCAGTACAGCAATTTTTAACCTCAAAACAAATTTCAGTACTACCACAGACAGCCACCTTATTCACCAGATACGCTCGGTGCGACTTTTTTCTATTTCTAAGAGTCAAAACGGCGGTCAAGAGACACCATTTTCAAACAACACAAGATGTCCAGAAAGCCCTGACGAGGGTCTTGGAGGATATTACAGAAGATGAGTTCCAGAAATGTTACCATCAATGGCAGAAGCGCTGGAACAAGTGTGTGCAATCAGAAGGGAACTACTTAGAAGGGGACAACACTAAATTTGACTAAAACGGTAAGCTACATTTTTTTCATATCAGTCTCATTACTTTATCGTCGCACCCCGCAATATGTGTTCATTGTTATGAAATTTGTTTGCTGTTTATTAACCTTTAAGTGGTCCACAATCCTTATAGGTGATATGAGAATTGCAGTTTCGCAGCTGAGGAAGCAGGAACGTATGCCGCCTTCTGTTCGATGTAGAGAAACTTACTGGAGACAATAGCAATTCAAATATCGAGCGTCCTCACAAAAGTCTACACAAAGGCAACATATCACCAAGTTGGAGCTAGACCAAAATAATCAATTTCCACACGAAGGTAGTGTCCGAGACAAGGAGTTACTTCCCCAGTATCTTGTTGTTTGTCATCTACAAACGTTTCACGAAGACCTGACGAACGCGGCACAAATGTGTTCGACGTAGCTCAGGCAGAGCAGCACGCGAGATTTCGGCGAATATTCATCATAACAGACAACACAACATAAAGGAAGTTACCAGCCGAACAGATGAATACGAAAAGCCCTAACGCTGGCAACACTGTCTGGATGCACTGGGGAACTATTTTGGTGGATAACAGTTGTTTCTTGTTCCATTTGTACTCGTGCACAATAAATCTGCACACTCTTTCAAAGTGTGTATTTCATTTCAGCCTATTGCCGTAATCACCTGTTCAAAATTCAAATGGCTCCAAGCACGATGGGACTTAACATCTGAGGTCATCAGTCCCCTAGACTTAGAACTACTTAAACCTAACTAACCTAAGGAGATCACACACATCCATGCCCGAGGCAGGACTCGTACCTGCGACCGTAGCAGCAGCGCGGTTCCGGACTGAAGCGCCTAGGACCGCTCGTCCACAGCGGCCGGCTATAATCACCTGTACGGAAAACATATTTTACATTGGCATTCAGATACACACTGCCTTCCCGCTTCAATGCACATCGTGAAATTGCCATGTTGTCGCATTATCGTAAGATGTACCACAATTGCCATGACTTGTGGAATGACCTTCGTATGTATCAGCCATAGGGATGTCTGTCATCTCAGGTCCCATTGATAAGAAATGAAATAAATGAATAAATTTACAAAACGAAGCATATAAACACACGTAGTATAGAATCTTTACAGCAGTCTTCATGAAGAGTTAGGTGGAACTGAGAAAAACAAAAACTGTTCATATATCGGTATCGAACAAAGTTACACCAAATACAGTCATGATGGTTAATGTCCTTATAGTTAACCATCGTTCCGTTATGTCCATATGTTTAAGAGAAGCAGCATATAAAGCATCTTGACCCATCTGCGTGAGCGAGCGGGGTGGCGTATTAGTTAACACACTGTACTCGCATTCCGAAGGACGACGGTTCAAACTCGCGTCCGGCCATCCTGATATCGGTTTTCTTCGATTTTCCTCAATCGCCTCATGCAAATGCCGGGATGGTTCCTTTGAAAGGGCACGGCCGACTTCCTTCCGTAATCCGACGGGACCGATGACTTCCCTGTCTGGTCCCTTCCTCCAAATCAACCAATCAACCAACCATGTGCGTTTATAAAGTACGCGCTACCAAACAGCGGAACAAAATCGTTACAAAAATATCGAATACGGTCATGACACGTAACGAAATCTTTCACTATTTACCAAAAACGGAAGACATGTGAGATAGGCTTTTCTGCCCAATGGGAAAGTTTCCTTCCTCTTCGCATAGAGAGCCTGACACGCTTATCCTCCCTATCCGACGAACGGATCGCTATATCACATAGCTCGTCCCCCCCCCCACCCCCCCACACCACCCTCCCACAGAAAAGAAGAAATTTTTTATAGGTTAGAATTTTAATCCAGAACTTTGGCACAAATTCTTATGATCTTCAAGTCGAGCATCACCGAACATGTGGGCGTCAGTGATCACGCATACGGAGACGGGTCTCGACACTGCCCAACACAAAAAGAGGAAGCATTCAGAAGACATGGCCAGATATCAGTGCAACATGGTACACACACACCATCGTCGGGTATGTAACTGGAAATAGCTACAATTCCCTGTGACAGGTAGAATGGCCACCGGATTTCATTTGTGTTGTTTGTTACCGGGCTTGATGCGGTACGTAAGTGGCGTGAACAGCGTGAAGTCCTGCACACACTAGGCCAACGAAGACCAACGCTCGAAAGCCAACCTCTTCGTTGTGTGTAGGGGTGCCAAATCTGTGCCAAGGAAAAGGTTCGCCTCGGTTGCGATTCGGGATGCTGGCGGCGGTTACATCAAAGCGATGGAAGTCGGTTGGCCTTTGGACCCCTCTCCTACTGTGGACGCCGAGTCGAATGTTCGTTGGTTCATTACTGATTTGCGGCGTCTCTAGAGTTGGTGGGTATTTAATATTTTCATGACAGCAACAAAGCGCACTTGGTGCGTTTTGTTTACCGGTTTTGCTCTTCAATTTAACGAGATCATCATGTTATCGCAACCTGACATCTACTTCACGGTCCATTATGGCTCACCTGTAAATAAAAGAAAATACTGATATACATCAACTTATAGCTAAATGTTACAAGTACGTTCACAAAAAATTTCATTCTCCTCCTGCAAAAACTATGTATGTTCCAAAGTACACTACTTGGCTGTTAAATTAAATAGCGAAACCGGTCAATAAAACATACTGAATTCGACTTGCCGCTGGCCTGAAAAACATAATTACACTAGTCGCCGTCTCCCCTGTACGCATTGCCTGTTCACGCTAATGATATCAATTTATTATGTTCAAAAATACTGCAGTGGAATATGGAGAGATCATTAAAGCTGATAGTTTTATCGTGAATGGCCATGTCTATGGGACCCTACACGACTCGTGTTATAAAAGCAAAGTGAAAAGAGTAGACACTAGGAGGGAACTAAGTGAACCGTTACAAAAATATCTGTCGGATGTGAAAAAGAAAATGTAGGCTTCATTGACATCTTTTCGCCGTGAATTACAAAGAGAGAAAAAAAGAAAACTGTGAGTAACCATTAATCTTTATGCCCCCTCCTTAAAGAGGTGTCGTCTTTGGGAGCTTTAGCGCCAACGCAATACAGTAACAAATCGATATCTGCAGCTTTCATTTCGAAAAAAATTATGAACCATCCCACACTCCAATTCGTCTTTAAGACAGACGTTAATTTTGTCCCACCACAGTGCTTCCTACTTTTTAAAAGAATTATCGACTCCCAGCGTTGTTTATTTTCTTCTTTTACTGAAGATCAGCTCCTTGCATTAAAATAAATGCTTTTCATGCGAGACCATTACAATCTCTTCAGCCCTCACAATACTGCTCGGTAAAATTGTACAAAGGGTGTTCAAAAAGTTTTGCACAGTCGTCTCTAATTTTTTTTTGCAGAAGGAGAATGAAATTTTTTGTGAACGTACTTGTAACATTTAGCTATAAGTTGATGTATAACAGTATTTTCTTTTTTTACAGGTGAGCCATAATGGACCGTGAAGTAGATGTCAGGTTGCGATAACGGCCGGTGATGGGGTTCCTCTTCAAGACCGGCGATAACTGTGCCACATCGATTCACAGGAAGTTGCTCCCTGGTTATGAGGAGGACAGAATGGATCGCAGCAGTATCCAGCGGTGCTTGTAGAGGTTTAAAGAAGGTGATTTCTCTCTACTGGACAACCCAAAATGCGGTAGTGAGTGATGTAAATAAGGAGACCATTGAACAAATCAACCAAAATGTCAGACGACACGACAGCTTGCTGAAATGACTCGCTTGTCATTGGTTAGTGTGGTATCACTGGTACAGTCACTAGGGTACAGAAAAATCTGTGCACGTGGGGTGCCTACATTATTAATAAGAGAAATGAAAACGATGAGGAAGAATGTGTGCGAGGGTCTCATGAAAACCTTTACTTAAGAATGGAAATAGTTTTTGACGGCGTTATTATCCAGGATGAAACATGATTGTTTTTGTCCGAAACTGAGAGAAAAACCCCATCCGTGGAGTGGCGTCATCTGAGTTCCTCTCGGAAGAAGAAACCAAGACTTTCACGAACAGCAGGCCGAAAGTTGATGGCCTCCTCCCTCTGGGATCAGTGTGGCGTCATTTTCACTGACTTTTTGGAACCAGGCTCCACAATTAACCGGGACCGTTACTGTTTGTCATTGGACAAGCTGCGAAGTGCCATCAAGACCCACAGACCACAGCTTCAGGGTCAGCTCATCAGACTACACCGTGACAATGCCAAATCCCCTACAGCCCTTATGACGCAGGAGAAAATCAGGAAAATGGGTTGGAAATTTGTTCCCTACAGTCCGGACTTGGCTCTTTCTGGTTTTTGCCTCATTGGTCGTGTGAAGGCCCACCTACGCAGTAAAACATCTGATGGTGAGAAAGACCTCATTTACTGTGTCAAGCGATGGTGTAAAAGTCAATCCCCAGAATTTTACCAAAGTGCATTTACATCATGGTAAGATCGTTGGGCCAGGTCACAGCTGATGGAGGCTACATTGAGTAGGCTCAATGTATAGCTAAATGTTCCAAGTATATTCACAAAAAATTCATTGTCCTCCTACAAAAAATTAAAAAATTAGAGACGACTGTGCAAAACAGTTTGAACGCCCTTTGTAATTAAAATGCTACTCTGGTTGGTGAGTGTCAGAGCCAACTACGATAGTACATGGGCGAAACCCTTGGCCCCGTTCTCTTCGTTTGGCGGGGATGAGAATCCAAACGGCCAAACAATGGCGACGTTACTTCTGCCGAATCCAATGTCTATCATGCGTTGGCCCTCGTTGGCATAGTATGTATGCGCCTTCAGCTGTTGATTGATCTACGTATAGGACACGGAGGCACCACGTACCCGTTTGAGACTGTGTTATCAGCACCTGACAGAGTTGGGGACAGCCCCACTGTAGGTTTATTTGGTCAGGTAATCGAATCAAGCAGCATGCAGATGTTCGAAACATTCAACTGTGGCAGTGGTTCGGTGGTGGACTGTATGAGAACGTGAGGGCACCATACTCGTTGGAGCCGATCGACAACGTCTAGCCACCACAAGAAAGTCTCACTGTATTACGCAAAAAGCACATCGTGATTCCCTCACATCTGTTCCTACCATTGGAGAAAAGTTATAGACTTCCCGCAACACTCTGCGTCAACCTGCACCATAGGTCCGAGACATGGAGCGGCTAGACTACAGGGCTATCATTTCGTGTGCAGACTGTACCTAAATACATCATAAATGGCTGTATTTGGAGTGATGCACTGACTGGGATGCGTGGACTGCTGATAAATGGTGTTGCACTGCTTTCAGCGATGAATCACGGTTCTCCGCTAAACTGTATGATTATTGACAGTGAACATGGCGGTGACCTGTGTAGAGGTTGCATTTTTACATTGTTTTGAAGAAACACAGCGGTGTTACTCTTGGGGTCGTGGTGTGGAAGAGACGTCGGGTGTGGCTTCAGGTTAGGGTTGGTAGGGGCTAAGTGAAGTATGATGGCACAACGACATGTCACGGACATTCTGCGTCCTCATGGTGTACCTTTCTGCGACGGTATTGTAGTGCCATTTTTCAACATGACAATGTTCATTCACATATGACACGTATGTCTGCGTGATGCTGAGGTAGCCCCGTGGCCAGCAAGATCCACAGACTTGTCACTAATACGAGCTCGGACGTCAATTGCGTCCCCGTTGCCAGTATCTGGGGTATCAAGGACTGTTTACAACATCTGTGGTTCAGCTTGTCTCGAGAGAGGACACGACGGTTTGATGACACCCACCTCAACCTAACCAGTGCATGTGTCCAAGCCAGAGGGAGTCCAACAGGATACTGGTAATTGGGCTCACGCTGCCGAGTTCTTCGTAAATTTGACTCGATCACTGTAACATCAGACGGCAACCCAGCCCGTGAAGTTTCATTCCGTTTCCTCCTCCCACTGTGGATGCTTCACTTTCTTAGTTATGCACTGGAAGTTGCAACAATACCATGTCCTCAATATTTGATGAGACTGTGGAAGGAAACAGCTGATTATTGTTGCACTATATACATTCGGAATGAGTTCAGCGCTCCAGCGGGTTACAGGTGATCTGTGGCCTGTGGTTGGCTTCGATGTGACCATGTCGGCACGCGTGGTTATCCGCCACAACCTCATTCACAATGTTATTATCCAGCGGATAGGGATATGTTTGTGAGTGGACTAAGGTGTGTCGGTAGCTGGGCGTACGGCAGGATTAAAAACGGCGCTCTGCCGCTGCTAAACCAATAAAGAGGCGATGTTGGGGTTAGTGGTTCAAATGGTTCAAATGGCTCTGAGCACTATGGGACTTAACATCTATGGTCATCAGTCCCCTAGAACTTAGAACTACTTAAACCTAACTAACCTAAGGACATCACACAACACCCAGTCATCACGAGGCTTGGGGTTAATCCTAGCCACCGCCAGAGTAAATGGTTGGGATTCATCCAGGACTTTCAGCAGTAATATTTTTTACATACACAAACCTCGTATCTAAATATAATTCGGGTATTACGTTAGCTGTTGCCGCTGAATCCGCTGCCAATAATAATTAATATTTATTGGAACAAAACCGATTTTCCGTTAATTACGGCTGGAATTAACTTAAAAATCATAATGACATTGTCTAAGTCAACCTAAATTCAATAATTACGATGTAGTCATTTTCTTTTAACTGTCATTGATTAACTGCGAAATATTCCTGAGAAATTTTAATTGTGTTCTGTATGCATCTGTAATTTTGCAATAATACTGGTAACATGTTAAAACACAAATTAAATTTGTGAAAGCAATAATCGATAGTACATATCTTCAGGTGACAGATGTCTATCTCTTTGACATCCAGTATGTGTCAGGTGAACCTGTGACACATTCCATTATTGTATGATAAACATTCAAAAAAGAAAGTTATTTTTCGCTTAAGGAATGATTTTAGCATTACAAGCGACAAGTGAAGCACACGACTGAATCGTGGAATGAAACCAACAATTAACTGATGACCTAAGATATTTCATTGATTAAAAAGTAAATGAAAAACTTTTGTGGAAATAAAAGTGTAAACCAGATCGAGTTTATCCGATTCAGAACATAAAATCGAAACTTTGGTGCTGATGTTGGAATAAAATGTCTTACAATTTTAAATGATATCCTGGAGATATGATGAAGTCATTTTGTCAGTCTATTTGTTGGCCGTTACGCAATGCAATGGGTTCAGGGTGGGAAAATAAAAATATTGTTTTCCTACTCTGTGAAAAATACCTTCGCTTGGAAAGATAAAAAGTTCCGTTCACCTTCTTTACTGAGCTGTATTGTTTGATGGTGTTTTCCAGTGATCCACAACATACAGGCCGTATTTATGACTCATCTGTCACCAAGAGCTAACTACGTTTACATCTGCATACATATTCCGGAAGCCACCGTATGGTGCGTGGCTGAGGATATCTTGTACTAATACCGCTAGTCACTTAATTTACTTGCCTCGCGGGTTTAGCCGAGTGGTCTGAGGCGCTGCAGTCATGGACTGTGCGGCTGATCCCGGCGGAGGTTCGAGTCCTCCATCGGGCATGGGTGTGTGTGTTTGTCCTTTGGATAATTTAGGATAAGTAGTGTGTAAGCTTAGGGACTGATGATCTTAGCAGTTAAGTCCCATGAGATTTCACACAGATTTGAACTTAATTTCCTGTTCCATTCATGAATAGGACGAGGTAAAAAGAATGCCTATACGCCTCCGTACGAACCCTAACTTATCTTATTTTCGTGGTCCTTACGCGAAATGAACATTGGCGGCAACAGAATCGTTCTGCAGTCAACTTAAAATGCCGAGTCCGTAAATTTTCTCTGTAGTGTTTCACGAAAGAACTTCATCTGCCCTCCTGGGATTCACGAAGCACCTACGTAATACTCGCATGTTGATGGAACCTACCTGCAAGAAATCTAGCAGCGCATCTCCTTCGACGTGTTCTTTAAATCCGACCTGGTTTGAATCTCAAAGACTCGAGCAGTACTCAAGAAAGGGCCACAATAGTATACGCCTTCTATAGAGGAACTACAATTCAGAAAGTTCTCCCAACACAACGAAGTCGACCATTCGCCTCTCCTACTGCCAACCAAGAGATGAATGCACTAAGCAGATTCAGAAGGATGTAGGTTGCAGTAGGTACTGTGAGATGAAGAAGCTTGCACAGGATAGAGTAGCGTGGAGAGCTGCATCAAACCAGTCTCAGGACTGAAGACCACAACAACAACAACTGCCAACCTGATCTGGTTGTTCCATTTCAAATCTCTTTGCAACGTTCCCCCTTAATAAGTGATAGATGTGACTGTGTCAAACAGCGCATTACTAATACCATATCCGAACGTCACTGTATTGTTTTTCTTACTCATCCGCATTTACGTACACTTTTGTACAATTGGAGAGAGCTGCCATTCATTACATCAAGTAGAAATTCTGTTTCATCATCCAGTATCCTCCTACAGTCACTCGACGAGGCTACCTTCCCGTTCACCACACCGGCATCAGAAAACAGCCTTAAATCGCTGCTCATCCTGTCTGTAAGGTCATTTGTGATTATATAGAATAAGAACGAACCTACTACACTTCCCTGATGCTCACCTGATGATAGCGTTTACTTGCCGTCGAGGACAACGTACTTGAACCTATTACTTGAGAAGGCTTCCACTCACTCAACTTGAGAGAACCTAATTCGTATGCTCGAACCTTCGTCAACAGTCTTCATTGGGGAACCGTGGCAAGCGCTTTCCAGAAATCTAGGAATATGGAATCTGCCTGTTGCCCTTCATCCATGGTTCGCAGTCTACCACGCGAGAAGAGGACAAGCTGAGTTTCATGTGAGCGATGTTTTCTAAATTAATGCAGTATCAGCTGCAAGCGGCTTTTACGTACCCAATATAGACTGTGACGTCAGCGGATTGGTTGCAGATGGTACGGACCGGCAGATTCGTGAGATACTTTTGAACACATCTTGAGCCGCTAGATCGACAGCCAACAGGCAGTGTAACTGTTTATAACTTCAAATAGGTGACTTTATCAACTGTGTCCTTATAGAGATAGGGAATAGTTATCGTGATGATTCATAGCGACGACGGTTACTAAAACTAATAAATCCGTCAAGAAGGCTAGGAGAGTATGCTAGAAAGAGCAGTAAGCAGTTGTTAGCATCCCGCTTCGAAAATGAGTGGAGATTATTTAGTTCCGGCATGCAGGACGTAGAGAAACCATGGACAAACTTGGAACCGGTTGTAAATCGCGAACTGGAGGAGTACAATATGTGCCGGGTATGCGAATTAAGGACGGGGAAGACCCACCGTGATTTAATAACACAATTCGGAAATTGCCATGAAAACGGCGACGGTTACACTCACGGTTCAAAAGGGAACGCACAGATTACGACAGGCAAATATTAGTAGCAATTCGTGCATCTGTAAAAAGATCGGAGTGTGAAACATACGACAACTACAACCGTCATACCTTAGAAAAAGATCTTGTCGAGAACCCGAGAAAATTATGGTCCTACATATACGCGCTAGGCGGGTAGAAGGTTACTAACGAGCCACCCGTTGATTCAAAAGGTTCAAATGCCTCTAAGCATTATGGGACTTAACATCTGAGGTCATCAGTCACCTATACTTAGAACTACTTAAACCTAACTAAACTAAGGACATCACACACATCCATCCTCGAGGCAGGGTTAGAACCTGTGACCGTAGCAGCAGCAGGGTTCCAGACTGAAGCGCCTAGAAAGGCTCGGACATAGCGGTCGGCTCCACCCGCTGACTAGTGTGGTAATAGAAGACAGCAAAGAGAAAGCCGAAGTTTTAAATTCCGTATGCAGAAGGATCGTACAAACATAGCGTTGTTTCACCATTGTACAGACCCCCTTTTGCGGGACAAGAAGGTTGTATACGTGGAAGAATCCTGGAGATACAAATAGGTATCAGATAGATTATATAATGGTAAGACAGAGATTTAGGAACCAGGTTTTAAATTGTAAGACATTTCCAGGGGCAGATGTGGATTCTGACCACAATCTATTGGTTATGAACTGCTGATTGAAACTGAAGAAACTGCAAAAAGGTGGGAATTTAAGGAGATGGGACCTGGATAAACTGAAAGAACCAGAGGTTGTAGAGAGTTTCAGGGAGAGCATAAGGGAACAATTGACAGGAATGGGGGAAAGAAATACAGTAGAAGAAGAATGGGTAGCTCTGAGGGATGAAGTAGTGAAGGCAGCAGAGGATCAAGTAGGTAAAAAGACGAGGGCTAATAGAAATCCTTGGGTAACAGAAGAAATATTGAATTTAATTGATGAAAGGAGAAAATATAAAAATGCAGTAAATGAAGCAGGCAAAAGGGAATACAAACGTCTCAAAAATGAGATCGACAGAAAGTGCAAAATGGCTAAGCAGGGATGGCTAGAGGACAAATGTAAGGATGTAGAGGCTTGTCTCACTAGGGGTAAGATAGATACTGCCTACAGGAAAATTAAAGAGACCTTTGGAGAGAAGAGAACCACTTGTATGAATATCAAGAGCTCAGATGGCAACCCAGTTCTAAGCAAAGAAGGGAAGGCAGAAAGGTGGAAGGAGTATATAGAGGGTTTATACAAGGGCGATGTACTTGAAGACAGTATTATGGAAATGGAAGAGGATGTAGATGAAGATGAAATAGGAGATAAGATACTGCGTGAAGAGTTTGACAGAGCACTGAAAGACCTGAGTCGAAACAAGGCCCCGGGAGTAGACAACGTTCCATTAGAACTACTGATGCCTTGGGAGAGCCAGTCATGACAAAACTCTACCATCTGGTGAGCAAGATGTATGAGACAGGCGAAATACCCACAGACTTCAAGAAGAATATAATAATTCCAATCCCAAAGAAAGCAGGTGTTGACAGATGTGAAAATTACCGAACTATCAGTTTAATAAGTCACAGCTGCAAAATACTAACGCGAATTCTTTACAGACGAATGGAAAAACTGGTAGAAGCGGACCTCGGGGAAGATCAGTTTGGATTCCGTAGAAATGTTGGAACACGTGAGGCAATACTAACCATACGACTTATCTTAGAAGAAAGATTAAGAAAAGGCAAACCTACGTTTCCAGCATTTGTAGACTTAGAGAAAGCTTTTGACAACGTTAACTGGAATACTCTCTTTCAAATTCTGAAGGTGGCAGGGGTAAAATACAGGGAGCGAAAGGCTATTTACAATTTGTACAGAAACCAGACGGCAGTTATAAGAGTCGAGGGGCATGAAAGGGAAGCAGTGGTTGGGAAAGGAGTGAGACAGGGTTGTAGCCTCTCCCTGATGTTATTCAATCTGTATATTGAGCAAGCAGTAAAGGAAACAAAAGAAAAATTCGGTGTAGGTATTAAAATTCATGGAGAAGAAGTAAAAACTTTGAGGTTCGCCGATGGCATTGTAATTCTGTCAGAGACAGCAAAGGACTTGGAAGAGCAGTTGAACGGAATGGACAGTGTCTTGAAAGGAGGATATAAGATGAACATCAACAAAAACAAAACGAGGATAATGGAATGTAGTCAAATTAAATCGGGTGATGCTGAGGGGATTAGATTAGGAAATGAGACACTTAAAGTAGTAAAGGAGTTTTGCTATTTAGGGAGTAAAATAACTGATGATGGTCGAAGTAGAGAGGATATAAAATGTAGACTGGCAATGGCAAGGAAAGCGTTTCTGAGGAAGAGAAATTTGTTAGCATCGAGTATAGATTTAAGTGTCAGGAAGTCGTTTCTGAAAGTATTTGTATGGAGTGTAGCCATGTATGGAAGTGAAACATGGACGATAACCAGTTTGGACAAGAAGAGAATAGAAGCTTTCGAAATGTGGTGCTACAGAAGAATGCTGAAGATAAGGTGAGTAGATCACGTAACTAATGAGGAGGTATTGAATAGGATTGGGGAGAAGAGAAGTTTGTGGCACAACTTGACTAGAAGAAGGGATCGGTTGGTAGGACATGTTTTGAGGCATCAAGGGATCACAAATTTAGCATTGGAGGGCAGCGTGGAGGGTAAAAATCGTAGAGGGAGACCAAGAGATCAATACACTAAGCAGATTCAGAAGGATGTAGGTTGCAGTAGGTACTGGGAGATGAAGAAGCTTGCACAGGATAGAGTAGCATGGAGAGCTGCATCAAACCAGTCTCAGGACTGAAGACCACAACAACAACAACAACAACAGTAATAGGCATCCCTGGCTAGAGAAACAACTGAAAGAGTTGAAAGGAAGTAACTCTACTGGTCTGGATGGAATCCCAACTCGGGTTTACGGAGAGTATTCCACTGCATTGGACCGTTAATTAGCTTGCTTTTATCTCCAATGTGACACCCGTACACAAGAAGGGGAAAACAACGGACCCGTAAATTACAGACTCATATTCTCAACATCTGTTAGTTGCAGAATTCTTGAACATATTCTCAACTCCAATATAATAAATTTACTTGAGGAGGAAGAGTTTCTGTCCAAACATCAGCACGAACTTAGTAGAAAGCATTGGTCGTGCGAAACTCAGACATCCAGATCACGTTATTGCTTGGGTCTAGATTCTCCAGAGTAAATCGGCCGAAATCGTTCAGGTATTGGGATGGTAATGTCGTTACTTCCGAACTACAGTGGGTAGATATCTTAGTGTGGAGGATCCGAATCAGAGGCTCAGACTGTTTTGCGACAGTATAGGTTGTAGATATCTCGACTTGTGCCTTAGCGTGGTGGGGTTTCGGATTCGGCTTTTTAGGTCAAGTGTCCTCTATACGCAGGAGGCGGCTACACGGGTAGTGGGGGCTGTGTGGAACGGATTGGGTGGTTTTTTAGGTTAGAGGGTCACGATAAAGTGCAGAAAGTGAATAGGACAAACGCAGCACTGACATATCAACAATAACTACTGTAGCTGTAACCTGTCGCAGCTGAGATGGAAAGGAACCAGAGCTGCTAGCGCTAACAAAAGCACTGAAGTCCAGATCATTAAAGGTACTGAAAACTGGGAAATACAGTTGGTGGCAGTGTCTTTGTTCCTGTTAGAAGTAATTTATCTTGCAGCGAAATGGAAATAGAGAGTTTCTGTGAGTTAGTATGCATAGAGGTTATACTGGACAGCCGGAATAAATTAATAACTTGTTCCTTTTACGGAACCCTCGCCTCAAATGATACAGTTGCTAAACAGTTCAAAGCAAACTTGAGACTCATCACAAATAAGCACCCTACTCATACAATTATAGTTTTTGGTGTCTTTACTCTACCTTCGATTTGCTGGCGACAGTAAGTATTCAAAGACCGTGGTAGATATAAATCATCTCAGAGACTGTACTAAACACTTTCTCCGAAAATTATTATGAGCAATTACTTCAGGAGTCCTCTCGAAGTATAAATGGTTGCGGAAACATACTTAGCCTCTTACCAACAAATAATCCTGGGCGATCAGCGAGCGTCCCGGCGGATACTGGGACTAGTGACCATAAGATCGATGTAACAAGACTGACCATCACAAAATTTAAATCCACCAAAAGTAAATGCAAGATATATCTATTTTTAAAAAAAATCAGACAAAATCCGCTTGCTGTCTTCCAAGGGACAGTCTCCACTCCTTCCGAACTAACTACGTAACTGTAGACGAGATGTGGCATAAAATCAAAGAAGTAATATCTAAGGCAACTGAGAGATTTATACCAAATAAATTAGTGAAAAACGTAAACATCGTCTTTAGTAGACTGTAATGACATGTTTCTTTAATCACGTGATTAACTTATTTCGACTAATCGTCGTTGTCAAGCACTTTTATAACATCTGTATTTGATGTCATTTTCAAATTACTGTTAACTACAAGTAAAAAGTAGCCAACTAATTAAGAATTATTTGAAAACGACAACAAATACAGATGTTAGAAATGCGCTTGACAAGACGCGTAGTCGAACTTAGCTAATCGCAAGATTAAATAAACGTCGCATTACAGCTAACTATAGACCATGTTCACTTTTATTAAGCATCTAGAGGATGTGCATTCACACAAATACGAAATTTTAAAATAGTAAAAGATGGTGCTAATCCCCCACGGTACACAAAACAGGTGACAACAGAGCCGCGCTGCAGCTCGCGTTGGTGCTGTTTGTAGGTTTATGCCCTCTGTTCTAGGCCAGACGGTATCGTTTAGTTGGCGTGGTTGCGGTTGTTTCTCTTCTTCTCGTGTTGACTGGCGCCACTCAGCTTCGCAAGCGTTGTCTGTTAGCTAGTGGCAGCAGCGGCGGTTATAGATATGTAGTAACACTTGCCCTATCTTTCAGGCGACGTCATTGTTTTCCCGGGTCGTGTGTGTGGGCCAGTTCGGTTGGGGACTGAGAAGGAGCCAGGTCCGCGCAGTGCCAGAACACGCTGGGAACGTCGGCGGCACGCATGGACTGCCGCATGGAAGGGCTGTGGTCACGAGGGTGCACGACCTCGTCGCAAACCGGATCCAGCAGGCTTAAAGATGAGTGCATTTCGATCCAAGTAGAGAAACCTCCACCGTTGTGATACCTCGCGATACTCCAGTGACTTGGGTTCGTGTTGCTGCTCGTAGTGTCGCCGAGGCGAAGAGCAGCGAGTGGAGTGCTTTGTAAAGGCGGATCTGATTAGCTTTCCTCGACTTCTTATTACTATTTACTGCGTTCAACTTGTTACAATTTGTTAAGTTCAACCAGCGGTAATTTTTCTTGCCTGGTGTCCGCTAACGCCCCAGTCACCTGCCATGGGGGTTAGTGTATGTAACAGCGGTGCACGTTTCCTCGCCTTGCCGCTGCTGTCCGGTAAGGCTTGTAGTTTTGACAGATTTCTTGATTGTAGTCCGGTTAGTGATTCTACTACTCTGGTGGTTCGAATCCTGCCTCGGGCATGGATGTGTGTGATGTCCTTAGGTTAGTTAGGTTCAATTAGCTCTAAATTCTAGGCGACTGATGACCTCAGCAGTTATGTCGCATAGTGCTCAGAGCCATTTGAACCAAACAGAATTTCAGTCTCAAGTAAAGTGAACACCAATTTTCTTTATGAGAAGTGGTAGTACTTGGTACAATTTTGCCTAACTAGGTTGGCGACCGTTCCCTTTCACGTAATTGCAGTTTCCTTTATTACCGATTGAATTTTGGTTACAATGCCGTTTGTTTTGCATATTTGCTTCCTTTCAATAGTAATCAGTCTTTCGAGAAATGGAAACAAAAAATTTGGAAATTTGTGGTAAGGTCTTATGGGACCAAACTGCTGAGGTCATCAGTCCCTAAGCTTACATACTACTTAAACTAACTTAAAATAACTTACGCTAAGCACAACACACACACACACACCCGTGCTCGAGGAAGGACTCGAACCTCCGAGCCGCGCGAACCGTGACAAGACGCCCCAAGACCGCGCGGCTACCCCGCGTGGCGAAACTGAAACCTTTCCATTACGCGTGATCACAGTCAAACTAAAATCCCTTCTCAGGATTAACATTATTGGCTCTGAGCACTACGCGACTTAACTTCTGAGGTCATCAGTCGCCTAGAACTTAGAACTAATTAAACCTAACTAACCTAAGGACATCACACACATCCATGCCCGAGGCAGGATTTGAACCTGCGACCGGAGCGGTCACTCGGCTCCACACTGTAGCGCCTAGAACCGCACGGCCACTCCGGCCGGCGATTAACATTATTGCTCTAATGCTAGTTTAATAGTGTCCGGCCGTTTTATACTTGGCTTTCGTGTGACAGGACTATTAGCACTGTTATGGGAGAGCTATACGAACCATCGTTGAACGGAAACGGACCACCTGGTCGGATGAACGACATTTGTTGTTATATCACATCGATGATTCATGACCGGATACGCCGTTACCCACGCGAACGACTGCTCGAAACACGAATCAGGCTAAAGACGCGAGCCGATGGTATCATTATTCTACTATAGACGACATCAATCTCGTCTTCCACGGCGCTTGTGGTGGTAATCGAAGGCACCATCACGGATTTGGACCATGTGGTCATTTTTGCTAACCACCTGAATTCCTTCGTGTTTGATGTCTCTCGCGATAGCGATGGCACCTTCTAGCAAGATAACTACCCGTGTCACAAGGTCGGTTTCGCGGAGCGTGACAATGAAGTAATGTTGATGTCTTGGCCAACAAATTCGCCTTATATGAGCCCGACGGATCACATCTGGGATATTATTCGGCGCCAGCTTTACGCCCGTAAAGCAGTGGTTTAATTCTCTCGAACTGCATTATCTGTGTGTAGAAATCTGATGCCACATACGTCCGGAGACCAACCAAGAACTTTTTACAATCCATACCTCGCGAATTCGCTGCCGTGCTGCATTTCAAACATGGACCAACACACTATTAAGTAAGCTGTTCTTGCTTTTTGGCTCGTTAATGTATACCACCACGAACTACCACAGGTATGCTGAGATAAATTGTACTAAAATAATCCCTAAACGATGAGCTGTGTGATTCTAAGGTAGTTTTCGTCATTGCTTAGGAACGAAACGTAGAGAATCTTACGCAGGAGATGGTAGTGCTGAGCGCAACACTGATTCTATCGTGCGTTTGTACACTGCTGCTGCGTGCGCGCATTCTCGAAGCTTAACGTTCTGCGGCCGGCCGCGGTGGTCTCGCGGTTCTAGGCGCGCGGTCCGGAACCGTGCGACTGCTACGGTCGCAGGTTCGAATCCTGCCTCGGGCATGGATGTGTTTGATGTCCTTAGGTTTAAGTAGTTCTAAGTTCTAGGGGACTAATGACCACAGCAGTTGAGTCCCATAGTGCTCAGAGCCATTTGAACAATTTTAACGTTCTGCGTTCCAGCTATTTCAGAGTGTACCGTGTAGAACAAGGTTTCTGTTTGTCCCCGACGGCATTCCACTGGTGTCAGACTACTGTCTGCTGTTTGCCTCATCGCAGGTCATATGTACACAACAGGCACATCGCTCTGGGCATCAACAGGTGCTTGCAGTGTGTTTATCCTCATGTTACTCCTGACAAGGGAACCTCCCCATCGCACCCCCTTCAGATTTAATTATAAGTTGGCACAGTGGATAGGCCTTGAAAAACTGAACACATATCAATCGAGGAAACAGGAAGAAATTGTATGGAACTATGGAAAAAATTAATAAAATATACAAACTGAGTAGTCCATGCGCAACATAGGCAACATTCAGGAAAATGTGAGCTCAGCAGCGTCGTGGTCTCGTGGTTAGCGTGAGTAGCTGCGGAGCGAGAGGTCCTTGGTTCAAGTATTCCCCGACTGAATATTTTACTTTCTTTATTTTCGCAAAGTTATGATCTGTCCGTTCGTTCATTGACGTCTCTGTTCACTGTAATAAGTTTAGTGTCTTTGTTTTGCGACCGCATCGCAAAACCGTGCGATTAGTAGACGAAAGGACGTGCCTCTCCAATGGGAACCGAAAACATTTGATCGCAAGGTCATAGGTCAACCGATTCCTCCACAGGAAAACACGTCTGATATATTCTATACGACACTGGTGACGGCATGTGCGTCACATGACAGGAATATGTTGTCGACCCACCTAACTTGTACACTTGGCGAATAGGTAAAAAGATTCTCTACCTTGCCCGATTTAGGTTTTCTTGTGGATGTGATAATCACTCCCAAAAAGTGATGAAAACATATGTCACATAAACTGAAAATAAAAAATTAAACTTTTCACACGATGGAAGATTTGAACCAAGGACCTTTCGTTCCACAGCTGCTCACGTTACCACGAGACCACAGCGCTTCTGCGTTCCCAGTCTCCTTGATGTTGCATATCTTCCCATGAACTACTCAGTTTGTATATTTTGCTTATTTTTTCACAGTTCCACACAACTTCTTCCTGTTTTTTCAATTGATCTGTGTTCAGTTTTTCAAGGCCTATCCACTGTGCCAACTTATAACTAAATCCGAGGGGGGTGCGATGGGGAGGTTCCCTTGTGAGAACTATCTGAGTGTAGTCAACATGTCTTTAGGCAGACGACGGCGCGTGGCACAAAGCGCAAAAAGGAAATACAGATGATGCAGTATGGGACTGCTCCAAATTTTTGTGGACATGTGTGTCGAGTGAGCCAGGTAGCCGGTAGGTAAACGCATAGCTGTATCATTGTTACAGTATGACAGGTTACAATATTACGAACATTTGCTAGTGTTTCATTGCAAAAAGTAACGGAACAGCGTAGTACAGCTTGAGACGAAACTCGGTTCTGCATTATGAAATGATGAATTACTTTAAGAAAAATCTCAGAATTTTCTGAGATGATGCATTAATCTGTAATGAAGTGGTGTCTGAAAAAGGCAGCTCGAATATGCAATCAAACCTTGATAAGATTTCAAAGTGTTACTTGAAAAATTGAGGAAAGTGTAGTATGCAGTATTTTATGACTACACCACTAACGAGTCATAACTGCAATCAGGAAGCTCATAGAAATACCTGGATGTAAACAGTTTTGTAGAAATATGAAATGGAATGATCAGATAGGCTCAATCATTTTTTTAGAACACTAGCAAAATGCCATCGGTCTACGAAAGAGATAGGTTACAGAACTGTTGTACAACCAATGCCAGAGTATTTCTCTGGCGTGTGTCTGGCCCACACCGAGTAAGACTAGCAAGGAATATTGAAAGCTCATAGACAAAGAAGCACAGCGTGAGTGGTCAGAGGTATGTTTGACCCATGGGAGAGTGCCACGCAGATGCGGAAAGAACTCATGTGGCAAATGCTTGAAGGTAACTACTTAGTAACTTTAAAAAACCAATTTTGAATTATGAATCTACGAATATACTAGAACTTCATATGCATTACTCCACTAGCGACGAGAAGCTTTCACTAGTTCCAGCGAGCAGTAGTCTTTCTAGTGTTCCATACGTGAATGGAACGGGAGGAAGCCTGGATAACTGGTTCAGTGGGAACTACTCTCTGTCACGCACTTCAGCAATTTTTAGAGTGTGGATATAAGTGTGGATGTAGATTAGAGGCTGTGGGATATAAACCATAAACATTTTGAGGTTGTCTGCTTAAACAAATTAGTTTACTGCTGCTGTCTTGGCTATTCTATCTTATAAAAGTCTCTCTCTCTCTGCACATCTTAGTAAACGCATGTAGGAAATTTCAGATTTCTCCCACACTCAACACCAGATTTGCGCTAGAAACCCACAAGGAAAGAAGCAAACTATGGCACGTTGTTAGAATGTGAGCGACTCAAGGCCACATGCAGTTTGCAAATTGTAACGAAAGGAAAAGCAGTGCAATACCGTGACGTTTCTAACGTTGGTGGAGCACTTGCTGGAGCTATATTAAAGGCTTTTCATGTAAGAGTTTGAGTCCCACAGGAATTAGATTTCGTGGTTTTATCTTAGGATTCAGTGTAACATTTAACGAGATAATCGGCGAGAGGCTGCTTTGAGAGGCTATAACCCATCTCACACGGAACAATATAACAGTAAGTTTACTTGCTGACCTGAGCGATGGCTCCGAAGCGAGCTCCGTCGACGCTGTGATGCTTCGCTGTATGGAACTTCCCACATTTTGGCGTTGATAGCTTCGGATTATTTCCCTTGTAGAGGTCTCTGAGCGCTACATTATGCTGGCCAATTAGCAGTCCTGTCGGCGTCTTGGAAGACAAGATCTAATCTCAAGCATGGCCACGCTAGGTAGGCGTTCAGCTGGAACATAAACTCAAAGCACCCTCTGTCACCTCCACAATGCGACAGTGAGAGAATTGAAACTTCCTGGCAGATTAAAACTGTGTGTCGGACCGAGACTCGAACTCAGGACCCCCGCCTTTCGCGGGGCGTGAGTCATGCTTGGGTAGCTCAGACGGTAGAGCACTTGCCCGCGAAAAGCAAAGGTCTCGAGTTCGAGTCTCGGTCCGGCATACAATTTTAATCTGCCAGGAAGTTTCATATCAGTGCACACTCCACCGCAGAGTGAAAATCTCATTCTGGAATGAGAGAATTATTGCTTTAATTGATGCACATAGGGGGCACTCGTCTATGTATGTTCAGAGAACTCCCAGTTACTCTCACTTGTACTTAGATATTTTCCCACGATACCATTGCAGCTGACCTTATACCGTGTGACTGTCATGCGAACTAGCCAAACGACAAGCGCAGAACCTAGCAAACTTACGGTGAATCTTACAGTGCGAGATGGCCTTAACCGCTTCTGTGGGCAGTGATGTGAGGCCAACAGGCTGGTTCCAGGAAGATTTGTGGAGCCGAGTGAGCTCGTGTGGCGTGCGGAGGGCCTTTTTGAAGGCGTTTGTCCCCCTGGGGCGTCGGCTGCAGGCGACAGCTGCAGATGGGACCGCGGCCCGTGTCGGCGGCCGTGATAAACGGCGCCGCACTCTTCTGCTCCTGAAGATGAATAGCGCGCCGCCAGCCGCAACCACTCGCTCCCCACAGTATTCACGGATTGCGCACATGTAGGTCCCACAAGAAGTGGATGTGTCACAGCCCAGGGACCAGTCACTTAAGCATTTTACGTCACACATTTCGACAGCACAATTTGAAAGCTGTCGGCTTGTAGACTGGCAAATATAGGTGACAATGTAGATCTTCTTTGTGCATCTAAATTAAAACCCAATTATTTTTAGAAATACGTTCAATTGCCATAAGCATATCATCATCACTGCGGGTGAGGTCTGTACCAAGTAGAATTGAAACAAAAAATGTGACTAGATTATCACTGAAACTTTGCACAACGCTTTCGACAGTGTCTTAGCTCCCCAATGACTGCCTGCCTTTTACAGAGGTGCGAATACTTAAATTGTCATATCATCGATTGTGCACGTGTAGGAACCACAAGAAGTGACCGGTCACACCCGAGGGGCCAGTCACTTAAACGCATTATATCAAACGTTTCGACAGCTCAGTTTAAAAGCTATCTGCTTCTAGACTTTTGAATGTTAAGTGATCATGTAGATCTTCAGTCTGCAACTAAACCAAACTAAGTTATTTTATAGAAAAGCTATCTATTACCGTAAGTATGTCACCATCATTGCGAGCGAGATTTATCCTAACTTGAATTGAAACAAAAAATGTAACTCGATTATTAGTTTCAAACCTAAAATGTAAACTGAAATAAAACTAATATATGAAGTGGTTATTATAACTGAACTGACACAAAATCCTCACATTTAAGTAGTAATCAGTTATTGCTGTTTATAAATGATGACCATCCTCTGGCAATGCATAATAACAAACTTACCGCTGGGATGAGAAAAGACAAAACACAAAAGAAAAATATGACAACATGGTTCAAAAATGGTTCAAATGGCTCTGAGCACTATGGGACTCAACATCTGAGGTCATCAGTCCCCTAGAACTTAGAACTACTTAAACCTAACTAACCTAAGAACATCACACCCATCCATAATATGACAACATGAAGCAAGATTAATTCTATTAACACTCTTAAAAACATCAAACAAAATTAATTCTATTGATGCCCTTAAAAGGAGTGAAGTTAATCATTAAAAGTAAATGAGCCTGTGTTCATACTGTTATTCATGTAAAACTTAATTAATATTTGCAAGAGATAAATTAATACACATAGAAATAAGAATATTGAAAATAGTATGAGTTCATCAGTGGTTAATATTGCCATTATTTATCCCGAAAACCTGGAAAAAGATTAATTACACAAATTAAAAGTTTGGTTAAGTCTGAAAGATGGCTGATCGGGCAGAATATTAAATATCTTGACTAGTGAGATGAATAAACTAAATACAATTAAAAATGACTGAAAAGCTGTTCACAAAAACTTTAGAGGCTTTCCGAGATTTCACTTTATTTTACTCAATTTGTTACGAAGAACTTGTTTTCACAGAACCCTCATAACGTAGCACTACAGACTTTGATTATGGGAAAAACCTGTAACTGCGAGGGTTACATGTATTTACTCTATGTACTGTGACAAGCACGCAGGGGTTTATCTGATAGAGTTGGCGTTTGTCATGACACTGGAGGACACAGTATATGGGCAATGTACTTGTGTAAATTGTGAACACCGTTGGTTGACCATGTCACAGCTACGGTGACACGCCACAAATTACGTATGTATTGAGCAGTGGATGGACCCAGGGAATCTAGATACTATTGTGCTGTACTTTGGCAATGCATGCAGCTTACACCTCACCCAGGCTGGTAAGTGTTCTAGTAATTGTGGTAGGTAAATGCCATTCTGCTTAGCAACGTTTCGAGACCATTTGGTGTCCCACTAATGTTTTTGGACTACAAAAGGCATTCGCTATGCCTTCTGAAACTTTCCGTTAGCATCAGCATCTTCGTCTCACGTGAGGTACTCAAATTACAAAAGAATAGTTAAATCTAGGTGTAGTGTAACATATCTCCATACCAACAACTGGCATCAAATAATCCTGGATCTGTAATTATTTCCTTCACGTGCTAGGAGACGCTTTATCATCTTAATTACCTACTAGATGACTTGACAACATAATCATTAGGACTAAAATAATATGCATGAGAAATAACCATGACTATAATGTAAGATTTCACAAATGTCAAATAGTATGTTAATCAAGCCATGAACAGGAAGCAGCCGATTCTGTTTGTACACCATGTGGAAGTATTCCATGGCACATAAGTGTTAAAGGATATCATTCAAACATGGGGGTCCTGTGAGGAGTCCACTCCTCGAAAACGTAATGACAGTGGACACTGGGCAAGCTGTAGGCACAAGAAACGTAAAACTTCCCATGTATTTAGATGATATGGTAATATTCTCCAGGAGCAAGGAAGACCTACCAAGGCGACCATTAGAAAATTTGCAATAGAAAACTGCATGAAAACAGTTACGTAATTTAGAAGAGGAGAAAGACTATTAAAGCAGGACCATCTCACATATTGTGGCTGAACAGCTTTTAGTATCTAGGAGTAGCACTACAAACAAGTGGAACACCTTTTTTTCCTTTTACGTGTACAAGAGCGAGTGAGAGTCGAAGCGAAAGCCATTTACGAAATCCTCAAGCTACAGAATTTATCTCTGCCAACTGTGATAATGCTCTTCAAGCTCAAAGTAATTCCAACTGCTACATATGGAGTTCAACTTATATACGTAGACCTATCTGTCAGTGAAATGACCTCTGTCAGTCTCAAAATTCACAAAAAATAGTAAGCATACGTAGTAGTGCAGGTTGTTTCAATCTTCTAGAAATGCAAGCATACAAATACAAATCGTTAGCGAGGACAAACAGAACAAAGCCATGGGGATGGGGAGGGGGCGGGGATTATGTACCAAACGATCGAAACAGAAGCGATGTGTTCAGATAACAGGAGAGCACCAAACTCCCAGCTCCGTCACCCGTGATTTTGCCGCCCATGATTTCCACGGGAAGATAATATCACGACCCTATGGAGAACTGCATCTGTAAAGTGTGCAATAAGCCATATCCCAAACACTATTTAGCGATGTGTGTCAGTAGCCTAAATGTAATACATGAACATTTGCTTCAATAAAGTTGTTTATACGAATATTTTGCAACTGAATTATAGAAATTTTGTTTTTGACTGGGGTATTATGTGGATCTGCACTGATAATTAACCCACTTATTCGTAATTCATGCAGTCCCAGCTTATCCATACAAATTCTGAGAAAACATGTCCTTTTCGACCTCAAATGACCCTTCTGCAGTATAAAATTTACCCAATTCTGCCTCTCAACAATACTCCATTAGTCCTAAGTTGCAAAACTACGAGCCACCGGCGTTATTTCCGGTGGGTAACCTTTGTACCGATTATCATTTCTCCTATAAGTAAGGTTTAAGCATGGCCCAACAGTACATCAGCAAAATGAGATACATACATATAGATATTTAATCCACAACAACAAGCTTTATCCTTGTGTAGCTTTTCCTGCAAGTGACAGGAAATTGGTTAGTACACAACACCATGTCGTAACAACTGCCATACAATTCACATTTCCTTAGTACGTGAAAGACAACAAATTTTTATGTTAAATATAACCTGCTGCTTCACTACTCAAATTTGTGGGCCACAAGGCTAATTTTATGAACAAAACGTACTTCAAGTAACATGGAGTACAGTACTACGGAACATAATACATCAGCAAGTGCCCATGATGGCACCTCCTGACCACTCCAGTTTAAGCGTAGCCCATAGATAAATACATACGAACTAAAAAAATGGTTCAAATGGCTCGAAGCACTATGGGACTTAGCATCTGAGTCCCCTAGACGTAAACCTAACTAACCTAAGGACATCACACACATCCATGCCCGAGGCAGGATTCGAACCTGCGACCGTAGCAGCCTCGTCGTTCCGCACTGAAGCGTCTAGAGCCGCTCGGTCACAGCGGCCGGCCATACGAACTCAAAATGATCATTGGTGCAGTACCGGTAGAAGAGTGGAAGTGCGTTTCATGACCTAAACAGTACAAGAAAAAGGTTTTCTGGACACAGATAAAAGAAAGCAAATTACAGACTAGAGTCCATAGCCATGAAAAGTGTGAAGTGACTGAAAATACGATAGTCATCACTGGAGCTACGGTAAAAAGGAACAGAAACAATAAGTCAAAAATATGTACCATAAGCTACCGAGTCGGCTCAGACAGAAGGAAAGAAATCTTGCACACACACACACACACACACACACACACACACACACACACACACACACACACATACACACAATCTGACATGCTAGCCTACTTTATTATCCAACACTCTATGACCGTGGGTAAACAGTAATCAAACCGTAATACTAAATGTCATCCATAGTTTCTGTTATCAAATACAAGAACGCATAACCCATTAAAATACTGGGAATACAGCTACGATCACTCAAAGTATGTCATCACAAAGTTTTTACGTCGCTATTCACTAATTTAGCCTTCAGAAGTCATAAGTTTGGTAAGATACCAAAAACTTTCAGCAGGAGGAAGTATAACTGTATACTCATATCCCAGTACCTTCAGTTCACTGACGCCGAAATAATCAGCATACCAAGCTGGTGATGGTAAACTTCAGATATAGCTTTCAACCTTTCATAAAAGTGCCAAAATATGGCTTCAGTCTTAAAATCAGTCTCCTTCTTTTACATATGTGCAAAAACTAAAATCTCATCAACGTTTTCATGACACATCTACAGACCTCGCGAAGATGTTGAAACGTCCCCTTAGAAAAATTGTACATGACTATGCTTAAACTGACACACAATATTTTTAGCGCAACGGAATCAGACTTTCATTAATCCCTACAAAAGAATGGCCCTGACTAACATTAACCTGTACCTTTCGTTACTCAACCTACTGCAATACAGTGAGCGCCACTACTGCCAGCTAAATAAAATATTCAAACTACTGAAGGCACTAACTACTGATAGGCATAGTTAGCAAATGAAAGATTTTAATAGAGAACAAACAATGTATTTACCTTAATAGTGTTCAAAAGTAATGATATATATAGCTTCGTCTGCTCTCAAAATTCCGCCATCTCTCTCCCCACATCACCACTGCTGGCGGCTCACCTCCAACTGCGCAACGCTACGCGCTGTTAACAGATAACTGCCCACTACAATAGCGACTATTTCAACAATGCAAACCAGCCACAGACTGCACACACCACAGCCAGTGATTTTCATACAGAGCGCTACGTGGTGGTGGCGTTACCAATATAAGAACCTAAACAGCCTACTTACAGTGTGATGTTTTCCATACTACGTGTATGAATGCAAGTACACTTCCGCAATTGGTAGCAAAATTAGCAGACTAAATTAAATGAAAATCTACTATTAATTGTGGAATAGGAGTAAATTTTGAGTGATTTAATAGTATGAGTTTGCATATGAACAATCTCACCAAGGACTACAAGAACGCGGGAAAAGCATTTAGCACCAGCCACCTGTCTTCACGAAGCCCCCCCCCCCCCGAACCGTGCATTTTAAAATAATTTGACAGCATCTTTCCAAATCACCTAAGCGCTGATTGGCCAGTTCCCTGGAAACGTATGCACAAAGCTCCCCAACGTCAGAGAGATAGAGAGAGAGAAACAGAGAGAGAGAGACCTCAAATATAGCGACTGACTGTGGTCGATGCTGCTTGCAGAAATATCTTTGCAAAGTATGTGGAGAGAGTACTCTGCGATAAAAGAAAAGAATGTGATTAAAAAGGTGGACTGACCGCAGAACAGTAAAATTTTCGAGTTTTTTGCAGCGCTGGTTTGGTAATAACAATATTAACATTGTTGATAAAAGCTTGTGAGTCGTTAGGTCACATCACATTCATCTTCAAACTTCTTCATTGCTTGACGTTTCTGTCTCTATGGTGGGATCTTCGTCAGGATTCCACCGGTCTCCCTTGATAATAGTACACTGTCGAAAGGCAGGCTTGCGTTCACGTATAACGGACAATTTTCCGTCTCTCTTCCAGAACTGTAGATCGTAACATTCTTCAGGCAGATGTTGGTAGCCATGCAGCCTCTATAGACGTCCATAACTTTGAAAGTGCTGCCGGTGCAGGATGTGTGCATGTCGGGCGTTCTGGATCGCCAAATCATTCGCCCGAAACGTCCAGAATCAATCGCGAACAATTGTGGCCCAGTGAAATGACATCGTTGTTTGGGAATATGAAGTCCATGAATGACTTACAAGTAGCCAAACATCCAGAGGATTCTGTCCATTCCATGTAAACACAGCCCAAACCTCATCACCAGCGTGTACAGTGCCTTGTTGACAACTTGGGTCCATGGCTTCAATTTGTCTGCGCCACTGTCGAATCAACTCCTACCAATTGAAATCTGGGATCACCTGAGTCAGGCTACTGTTTTTCAGTCGTCTAGGGCCCAACAGATATGGTCAAGAGCCCAGGAGAGGCGCTGCAGGCGATTTCGTGCTGCCAACAAAGGCACTCGCGTCGTTCGCCTGCTGCCATAGCCTATTAACGCCAAATTTTGCCGTGTTAGCCTAGTGAGTACGTTCGCCGTACGTCCCACTGTTCAAGCAGTGTTGCTTGTCTGTTAGCACTGACAACTCTATGCTGCCTCTGCTCTCTCTCGTTAAGTGAAAGCAGGAGGCCACTGCGTTGTCCGTGTAGGGAAGCAGCCTACTCACGCCGTAGTAAATTCACATCAGTCTTTCCATTGTGTGCCAGCCAGTCCGCTGTAACTAGCTCTGACGTCATAAATGTTGCGCAATACTTTAAAAATCAAGTTAATAACCTGAAACGGTTCTAGCATGTCAGGATTAATACTAAATTAACATGTGTTGAATGTCAGTTCGATAACTTTAACCATTTTCGAAATTTGGACGTTTTTCTGTAAAAATCATTGGCGCAACAGAAAAGAGCTAGAGACTTAAAAATTTATATTTAGATTCCTTTTTCGTAATTATTTAATAGGAACAGTCTTCTGGATCTCACAAATTAAGATTTTAGTTGAAATTCATGATTTTCTGGTTTTTGTCTAAAAAATTAAGGAAGCAAGATAGATTAAGTAGGCTAATAAATAAGGCTAGGATGTTTATATTTTAGTAGAATGGAGATCCGCTATAACCATAAAGATGTGATAAGTTTCATTTGAATAACTATAAAACTATAGTGACAGCGTATCTCCAAAGGGCAAGTTCAGAGCTCGTCTACTGCGTGCAGTGTAATTAAAATAATTCTCTCGCCAAAAAGATTTAACTTAGCCACGTCAAACTTTTATTATGATTACTTACCTGTGTGTTGAATGCACATTTAAATTAAGAGCTTCATCGGCCATCAGCAAAAGAAGTTATGATTTATTCAATAATTTAATGTGGTGCATTACTAGCCCAGCGGCTAGTCGGGAGAGCCGATTTGATTAGGCGTTCCCTTAGTCGTCCGCACCGCGGCGTTATATGTAAGAACGCTGCGTGAGAGATATAGGCCCCAGTTCTCTCCAGACGCTGATTAGCGCACCACCTGCGCCGGGAGTCGCGTCGCGTCGGCATCATTGCTATAAACAGCCTTGGATGCCGTATTAAGTTACTCGGGATACGCGTAACCATGAAATCATTTTCGAGTGAAGTGTTAATTCTGGGATGACTTTAATAATCTATCTTCAGTTTGCGTATGTCGTATTTTCACGTGCCGCCGCGGGACAGACATTCTACCATTATTTAGCGTGGCGTTTGATGAACCTAATCATCAAATTATGGCGAGCATTCATTTAAATATTTAATTTGGACAGTTATAGTGGCATCAGCGCATTAGACTCTGAACTGCTCTGTTAGTTAGATTGTGTGGATTCTTTTTTTTTCTCGTCTGTGACTTTCAGAATATAGAGAAAGTTTTTTTTTCCACGATCGTTTTTGATTATAAATCCCAGATAATCTCCTAATTCCTCAGAGCTATAAGCTGTAGCTATAAGTGTATTTCTCAGATGAAGTGGGCACTAGGAATTCTAATTACAGGCTTCACAGTTTGCTAATCACTTTCTGGTTGCCAAAATTGTAGTTAGAGAGCCAGTGTTGAGAACGGCAAAACAACAGCATAAATAACAGGAACATTTTATACAACAGTAAATTTTCTAACCGCCGCCCCACATATGGTTAAACGGCCGGGAAGTGTTTCAACATTCAAACATTTATATAACAAAAAAAATTCCACTCGCCGCCCCACATCCGTGTTGAGAGATAATGCTCGGAACACGCTTAACACCGTAGATCTCGGAATAGTGAGTTCTCTAACGACGTCCCAAATGGAATGCCCCATGCGTCTAGCTCCAACTACGAGTACCACTCCGTGTTCAAAGTCTTTTAATTCCCACCGTGCGGTCATAAACACGTCGGAAACCTTTTCACGTGTAGAACCTCCGACAATCAAAACAATTCCGTGAATGCTCTGCTCTCTTGTACCCTGTATACGCGATGTTACTGCCATTATTCTTGGTAACCCGCTGCCACTGACTTTACATTTCGTCTGAAACATAATTTGGGTTTTTGTTCTTTAACATGTTCTTTTATCGTTCTTCCATTTTCACCGGTACATAAAGTGCAACAACAGCAAGTCACTGCATACGGTCTTTTAGCACGGATGCGGTCAACCACGTCCGTTATACGTTGGACGAAAGTCTTCTACCTTGTCACGTTACCTTCCATTCGGAAAGTGGGTGCAGTCAGCGACTGTTACGTGGCTTATAACTTACAGAGTGCAGCAATTAGTCGTCCTTGTTTACATTTTATTACGCAAATCCAGATTCCGGCTAGTGGCTAGCCATTCTGTTTGCACTATTTTCTATTCTCGATGCATTCTCAGTATTCAAAGAAATGTGATTGACGCCCGAACAACAGGAACTTACATGCGTCGAGAATAGAAAATAGTGTATTGAGAATGGTTAGCCACTAGCCGAAATCTGGATATGCGTATTAAAATCTAAAAAAGGACGACTGATTGCTGCACTCTTATAAACCGTCTACCTTGTGTTGGACGACAACTGTAGTCCTTATACAATTCTTCCGAAGGATTGTCCATTTGCAGTCGGCTACTCTACTCAGAAACAGTAACCTTGTAGAATACGCAGGTAGTCCCCCGCTCTTCTTATTTTCTTTATTATTATTATTACCACTTTGTTTGAAGGTCCTCTGTATGGAAAAGTCATCACGGCAGTTGGACATCAATCTTTCCCTAAAGAAATCTACCTGTGAATGCATGCTCATACCGTGACCAATGCGGAATGCACTCGATGCGGCTTGTAGATACTTGCTGGTAGTTTTCCTATAAACGCTGCGGATTAGAGTATTATCAGGTCTTCTGTAGATCGACGTACAAAAACTGGCAGGCCAACCTCATCCTTCATTTCCACCGTGAAGTTGATTTTCGGATCATTTTTCAGAAACATTCTCCTCATTTCTTTCATCGTTTTTTTCTCATCATTTATATTCTCTGGATAATTATAAGTTTCTTTTAAGGAAACCACTGAGGTCAACTAGCAATGGAGCAAAGCTGTTCCCCAAGATATACACTGAAGAGCCAAAACCTGCTTCATAAGGTGTTGGTCTACCTCCGGGGGTATGTGATATTACGTGTCTACACAAAGGTCTCGGAAATCCTGAAAATTACAGGCCAATGGTTTGTGGCCACGGAGCTGGCTTTCGATAGCAACCCTCATGTGTCGCAGCAGGTGCAGATCAAGGGACTTTGGTGGACAAGACATCAACGTAAGTTCACTGTTACGTTCTTCAAATCACTGCACTATTATTCCCGCCTTGTTACGTCACCGATCGAGGTGAAGCACTGGTTAGCACACTGAGGACGATGCCTCAAACCCGCGTCCGGCTACCCTGATTTACGTTTTCCATGATTTTCCTAAATCGATTCAGGCAAATATCAGGATGGTTCCTTCGAAAGGGCATGGCTGATTCCCTTCCCCACACTTCCTTAATCCGATGTGACCGATGACCTCGCTGCTTGGTCCCCTCCCCCAAATCAACCAACCAACCTATTGTAATTCCTAGGTATTTAGCAGTAGGTTAGAAAATTTAAAAAAGGAAACGGGTAGGTTAAAGTTAGATATAGTGGGAATTAGTGTAGTTCGGTGGCAGGAGGAACAAGACTTTTGGTCAGGTGAATACAGGGTTATAAATACAAAATCAAATAGGGCTAATGCAGGAGTAGGTTTAATAATGAATAAAAAAAATAGGAGTGCGGGTTAGCTACTACAAACAGCATAGTGAACGCATTATTGTGGCCAAGATAGACACAAAGCCCATGCCTACTACAGTAGTACAAGTTTATATGCCAACTAGCTCTGCAGATGATGAAGAAATTGATGAAATGTATGACGAGATAAAAGAAATTATTCAGGTAGTGAAGGGAGACGAAAATTTAATAGTCATGGGTGACTGGGATTCGATAGTAGGAGAAGGAAGAGAAGGAAACACAGTAGGTGAATATGGAATGGGGCTAAGGAATGAAAGAGGAAGCCGCCTGGTAGAATTTTGCACAGAGCATAACTTAATCATAGCTAACACTTGGTTCAAGATTCATGAAAGAAGGTTGTATACATGGAAGAAGCCTGGAGATACTAGAAGGTATCAGATAGATTAAACAATGGTAAGACAGAGATTTAGGAACCAGGTTTTAAATTGTAAGACATTTCCAGGGGCAGATGGCGACTCTGACCACAATCTATTGGTTATGAACTGTAGATTAAAACTGAAGAAACTGCAAAAAGGTGGGAATTTAAGAAGGTGTATCCTGGATAAACTGACTACGCCAGAGGTTCTACAGATTTTCAGGGAGAGCATAAGGGAACAAATGGCAGGAATGGGGGAAAGAAATACAGTAGAAGAAGAATGGATAGCTCTGAGGAATGAAGTAGTGAAGGCAGCAGAGGATAAAGTAGCTGAAAACACGAGGGCTAGAAGAAATCCTTGGGTAATAGAAGTAATATTGAATTTAATTGATGAAAGGGGAAAATATAAAAATGCAGTAAATGAAGCAGGCAAAAAGGAATACAAACGTTTCAAAAATGAGATCGACAGGATGTGCAAAATGGCTAAGAAGGGATGGCTAAAGGAGAAATGTAAGGTTGTAGAGGCTTATCTCACTAGGAGGAAGATAGATATTGCCTATAGGCAAATTAAAGAGACCTTCGGAGAAAAGAGAACCACTTGTATGAATACCATGAGCTCAGATGGAAACCAAGTTCTAACCATAGAAGGGAAAGCAGAAAGGTGGAAGGAGTATATAGAGGGTCTATACAAGGAAGATGTACTTGAGGATATTATTATGGAAATGAAAGAAGATGTAGATGAAGATGAAATGGGAGATATGATACTGCGCGAAGAGTTTGATAGAGCACTGAAAGAACTGAGTCAAAACAAGACCCCGGAGTAGACAACATTCCATTAGAACAACTGATAGCATTGGGCAGAGCCAGTCCTAAAAAACTCCACCATGTGGTGAGGAAGATGTATGAGACAGGCGAAATACCCTCAGACTTCAAGAAGAATATAATAATTGCAATCCGAAAGAAAGCAGGTGTGACAGATGTGAAAATTAACGAACTCTCAGTTTAATAAGTCACAGCTGCAAAATACTAACGCGAATTCTTTACAGCCGAATGGAAAAACTGGTAGAAGCCGACCTCAGCGAAGATCAGTTTGGATTCCGCAGAAATGTTGGAACACGTGAGGCAATACTGACCCTACGACTTATCTTAGAAAATAGATTAAGGAAAGGCAAACCTACGTTTCTAGCGTTTGTAGACTTAGAGAAAGCTTTTGACAATGATGATTGAAATACTCTCTTTCAAATTCTGATGGTGGCACGGGTAAAATACAGGGAGCGAAAGGCTTTTTACAATTTGTACAGAAACCAGATGGCAGTTATAATAGTCGAGGGGCATGATAGGGAAGCAGTGGTTGGGAAGGGAGTGAGACAGGGTTGTAGCCTCTCCCCGGTGTTATTCAATCTGTATATTGAGCAAGCAGTAAAGGAAACAAAAGAAAAATTCGGAGTAGGTATTAAAATCCAGGGAGAAGAAATAAAAACTTTGAGGTTCGCCGATGGCATTGTAATTCTGTCAGAGACAGCAAAGACTTCTGAAGAGCAGTTGAACGGAATGGACCGTGTCTTGAAAGGAGGATGTAAGATGACCATGAAGAAGAGCAAAACGAGGATAATGGAATGTAATAGAATTACGTCGGGTGATGCTGAGGGAATTAGAATAGGACATGAGACACTTAAAGTAGTAAAGGAGTTCTGCTATTTGGGGAGCAAAATAACTGATGATGGTCGAAGGATAGAGAATATAAAATGTAGACTGGCAATGGCAAGGAAAGCGTTTCTGAAGAAGAGAAATTTGTTAACATCGAGTATAAATTTAAGTGTCAGGAAGTCGTTTCTGGAAGTATTTGTATGGAGTGTAGCCATGTATGGAAGTGAAACATGGACGATAAATAGTTTGGACAAGAAGAGAATAGAAGCTTTCGAAATGTGGTGCTACATAAGAGTGCTGAAGATTAGATGGGTAGATCACATAACTAATGAGGAAGTATTGAACAGAATAGGGGAGAAGAGTAGTTTGTGGCACAACTTGACTAGAAGAAGGGATCAATTGGTAGGACATGTTCTGAGGCATCAAGGGATCTCCAATTTAGTATTGGAGGGCAGCGTGGAGGGTAAAAATCGTAGAGGGATACCAAGAGATGAATACACTTGCAGATTCAGAAGGATGTAGGCTGCAGTAGGTACTGGGAGATGAAGAAGCTTGCACAGGATAGAGTAGCATGGAGAGCTGCATCAAACCAGTCTCAGGACTGAAGACCACAACAACAACAACAGGTATTTAGTTGAATTTACGGTTTTGGATTTGATTTATTTATCGTGTAAACGAAGTTTAACGGATTTCTTTTAGTACTCATATGGATAACCTGACACGTTTCATTACTTAGGGTCAATTGCCGTCCACCCTGCTAACCGTGCGGTCTAACTCGCTGCTTACCGGGCGGGTAGGAGCGCGTGGTCCCCGGCACGAATCTGCCAGGCGTATTAGTGTCGAGGTCCGGTGAGTCGGCCATCCTGTGGATGGTTTTTAAGGCGGTTTTCCATCTACCTCGGCGAATGCGGGTGATTCCCCTCAGTTACACTGTGTCGGCGATTGCTGCCCAAACACAGTTTCCACGTACCAGTACACAATAATTGTTCTACCACGTTAACATTAGGGGTTACACTCAATGATACGGGGGTGCGGGCTCCAGTGGGGGCCGAACCGCACAATAACCCTGGGTTCGGTGTGGGTCGGCGGTGGGGTGGGTGGATGCTGTGGCCTGTTGTGGGGGTGTGAACCACTGAGGGCTACGGCGGGATGAACCCCTCCCTCGTTTCTACGTCCCCGGCTTAATACATACATAGATACATATATACTACATAGGGTCAATTGCTAATTTCCCCACCATAGAGATATCTTTTCTAAATCGATTTGCAGTTTACTTTGATTTTCTATGATTTTACTAGATGATGAACGACAGTATCATCTGGAAACAACCTAAGATGGCTGCTCAGATCTTCTCCAAAACCGTTTATATAAATAAGGAACAGAACGGGCCTGGTAATCTTCGGATTGACGATTCACATCTATGGTTTCAACAAAATGTTTCACATACTTGAATGAGGTCACTGCATGCTTTTGGCTTAATCAGTCTTCTTGCAGTCTCGTTACCTTTGAATCTTGTTGATACAAAAAAAGAAGTTCACGTTGTAAAAAAAAACACATCTCCTCTGTGGAACGGTAGGTGGCGATACCCATTTGGGACTGCCACATCCATGAACACCGGTGCCAATTACATTCTCTATCTCTCTCAAGTGGAGGCAGAGAGAATAATTTTATTTTGTTTTACTTCCTGTTCATGTTATATACAGACATTACTGATGGTCTCCATCTGAAACCAACTGTAATCACTCACATCTACATGTACATCTACGTGATTACTCTGCTATTCACAATTAAGTACCCGGCAGAGGGTTCAATAAATCACCTCCAAGCTGTCTCTCTACCGTTGCTCTCTCGAACGACGTGAGGGAAAAACGAGCACTTAAATTTTTCTGTGCGAGCCCTGACTTCTCTTAGTTTATCGTGATGTCTATTTCTCCCTATGTAAATGGATGCGAACAGTATGTTTTCGCATATCGGGGTAGAAAGCTGAATTGAAATTTCATGAGAGGATCCCGTCGCAACGGAGGAGGAGGAGGAGAAGGAGGAGATTAGTGTTTAACGTCCCGTCGACGTCGAGGTCATTAGAGACGGAGCACAAGTTCGCATTAGGGAAGGATGCCGAAGGAAATCGGCCGTGCCCTTTCGAAGGAACCATCCGGCATTTGCCTGAAGTGGTCTAGGGAAATCACGGAAAACCTAAATCAGGATGGCCGGACGCGGCATTGAACTGTCGTCCTCCCGAATGCGAGTGTAGTGTGCTAGCCACTGCGCCGTCACAACGAAAAACGCCTTTATTTTAATGACTGCCACTCCAATTCACGTATTACGTCTATGACACTATCTCCCCTACTTCGCGGTAATACAAAACGAGCTGCCCTTATTTGAACTTTTTCGATCCACCTCATCCGGATCCCACACTCCACACCAATGCTCCAGCTCCAGAGTAGGGCGGACAAGCGTGGTGTAAGCAGTCTCTTTAGTAGACCTGTTGCACCTTCTAAGTGTTCTGCCAATGAATTGTAGTCTTTGGTTTGCTCTACCCACAACATTATCTATGTGATCCTTCCAATTTAGGTTATTTGTAATTGTAATCTTTAAGCATTTAATTGAAATTACAGCCTTAAGATCTGTGTGACTTATCACCTAATCGAAATTTTTCGGATTTGTTTTAGTACTCTTGTGAATAACTTCACACTTTTCTTTATTCACGGTCAATTGCCACTTTTCACACCATACACATAGCAGATATCTTATCTAAATCATTTTGCGATTCGTTTTGGTCATCTGATGACTTTACAAGACGGTAAATGATAGCATCATTTGCAAACAATGTAACAGGGCTCCTCAGATTGTCTCCTACGTCGTTTATACAGATCAGGAACAACAGAGGGCCTATAACACTTCCTTGGGGAACGCCGAATAATACTTCTGTCATATGGTGTTATTTGGCGTGAAAGACATTTTGTTTTGCATTATAACATCTTTGCAGCACAATTTGCGTTTGTCTTTTCATTGCATGAAAAGTTTTTTTTTATTTTTTTACGCACTTCCAATTACGCGGGTTTCAACGCTTGCACTACTGGTTAGTTTCCATACCGTGCATAGTCCCCTTTTTACTGTTTCGCTACACTTCACGTTTGATGTTGTCTTTCTTCCTGTTACCTTTCGTGACAATTACAGCAATCAGGTAAGTCGCTGAGTCTGAGTTTGCTGACGTAAGCAATATGGAGAAACAAGATCCTCAAATCAGCCTCTTGGAAATAAATTTTTGCATTAATTCTTAGAGGAAAGTTGTTATTAGTTTAAACTCGTAGTGTATGGATTACAAACACACTATTATATGAGTCTTGTCTGTAAGATGAAAATCGGTACATAGTCAAGTACAGAGGGTGGAGCCGGCCGCTGTGGCCGTGCGGTCTTAGGCGCTTCAGTCCGGAATCGAGCGACTGCTACGGTCGCAGGTTCGAATCTTGCCACGGGCAAGGATTTGTGTGATGTCCTTAGGTTAGTTAGGTTTAAGTAGTTCTAAGTTCTAAGGAACTGATGACCTCATATGTTAAGTCCCATAGTGCTCAGAGCCATTTGAACCATTTGAACAGAGGGTGGACAAAAATATGGATACCCCATAGACACAGCACATTTCTATGGCCAATAAAGTGTAAGAAAACCTTTGACACTCGGAACATCTTCCAGTCGTCTCGGAATGGATAAATGCGGTCCTGTAAGGTTTTCAAAGGAATGTAACGCCATTCCATTATTCCAGCAAAATAATGGCACCTTGGGATCACAATGATGGAGGTAAATAAAGATCACGCACCTTTATCTCCAAAGCAAACCATAAAGACTTATTAATATTGAGACCTGATGGTTGTGGTGGTCAGGGGAGATGCTGCAATTCATCCTCGTGGCCTGAAAACCAGTCTTGCATGATAAGATCTGTGTGAACAGGTGACTTTGAAAGGAACACTGTTGGGACTATACAAAAATGATTGAGAATGCATGGAAAATTTAGTTTACTAACAACATTTATTTTCCCAAAACAAGGACAGACATAAATTATGCTAAACAAGCCTTTATTATATGCTGTAAACAACTATTAGTTGGTTTAAAGCCGCAGTGGACAAAGATCCTGGGTGGCAGAAGTAAGTCAAGTACTCTGGACCTAAAAATGTGGATAACGCAATCTGAATTGATCTGACGCTGAGCACACTTTGATTGAAAATCTACAGAAGTTTCTCAATATAGGTGCAGCTGAGAGCAAGTGGCCATTGAGATCTGTTTGCTCTGACAAAGCCGGAGTGGCAGTACGTTACCCTGTTTGCTTCGTGCGGCGATGTAACTTGCAGCAGGCGAGATGTGTGCGGCGGAGGCGAGATGTGAGGTGGCATCTGTGAATCGATTGCTTCCACGAAAGAAATGCAAAAATCTCACAGTCTAGCGATTATTTAAATCGCCTATGCCTTTGAGCTTGTTGGCCCTAGCTATGAGGTGTAATAAAGATTCTATCTCTAAACATTCTCAGACGCTTGGAGTTTCTTATACAACCAAGGCGGCCGATGGAAGTGGGTCACAGGTTTATTTTCAGTATCGGTAAACACGAAAATTTGTTAATTTTTATTACACGTGGCTTTGCACAAAATGTCCAGCTTACGACTCCACTGTATATATGCATCCCTGTATATATGCGTCCCTTCAGTCCGTCGCTCTCAGTCCAGCCTTCGGCCAATGCATGTATGGCGGCATTGTTCTGCTGGAGACCTGTCACGACAAGGGGCTGCTCTCTCTGCTCTCTCTGCCCTGAACGGCTGTGAGCCTGTCCGGCAAGATTTACTGAGGGATGGGTCCGCCGCCAATTGCTTCCAACTCCCAGCATGCCATTTCTACGAGCTGAGAACCACAAAAATAACTCATGCTTTTAGCGCCCTACCAGGCTCCATGAACGTCTGCTCAGGCTATTAACTTCCTAGAGTCTCGCTCAAGGTGCGTCAGCTTGTAACAAAATCTTTAATAATTTTATGTATGTAAGAGGTGTATATTTCTATTGTCTATTGTCAAAGCACAATTTATGAAAGATGTTTATATTTTATTAATAGGTTTAAGTAGGAATAATTCATATTTGTCATGTTGGAAATAATTGTGGTAGCAGGGAATGTTTGCACCAAAGTATTGTTGGCAAGAGAGACCGCACATTGATATAATTTTAAAAAGGGCGGGAGAGAAAGCGTATGGATTCATTTTAAGAAGAGAGCGGGAAAGACCACGCATTGATACATTTTGTAATGGTAGCAGGGATTGTCTGCACCAGAAAGCATTGTTGGCAGGAGAGACAGCACTTTAGCGTTCGTAGGAAGTCAGTAGTAAGCGAGATGTGAAGCGAGTTGGTAGCAGGTCTGAAGCGAGAGGTTGAGAGTAGTAGTGTGCCTGCCAGCCACCAGCTATGATTTACAAGAGATTATAAACGAATGTACAGAGACATCAGCTAACTATTGTCATAAGAGGATCTAATACATTGAATTATCTTCTTCGCGAAACTCAAGACTACTGAAGGTATGTTTGCGCAATGCTAGTTGTAAGATTATTGTAAAATGTAAGTCCCATTTGAACGTTTGTAAAATCATTTGATTACCAGCAGTAAATATTTGATGAAACGTTTTCAGAATATAATTAATTTTTGCCAGCAGTGTTGCATTACTGATTATAATCCATCCCAAAAACTATCAACGTAAAACTTTGCAAAAATTTTATTGTTGTCAAGAAAAAGTGTAACTATGAATTACGTAACTTCAGTAAAATTAATTAAAGAATAACGTCAGCTTTGCTATTAAAGAATAACGTCAGCTTTGGTAATAAATACAGCCACTTATCATGACAGCCCACCAGCAATTAATAGAGTATAGTAAACCAGAGTAAGTATATTCATGTCGCAGTTCGATGTAGCAGTCAGATGGCGATCCAGTAACAGTAAAAAAGGTAAGGAATAGTTTGGGGTTATTGCAGATAACGACTGAGGGCAACGACGACGACACATTCTATGTATAGTCGAAATAATCAGAAAATCACTTTTAATAAGCAGGAATTAAATTTGTATGCGAAGATTGAGAAAGAGAATAAATTTCAAAGGGAAGATTTCAGTTGTTATTATTAAGCAAGAGATAGATATCCTAAGGAAAGGTTTCATAGGTTATTGTAGAAGGGAAGGTTGCGTAGCAAAAGAGATACAGAGGAGACGGGAAGGTTTCATGTAAACGAAAATTATGTGAGAGAGTAACTTGTCCTCTCTCAACCTGTCTTCTAAGTACACATTCCCACCACTGGGGTATAACCATTGTACCCTGGGATGGACCGATCAGCCAAAAGAGACACTCAATGCTTGGCAATAACCCGACTTTGGAGAGTAACCGTGTGCCTCATTGGATACCCTAATATGGCTTCCCAAATCATCACTGAACCCCCTCCATGTTTAATGCTTGGGACGTCAACTCGGCCAGAGGTTGGAAACATTGTGAAACAAGAGTCATCCGACCAAACGACTTCCTTTCATTGATCCATAGGCTTGGTTTCATCGCTTCAGAAACACGTTCTTCTGTTACGGACATTTACATCACTGATGTGGGGTGTTGGAATTGCTCCTCGTCCTGCAGATCCCTGCTTATGGATCTCTATCTTGTTTTGGTGCTGGCGGAGTTCGCGATTGTGACAATAAGTTCTGCAGTGACTTTCGAAGCCGTCGTCTCTTACTTTCCGTCACAGTCCTATTAAATAACCGTCTGTCATTGTCACTCAACCTGGACTTTCGCGCTCGTTGTGACTTAGCGGATGCTGTTTCTCCGCTTTCCCTGTATAAATCTTCGAAGTGGTACCTCTTGAAAGACCAAGCGCTTCAGCCCCCTTGCCCACCATATGAGCACCAACAATTTTCCGAGGTCCGAATTCATTTGGTTCCCACATAATGCACCCACAACTCCCCAGAACACTGCTCTGACGAGGACTGAAAACTGCAACGTACTCAGGACATGGCACAGATGGCGTTCGTGGTCAAACAAAACAGTGTGATCTGTAGGCTTGCCTACCATCTGGATTTATATTCAACCGGGCATTTATTGCGGGGTTTTCATATTTACGCCCAATCTCTGTATTAACGCTACGGCTTTCCTGGTCGAAGGCGGTTAATACGTTTACTTGAGGTGTTTTTAAATGAAACCCGTCATTGCGCTTGCGAAAGCGCTACCGTTGTCTTTAGAAATTACGAGTTTGATGGCGTTATCATTGAGACATGCATGATCTTGTATTGTTAGAATAGCATTTACAAATTTGTAAACAAATATAATCGTTACTGCTGGTTTCGGCGAAAAAAAGCCATTTTCAGATCTAAACCAAAGGTGGATCCTTTCTACTACTACCGTTAGCCACTGCGCGTCGCTTTTGCTATTCTATTTTTAAAATAATAGCACAAGATCACATTTATCTCCTGCGTCAGAATGTCACCCTTCTGTAATTATAGTTACACAGATAGTTACCGTATAACGTGGCAGACCACTACCTTCTCTGCAGACAGAGTCTGTGCCCCGTGTGTCAGCCCGGCCGACCTTCAGCGGTTGCTCTCCACACGGTGGTACTAACGACGCCCTTCGTTAACCGCGGGCCCTTAGCCCTGCAGTGTCCGCCGGAACTTAATTGATTTGGGTTGCATGAGAGGTCGTTACCAAACCCCTGGTCCAACTTCCTTGTTACCGCGAAAGCAGTCGCTGTAACGTCGGTGCGCGTTCTCAGTTGTCCTCGCTAATGCGAGATCCAGCACTGTCGAAGATAACGAGCAATACTTTCGTAGATTGCTATACTGTATCGCCGGTGAGATCATATAACTTGAAAATCTTCAATCGTTTCGGTGTAACCTGTCGAGACAGTTTATAAAGTAGTGAAATGCTTTGCATTGTTTTTGGCACACCCTGTCTTAACAATGATCTTCTCCATATCCTGCTTGCGAAAGTGGAGCAGAGAAGAGAAGCATAATCAATTGTTTGCTAGATTCAATGAAGACAATAGTTAGCTTTCAGCTTGCTCATCCTGTCAGGATTGGATTTCAAATGGCTTACATCGTCTGGATTGTTGTTGTTGTCTTCAGTCCAGAGGCTTGTTTGATGCAGCTCTCGATGCTACTCTATCCTGTTCAAGCTTCTTCATCTCCCAGTACCTACTGCAACCTATATCCTTCTGAATCTGTTTAGTGTACTCATCCCTTTGTCGCCCTCTACGATTTTTACCCTCTACGCTGCCCTCCAATACTAAATTGGTGATCCCTTGATGCCTCAGAATATGTCCTACCAACCGGTCCCTTCTTCTTGTCAAGCTGTGCGACAAACTCCATTTCTCCCCAGTTCTATTCAATACCTCCTCATTAGTTATGTGATCTACCCATCTAATCTTCAGCATTCTTCTGTAGCACCACATTTCGAAAGCTTCTATTCTCTTCTTGTCTAAACTATTTATCGTCCACGTTTCGCTTCCATACATGGCTACACTCCATACAAATACTTTCAGAAACGACTTCCTCACATTTAAATCTAAACTCGATGTTAACAAATTTCTCTTCTTCAGAAACCCTTTCCTTGCCATTGCCAGACCACATTTTATATCCTCTCTACTTCGACCATCATCAGTTATTTTGCTCCCAAAATAGCAAAACTCCTTTACTACGTTAAGTGTCTCTTTTCCTAATCTAATTCCGGCAGCATTAGTGAATTAGCATCTTGCCGCATTTATTAGCCTTAAAATAGCTTACCCTGCAGGATTAGCGTCACTGGACTTTTCCGATTTTTAATATGCATATTATCCAGCTGCATATGCTTTCATTGATGATCTATGAACACACAATTTTATTCCGGTAACTACGTAGAGGGTGATCTGAAAGTGGACTGGACTGTGTGACAATTTTTCTGTGCGAACTAAACTGTACAGCTGAAATCTGAAGTCATCGGTCCCCTAGAGCTACTTAAACCTAACAAACCTAAGGACATCACACACATCTACGCCCGAGGCAGGATTCGAACCTGCGACCGTAGCAGCAGCGCGGTTCCGGACTGAAGCGCCTAGAAAATTGAAATTAGATCCGTTTTTTGTTGTTACTTATTCATCGCATCGTGAAAAATTTCATGTGGCTAAGCAATGTCAAGTGAGTAATTCTCTTTTATGTCTTGTGATAATGCAAACCGCTATTGAAAATTTATACATTCTTTGATCTTTTAGTGTAAGTTAAGATCCTTGTGTTTTGTGTTGGAGCAGTTCTGATTGAAATTGTTCGTTTTGACATATTCACAATACGCTACACTGTCTTATCCAAAGAGGCACGCACACGTATATGTATGGATCGATGCTGCAGTGTCTTGCGTAGGTCTCTGCTCCCGCAGAGAACCGGGCATATGAGATGCTAGAATGTTGCTGTTATGTACAGTACGTTGTAAGAGGTCCGAGCAGACGTAATTTCGATGTATTGCTCATGCGCTGCCTGCGATATGCAAGGTATAAGAGAATCGCTGACCAGAGAGCAGTGTTGACTCAGCAGGAACTGTGTAGCTGTAGCAGTAAGTTGTTGCTAGTCTGCGCTTGTGTGGAGTCTGCTCTGGTCTGGTATAGTGTATCATGTTGGCTGGGCCGGTCGCGGTGCAGCGATGCCGGAGCCTGAGTATTATTGTATAAGGTAAAAAGCAGCCTCGCACATATCTAGTAATGTTATGTGAACTCCGACGTAAATGTTTTAAAAACGTCCTAATAATAATCTTTGTGATAAAAAGTAATTTTTTTTACAAGCATTCATTTCAATTTAAAGAATTTACTAATTTCTCCAATCCATGATCATTCCAATTGTTGCAAAAGAAAAATCAGTTGCTTCCTTTCATAAATGGCAAATCTATCGGCCAGCATTGCACAGAGCTGTGCCGGAAAAAGGTTATTGTAAGAGCAGATTGTTGGCGACTTTACTGAGGTAAGAATTTTTGCTTTTTTATTCAGAATTATCTTACAGGACCATGACGCAGCACTGCTGTCGTCCAAAATTTACCAGCTTACTGAATTTATTTTTTATTACGAGGTTTAGGAATTTTTCTGTTTCGAGCTTACATTAAATGGGAAACAAATTTTGTGTTGAGGTCAAATGTGAATGAATTTCTGTAGGGAGGTTATAAATGGGAACCAATTTTGTTCTGAGGTTACAAAAAAATAGAATCACATTATTATTATTATTATTAACATTTATTAAATTTTGTGGGGAGGTTACACTAAAATTAGAATCATAATCATATTATTATATATACAAATTTTGTGGGGAGGTTACAACATGTTACACATATGTTTGGCATTCTGATTGAAATGGAACTTAATGAATTATGGGTGGTTTTGTATCGTGTGTGCCTGTGGACGAGGCTATCCATAAAGAGACTAGTGCCTGTGTATTTATGTGATGTTCCAGAGTTGTTATAAATTATACAACGCGATGAAACATGTGCATCGCGCGGTCGATTTTCCTTAAGGATACACGCACTGCACTAAACGCTCCTAATTTGTGCCCTCCTTAAAATATGGCTCTAAGCACTATAGGACTTAACATCTGAGGTCATCAGTCCCCTAGACTTAGAACTACTTAAACCTAACTAACCTAAGGACATCACACACATCCATGCCGAAGGCAGGATTCGAACCTGCGACCGTAGCAGCAGCGCGGTTCCGGACTAAAGCACTTAGAACCGCTCGGCCACGGAGGTCGGCTGTCCCTTCTTTAGTTCACTTACTTTTTTTGTAGATCTAATTGACTGATATCAAGGTTAATATTTTCTTATGATCGCAAGCGTCTGTTTCCCGTTGGCCCTTCGAAGGTTAACAGTTGTCGTGACGTAAATAATGGTCAGATTCGTACCTATATTAGCTTTCCGAAAAAAAACGCGTGTAAGCAATTTGTAAAAGTAAAATTCTCTCAGACTTGCAGCCGCGTCAAGTTGTTTAAAATCTACTAGCTTTCGAGCGAGCTCTTTTCGCTCATTGTCAAGTGTTCATCAATTGACGCAACAGGAAGCTTACACGTACTTCATATTCTTTATACACCAATAAAGACACGTAACACTTAATCATGCTATCTGTCACGGTACTTCATACAGAAAGTCAACACCTAAACTCACAGTTACTACACTTTGCGAGGCAATACAAGCATTCAGTGTCCCCGCTTCATGAGCACTTTCTAGATCACAGTCGCTCTTCAGCTACCCTCCTATGGGAATAACATTCGTCTGAAAAACTTAACAAAACCTACTCCATTACCCTATATCTTCGCAAGTAATGTCAGAGCCATAGAGATATCTTTGGCTGATTCCCTGATAGCATGTGCACTGTGTCCAGGAAGACCTGGACTGATTTAACTAACGTCGTCAGTGCCAATAAACCAGTCTCGCATCCGTGTGGTGCCTCAGTATATTGCTGCTTCCGGTCAATGTCGCATATTGTAAAACTGGAAATCCGAGCCATCCGGTTCTGTTGCGTCTCTTAGACATGCCCTGCTTGGTCGGTGCTAAACTACCACTGGTTACATCTATCCGTATCACTAAACGCGCTAAGTCAAATTATTTACATATCCCGCGTAATACAGGGTGATTCAAAAAGAATACCACAACTTTAGGAATTTAAAACTCTGCAACGACAAAAGGCAGAGCTAAGCACTATCTGTCGGCGAATTAAGGGAGCTATAAAGTTTCATTTAGTTGTACATTTGTTCACTTGAGGCGCTGTTGACTAGGCGTCAGCGTCAGTTGATGCTAAGATGGCGACCGCTCAACAGAAAGCTTTTTGTGTTATTGAGTACGGCAGGAGTCAATCGACGACAGTTGTTCAGCGTGCATTTCGAACGAAGTATGGTGTTAAACCTCCTGATAGGTGGTGTATTAAACGTTGGTATAAACAGTTTACAGAAAATGGGTGTTTGTGCAAAGGGAAAAGTTGTGGACGGCCGAGAACGAGTGATGAAAATGTAGCACGCATCCAGCAAGCATTTGTTCGCAGCCCAGGAAAATTGGCTCGAACAAGAAGCACAACAATTCATATTTCAGCAGGATGGAGCGCCACCACATTGGCACTTATCTGTCCGTAACTACCTGAACGTCAACTACCCGAGGCGATGGATCGGCCGCCAGGCAGCCCGTGACAGAGCACTTCATCACTGGCCTCCAAGAAGCCCTGATCTTACCCCCTGCGATTTTTTCTTATGGGAGAATGTTAAGGATATGTTTCGGCCACCTCTCCCAGCCACCATTGATGATTTGAAACGAGAGATAACAGCAGCTATCCAAACTGTTACGCCTGATATGCTACAGAGAGTGTGGAACGAGTTGGAGTATCGGGGTGATATTGCTCGAGTGTCTGGAGGGGGCCATATTGAACATCTCTGAACTTGTTTTTGAGTGAAAAAAAAACCTTTTTAAATACTCTTTGTAATGATGTATAACAGAAGGTTATGTTTCTTTCATTAAATACACATTTTTAAAGTTGTGGTATTCTTTTTGAATCACCCTGTATATCTAACGACTCCTCTAACTGGTTGCTATTCATCATATTCACGTTAGAAAATTCCTGTTTTCAAGAAAAACGTACACTATTTTGTCCGTCCCTAACTAAGTCCTCTTCGGAGCCACGGTTCCCCAAGTCTAACAAGGAGACGCACGGCAATCGGATTGTTGTAATCCGTACATATTATACAAACTGATGTGTGCGTGTGTGTGTGTGTGTGTGTGTGTGTGTGTGTGTGTATGTGTGTGTGTGTGTGTGTGTGTGGGTGTGCCGGCCGTTGTGGCCGTGCTGTTCTAGGCGCTTCAGTCTGGAACCGCGTGACCACTACGGTGGCAGGTTCGAATGCTGCCTCGGGCATGGATGTGTGTGATGTTCTTAGGTTAGTTAGGTTTAATTAGTTCTAAGTTCTAGGCGACTGATGACCTCAGCAGTTAAGTCGCATAGTGTTCAGAGCCATTTGAACTATTTTGTGTGTGTGTGTGTGTGTGTGTGTGTGTGTATGTGAATGCTCCACACGTCCCCCTAAACCAATGGAGCGTTTTCAACCGTGTGGTTTTCAACTGTGTGGGTAATAAACACGTACCTACCACAATTCAGGAAATATGACGTCTCAAACAATGAGATGCGTGTAAAACTACCGCCTCATACTTGACATGTACATGTGTTACTTCTGTGCTGCTAACTGCATCGCCATAAATTACGCAAGCAGTATCCACATATACCGCTAAATGCGCCACACTTACTAAAGCGGATATGACGTTATAAACACTGAGATGCGCGAAAATCTGCAGCATTGTACGAGGGCTGTTCAATAAGTAATGCAACACATTTTTTTTCTGAAGCAGGGGTTGTTTTATTCAGCATTGAAATACACCAGGTTATTCCCCAATCTTTTAGCTACACAACACTATTTTTCAACGTAATCTCCATTCAATGCTACGGCCTTACGCCACCTTGAAATGAGGGCCTGTATGCCTGCACGGTACCATTCCACTGGTCGATGTCGGAGCCAACGTCGTACTGCATCAATAACTTCTTCATCATCCGCGTAGTGCCTCCCACGGATTGCGTCCTTCATTGGGCCAAACATATGGAAATCCGACGGTGCGAGATCGGGGCTGTAGGGTGCATGAGGAAGAACAGTCCACTGAAGTTTTGTGAGCTCCTCTCGGGTGCGAAGACTTGTGTGAGGTCTTGCGTTGTCATGAAGAAGGAGAAGTTCGTTCAGATTTTTGTGCCTACGAGCACGCTGAAGTCGTTTCTTCAATTTCTGAAGAGTAGCACAATACACTTCAGAGTTGATCGTTTGACCATGGGGAAGGACATCGAACAGAATAACCCCTTCAGCGTCCCAGAAGACTGTAACCATGACTTTACCGGCTGAGGGTATGGCTTTAAACTTTTTCTTGGTAGGGGAGTGGGTGTGGCGCCACTCCATTGATTGCCGTTTTGTTTCAGGTTCGAAGTGATGAACCCATGTTTCATCGCCTGTAACAATCTTTGACAAGAAATTGTCAGCCTCAGCCACATGACGAGCAAGCAATTCCGCACAGATGGTTCTCCTTTGCTCTTTATGGTGTTCGGTTAGACAACGAGGGACCCAGTGGGGAACAAACCGTTGAATATCCCAACTGGTGAACAATTGTGACAGCACTACCAACAGAGATGTCAAGTTGAGCACTGAGTTGTTTGATGGTGATCCGTCGATCATCTCGAACGAGTGTGTTCGCACGCTCCGCCATTGCAGGAGTCACAGCTGTGCACGGCCGGCCCGCACGCGGGAGATCAGACAGTCTTGCTTGACCTTGCGGCGATGATGACACACGCTTTGCCCAACGACTCACCGTGCTTTTGTCCACTGCCAGATCACCGTAGACATTCTGCAAGCGCCCATGAAAATCTGAGATGCCCTGGTTTTCCGCCAAAAGAAACTCGATCATTGCCCGTTGTTTGCAACGCACATCCATTACAGACGCCATTTTAACAGCTCCGTACAGCGCTGCCACCTGTCGGAAGTCAATGAAATTATACGAGACGAAGCGGGAATGTTTGAAAATATTCCACAAGAAATTTCCGGTTTTTTCAACCAAAATTGGCCGAGAAAAAAAATGTGTTGCATTACTTATTGAACTGCCCTCGTATGTGCGTGACGCTTAAAGTTCTTACTTCTTTTCTACCAACTCTGTTTGTAACACAATTTACAGGCAGTATCTACATACATTGCTGAATGTACCTACGAAATTATATCACTGTTTGACTCATAGATCAGGACAAATGACGTCATGAAGAATGAAATGCGTGAAAAATTTATTACGTCTTTGCAACTAACCCTGTTCGTAACATATTTCGCTTACATCCATGTATCGCGTTGAGTGCGCCTACACAGATATGTCATTGTATGACATACGTCTCAAGAGATATGAAGTCATAAACTCTCACGTACGTGGAAAAAATCCTGCATCATGCGTGAAGTTTTAATACATTTACTTTTTTATACTAAGAAACTCCTACACAGTGAATTTAGGGAAATCCCTAACATCTGGCAGCGCTTTTGACAGTTTTCAGGTGCGAAGTACAAATGACTGTAGGCGAAAACGAAAATCGTTTACAGAGCTATGAATAGGCGTCGTCATAGAGACGTTTACAAAACTGCGTTGTAGACACGCAATGAAGCTACTTCCGGCATACAGAAACTGTCCGGGATCATGTTTCTTATTCTGGATACTGTACCTACATTTTTGAACAGTAAGCATATTTCTTTGTACGACTATTTCGTCGTTTCAAAGGTGTTTTCACGAATACACGGAAACAAAACTTTTTCGTTACTTCACTACACTCGCAGTTCCTTTTTTGTTTTCGTGGTAACAAAGATTTGGTAAGACAAATATCACGTCAATGCCGGGCTGTCTATATTTCAGAACTCGAAAAATCAAACGGAAGCAGGAGATTCGACTTCGAAATTTTCTGGGCGTGTTTAAATCACTGAAGTTATCATGATTTTTCGACGGAAGATAGGCGCATGTTCTACGAGCATTTCACTGTTATGTAAAGTGCGTAGAGATGGATAAAAATCGGTAGTTCTCGAGACTGGTAATCCCTGGATTGCTGGTTCGAGTCCCGTTTCGGTCATAAGTTTTTTCTCTCTTTTTCCCGTTCAGTTCGAATATCTACGTCAATCGAAGAAAATATTCACGAATTTTTTTCTAATTAATATACATACAATTGTATTTTGTACGAAAAATGCACTTACTATTTTTCTAATTACATATTGCACACAAATTTCCAGTTTACACTACAAATATAAATCCCTCATTACCGATCTTTCGCAATAAATTTTTAATGATAGCTGTTTAATTTAGTAAAATATTGTAAATTAATATATTTCATCTTTATGTACTTCACACTTTCCGGAAATGTTCGTAGAACATGCACGTTTGTTTAAAAATTTACAATGGCCAGGAATCGGAAACTGGGCCTTTCAAGTGGCGCTCAAGTGTTCTACGAAACAACCATAAGACCCATCAAAGTATTGTCCTGGCTTTAGCTAACGAAAGTAATTTGGATTATTTAAAAGTCTATTTTTAATAGAATTTTTGAGAGTTGCGTTCGGCAGCTCGGCAGCTGTGGCTGACTGATGTTTGAGTTCTGAACTTTTCACACCGTAAGCGTAAAAATAATAACAAAAATCCGAATGGTTTGTGGTTTCCCTGTGAAATGCACTCCCACCACTGGTTTGCGTATACCCTGTTATCGGCACACCCAGGAAATCACACTGTGCGACAGGTGCACAGGCTGCGTGACCTGGTAAATTACATTGCGTGCATGTTACTGGAGTAACTATGTAGGCAAACGTCTAGATTGAGCACTGAGACACGAGCCGACACCACTGTGCACCCTGTACCAATGTTAAGCTGTACGAAATGCTCCGTAAAGTAATACGTTTAACTACTTCCGAAGCATGACTTTCCCTCCTTGAGAAGAACATCACGTAATTCGTTAGTAGCTTTCCAGACAATCACAAATCTAGTCTGATATTCTGTATACTATTCATATGACAACAGTGCACAACTTTACCGAACACAGTATCAACTTAGACACATGTATCTAACAATATCCAAGTTCTTGAACGAACAAAGTGCGTTTCCCCTCTCCATTGTTAAGAGCCACATACTACTCGATATGAACTTCAGCCATAAATCTCTCTTGATATTATGTATTTAAGAAACGTACAGCTGTGACGGGTAGACAAACGAATTAGATCTGACATAAGAACTTTTGAAGATAGGAGCGATCACGACTTGCACGGAGGCACACAACCATGGCTAAAGTATCGTTACATGATGGTTTGATATATTTTTACACATACTGTAATGACACAATGATGATAGACACCGACTGTACTACGAAGAGGCATGAGACATAGGACCATCGGCCAGTGTGATGTAGCGTATAGCAGGACAGCAATGTTTATTTGTCGAATCGAACAAGGCGTGTTATTTCCGCGCAATTGGTGTCCGCATTCACCGACCACAACGGCGTTTCCCTCTTACTAACAAGGGAACCTCCCCATCGCACCCCGCTCAGATTTAGTTATAAGTTGGCACAGAGGATAGGCCTTGAAAAACAGAACACAGATCAATCGAGCAAACAGGAAGAAGTCGTGTGGGACTATGTAAAAAGGAAGGAAAATATACAAACTGAGTAGTCCATGCGCAAGGTAGGCAACATCAAGGATAATATGAGCTCAGGGGCGCCGTGGTCCCGTGGTTAGCGTGAGCAGCTGCGCAACGAGAAATCCTTGGTTCAAGTCTTCCCTCAAGTGAAAAGTTTAATTTTTTGTTTTCAGACGATTATCTGTCCGTCCGTCCGTCCGTCCGATGCGAGGTAACTTCGTGAAAATATTCTATGATTTTGCGCAGCTGCACAGGTACACAGAGCAGTATTGTTTACGTGCTCTTGTTTCAATTACCAAAGTTCAGCCATTCACACATAATCAACTTCGCTCTCCAAAATTCCAGGACATGTTCAGATTTACTTGGACATATGCAGGATTTGACGGTCTACACACAGAAAAATTTGAAAACGTTAAAAACATGTTTCACAGAGCACAGGGAAAACTGTGCGACTATGAAACTGTTGCATTCATTTGTTGCAGTTTATGTGACAAACTCTTACGTTTTCGTCACGTTTTTGGGAGTGATTATCATATCCACAAGAAAATCTAAATCGGGCAAGGTAGAAGAATCTTTTTACCCAATCTCCAAGTGTACAAGTTAGGTGGGTCGACAACATATTCCTGTTATGTGACGCACATGCCGTCACCAGCGTCGTATAGAATATATCAGACGTGTTTTCCTGTGGAGGAATCGGTTGACCTATGACCTTGCGATCAAATGTTTTCGGTTCCCATTGGAGAGACACGTCCTTTCGTCTACTAATCGCACGGTTTTGCGGTGAGGTCTCAAAACACAGACACTAAACTCATTACAGTGAACAGAGACGTCAATGAACGAACGGACAGATCATAACTTTGCGAAAATAAAGAAAGTAAACTTTTCACTCAAGGGAAGATTTGAACCAAGGATCTCTGGTTCGCAGCTGCTCACGCTAACCACGGGACCAAGGCGCTCCTGAACTCACACTATCCTTGATGTTGCCTATCTTGCACATGGACTACTCAGTTCGTATATTTTGCGTATTTTTTTCATAGTGCCACACAACTTCTTCCTGTTTTCTCGATTTATCTGTGTTCAGTTTTTCAAGGCCTATCCACTGTGCCAACTTATAACTAAATCTGAGAGGGGTGCGATGGAGAGGTTCCCTTGTAAGCCAAGATTAAATTAATACTTCCTTTGGACCATGAACGACCAAAACCGCAGGAAGTAGAACGGCTTATACGGGGCGAAATGCGTCTCCCGACACAAGGTGTTCTCGGAATTCATTTTCCGATCCTCAGTGCTACTGTGTGCATGAAGCTCGCTAATGACGAGCTGTGCGCCGACATTGCGCTGCGCCACCGCTAACTCTCTTAAGTTCGAATACTCTGACGGACATATAGGGCCTGTCGTGGTTGATCACGCCGGTTTTGGTCTCCGAACATGGCGGGTTTCCGAACTTTCGTTTGAAGTACCATCGGACGTACGGGCGGCCGCCTTCAAACCTTACGGCAACGTCGTCAGCAACTTGACTGAAACGTGGAAGACGTTAGAAACATACCTCAATGATGTCCGTCACATAAAAATTTAACTACGGAAACTCGTGCCTTCCTACTTGGTTATTGCCGGCTGCGGGGCTGTCGTCTTGTACGGGGCCCAGCCAGGCACTTGTTCTGGTTGTGACCAGAAAGGTCATCTCCGTTGTGAACGTCTCCAATGTAGACTGATTCAGACGCCGATTGGAGACGTCACTCTCCCTGTGGCACCCACTGTGTCACTCCTATCTTACACGTCTGAATTAGTTGGCGCTTGCGCTGGCGTCCACTCCTCTCGACGACGCGATGGACTTTTTGCGTGTCACTTCAACACGGCCCCCGGAGGCGGTAAGAACAGACGATGATGGCTCGTCAGCGGACGCAAGCAGTCTGTCACGACCGCTTGATTGTTGATCATTTCTGCCGTCTGGTCAATGGTGCACAGAGCAACAGACTTGAAGCCATCAGACACAGAGCAACACGTTATAAAGCAACGGTCGCCGAGAAACCGGAAGAGATGACACTTTACCACTTCTGATGACTCCCTGCGTCACATGTGTGACCAGGATACGACCCTCCTGCTGTTGATGTGTTCTCTTCCGACGGTCCTGGCGCTGGGCGACGCGACGGCTCTCCCCACCCCTGTCTCCTTTCAGCATACACCCACGAACACAACCGACATTCCTCCATCTACATCTGATGTGGTTGCCTTCCTTTCTGCGTCTCCCACAGTGAGACATCCGTCCCACAGCCGGACAACGTCGAAAGTCGACGATCTGGAGGTGTACAGGACGAGGGAAACCCCTTACTGGGCACGGCACCTTCCTTGTCACATTGACGTGCCTATCCACTGCGGGTGGGGGGGGGGGAGGGGGGGCTGACGAGGCCCCCCCCCCCTCGCTTCCCTCGTGTTAGCATCACCTACCCTCCTGACCGGAGGTTTTTCAAACTTAACGCCTAGCCATGGTCAACATTTGCGCGCTCCATAAACTGGCATAATTTCATGACATGCTGTTTGCTATGGACATGGACATTGCTCTCCTTTAGGGAATGCATATTGCATCCTTTTATGGTCCCTATAGCTTTATGGCACATGTCTGCTATGCTTCCCTCCAGTAGCATAGTGGTGAACCTCTCACATGATAGCCGGCTTGAGTGGCCGAGCGGTTCTTGGCGCTACAGTCTGGAACCGCGCGACCGTTACGGTCGCAGGTTCGAATCCTGCCTCGGGCATGGATGTGTGTGATGTCCTTAGGTTACTTAGGTTCAAGTAGTTCCAAGTTCTAGGGGACTGATATCCTCAGATGTTAAGTCCCATCGTGCTCAGAGCCATTTGAACCTCTCACATGATAATATCCTCACTGATGAGTTGCCTATTCCCTGATGCTAGAGGTATCGCTGTTACATTTGGTGGCATCAGGATCATCAACGTCTATGTGCCACCTGGTATGACCTACCGCCACAAATGTTCCACTTCCTTCTCCGACGTTGTCACGCCTGTCCTCCTGGGTCGGCAGGATACCTTGATCATGGGAAGTAACTTCAGCTCCACCCAGGCGCCCAAAGACCAACAGCTGAATCACTCTCCAAGCGTGGCTCTTACGGCAATTGTCCAGGAACTCAACCTTGCCGACTCTTGTGAGCATGTACATGGTGCTCGTTCACAGTTTACAAATTTCACTAGCCATTCTTCCTAGCGCGTCGTTCGTATGTATATCTTCTGCGATATTGTTGTTGGGATGCAGACTGCTGAAGTCTGGCCTGTTGCGTTCTCTGACCATGATGCCTATCTCTGTACCGTCAATCTCTGCCGCCAAAAAGCGTGATGTGGCCGGGATCCATGGACACTTAACAAAATTCATATTACTTCACCTGACTGCTGGTAGCTCATTAAGACCACGTGGACAGTCAGTCATCAAAGCTGCGATGCATATCCGTCTGCCTTCTCATGGTGGGTCCTCAGCACAAAGCCTGCCCTCCACAAGGCCTTGACTGGATATGGAATGGAGATCGCTGTGTGGCGGCGACGAACCCACAATTTCTGCTTCACCATTCTCCAGGAATGTACTATGACGCTGTCTTCGCCAGAGCGTCAGACGATGGTGACTCGTACCAAGGCACAGCTCTCTACCCTCTCTCGACGTCACCTTGAGAAAGATATAGTCATCGTATGCGTACATGAAGCGGTTAGCGCAGCAACGTCCATTTACGTACTAAGTGATAGCAGAACCGTGGTACCGTCACAGGGCTTTGATTAATCCTGTGATGATGGGTGGTGCTTAAAACCCAATACGATACAGGATCTGCCCTCCATGAGCATTATGATACACTGTACTCTGCATTATGTCACCAGCCTGTCAACATTACATTGGCCTTCCGCCTCTCATTTGGCTCTGTCCCTGGGGATGAAACCGTGGATCGGCTTGCCGAAGTTATGAAGTCCATGATGCTGTCCAAGTGGGTTCTACGAACAAGTTACCTGGTCGTGACGGCCTTCAACGAGAGTTTCATCGGACATTTAATCCCCTACTAACGACAGGAAGTACAAAAGTTTGTTGAGACCTCACATCACCAAGTTTGCAGATCATAGCGGTCTGCTAATTCCCATCCAAAAGCTTCAGGGTACATCACAGATATGTGATTATAGCGCCTTGACGTTGCTGTTGGCTGCATGGCTTAAGCCATGCTCCGAAAGAACAGATACCATCTTAGTATATATATAGTTAAGGCTCACCGGCCACTTGACCATCTTCTTCTTGTGTGCGAATGCACAAACAGTGCCCGAACTCTTACGGGAATTGGCAACGCGCCGCGAGCAATGAGTATAATGGGCGGGGGCACTACGAATGTAGTGCGGGACAATACGTTGAGAATGTGGGTTTCGCGGGAGGCGTGCCAGAGATAAATCCCTGCGGTCGCGCTATCCTCTGTGTCCTCGGAGGTGCATGCGATTGGGCTAAGCGGCACAGCCCATTGTCCAGATTGTTACCTTGTGGATAATGTTCTCCACAGATATACTTGCAGTCACCGCATGCGCAATTGGCAATGGGTTCGTCGAAAAGTCGCCCTTATAACTAGGACTTCTGAAAATAACATCGACACGAACTTACTGCACAGACCGGACGTCAAATATTTTCCGCCAATTAAAAATAATGCCGTCATGTGGCTGTTGGGCCAATATACAAGTCATGTCTTCAATCGGCTGATGGGCGACGATTACAGAGAATTTCTGTTACTCATGGAAACGGAATATATTAAAATTAGAAACTACGCGGATCACCGTCGCAAGTACGGTAATATGCTCCATATTGTATTCAATAGAACAGGGATTGGATAGCTGTTCGAGCTCTAAAACCTTCACCCGTTTATGTATCAAGAGAATAGTCTGGCTCAAATCCCGTATTGATGCTTCCCCCCACCCCCCCACCCCTCACACACACACAAAAAGAAATCAATGTTCCTTACAGTCAGTGTGAGTGGTGACGGGTGTGGGGTCGGCACGGTGGCCAGGCCTCGGACTAATTGACCCCTGACCTCCTTGCCGCCACCTGCCTGCCACGCTCGTCGGACAACCAGTGCAATATATGCAAGGAAAAAAGAAAAGGTTGGATTTATGATAGGTTCTTAATCTTATCGTGTGGGTTCGATCCCAACATCTGTTGAAAACACAAAAAAAAGCGGTCTAAGTGCTGTAAAAAAATGTGGCTTAGATGGATAGAGTGTCTGCCATGTAAGCAGGAGATCCCGGGTTCGAGTCCCGGTCGGGGCACACATTTTCATCTGTCCCCGTTGACGTATGTCAACGCCTGTAAGCAGCTAAGGGCGTTCATTTCATTGTAATTACTTGTTTCCACTTTATTCACATTCACTCAATGCGACTAGCAACCCCGTTCTCAAGCAGTAATCCTTCCATTAGTCAAGCCATTTCGACAAAAAGTTGGTAATTGATAATAGAAATTCACTTCACGATACGAATGAAATGATTGTTGCTCATTCATCTACAGTTTGCCCCATCTTTTGCGTAGTCCTTCAACGTCTCGTAGCTCTTCAAGTGTGTTCCTTGACAAACGGAAATTTTCGGTATTCTTCTCTTCTACGTGTACATCTACATGGAGTACACACTGCACGAGCCACCGTACTTTGAAGAGCGGAAGGTATGTTGTTCCACTGTCGGTCGTTCCCTTTGCTGTTCGACTCGCAACCGAAGTCAGGAAAAAGCGACTTTACATATGCACCGATACCAGTCCTGAGTTCTCTTGTCTTGACGGTCCTTACGGGAGGTGTACTTTGAAGGCAGTAGGAGCGTTCTGCACTCTGTGAGGTAACGGACGAGTTGTGGCGCCCTGGAAATATTTTATGTTCGGAGTTCATCTACATCTACATCTACATTCATACTCCACAAGCCACCCAACGGTGTGTGGCGGAGGGCACTTTACGTGCCACTGTCATTACCTCCCTTTCCTGTTCCAGTCGCGTATGGTTCGCGGGAAGAACGACTGTCTGAAAGCCTCCGTGCGCGCTCTAATCTCTCTAATTTTACATTCGTGATCTCCTCGGGAGGTATAAGTAGGGGGAAGCAATATACTCGATACCTCATCCAGAAACGCACCCTCTCGAAACCTGGCGAGCAAGCTACACCGCGATGCAGAGCGCCTCTCTTCCAGAGTCTGCCACTTGAGTTTGCTAAACATCTCCGTAACGCTATCACGGTTACCAAATAACCCTGTGACGAAACGCGCCGCTCTTCTTTGGATCTTCTCTATCTCCTCCGTCAACCCGATCTGGTACGGATCCCACACTGATGAGCAATACTCAAGTATAGGTCGAACGAGTGTTTTGTAAGCCACCTCCTTTGTTGATGGACTACATTTTCTAAGCACTCTCCCAATGAATCTCAACCTGGCACCCGCCTTACCAACAATTAATTTTATATGATCATTCCACTTCAAATCGTTTCGCACGCATACTCCCAGATATTTTACAGAAGTAACTGCTACCAGTGTTTGTTCCGCTATCATATAATCATACAATAAAGGATCCTTCTTTCTATGTATTCGCAATACATTACATTTGTCTATGTTAAGGGTCAGTTGCCACTCCCTGCACCAAGTGCCTATCCGCTGCAGATCTTCCTGCATTTCGCTACAATTTTCTAATGCTGCAACTTCTCTGTATACTACAGCATCATCCGCGAAAAGCCGCATGGAACTTCCGACACTATCTACTAGGTCATTTATATATATTGTGAAAAGCAATGGTCCCATAACACTCCCCTGTGGCACGCCAGAGGTTATTTTAACGTCTGTAGATGTCTCTCCATTGATAACAACATGCTGTGTTCTGTGTTCTGGGGCGGCCACATAGGACGTTCGTCAACGCCGCGGCCCGGCAGCGACCACTTGGGGCTGAACGTTAACTTAGCAGCCGCGTGATGCTGCACAACGGCCGGTCCAGCCGCGTGGCTGGAAATTCCACCGTGACGCTGTGGTGATGGAGACACGCCGGAAGTGCCAAAGATGGCGGACTTCGTGAAACCTTTGTTGTGTTGGCAGAAGAGCCAACACCGTGTTACGAAAGGACGCCGAAAAGCACGCGTTTTAGCTCACGCTGGCTAGCGTGACGAGGGAAGAACTATATTGACGTGAGATCGGGAACATGACAAGGAATTAGAATACAGAAAGCAGACGTAATTAGTTTGATACTTAACTTTAATCCATTAATGATGAACGTCGCTCTTGACGGCACATGATTCACATTATTGTCTGTTCAGAATTCATTCTAATTACTGAATATGGCGCCTTGCTAGGTCGTAGCAAATGACGTAGCTGAAGACTACGCTAAACTATCGTCTCTGGAAATGAGAGCGTATGTAGGCAGTGAACCATCGCTAGCAAAGTCGGCTGTACAACTGGGGCGAGTGCTAGGGAGTCTCTCTAGACTAGACCTGCTGTGTGGCGGCGCTCGGTCTGCAATCACTGATAGTGGCGACACGCGGGTCCGACGTATACTAATGGACCGCGGCCGACTTAAAGGCTACCACCTAGCAAGTGTGGTGTCTGGCGGTGACACCACAACCTTAATGGCAAACATTTCGCAGTCGCATTGAAAGCAGTCAGACGAATCATGGTACCTCATAAAGAAACATGTACACTACTATTTTTTGCACGACGATTCTGATAGTGTAATCAGATTTTCAATATATTTATTAGTTTAAAGTTTAGTATCTGACGATAAATTATACAAGTAGCACACAGCAACGAATTTCCAAAATCTAAACGGTTCATCAGAGTTTGTCGATCTGCGGATCTTTAGAAAGCTATTAGTGTAAACCTAAATTGGTATGAGTTACAGGCATGTAACTTAAATAGTACATACGTTATTGGAGTTCAAAGTGACTTATAAATATATTTATTCATCTATGTCTTTGTTTATATCCGATATGTACTATTAATGAAGAAACTGGTTAAATACTTGCTGTGTTTTAGAAAGCACAGAGACATTAGGCTACTGGCTTACTTTTGTTCTATTCCTTTGATATATGTTTATTCAATTTGTTTATGTAGCTAACAATGTGTGTTAGAACGTGTTTATGGTCCAGCCGTAGGAATATTTATTTAATTTCAAGACATTCAAATGTAAATCCAGTATTTGGTATGTGTTTCATTATGTTGGCGTGGGTTCGTTGGCTAGAAGAAATGGCGCGAGCGTTCTAGCCAATCACAGCGCTCGTGAATGGGGAGACTGGAAGAAGAGAGGACAGGGAGTTCTGGACAGTACGGCACAGGACACGGGAAGTGCTGGACGCTCGGTCGCAGGAGAGGCTTGGAGAGTTTGGAGCGATTTGCGCGTGGTCACGGTAGATAGAAATACTTCGGAGTGCCGACTTGTGAACTTGTGAGATTTCCCTGGTTTTACAGTAAAGACGTAGTACGCGTTAGGAAGTGAATGTATATTGGCCGGTTTTGGTGCCTTGCAGTTGACCGAGGACCTTAAGATTTTGCATGAACAGACGTCTGGCAGCCACATTACACGAGAAAATGCGAAACATGTTAATATGTAGTAAAAACCTTAGAAAACCTCCCGTTTTCGTCATTTTCTTTCGTAATGACGTAATACCAGATCGTCACATTGGTCGCTTTTCCTTCGGAAGCGTTTACATTTATCGTCTGGAAACTTATGTCGCGTGCTGAGGTATGCAGTGGCAGTACAATCAACAAAATAGAAGCAATCGGTAAGTAAGAAGTAGTACAAGTAATAATTATCGAAAATTCAATTATTGGCCGTCTCCCTGTTATTCAACAAAACGACGGGTCACGATGAGATGACAGACCAAGATGGGATGTCTGAGATGGCCGTTGTAGAGAACTTGGAACATAGCTCCATGAAGGAGACGCATTACGACGTCAGTGGTAGTATCAGGGTGGTCCATATTGCAGATCACCCCTTCCAGGTAGTCGTGATCAACTCGATCGAATGTCTGGCTGAAGTCAAGAGTGGCCAAAAGTCCAGGCATTTGCGAGCGTGAGCAAAAGATAGTACGTCTCGATAGCGATAGAGGGCTGTGCTGATATTATTGGCACGTCCCAAAGAGGTTTGATCAGAGGTAAAACACATACTGGGACGACTGCTTAAGTGAATACCATCTTAGTATAGGAAACAAGCAAGTTGAAGACCATATGTCTACAAAATAAATACCTTGTCAGCTAATGGCGGGAGTCAAATTCTTGTTATAATGTAATAGACAAGAGCATGAACCCAGTATGTGGTATAAACAGATGAAGTTCCAAAAACTCTCTTAGAAACTCTCTTCGTTCACATTCGGTCGGATGCGTCCCTTACCAGCTCCTCGATAGGACTGATGTCGCATCTGGCTACCAGGGGCGCTAGTTCCGAGGCGTTCTGCCCACAGACCAGTGCGGCGCTTCTCTCCGGCGCGTCGCCGTTGATTGACGCTATCTGTGGCAGCTCGAAGCGGCTCGTCAGTCGATATCTCGCAGCCGCAGCAACGTCCTGGTCGACGATCCTGCCTCGGCAGATATCTCTCTGTGTCGCAGCTCGGCGCCGCTACTGTGCATAACCGTGGAGCGCCGTGGCTATCGCTAGGTCGCTTTGTGGGTGGCGTTCTGTGCCACGTAGCACCCACGCCTGGCGATTCTCTGCCTCGCCTTCCCGCTCCACTAACAGTTCCTGTCAGATCTGACTATACGCTTGTATTCTGTACTAGGGTTGCCATATTTGTCTGACAAACATGGTTATTTCCCTTAAACTGACTAAAAATGGGCGTAATTTGGGAAACAGAAACCAGGACCCTTCTCTTAAACTTAAAAAAAAGTGAATTAATTAATGGAAATATTTTCTCGGCTTTGTGATTACTACCGTCTTTACACATACTAAAATAACGGACCTTTTAAAGACCATCGCATGTTTGACAGTGTCGTGCGCTAACACTGATTTCACAATTGCCGTTAGTTTTAATCCTCCCGACGTCACATGTTTTGCTAATTTAGAATCACTGAAAAATTTGGAGCTTAGCCTAGAAGTACAGCCCACTGATTTCAAAGGCATACGGTGTCTGGTAATGGCAAGGAAAGCGTTTCTAAAGAAGAAAAATTTGTTAACATCGAGTATAGATTTAAATGTCAGGAAGTCGTTTCTTAAAGTATTTGTATAGAGTGTAGCCATGTATGAAAGTGAAACGTGGACGATAAATAGTTTAGACAAGAAGAGAATAGAAGCTTTCGAAATGTGGTGCTACAGAAGAATGCTGAAGATTAGATGGGTAGATCATATAACTAATGAGGAGGTATTGAATAGAACTGGGGAGAAGAGGAGTTTGTGGCACAACTTGACTAGAAGAAGGGATCGATTGGTAGGACATATTCTGAGACATTGAGGGATCACCAATTTAATATTGGAGCGCAGCGTGGAGGGTAAAAATCGTAGAGGGAGACCAAGAGATGAATACACTAAGCAGATTCAGAAGGATGTAGGCTGCAGTAGGTACTGGGGGATGAAAAAGCTTGCATAGGATAGAGTAGCATGGAGAGCTGCATCAAACCAGTCTCAGGACTGAAGACCACAACAACAACAAGGTGTCTAACATTGTGACAGCACATTGCTAATTCCCCTGCTGTTACTCAAGTTCTGCGTTTAAATGAACTTCAATTTTTAAGTACTTGCAATGTACAAGTTTGATATATGCTTCACACTAGCTAAATGATCCTTAATGCCGGGAGGTTATAATTAAAGTGCAGCTACTTGCAGAGGTCCAGTGTGGGTTTCAATTATCGTATGGCAACGAAACTTAGTAGATATTCTAACACTTTAATAACAAACCGATTTGAGCTGGATGAAAACTTAGTTCAAATTTTGCTCATCAGATGCAAATCTGGCGCTTTGAAAGCAAGAAAGAGAAAAATGAGGAAACTGAAATCTATAGAAATGTTTGCATATGTTGTGGATTAGGAACTGGATGTGGGTAGAAAAGGTCAAACATTTGAGAAAGGCACAATGTTGATTTTATTATTAACCGCCGCTTACACCATTTGTTCAACATGACCACTGTAAATGCGGACGAGGTATTGTACAGTGCCAGATTTGCACCTGATATCGGAAATTAGAACCAACATTATTTCAGTGTAAAAATGTTCTACATTAATGAATTAAGATATCTTCGGAGCGGTTTTAAATAAACTTGGCCGTTTCTGGGCAACCGTATATTAGTTTCAATATAAAAATCACACGTACTACCGGTTGCAACTAACTGTTTGGTACATTGGCCAAGGTTTCGACACCTCTTAGGATGCCTTCATCAGAATTAAATTTTGAGAAACAGTTGTTTGCAACCGGTTAGCTGTGTGATTCCTATATTGACACCTACCAAGTTTTGCTGTCATATGTAGCTACAGCCCACACACGACCTCCATGAGTAGCTACACTTTAATTATAGCTATTCGGTATTCGGTCTTCCCCCATGTGCAATGTAAACAACACAAATTACCCATTCTATTTCATACTCACTTCTCCCTCATTTTATGAAGAACGATTTTTCTGGATGTTTTTCTTGGAATGAACACTTCTTCTTCGGCATTTTGAGTTCGTTTTAAACACTGAAACACTTTAATAACAAATTAAACGCGATAGTACTTAGAGAGAGAAACAAAGAACCCGTTAGTGCAAAGCATAAAAGGAAGTTATATAAGGGAGAATAATGGAAACAGCAGCGTTACTGTGCAATAATCCTCCTTAGTGGACTCAGTCAACTGTGTTAATAAAAACTTTCGGCATTTAGATTAACAGCTAGAGATGCCCGAAAGAAATTGCAGAAAAAATAGATAGTATGGGATTATTGCTCTGAAATCCGAAATCTGGGATATACCACCGTCGCGAAAGTATTTTTTGGGGTACCGATTTCTGTAACGTGTAACGGGGAATATCCCGGTGAACCGTGACAACTGGAAACCCTATTCTGTACTGAATTCATCTAACAGACATGAATGGTGCTATGGCATTCGTGACCAACGGGGATATTTGTGTCCCTCATACAAATTTATTTCCCTGTGCTCGCAGGGGTATGAAAGTTCCACTTCTCTGTGGAGTGGCGATCTAACGTTTAATGTATCAGTGATTCGCAGCCAAAACGTTCATTGTTTGGCGCTTAATGCACGAAATATAGCTTAATTGTGTCAAAAAATTTTCAAATGCGTGTGAAATCTTATGGGACTGAACTACTAAGGTCATCAGTCTCTATGCTTACACACTACTTAACCTAAATTATTCTAAGGACAAACACAAATGGCTCTGAGCACTATGGGACTTAACTGCTGTGGTCATCAGTCCCCTAGAACTTAGAACTACTCAAACCTAACTAACCTAAGGACATCACACACATCCATGCCCGAGGCAGGATTCGAACCTGCGACCGTAGCGGTCGCGCGGTTCCAGACGGTAGCGCCTAGAACCGCTCGGCCACTGCGGCCGGCAAGGACAAACACACACACACACACACACACACACACACCCATGCTTGAGGGAGGAATCGAACCAGCCTTAATTGTGTCAGATGTGCGTTGTATGCCCTGTGTTTTTGGGGATTTGTTTCTTTTCACTGCCTGCAAGACACGAGTTCTGCAGAGCAACGTATTGTTAGCTTGAAATAGAGTTGTGTACATATTTACTGATAAAACACTTTCAACTTGCCTTGCTGCCAACGTATGTAGAGAATTTCTACGTGTGCCTTTTGTTCGTATTCGTGCCTAAATTTTTACATTTACACATCTTATTCGGTGCTGTAATCTTATTTTATTTCTCTTGATTGGATGTGAAACGGAAAACTTCACAAACTCCTGTTTTTTTTATGATGACTGTTTGACTTCTCCTTCTCTTTATGCAATACGTGATCAAAAGTATCCGGACACCCCCAAAAATATACGTTTCTAATATCAGGTGCATTGTGCTTCCACCTGCTGCCAGGTACTCCATATCATCGACCTCAGCATCACTAGACATCGTGAGAGAGCAGAATGGGGCGCTCTGCGGATCTCACGGACTTCGAACGTGGTCAGCTGATTGTGTGTCACTTGTGTCATACGTCTGTACGTGAGATTTCCAAACTCCTGAACATTCCTAGGTCCACTGTTTCAGATGCGATAGTGAAGCGGAAACGTGAAGAGACACATACAGCACATAAGCGTGCAGGCCGACCTCGTATGTTGACTGACAGAGACCGCCGACAGATAAAGAGGGTCGTAATGTGTAATAGGTAGACATCTATCCAGACCATCACACAGGAATTCAAATCAGCATCCAGTTCCACTGCAAGTATTATGACAGTTAGGTGGGAGGTAAGTAAATTTGGATTTCATGGTCGAGCGTCTGCTCATAAGTCACGCATCACGCCGTTAAATGCCAAACGACGCCTCACTTGGTGTAAGGAGCGTAAACATTGGACGATTGTAAAGTGGAAAAACGTTGTGTGGAGTGACGAATCACGGTACACAACGTGACAATCCGATGGCAGGATGTGGGTATGGCGAATGCCCAGGGAACGTCATCTGCCAACGTGTGTAGTGCCAGCAGTAAAATTCGGAAGTAGTGGTGTTACAGTGTGGTCGTGTTTTTCATGGTGGGGTTGCACACCTTGTTGTTTTGCGTGCCACTATAACAGCACGGGCCTACACTGATGTTTTAAGCACCTTCTTGCTTCCCACTGTTGAAGAGCAATTCGGGAATGGCTATTCCATCTTTGAACACGATCGAGCACCTGTTCACAATGCACGGCCTTTGGTGGAGTGGTTACACGACAGTAACATCCCTGTAATAGACTGGCCTGCACAGAGTGCTCACCTGAAACCTACAGAACACCTTTTGGATGTTTTGGAACGCCGACTTCGCGCCAGGCCTCACCGACCGACATCGTTATCTCTCCTCATTGAAGCACTCCGTGAAGAATGGGCTGCCATTCCCCAAGAAACCTTCCAGCAGGTGATTGAACGTATGCCCGCGAGAGTGGAAACTGTCATCAATGCTAAGGGTGGACCAACACCATATTGAATTCCAGCATTACCGATGGAGGGCGGCCGATCTTGTAAGTTATCTTCAGCCAGGTGTCCGCTTACTTTTGATCACGTAGCGTATTTCTCATATTTGAGAGGTGCCTTTCAAAAGCTAGGTTAAAAGGAAGTTGGTCTCATTTTCCTCCGTTATTACAGTTCCACATGATGAAACTGTTTAGTATTGCGACGTCCAGAAAAAAATAAAATGACCATGCAGTCATTTCAGTCACCTGCTACGAATAGCACATCTTCCTCTCCACTGGTCGAACCGGTTTACATAGTCCCATTAGATCTGTATACTCTGTTATGGATGCATGCCGGGACATAGGTTAGTTTGTACGGTCTGTTTTTTCCTTGAGAGGAATCTTATATCTTTCGGCTGACAAAACTGTAACAGGTTTATTATCTTGGCGATTTATTGCTGACACTCACCTCTTTGTACATATGATGGAATGCACTGGTACGCAGTTAGAACACATTTTCGAGCAAGGATCACAAGGAGACGATGCAGACAATTCAGCACACGGAATCAAGAGATAACAACTAATTTCATTTGTAGCTACTGCAACGTACCACTATGTATTCAGCCAAGTTTTCGAAAATTTCGTAAGGTTGTGAACATATAAATTTGTTTGACTTAATAATGGTACTTACGTTCTTACTTTCACAGAGCGTAATCGCCAGTAAGGGAATTATTTCAAGTGGGACGTCCTACTGGACTCGAGGAGGAATAAAGTTAGGGAATCTTCTGTTTCTCCTCGATTCCGGTAGGGCATTTACGTCCCACTTAAAATAATTATAAAACTATCAACAATAATCGAAATTAGAAACATGGTCTGACTCAGTATCCATTGCAGAATCAGGAAACGGTCATAAAAGGGCTGATTCATCCTTTTCCATATGTTCAGTTTTTCCTTTGGCTGGTTTTGATATCAAAATGTAGTATATTGGAATGACTTCTCTTAAACTCCAAACCCGCCGTCAATGGAAGTACTCTTTGATCCTATCAACCGTTTCAGTGATTCCTTTTAAGGTAAATTAATAACGATTCAATTTATAGTATTTTGAGGGCAGCACCAAAGGAGCCACCAAGTGTTTATTTTCACTAGAAACCACTGTAAGACTAGAAGATGCCGGAGAAAATCAAATAAAAGGCGCTTCTTAGAGCCATCTCTGATTGTTGCTAGCCTGACTTCCGAGGGAAAGACAAAGAGCAAACAAGATATAATTTCGTAGCTATGTCCAATGGATAAATGGGATGTACTGTGTCTACGGGAAACGCACAGAGATGAATCAGCACGTAGCTCCCAAATTAATGGGATGCGTTTAGCCACAGGGGTACCACATATTAAATATGATAGTGCAATTTTCATTAACCCTGACTCGGCCTTAACTTCTATAGGGGAAACAGCAACAAATGGTACTGGGATCGTTAACAATCGAGTGCGGACGGACCCTTCACAGTAGCATTCGTATATAAGCCGCTAGATGAAAACCTTAAGCTTATTATGCCAAACAAGACGCACTTATCGTATGTGCCTTCAACTGCCATAGTAAAAACTGGAGATACAACGAAACTAATGGCAATCGCCAGTTGCTAGAAGAATAGATGGAAGCGAACAACTTCCTTCTGCATGACTCAAAGCTGCCCTACTCCTTCACGAGGAAAATTAGGAAACCAGATTACAACCCTGACACCTGCTTTGTCAGCAGAAGCATCCAAGACAGATGTGTCAAAAATATATGTGAAACTCTCCCAAACACTCAAAATATGCCCATTGCAGTTCAGGTCTCCGCGGAAGCAAAATCTATTAATATGCCCTTTCGAAGAAGGTTCAGTTTTAAAGAAGCCAGATTGACAGATTTCTCCAGGGAACTAGACGAGTAAACTAGCAACATGAATCCCGTATCCAACAACTACACACTTTTTCTGTAAATTATCCGTAAAATGTCAAATAAGCACATTCCAAGATGCTGTAGACAGAACTTCATACCATGACTCTCTGATGGTACCAGAAACATGTTAGAGAAATATGAAGAATTGTACTCAAAAGACCTTTTCAGTGATGAGGCAATAGCTTTTAGCACAACTCGTATGACAGCATTAAGTGAAACAAGACAAAAGAATTAGGTCGAAACGTTGGAGGTAATGAGCATGTCACGCAGCAGCAAAACTGCACGGAATCTGATCAGCGAGCTCAGTGGGGGACCTAAAAGAAAGCAGTGAAATGGCTGGAGTGACAACTAATCAATTTGCCTATCTATGCTATTGAATGACAAACGAGACAAAAAATGTGAAGAAAGCAAGTTACAACGTGATATCCACATATAAACCCACAATTTCTCGTCTCCCTTCATAGTCAGAGAAATCAGTGATGAATAAACTCTATGAAAAACGGAAGGGCGGCTGGTGTTGATGATGAGTGTGTTGAATAGGTAAAGCAATTTGGACCGATTGCCAAAAATTGGGTGTTAAGACTATTTAACCACCGGCAAGAAAACTTCAGAATATCTAAGCTATGGATGAAGTCCAAGGTAATAGCACTCATAAAGCCAGGGAAACAACCTGATTCGCCAAGCAGCTATCGGCCCATATCCGTTGTGTGCTACGTCTTCAAATAGTATGAAAGGATGAACCTCAGTCATTGATTCAAAGCAAATGCGGAAGCAAGCTGGGTAAATCTTGTACTGGCCAGATCTTGGCACTCACGGAGCATGTAGAGGAGAGATATGAAAACAAATTAATAACAGGCTTGGCTCTGGTCGAACTAGGTGCCTCTTGCGGTGCAGTAAACCACAGAAAACTATTACTCAAAATCTACGGGTCATTTCTTCTATGCTGACGATGTGGGTATCATAACTCAAGGACGAACCTTTGAGGAAGTGGAGGGGAAGATGGAGAATACCCTCGAAGTTGTATCAACACTTACGATAACAACTCTTTAAGACCAAATCCGACTAAAATAAAAGTTTGCGATTTTCACCTGCATACAGTCCTAGCAAACAGAAAGCTAGACATTAACTGGAATGGGTCTACCGCTGAATACACACACCAGGCAACATACCTCGGCGTGACGCTTGACATGTCCCTCACATACAAACATCACTGCGAAAAATCCTGAAATAAGGTAGCTGCAAGGAATAATATCAGTAGAAAGTTGACTGACAGCAAGTGGGGCGTCAAACCAACTCTGCTCATAACCACCGCTTTAGCACTACGCTCTTTCGCAGATGAGTACGCTTTCTCTGTCTGGTCTAGATCGGAGCACGCAAAAAAGATCAAAATAAGGCTAGCCACAGGATGCATGAAGCCTACTCCATGGGAAAAGTTCTGCTAAGTTTCAGGTTTCAGCAGTGTCAAGTCTCGTAGGACAGCTCATTAACAAAACGAGCAGTTCAAAAGACATTCGATGAGCGCCATTCACTAACGGCAGCCTTTATGGTTTAAAAACACTAAAATCAAGATACTGGTTCCTCAGTTACACTTTATATGAACCCCTTGTCGGCTACCCTGTTTCACAATATCCGCCAAATGCTGTTGAATTAAACAGCAGGTAATGGAAAATGCTAAACTGTATCAGGAGTGGTATGGCCCTTGTTGAAACCAATCTGATAAACTGGAGCCTATTAGAACCTGATGACAATAACTGCGACTGTGGGGAAATACAAAATATTGAACGAAACAACCTCTGCCACGCCAAAAATTTCCCGCGTGTTGCTGCTTAGACGCCCCGGCTAAGCAAGCCTGAAACTTTTGACTTAGCCCAATACTGGTCCGAAAAACTGACAACTCCGGACACGAAAATGTAAAATAAAGTGAGTGTAATATTTTGAAATGAAATACGAGGGAAAAGTGGCAAATAAGAAGCAACAGTCATTGAAATAATCTAAATTGCTGTTAATTTATATTTCCAGTAAATCAAGGAAACGAAACAGTTGCCCAGTCTGTAACAGAGTGCTTGCACTAGGTGTAAGATACACTGAGCCAAAAGTGCTAAGTAGCGTGTTGGCCCACCTTTGGAAAGCCAAATAGAATATGTCTGAGTGGCAGGAGTCCGAAAAGTCCCTAGTACGATTTCCGGATGTATGTGGCACCAACTGTATGCGCACATAACACGCGATTCCCGTAAATTACTGAACGATCGTTTGTGGGTACGGAGCAGGCGCTCGGTAGCGCCCCAGACGTGTCCCATAGGTTTCAGATCAGACAAACTGTGTAACGTAATAAAATAAAAATAGTTGTGACTCTTTTTCTTTACTATCAGTATAATGTAATAGAATGAATATGAGCTGTGACTTACATAAAAAAGAAAGACACATTAATGCAATGGCTCAGCATAAAAGAGAAATAACTAATGTAGGAATATTATTAACAGTGTAATATGTTATTTAATTTAGCCAAAGGCGCATAAGCACTCAGTAAACTAGCTCATTTCTCAGGGGTTACGGAACTGTAAATACTCATTTGTTTAACTATTAAAGCACCACGGATATTCTTCAATATATGCCTAGTCGACGTCAAGTTAGAAGTCGTGTGTTTACAGCACTAGAGAGTATTTCACCAGTTCGTTCACAGTACAACAAGAAATTCCGTAACTCAAAACACTGGTTTCATCTTGATTCCCAATATAAGGTAACAAGCGTAGATTTCACATATAAAATCTTATACCAGAACTCGAATCCTGTGACCAGGCCTCCCTGCCTAGGATGTTATCTCGCAACTTCGAGAAAATCTGAAAGTGAATCTTATTAAATTATTTCCAGCGACCGCCAGGCTCGTAGAATCTGAAAGAAAGGCTTAGTTTTCTAACCGGCGGCACGTCTCTACGATGAGCTAAAAGAAAATTCTTTAATTACTTTTTAAGATGGCACTTAACAATGAAGAAGTTCTGTTATGGCCCATGTCTACTCTAGACAAGCAAGGTTGAGGATTAGAAATGATTTCAACACCGACACAATTTTTAAGTCACAAACAACTCTATTTTCAGTTTTGTTAATAACTTACATTGGCTGATACAGCAAGATGAACCTCCGTTAAACTCTCCTTACAGTTCGCGTCGAGATCATAAGCCAAGAAGAAGAATAGTAATCGTAACAAAAGAGGTCAGAGCTGAAACACAGAATCTCAATTCCATGGAATAGGCATATATTCATAAAAGAAAAATATGTTTACTTTCATATACATAGTCATTATTATTACTATTATTATTATTATTATTATTATTATTATTCTTGATTGTTATAATTATTTTTTGATTGTTATAATTATCATTGTACTACTTTTGTAATCTCTATTTTCTTTTCTTTAACATTAATATTGTATAACACGTTATATGCCCTTGATGTTCTGTAGAAACTTTAATTCGTTCACTCTGAGTATGCGTGGTTAGGTGTAAGAGAGGGCCTGAAGGCTCTAATCTTGCCAGGTAAAATAAATGCATAAATAAATAAATAAATAAATTCTAGCATAATATGTTGTTCCTTGGTAAAATTCGCAAGTTACTCAAACAGCATTTATCGTAAAAACATGTAATCTATAGCTGGGCGGAGTGGCCGAGCGGTTCTAGGCGATACAATCTGGAACCTCACGACTGCTACGGTCGCAGGTTCGAATCCTGCCTCGGGCATGGATGTGTGTGATGTCATTAGGTTAGTTAGGTTTAAGTGGTTCGAAGTTCTAGGGGACTGATGACCTTAGAAGTTAAGTCCCATAGTGCTCAGAGCCATTTGAACCATTTTTGTAATCTATACATTTGACATTCATGTCCAGCCAGGAGAAACATTACATCTGCTGAACAAGACATCAACGAGAGTCCACTGTGATGACCTTCATTTCACTGTAGCACGATTATGGCCCTGACACACAGACAGCTGTCCTTAGGGAAAATAGGAGAGACATTTCATAAATAATGCACAGGTTGGCACTACTGTGGCTTGTTTGATAAACAAAAATAAAAATTACACTAGATGTAGCTTTCTCTCCTCGCTGTGTGCTGTAACATAAAAGTGGCGAGAGCTAGAAATGGACCCTGCAGGGATCTCGGGTACTGTGAATGTTGAAGACCAGATGTCGTACATCAAATCGGAAACTTTACACGGCAAAAACCCAACAGAAATCCGCAGTGCGGTATGTGAAGTTCGTGGTGAGTATACAGTGGACCGTACTACAGATTCACGTTGGATTGACTTCTATCCAAGACACGAAAGGCCAAAAATGTCAACAAAGGAACAAAGTGTGAAACTTGTGGTAGATGCTGTGGAAGAAGATCGCAGAGCGACTTCTGAGGAACTCTTTAGGGCACTGGAAGTTCCCAAATATCAGTACTCCGTATTCTGACAAATGATTTGAAGAAGAGAAAAATTTCTGCGTGATAGGTCCCACACCGTTTGACTGCTGAAGAGAAGCAGAAGCGCTGGGACATTGCAACCTTGCTCAGCAAAGACTCAGCCGTGAAGGTCAAGGATTCTTGTGTCGAGCTGTCACTATTGATCAAACGTGCATTAGAGACTCCGAACCAGAGTTGAAATCATAGTCCAGTGAGTGGAGAACTTCAGGCTCTACATGTCCAAAAAATTTCGACCCGCTCAATCAAAGCTCAAGCAAATGATGATTTTTACCTTTAATCACCAAGGAATCATCATGGCTGACCTCGTTGTGGAACAAATGTCACAGCAGTGTGTTCTCGTAACTTTGTGCAAACCCTGCTGAGAAAAATGCACAAAACCCGATCTCAGTTCCTCGAGGCAGTGCCGCTCGGTCTCCAAGACAATGCTCACTCGCGTATCGGCAATGTTGTAGCCCAAAAACTGAGCGAATACCGGTGGGAAGTGTTGCATCATCCTCCGTACTGCCCGGACATGAATCCACCAGACTTCGACTTGTTGACGAAAGTTCAAAAAACCTATCCGTGGACGTCATCATCGTTCTCTCGGAGAGATTTCTGCCACCGTTACCCGAGGCATTCGAGAGATGAAAAGAAGTGGTTTCCTAGATGGAATAACAAAGCTTCCGAGATGTTGGAATTCAGTCATAGAGAAGCTGGGAGATTATATTGGAGGGCTGTAAAGAGACATTGAGAAAGCAGTCCGCCCCGATAGCTGAGTGGTCAGCGTGACGGATTGCCGTTCTACGGGCCGGGGTTCGATTCCCGGCTCGGTCAGGGATTTTCTCCACTAAGGGACTGGGCTGTTGTGTTGTCTTCATCATCATTTCATCCCCATCCGGCGCTCATGTCACCCAATGTGGCATCAAGGCGGCCGGACCTGCCCCACATGGGCCTCCCGGCCAATGAGGTCAGACGCTCATTTCCATTTCATTGAAAAAGCAAATCTATAAGCAAACAAAAAAAAATTGTGTGCCTTACATACGAAATGTCCCTCGTAGCGTCACCATCGGTGAAGATATCTACAATAATGTTCAAGTAGTTCACAGGTGTCACGGTGCCTTCTATCACAACTACAGCTACAATGGAAGACTTGGCGAATACCCTGCATATCATAATACTTCTCCCCATCTGCTTGTATACGCGACCGGTGAATCTCTTGAGCAGCCGCTCACCTGGATGAAGGTGTCTCCGAACACAGGCATGGGTCACATGTAACAAAAGACCTGCATCATCCGGCTAGTCGACGCAGCCAAATCTTAATGGTCCTGCGCCCACGGAAATCGTAACTGACGAAGTCGTTGGGGCCAAGATGGGAACGCGTGTGTCCCGTCTGTTGAGGAGTCCTCTATTGGACACTGCTGTGAACGATGTGCTCCGAATCACTTGCGGCTGCCGTTCCATCGTGGTCAGTCGTCAGCCTGCACTGCTTAACATAGCGGGCAAGCCTTCAACCTTTGCGTTCGGTGATGAGTTGTGGACGGCCTAAACCTTGTTACGTAGTCGTGGTTTTACTTTCTTTCAACAATTTTCAGTAGATGTTCATAGCAGTAGTATGCGAAGAGCCCGTCTGCTTCTGTATTACCGAGATGATTATGGAACGGCACAACCGGTGCCACTCCATAGTTGAGAAAAGCGTTCAGTACCTGGTTAAGCTGTGTACACAGACTATTTCGCATGATTAACTACTTGCGCTATGGTATTTCTAACCCTTCACATCACTATGAGAGATACACCAACATGCCTGTGTAATAAATATTTCTCAATTCTAGAATGAAATTTTCAATCTACAGCGGAGTGTGCGCTAATATGAAACTTCCTGGTAGATTAAAACTGTGTGCCGGACCGAGACTCGAACTCGGCAAAGGTCCCGAGTTCGAGTGTCGGTCCGGCACACAGTTTTAATCTGCCAGGAAGTTTCATTTCTCAATTCGTTTCTTTTTTTCCTATAAGGCACGCCCTGTGTCCATCCTTCCTCTTCCTGTCTTTTCCTATAGTCAAGCCTGAATGGTTTTGAATGCGGTAACAGACGAGCCAAAGATATAGAGGATATCTCAGTCCCGTACCAACTTAACTTCAGTCTGGGTAAGGAAAACAACAGGAACAGGTGTCCAAATCAAAGATGGTCGTTGCTACTGGTCCGGTTTCCCCCACCTCTTGTGCTGGGCAGGGAGGGGTCCTTTGAGTCTGTCGTGTTCGGCAACATTCCAGAAGTCGGATAAGCGACCAGACGTTCCCTTAGAACGCCTGTGTCGAATGATCGAGTAAAAGGCGTTAGGTTTTTTTTTTTAATTTAAAAATAAGCTGATGTAGTGAAGCATACAAAAGAAACAGGGCACGGTGTTACAATAGACAAAGATCTCAAAGTACTACATAATTTAAAAAAGAGCTGGAAAATGGAGATCTTGGAAGAAATGGAAATATTCATCCGTGGCCACATGGGGAATAACGGGATCCTGAATGAAATGACAGACTTGAACAATTCACATTTCTTTTCCAATTTCACTACAGTACGCCTAGAATAAAAGAGACATATCATGACAGTCGTTTGATCCTAGCCCCTGCTTGGAAATATGTAAAATATATAGTTTATATCATGATGTGTTCAATAATGTATTGTAACAGGCGCTCAATTTGTGATATATTTCGTCAACCTCCATCTGTAATACGATAGCAAGACGTGCAGAAGACATGTAAGCATCTGACATCATATAGATCGACAAATCGATAGTCAAATCGAAACCAGCTGTATTTCGACCGCCATCTTGTCCACTGCACTACAGAACTGTTGGTGATCGTGTTGCCAAGCTACTGCTATGTTAGTGACAATTTGCGAACAGTGACCAAGAGAACCACGGAAATGGAAACACCACAACGCATCACAACGAGACTGCCATGCCAGAAGAACAAAAATGATCACAGCGTTTACGAAAAGACTATGTAACATCGGTATGACCTTATTGTAAAGTTGTTTTTGTAATGCCATTTAGCCTGAAGATGAGGTTAAACCCTCGAAACATGTTGCTAAATGAGATTTTCACTCTGTAGCGGAAGGTAGGAGACGAGCTACTGGCAGAAGTGAAGCTGTGAGGACGGGGCGTGAGTCGTGCTTGGGTAGCTCAGTTGGTAGAGCACTTGCCCGCGAAAGGCAAAGGTCCCGAGTTCGAGTCTCGGTCCGGCACACAGTTTTAATCTGTCAGGGTGTTTCATGTTGCTAAATAAATAAGTAATACATTAGTTAACAAAATTTGTTACTGGTAGCGGTAATAAAACATAAAACAAAAAACAACAACGAAAAGTTTACATATTTCTTGAGATAGCCACGGTCACGGCTTCAAAAGGGGTTAGAATGGCTCATTTAGTGACTAAGTCTAATTATTTATCGCCTTTTTAGGTTTATGATTGTCGATGAAATAGGGCAATGGTTTTAAGTTTATCAGGTTTTCGAATTAGGTACTTTGTAACATGTAGTGTTCAGTTGTGGCCGTTTCCCCTGTGTAAATTCATCCGGGTTTGCATTTCTGTTATTAGCTTGCTTGTAATTTTTGTTAGTTCTCATGTGCCGAATTTCGAATCCAATCTGTGCAGATTTGACCGACTTTCCTTTATGTGCAACATGACTTGCTTTCTGCATTACACAGTGTACTTGTGCTTCACTCACTTACCACCTAACTTGATGATAGTCGACAGATGCTTAATAAATTTGGACGCGCGACTTAAGCCGGCTCACAGAAAATCTCTGCCCGAATTTTGTTACGTCTCATTGTGCCTGTGACTTTGTGCTGTATGCGATCCACATGGGGACGCGCAACGGACAATGCTTCCACGTTTGGTTCAATACAGGGTTACCACCAATATTCATTATTAAATTCTCGGAGTGTCTGATAAATAACGGCAGTGGAATGTATTCATTGAACTGTTTCGCGAATCTTCGTTTTGGTCGATGTGCGTATATGACTTGGGCTTCACGCGCACGTATGTCGTTTCTCAACCTTTTGAACTATTAACAGTCTGCCACTGTTTCCCTCCATCGTGTACGACAGAACACTAAGATGTAAGCCATAGTAAAATCAGTGATCCATTAGAAGCGCGTCACTCATACAACCACAACCTCTGTATCCTGTTCGTTGCCTATCTAACTTTTCAATGTAGCTGTTTCTAGTTATAAATGTCAGCCTTGGTCCCAGTTTCATACTGCATGTATATGAGCGTTTATGAGCGCGAGCAGAGAGAGTAAATACTTTCCCCAACTTTATACTCATTTACCACTCAGTATCATGGAGAAATGTGTTTAAATATTATGAATTGCAACAGCGTGAAATCCTGGGTGTGTTGTTGGCTGCCACAAAATTTTGCTTATTCATGATTTCATTTGTCTTTTTCCAAATTAAATAAATTTCGTTGTCATGTAAATCTCATGTCTCATGTAGTCACTCCAACTTCAAAGTGCCTGATAAAATATCCTTCAATGATCATCAAGAAATCCAAAGAAAACAGATCGGTAGGCCATGTAAGTACCAGAATGTGCATTAACTGAGTACAGTCCAATGCACAATGCGATATGCCAAGTATTAATTCAAATGAGCTATCTCATCCCTTTCTCTGACGATCCCACTATCCTTTACCGTTATCCGTCGCGTGTTTGGTCTTATGGGACCAAACTGCTGAGGTCATCGGTCCCTAAGCTTACACCCTACATAATCTAACTTAAACTATCTTACACTAAGGACAACACAAACACCCATGCCCGAGGGAGGACTCGAACATCCCACGCCCGGCTGGCGTGTTATAACATAAGTCAGCAAAATTTGGTACTAACTGTTAAATTCAGTCTGTCGTAGATTGCCATGTTTATACTTCTGGGCCTATTTTTCCACTGAGGTTATGTGGGGCTACCACGTCCGAGAAGTTTGCAAAGAAACGTGCTTAAAATTTCTTCAGGGCAGGTAAAGGAGTATTTTAAAGAGAATAGAAATGTAATAAAAGCGACCTGCCACAGCATCTCAATGAGTAATCCAGGGTGATAGAATCATTCGGACCGTAATAATCTTCCCTTTGTTAATTTCGCTTAAATCAGTGGATTTCCTCACTGGCCTTCCATGTCGTTGTTAGAACAACTCCTTTCATCTCTCTTCAGCTTGTGCACTTTCCTCAGCGTGTCACGCATACACGATGCCACTAGGTGGGCATTGTTTTGGATACATTCCAGGGCTACCCATAACTTCCGGATATATTCTTTTTATAAATGTCACGCGCTTTCGAGTCTCCATTCGTTTAAAACTTGCGTTCAGTGGATATCTGTTGTGTCTACAAGCTAGTGTTACCGTCTGCGCGCTGTCTAATCGCTATGTGTTGTTTTGGATTCATGACAGTGCTTTATATACACTCCTGGAAATTGAAATAAGAACACCGTGAATTCATTGTCCCAGGAAGGGGAAACTTTATTGACACATTCCTGGGGTCAGATACATCACATGATCACACTGACAGAACCACAGGCACATAGACACAGGCAACAGAGCATGCACAATGTCGGCACTAGTACAGTGTATATCCACCTTTCGCAGCAATGCAGGCTGCTATTCTCCCATGGAGACGATCGTAGAGATGCTGGATGTAGTCCTGTGGAACGGCTTGCCATGCCATTTCCACCTGGCGCCTCAGTTGGACCAGCGTTCGTGCTGGACGTGCAGACCGCGTGAGACGACGCTTCATCCAGTCCCAAACATGCTCAATGGGGGACAGATCCGGAGATCTTGCTGGCCAGGATAGTTGACTTACACCTTCTAGAGCACGTTGGGTGGCACGGGATACATGCGGACGTGCATTGTCCTGTTGGAACAGCAAGTTCCCTTGCCGGTCTAGGAATGGTAGAACGATGGGTTCGATGACGGTTTGGATGTACCGTGCACTATTCAGTGTCCCCTCGACGATCACCAGTGGTGTACGGCCAGTGTAGGAGATCGCTCCCCGCACCATGATGCCGGGTGTTGGCCCTGTGTGCGTCGGTCGTATGCAGTCCTGATTGTGGCGCTCACCTGCACGGCGCCAAACACGCATACGACCATCATTGGCACCAAGGCAGAAGCGACTCTCATCGCTGAAGACGACGACACGTCTCCATTCGTCCCTCCATTCACGCCTGTCGCGACACCACTGGAGGCGGGCTGCACGATGTTGTGGCGTGAGCGGAAGACGGCCTAACGGTGTGCGGGACCGTAGCCCAGCTTCATGGAGACGGTTGCGAATGGTCCTCGCCGATACCCCAGGAAGTGGCGGTGCGGTCCCCTACGGCACTGCGTAGGATCCTACGGTCTTGGCGTGCATCCGTGCGTCGCTGCGGTCCGGTCCCAGGTCGACGGGCACGTGCACCTTCCGCCGACCACTGGCGACAACATCGATGTACTGTGGAGACCTCACGCCCCACGTGTTGAGCAATTCGGCGGTACGTCCACCCGGTCTCCCGCATGCCCACTATACGCCCTCGCTCAAAGTCCGTCAACTGCACATACGGTTCACGTCCACGCTGTCGCGGCATGCTACCAGTGTTAAAGACTGCGATGGAGCTCCGTATGCCACGGCAAACTGGCTGACACTGACGGCGGCGGTGCACAAATGCTGCGCAGCTAGCGCCATTCGACGGCCAACACTGCGGTTCCTGGTGTGTCCGCTGTGCCGTGCGTGTGATCATTGCTTGTAGAGCCCTCTCGCAGTGTCCGGAGCAAGTATGGTGGGTCTGACACACCGGTGTCAATGTGTTCTTTTTTCCATTTCCAGGAGTGTATATGTTGTGTACTCGTTCCGCGTAGTCAGCACTTACACAACTTTCCCACTAGAGCGCGGCCCGCTAAGCGCAACAGCGCAGGCGCAGCGCTCGTCCGTCTCCGCACTACGAGATGGCGCTGTCTTAGAGACACGCACCAAATTCTGCTTCCGCTGATCCGCGTATTAATATGTAACGCAGCCAATGAGATTGCTGCTTACGTAGAACCTTTTATCCTCGTGGATCACACTCGCGCAGTGACACATGAACGCACGAGGTATTATAACGAGTGTACAGACCTCCGATTAGTCAGTCTGCATTTGTCTGCACCAGTCTGTACCAGTCTATAGTCAAGTTTGAGTCTGCGCCTAATAAGATTACCATATTCCTGTACATAGCCATGAACATAAATGTATAGACACTTTTGTCAAGTATCAGAGATATATGTGAGAATAAGATTAACGTACGAATACCAAAGGAACTTCAGATTGTCAATTGTAAATAGCATCCAGAACCAAGGTAAGTAATTTTTATGCTAGTTATTATTTTAATAAATGTGTGTGAAAATTAATCAAGTTCTGTTTAAAGTTCGTCACCATCAATCTGCTACTCTAAGCGTGCTAGTGGCCTTTCTATCGTCTGACCTAACGGCAGAAGATAAACACCCCACGATAAGACGACGAGACATATTGCTGACACTCTCTTACTTCGTTAGAGCGACAAGTGAAATAATCTGATGGTGTGTGTACTGAAGGTCTTACAGTACGCACACCACAATACAGCCGGCCGCGGTGGTCTCGCGGTTCTAGGCGCGCAGTCCGGAGCCGTGCGACTGCTACGGTCGCAGGTTCGAATCCTGCCTCGGGCATGGATGTGTGTGATGTCCTTAGGTTAGGTTTAAGTAGTTCTAAGTTCTAGGGGACTGATAACCACAGCAGTTGAGTCCCATAGTACTCAGAGCCATTTTTGAACCACAATACATTTTCCTGGTGGAGTCAGTTTAAGATTGCCGTCGGAAAATATCGTGCTTTTTAGATTTCTTTCATTTCATGTCTTGTGCACTCTAAAAGATTCATCCAGCGAAAACCTGTTGTATCATTCTACGTCTGCCTGACACCTGAAAGTTGTCCTTGGAATGAGAAATTGTGAACGACATCAGAGTGTGGAAGGCTAAGAGAAACCACCACGTTAAAGATCCTATGGATTTCTCTAGTTGCACATCATGGCTGTATTCAATATCCAATATCAACTTTTCCGGAGTTTCAATTCCACCAATCGGATCTCCGGGGGGGGGGGGGGGGGGGCGGGGGAGGACAGTTTTGAGCAACGCTGTCACATAGAAGACGTTTTCATTGAAAGACAGTATAAAGATAACCACATTGAATGTGAAAGCGATGGCTCAGGCTAGAAAAATCAACAACGCAATCCAAGAAATGGAAAGAATGAGCATTAAGATCATGGGCATTAGTGAAATGCGATAGCGAGGTTTAGGTTCTTGTAACATCAATGAATACAGAAATTACTACTCAGGAATTTCTAAAGGACAGTATAAGTCAGGAGTAGGATTTATAGTATCGAAAGGATGTGTCACTAATTGTGTACCTACACTCCTGGAAATGGAAAAAAGAACACATTGACACCGGTGTGTCAGACCCACCATACTTGCTCCGGACACTGCGAGAGGGCTCTACAAGCAATGATCACACGCACGGCACAGCGGACACACCAGGAACCGCGGTGTTGGCCGTCGAATGGCGCTAGCTGCGCAGCATTTGTGCACCGCCGCCGTCAGTGTCAGCCAGTTTGCCGTGGCATACGGAGCTCCATCGCAGTCTTTAACACTGGTAGCATGCCGCGACAGCGTGGACGTGAACCGTATGTGCAGTTGACGGACTTTGAGCGAGGGCGTATAGTGGGCATGCGGGAGGCCGGGTGGACGTACCGCCGAATTGCTCAACACGTGGGGCGTGAGGTCTCCACAGTACATCGATGTTGTCGCCAGTGGTCGGCGGAAGGTGCACGTGCCCGTCGACCTGGGACCGGACCGCAGCGACGCACGGATGCACGCCAAGACCGTAGGATCCTACGCAGTGCCGTAGGGGACCGCACCGCCACTTCCCAGCAAATTAGGGACACTGTTGCTCCTGGGGTATCGGCGAGGACCATTCGCAATCGTCTCCATGAAGCTGGGCTACGGTCCCGCACACCATTAGGCCGTCTTCCGCTCACGCCCCAACATCGTGCAGCCCGCCTCCAGTGGTGTCGCGACAGGTGTGAATGGTGGGACGAATGGAGACGTGTCGTCTTCAGCGATGAGAGTCGCTTCTGCCTTGGTGCCAATGATGGTCGTATGCGTGTTTGGGGTCGTGCAGGTGAGCGCCACAATCAGGACTTCATACGACCGAGGCACACAGGGCCAACACCCGGCATCATGGTGTGGGGAGCGATCTCCTACACTGGCCGTACACCACTGGTGATCGTCGAGGGGGCACTGAATAGTGCACGGTACATCCAAACCGTCATGGAATCCATCGTTCTACCATTCCTAGACCGGCAAGGGAACTTGCTGTTCCAACAGGACAATGCACGTCCGCATGTATCCCGTGCCACCCAACATGCTCTAGAAGGTGTAAGTCAACTACCCTGGCCAGCAAGATCTCCGGATCTGTCCCCCATTGAGCATGTTTGGGACTGGATGAAGCGTCGTCTCACGCGGTCTGCACGTCCAGCACGAACGCTGGTCCAACTGAGGCGCCAGGTGGAAATGGCATGTCAAGCCGTTCCACAGGACTACATCCAGCATCTCTACGATCGTCTCCATGGGAGAATAGCAGCCTGCATTGCTGCTAAAGGTGGATATACACTGTACTAGTGCCGACATTGTGCATGCTCTGTTGCCTGTGTCTATGTGCCTGTGGTTCTGTCAGTGTGATCATGTGATGTATCTGACCCCAGGAATGTGTCAATAAAGTTTCCCCTTCCTGGGACAATGAATTCACGGTGTTCTTATTTCAATTTCCAGGAGTGTATTTCAGAGACAGTGATGTTACTCCAAATAAGTGCTCTAATCGTACAACTGGACATTATTCAGGTCTACGCTCCAACAACAGACCATAGCGATGAAGAAGATGAAGAATTTTATTCCCAAATCTCAGGTGTTTTGCAACAACTACCGAAGAAAGATCTTAAAATAATTATGGAAGATTTTAATGCCAAAATAGGAAGGGGATCCGAGGGCGACATTATAGGTTACCATGGACTTGGTGAATGGAATGAGAGAGGCGAACTACTCAGTGCATTTGGAGGAGAGTGGAGATTTGTAATAACTAACATATTCTTCACACTACCACCTAGACGTCTCTACACCTGGAAGTGCCCAAGAGATTCAGACGAAAATATTACCCGGAATCAGATTGATTATGTCTTGATAAATCAAAGATATAAAAACAGTAGTCTCTCAATGAAAACATATCCTACAACTCAGACCACGTTACCCTAGTTGGTGTCTTTAAAATCAGAATGAAGAGAGTTCAAAATAAAAAAGTCAAATGTATGATATCAGCATACTAAAAGGATCTTCCATAAGAGAAAACGCAGGAGTTCATCTTAATAATGAACTAAAGTCTCTGTCAAGTAACTTGTGTACCGAAGAGAAAATTAAAAAGATAAATTCTGTAGTGGAATCAGTTAAAGAAGAACATCTGAAATCCAATATCACCAAAAGGAAGTCATGGATGGCTGAATAGATACTTAAAATGATGAAGGAGGGAAGTAAAAAGTAATCCCGCTGAATACAAGAATATGAACAAGGAAATCAGGAAACGAATACGAGAAGCTAAGGAAAGAGAAATACAGGAACAGTGCAATGAAATAGAAAAATTAAATTGAAGCAATATAGTTCCAATATTTATAAAAAAAGTCAGGGAAGAGAAAGGAAATTACAGAAAAACTAATGAAGGAAAAATAATAGTTGGATATGATGAGCTTAGAGAAACATGGAAAACATACATAGAACAACAATTTTATGACAACCGGCCAGAACTTCCTCAAATATATTGCGAAACAGGACCTAGAATTCTGCTGGGAGAAATACAAGCTGAAATAAATGGAATGAAAGAGGGTAAATCACCTGGCCCCGACAATGTCAATGCCGAAATTCTCAAGGATAATTTAAAATGGGTGACTGTAGTATTCAGTGACATCTACGACTCTGGTAACATTCCACGGGAATGGCTTAAAAACGAATTTATTACATTGCCCAAAAAGCCCGGAACTAAGACTGGTGGTGGATACAGGACCATCAGCCTCATGAGTGACCTGCTGAAGATCTTTCTGAGGCTGATTCACCAAAGAATGTACAAGATCTGTGAAGAAAAATTTCTTCTTCACAGTTTGGTTTCAGAAACGCATTTGGCACGCGCTAAGCATTATTTAGTATACATATACTGTTTCAAAAGTGCAGAGACGTGAATTGCGACATTTATGCCTGCTTTATTGATTATAAGAAGACTGTTGAAATTTTAAGAAGTATTGGTTTGGATGATAAAGACCTACGTATAATTGTGAATCTATATTGGAACCGCCGGCCGCGGTGGTCTCGCAGTTCTAGGCGCGCAATCCGGAACCGTGCGACTGCTACGGTCGCAGGTTCGAATCCTGCCTCGGGCATGGATGTGTGTGATGTCCTTAGGTTAGTTAGGTTTAAGTAGTTCTAAGTTCTAGGGGACTGATGACCACAGTAGTTGAGTCCCATAGTGCTCAGAGCCATTTGAACCATTTTTTTTATATTGGAACCAGTCGGCTTCTGTGAGGATGGACAAAGAAAATACAGAAGACATAGACATTCTACGAGGAAGCTCTTGATGACGTAGAGAAAGGAGTGCTCTTAAACGGAAAATATATCAATAACATCCGATACGTTGATGACACAGTAGTATTTTATGATAGTGAGGAGAGTCTGTAGTACCTTGTCGACAGACTAGCACAAGAAAGTTCTGAATATGGTCTAGATGTCAACCCCCAAAAAACGAAAACGATGATAATCATTAGAAACAGAGTCCCCGCATGTCACATTATGATAGGCCAAAATCACATACAGCAAGTACATAAATACACGTACCTTGACACTACAATAAATGACCAGTGGGATCTTTCTGATAAGATGAGAAACTGGAAAAGCCAGGGCTGTCTTCAATAAGATGAGTAACCTTTTCAAGAATCATGGCTTAGCAATGACGACGAAGATCAGACTTCTACGCTGCTACATATTTTCCACCCTCTTCTATGGTGTTGAAATATGGACTCTGACAGAATCATTGGGTAAGCGGCTGGAGGTTTTTGAGATGTGGCTGTACAGGAGAATGTTAAGAATACCGTGGACAGCGCATGTCACAAATATCGAGGTTCTACATAGTATGAAGAAAGAGAAAGAAGTACTGGCCATCGTGAAAGGAAGAAAGATCCATTACCTCGAACACATCATGCGGAAGAACAACAGATACCATCTCCTCCAGACCATCCTGCAAGGTAAAATACCAGGGAAGAGGAGCGCTGGCAGAAGAAGAATATCCTGGCTTAAGAACATCAGAACGTGCACCTCTAAAACATCCACAGAGCTATTTAGAGCTGCAAGTGACAGGGAACGTACTGCCAAGATAGTTGCCAACATATTGAACGGATAGGAACTAGAAGAAGCTACTACTTTTTGTGATATTTGTAAAACCTTTGAGTGTCTAGATCATGTTACTCTCTCAGAAAAACTGAAGTTTTATGGAACTGATGGTTTTTTACACAGCTTGTTTGAAACACACTTAACATGTAGAGTGCTAAAACTTGTGCTGAATAATTCAAACAGTGTTGGAAGACTGGAAAATTTTAGTAACTGCAGAGAAATCACGAAGTGTGCCCCTCAGGCTTCAGTGTCGGGTACATTCTTATTCCTTATACGGGATTCCTCCCCTAAGAGTCGTCATCTCCATTTCCGGTTGATATTTGCAATTTCAGTTTTTCAGTGTGCAACTAGAGCCAATCCAAACAAACGCTGCTCATCCCATTTTCCATTCAACGCTCATTGTCGACGGAAGGCCTCAGTTTGCGTCCTCTTACAAACAAAATGATTTTTTAAGTGACATTTTACGTGCCCAGTCTATAGATCGGTCGCATATTACTCTGGTGTGATATTCCTTTAGTCGATATGCACCAACAGGGACATTAAAACACGAAGAGTAACCACAGCGACAGCACCACATTGGCTCGCACTGACTGCTACCGCCATGCAGGCGCGATGCTCGGCCGCTGCTGCACTACTGGTTATTCTTCTTGTCTTACTGTCCCTGTTAATGCACACTGATAAAACGAATATTGCACTAGACTAATTTCAGACCGCTTCATCGACTGGGCACAAAAAACCTTTAAATACCATTTTGTTTGTAACCGGAATATAACCAAAACTTTTCATCAGCTGTGGATGTCTCATGAAAGACTTTACGAGAGGTATTTATTTGTGCTGACTCCAGGTACATACTGCAAAGACGAATTTGAAAATATCTGCCGGAACACCAGAGAAAATCCGCCAGACCTCTCTTAGGAGAGATACCCTGTATATGTTAATGACCAACTAAACATTAACAAGCCCAATTGGAACTTTTTTGCAGATGGTGCTAATGTTATAATAAGTCCCACAAGAGAGAAACCAACAGTAAAGATTACAAATGATATTTTCGAAAGAGGTCTAAAATGTGTCTCAGTCCTAAATTCCGAAAAACATACTACATCCAGTTCTGCACCACAAATAGAGTCATATCAACAACAGAGGTAGCACACAGGCAGGATTCAGTAAATAGGATATAACGCTGCAAATTTTTGAGTGTACATATTGATGAAAACTTGAATCGGAAAACCATGTTATCGAGGTTCTCAAAAAACAACGAATTATCTTCCTGACGTAGGTTGAATATTTCCAATGATGTTTTATAGAGTAATTCTATGGAGTAGCACATGTCATAGAAAGAATCGATTGCACGAAAACGAGCAATGAGCATAATGTTTTCACCCAAAGACGTCATTACCTTTTCAGGGAGGTAGGCATTTCAACTGCACTAGTGAAACTCGTCACAAATAATCAGTCACAATTTGAGAAAAACAGTGATGTTCTTCAATACAACACTAGAGGAAAAAATATCTTTTTCACCAATCATTGTCTCAGAAAGAACTTCAATATGCAGCAACAAAAATGTTTGACCATTTACCGTATAGCATAAAGTTTCTGACAGATTGAAAATAAGTTTTCAATCTAATTTAACCCGATTTCTTCTGGGCAGCTTCTTCTGTTCCAATGAAGAATTTCTGTTCAATACTGGTAGCTAGTGTACATACAGGGTGTCCCAAAAACACCGAAAAAGCTTAGTAAATTGTGTGGGAAGGCAAATTGATCGGTTTTCAAGAATGAAGCAGACTCGAGAAACGCACGGCTTGGACGGTGGAGAGCGTCGAAGTCTGAGGACGAATTGTTGTGACTAGAGTTGTTGAACAACGGTAGGCTACCGTAGACTATAGTAAATAAGTGTAGACTACGGTAGTTTCCCTAGTAGGTTTGGCTATTTCTGGTTGTAACTGCGCTGCCTGAACGTTAGACGCGTTACATACCTATCGAGTACTACCTCATTTCGATCGTTTTGTCTCTGTATGCGATCAGTGTCTTACTAGATACCCTAGAAACTTGAAGTCAATCAACCGACTGGAGTGTGGATGTATAAATGGCCTTGTGACCTATAGGACAATTTTGTTCTACATAGTTATCCTCCTATGTATTTCTTAAAAATGAACAGTATTCTAGCAAAATTGAAATGTCATTCTTTAGTCCAGGTTTTGTTCGACATCTGTCGGTTTGTAGCGCGAAACAAAAAAAAAAAAAAAAAAAAAAAAAAAAAAAAAAAAAAAAAACTTACAATAGCAAGCCAAAATCATGTCAAACTTCAATCCAGTACTTCGTTAACCTTACACAAAGCATTATTCTTTTATTGCTAAATAATATTCACGCTTATCAACTACAACAAGAAATTTTTGATTTTGGTCATGACGAAATACGTTCTATTGACAACAAAGTAACACAAATAATTATATATATTTTTTTTGTTTGTGCTTATAAACTGTACTTTCAATAGAAGTAATTGTTTTGTTGACATAAAAGCGCAGAAGTCACGGGAATACCAAACTTTTTGTTTTAGTTAAAAAGTGCAACTTAAAGTTGGTAAGGATATGGACTAACACTGAGCGATGTGTAGTTGTAATTATGTGCAAAACAAAGAAACAAAAAACAGTTCTTCTCTCACACTTCCATTTCTGTCTGTTTCACTCCCAATGCTACCAATACTACGTCATTTACTGTACCAAAGCTACCAGACCTTAGTGTTGGTAGAGCGCTACTACAATTGTGACAGTTTGTTCAGATTCGTTTTGGGTGGGTGAACACGGACGGTACGTAACTTTTTAGTCATCTGTGTACTGCGGATGGACGACCAGAGAGTAATAACATTGCTGTGCATGTGATATATTCGTCCACAGATCCCCTGTGCCCATCCTACTGCTGACCTTGTACGGTCTGCCAGTGCAGTAACGCTGTTGACAGCAGTGCGACATGTACTAGTACAGAGCTGCGGAAATGACCGCCATGGTGCTTGCATGGGACAAAGCAGATTTCAATGTAAGAGCTGCCGCATGATTGTATATGGAGTGTTTAACAAACAGACGTACCCCACATCTTTCCACGCCTGCGGCCATCGAGAGGCCCTTCAGAGAAACAGGAAAGATGCACTTGGGTATTTTCTGCCTGAGGTGTGTCCACTGTACCGAAAAGTAATAGCACATCGCGCGTGGTAATTGCCAATATTACCACAGGCTACAAGAGTTTCCTCTGTTAGATGCAGTTTGTCCACGTTTGGCTCAAAGACTACAGATAGAAGACGTCCTGACAATGTTCGAAGAGGACCCAGCAACCAATACTGTTCAGGTGGGACTGGTGCTGTACAGGGGTAAAAGTGCCGAGTAGGCTGTTGTACTTGAACACCGGCTTCATCTATACCACCAACAAAAAGTCCAGGCATTTCGGGACTACCCACGATGGGTACAGTCTCCGCAGTGGTATTTACAACAACGCATAATCTAGCTACAGTTCCCGAACTTGGTGGTATTCACGAATGACTGTGTGTTTACTAGAGAATGCACAATATGCATGTTTGGGCGAACGAAAATTAGCAAGTGCATGTGATTCAAAATCAACAACTCACGGTCGGTACTAACATCTGGGCTGGGATAGGTGGTGACCATATGATTGTGCCATATCTTAATATTTTTAAAGAGATGTTTTGCCTACCTTACTGGATATAGTGCCACTAAACGTTAGGATGAACATATGGCTACAAAACAGCGGAGGTCCAGCACACTTTGATGTTGATGTACTTAGTCATCTCGACGTCGCATGTCGGAATCGATGGATTGACAGAGGTGGACAAGATCCATGACCAGCACAGTCGGCAGGTCTGACATCTCTCGACCATGTTTTTGTATATTCATCCTTTTGTCTGGAGGTCTTGGGGACCATGGTCGTTCACTACTGTAAGAAAATAAAACACCTACAGTCGTCCTTAAGATCTTATTTATCGTGTACCTACTTTTTTCGGAACTTCAGTGCGTTATCTTCAGGCCGTAGTTGATGCTGAAGGGGTTATCACGAGCCATGTATACACTGCATAAGTGGCCAACATAACTGACTTACGATGACTATCTCTAAACTTTGGTGTCAGCACTCCAACCATCAACTGCCTCTCCACCATATTAGTATTAGAAGTATGGTATATGGAACAGCTTTAACCTCAGCAGAAGATCTTATTGCTCGAGTCCACGGAGTGATTGATGTACTTCAATGGCAACCACACGTATTGGCTCATGTGCGTGAGGCTCAGCCCCACTGATGCAAGTTCTGCAGTGACATAAGAGGTTCAGTCTCTGAACGAGTATCTCGAAAAGGACCAAGCTAGTCGAATGTTCACGTGCTACTATCGTGAGCATCTACGGAAAGAGGAAGAAAGGCTTTTCGCAGAACGTGGGGTTCGGAGGTTTGTCTGCTCTGTAAAGTACGATGGATGGTGGTATGTGGCATTTCTGCCGAAAGAGCACCATGCCGAAGCACACCGTTCATCGTATGTTGTTAAACATTTACAAATGTCTGAAGATGGCCTCGTAAGCCGAAAACCGGTTAACAGTAAAAGTAATATATATATATATATATATATATATATATATATATATATATATATATATATATATATCATGTACACTGACACTTTCCATATCATTTCGATAAAAGAACCGTTCAAATGATCTATGCAACATATGACAACATATAACTAACCAACTACCTAACTTTCGTCTCGCAGTAGGCACTGGTTATTATGTTTTGGCTCGTCGATGTGCACTGCCAGGCAAAGAAAGTGAAGGACCCAGAAGGGGGGAGAGAACCAAACGATTCTTGACAGATTCAGAGAGTCCGCAGCTCGTGGTCGAGTGTCTAGTGTTGCTGCCTCTGGATCATAGGGTCCAGCTTTCGATTCCCGTCCAGGTTGGGGATTTTTTCAGCCCGGGGACTGGGTGTTAGTGTTGTCTTCATCATTTCATGCTCATCATCATTCGTGACAGCGGCTAGATTGGATTGTGTAAAAATTGGACTGTGTACAAATTGGGACTTCGTACTGGCGCTGATGACAGTGCAGTTGAGCGCCCCACAAATCAAACACCATCATCATCATCGCAGATTGAGAAGATATGTGAAGTTATTGCAGTGGTTGCAATATCGAGTTAAATTCACGAAGACGAAGGTAGTATGACCCCACTTACCAGTATGGTCCTCTGGCCTGGAAGCAGCACTCGTTTGTTTGGGAAAAGCACCATACACCCATTGTATCTAGCCCTGAGGCAAGCAGGCCTACCACTGGTTCTTGAAATTCTTGATACTGACACGGGAACGGGGTTGGGGTTCGAGCCAGTCCACTACATGTTCAATCGTAGACAGATCTGGGGCTCCTAACGGCCACGTGAGTGCCACATGGCGCTGGCAGTTTGTAGAGCCATATTCTGTGTGCGGACAAACACTGTTCTCTCGAAATGTAGCACCGCGATTCTGTCCCATAAGTGGTGACACATTCGGACCCAACATGTCTGTGACCTAACGTTGTGGCATCAGGAATCCCTAAATCAATACCAGCAGCGAGCTGAAGTTGTAGTCAATAGCTCCGCAAAGAAAACATTTGAATATTTGGATCTCTCTCTCTAGGTCGTCACCATACTAGTCGACGTTGATCATCCAAGGTAGTGCATAACCGTGATTCGCTACTGGAGACAGTGCTACGCAGTTCATGAGCAATCCAAGTGCTACCGTTGGTGTTTTACGGCAGTCTACGTACGGGACAGTAATTCTCCATTTAGGGTGCTAGATGGAGCATGACCCACAGTGTTACAGGTACTTCACTCTTCTCAGATGACAAATGAAGATGTGAAGGCGCTACAATTTGTTTGATGCTCAATACAACGGGCCTGTCTTGGGGTGGTCAGACCTTGTCGACCGAAACCTTGACGTAAAGCATGCGTCTCCTCACATTTTAATTCAGTCTAATACCGGTCACTGTCAAGTCTGAATACCCTAGAAACCTGAAAATTGCACGATTCGATCAGCCGGCCAAATGGAAACGCACAGTGAGTCCACCTTGAAACTCTCCGAGGCGCTTATAACGCTGACGCTTTAGAATGATCACTCAACATTTGGCGTTATCCACGCTCCTTATATACTATCTCAGACCTGGTAAGAACACTACACCAACATTATTGGCCGTTCTGTCTCAGAGAAATGCAACTGTAATGTTTTGCATATCCACTTTCGTTGTGTACTTGCATGGAGCTACACTGACATTCAACCACGTCTCCTGCGTCTCTGTCTAATTACCTCGATGTGTTTAACTTCCTTTTTCGGGCTGCATGTATTGTATGTTAACTGACTCGAATAAAATAAAATAAAACCTACGCACCTCAAAGGAATTTTCCGAATGGGACGGCAGTCATTAGATGTACATGTACAGACAAACAAATGATCACAGTTTGAGAAAAAAATGGGTGATGTATTCATCAGAAAGAAGCTTATCTATTGAGAGAGTCAGTAACGTTTTGCTGGATGTCCTCCTGAGGATATCGTGTCGAATTCTATCCAATTGGCGCTTTAGATCGTCAAAACCCCGAGCTGGTTGGAAGGCACTGCCCATAATGCTGCAAATCTTCTCAACTTGGGACAGATGCGGCCAACTTGCTGGTGAGGTGAGGGTTTCTCTAGGACGAAGAGAGGCAGTAGAAACTCACGCCATGTGCGAGTGTTCCTTATCTTGCTGAATGCAGGCCCAGGATGACTTGCCACGAAGGGGAACAAAACAGGGCATAGAATATTGTGGTGTAAGGGTGTCGCAAATGACAACCAATGGGGCTGCTATAAACAGAAATAGCATCCCAGACCGTCACTACTGGTTGCCGCGCCGCATGGCAGGCGACAGTCTGGTTTGATAGCGCACCACTGTCCAGAGCGTCTCCAGACATGTCTTCAGCCTGGAATCTCATTGATCGGAGTATAATTGTCTTCACTGATGTGTCCCAGTTTCGAATTAAGCCGCGATGGCAAGTGAAGATGTGTCAGGAGATGCCCTAGAACGTTTTGTGATACCAACCTGACTTCGCCCGCCATAACCAACCAGGAGAGTTGGTCTTGTGAACAATTTCATTTTGTAGTAGGACTCCGTAACTTGCCATTCGCGGCACCCTTACAGCACAGAAATACGTCGACGATATTCTACTCCCCTTTATGTTTCTCTTCGTGGAAACACATTTCAGTAAGATAACGCCCGTCCGGACGCGGCGAGATGTTCTACTGCTGGTCTTTGTGCTTGCCAAACCCTACATCGGCCAGTAAGTTCCCCAGATCTCTCCCCAGTTGAGAAAGCTTGGGGCATTATGGGCAGTGCACATCAGCCAGTTCAGGATTTTGACAATTTAGGAGACAGCTGAATAGAAATTGGGATGATATCGCTAAGGACGACAGCCCAAACTCTACCAACCAATGCCAAGACAAATAATTACTTGCATAAAGGTCACAGGTGGAGCAGTGCATTACTGACTTGTTCAATTTCTGAAGCTCTTTCTTCTGAATTATTCATAAGATTTTATGACATTGTAGGTATCTGTTTGTCTGTATACACTCCTGGAAATGGAAAAAAAAACACATTGACACCGGTGTGTCAGACCCACCATACTTGCTCCGGACACTGCGAGAGGGCTGTACAAGCAATGATCACACGCACGGCACAGCGGACACACCAGGAACCGCGGTGTTGGCCGTCGAATGGCGCTAGCTGCGCAGCATTTGTGCACCGCCGCCGTCAGTGTCAGCCAGTTTGCCGTGGCATACGGAGCTCCATCGCAGTCTTTAACACTGGTAGCATGCCGCGACAGCGTGGACGGGAACCGTATGTGCAGTTGACGGACTTTGAGCGAGGGCGTATAGTGGGCATGCGGGAGGCCGGGTGGACGTACCGCCGAATTGCTCAACACGTGGGGCGTGAGGTCTCCACAGTACATCGATGTTGTCGCCAGTGGTCGGCGGAAGGTGCACGTGCCCGTCGACCTGGGACCGGACCGCAGCGACGCACGGATGCACGCCAAGACCGTAGGATCCTACGCAGTGCCGTAGGGGACCGCACCGCCACTTCCCAGCAAATTAGGGACACTGTTGCTCCTGGGGTATCGGCGAGGACCATTCGCAACCGTCTCCATGAAGCTGGGCTACGGTCCCGCACACCGTTAGGCCGTCTTCCGCTCACGCCCCAACATCGTGCAGCCCGCCTCCAGTGGTGTCGCGACAGGCGTGAATGGAGGGACGAATGGAGACGTGTCGTCTTCAGCGATGAGAGTCGCTTCTGCCTTGGTGCCAATGATGGTCGTATGCGTGTTTGGCGCCGTGCAGGTGAGCGCCACAATCAGGACTGCATACGACCGAGGCACACAGGGCCAACACCAGGCATCATGGTGTGGGGAGCGATCTCCTACACTGGCCGTACACCACTGGTGATCGTCGAGGGGACACTGAATAGTGCACGGTACATCCAAACCGTCATCGAACCCATCGTTCTACCACTCCTAGACCGGCAAGGGAACTTGCTGTTCCAACAGGGCAATGCACGTCTGCATGTATCCCGTGCCACCCAACGTGCTCTAGAAGGTGTAAGTCAACTACCCTGGCCAGCAAGATCTCCGGATCTGTCCCCCATTGAGCATGTTTGGGACTGGATGAAACGTCGTCTCACGCGGTCTGCACGTCCAGCACGAACGCTGGTCCAAATGAGGCGCCAGGTGGAATTGGCATGGCAAGCCGTTCCACAGGACTACATCCAGCATCTCTACGATCGTCTCCATGGGAGAATAGCAGCCTGCATTGCTGCGAAAGGTGGATATACACTGTACTAGTGCCGACATTGTGCATGCTCTGTTGCCTGTGTCTATGTGCCTGTGGTTCTGTCAGTGTGATCATGTGATGTATCTGACCCCAGGAATGTGTCAATAAAGTTTCCCCTTCCTGGGACAATGAATTCACGGTGTTCTTATTTCAATTTCCAGGAGTGTACTTACATCTACCGATTTCGTAAAATTCCTGCGTGGTGTGGTCGTCATTTTTGGCTTAGAGCTTTTTATACACTATGTGATCAAAGGGATCCGGACACCTGGCTGAAAATGAGTTACACGTTCGTGGTGCCCTCCATCGGTAATGCTGTAATTTAGTGTTGTGTTGGCCCATCCTTAGCCTTGAAAACAGATTCCACTCTCGCAGGCATACGATCAATCAGGTGCTGGAAGGTTTCTTGGGGATTGACAGCCCATTCATCACGGAGTGCTGCACTGACGAGAGGTATCGATGTCGGTTGGTGAGGCCTGGCACGAAGTCGGCGTTCCAAAACATCCCAAAGGTGTTCTATACGTTTCAGGCCAGGACTCTGCGCAGGCCAGTCCATTAAAGGAGGGTTATTGTAGAGTAACCACTCCGCCACAGGCCGTGGATTACGTACAGGTACTCTATGGTGTTGAAAGATGCAATCGCCATCCTCGAATTTCTCGTCGACAGTGAGAAGGACGAAGGTGCTTAAAACATCAATCGCCGGCCGAAGTGGCCGTGCGGTTAAAGGCGCTGCAGTCTGGAACCGCAAGACCGCTACGGTCGCAGGTTCGAATCTTGCCTCGGGCGTGGATGTTTGTGATGTCCTTAGGTTAGTTAGGTTTAACTAGTTCTAAGTTCTAGGGGACTAATGACCTCAGCAGTGAGTCCCATAGTGCTCAGAGCCAAAACATCAATCTAGACCTGTGTTGCGACAGTACCACGCTAAACAACAAGGGGTGCAAGCCCCCCTCCATGAAAAAGACGACCACACCATAACACCACCGCCTCCGAATTTTACTGCTGACACTACAAGCGCTGGCAGATGACGTTCACCGGGCATTCACCATACTCACACCCTGCCATCGGGTCGCCAAATCGTGTACCGTTATTCGTTACGCCATAGAAAGTTTTTCCACTTACGCTCCTTGCACCATGCGAGGCTCGTTTGGCATTTACCGGCGTGATATGTGGCTTATGAGCAGTCGCTGGACCATGAAACCTATGTTCTCTCATCCCCCGCCTAACTGCACATTACTTGCAGTGGATGCTGATGTAATTCTGAATTCCTGTGTGATGGTCTGGATAGATGTCTGCCTATTACACATTACGAACCTGTTCAACTGTTGGCGGTCTCTGTCAGTCAACAGACCAGGTCGGCCTTCGCGCTTTTGTGCTACACGTGTCCCTTCACTTTTCCACATCAGTATCACATCGAAACAATGGATCTAGGGATGTTTAGAAGTGTGGAAATCTCGCGTACAGGCGTGTGACACAAGTGACACCCAATCATCTGACCACGTTCGAAGTCCGTGAGTTCCGAGGAGCGCCGCATTCTGCTCTCTCACGATGTTTAATGACTACTGAAGTCACTGATACGGAGTACCTGGCAGCAGGTGGCAGCAGAATGTACCTAATATGAAAAACGTATGTTTCTGGGGATGTCCGAATACTTTTGATCACATAGTGTGTGTGTGTGGTTCTCTGTATGTAGCTGACTGATATATTACAAATGTACATAGCGCTACTGGGATATTGCTCTTGCTGAAAAATGGGATTTCCTGCTAGTGGTGGCAGCCGGTAGTCATCCTTGAGACCAACCGTCACATAGCTGTTAGACAGTGGATTGCCATTTGCTCTGTGTCACGATGAGGAATGAGGATTCGTGGAGAATTGCTAAAAACCAACTTACATATGATTATCAGGAGCTGGCAAGTAGCCACCTCAGATGGCCAGATAATTCAGTCCTCTGTCTCCAACATTACTCTACATTAAAAATTTGGTGTAAGGAATTAGCATCTATAATCGTGAGGTATACTAATTTGTGAAGAATTACTCACAGGAAACATAAAATCTCGTATTTATTATATTCTGCACCCATCCTAGACAAGTAAGACAAGGAATGTAAATTGTGCCCTTATCTGAAAACCTCTTTCCATACTGTGTTTTGCCTGACTGTGTGAGAGTGGTCTATTTCTTCTTCTTCCTTCGCGGATTCCGCCTTTTATTTGGTTGTCCTTGTGACCGGCTCCATGGCTGATAAATGTGTTTTAGGAATGACAGTATGTCTGCTAGGGTTGTTTGTAAATTCATCCGTTGACGATTGCTGCTTCGTCTGCTGTACTAGCTCTCTATGACTTGCATCGATATACATATTTTTTTGTTAAGCGAACATTGTTCATATTCACTTATTTCTTGTCGTATGCACCCACCAGGTGGGATATTGAGATTCATTGTAGGAATCCATGGGAACTGTCATCCACCTACGGCTTAGTAAACTTATAAAATACCAACTCTCCCGACCGTTGAGTGTTCTATCGCCATTCAAAGCCTTTGTTACGTTGGCTTTTCGTAGAAAAAGTAATATGATTAATTAACGATCGGTGCGCTGTGCCATTGGCTTGATCAGCCATTGCGAGAAATTCACAGAGATGCTCATTCAACTCCAGTAGCCAACTCGACAATATCCCATTGTGCTTAGAAAAACTTCGCTCGCCTTTTAGACAAGTATTGCTTTTCATTCGTGGACCCATTTAGGTAGGACTGATATTGAAAATGATGAAAATCTCCAAAAAACTGGCACGGCCTCGGTTACACACGAAAACAGCGGAGAGTCGCTGATCCTGGTCCATTGGCCAACGCTACACTAAGTGCATAGCGGTGTGATTCTATTCGCAGAAAAGTCAACAAAGATATTGCTTTTTCCTACGCAAATGAAGATTACATTACAGTTGAAAAAGTTCTTCTCGTGCACCATTCACGACTAGGACTGGAAGAACTGGAAAAAGGTGGGGATGGGGTTGACAGTGGTACGTGAAAATTGTTTACCACTCACCGTGTGTTGGCTTACGGAGTACACACGTAGATTTAGATGTGATTTACCGTTTTTAACTTCAGTATAGATACAAAATATTGGGTCTAGTAATGAAGAAGGTCAATGCTACACTCTTTTTCTCTACTGCATAACACGATACACGATACACTTTCAGCAATGTTGAAAAAAGGTATATGTACCAGTCTGCATTTTAGAGTCCATATTTACTATTTTTTAGGTTTTGGTCCTTACTACCTATTTCAAAAATATGCGGTAGAAAGCGTAACAGTGATGTTTCACGGTACTGAAGGTGAACAGGTACTCATGGTTGTTATGTTATACATTTTAGAACCCATCTTTATTGGCAACAGTTTTCTTGCTTTGGTCCACATTTCCGCCTCTTAAGGGGCTCCGGAAAGGCTCAAAATCATGAAAAGTTCAATTTTTACTTTTTTGTGTTTTCTGAATCTGCAGACTATTACCTTTTAATAGATATATAATTTATTCAATTCCGAAGACTACAACTATTTTTAAATTTTTTTTGAAATGTGTTCTACATGGGCGTGACCCACTGTGGCGCTGTTAAACTGCTGTCAAATGGTGTTATTATTAACGTCCCTGTTCATCAGGTACATTTTAGTGATGTGAGATAAAGTATGTGTTGTGGCTAACCTGTGATGGTTCAATATATATCGCTGGTGTGATTGTCGATTGTTTCATGTTTATTTACTCTGTCGTTATCTCGAAAATATTCGTAATTAATTCTGTTTCTTGAGTCTCTGTTTTGTTGAAGTATAATAATGAGTAAAAGTAAAGTTATTAGAAATCCTCTGAAGGCTTTTAAGAAAAGGAGAAATGTTGGAAAGCCAAAGGTATTTAGAAATATGGGAATGAAGATAGGTTCTAACATGGTACGAGCGATGCTTGCTTTAGACAAGGAACGCCTTCGGGCTGCAGACAGGGCTGTAAACAGTCTAGAAATACAAGCAAGAGTAAACAGGAGGAGGAACAAGGGGAAGCTGGAGGAGGAGTTTGCAGAGGATGAAGATAATCCATCCTATGGACCTGGAATGCACTAAAAAGTTAATCCAATCTTTGTCGCTCGGTTCTCAAAACTTTTATTTTCTCATACTAATTACATGTTTTCTAAGGATCTTCCAAACATATTTGTTTCAAACTTTCAGTAAATGTTACACAGTACCTTCTGCATAATTTAACACAGCCTTTTTCCAAAAAAACTGTATATTTTTGAATATATAAATAAAAAATTGCAAAAAAAATGTTGTGAATTTTCATTACAATTGAAAAAAATCATCTTTAATAACTGAACTAAAATTTTGCAAAATCCCTCTGTTAAGTTGTAGTCCATATTCCAATAAATAATCTGTAAAAAGTTCAACATCCTACCTCAAATACTTTGTGAGGAAAGATGTAATTTATAAGCGTTATTTTAACATTGCAAGTATAGGGCGTTCCGGAGCCCCTTAAAGTTGTTTAATAGCAACACTATCAGTAGATGTATTCCACTGTCAGGGGTATCAGAGCGATTTTTTCTTATAACTTCCGATTCGATCGTTCCTCCATTAGGGCCTCTACCTCAAATTGATATACTTAGTCTTCTCCATCACCCCTGAAACTCTGTGACGGAATCACCCTGTATAACAAGATTTAATAGAACTTCACATAAAATTATTTTTCATCTATATTTATTACATACATGAAATTTAAAGCAAGTAAACACATGTGTGAGTGTAAAATACGTTCGTGGAGGGCACTCGCACCCGGCTGGTGTTGCTTCGAGAATATTCTGCAGACTTTGCCATTCTTTTAATCGACTGTTTTGAAATATTGTTTGGTAAAAATTATGGTTAGTGGTGCTATTATTATTATTGAATACCGTAACATTTATAGAACGCAAAAAGGATGTACAATATGGATGAAATATTTTTCTTGGCGTTATTACTACCATGTGTAATTGAATATTTTCAGTATAGTACCTTCGGTTTGTGATCATGTCAAATAACATGTTTACGTTCGCGTTGCTTATTACACCCCATGTGATACTTGAATGTACTAGCAGAGAATATTGTTAGGTAAATAAGAAAAGTGAAACAATAGCCTATGACATTTCATTTACTGGTGTGTGCATAAAGTCCTGAAATATTCAATTTACGAGAATTATAATCATATTCTCTTATTTATGTTGAAGTCATTGAGGAAATTCCTGAGGGTACTTCCGTTGTATCGTCATAACTACAAGAAAATGCGTGTTTTTCTCACCAGACGCATTTTGCTTTACTGAGGCAAACATCAGCAGTGGTCCGTAATTAAAGATATTTACACCACTGGCCATTAAAATGGCAACACCACGAAGATGACGCGCTACAGATGCGAAATTTGATTCAAAATGGTTCAAGTGGCTTTGAGCACTTTGGCACTTAACATCAGAGGTCATCAGTCCCCTAGAACTTAGAACTACTTAAACCTAACCAACCTAAGGACATCACACACATCCATGCCCGAGGCAGCATTCGAACCTGCGACCGTAGCGGTCGCGCGGATCCAGACTGAAGCGCCTAGAACTGCTCGGCCACCCGGCCGGCGACGATATATTTAACCGACACACAGAAGATGCTGTGATATGCAAATGATTAGCTTTTCAAAGCACTCACACAAGGTTGGCGCAGGTGGCGACACCTACAACGTGCTGACATGAGGAAAGTTTCCAACCGATTTCTCATACACAAACAGTAGTTGACCGGCGTTGCCTGGTGAAACGTTGTTGTGATGCCTCGTGTAAGGAGGAGAAATGCGTACCATCACGTTTCCGACTTTGATAAAGGTCGGATTGTAGCCTATCGCAATTGCGTTTATCGTATCGCGACATTGCTGCTCGCGTTGGTCGAGATCCAATGACTGATAGCAGAATATGGAACCGGTGGGTTTAGGAGGGTAATACGGAACACCGTACTGGATCCCAACGGCCTCATATCACTAGCAGTCGAGATGACAAGCATCTTATCCGCATGGCTGTAACGGATCGTGCAGCCACGTCTCAATCCCTGAGTCAACAGATGGGGACGTTTGCAAGACAACAACCATCTACACGAACAGTTCGACGACGTTTGCAGAAGCATGGGCTATCAGCTCGGAGACCATGGCTGCGGTTACCCTTGACGCTGCATCACAGACAGGAACGCCTGCGATGGTGTACTCAACGACGAACGTCGCTGCACGAATGGCAAAACGTCATTTTTTCGGATGAATCCAGGTTCTGTTTACAGCATCATGATGGTCGCATCCGTGTTTGGTGACATCGCGGTCATCGCCGTACTGGCGTATCACCCGACGTGATGGTACGGAGAGCCATTGGTTACACGTCTCGGTCACCTCTTGTTCGCATTGACGGCACTTAGATCAGTGGACGTTACGTTTCAGATGTGTTACGATCCGTGGCTCTACCCTTCATTCGATCCCTGCGAAACCCTACATTTCAGCAGGATAATGCACGACCGCATGTTGCAGGTCATGTACGAGCCTTTCTGGATACAGAAAATGTTCGACTGCTGCCCTGGCCAGTACATTCTCCAGATCTCTCACCAACTGAAAACGTCTGGCCAATGGTGGCCGAGCAACTGGCTCGTCACAATACTCCAGTCACTACTCTTGATGAACTGTGGTATCGTGTTGAAGCTGCATGGGCAGCTGCACCTGTAGACGCCATCCAAGCTGTGTTTGACTCATTGCCCAGGCGTATCAAGGCCGTTATTACGGCTAGAGGTGGTTGTTCTGGGTAGTGATTTCTCAGGATCTATGCACCCCAACTGCGTGAAAATGTAATCACATGTTAGTTCTAGAATAATATATTTGTCCAATGAATACCCGTTTATCAGCTGCATTTCTTCTTGGCGTAGAAATTTTAATGGCCAGTACTGTACAATGTGATACGCTTTTAAGATCGAAAAACAGTTCATTAATAGTCTTTTTTTTAATTCGGTGATTTCTGCTTGGTTTCTCGCCTACATCAGGAAATGCCGTCTGCTAGCACGTCTATGGTGTCTTTGTTCATTAGGCACTGAAAGACCCCAAAGTCTTAACTAGCAGAAAGCACTTCCTGACGTAGACGAGAAATCAAGCAAATCACCGTAAGTAAAAATCAATAAATTGTTGACGAACTATTTTTCGATCTTAAAACTAGATTAAATTGTAAATAACTACTATTACAGACCACTGATGATGCTTTACCTCAATAAAGCAAACGCTTGTGATGAGCAAATCACTCAATTTCTTGTACTTGTAACGACGGAACGAAAATACCCTCAGAAATTGTAAAGCAACTACGGGCAATATGGCCGCCCAAATGAAGAACTCATTGAGGAAATGTTGCAAACAGTTGAAGGTAATTAAGTTTGATAATCATTATTATAATGGGTAGAGAATACGAGAGATACTGTAGGTTACAGTCTGAATATAATCATCGACACATTTTTAAACAGAAAGTAGTCACGACTATACTTCGTTCATCATAATAATAAACCTCATGTAAACATCACATGTATTGTTCCGCGTTTGCTGGAACCTCATTGGATTTCGTTTCACGTGGAGCTGAAACCAAGCTGTCTCTAGTACAGTCAAATACAATAAAGAGGATACCTTTTATAGTGTGTGTGACACGCACATCGACTCAGCTGTGATACGGGGCAACAGCTTTACCGACGCATTTAACTTCGACAGCACTGGTCAGGCAACTGATTCGACGAACCTGAAGTGATCTGAACAGCTGCAGTAAAAATAAATGTAGATGTCGTGTGACTAGGGCCTCCCGTCGGGTAGACCGTTCGCCGGGTGCAAGTCTCTCGGTTTGACGCCACTTCGGCGACTTGCTCGCCGATGGGGATGAAATGATGATGATTAGGACAACACAACACCCAGTCCCTGGGCGGAGAAAATCCCCGACCCAGCCAGGAATCGGACACAGGTAGTTAGGATTGACATTCTGTCGCGCTGATCACTGAGCTACCGGGGGCGGACAACAGTTGCAGCAAAGACGTAAAAAGAGACGAGCAGTGAAACAATATAGCTTTGAAGGTCATTTAATTTTGAAACAGTAGGAAATAATATATGGCAAAACTCAGGCGGAATTCTTCTTAGGTGACCAGACGCAAACAGAACAAAAAAAATGGTTCAAATGGCTCTGAGCACTATGGGACTCAACTGCTGTGGTCATAAGTCCCCTAGAACTTAGAACTACTTAAACCTAACTAACCTAAGGACAGCACACAACACCCAGCCATCACGAGGCAGAGAAAATCCCTGACCCCGCCGGGAATCGAACCCGGGAACCCGGAAACAGAACATGCTGTCGAGGTATTGCAATTAAAAACAAGAATAATGAAATTTCCTGACATTAACATGGGTCATTTTTCTGAATGAGCTATGTGTGGATAAAAGAGCACTGTTGATTACCCATGCAGTTAGATACCGTGGCGTCAGTATTCAACTACATGGGAAATGAGTGGCATCAGTATTTCATTACATGGTAATCTCTGAACTCCTTCCATATCTAAATCCTAGGAATACGGAACATTCCAGTACTGCTACGTTGATAACGAGGCGATCAGCGACATAATCCCAAGCCACCAAAAAAATCCACATTTCCTCCTCCTCTTTTGCGACGGACATCGTTCGCCAGCGACGTGTCACAAAGCTTCGTGCATTAGTTACAGTACGTTTGGCAGCTTAAATGTCTTATTAGTTCTCGCGACAAATCCCTTAACTTGGCTCCAGATCAATTCTGTTGGGTTCAGATTGGAGTATTACGGTGACAACTGTAAAAATGAAGCATTTGTAACAGAGAGCTTGACTCCACGAAAATTATTGTTTTCCAAGTTTCTACGACTGTTATCACTCCGGGTCGTATGAGACCACATCTGTCCTACAAAACAATGGACATATTCAATTAAAGAGTATTTGATTTTTCATTTCTCTCCAGCAAATTTGATTGTGCCATATTTTCTTAACTTCAACACCTTGAACGATCTTTTATAAAATATCAATAATTAAGAATGTATATTTGCTATGACAACCAGAATTTTGCTTGCGATATGTGATTAGAAACCATAAGACACGCATTTTTCTTGAAAAATGGTGGTAAATTATGAGTTAATTACCACATATGTGATACATTTCATATTTAAATGATGAGATATTCACACCGAACAAAAGAATTATAAACCACGAATCTACGACTGCCGCCCATCAGGATACAGGATTACTATTTTACGACGCTACCGTTTACGCCACGCATATAATTAACACGCCATTTCTTATTATTCATTACAGACTGTTAGTCGAAAAACGTCAGAGCTGATTTTTCTCTGTAATCTTGTGAGAAACAGTAATAAAAACTTTCTTCTCTCCATTAATGATGTTCCACAGGCGTGTTTCACTACGGAATAGGAGGCAGTGTCAACCAGTTTTACAGTAAGTACACTCCTGGAAGTGGAAAAAAGAACACATTGACACCGGTGTGTCAGACCCACCATACTTGCTCCGGACACTGCGAGAGGGCTCTACAAGCAATGATCACACGCACGGCACAGCGGACACACCAGGAACCGCGGTGTTGGCCGTCGAATGGCGCTAGCTGCGCAGCATTTGTGCACCGCCGCCGTCAGTGGCAGCCAGTTTGCCGTGACATACGGAGCTCCATCGCAGTCTTTAACACTGGTAGCATGCCGCGACAGCGTGGACGTGAACCGTATGTGCAGTTGACGGACTTTGAGCGAGGGCGTATAGTGGGCATGCGGGAGGCCGGGTGGACGTACCGCCGAATTGCTCAACACGTGGGGCGTGAGGTCTCCACAGTACATCGATGTTGTCGCCAGTGGTCGGCGGAAGGTGCACGTGCCCGTCGACCTGGGACCGGACCGCAGCGACGCACGGATGCACGCCAAGAGTATCGGCGAGGACCATTCGCAACCGTCTCCATGAAGCTGAGCTACGGTCCCGCACACCGTTAGGCCGTCTTCCGCTCACGCCCCAACATCGTGCAGCCCGCCTCCAGTGGTGTCGCGACAGGCGTGAATGGAGGGACGAATGGAGACGTGTCGTCTTCAGCGATGAGAGTCGCTTCTGCCTTGGTGCCAATGATGGTCGTATGCGTGTTTGGCGCCGTGCAGGTGAGCGCCACAATCAGGACTGCATACGACCGAGGCACACAGGGCCAACACCCGGCATCATGGTGTGGGGAGCGATCTCCTACACTGGCCGTACACCACTGGTGATCGTCGAGGGGACACTGAATAGTGCACGGTACATCCAAACCGTCATCGAACCCATCGTTCTACCATTCCTAGACCGGCAAGGGAACTTGCTGTTCCAACAGGACAATGCACGTCCGCATGTATCCCGTGCCACCCAACGTGCTCTAGAAGGTGTAAGTCAACTACCCTGGCCAGCAAGATCTCCGGATCTGTCCCCCATTGAGCATGTTTGGGACTGGATGAAGCGTCGTCTCACGCGGTCTGCACGTCCAGCATGAACGCTGGTCCAACTGAGGCGCCAGGTGGAAATGGCATGGCAATCCGTTCCACAGGACTACATCCAGCTTCTCTACGATCGTCTCCATGGAAGAATAGCAGCCTGCATTGCTGCGAAAGGTGGATATACACTGTACTAGTGCCGACATTGTGCATCCTCTGTTGCCTGTGTCTATGTGCCTGTGGTTCTGTCAGTGTGATCATGTGATGTATCTGACCCCAGGAATGTGTCAATAAAGTTTCCCCTTCCTGGGACAATGAATTCACGGTGTTCTTATTTCAATTTCCAGGAGTGTATGAGCAGCGAGACAATTTGTACAAAAGTAGCGTATACAGAGACGGCGACTGTACACGAACTGTGAAATAAAAATTACGCAGCTAAACTACGATTAAGAGAAACGCTGATAGCTGTTAATACATGACAATGTCTTTTACGGTATCATAGTAATAAGATATGGAATACACGACTGGCCATTAAAATTGCTACACCTCGAAGATGACGTGCTACAGACGGAAAATTTAACCGACAGGATGAAGATGCTGGGGTATGTAAATAATTAGCTTTTCAGAGCATTCACACAAGGTTGGCGCCGGTGGTGACACCTACAACGTGCCGACATGAGGAAAGTTTCCAATTGATTCCTGATAGACAAACAGCAGTTGACCGGCGTTGCCTGGTGAAACGTTGTCGTGATGCCTCGTGTAAGTAGGAGAAATGCGTACCATCACGTTTCCGACTTTGATAAAGGTCGTCTTGTAGCCTATCGCGATTGCGGTTTATCGTATCGCGACATTGATGCTCGCGTTGGTCGAGATCCATTGACTGCTAGCAGAATATGGAATCGTAGGGTTCAGGAGGGTGATACGGAACGCCGTGCTGGATCCCAACGGCCTCGTATCACTAGCAGTCGAGCTGACAGGCATCTTATCCGCATGTCTGTAACGGATCGTGCAGCCACGTCTCAATCCCTGAGTCAGCAGATGGGGACGTTTGCAAGACATCAACCATCTGCACGAACAGTTCGACGACGTTTCCAACAGCTTGGACTATGAGCTCGAAGTCCATGGCTGCGGTTACCGTTGACGCTGCATCAGAGACACGAGCGCCTGCGATGGTGTTCTCAACGACGAACCTGGGTGCACGCATAGCAAAGCGTCATTTTTTCGGATGAACCCAGGTTCTGTTTACAGCATCATGATGGTCGCATCCGTGTTTGGTGACATCGCGGTGAACGCACATTGGAAGCGTGTATTCGTCGTCACCATACTGGCGTATCACCCGGCGTGATGGTATGGGGTGCCATTCGTTACATGTCTCGGTCACCTCTTGTTCGCATCGACGGCACTTTGAACAGTAGACGTTATATTCCAGATGCGTTACGACCCGTGGCTCTACCCTTCATTCGATCCCTGCGAAACCCTACATTTCAGCAGGATAACGCAGGATCGAATGTTGCAGGTCCTGTATGGGCCTTTCTGGATACAGAAAATGTTCGACTGCTGCCCTGACCAGCACATTCTCCAGATCTCTCACCAACTGAAAACGTCTGGTTAATGTTGGCCGAGCAACTGGCTCGTCACAATACTCCAGTCACTACTCTTCATGAACTGTGGTATCGTGTTGAAGCTGCATGGTACACGCCATCCAGGATCTACGCACCCAAATTGCGTGAAAATGTAATCATATGTCAGTTCTAGTATAATATATTAGGCCAGTGAATATCCGTTTATCATCTGTATTTCTTCTTGGTGTAGCAATTTTAATGGCCAGTAGTGTATTTGTACTCTACAACGTTGGGACTGCCGCCATCCATGATATAGGACTATTATCTTACGACGCTACCGTTTACGCCACGCATATATTAATACACCTTTTTTATTGGTCAATACAGGCTGTTAGTCGATAAACGTCAGAGCCGATTTTTCTCTGTAATCTTGTGAGAAACATTAATAAAAACTTGCTTCTCGCCATTACCGATGTTCCACAGGTGTGTTTCAGTACAGAACAGGAGGCAGTGCCAACCAGTTTTACAGTAAGTATAAGCAGCGAGACAATCAGAGCACAAGTAGCGTTTACAGAGACGGCGACTGTACACGAACTGTGAAATAAAAATTACGCAGCTAAACTAAGATTAAGAGAAACGTTGATGGCTGTTAACACGAGGCGTGTTTTTAAGTAAGTACCGTTTTGTAACTAAACAAAGACGTGCTAAGATATCTCAATAATTTTATTTTTACATGAAAGCCTGTACCTTAATCTACTTTTCTACATAATTTTCGTCAATATTGAGGCACTTGTCATAACGTGGTACCAGTTTTTGAATGCCCTCCTCATAGACGTCTGCCGCCTGACTTGTTAACCACTGCATCACCACTGTTTTGACTTAGTCATCGTCTTGAAGATGCTGACCGCCCAGGTGTTTCTTCAAGTGCAGGACAGATGGTAGTCACTGGGCGCAAGATCGGGGCTGTACGAAGGATGATCTAGAGTTTCCCATCGAAAAGATGTGCTGAGGTCTTTGGTCTGACTCGCCACATGCGGACGGGCATTGTCTTGCAGCAAAACGATGCCCTTGCTCAACTTCCTTGGACTGTTGCTTTGATTCTGGTGTGACGTATGCCACCCATGTTTCATCACCCGTGACAATTTGGCTTAAGAAATCATTACCGTCGTTGTGGTACCGCTCAAGGAAAGTCAATGCACTGTCTAAACTTTTGGTTTTGTGCACATCCGTCAACATTTTCGGTACCCAACGTGCGCACAGTTTTCGGTAATTCAAGTGCTCGGTCACAATGCCATACAAAACACTACGAGAAACATTAGGAAAGTCATCCTGCAAGGAGGAAATCGTAAAGCGGCTGTCTTCTCCCACCTTATTGTCCACTTCCTGCATCAAACTTTCATTAACGACCGAAGGACGCCCACTCCGTTGTTCATCATGCACATTTGTACGGCCATCTTTAAATGCTCTCACCCACTTTCTTACCATTCCATCACTCATAATGTATTCTCCGTAAACTGCACAGATCTCACGATGAATATCGATCGCCTTTAGGCCTTTACCACTAATAAATCTTATAACAGCCCTTACTTCACAGTCGGCTGGACTCACGATTATCGGAGGCATCTTAAACACTCAGTACACAACGTAAACAAGGATGAATCAGACTGTAATGGCGTCAGTGCGTAGGCTAAGGTACAGGCTTTTATGCAAAAATAAAATTATTGAGATATCTTAGCACGTCTTTTTTTTCAAAGCGGTACTTAATTAAAAAACACGCCTCGTACATCACAATGTCTTTTACAGTGTCATAGATATCTAATAATAAGTTGGGCCTACTTCCAAGAGCGGAACAACACCAGAGTACAACGGCTACGGCGGCTGACCGGTCATCGCGTTTGTGTTTGTTTACATCAGGTTTATTCATATGATGAATGAAGCGTAGCTGATGAGAGAGAAAAGTTTGGTCCTGCTTTGAGCCTTCGAAAGTGTCTAATACAATTAAAAATCTATAATCGTGTGTACACGCGAGGGTAGGTAGGCGAGCTGCTCCGTCTAGAGCGTCGGGCAGGATGCGAGCCGTATGGCGAATGACAGACTGGGCGACTGTCGGGCACTTTCGCAAGATGGATCGGCAGAGAGGCGTCGGCGCTGCTGGATCGAGACCAGGCGCAGGTATTGGGTGGGGGAGGGGTTGGGGGTGGAGGACAAGGTGGCGGAAGGAGGCCGCTCGCTGCCTCCACCTCGCCGTTTGAACTCTTTCCACCCGGCGGTAGCGGGGGCGAGGGTGGGTCGATGGCTGCATTCTCTCTCTGCCCTGACGGACCGTCATCAGCTTTTGTTCCTTGTCTGTCCACAACTGTGCCGTGGAGAAGCGTGTTCCGCTAAAGTGTGCCTCGCTGACTCCCACACTATGTGCTCCTCTCACTGTCGCCAAGAAGTCAACGAGGCCTCACAAGCCTTTGTAGCTACTGTGTGGATACAGATATCGTTACCACTACAACGTATCGAATGTGCTGGAGGCAAGATCGCTGACTGTGCATGGATACCTTTGTCCACAGCTGTGTCGTGAACAAGTGTGTTCTCCTGAGTTGTGCCTCGCTGACTCCCGGAGTATGTGCTCCTGTGATGGTCGCCCCCTTCGTAACTACTGTGAGGATACAGATATCGTTATCACTACGATGTCTCGAATTTCTTGGCCACAAGGTCGCTGGCGATGTGAGATGCCCCGTCATCCAGGAAGCTTTTGGCTCCTGTACAAAAGGCACGTATCTAGTACTGTTCGAGATTCAACTCATAGAGCGCAAGGGTCTTAGTCAGGGCACAGATGGGTTGTGAAGTATTTGGTCATTGATTATTATTATGTGCTCTCCTTGTCACAAAAGTTCAGAAGAGATGTTTTAAAAACAGAAAATTGCATTTACCGAGTAATGATCCCAGCTTCTATCGAAGTAGTTAAGAAAAAATGGTTCAAATGGCTGCGAGCACTATGGGACTTAACATCTTAGGTCATCTGTCCCCTATAACTTAGAACTAATTAAACCTAACTAACCTAAGGACATCACACACATCCATGCCCCAAGCAGGATTCGAACCTGCGACCGTAGTGGTCGCGCGGGTCGCACGTTTTCAGACTGAAGCGCCTAGAACCACTCGGCCACACCGGCCGGCTCTATCGATGTAGTCCCCTTTGTTATCTATACTCAGTTACCAACGTTTCTGGAGGTCTTGTAAATAAGTAGCGAAACCTGCAACTGCGGTTCTTGTAAGCTCATTTTTCACAGCCGGTGGGATGTCTGCGATACGAAGCTTTTCTTTCAGTCGCCTTTTCACTCGTGGAAAAAAGAAAGAATCGCAAGAGATCGCCGAAAATGGCGGATGTGGACTGGCAATAACAGAATGTCTGGCCAGATCCTCGGTAACAGAGAAAGCAGTATGGGATCTCGGATTGCCGCACAGAAAGAACCAGTCCTGAGAATGCCAGAAATCGGGGCGGCGACATCCAATCGCTTGTCGCAAACGTTTCAGTACTTCAGTGTAAAGAGTTTGGTTCGCTGTTTGACCTGGAGAAACATACTCGTGGTGAACCAATCCTTCACTGTCAAAGAATGCGATCAACATTGCGTTTGTCCTCGAACGTTGTCGTTTGACTTTTTTTGAGACTGGTAGCACCAGCTTTCATCCCAAGCAATAATCCCAGACAGAAATGATGGATCACGTGTAGCTTTATCCAGCAGTTCAGCGGAAACCCTTCATGTTTCCTCTTTCTGTTCGTCTGTTACTGTATCAGGGACCAGTTTTGCGTTAAGTATCCGTTTCCCTAAACCTCTGCGTAAAATCTCACGACAAACATCACGATTCGCATTAAGTTCTTCTGATATCGCATGCACAGTCACGTGAAGGTCTGCTTGCAATAATTGCCTTACACGCTCCACATTTGCACCGGTATGTTCTGTAGACGTGCGACCAGCTCTGGGGTAGTACTGCACTGAATCTCTACCTTCACTAAACCGCTTGTGCCACTCGAAAACACGACTTCTTGAAAGTGCCTCTCCTGCACATGCTTGCTTAATCATTGTGCACGTTTCAATAGGGCTTTCCCGAGATAACGCAGAACTTAATGCTCACTCTTTGCTCACAATCAGCATCCATTGTGTTACCTTAACTATTGCTCTAAGAACCAAAACAGTATGTTGCTAATCACAACGCCGCCACCTACTGAGTTTGTGCAGAAACATGTCAAAGGTCATTTCAAGGCCATGCCAGGTAACATAAAAACAACATATGTTCCTTTTTGGTGTTGCAAACTCAGAAATAAAAAAACCCTGTCCTGGAACTTTTCTGAGAAATGGAATGATATAAAAGAGTATTTTTTAGTTATTGTGCCCTAAGGGAATTCTAAGGGGCTGCGGCTAACTGAATTACAAAAGTGAATATGGCATACGTTCATGTAAGCTGAGTGGACGTAACATCGACATAGCTACCTTTTACACGAAGTAAAAAATGTAATAAAGTCAGTGTTATTTATAAAGGTTTTCATTGTAATATGTGTATTGAGTTATTTATACTTGAGAGTGGCAGTAGCAGATCGATAGGAGAGGTGTCACGTAAGTTCTCAGTTACGGTAGTTACTACAGTGATACGTATTCTTCGTAGTATATTGTTCGGAAATACTGCCTACAATATTTTGATGCTGAATCAATACGACAGAAAATTATATGTCAAGCAAACGGACGGGATGCAAGGTGTCCCGCCCAACTTTGCCACCTCATATCGTTCCGTAATGAAGCAAAATGTGGAAAATGCACTTGGCCAGGGATGCACCTCTGTCAGGGGCTCAGTCAATGGACAGAAATGCATAAACCCTACAAGTGAACAAATATCATTTACAAGTTAGTCTCTTTTAAATGGCAAATATATTTTTTTTCTACGGAAATGAAAGCTAGAGGTGCAATTAGTGATTGCAAAATTGGCTTCACGTTTCTAAACCTCATACTTTCTGGAATACAAACGAAGAAAACGTGGCAAGTGGCTTAAACCCGATTTCCCAGAAACTTTGCTCACTGGGAGAGGAGTCAAAATAAGCGAAAACGTGTCTCGGCTTATTCGGAGATACGCTATTGTTTCAGAGAAAACAACCCTCAAAGTTATCGATGCATTTCAGGTGTCTTCTCTCCGCTCGTGGACTGGGTATTGTGTTTTCCTTACTTACCTATTGTTGTAACTGACACGGAAACTCTCCTCAATACGGTATCGTATCGTCTTTCCTTTACTGAGATGGCTGAATGAGCACGCCCCGAAAGCCAATAACTTCAAATCAATATATATTATTAAAGTAAGTGTACAACGTGCTTTCCGCTGAAATTCAGTGCCGGTACGATATCAAGGGAGTTGTATGATGTGGTAGCCCTCTAGCCCCCAACCACGAAGGAGGTTCCTGTTTTTACCTCAAGGGTGTGCTGTTGAACATATAAGGCCCGGGAAGTTTCGCCATCTAGAAATTTCTAGAACATACCGGAACATTCGAGAGTATTCGAGAACTCTGCAAAACACTTGAGAGTATTCGAGATCGTTTCACAACATTCTAGAATGTTCATGAATAGTCTGTAACGCTCGGGAAGATTACAGAATGTTTGGGAACTTCCCAGAGCATTGTGGAACTTTCCAGAGCACTCTCGAATGTTGTTGGTTGTTCTGGATCATTTTGGACCATTCGAAGCTGAATTGCGAAAGGGAGCTGGTGTTGAGTGGAAAAGTTATGAGCCCCAATGAATTTATTAACGTTTCTAAAAACATTAACGAATTTTTTTAAAGGCAGAAATCCAAGAATAACATTAACAAATGGCCTCCAGAACTGAAAAGATTAAATTTCAGTAACACAACTGACAGCAAACATCTCGAAACGGCAACAGTAGAAAATCACTTCCTTTTAGTAAAGAATGTTAAATGAAGTAAAAAAAAACATTTACATTACAAACAGCAAAACATAACATAAGCAGCAAAACAAAACATAATTTCAAGTACAACCTAACAAATGAAATATACCACTACGACCAGACGAAAAAATATAACAAACACAAACACGTCGTAATTGGAAAAATGGATAACATCTGGCAATTTTGTAATGCGAAAATAATTCTGTAGAGCAACACCAGGATTGTTTTGCATGGACGGAAAAATTCAGTTACCACAACTGGAAGCAACTCCGCAAGAATTTTATACATTACATGACCGGGGAAACCCCGGAATCAGAACTGTTTTGTAAATATAAAAGCGTACAGCCGCTACTTACAGATTACTTCTTTCGGTGTAACTTCTATCAACACTAACAGAGATGAAATCGATTATGTTTCCTCCATCCAAGGACAAATCTATAATACAACATGGGATCATTACTACCATTACTCCAAACAAGAATTCCTGGTAGACATGTATGCAAAAATAGAAGCGGAACGTATACTTTACATAAGACTGAGTCAGAAGAAACTGCGCACGCAAGAATACATCCATCTTCGAGACGAAATCATAAATGATGGAAACAGTGACGACACTGGAACAATGGTAGTCTTATTCTTATCGTACGTACGAAGTACGATATATATATATTCAAGAATACACTCAAGATGCCATGAACTACGTAAGCATTTAAACGACATTGCAGCACACGTTTTCCGACAAAAACAAGGCAGATTTATAGAAGTCATCACAAATTATCACGCCTTCGAAACCGTTGGATGCCGGATGTACACATTTTAATGGCAAAAAGGAGGAATGCCTCACTCACACAATATCATACGGCTACACGACAGAATTCATCCAACGGATATTGACAAAATCATCAAAGTTGAACTTTTCAGTCCACTAGACGTTCCGGAACTGTACAACGTAATAGTGAAAAAAACATGATTCTCGAACCATGGCGGCTACTAAACCCCAATTCGTCATGTATGAGTGATGAAAAATGTACAAAAAAATACCCAAAACCATTCTTGGACGACAAACAAACCGGAGTTGATGCCTATCCCAAACACACAAAAGATCATCCCAAAACGGTGGCTTCACAGCAAAAATACGAATACGAGGCAGAGATTAACAGGAAATAGGTAATCAGTGGGTAGTACCATACAACACAGTACTTTCCAAAATGTTCCAAGCACACGTAAACGTGGAATACTGCGATTCAGTGAAATCCATCAGATATGTCTGTAAGTACGTGAACAAAGGCAGTGGAATGGCAGTATTTAAAATAGCTAAAGACAGCGAACAACAAAATAGTAGCGAAGAGATCCTCAGGTCCTCAATGGGAAGACACATCAACAGTAATGAAAAAGAGTGGCGGATTTTCGGTTTTCCCATAGACGAACGCGAACCACCTGTGCAACATGTAGCAGCAAATTTGGGGAATGGACAGAGATTTTACTTCACAAAATCGTCGCCAAGAAAACTGCAAGCAAACCATCTCAGAAGACGACGTTTACAGCTTTTTACCGACTGTGCCAAACGGATCCGATATGTTATACGTGGAACACAACAAGGAAAACTCTTTAAAGAGGAATTCCAGTAGAAGATCATCCAAGAATCAAAAACTGGCTCCCTAGGCCGAGTATACACCGTACATCCAAACAACGCCGAATGTTTCTATGTCCGGATGTTGATACACGCAGTATGGGTACCAACAAGTTTCTCAAGACTGTTGACTGTTACCCATGCCAGACGCACAGAGAAGTATGTCAGTGCTTAGAACTACTGGAAAACGGCAATCACTGGGAATCAACACCATAAGAAGGTACACTCACAGCCTCAGCTGAACTAATGAGAGTCTTATTCGCCATAATTCTAACAATATGTAACCCATTGAATTCAAAACAGCAATGGGACTCCTTCAAGGAGAGTATGAGTGATGACATACTGTACCATATCCGACAAGCTCATCCTGAACTGACCATCGAATTCAACGACTGCATCTCCAATCAAGTACTCACTCGCCCAGAGGATAATTGTTTAGCAATAAACAACAATATTACACCTTGGGATGCAAGCACCACTAAAAGATGCTATCAGTGTGCTAAACATCGAAATTACAAAGGAAAAAAGCAACAACATCAACGAAATAGCTCAATACATTGCTCACAACAAATCACCCCTCAATGAAAATCAAACGAAAATTTGCAACGTTATCATAGAAAGGATCAATAACAACACTGCGGAATCATTTTCTTGGACGCACCAGGCGGCAGCGGACAAACGTTTCTAATAAACCTATTGCTGGCGGAAATACGTGATAAACAACAGAGCGCATTTGCACTGGCATTTTCCAGCATTTTAACCGCACTTGTGGAAGAAAAACGAACCGCTCATTCTGCCCTTACAACTACCGTTGAATATAGACGAAGAACAATTCAAAAAAACGTTCAAATGTGTGTGAAATCTTATAGGACTTAACTGCTAGGGCCATCAGTCCCTAAGCTTACACACTACTTAAGGGGGGGTAGGACGTCAAACGAGCCGACAGAGCAGGAGAGGCACCACAGGACATTTTAATTCCCGCTGTCTATACGTTTACAAACAAATTCATAAAACTTTGTAAGCATGACCAGGAAGGATTCAGGATTCACACTCGTAGCAATGCAAGTTCAAAAACGTAACAAAGTAAATTTTTTTTTACATGTGACATTTAATAATTTTTGCACTTACTATTGGCTGTATTTGTTGCTGTAGGCACAGTTTTCTTCATAAATAAGAGAGATTCTTCGATGAATTTTGCACAGCATACAAACCATACTTACAGGTGTATGAACTCTAGAATTTATTTAATTTATGAAAAAATGAATAAGCTGTTACATTTTAAACTTAATGTTTAGAAAAAACTTAAAATTTATAGTTAATTTTCTCAATTTTTACCACAGCTTTTAATAGATTTGGAAAATTCTAGAGTTTTGCATTAAGGAGTTTGTGTTTAATAAGCAGGGCAGAAATTAATGGAAGAATCTCTCTTACTTATGAAGAAAAGTGTACCTACAGCAACAAATGCAGCCAGTAGTAATTTAAAAAAATAATGTAATTTCACATGTAAAAAAATTATTTTGTTATATTTTCGAACAATCACTGCTATGAGAGTCAATCCTGAATCCTTCCTGCTCATGCTGATAAAGTTTTATGAATTTACTTGTAACAGTATAGACACTGGAAATTAAAATGTCCTGTGATGCCTCTCCTGCTCCAGGTCGGTCCCTTTGACGTCCTGCCCCCCTCAACCTAAATTATCCTAAGGACAAACACACACACCCATGCCCGAGGGAGGACTCGAACCTCCGCCGGGACCAGCTGCACAGTCCATGACTACAGCGCCCTAGACCGCTCGGCTAATCCCGCGCGGCGAAGAACAATTCGCGGTGTGAAAACCTCAAGAGCATCTGGCCGGTGTGAACTTCTAAAGCAAGCTGAAATTATCTGCTGGGACTGTGGTGTCACCGCCAGACACCACACTTGCTAGGTGGTAGCTTAAATCGGCCGCGGTCCATTAGTACATGTCGGACCCGCGTGTCGCCACTGTCAGGATCGCAGACCGAGCGCCACCACAAGGCAGGTCTCGAGAGACGTACTAGCACTCGCCCCAGTTGTACGACGACTTTGCTAGCGACTACACTGACGAAGCCTTTCTCTCATTTGCCGAGAGACAGAATAGCCTTCAGCTAAGTCCATGGCTACGACCTAGCAAGGCGCCATTAGTTACTTCATGAATCTAAAGAGTCTCACTTGTATCATCAAGAATGCTGTATACCAAAGGACGATATAAAAGTTAAGTGTTCTAGTAGCTACGTTCTTTTCTTTATCACATTCATCACGTATCCTGTTCCAGACTTCGCGCCAGTCGGCGTGTGTGTACGTGTGCCCACTATCGGCTACCCGTCACTGTGGACTGGCTGCCTTGTCAGTCCACTACATTGGCGACGGGGATGGGATTTGCGTCGACGTCGACGCACACTTTTTGCTCGTGACTTACCATGTTTGGGACATGTAATCAATGCCCAAGGCATACATCCGAGTCCAGAGCACCTCCGTGCCATACAGGACTTGCCTTCGCCACAGAATGTGAAGCAGCTACAGAGTGTCGTGGGTAAAATAAATTATTATCATCGCTTTCTGCGCAATGCCTCTTCCATTTCAGCTCCGCTTCATCGCTTACGCCGTAAAGGTGTTCCGTTCGTCTGTGCGCCTTTCGCCAGTTGAAATCGGCGTTGCTTTCACATACTTGCCTTACGCCATTCGATCCCCAGAAACCCCTTTTGTTGATGGTAGATGCATCGGATTTCGGGATCGGTGCTGTGCTTGCGCACAAAGATGGATCGCATGATCGCCCTATTGCCTTTGCATCCAAATTGCTCTCGTCAGCGCAACGGAATTATTCACAGATAGAGAAAGAAGCTTTGGCTCTCGTATTTGGTGTTACTAAGTTCCATGATTTCTTGTATGGTCGTCATTTTACCATCATCACGGACCACAAACCTTTGACATCGATTTTTCATCCGAACAAGCCTGTACCTCCGCGTACAGCGCAGAAATTCATTCGCTGGACTATTTTCCTCTCGCAGTACCGCTACGATATCTTGTATCGGTCCACTGCTAAGCACGGAAACGCCGATGCGTTGTCCCGTTTGCCTGTTGCTGAGGATCGAGCATTCGATTCTTCCGAACTTGCTTGCATGTTCATTGATTCGGAAACCGATAACGTGGTCGAATCGTTTCCGATTGATTTTCGTCGTGTCGCTACAGCCACAGCTACTGACCCTGTCCTTGCTACTGTTTTGCGTTTTGTTGCTACGCAATGGCCCTTGTCGAAGTCACAGATCGAGGATCCGTTGGTTCGCCGATTTTTTGCTCACAAGGAGAGACTTTTTGTACGACGTGGTGTTTTGTTGTTGCGTTCTGATAATGATCAGTCCAGAGTAGTGGTCCCACGTTCGTTACAGTCCTCTGTCTTACGGCTGCTTCACCAAGGACATTGGAGTATAGTGCGCACGAAACAACTTGCTCGTCAGCACTGTACTTGGTTCGGAATCGATGCTGCGATTACGAATATGTGCTCTTCTTGCATGGCGTGTGCCGAACAACAATCCGCACCGCCGCGGAAATTCTTTGCATGGCCGAAAGCCACTTCCCCTTGGCAACGCTTGCACATCGATTTTGCTGGTCCATTCTGGAATGCTAGATGGTTGGTTGTGGTCGATTCTTTCAGTAATTTTCCTTTTGTTGTCCGGACGTCTTCCACGACGTCTTCTGCCACAATCCAAGCGTTGTCTGCTATTTTTTGCATTGAAGGTCTTCCACAGACTATTGTTTCCGACAATGGCCCACAATTCATGTCTGCCGAATTTCAGTCATTCTGCACGGCCAATGGTATTCAACATCTGACATCCGCGCCGTTTTCGCCTCAGTCAAACAGTGCCGCTGAACGATTGGTCCGGACTTTCAAGTCACAGATGTTGAAGTTGAAAGAGTCGCATTCTCGGGAGGACGCATTGTTGCTCTTTTTGTCTTCGTATCGCTCTCAGCCCCGCGATGGTCGCTCGCCGGCTGAGTTGCTCCATGGTCGTCCTCATCGAACCTTGATGTCTTTGCTGCATCCGCCGCATCAGGTTCCTGTGCAGCGGCAGACTCCTGCTTTTGCTCCTGGCGACGTTGTCTTCTATCGCAACTTTCACGGTTCACGGCGTTGGCTCGCAGGGCGCATTCTTCGCTGCCTTGGCCGCGCGATGTATTTGGTTTTGGGGGCCTCTGGTGAGGTGCGTCGGCATCTCAATCAGCTGCGCCTCTGTCGTCGCCTGGGTTCTGCCGCTCCCCGTCTGCTTTCAGCGACGGTGCCGTCCGGTCGGCGCCCTGGGGACCCATCTACTGGCTCGCCTCCTCCCCAGGTGTTACCGACGATGCCTTCCATTTTGCCCCATGGCGACGCGCCGCTGCCGCTGCCGCCGCCGCCGCCGCCTGATCTCCCGCCGGCGCCGCCCGCAGTGGACGCTTCGCTGCAGCCGCCCAGCGCCTCCCTGGGTCACGCGCCGCCGATCGCTTCCCGTGACCAGCTGTCCTCCGCCATGGAACTCTTGCCCGCTCCGGCCCAGATGTCGTCATCGCGCGTCGGTTCCCCCGATGCAATGGAGGTCGACCCTTCGGCCCCTCCTGTCTCATCACGGGCGCATACACCGCAGGTTGACGTGCACCCTGGACTAGGTTTTCAGGCGTTTCCTAGCTCCCCTCGGACCGAATGGCAGGGTGCGGGTGGCACGGCCTCGCCTGTTGTTAGGCTCCCCACCCCATCGCATACGTCAACATGGGGTCCGCCCCACGGCGGGCGGAAGCCTTATCACACGACCGTTCGCCGATTTGCGGGGGAGGAATGTGGTGTCACACCGCCAGACACCACACTTGCTAGGTGGTAGCTTAAATCGGCCGCGGTCCATTAGTACATGTCGGACCCGCATGTCGCCACTGTCAGGATCGCAGACCGAGCGCCACCACAAGGCAGGTCTCGAGAGCCGTACTAGCACTCGCCCCAGTTGTACGACGACTTTGCTAGCGACTACACTGACGAAGCCTTTCTCTCATTTGCCGAGAGACAGTTAGAATAGCCTTCAGCTAAGTCCATGGCTACGACCTAGCAAGGCGCCATTAGTTACTTCATGAATCTAAAGAGTCTCACTTGTATCATCAAGAATGCTGTATACCAAAGGACGATATAAAAGTTAAGTGTTCTAGTAGCTACGTTCTTTTCTTTATCACATTCATCACGTATCCTGTTCCAGACTTCGCGCCAGTCGGCGTGTGTGTACGTGTGCCCTATCGGCTACCCGTCTCTGTGGACTGGCTGCCTTGTCAGTCCACTACAGGGACGAGTGCACAATGACACCTAAAAAATCACTCTAAGCCATTAGCACAACATTACAAGACTTGCGAAGAAATTCTGAAGTAATGGGAGGAGCCCTACTCAACTCTCAGGAGATTTTCGACAAACATTTCGAGTTGTCCTCAACTCAACACCAGCAGACGAGATGAATGCATGTTTCCAAAATCACATCTCTGGCCACAAGTACAAATATGCAAGTATAAAAAAAGTGAGAGTTTAACTACCGAAAGGCTAGACAACAGTACATTTTCCTCAACAACTTATAGAAATAAGCTAAGAGACATGTTCTACTGACCAGACGATCGGCGTTATGAAACTCGACAGTGATTTCTGCAATATAATCACTGCGACGAACTCGTCGACCATATTTATCCAAAAATTGTTCACAGCTATTGTTTACTGGCTATTTTGGAATTAAGAATACTATTGTCGATAATATCAACTTCAATATTCAAGAGAACATTCCCGGTGAAGAGAAAATATTCAAATCGAACGACATGATGGTAAACGTTTAAGAAAGTATGAACCTACCTAGAGAATTTCGAAACTTTTTGCAAGTACCAGGAATACAATTAAACTGCCTTCAACTTTAAATTGAATCTCCGATCGCACTACTAACAAATTTGAACTCATCAGAACTATGCAATGGAACAAAAAACTAGCGAATAACATCATAGAAGTCGAACTTATGACTGGAAAGTACAGAAGACACACTATTTATCCCAAGAATAACACTGACCTCTACTGAACTGCCATTCAACTTTAAAAGACTGCAATTTCCAATCAAATTAGCCTACAGTTTCACAATTAACTAAGCTCAAGGAAAAATTTGAAAATATTGGAACATCTGCCTCAAAGACTTCTGCTTCTCTCATGGTCAGCTGTACGTAGCTTTGTCTCGAGTTGGAGATTCGAAAAAATTGTACGTATGTGCCCTGGATAACAAGACGAAAAAATTTGTTTTTAAATAACTACTGCAAATAGTTGGAATATGTTTTAAATAATATCTTTTTACCTTTTATACTTTAACAAGTGTTGCAAAATGTTAGAATCTATTTCAATAAAATACATTAGAGTTTATCCTTTTACTCGAACTACCACACACACAATCTCGTATAAGCTCCCTGAGCGAAGTCGAGTACCTGTTGAAATACGGCTTCCCGGAAAGACACAAGTTGAAAATATGGTCACTATTTTTTATTAACTGAAATTTGCCATATTTCGTGACAGTACCTTTTCCATTAGATGTTTGCAAGGCGATATAAGTCTTGGCTTCAGTTGTCTAAGTATGATTCCACAATGCATCGTTGTCGGCTGCAGAAATGACGTGGTTCAAAGTGTTTCTCTCTTTTTGGTGTTTTAAATACAGTTTCTTCTTTATAGTCAATACAAAAATAATAGTAACATAATTCAAAATTATTTAGGTAAAAAAAAATAACATTTCCCAGATCCAAAATTGTTAAGGCTTTCGTGGCCACTTGTTGACAAACTGCCTATTGGCTTCTGTCTCGGGTTCTTCGGCCGACGTTCATCTAATGATTTTTCTGACGTTTCGCCAGCACGAGTGGCTGGCATTGTCAAAGCTTCACCCTCCAGTTCACCACCGGCAATGGAGGGTGAAGCTTTGACAATGCCAGCCACTCGTGCTGGCGAAACGTCAGAAAAATCATTAGATGAACGTCGGCCGAAGAACCCGAGACAGAAGCCAATAGGCAGTTTATTTCCCAGATCCATTACAACTGCTCCCCAGGGCTTTTGTTGTTATGGACATATACAACAAAATCCCGACCACTCTCAGTAATGGATCTGTATTACACAATTAGTACACTAATGATGCAGTCTGATAACCTCTTCTAAATTTGGATTCTTTGAATCTGTGGACTTGTTACTGGCTGTTGTTGCAATGATACTTCCCCATCAATCCCATACACAAAAATTCAAGTAAAGAAATTATTTGACATGACAAATATATATGGTATAAAACATACATGAGAAATATTCTAACATACAGCATACAGATTAAAAATAATAGAAAGGTAAAACTCCTTTGCTAGAATAAAATTTAATTTAATTTTTTTTCATACATATATTTTTTTTAACTTCTGACTTTTTATTTTTATTTTTTTTATTAGTCACGGTTTTTTTTGTTTTTTTTATTTTTTTGCTTATGATTTTCTTTTTTTTGTATTTTTTTTGTATTTTTTTTTCTTATGATTTTCTTCTTTTAGTACAGCTAAAGATACATCAGTATTATCTAATTTTTTTTTTTTGCAATTATTTATGTACACTTTCCTCTCTACTACAATATTACTACAAGTCACATTCTTATGAAGAGTACTTTTGCTCCCCACAGCATCAGTATAAACAACAATAAACTGCTCATATATCATGAGGCTTTATCTAAAATTGGTTTTGAAACTTATACCTTTGCATGCATGTCCTCACATGCATGCCTTCACCCACAGGGAAGACTTAGCTTCCAAAAATTAGAAAAAAAAATTCAGAAATGCTCACTAGGGAGACTTTTTTTTGTAAAATTAGTAAAAATAAATCTTTCTCTCGTTCTTTGTTACATCAGTGTTTTTTCATCAGTTTCAATTAACATGTGACTTCAAATTATTAATTTATACATGCAAATATACATACTTGGTTGTACAGGTAGTTTGACCTAACAAGCATATTCCAGTGGAGGACTTTTGTTTTTGATGATAATAGATTATTTAAATTTTTTGAAATTATGATTTCTGTTTATACAGTTTTAAAGAGACAACATTCCTGAGACCAAATAATTTCTTTGACTTAGGATACACCAAACGATAAGCATTAGGGTGTGGATTTTCTATGACTTCAAAAGGCCCAATATAGATATCAAAGAATTTTTTAATTTCTGAAGTTAACATTTTTGATTTTTCATGAGATTTGACCAGAACAAGATCCCCAATTTTAAAAGTGGTTAATCTTACCCTATTGTTATGTCTTTTATTCCTCTTTTCCCCTTGTTTCCTCATAGTTTCCCTGACAATATCTTCTCTCTCTTGCATAGTTAAAGGTGTACATATAGGAAATTCAATAAGTTCTGATATAAGATTTGGAGGTCTAATATTAAACATAATCTCATACGGTGAAAATCCTGTGGAACTATGTTGTAGGCTATTCATAATATCTTCAAAATTCCGAATGTGCTCAAACCAAGTTGGATGTTTATGGCTACAGTAGGTTCTACAAAGTCTCCCAATTTCCCTCATATATCTTTCTGCAGGATTGGTGGACGGAGAATAAACAGATATAAGTATATGCTTCAATTTTGATCTTTCAATAAACTGTTTCCAAATTTTTGAAGTAAACTGTGAACCATTATCTGATAATATAGCTTTTGGTTTACCCACCTGTGCGAAATAATCTCTTTCATTTTTTATTATAATTTCATGACTAGTAGCTTTTTTCACTGGATATAGTTTAATTAATTTTGAAAATACATCTACCATAACAAATATGTAACAGTGACCACCTTTACTCTTTGGTAACATTCCATATAAGTCCACTGCGATAAGATCTAAAGGTTTTTCCGGAATTATGTTTTGCATCTCTCCACCACATCTTTGATTGCTCACTTTAACTCTCTGACATTTGTCACAGGTTGCCAATTCTTTTCTTACCTTCTTTCCAATATTGTAAAAATAAACATTTTCTTGTATCTTTTGAATGCACTTCTGTATCCCACAATGACCAAAACTTTCATGTATGTAAATGATCAGCTTATCAGCATCTGCCTCTGGCCAACACAGTTTCCAATTATCAGAATCTACATCTGTTCTCCGAAATAAAATCCCCTTATGTAATTTGTAAAATTTATCAAGTTTCTCATACTCCTTCTTGCCTAAACATTCTTTGATTAATTTCCAACTCTGATGCAAATTTTGATTTTTTCTAATTTTGTTACACATAGCTCTAATTGTTTTCTCATTTTCCACCCCTTTTAAGTATCTAATTTTAAATTGCTTTTCCTCCTCTTGTTCAAAAATCTCCTTTTCTCCCCCAATTGGTAACCTTGAAAGTGAATCAGCTACTACATTCTCAGAACCTTTAATGTGTTTGATTTCGAAGTCAAACTGTTGCAGAAATATTGCCCATCTGGTCAATCTACTGTGGTATAATTTGCACTCTTGTAAGTAACTCAAAGCTTTATGATCCGAAAATACTATGGTTTTATGTCCAATAAGGTAAATTCTAAATTTTGTAAAAGCCCAATGAATTGCCAAAAGTTCCTTCTCTGTGACTGTATAATTTTTTTTCATGCTTGAGCAACATTCTGCTTGCAAATGCTATGGTACAATGTATCTTAACTCCATTCTCTACTCTTTCTTGAAATAACTCTGCTCCAAGCCCATAATTACTGCTGTCAGTGTTCAAACAAAATGGTAAATTAAAATCAGGTCTGTGTAATAAGTGTTGCTTCCTCAACTCTTGCTTAATTTTATCAAACTCTTCCTGACAACTTTTATCCCAAACCCAAACAGTGCTTTTCTTAAGTAACTGACTTAAACATGGTGCATTCAGACTCTGATCACTTATATGTTTTCGGTAATAACCGCATAACCCAAAGAACGACTTTAATTGTTTTTTAGTCTTAGGAATAGGAATTTCTGAAATTGCTTTAATTTTTTCTGGATCTGCCAAAATTCCCTTGTCTGTGACAACATGACCCAAAAATTTTAATTCAGAAACTGCAAACTTACATTTCTCTAATTTCAATGTCATCCCCCCTTTTCTAAGTTTTTCACAAACTGACTTCAAAATCGAAAAATGTTCCTCCCAATTTTGCCCTGTAACCAAAATGTCATCTACATAAATTATCAGTTTAGACGCAAGTTCTTGCCCCAGTACATGATCCAAAGCTCTTATAAATTCGGAAACAGAAGAATTTAACCCAAATGGTACAACACAATATTGGTAACTCTTACCATTGTACAAGAAAGCAGTATATTTTCTAGAATTAACCGAAAGTGGTACCTGATGAAAACCCGAAGTTAGATCCAAACTTGACATATATTTTATATCTGTAAATTTATAGAGTAACTCATCAATATTTTCAGGATGGTCTGTCTGTCTGAACAAAATTTTGTTTGAGTGTCTAGAGTCCAAAACCAATCTTACTCCACCAACTTTTTTCGAAACTACAACTAGAGGATTATTATATGCACTGATACTCCTTTCTATTATATTACATCCTTCCATTTTTTTCAGCTCTTTCTCAACAGCAGGTCTTTTTGATATTGCAATACTGTATGGTTTTATGAAAAATGGTTCATGAGGTTTTACCTGAAGCTCACACTGATAACCCTTTACCCTACCAGGTACGTCACTGAAAACATCACTGTATTCCCACAGCAGATTTTCTAACTGTTGTTTTTGCTCCCCAGATAAATTTTGTGTTTCTGAAATTTTCAAATTTACTAAATTCCCAAATTCAACTTCATCAGTATCAAATCTATGAGTTTCAATATTCTCCAATCTATTTTCTTTTAGTAAATTGATACTGTCAAAATTTCCATTACTCTGATCACCAAGTGTGTTCACAAAATTTGTCTGAATGTATTCCCTTTCACTAGTTTCTATCAAAAGTTTTCTTCCAACCCGATCAAATGCTGTATTTACTTTTACAATCCAATTCATACCCAAAAGAAAATCCTCATTAAATTCCCGAATTACAAAACATCCATGTGTGAACAACTTGCCTTCAATTAAAAATGTCACTAAAGCCTGGCTTTTTACCAATTTACTGCTCTTCCCAGTAGCACCTTTTATCTTTACCCCAACAACTGGCATTTCAACATAATCTTTCCCCACTTTCAATTTCTTGCTTAACCTTTCAGATATTCCCGAGATCTCACTTCCTGTATCAATTAAACATTTACCAAACCATGACCCAGTTTGAACTTTTATATAAGGACTGCAAAATTGATCACTTTTCTCAGAACCTGTCTCCTCATGTAATAAATCACTTTCAATTTCCCCAAACCTATACTTATCAGAATCATATGGTATATCATTATATGTATTATTTGTCACAGTTATAAAATTTGCACAAGATACAAAATTGTCATTAGTACTCTCTATTATCTCAAATAGCCAAGAATTTTCATCCAAATCACATTGTATACTATTGAAGTATTTATCCTTCAGCTTTTTAAAAATAAAATATCTCATCTTTTTCCACCACTCAGGACATACAGTTTCACATACATTAATAAGCATCTTTCTAAAGTTCTTGTCAAAAGAAATAGTTTCACTGTTCAGCCATAGATTCATAAGAAATGTGTGTGTATCATTAGTATCTGTAAAAGTTTCACTTAGGTAAGAAGTTATACATGTGTCATCGTTATTTGTGTAGTCAGATTCTTTACCAGCAACATCTAAATTCACACTTTTACATACACCCAGCTTGCGAGCTTTATTCATCCTGGTAACATCCCTGGGAATTTCTATAATATTCTCACTATTTAATCCATTTTCAACCATGTGTATACCCAACTCCCTATTTAAACTAATGAAATACCTTTCCTTAACATCATCATCAATACCATTACCATCATTATCAACTTTATCAACAACATCATTATCATTACACATATTCAGGTCATACACATTCAAATTATCCCCCAAAATATTATTTCCCCTTTCTAAAGTTACCAGATCCCTTTCACCAACATTTTCATTCTCACAGCATACATTCTCTCTTTCATTCACACACATCTCTGAACTACTACAAATTACATCATCTGACAAAGTGTTGTTCTTTTCTACCCAAGTGTAAAACTCTGTTGAATTAAATGAATCGCAATTACTTTTATCTACTGTATGTTCTTGTGTATTGAAAATGTTATCTTTATCATCATTATTTTCCTCTTGAAATTTCTTCAATAAGTAACAACTAATGACCTCATGTGATAGCTTAGGTTTGGAACTGTCATATTTGGGTTTATGATAGTCACATCCATTGGTCCTTTCATCGTGCTCACCTTCTGCCTCAACCTTGCGGACCTTCAAGGGGGCGTCTACTCGTTTTTTATTTCCGGTTTCTGTTTGAATTGCTGATTATGGTTCTGCCAATGTCTCTGATCAACATTTCTATTCCCATTCCTATGCCAAACATTACCTGATTGTTGGTAATTTCTATTGTACTGATCTCTAACAAAATTTCTGTCATTTTGATCCCCAAAGTGTTCTCTATTTTGTTGATTATTAACGCGAAAATGTTGTTCTTGTTTTGGATAAAAATTATGGTCCTTCTTTTCAAAATTGCTATATCTCCCTGAATTTTGACTGACGCCATGAAAATTGTTTTGTTCCCTTTTTTGAAAGTTGTCATTTCCCCAATTTTGACCATTACCTTTCTGAATAAACCCATTGTGTGTTCTTAATGTTACCCTATCCAACTTTTCAATATAATTGAGAAACTGCTCTATATTACTATCAGGACAATGAACTAAACTCAACTGGATTGTTGATGGCAATCTTCTCTTTAAGGTATCAATTTTGATCAAGTCATCCAAAGGTTTTGTTAAATGAATAAGTTTTTGAAGTTCACATTTGCAAAATTGTTTCATGTTCCCATCTGATTCTCTATAGTTTCGCCCATTCAAAAATTCACTTTTGATTCTAGTTTGTTTAAGATCATCCCAAAATTTTTCCAGATATTTTGATTCAAATTCTAAAAAGGTCATCCCCAAAGTTACAATCTGGTTTGCCGAAGTCAAAGCTTCCCCTTCCAAGAATTTTTTCACAAATTTAATTTTTATTTCATCTGGTGAGTGAGGTAAAAAACAATCCTTATAATACTGCATAAAATCAACGGGATGTAAGGGTCCATCTGCCGAAAAGTGCTTCACTGGAATATTAGATACAAGATTACATGTGTTGACATTGTAATTCTTGCTTTGAAATTCAATGTCAAAACTTTCAATTTTTTCGCTAAGTTCTTTGACAGATTTTTTGTTTTCTAAATCATTGCATTCTACTTTTTCTTCTAGAGTAACCAAGCGATTGTCAATTTTTTGTTCTACATTTTTTACTAAAACTTTTGTATTCTCATCCAAATTTTTAATTTCCCCTTTTATCTCATTAAAATCAATTAAATTTATTTCCCTATCTGCCAGTAACTCATTTTTTACAGTATTAATTTCACCACTCAATTTAGCATCAATTTCATTTACTTTTGCTTCCACAGATTCAATTTTTTCCTCAACACTGCCAACTCTGTTCGAAAGATCACCCACTTGGGTATTGACTGCTTGGACTTGCAACAAAATGTTATCAATTTTTTCATCCCAGTAAGTCTTATTGTCGTCAACTGATTGTCTAATTTCTTGCGTGAAATTTACAAGAAAACTTTTCAAATCAAATTGATCGGTTTTTTCTATTTTATTTGACCTGTCCTGATGTTCGAAGTCTATTAAATTACTACTTTCTACTTTAGGCACAATACTCTCGAAAATCTCGTAAGTCATTGTGAAGAACAAACATTTATACACAACAATACAAAACAAGGTAAAAATATTGTTTTAACAAAATACGAGGGTTTCGTGACTTATCTGGAACACTCTTCTACTGTTGCAAAACCACGTTTTCCATCCATGTGATTGTTGACCAAAATTCTTGAAGTATTTTCTTCTGTCGAAAATTATATTTTTTGCCAAAACATTTCTTCTCCAAAACTTTTACTTCCCGATGAACACAAACACTATAGCACACATTCTGAAGAAACTGGTATTAACACACAAAAATTTTCTTCCTCGTAGCACTGTTGAAGATCTCGTGAACACAATATCCCGGCACTGAGCCCCCAGTTGAAATACGGCTTCCCGGAAAGACACAAGTTGAAAATATGGTCACTATTTTTTATTAACTGAAATTTGCCATATTTCGTGACAGTACCTTTTCCATTAGATGTTTGCAAGGCGATATAAGTCTTGGCTTCGGTTGCCTAAGTATGATTCCACAATGCATCGTTGTCAGCTGCAGAAATGACGTGGTTCAAAGTGTTTCTCTCATTTTGGTGTTTTAAATACAGTTTCTTCTTTATAGTCAATACAAAAATAATAGTAACATAATTCAAAATTATTTAGGACTTCGACCTTCAAAATGTTCTTCCATCATCACACACCAACAGTTAGCTGCCGACTGACTATAGTCAAAGACACCCCCAACGTCAAAGATACTTTACACAATCCACAAGTTTCCATTTGTAATCAGTCTCTTTGCTGTTCTTCGATACATTTCCTAATAGTAAACAATATGCTTTCACTCTCAAAAACAGAGGTAAATTAACATGTAATAAGACAAATTATAATAAATTCTGACAAAAATATAACAAAACATTTACACTTCGGTATCGAAAAATAAGGTAAAAAAAATAACAATTCCCAGATCCATTACACTGTGCTAGTAAAAAAGTTAAATAATAATTTAGATGCCCTTTCAGTCTTTGCCTTTCGCGCCCCGTGGTCGAAACCCAATTACTGCATTTATTTGTTCTATTATGTTTTATTCATTTATCTACCTAAGTCCGCAGAAGGTTACTACACGAATGTTTCTTACCAAAATAGGGGATATGTGGAAGTTATACTAACTGTAAAATTACAACTGGCTTTCATAATAAGTGCCATACTTTTATTGTATAAGATATGTGTGTATGGTATTTTCAAGGGTTGTACTCTTTTTAAATGCTCATATTCTTATATTTCATTCATGTATCGATTCCTTTGTTATGCTCTTATGTTCATTCTGCAGCAAGATCTGGTGCGTTTCCTTGGATGATATTAATCGGAGAAACAATCGTAACGTAGAAATTCCGAAAACGACGACAATTGTGGGAAGGCAGGTTTGTCACAGTGAGATTTCTTCACGTGAAATTCACGGCCGAAAAAAGCGTCGGTAACACTGCTAAAGATTTCGCGAACTGGCAATAATTTCGTGGAAAACCAACCATAACGAACCGTTTTAAAGGAAACGGGCACTTGAAATTGGTTACGAATCACGATGCACTACGAGAATTTCACCGAAAACAACATTAAATGATTTTATCATTCATATAACTCATTCATATATCTAATGAGGAGGTATTGAATAGAACTGGGGAGGAGTTTGTGGCACAACTTGACTAGAAGAAGGGATCGGTTGGTAGGAGATGTTCTGACTCATCAAGGGATCACCAATTTAGTACTGGAGGGCAGCGTGGAGGGTAAAAATCGTAGAGGGAGACCGAGAGATGAATACACTAAGCTGATTCAGAAGGATGTATGTTGCAGTAGGTACTGGGAGATGAAGAGGCTTGCACAGGATAGAGTAGCTGGGAGAGCTGCAGCAAACCAGTCTCAGGACTGAAGACCACAACAACAACATATTCTTTTTATTATTTTTTGTTCATTCACCAAAAATACAATTTGCAGAAGAATAAATACAAAGTTATTTCAACACACGCTGGAAAACATTCGTATAATAATGTTGTACGGACATGGGAAAATAACAGAAAAACAAAAATAACAATAATAATCGGCTTTCGAAGACGGGTCACAAAAGTGTAAAGGCGCGACACTTGCCACCGCGCTGCCGCTTTAGTTGAACTGTCCTTTGTACCTATGCTGTGATGCAGTTCACACAGAATAACATATATTCCACACATTTGTGTGGAGGAAGCTCCATCTAAAGACGTCCTAAATAAATGTTTCTTATGATCATGTTGGTAACAGGGACACACAACTTACCACAAATGAGAATTTTAATACAAAATTAGTAATATGCAACTCTTATGCTTGTCTTTGTTCGTGTGCCAGCGTTCGCCACATTACCGTACGTTAGTTTGACATTAGAAATAAAACTACACATGACGTGGTTTTAAAATTGAATAGCTTACATGACAGAGGATTTAACTGCACGGCTGGGCTATCTTATTGTTGTATTCTTATTGTTCTTTCTACATGCTGTTTATTATCCACCTTGCCTTGTAGCCTACAACAGTTTTTCAGACTGTTTCAAATATATACCGTACAGTAGCGAAAGCTTTCTGTAGGCTGACAGATCTTACGATAATGTCTTGATTTTCCGTAGCTCTTCCCTCTATTATCAACCGCAACGTCAGAACTCCCTCTCTGATGCGTTTACCTTTTCTAAGGTCAAATTGATCAACTAATGGGCCCTCAGTTGTCTTTCCATACTTGTGTAAAGTAACTGTGGCAGCAACCTGGATGAATGATGTGTTAAGCTGATTGTACACTAGTTCTCTCACCCGCCTGCACAGGGATATGAGCCCACATCCATTTCTTTCTTTTCTCCTGTTTTTGAGTCATCAGTCTTCTGTTCTGTTTAACGCGACCAGTCACGAATTCCTCTACTACTCTAACCTCTACATTTTAGAGCTGCACTTGCACACTACTTCCCCAATTATTTGACGGAAGTATTCCAATCCTGTCTTCCCTCTCCGTTTCTATCATTTAAAGTTCGCCCTAGCACCATGGATGGTTTTCTCTGGTGCCTTAACACATCTCCCATCATCCTGTTTCATCTTCTTGTCAGTGTCTACCATATGTTCATTTCTTTGTTGATTCTTCGGAGAACCTCTTCATTCCTTATCTTACCAGCCCAACTAATTTTCAACATTTTTCTGTGGCACCTCACATGAACGCTTCTATTATCTTCTGTTCCCGTTTTCCCACTATCCACGACTCAACTACCATACAATGCTTCGCTCCAAATACACATCCTCAGAAATTTCTTCCTCAAATTAAGGCCCGCTGTCTTCGGAATTGAATGGATGATATATATCTGTAAGTCGCACTAGAAACGTATTGCAGCTCAGATAAATAGTAACTGTCATGCTTTGCTCCATTCCCAGGCCCTCCGAAACAATATAAATACACTCCTGGAAATTGAAATAAGAACACCGTGAATTCATTGTCCCAGGAAGGGGAAACTTTATTGACACATTCCTGGGGTCAGATACATCACATGATCACACTGACAGAACCACAGGCACATAGACACAGGCAACAGAGCATGCACAATGTCGGCACTAGTACAGTGTATATCCACCTTTCGCAGCAATGCAGGCTGCTATTCTCCCATGGAGACGATCGTAGAGATGCTGGATGTAGTCCTGTGGAACGGCTTGCCATGCCATTTCCACCTGGCGCCTCAGTTGGACCAGCGTTCGTGCTGGACGTGCAGACCGCGTGAGACGACGCTTCATCCAGTCCCAAACATGCTCAATGGGGGACAGATCCGGAGATCTTGCTGGCCAGGGTAGTTGACTTACACCTTCTAGAGCACGTTGGGTGGCACGGGATACATGCGGACGTGCATTGTCCTGTTGGAACAGCAAGTTCCCTTGCCGGTCTAGGAATGGTAGAACGATGGGTTCGATGACGGTTTGGATGTACCGTGCACTATTCAGTGTCCCCTCGACGATCACCAGTGGTGTACGGCCCGTGTAGGAGATCGCTCCCCACACCATGATGCCGGGTGTTGGCCCTGTGTGCCTCGGTCGTATGCAGTCCTGATTGTGGCGCTCACCTGCACGGCGCCAAACACGCATACGACCATCATTGGCACCAAGGCAGAAGCGACTCTCATCGCTGAAGACGACACGTCTCCATTCGTCCCTCCATTCACGCCTGTCGCGACACCACTGGAGGCGGGCTGCACGATGTTGGGGCGTGAGCGGAAGACGGCCTAACGGTGTGCGGGACCGTAGCCCAGCTTCATGGAGACGGTTGCGAATGGTCCTCGCCGATACCCCAGGAGCAACAGTGTCCGTAATTTGCTGGGAAGTGGCGGTGCGGTCCCCTACGACACTGCGTAGGATCCTACGGTCTTGGCGTGCATCCGTGCGTCGCTGCGGTCCGGTCCCAGGTCGACGGGCACGTGCACCTTCCGCCGACCACTGGCGACAACATCGATGTACTGTGGAGACCTCACGCCCCACGTGTTGAGCAATTCGGCGGTACGTCCACCCGGCCACCCGCATGCCCACTATACGCCCTCGCTCAAAGTCCGTCAACTGCACATACGGTTCACGTCCACGCTGTCGCGGCATGCTACCAGTGTTAAAGACTGCGATGGAGCTCCGTATGCCACGGCAAACTGGCTGACACTGACGGCGGCGGTGCACAAATGCTGCGCAGCTAGCGCCATTCGACGGCCAACACCGCGGTTCCTGGTGTGTCCGCTGTGCCGTGCGTGTGATCATTGCTTGTACAGCCGTCTCGCAGTGTCCGGAGCAAGTATGGTGGGTCTGACACACCGGTGTCAATGTGTTGTTTTTTCCATTTCCAGGAGAGTAACTTCTGGTAGCGTTCTTAGACACATCACTATTTTGGACCGGTGATAAAACAATGTTTCTTAAAAGAAACCTGTCTTGGAGGTGTAAAGTTGATGTTTCTTTTCCGATAGACTATTGCGTGTTGGAGAGGCAGCAAAAATAAATCGGAAGATGTCTCCTGGAAGTTCGGCTGCTCACACATTCGGCCATTCCGCCTGACAAGTGGGATAAAGTGCCCCCGCTGCGGCAGAACTTCCTCCGCTAGCGCAGTGCTTATGGGCGGCCATCGCTTACGACCTGGTGCCGCCGACACTTCTCGGCAGATCCACCAGAGTGTCGTTTACCCAGTCACACCGTCTCAGATATATTCCCACCACACACCGACGTTAGGCTGCGGTAAGAAATTTCAGCGATACGCCTTGCCGATCGTAAACCTGAAACTGTTTTCTACAAAAATATGCGTGGATCACCCGTGTCGCTAACTTCCTCTCCCTTTTTCCGCACTCTGTTACAGTCGTATAAGATCGATACTCAATCTCGCTTGTTCCCATGGACGTCCGCAGTTCCGACGAAGGAAATGTCACACAGGGTAGCAAACATTAACGGAGTTTCTCTTTATCTTAATCTATACTGACGTGCCAAAGCATTATGACCACCGGCTTAATAGAATATTTTTCCGTCTTTGGAACGAAATATATCACTGACTCTGTGTATTAGGGACCAGACAGGTTTTTGGTAGGTATGTGGAGGTATGTGGCATCAGATATCTACTCAAAGGCCACAAAATTATGTACGAGGTGATGACGCCCGATAGCTACCCAGATGCGTTCCATAGGATTCACATCAGACGACTTCGATCACGGAGACATTAACATGAGTTCACTGTAATCCGTTTCAAATCACTGTAGCACTCTTCCGGTTCCGAGACACAGACAATTATATTACTGAAAGATGACTGAAATGCCCTGCTAAACCAGCAGGACAGGACAGATAGTTGGAATTGTGGAAAGGGGCCAAAATGAGCGGCCGTCAATTACACTCGATCTGGTATAACTTTATTTATTTGACAAAACATTACCGTACGAATTCTTGAACTTAGTTATCGGCTGAATACGCTACACTATCTTATGCCTTAAGGGCACAACCACTTTAACATTTTTTAAGGAAAATTCAGCACTGTCTGTATGAATGATTTTTATTAAATCTGCGACCGGTTTCGCACCACTTATCGGTATAACCTCAGGCAATCTGAACAAAAAATAATATAATGTTGTTGTTGTGGTCTTCAGTCCTGAGACTGGTTTGATGCAGCTCTCCATGCTACTCTACCCTGTGCAAACTTCTTCATCTCCCAGTGCATACTGCAACCTACATCCTTCTGAATCTGCTTGGTGTATTCATCTCTTGGTCTCCCTCTACGATTTTTACCCTCCACGCTGCCCTCCAATGCTAAATTGGTGATCCCTTGATGCCTCAGAACATGTCCTAACAACCGATCTCTCCTTCTAGTCAAGTTGCGCTACAAACTCCTCCCCAATCCTATTCAATACCTCCTCATTAGTTACGTGATCTACCCATCTAATCTTCAGCATTCTTCTGTAGCACCACATTTCGATAGCTTCTATTCTCGTCTTGTCCAAACTATTTATCGTCCATGTTTCACTTCCATACATGGCTACACTCCATACAAGTACTTCCTGACACTTAAATCTTCACTCGATGTTAACAAATTTCTCTTCTTCAGAAACGCTTTCCTTGCCATTGCCAGTCTACAATTTATATCCTCTCTACTTCGACCATCATCAGTTATTTTGATCCCCAAATAGCAAAACTCGTTTACTACTTTAAGTGTCTCATTTCCTAATCTAATACCCTCAGCATCTCCCGACTTAATTCGACTACATTCCATTATCCTCGTTTTGCTTTTGTTGATGTTCATCATATATCCTCCTTTCAAGACGCTATCCATTCCGTTCAACTTCTCTTCCAAGTCCTTTGCTGTCTCTGACTGAATTACAATGTCATCGGTGAACCTCAAGGTTTTATTTCTTCTCCATGGATTTTAATACCTACTCCGAGTTTTTCTTTTGTTTCCTTCACTGGCTGCTCAATATACAGATTGAATAACATCGGGGAGAGGCTACAATCCTGTCTCACTCCCTTCCCAACCACTGCTACACTTTCATACCCCTCGACTCTTATAGCTGCCATCTGGTTTCTGCACAAAAACTAAATAGCCTTTCGTTCCCTGTATTTTACCCCTGCCACCTTCAGAATCTGAAAGAGAGTATTCCAGTCAACATTGTCAAAAGCTTTCTCTAAGTCTACAAATGCTAGAAACGTAGTTTTTGCCTTTCCTTAATCTTTCTTCTAAGATAAGTCGTAAGGTCAGTATTGCCTCACGTGTTCCAACATTTCTACGGAATCCAAACTCATCTGCCCCGAGGTCGGCTTCTACTAGTTTTTCCATTCGTCTGTAAAGAATTCGCGTTAGTATTTTGCAGCCGTGATTTATTAAACTGATTGTTCGGTAATTTTCACATCTGTCAACACCTGCTTTCTTTGGGATTGGAATTCTTCTTGAAGTCTGAGGGAATTTCGCCTGTCTCATACATCTTGCTCACCAGATGGCAGAGTTTTGTCAGGACTGGCTCTCCCAAGGCTGTCAGTAGTTCTAATGAAATGTTGTCTACTCCCGGGGCCTTGTTTCGACTCAGGTCTTTCAGTGCTCTGTCCAACTCTTCACGCAGTATCATATCTCCGATTTCATCTTCATCTACATCCTCTTCCATTTCCATAATGTTGTCCTCAAATACATCACCCTTTTATAGACCCCCTATATACGCCTTCCACCTTTCTGCTTTCCCTTCTTTGCTTAGAACTGGGTTTCCATATGAGATCTTGATATTCATACAAGTGGTTCTCTTTTCTCCAAAGGTCTCTTTAATTTTCCTGTAGGCAGTATCTATCTTACCCCTAGTTAGATAAGCCTCTACATCCTTACATTTGTTCTCTGGCCATCCCTGCTTAGCCATTTTGCACTTCCTGTCGATCTCATTTTTGAGACGTTTGTATTCCTTTTTGCGTCCTTCATTTACTGCATTTTTATATTTTCTCCTTTCATCAATTAAATTCAATATTTCTTCTGTTACCTAAGGATTTCTACTAGCCCTCGTCTTTTAACCTACTTGATCCTCTGCTGGCTTCACTACTTCATCCCTCAAAGCTACCCATTCTTCTTCTGCTGTATTTATTTCCCTCATTCCTGTCAATTGTTCCCTTATGCTCTCCCTGAAACTCTGTACAACCTCTGGTTTAGTCAGTTTATCCAGGTCCCATCTCCTTAAATTCGCACCTTTTTGCAGTTTCTTCAGTTTTAATCTACAGTTAATAACCAATAGAGTGTGGTCAGAGTCCACATCTGCCCCTGGCAATGTCTTACAATTTAAAACCTGGTTCCTAAATCTCTGTCTTACCATTATATAATCTATCTGAAACCTGTCAGTGACTCCAGGCTTCTTCCATGTATGCAATCTTCTTTTATGATTCTTGAACCAAGTGTTAGCTATGATTAAGTTATGCTCTGTGCAAAATTCTACCAGGTGGCTTCCTCTTTCATTTCTTACCCCCAATCCATATTCACCAATAGTATAATAAGAGCTCATATAAGCTATTCGATCCCCCAACTCTGAGGGGTAAATTAAACTTTTAAATAGTCAGTTTTTTGAATGAAACAAGAAAGTACTCACATACGCTATTTATAACATAGAAACGTTGAACATTGCCCTGTAGCCACTCCCCACTATTCACATCCAATATACCGTCTTCTGGTGAAAGCGGTAGTTAAAAATCTATTTAATTTTTTTTTTAATTAATGGAGGCGGCAAATAAAATACGATGTTAATAAAACTCCCCTAAACAAGAACGACGAAGAGCATAACATTAGCATGAACAAACAGCGGAATTAGGGACATGTAAACATATCAGAACATACCGTTCAAGTTGAGAGGAGCCGCGCGGCAGTGGACACGGCCTTACTGACTGGCCGAAACCCGTTCCTTCTTCTGATTTCCTTATTTCACAGCATTTAATACACGCATAAATTTATGTTTATTTTTCAGCTGTAGCATGGCACGAATTTCTAAGACGAGTAAGATATCTGCAGCTGATCCCAATTTTGAAGCCTGCGTGCAAGAGAATTTACATCACATACGTGAAGCTGAAAACACGAGTGAAACTGTTTGAAAGGAGAAATGCCTCACGCATCAGCAAAAATTGACTTTTGCGGCAAAGGCCGGCTAAATCAAAAGCGTAGGAGAATTTAGTTTATGACGACATCTTACTTGTATACCAAGTGATATAGTGGAAAAGAGAAAGACGTTTATGAAATGTCCTGGCTGCAAGAGAAGGAAAACGCCGTAAAAGTGCATCAAATGTGTAAGTAGGCTGTTTAGGTTTTTATGTTGGTAATGCCATGTAGTGCTGTGTATGAAAATCGCTGATGCGCTGTGTGCAGTCTGTGGCTGCTGGTTGGACTCATTGTTGGAATATTTGCTAGTGTAGTGTTGGGCAGTTGGATGTGAACAGCGCGTAGCGTTGTGCAGTTGGAGGTGAGCCACCAGCAGTGGTGGATGTGGAGAGAGAGAGAGAGATGCCAGAGTTTTGAGAGGTTACTACAAGCGGACGTGTGTCCGCCAGAAAAGGGAAATTTGTAAAGATGGTTGTCATGAATTCACAGATATATGAAGGGCTTATTTCAATAGTGGTACAAGTCTATTACCTTCACTTTTCTGATTATAGTGCTGCTGACATTGATGATCCAAACAAACAGAAAGAAAGGTTCATCTCTAGCAAGAAGCCATATGCTTGAATATTTCTGGTATCTTACTGCAGAATTTTCAGCGCTCATTTAACTTTAGGACTCTTTATCTTAAAATGAACAAAATGGACATGTGCCACTATTGAAATAAGCCCTTCATGCATATGATGACTTTTGAACATTATTAAGGTAAATACATTGTTTGTTCTACATCAAAATCTATCATTTTGCTAACTATGCCTGTCAGTAGTTTGTGCCATCAGTAGTTAGAATCTTTTATTTAGCTGGCAATATTGGCGCTCGCTGTATTACAGTAGTTTGAGTAACGAAGATTTTTGTGAGGTAGGTGATCTGTGAAAGGTATAGGTTAATGTTAGTCAGGGCCATTCTGCTGTAGGGATTATTGAAAGTGAGATTGCGTTGCGATAAAATGGTGTGTGTCAGTTTAGTGATGATCAGAATAAGTAAAGAGAGAACCGTCTGCGTACGTTCAGTTTTGTTCAGCTTTTTGAAAATCAAATAACTTAAGAGTTTTGCCAGCACTGTCATTCTTAATTTTTCAAAGGGACGTTTCAAATGTTGTCAACCGGTTAACCTGGAATATGGTGTGCTTCAATTGTGCATTAGTGCTGTGATTTTAACCTTTCAGTTCAATTTATTATTACCCTAGCTTATATTTTCTGCATTCTTTCATTCATTTTCATGAAAATCATGAGTGCTGTAATAGTGTTAATAGCTATTTAGAGACTGATAGTAAATGAGTGCAAAAACTCATACACCATGTCGTTTTATTAGATTGGCGTTTCTTTTGCTTGTTGGTATCCCTGTTGCTATTGGTTTATTTATCGATTGTCACTTTTGAGTGTGTAGTTGATTCTTGCTGTCTTAGCTTACATTTAACATTTTATCATTTGGAGATAGTGGGTGGAGCTGTAGACACTACAAAATGGAGTGCCAAGCGGAGAAATCTGACTATTTCCTACATATTCTTCTATCTGAGTCCTGTAGAGGGTTTACAGTGGCTGAGGCAGCCAGAAACAGCATGGGATAATATATTTTTTTTCCTTGTAAGGAAGACTTGTTTGACATTAGTCACTCTTCACGTTCTGGAAGACCTTCGGGTTTGATGAAGCTTGCTGAAACGCATTAATCCACAATGATCCACATCAGAACTGACAGATGTGATGAACTGTGATCAGTCACTATCGTGCGTCTTCTAAGCCAAAATCACAAATGTCAACGGGTGGCCGGACGTGCATCTCTGCTTGCTCGTTATCAACTGGCTCTTGAGCAACACCTACCATTCTTATCTTGTATCGTTACTGGTGACGAAAAACGGTGCCTTTATGCTAATATAAACTGCGGTGTGATAGACTATGATATGCTACCGCAAGCTGTAACGGTCACTGCTGACATTTGTCGCCAACAAATGAGACGCCTTCGAGAAGCATTTCAAGAAAGCGACTAGGAAGCACTCTGTTAGACTGACAAGAAGCACCATACAGGAGTTGGGTTGGGAAGGCGGCCGGTGTGGCCGAGCGGTTCTAGGCACTTCAGTCTGGAACCGAGCGACCGCTACGGTCGCAGGTTCGAATCCTACCTCGGGCATGGATGTGTGTGATGTCCTTAGGTTAGTTAGGTTTAAGTAGTTCTAAGTTCTAGGGGACTGATGACCTCAGATGTTAAGTCCCATAGCGCTCAGAGCCATCTGAACCAATTTTTTGGGTTGGGAAGTCGATCCGCACCCAACTTATTCACCTAATCTTGTGCCCTCAGATTTTCACCTTTTCTGCTGTCTGTCGAACAACCTTCGAGGAACGTTCTTTCACGATGAAAAAGCCCTACAGGGCTCGACAAATTCTACGCCTCTAGTCTCGGAACTGGTAAGTTATCCCATAGCTTGCAGACTGTTGCAAATAGTGAGGGACAGTAGTTCATAACTTATGGGAAAACGCTACGAATTCATGCACCAATCCAATAATAACGTAAGCAAGAATGCCATTATACATGCTGAATAGTACGAAATTTACTTATGGTGCTAATTACCTGACAATTTATTTAATTTTTGTCAATTAATATGGAGTTGTGTGAAAAAAGACAGATCGCATGTTTCTATTTTATCACGGTTGAGAGATGTTTCGCGTGAAGGGCTAAAGCTGCACGCTAGGTTCAGCAACTTGTACCAAATGTATGGAATTTAGAGCAAGCAGCTGCTGGTGTAGGGATTCCATATCGGGCAACACAGGCGTCACTTTTTTTTTAAATCTGACAGTAAAGCGTCAAGTCGTAGAAAATTCACGTTGATGCTTTTTTTCATAAGAAAAGCATTCAAAAATTTTTCTTTAGCAGACGATAAGACATCATTAGTTTTGATGTATTATGCAGTTATTAAGTGCTTTATGCCAGAGGGTTGAAATAACATACGTATCCTGTTGAGCACGAAATATTCGTATTAAAGGGGAGCCATAACCGCGGGTTTTGATGTACAGGAGGTTCCAGGGCATGAGTGTCACTTTAAATAATTGAAGCGAAACGCGGGCAAACGGAAAGCTACACGTCATCGGAAATGTTGACCAACCGTCTGACAACGGGCAAGGTTTCCATAGCTGCGGTCAAAATGTAATCAGGGACGCGTATTATAGCACAGTTTCCAATAGTTTACTCTCGCACGTGTTAGCTGTATATTATACTGTTTGTTTGAAGTATGAAATAATTTGCAGGCCTATTCTGAATTGTTTATTCAGCTGCTGTGTAACTCGAGACCGTATATACTGCTTGAATGAAAAAAGATTTTGAATGTTTACAGGTGGGCAAAGTGCCACTAATACTAAAAATGGTCTGAATTTTATATTAGTTTCCCTACACACTCGACAAAGGCACCTATACAATACGCTGAGCATGTCACTTTGAAACGATTGCAATAAAACACGATCTAGTCTTTCAGTGTCTCTTTCATTCCTTTTAAATGATTAAATTTGCCTTATTACAGGCAAATCTGCCAATGGATAAAGAACACCTCCGAGAAACACATTGTTAAAGTAACTATCCAGTCCAAACGGAAATACAGGGGAAACATGGATAGTTCCCAATGGTACACGCAGAGCACAAAAAGCAGATTCGGAAATTGCTGCAGCTTAGTTGTTGCTAATCACATCCTTCAAATGAAATCAAAGACGACAGATTTCAACCATGATTAAAAGGGCAAATGTCTGACTTTGTAGAACTACTAAGAATAGCTATTCACATCAAGAAACATTCATAAAAAGCAAATTTTTAACGACTTCAGTGCTTTTGTTTAATGTGATTACTTGGTCGAGATACTGTAACTTTTCACATGAGTAAGAAAATGCGGTTTGCGGTTTGTATCATGATTGGAAAGGGTTTCCTATGATGATGATACGGTGAAGGTTTTAGCCATGAGTTCGAGAGTATAACTTTATGCAAAGTTTCCTACTGCGCAATACTGCGTGCCTCGCTACGAAACGTTTGGACTATATGTATAAACATGATTGCTTGTATTGACTTGTCCTGCTTTCCAAATTTCAGTGATTCGAAGCCGAGGTTTCGTCGATAGAAAAAGTTCTTACATGTCTACCTGATTAAGTGCTCTTTATGACAGGTACAACTGACATCTTGGGCAAATAGCATTATGATTACTCTAGCAACGAAGACATCGAGCACTTAAAAAAACGCAACTCATTCCGATTTTCAAAAAGATTCTTTGGACAAATGCATGTAATTATAGGCCTATATCACTGATTGTGGCCAACAGCCTTGCCGCAATGGTAACACCGGTTCCCGCCATATGACCAAAGTTAAGCGCTGTCGGTCTTGAATAGTACTTGGATGGGTCACCGACCGGATATGCCGAGTGCTGTTGGCAAGCGGTGCGCACTCAGCCCTTGAGAGGACAGTTGAGGAGCTACTTGATTGAAAAGTAGCTACGCTGGTCATGAAATTCACAATTGGCGGGAGAGCGGTGTGCTGACCACATGCCCCTCTGTATCCGCATCAGGGTGACGCCAAAGGACTGAGGTGGCCACGGCGCCCGTCGCTACCGTTGGGCCTTCAAGGCCTGTTGGAGCGGTGTATGTTTTTTTCTATATCACTGACTATTCTGAAATGATAAACACAATTAATGGTCACCTGTTAAGACCTTTGTCGGGAATTACACTACTGGCCATTAAAATTGCTACACCAAGAAGAAATAAAGGTGATAAACGAGAATTCATTGGACAAATATATTATACTAGAACTGACATGTGATTACATTTTCACGCAATTTGGGTGCGTAGATCCTGAGAAATCAGTACTTAGAACAACCACCTCTGACCGTAATAACGGCCTTGATACGTCTGGGCATTGAGTCAAACAAAGCAGGTACACCTGCCCATGCAGCTTCAACACGATACAACTGTTCAGAGTAGTGAATGGCGTATTGTGACGAGCCAGTTGCTCGGCCACCATTGACCAGACGCTTTCAGTTGGTGAGAGATCTGGAGAAAGTGCTGGCCAGGGCAACAGTCAAACACTTTCTGTATCCAGAAAGGCCCGTACACTTCCTGCATTATCGTGCTGAAATGTAGGGTTTCACAGGGATCGAATGATGGGTAGAGCCACGGGTCGTAACACATCTGAAATGTAACGTACACTGTTCAAAAAGCCGTCAATGCGAACAAGAGGTGACCAAGACGTGTAAGCAAAGGCACTCCATACCATCACGCCGGGTGATACGCCACTATGGCGATGACGATTACACGATGCCAATGTGCGTTCACTGCGATGTCGCCAAACATGGATGCGACCATCATAACGCTGTAAACAGAACATGGATTCATCCGAAAAAATTATGTTTTGCCATTCGTGCACTCAGGTTCGTCATTGAGTACACCATCGCAGGCGCTCCTGTCTGTGATGCAGCGTCAAGGGTAATCGCAGCCATGGTCTCCGAGCTGATACTCCATGTTGCCGCGAACGTCGTCGAACTGTTCGTGCAGATGGTTGTTGTCCTGCAAACGTCCCCATCTGTTGACTCAGGGATCGAGACGTGGCTGCACGATCCGTTACAGCCATGCGGATAAGATGCCTGTCATCTCGACTGCTAGTGATACGAGGCCGTTGGGATCCAGCACGGCGTTCCGTATTACCCTCCTGATCCCACCGATTCCATATTCTGCCAACAGTCATTGGATCTCGACCAACGCGAGCAGGAATGTCGCGATACGATAAACCGCAATCGCGATAGGCTACAGTCCGACCTTTATCAATGTCGGAAACGTGATGGTACGCATTTCTCTTCCTTACACGAGGCATCACGACAACGTTTCGCCGGCCGCGGTGGTCTCGCGGTTCTAGGCGCGCAGTCCGGAACAGTGCGACTGCTACGGTCGCAGGTTCGAATCCTGCCTCGGGCATGGATGTGTGTGATGTCATTAGGTTAGTTAGGTTTAAGTAGTTCTAAGTTCTAGGGGACTGATGACCACAGCAGTTGAGTCCCATAGTGCTCAGAGCCATTTGAACCACTTTTTGGACAACGTTTCACTAGGCAATGCCGGTCAACTGCTGTTTGTGTATGAGAAATCGGGTGGAAAGTTTCCTCATGTCATCACGTTGTAGGTGTCGCCACAGGCGCCAACCTTGTCTGAATCCTCTGGATAGCTAATCATTTGCATATCACAGCATCTTTTTCCTGTCGGTTAAATTTCGCGTCTGTAGCACAGATGTAGCAATTTTAATGGCTAGTAGTGTAAAATCAGCAGGATGTCAACATGTTTTCTGCAAACGGAGATCTTATGAAACACAGGTTGGTGTTTTCCTCTGAGATTCGTAACACTGTAGACATCGGCGACCTAACTCATGCCGCGTTCCTCGACTTCAGCGAGGTGTTCGATGCAGTTCTGTACCATTACTTAGTGAATGAGGTAATAGCATCCAAAATATTGGACCAGATATATGACTTCATTCAGTTTACCGTATCGTACCTGAGTAGGCGTAAATACTCATTACTGTTCGATTACTCTGCTTGTGATCAATCAGTGGAAACAGTGACGACTGCCAAATTATGTGCGAATGACGTCTGGAGAGATCCAAAGTGGAACTTCGACATTAAAGTGGCTGTGAGAGAAGACGATAACAGTACTGAGACCCACTGGAAGAGTCGTTTAGAAATGTTCATCTGTGAAATACTCGTTCATCGGATTCTTCTGTTCTAGTCTGGATGGGATTCTTTCCTGGTAGGATTAACAGTGGGTACAGAGAAGGTGCCAAGAACGGTGGTGACTTACGTCACAGGTTCGGTCAGTAGGTGCGAGTCTGTTAAACTGATGGTCGCCAACCTCCAATGGCAGACGCTACAAGAGAGGCGTTTAGCAGCGTGGTCAGCTGTGCTGTTAAACGTCCGACGGCATACGCTCCAACAAGAATTTAGTACCATAATACATCTCATCACATACGTCTCTTTTTGACCCAGACGAGAAAATTAGAGGGTACGACAATCACTTTTTTACGTGTTATTCGCGAAAGGAACAAGGAAAGAGGAAATTTATAATTGCATCAGAAGTACCATTCACTGTAAGCTAGATTAGGGGCGGGGGTGTAGATGTAGATGTAGCTGCAGATATGAATGTATAGTGGGAGCGTGACACAAGCGGACATAAGACAAGAGGATGGAACGACAAGGTGATAGTGTCAGCGGCGAGTAGAAACTTATAGTTGACATCCCTTGCTAGCGTGTGAGTGCAAGACGGATGTTTTTAAAATAAAGAAGACCTCTCAACGGACTGTATTTATTACATATTGACCCCAGTACAGACTTCCAATTATGTGATTTAAATTCAACAAATTGAAAAATGGAACTTCTCAAGTTTCATTTCTCTCTCCTACACTTTTCAAATACGTAATACAGTCGTTAAGTTCCGAGAGTGGGCAGGTAGCGGCGGTGTGGTGAACTAGAGCGCATAGGCGTCTCCATGGTATGGTACTTGTCACTTAGTCTCTCGGCCCAGCAAGAATCGAGGGCATTCTCTGTAAGTACAATTACAGATGTAGTCTCGCGCGTCGGAAGTCGAGCATGTAGCCGTTGGAAAAACAGAGAAACTTAAAGTTCTGCCAGAAATTAGGGAAAGCCGCTACCGAAACTTTTCAAATGATACAGCAAGTTTACAGTGACGATGCACTGAGGCGCAATGACGTGTTTATGTGCCATCGATGTTTTTCACAAGGGAGCGATTTATTAGGGGATGCTATTCGAACTAATCGGTCACAATGTCACAAATGGTTCTAACTGAACGTAAGATTGAAGAGTAGGCAATGCTCATGCGTGCTAACCGCTCTCAAACGGTTGAAGATCTCGCAGGAACAGTAGAAGTCAGCCTTGGGTCATGCTACAAAATGACTTAACCGTGTCACGTGTAACCCACCAAAGTGTACGCCGTGTGACGTGACACCTCTTGGGTCATCCAGCTTCTTTTTTGCGCATGCCTACTCTCCATGTCTGTTTCAAAACTTGAATGCAGAAGTATGACGCCTTTTTTCTTTCATGTTCCAATCGGCCGTGAAATTGCAACCACAGTGGAAATAAGAAATCTTTTATTTGCAAGATTTAGCTACGCCTTCCGGATACCTCTTCACGTAGCCACCCTCTGACTTAGACGTCTGCTGTAGAGTGGTACCAACTTGCCAATACCCTTGTCATGGACCCTAGCCACCGGCTCTTTCCATCAATTCCCTTCTCAGGTCTGCAGCACACTGTCTGCACCAAAATGCTGTCGTCATAGCCAGCAGTTCATGTGTGCAAAGAGGTGAAAATCAGAGGCACCCAGGCCCGGGCTGTAAGGTGGTTGATCAAACAGTTCCCGTCGAAAGTGCTGTAGAAATGTCGTTGTCGCACCTGCAGTGTACAGTCGATAACTGCCAGGAACAACGAAACGCCTGACGGATGCGCTATATAGGCTGTATGAAATCAGGCGGAACCCTCAACAGGCATTCACGTTTTGCAGAAGGGTCTGTTGTTATATGAACCTTTATGCGTTCACTGTGCGCGATGTGATGCGATCGACAGGTATGGTAGAGACACTGTGGAACACATTTGTGCAAAGCTTCATCGGATTTCATGGCGTTTCAATTTCGTGCCTGGTCTGTGCTTAAATAGAAATAGCCTTCGCTCATGTATTGGCGTGCAAAACACGTGGGTGGTAGGCAGGTAAGTGTTAGGTGATAAGATGCCAGGAATAATTGTGGCCGGGATATAAGCACACAGTTTTGCTACCTCAGTCCTCTACGAAAATAACAAACATCAAATTTCTTGAAAATATATCTCAACATTTGATCATAAAACAACATTTAGTCAGTTCAGTAGTTGAACAATAAAAGACTTTTACTAACTGAATTAACTACACAACCTTCATTTCAGGACAGTTAACAAGGTATAATTCTGATTCATTGATGTTTACATAACCAGTCACTAGAGCCTTTGCAATAGTCATAACAGTCAATCATGACAACGAATGATGCAGAAAAATAACACGGAGGAAGAAATACAATTACAGCGGAGCATTTAAATACTTAAACATGAATTTAAACAATTAATGAAATCTGGGTACAGAAGGACGGGAGATGGCAATTAAACAATCTGAAACATTTAAAGGTTACACTTAGATATAAAGAAAAGGTAGTTGTGGTTAAGCGATACCCGTACTGTGTACGGCTTTGGCACTCTTGAACTTATTACATAACTCAAGAAAAACGAACAATGTTTATGAATGTTTTCCAGCTGTGGTGCTAAATTAAAACATTTGATACAACATTTAACAGTTACCGTTCGTTTCATAGGGAGAGAAGGTAAACATCATCACTCCCTGCAAACTTATGTTGATTAACCACCCGAAGCAGCAGTAACCGAATGTTAAACAATTTTATGGTGAGATCCGATAGATAACTTTAGCAAAAAGTTCTCACCAATTAATTTTCCGCTGTGATCGTGCCAGACTAACGGTTTCATATTCGTTCATGTGTGGCGGTCTCCATCCACTTAAACTAATTTCCTTCTTAAGACACTCGTCCAGGTTGACAACGACACCTGGACTGCTACAACCGCACCAGAAGTAGAGCGCGCCAAGCAGAAGTTTCCGACTCGGCCACAACATAGATTCATATGGCAATGTGGCGCCTTTAGTCGCGATAACCGCTGAAAATCTCCCGACTAATTCCAGCGCACGCCTTACACCACAAGCGCGACCGATCCGCTTAATGGCTAATTCACACTGTATGTCACGGCACGTCATGTCCATTCAAGTCACGTGATCTCTATCCGCATGGCTGTCCTCAATTAATTTTTTTCGCTTTAATTTAGATATTCGCTAGGTGATTTTCTGATGTTACACGCGCTAAGTGCATATACACAGCATGGCAGCTTGTATACGTGGGTAGTGAAACTACATTTGTACGAAAATGACATTTATTGCAATCAAATGGCTTTCAGCTTGCAGGAATTGCTTGCATATTAAAGGAAGACAGAAGTACGAAACACAAAAAACAATGTGGTCCGAAAAGTATAATTACGTGGTACAGAAAGCGTATTTCACACAATATACAAGGAGCTCGAGGAAGAGGAATCTTCATTTTATATTTTCCAAAGTCGAAGCATCAGCATTTTTTTATTTTTTTACGTCAAATTGCATTCAGAATTACCAGAAGAAAAGCAGTGTTACGAGATTTCATCACATCCCTTGAAAAATTGGTTTGTTTGAGGCTAAGTTTTGTTGCTAGTCCAGTGCAATTTTTTTACAATAGTCACATCTCCCTTAATACCTTTCCCTTCAAGGTTTTCTTTGCGCCTTCTATTTGGCTTTTAATAGTTCAAATGCCTTATTTGTACTGGAGTTAGCTAGTGAAACCACATATACACTGGCCACTGATGCCTGCAAAACTATTTCACACACAATACAGAGAGGTATTTAACAATAAATAAGCCTGCCACAAACACATATTTAAACGAACGGCTTGCGGTGTCTGAAGGTTTCAGACAATTTCTTTACGAATCACTACAAATGCCTGGCAATACATAAACAAATTCCACCTACTAATCATTAAGTATTCTATCCACAGTAGTTTTCTCACCTCAAGTCGCAGCCATTTTACATGCATTTCATTGTAAAATATTAAATACCGTACCGGTATATATAAAAGTACTCTTTATAAATGTAGTACGGGGCAAGTAATTTAGTACGCTTATGTCATACAATTCAGACTGCTGCCTCACTGCTTCAATTAATCTTTCCTCAATTATTATAAATTTTAACAAAATAAATAACGAAACTAAACAGTTTTATAACAAATAACGAACAAGAAACAAGCTGTATTAGCCACTAAAACGACAATTAAACGAAATATGGAGATCTGTGTGTGGCCGTATATTGGGTGTAAATAAGCTTGGGGGACAACGGACGGATGAAACTTCCTTGCCGGGAAACCTTCGCTGTGCGGTGACGTGACGCGACTTGACGGGACGGAACGGCCAGTGTGGATGCCGCCATTTGAAATGCATTGCAGAATGTTTTGACGTGACGTAACGTGACAGCCAGAGTGAATTGGCCTTATGTCAGTGTAGCGCCGTCTGTCACTTGTGGGGGGCGGAAGGTGAACACGTTCTCGCGTGTTAGGCAAGATACAGTAAGGCACAATGTCGATACAGTGGATTCGCATGAGTCACAAACCACAGGATGAAATTACCTCACAATGTGTCGCTGCCAATTAACGCAGCTTGATAAAGCTTGCACCAGACATAGAATGAAATGCTACAGTGTAATACGGAAGGTAATCGAAAGCATTACAAAATCAGACGCAAGGAAATAGTTATACTAAAATCATCGCAATTTGTCCGCGTCCGTAGCGCAGCGGTAGCGTTACCGCCTACCACGTAAGGGAGCCCGGGATCGATTCCCGGCAGGGGAGTGGGTGTTGTGTGCCCTTCATCACCATTTTCGTCATCATTGACACGTAAGTCGCCGAAGTGGCATCAACTAAAAAGACTTGCAATACGGCGGCCGAACCCCGAAAGGGATATCCCAGCAGCCGGTGTGGCCGAGGGGTTCTAGGCGCTTCAGTCTCGAACCGCGCGACCGCTACGGTCGCAGGTTCGAATCCTGCCTCGGGCATGGGTGTGTGTGATGTCCTTAGGTTAGTTAGGTTTAAGTACAGGGTGTTTCAAAAATGACCGGTATATTTGAAACGGCAATAAAAACTAAACGAGCAGCGATAGAAATACACCGTTTGTTGCAATATGCTTGGGACAACAGTACATTTTCTGGCAGACAAACTTTCGAAATTACAGTAGTTACAATTTTCAGCAACAGATGACGCTGCGGTCTGGGAAACTCTATAGTGCGATATTTTCCACATATCCTCCATGCGTAGCAATAATATGACGTAGTCTCTGAATGAAATTACCCGAAACCTTTGACAACGTGTCTGGCGGAATGGCTTCTCATGCAGATGAGATGTACTGCTTCAGCTGTTCAGTTGTTTCTGGATTCTGGCGGTACACCTGGTCTTTCAAGTGTCCCCACAGAAAGAAGTCACAGGGGTTCATGTCTGGCGAATAGGGAGGCCAATCCACGCCGCCTCCTGTATGTTTCGGATAGCCCAAAGCAATCACACGATCATCGAAATATTCATTCAGGAAATTAAAGACGTCGGCCGTGCGATGTGGCTGGGCACCATCTTGCATAAACCACGAAGTGTTCGCAGTGTCGTCTAAGGCAGTTTGTACCGCCACAAATTCACGAAGAATGTCCAGATAGCGTGATACAGTAATCGTTTCGGATCTGAAACATGGGCCAATGATTCGTTTGGAAGACATGGCGGCCCAGACCAGTACTTTTTGAGGATGCAGGGACGATGGGACTGCAACATGGGGCTCTTCGGTTCCCCATATGCGCCAGTTCTGTTTACTGACGAAGCCGTCCAGGTAAAAATAAGCTTCGTCAGTAAACCAAATGCTGCCCACATGCATATCGCCGTCATCAATCCTGTGCACTATATCGTTAGCGAATGTCTCTCGTGCAGCAATGGTAGCGGCGCTGAGGGGTTGCCGCGTTTGAATTTTGTATGGATAGAGGTGTAAACTCTGGCGCATGAGACGATACGTGGACGTTGGCGTCATTTGGACCGCAGCTGCAACACGGCGAACGGAAACCCGAGGCCGCTGTTGGATCACCTGCTGCACTAGCTGCGCGTTGCCCTCTGTGGTTGCCGTACGCGGTCGCCCTACCTTTCCAGCACGTTCATCCGTCACGTTCCCAGTCTGTTGAAATTTTTCAAACAGATCCTTTATTGTATCGCTTTTCGGTCCTTTGGTTACATTAAACCTCCGTTGAAAACTTCGTCTTGTTGCAACAACACTGTGTTCTAGGCGGTGGAATTGCAACACCAGAAAAATCCTCTGTTCTAAGGAATAAACCATGTTGTCTACAGCACACGTGCACGTTGTGAACAGCACACGCTTACAGCAGAAAGACGACGTACAGAATGGCGCACCCACAGACTGCGTTGTCTTCTATATCTTTCACATCACTTGCAGCGCCATCTATTGTTGAAAATTGTAACTACTGTAATTTCGAAAGTTTGTCTGCCTGAAAATGTACTGTTGTCCCAAGGATATTGCAACAAACGGTGTATTTCTATCGCTGCTCGTTTAGTTTTTGTTGCCGTTTCAAATATACCGGTCATTTTTGAAACATCCTGTAGTTCTAAGTTCTAGGGGACTGATGACTTCAGATGTTAAGTCCCATAGTGGTCAGAGCCATTTGAACCATTTGATATCCCGACCAATAAATGCCATACGATGGTTTCATATCTCATCGCGTCGTTACAAAAGGCGATACACGGTTCTTCATAGCGTGTGTGATCACCACGGACGGCAGTGCACGCTGTGAAATGTGCTCTCAGACTGGCCACAAGGATAAATGGCAAGAAGTTGTCGTAGCAAGGCGTACCAACGCGGCTGACAGCTGTTGAATGGCTGTTGGTGAACGCAGACATGCTGCATACAGTAAGTCTTCCGATCGCATGCCACACCTGTTCGACGGGGTTTACTGGGAAACGTACAGGTCAGCCTATTCGCCTATCCTCTCATTCCAAGAGCACCTTCACCTAGGAGTTTCGTCACGGTAGATCATAGTCATCCATAAAATTAAAACCAGGGCCGAATAAACCCCTGAAAAGACGCACGTGGGCAGGAGGTTAAGTTTCACAATAACGGTGACCGGGGAGCAGACGCTGTTGAAAGATGTAATGGTCAGTACACCCATGTAACACTATGCTTCGTCACACCATAACACCTGAACCACCAAAAAGAGCCCGCATCTCGTGGTCGTGCGGTAGCGTTCTCGCTTCCCACGCCCGGGTTCCCGGGTTCGATTCCCGGCGGGGTCAGGGATTTTCTCTGCCTCGTGATGGCTGGGTGTTGTGTGCTGTCCTTAGGTTAGTTAGGTTTAAGTAGTTCTAGGTTCTAGGGGACTTATGACCACAGCAGTTGAGTCCCATAGTGATCAGAGCCATTTGAACCATTTGAACCACCAAAAAGACTATGTTCGAAAATGTTCTTGGAGCGTTACGTGTTTCCACTTCTCGCACTACTAGCGTACGTCCAGCACTGTCAAAAGAGATCTATGTACTTTGAAGAACAAGAGGTTCGTCGATTCTATGACAGTCTCGGCTGCAGATTTCTGGACCTGCTTTATAGCGAGGAGAATTGCAAGGTTCCTCTTGACAGGTGTGGGGTGCAGTAAACAGAGCACGCAGCTGTTCTTGTAACTGAGAACTCGTGGAGGTTCCCTTTTTTTTCATTTAAAGGGTAGGCGATTGATTTGAACGCTCACCAATATGTACGTAAAGAACTACGTCAGATCGTATGCAGAGTAAAGACACTTCTAAAATCAAAATTTTAACGTAAATTGGCGAAGGATTTATAACAAGTTCCCTAAATTTGTTGGCACCCAGTAATGCTGTCACCCTCAGGACTGAAAGCTGGATATAGCCTGAAGGAGAGAGCTCCGAAATATCTAACGAGGAATGAAAGGTATGTCGAAAAAATAGTTGAGATGTCATAGGAGGGGGAGCGTTCGTTGGAGTCGACAAAACTATTATGTCTATGGAGGTCGAAACTTGAGTCTGAAGTTATCTAGACACGTGTAATTGATGTAGGTGAACTTGAAGTGATGGACCTACGTAATGAAAAGAATGGTGCACAATGCCCTAATATCGCATTAAATCTCGAGATTTTCAGAAATCTGCTATCGATGAACATAGCTTCACAACAAAAATACGATTATGTTTGATAAAACAAAAATATTATCCCATGGATGTAGCTGCCGTCTTTGTGATCAGAATGTGGAACAACGACTTTAATGGCGACTGTGTCTAGATCTGTAGCGCTGCACTGAAAATGGTGCTCGATGCTTGAAGCATACAGAGAAATGATCTACCTGTCAGAAAACTGAATCATCACCGTTTCTGGTATTCCTCCACCACACACATGTCTGTTATCTCTAGTACCATATGGACGTACCGTCACTTATTGGCGTGTTCATGATGCAGTTCGGCCAACAATATACGTAAAAACCATGCAACTTGTTAGTACGAGTGTTAACTCTTTACGATGGAGACAGCGGGAGTCATTGAAAACTTGTGTTTACAAACAAATGTGACGCGAGAAACATTCAAAGACGTACCTCAAACAAGGTTGCACCGGTATATCACGTTTTCGGCAAAATTGATTTTTAGGTGAAATAAAGTGATACGTCACATGAGACGTGCTACGCTAGCAGGGACTGTCTTTTTCTCTGTTTAAAAGCTGAGATATTTGCAATTATAAAGTTGGCCACTCGAGAAGAACCTTTTATATCAATGAAAATAGCAGACGTGATGGAAGTGAGTTTCAGTTCATAGGATTTTGTATCGCTAAACAAAAGCATAGAAAGGAAGACAGGATTAAACTGGGAGCAGAATGTCAAATAAAGAAGGAGGAATAGTAGGAAATCTTATACGTCTACAGCTGGTAAAGACATGCATGAAAGTCTTACATAAAAATGGAATGCTGTTGTATTTCATCATTATAAAAATTGTATGCTACAATAATTTCCTTGGTCCGGCCGTTGATTTTGTCAAAATAACAAAATAACTACGTTGTTTTGACAGGATGTTTTACAACAGTAGAGCGTAAGTTTATTGCTTAGGGGCTGTCTGCCTTGGAACCGTAATTTTACATTATTCGGGAAATTATGGAGAGTAATATATATCATGATTACCTATTGTTCATTTGGTCTCCTAAGCTTATATCCTAACCATCTCCGCGTCCTGCTTATTATTTGCAGCTCAGTTGGCTTCTGGATGTTTCTTTCCCAGAGTGTTTCGTCAGAGATGACATTTGGCCACAGTATCCCCAGGATGAACCTCAGACATATGTTGTTGAATGTCTGCAGCTTATGGATTAGCTGCTTTGTCACTCCCAATGATTCACATCTGTATAGAAGCACGGATTTTACATTACTTTCAAATATCCACAATGTGGTCCTCAATGTTATTTCAGTCAACGTTGCCTAAAAGTAAAGGAGAAAATGAACTGCAAGTTAACATCCCTATACCTATTTTGAGATTTCTTTTCATGTGTAAAGAGCTTCATCCTCTATCAGCAGACAAAATGAGAAACTTGTAGCATACGTGTGAATATCTTAAAGTACAGTCCTGAGAATTTTATGTGAACCTACCTTCTGAGTGAACAGTTCTGTGTATTTTTTCCTTTCTTTAGTAATTTCTTTCCTATTGTTTCTTGTCCTGTACAGAACCAGTTTTTAGCGTGGAGGTTAACTAAATAAATACATAGTATTATTTCAGTATGTCGTATAATATAATATGTTAATAAGTTCCATTATTATTACCATTGTAAAAGAAAATTAATATTTTTTAATATACAAAGATATTTCACAATCTTCCTTGCATGGAAAGCTACGTAAGAATTGAGATAACTACACTAGTGGCCATTAAAATTGCTACACCAAGAAGAAATGCAGATGATAAACGGGTGTTCATTGGACAAAATATTATACTAGAACTAACATATGATTACGTTTTCACGCAATTTGGGTGCATAGGTCCCGAGAAATCAGTACTCAGAACAACCTCCTCTGGCCGTAATAACGGCCTTGATACGCCTGGGCATTGAGTCAAACAGAGCTTGGAAGGCGTGTACAGGTACAGCTCCCCAAGCAGCTTCAACACTGTACCACAGTTCATCAAGAGTAGTGACTGGCGTATTGTGACGAGCCAGTTGCTCGGGCACCATTGACCAGACGTTTTCAGTTGGTGAGAGATCTGGAGAATGTGCTGGTCAGGGCAGCAGTCGAACATTTTCTGTATCCAGAAAGGCCCATACAGGACCTGCAACATTCGGTCCTGCGTTATCCTGCTGAAATGTAGGGTTTCGCAGGGATCGAATGAAGGGTAGAGTCATGGGTCGTAACAAATCTGAAATGTAACGTCCACTGTTCAAAGTGCCGACAGTGTGAACAAGAGGTGAAGGAGACGTGTAACCAATGGCACCCCATACCATCACGCCAGGTGATAGGCCAGTATGGCGATGACGAATACACGCTTCCAATGTGCGTTCACCGCGATGTCACCAAACACGGATGTGACCATCATGATGCTGTAAACAGAACCTGGATTCGTCCGAAAAAAAAACAACGTTTTGCCATTCTTGCACCCAGGTTCGTCGTTGAGTACACCATCGCAGGTGCTCCTGTCTGTAATGCAGCGTCAAGGATAAACGCAGCCATGGTCTTCGAGCTGATAGTCCATGCTGCTGCAAACGCCGTCAAACTGTTCGTGAAGATGGTTGTTGTCTTGCAAACGTCCCCATCTGTTGACTCAGGCCATAGGGATAAGATGCCTGTCATCACGACTGCTAGTGATACGAGGCTGTTGGGATCCAGTACGGCGTTCCCTATTACCCTCCTGAACCCACCGATTCCATATTCTGCTATCAGTCATTGGATCTCGACCAACGCGAACAGCAATATTGCGATACGATAAACCGCAATCGCGATAGTCTACAATCCGACCTTTATCAAAGTCAGAAACGTGATGGTAAGCATTTCTCCTACTTACACGAGGCATCAAAGTAACATTTCACCAGGCAACGCCGGTGAACTGCTGTTTGTGTATGAGAAATCGGGTGGAAACTTTCCTCATGTCAGCACGTTGTAGGTGTCGCCACCGGTACCAAACTTGTGTGAATGCTCTGAAAAGCTAATCATTTGCATATCACAGCATCTTCTTCCTGTCGGTTAAATTTCGCGTCTGTAGCGCGTCATCTTCGCGGTGTAGCAATTTTAATGGCCAGTAGTGTATCTAAATATAGTAAACTATGTCAAATACATGTTGCTGTTGTATAATACACTCCTGGAAATGGAAAAAAGAACATATTGACACCGGTGTGTCAGACCCACCATACTTGCTCCGGACACTGCGAGAGGGCTGTACAAGCAATGATCACACGCACGGCACAGCGGACACACCAGGAACCGCGGTGTTGGCCGTCGAATGGCGCTAGCTGCGCAGCATTTGTGCACCGCCGCCGTCAGTGTCAGCCAGTTTGCCGTGGCATACGGAGCTCCATCGCAGTCTTTAACACTGGTAGCATGCCGCGACAGCGTGGACGTGAACCGTATGTGCAGTTGACGGACTTTGAGCGAGGGCGTATAGTGGGCATGCGGGAGGCCGGGTGGACGTACCACCGAATTGCTCAACACGTGGGGCGTGAGGTCTCCACAGTACATCGATGTTGTCGCCAGTGGTCGGCGGAAGGTGCACGTGCCCGTCGACCTGGGACCGGACCGCAGCGACGCACGGATGCACGCCAAGACCGTAGGATCCTACGCAGTGCCGTAGGGGACCGCACCGCCACTTCCCAGCAAATTAGGGACACTGTTGCTCCTGGGGTATCGGCGAGGACCATTCGCAACCGTCTCCATGAAGCTGGGCTACGGTCCCGCACACCGTTAGGCCGTCTTCCGCTCACGCCCCAACATCGTGCAGCCCGCCTCCAGTGGTGTCGCGACAGGCGTGAATGGAGGGACGAATGGAGACGTGTCGTCTTCAGCGATGAGAGTCGCTTCTGCCTTGGTGCCAATGATGGTCGTATGCGTGTTTGGCGCCGTGCAGGTGAGCGCCACAATCAGGACTGCATACGACCGAGGCACACAGGGCCAACACCCGGCATCATGGTGTGGGGAGTGATCTCCTACACTGGCCGTACACCACTGGTGATCGTCGAGGGGACACTGAATAGTGCACGGTACATCCAAACCGTCATCGAACCCATCGTTCTACCATTCCTAGACCGGCAAGGGAACTTGCTGTTCCAACAGGACAATGCACGTCCGCATGTATCCCGTGCCACCCAACGTGCTCTAGAAGGTGTAAGTCAACTACCCTGGCCAGCAAGATCTCCGGATCTGTCCCCCATTGAGCATGTTTGGGACTGGATGAAGCGTCGTCTCACGCGGTCTGCACGTCCAGCACGAACGCTGGTCCAACTGAGGCGCCAGGTGGAAATGGCATGGCAAGCCGTTCCACAGGACTACATCCAGCATCTCTACGATCGTCTCCATGGGAGAATAGCAGCCTGCATTGCTGCGAAAGGTGGATATACACTGTACTAGTGCCGACATTGTGCATGCTCTGTTGCCTGTGTCTATGTGCCTGTGGTTCTGTCAGTGTGATCATGTGATGTATCTGACCCCAGGAATGTGTCAATAAAGTTTCCCCTTCCTGGGACAATGAATTCACGGTGTTCTTATTTCAATTTCCAGGAGTGTACATACTGCATCTCTTTACTATGCAAAGTAAGTAGTATAAATAATTAGTACCAAAAGAAAACCACAATTACTTTTACTTCATGAGAAGTTATGAAAATGTGATATGCAATCTTCTTTGAGGGAGATCTTCATATATCCAAGAGTGTTGCTGTGGAAAACTACTTTAACAGATAATCGTGCTATAGTTTTCATTCTCATCCTCACGAGTACCTTCGTGTCGCAGCTGAATGGCGGCCGTCGGTCACGCATTCCTTTACGTCTCACAGGGGAACGCTCCCGTGTTTTAACGTGATGGATACACGAGGCCTGTGCCGTTCCCCTGCACGTGGTCGCCCGCCTTGCTTGTGTGCGCTGCTCCGTGCCTACCTGTGCTGGCGCTGCGCGCCTAAAGCAGAACTGCTGCCACGGCCGCGCTGCACCGCGTTTTTAAAGGGGCACTCTCAGTACACGGCACTTTTGACACGATCTTGTATTCGAGATGAGCCACTACGTCCTTACTTGCAAAGCGAGTGTCTCCTTTCGTTTCATCTCCGCTGCATCGGAAGAAAACAATAAGGGCAGTGTTTCGGAGCACCAGAGTGTTAGGAGTAAAATCATAAAGTGTTGATTCTACTTCATTCCATAATTTTAGAAACGGATCCACGAAATATAAAGGTCATTCCACTGCTGCTGCAAATCTTCTGTTTTTCATAAATTTCCAGAAAAAGTTACCATTATATCAGTGAAGAACTGTCCTATCCCTCGCAATACTGAGGTCCTTCGATGGGGATACCTTATACTCACCTTTTGGAAATATTGTAATGTAACTTACTAGCAGATTAAAACTGTGTGCCGGACCGAGACTCGAACTCGGGACCTTGGTGTTGGCAAAGGTCCCGAGTTCGAGTCTCGGTCTGGCACACAGTTTTAATCTGCCAGGAAGTTTCATATCAGCGCACACTCCGCTGCAGAGTGGAAATCTCATTATTGTAGTGTAGTCCGTTACTTCATATTTTAAAATTTTCAAAAAAATTGTTTTTAATGAATTCTTTTACCACATTCCATATATGATTTATATTTTCCGGTAAACTTAATCCATCTGTGTGTGTGTGTGTGTGTGTGTGTGTGTGTGTGTGTGTGGAGGGCTTATTTCAATTCTGGTACAAGTCAATTTTTGTTCATATTGAGATACAGAGAACTTAAGTTAAATGAGAGCTGAAAAATCTGCAGTTGAGATACCAGAAACATTCAAGCATATGGCTTCGTTCTAGAGATGAACTTTTTTTCTGTTTGTTTGGCTCATTAATTTCAGAAGCATTGTAGACAGAAAAGTGGAGGTAATGGACTTGTATCACTATTGAAATAAGCCCTTCATATGTGTGTGTGTGTGTGGGTGTGTGTGTGTGTGTGTGTGTGTGCGTTTGTGTCTGTTCTTTCGGCACAAATTTTCAGCTTTCCCCATTAACTTACTCAATGCCCACTGACAGCTAACATCGTTAATCGCTTTGTGCCAGAAATTTAAGTCTCTGTTCTAGATGTCACTTTCCCCAATAAATTCCAATTCAATATTTCCAGATGCAGGGCGTTATTTGCATTTCAATATCTCTTTAAAAACGACGTTGAGAATGAAAATGAACAAAAATGAACTAAATTTACATCTTTAAACGTATTGCGGTGGTCGTAAAGTCGTTAGTACACATTATTGAAATTATTAGGAGGGTGATAAACGATACTTTCAGGGTCTAAACCCTACTTACATATCAGTACTTTTTGAAAACGCATGTTGTTAATACAATTCAACAACAATTAAGCAATTTATAAAAAAAATTTACAATGTACACAAAATTACACCCCCCCCCCCTCTCCCCCCGCCCTTGGCCCAGTAATGTGTGTTAAGCAAAATGGGTTGGTATTGCTATGGTTAACTATTAGTCTTCCACATATACATTAAAAAAGCAATGAAAAATTTCCGGTTGGAATTTAGTTCGGGTTGTCATATATCTGAGGTACCATAAAGGGAAAGAACGAATTCTGAGAGCAAGGCCATTCGAAGGTGGAGTAAGGATATAATCTGCGTCATTTTCATGGGAATTGCCTCTACATTTTTATTAACCGATTTAATTGAATCGCGAAAACATATTTAAGTGGCTGACCGGGACATTGAGTCTCCGTGTTCTTGGGAGTAAGCTATGAGTCTTACGACTGCGCCAGGCCATTCGGTCCGACCACAGACTTATTAATGGAAGGAAAGGTCAGCACATGAAAACTTTATTTCACTAGTGGATCTACAGAAATTGACAATTTAAGGTGGAGTAAGGCACTATAACACTGAAGCAAAATACGAATAAATCACTCAGACAAATAACACAGCGGTATGGTGAATATAAACAATGTACACTCTAAAATCCATTTCACAGTAGAAAAAGAAAGAGACAACACACTTACTTTTGTGGATGTCGCCACGCAAAGAATAAACAACATACATGATTTTGCAGTAAACAATAAACTCACAACCGAAATCACCAAAATCCACATCAGTCAACCAACCCATGGGCATTCAAACAAGCACACTCTTAATTCAATATCTTAAATAGAAAACCCATAAATAAACTGAACTGTACCACGGAGGCAAACACAGTAAAATAGTAATACTGTAGAATGATTATAACACACCCTATTATACAGAAACTGAGCCATTAAGTACGCAAATCCACAGGCAATGCGCATGTTACCTACCCCGCCCCCCCACACACACACATTCACACAGATAGGAAGAGAGAGAGAGAGGAGGTGTCAAAAGGAGTATAGAGACAAACTGACATCAACAGAGATCAGACACAGAGCAACAAAACAAGCGGTTTGATTACATAAAAATTGGACGTTTAAACTAAGCATGTATCGTGTTTCTCTGTGCATTTCTATAACGAGATGAACACAGGCACCACTAAAATAACTAAGCAGTCGCATTTCTACAACGAGATGAACACAGGCACCACTAAAATAACCAAGCAGTCGCTAAACATAACCTCGAGAAATGTTCATGCTATGAAATTAGGTTAATAGATAAACTAACCTCATAAAAATTTCTTTTCTTTGTGGATGACAAACTACAGAATTATGAAAAGATAGTATTTCCAGTACCTAACACTCTATACAATCAGAGAACAATCAAAATAGACAAAAATACTTTTACGCCTAATTTTTATTACAATAGTTATTGATTAAGTCCTTATTGATTCAAAGTACCAACTGATGATGGCTCAAAGTAGCCGAAACATGATTGGGCATCAACATTAGTAGACAGACATGACTTCCCATACACGTTGACTAAAGGATATACTGAAAGAAAGATAACTGAACTGAACGTAATTTATTGTCTAGTACAATCACATTAACTTCAAATCTAAATGACCACAGTCGGCAGTCAGCTGTCATCCTCAGATCATAAAACAGATGCACTGATTAGATCCTGTCACTGCAGAAGTTACATTATCCCTGAATTGAATAATTTTCTTACTGCAGGTTAACAATTGTTACAATGATCGGCATTACATATTTAATCTTATCTCCAAGAATTTAGCTCAGATATTTATATATGTGTATTTACCTTACTCAGTACCACAGACTCCGGACAATCAAGTCTTTAAAATATTTCAGTAGAGGGTTTTATCATGTTACTTATGCAAATCTAAACAGTTATCCAACCAGAGAAATTCTTACCTCCCGGATCTTTCTCCTTCTCAACGGTCGATCAGCAGTCTTCTGATTTGTTTGATGCGGTCCATGACGAAGGCCTCCCCTGTGCCAACCGCTTCATCTCAGAGCATCTCTCATAACTTACATCCTCAATTATTTGCTGATGTGTTCCATTCTCTTACTATCCCTACAGTTTTTACCCTCCACAGCTTCCTCTAATACCTTAATAGTTACTTCACGACGTGTTAACAGATATTCTGTTATCCTGTCCGTTATTCTTGTCAATGCTTTACATATATTCCTCGCATCTCCCATTTAGATGAGAACGTCATCATTCGTTACCTTATCTGCCCACCTAATTTTCAACATGCTTCTGTAGTATCAAATTTCTAACGCTTCGATTCTCTTCCCTCCTGGTTTTCCAGGAGTCCATGATTTACTACCACACAATTCTATGCTCCAAACGTACATACTCAGAAATTTCTTCCTCTAAGTAAGATCTAAGTTTGATTCCAGTAAACTTATTTTGGACCGGAATACTCTCTTTGGCTACTTTTTATATTGTTAACTATATATGACGGTAGTATCTGTTCTCGAAAGAACAGTTACCGTCGATGACCATGCAGCTTTGCTAGAAATGAAATGATAATTAAATAGACACCCTAGCCGCAAGCAGGCGTTGATACACTTCATTGGGGACATGTTGAAAATGTGTGCCCCGACCGGGACTCGAACCCGGGATCTCCTGCTTACATGGCACACGCTCTATCCATCTTTCTTTTTTTTTTTTTTTTTAGACGCTACCCTTTTTTTTTACATGGACAAAAGGCGTCTTTCAGTTACAACAAACAAAATTAGAAAATGACAGCCGTAGCAACAACAGAACAAGAGTTTCTTCTAAACTATGAAAAAGAATTTGAAACTAATAGTGTGATGATAGATAATAACGAAAGAAAAATGTAACCAAATCCCGCACGCCATTCCATGGGCATGGCCCCTCGGTGTACAGATGCCATGTTCCAAATTGTTACAACATTTCGCGGCGTGTGGAGCCCCATGTCGGCGGTCATCCTCTGCCCGGTACTCCCCAACTGTGAGGGGGGTTGTCGAAGACACAGCGCAAATAGTTCGCGAATAGCTGTCGGTATCGGGGTGTACACTCAAGTGTGCTGTGACTGTCCTGGAGAAATTGCCAGTAATCAAGCACCATCTTCTCATCATCGCGAAAGAGGTAGTATATGGACATGCCTTTAAACCATGTGAGAGCGTGAGTCTTCGCAGGTGGGAAATAAGTATCCTCTGGACAAAGGAGGAGCCGTGGCTCAATTGTGCGAGGCGCGATACGTAGGTAGCAGGCGAGGATCTTCTGCACTAGCAGCCATACCTCTAACGCCGATCCACATGTTAAACGGTGTTCGTCAGTATCCACGAGGTGGCAACGCGGGCAAAGGGGGGAATCCGTCATCCCAATAGCGTGCAGCCGTTGTCGTGTTACAACCTTCCCGTTCACCACCTGGTACCACGCGGCTCGTACCCGCGTGGGGAGGAACGGCTTCTGGACCGCTCTCCACACTGCCGGCCATAGGGTCGTAGGGCTCTTCCTCTCAATCACATTCCGAGGTATGGACCTTAGCAGCAGTCTGTAAACGTCTCTCGCCTTGGGAGTGCGAGTGTTGGGAAGGTCTGGGTGCACGTAACTGTATTCAAGAATAAATGCCGAGAGGTGCGAGAGTGAAGGTGTAATGTGCGCAACCGTGACAGGTGGCAGATGAAACGCCGGCAGCAATTCCTCTAACAGACGTCCCGTAAGGGAAGCATCTTTGTGGGTCCACAATTTCATCATTGTGCACAAGTATAACGCTGTAGCTCTTGCTCGTACATTTATAAGTCCCAGTCCGCCATCACGCGGAGGGAGGGTGAGTGTTTCGTAGCGGACTTTGAATAGGTGTCCGGCGGTAAGGTAATATGCAAACGCTGCTTGCAATCTGTGTGCCATCGCTGTCGATATCGGTAGGACCTGGGCCATGTGGATCATCTTAGTCGCCACGTGAAGGTTGAGGTATTCCACACGCTGTAGGAGGTCCATCCGTCGAAGTAAGTTCCGGCGAACTTCTGTGCGTATGGCCTGTAGTAATCGTGCATAGTTCATTGCAGCCATGCGGCGCACATCCTGTGTAAATGTTATGCCCAAGAACCGGATCTTGTTAACTAGTGGGAGTGGGGCTAAAGCGTCCTCCTGTAGACCTCTCCCAATCGGCATCGCTGCCGACTTGGCCACATTCATGAGGCTGCCCGCTGCCAATCCATAGCGATTGATCCATTGTATCACCGATCGTACCTCGTCACCAGATCGGACAAGTAATAGCAGGTCATCAGCATATATCCTGCAGTGAAAGGTGTGATCCCTCAATGACATTCCCGAGAGCCTGTTTTTCAACCCTCCGACAAGTGGTTCGAGTGCGATCACGTAAAGGATCATGGAGAGTGGGCATTCTTGGCGAACTGACCGTCGGATCGGAAAGGGACCCGCAATCCGTCCATTCACCAGTACACGGGATGCAGCTCCACGGAAAAGGCGCTGAAAGAAGTCCAGAAAGTCAGGCGGGAAGCCCATGCGGGCCATAACGGACAGAAGGAACTTGTGGTGAACTCTGTCAAAGGCGTGGTCGAAATCAATGGAGATCAGAGCAGCTCGAAGGCGACAGCATGTGGCGATGGCTATTAAATCCCTGCATTCGCTGGTTGCCGTTTGCATGTTGGTCACTCCGCCCTGTGTCGTTTGCTCCATTGAGAGGAGTAGGGGCAGAACCTGCTTTATGCGGCTGGCGAGTAGTCGGGCGAAGATTTTATATTCCGAGTTGAGCATTGTAATGGGCCTGTAGTCCTCGACCGTCCGACCTCTGGAAGGCTTGTGTATCGGTATAAGGAGACCTTCCACGAATGCAGGTGGCACGTGGAAACCGGGGGTCATCAGTTCTTGGTACATGCTGATCCATCGGGGCATCATTAGATCGCGGAAAGTCCGATAAAACTCGAGCGGCAGTCCGTCTGGCCCGGGAGATTTGTTGAGTGCTCCCTTGTTAAGCGCGTCCTCGATGTCGTCCCATGTAATTCCACCTAACAGCGTCGCCGCTGCTGCATTGTCGAGGGTGTGCGACACGTGCTGCAGTATGTCGTGATCGTCCGCGTCCTCTTCCTCTGTATTCACCTCGTCGTAAAACTGGCGATAGTGATCTGCAAAGGCTTCTGTAACCGCGGCCTGAGTCAGTACGACCCTACCACCTGGCAATACGAGGTCCGTAATCAGCTGCTGTCGGCGTCGGCGGCTGTCGAGCACGATGTGATGCATAGACGGGTTTTCTCCGTCCGCTCGGTCGTGACGTCGCGATCGCACGACGACACCCTCCAAACGTTTCCTCGTAAGAGACAATATTTGACCTTTAATTCGGCGGCTTTCCATTTGTCGGTTTGGAGATGGTGGTTGGCCGTCGAGTTCGCGAAGCATCGTGTAATAAAAGTCCAATGTGTGACGATGCCAAGCTGCGATATCTTTACCGAATTGAGTTAGCACACGCCGAAACGCTGGTTTTGCACAGTTCACCCACCATGCTAGAGTCGAAGGATATCGGGGAAGACGACGTTCGCAATCCAGCCATGTGTTGGCGATAATTAGACGGCATTCCGGGTCTTGAAGATGTGCCACATTCAGCTTCCAGGGTCCTCGGGTCCTCAGGACTCGGCATGGGTGCTTGCACTCCAGAAGGTGGTGGGCAGCATCTGTCCTGCATATCGGCATCCGATGTTGCCACTGTAGGTATATGTGCTTTGTCCTCAGTTCCGTTCGGTGGTGCCACACTGCAGCAAATGGCGGCTGCCTCTGTGGTAGCGTCGTCATTGAAGGTGGAGTCTTCGTCCTCTGGAGGCTGCGTCGCCTCCCGTTCGGAAGTTGCTCTACGCCTCCGCTTCCGTCGCTTCGGGGAGCGTTGCTTCCTGGAGTGTCCTTCTGTGTCAGACGACGGCAAAGATTCCCGACGTTCCGGCACAAAGGCAGCTGTAGGCACAATAAGCGAGTCTACGGCCATGCTATCGTCATGTATGTTGTTATCCGTCGACGGGGGCGGCGGCATCGGAATTGAATCCGTAGCTTGTGGAACGGGTGTGTCGTCATCGCCCTGTATTGGAGGATGGAGCCGCGACCCAACAGTGGATGTCGGCCGTCGTGGTGAAGTGGTAGCTGTCGTGAGGGCTGCTGCATAAGTCACGGGAAGCAGCGTCGGCTGCGATGGCGGGTCTGCGTCAGCCAGCGGCAGTTGCGTTGGAGACATTCTGATCTAAGATGTCCCTCCTTCCCACAACCAGAGCAGGTCTTTGGTTGCCCATCGTAGATGACGATGGCACGCCAGCCACCGATAGTCAGATATGAAGGTACATGTCTTTTAAGTTCTATTCGGACCTGGCGGACTCCATGCAGCACAGAATATGTCTGGAATTGCGTCCATTTTTCCGCAATATGATCATGGACCGTGCCGTAGGGGCGCAGCGCTGTCACGACGTCCTCCGCCGGTAATTCGAAAGGAAGTTCGAAAATTCTGATCGTGCGAAGTCCCATGCCAGAATAATCGACGTGTACAGTCCCCACATTGCCATCAGCATGGCAGAAACGGAGGCCCTGTTTCGTGTCCCGAAGGATCCGTTCACATGTTGCGTCGTTGATGATCTTGACATATACGATACTACTCACAATGGACAAGTGAATGCCGAGAATGTCGGTCGCCGGGATTTTAACTTCTTCTCGTAGAAATCGTTCGACTTCGAGTGCTTTGGGCCGTGCGAATTCGTTGCGGAACGTAAATTTGAGCGTCGATTTTCTGTATTGGTGCGCCATGGTGATCTACACTCCTGGAAATTGAAATAAGAACACCGTGAATTCATTGTCCCAGGAAGGGGAAACTTTATTGACACATTCCTGGGGTCAGATACATCACATGACCACACTGACAGAACCACAGGCACATAGACACAGGCAACAGAGCATGCACAATGTCGGCACTAGTACAGTGTATATCCACCTTTCGCAGCAATGCAGGCTGCTATTCTCCCATGGAGACGATCGTAGAGATGCTGGATGTAGTCCTGTGGAACGGCTTGCCATGCCATTTCCACCTGGCGCCTCAGTTGGACCAGCGTTCGTGCTGGACGTGCAGACCGCGTGATACGACGCTTCATCCAGTCCCAAACATGCTCAATGGGGGACAGATCCGGAGATCTTGTTGGCCGGGGTAGTTGACTTACACCTTCTAGAGCACGTTGGGTGGCACGGGATACATGCGGACGTGCATTGTCCTGTTGGAACAGCAAGTTCCCTTGCCGGTCTAGGAATGGTAGAACGATGGGTTCGATGACGGTTTGGATGTACCGTGCACTATTCAGTGTCCCCTCGACGATCACCAGTGGTGTACGGCCAGTGTAGGAGATCGCTCCCCACACCATGATGCCGGGTGTTGGCCCTGTGTGCCTCGGTCGTATGCAGTCCTGATTGTGGCGCTCACCTGCACGGCGCCAAAAACGCATACGACCATCATTGGCACCAAGGCAGAAGCGACCCTCATCGCTGAAGACGACACGTCTCCATTCGTCCCTCCATTCACGCCTGTCGCGACACCACTGGAGGCGGGCTGCACGATGTTGGGGCGTGAGCGGAAGACGGCCTAACGGTGTGCGGGACGGTAGCCCAGCTTCATGGAGACGGTTGCGAATGGTCCTCGCCGATACCCCAGGAGAAACAGTGTCCCTAATTTGCTGGGAAGTGGCGGTGCGGTCCCCTACGGCACTGCGTAGGATCCTACGGTCTTGGCGTGCATCCGTGCGTCGCTGCGGTCCGGTCCCAGGTCGACGGGCACGTGCACCTTCCGCCGACCACTGGCGACAACATCGATGTACTGTGGAGACCTCACTACCCACGTGTTGAGCAATTCGGCGGTACGTCCACCCGGCCTCCCGCATGCCCACTATACGCCCTCGCTCAAAGTCCGTCAACTGCACATACGGTTCACGTCCACGCTGTCGCGGCATGCTACCAGTGTTAAAGACTGCGATGGAGCTCCGTATGCCACGGCAAACTGGCTGACACTGACGGCGGCGGTGCACAAATGCTGCGCAGCTAGCGCCATTCGACGGCCAACACCGCGGTTCCTGGTGTGTCCGCTGTGCCGTGCGTGTGATCATTGCTTGTACAGCCCTCTCGCAGTGTCCGGAGCAAGTATGGTGGGTCTGACACACCGGTGTCAATGTGTTCTTTTTTCCAATTCCAGGAGTGTATATGCTGAGTACGGCACGCGCGAAACGGCCGAGTACGATGTAAACAACACAAGCGCTCGCTCCGCGGCAGGAACACAAACAGCGCGTCCTCACCGCAGCACAGCCAAAGGCCAACTGTAACTGAGCCACCGCGGGCACAGAGGATAGTGCGTCTGCAGGGACTTATCCCTTGCACGCTCCCCGTGAGATCCACATTCCCAACATGTCCACAACACTACATTCGTAGTGCGCCTAATAGATGTTTGCCCATCATACCTTCTTGTGCGAACGCACACGCTATGCCCGAACTCGTACGGGACTTGGTAGATTAATCTGCCACGAGTAATGAGTATGATGGGCAAACATCTATTAGGCGCACTACGAATGTAGTGTTGTGGACATGTTGGGAATGTGGATCTCGCGGGGAGCGTGCAAGGGATAAGTCCCTGCAGACGCTCTATCCTCTGTGCCCTCAGTGGCTCAGATGGATAGGGCGTCTGCCATGTAAGCAGGAGATCCCGGGCTCGAGTCCCGGTCGGGGCACACATTTTCAACATGTCCCCAATGAAGTGTATCAACGCCTGCTTGCAGCTAGGGTGTCTATTTAATTATCATTTCATTTTTATATTGTCATTGCTTCGTCCACCGTTTTTTTTTTTTTTTTCCTTCAGGTGTTGAAGAATTCCTTTACTCGTCCATTAAGTGATCAACAATTTTGTTTTTCACTTCTCATTATTTGCATTTTCTTTCGTTTCCTGTCAGTCTATATTCTGATCTCATTAGACTGTTTATACCATTCAACGGATTATGTTATTCTTCTATCCCTTCACTGAGGATAGCAACGTCGTCACCGAATCGTACAACTGATATTCTTTCACCCTGAAGTCAGTCTCACCTTCGAATATTGGTTTTATTTGTCAACGCATCTTCATTAGACTGAACAGTAGGAGTGAAAGACTGTATCCTTGTCTTATGCCTTATTTAATCTGAGCATTTCTCTTTTGGCCTTCAAGTCTTGATTCCTGTCGATATTGCATACTACTCTTTTTTCCCTATAGCTTACTCCTATTTTTCTCTGAATTTCGAACATCTAGCATCCTCTTACACTGTCGAACGCTTCTTCCAGGTCAACAAATCCTATTGCGGCTGCAGTGTAACACGTGTTAAGTTCGGCTCGCGAAATTTAGTCGAATTCGAAGGTGTTCTCGCAGGTGGTGTTGTCTAGTACAAGTGGAAATCGTGTAAACAACAGTGTTCTGTGCAGTAGTGCTATTTTTTTTCTGTGCTCCGCCAATATCTTCGAGAAAATGGTAAACAGAAGAGTGAACAACAGCGCGTCCAGCAGCGGGGAAGCAGCAGGTGCGGCGGGCCCGCTCTTGGCGGAAGGTGCGGCCGCGGCTCCCGGCATAGCGGAGCTGGTCCGCTCTGAGGTAAACGCTGCGCTTCGCGATAAAAACAATCTCGATCTGATAGCAGGCACTATATCAGACACTGTAACGGCAGCAGTATTGGCCAAAATGCGTGAAACTGTTGAGGCCAATACTGCCGAAATTACAGCACTAAAAAAGTCTGTGTCTGAATACGAGAAAAAGGCACGAGAGTTGGAAGTGAAACTATCTGCCGCAACTGACGAACTAGAACAGTACCAAAGGCGAAATAGTCTACGACTGTTTGGAGTAGTAGAAAATAAGGAAGAAGACACGGACAACCTGCTTATACGGGTTGCGCGTGAAAAATTAGGCGTAGAAGTGACCAAGGCAGACATTGACAGGAGCCATCGGGTGGGACGAAAACTACCAGGTGCCACCAAACCTCGTCCAATAATAATTAAATTTATCTCGTACCGAAAAAGGGCAGAGATCTTTACCCAGAAGAAGAAGTTAGCAAGGACAGGGCTTACAATAAGGGAAGATCTGACACACGAACGGCTAAAGCTTTTAAACAGTGCCATATCCCATTTCGGTCTTCAGAATGTGTGGACTCAGGATGGCAGAGTAATCATTAAGACGGCAGCTGGAAAGAAGACAGTCACAAACATGACAGAACTGAATAGTATTAAGTGAAGCTACTCGAGCCAAAAGTGCAAACTTAACACCATTTGCAAATTGTAACAGCCCTATACTCAGATATAGTCTTGTAATTTTATTAATTTTTTAATTATACCCATATTTGTACCTTCAACTAATTGTTTTTGTAACTGTATTAACTTTTCACTATTTTTTTGTGTCTGTAGCTCTAACCATTACTTAATTTTAGTTACTGCTAATACTTTTTTCATTTTCTCAGTTTATTCTCTTCCGTTCTGAATTAGTTCTATTGCAATTATTAGTCTCTCCTTTAGTTCATTAATCACCTATCTCTTCGGTTTAAATTGTTCATAACAAAAATCACTATCAGTATCACTTTAGCAAATTTCAATCTAATTGTAGCTTCCTACGATAATCACTACCAGCATCACTTTAGTAAATTTCAATTTAATTCTAGCTTGCTACGATAATCTATTAATTATTAAGCTTACTTCTCTCTGCTGGCAGCATCGGCCTCTTAAATCACTCCCTTTTCCCTTATTTCCATCCTAAGCTGTTTCAAATACGCTAATTACATTTCTCCTCGTACGACAGAGGATACACAGTGACACACAGCCGTCACTGTTTTGGTCATATTCTCCTTGCACCGAATACCACTAATCCATTTTCTATACTCCCGCAACCTCAGGAAATCTCTAGCAGTCGCCTTTCTTTCGGCACTCGCGGTGTCACACACAGGGCGCGCAAAATCTCGGACACCCCTGTGTTATGTCACTTGGCGGAAGCAGCGGCCAGTGCCCCTCGCGGCAGGTAGTGCCTAACAAAGGGACAAACCAGTCTGCCACCCTACTTCAGGCTGCTCAGCGGAACGCGTCAGAGCTTTTAGCAGCTCACTGCAACATCCAGTCTTTACCTGCACATTACGAAGAACTTAGCCTCCTCTTCAACCAACTAAACTACCACGTAATCCTCTTATCCGAAACGTGGTTGAAACCACACATATCCTCTGCATCTATTCATCTCCCAGGGTACACATTTCTTAGGGCAGACAGATCAAAAAAGCGAGGTGGCGGCGTCGGCGCGTATATACGAACAGATCTCAAAGCGAAAGTCTTATGTACGTCAAATCCTGCTGAAGAAAAAGAGGCTGAATTCATGTTCATTGAAATAAATATACAAAGTCGGAAATTCTTGACTGGCGTCGTGTACAAGCCGCCAAAAATAAGCTCAATGAGTTCCTTCCAGTCGGAATTACATTCACTTCAGTGTCAATACGAACATGTCATCGTAATGGGTGACTTGAACATAGACCTGCTAAGAGACACTCCCTCCGCAATAAACCTAAGAAGACTGTTTAGTTGCAATAGCATGAACATTCTTCCATTACAACCTACACACCATACGGCGCACAGTCATACTCTTATAGACGTAATCGCAACGAAACAGACTGACAAAGTAAGAGATGTTGGTCAAACATCGGCCCCTGGCCTCTCAGCACATGATGTAATATTCCTGGCCTACTCTGTGCAGCCCCCAAGGATCAAATCACGTTACATAACTTGTAGGAACATGAAACGTATTGACCTTGACGCTCTAACAGCCGATTGCTCAGAAATCTCATGGCATCAAATAACCAGAAAACCCACAATCGACGGCAAAATTAATGAACTTGGTGATAAACTCACTGCCCTCTATGACAAACATGCACCTGTGCGCACAATCCGTGTAAGAAAATCTCCTGCTCCATGGCTGACAGCTGAATTACGCCAAATGATGACTAATAGGGATGCTGCCCACAGGCGTTTCAAGGCAGATCCGAAACCCGAGCGTTTCGAAGAATATAGAAAGCTACGGAACAGAGTGAAACAATGCATTCGCAATGCTAAAATCAGGCACGCTCGCTCCCTTGTATGCAGCGATCTGACGCCCACGACTCTATGGAAGAATCTCCGTAGCTTGGGGGTCGGAAAGGCAAAATCGGAAACCACTTTTCATGTGTCAGCTAACGAATTAAATGAATTCTTCTCTGCACCTCTGAATACCAGCACAGCTGATAATTACCGTCCACAAGAATCCCTAAACAGGATAACTAACAACGATACCTTCCATCTAAAACATGTAACAACAAATACGGCAAGAAAAGCAATAATGAGAATCTCTTCTGATGCAATAGGCAACGACAGTATCGGTATAACCATGATTAAGAATGTTGCCGATATCTTAGTGCCTGTCTTAACTGACATATTTAATTTTTCCCTCGTGAACGGAATATATCCCACTGCATGGAAAAGAAGCCTAATTCGACCCATCCCTAAGATCGAAAACCCGCAACTGCCTAGTGATTACCGACCAATTAGCATACTGCCTGCTGTTTCCAAAGCACTTGAATATATTGTTCATGACCAAATCACTGAACACTTGCATGAATTCAGCCTATATGACAAATTTCAATCCGGTTTCCGTAAACATCACAGCACAAACACTGCTCTAATTAAAGTAACTGATGACCTGAAATATGCCATCGACAATCGAAAGGCAACAATATTGACGCTACTGGACTTCAGCAAAGCTTTTGACACTGTTAACTTTGACATAATGCTCAGAAAAATGCAACAGCTTAATTTCTCTGAAAGTGCAATGAGATGGTTTGAAAGCTACTTAAAAGACAGACAGCAATGTGTTGTCTGCGTAAATGAAAAATCTTCCTGGAAACATGTTTCCTCGGGAGTGCCACAAGGATCAGTCTTAGGACCACTTTTGTTTTCTTTATATGTCAACGATATTTCATCGGTTCTGTCCTCCTGTAAATATCATTTCTATGCCGACGACCTCCAGCTCTACCTAAGCGTCAGACCTGAAGATGTAAACACTGCAATCGCTCAGATGAACGATGATCTGTCTTCAGTAGTGACATGGGCGAAAAACCTGGGGCTTAAACTAAATGCAAAAAAGACGCAAGTAATCTTAATAGCCCATCAGAAATTAATAAGTTCAGATTTCCGCGAACGGCTACCTCCTATTCTGCTCGACGGTACTCCAATACCATATCAGAAAACAGTGAAGAACTTGGGTGTAACTTTGGATGAGCATCTCAACTGGGCGGAGAATACAGTCGCAGTGTGCCGAAAGACGTCTGCTTGTCTCTATGCTCTCAAAAAGTTTCGGAACATATTTCCACAGGACTTGAAACGCCAGCTCGTGCAAGCACTCGTTCTACCGAACCTCCACTATTGTGATGTGATTCAACAAGGCATGAGCAGTGAAAACAAAAGACGGCTAGAGCTAACCATGAATGCCTGTGTGCGTTACACCTGCAACATTCGCCGATACGATCATGTTAGTGCTTCATACTCCCAGCTAGGGTGGCTGCGGCCGGACAAATTGCGCGACTACCACACTCTATGTCTACTCCACCGACTCCTCGAGGCGCAAACACCCCAGTACCTTGCTTCAGAGATTAAAAACCTGTCATGTCATCACAATCGAAACACGAGGTCACTCTTATTTGGTATCCTAACTGTGCCCACTCACAAAACAAAAACTTTTGCAAACTCCTTCTCAGTTGCCGCTGTCCGCCTCTGGAACAAACTGCCCCTTACCTTGCGCAAAATTCAATCTCCTGCTGCTTTTAAGAAGAAGTTGAAGCATTTCCTACTATCATCCTCATAAAGTTCTCCACAAAATTAATGTACAAGGACAATCCCCTCATCTGTCAAATAGCAAAGCTAGCGTCTCCTATGTTGCTCCTGAGATGCCTTCCTCTTCATCTATCTCTATTAGCCACGCAATATTCTTTTCCTTTATATTTCCTTAATTATGTTTCATCATGTCTCTCTATTCTTCTCCTCCCTTCACCATGAGTCTCCCTCATACTCCCTGCTGCCAGCACTCCTATCTCAAATCTGTCTGTTCAATAATGTCTAATTATAACAGTACTTGTGATCTAAGATTATAAACTCTATATGTATGTATTTTTCCAGGTGTACCTTTCAAATTGTTTATTTCACTTTTTGTACTAGATGTAGTTTAACATGCCTACTAAAACATATGAATGTAAAATAAGTAGAATGCCTGGTTAGATGTAAGAGAGGGCCTGATGGCCCTAATCTTGCCAGGTTAAATAAATAAATAAATAAAATAAAATAAATAAAATAAATATTGACGTGTCCTGATTTTTCTTCAGCCTTGCTTCACTCATCAAGCGCAACATCAAGTCTACCTCCCAGTTGCTTTCCCACACCTAGAATGGAAATGGGCTTTCTCCTTTTCGTTCCCATTCATTTGTATATTATTCTCGTCAGCAACTTTGGTGTACTACATGAGCCGTTAAGCCCATTGTGCTATATTTCTCGTACTTAGCTGCTCTTTCTATCTTCGGAACTGAATGGATGGTATTTTTCCGAAAGTCTGATGGTATGGGTATGTCTCCAGCCTCACTGATTCCATTTTTTTTTTTTTTTTTTTTTTTTTTTTTTGGTCATCAGTCTACTGACTGGTTTGATGCAGCCCGCCACGAATTCCTTTCCTGTGCTAACCTCTTCATGTCAGAGTAGCACTTCCAACCTACGTCCTCAATTATTTGCTTGACGTATTCCAATCTCTGTCTTCCTCTGCAGTTTTTGCCCTCTGCAGCTCCCTCTAGTACCATGGAAGTCATTCCCTCATGTCTTAGCAAATGTCCTATCATCCTGTCCCTTCTCCTTATCAGTGTTTTCCACATATTCCTTTCCTCTCCGATTCTGCGTAGAACCTCCTCATTCCTTACCTTATCAGTCCACCTAATTTTCAACATTCGTCTATAGCACCACATCTCAAATGCTTCGATTCTCTTCTGTTCCGGTTTTCCCACAGTCCATGTTTCACTACCATACAATGCTGTACTCCAGACGTACATCCCCAGAAATTTCTTCCTCAAATTAAGGCCGTTATTTGATATTAGTAGACTTCTCTTGGCCAGAACTTCCTTTTTTGCCATAGCGAGTCTGCTTTTGATGTCCTCCTTGCTCTGTCCGTCATTGGTTATTTTACTGCCTAGGTAGCAGAATTCCTCAACTTCATTGACTTCGTGACCATCAATCCTGATGTTAAGGTTCTCGCTGTTCTCATTTCTACTACTTCTCATTACCTTCGTCTTTCTCCGATTTACTCTAAACCATACTGTGTACTCATTAGGCTGTTAATTCCGTTCAGCAGATCATTTAATTCTTCTTCACTTTCACTCAGGATAGCAATGTCATCAGCGAATCGTATCATTGATATCCTTTCACCTTGTATTTTAATTCCACCCCTGAATCTTTCTTTTATTTCCATCATTGCTTCCTTGATGTACAGATTGAAGAGTAGGGGCGAAAGGCTACAGCCTTGTCTTACACCCTTCTTAATACAAGCACTTCGTTCTTGATCGTCCACTCTTATTATTCCCTCTTGGTTGTTGTACATATTGTATATGACCCGTCTCTTCCTATAGCTTACCCCTACTTTTTTCAGAATCTCGAACAGCTTGCATCATTTTATATTGTCGAACGCTTTTTCCAGGTCGACAAATCCTATGAAAGTGTCTTGATTTTTCTTTAGCCTTGCTTTCATTTTAGCCGTAACGTCAGAATTGCCTCTCCCGCCCCTTTACTTTTCCTAAAGCCAAACTGATCGTCACCTAGCGCATTCTCAATTTTCTTTTCCATTCTTCTGTATATTATTCTTGTAAGCAGCTTCGATGCATGAGCTGTTAAGCTGATTGTGCGATAATTCTCGCACTTGTCAGCTCTTGCCGTCTTCGGAATTGTGTGGATGATGCTCTTCCGAAAGTCAGATGGTATGTCGCCAGACTCAGATGTTCTACACACCAACGTGAATAGTCGTTTTGTTGCCACTTCCCCCAATGATTTTAGAAATTCTGATGGAATGTTATCTATTCCTTCTGCCTTATTTGACCGTAAATCCTCCAAAGCTCTTTCAAATTCCGATTCTAATACTGGGTCCCCTATCTCTTCTAAATCGACTCCTGTTTCTTCTTCTATCACATCAGACAAATCTTCACCCTCATAGAGGCTTTCAATGTATTCTTTCCACCTATCTGCTCTCTCCTCTGCATTTAACAGTGGAATTCCCGTTGCACTCATACTCGTATTACCACCGTTGCTTTTAATGTCACCAAAGGTTGTTTTGACTTTCCTGTATGCTGAGTCTGTCCTTCCGACAATCATATCTTTTTCGATGTCTTCACATTTTTCCTGCAGCCATTTCGTCATAGCTTCCCTGCACTTCCTATTTATTTCATTCCTCAGCGACTTGTATTTCTGTATTCCTGATTTTCCCGGAACATGTTTGTACTTCCTCCTTTCATCAATCAACTGAAGTATTTCTTCTGTTACCCATGGTTTCTTCGCAGCTACCTTCTTTGTACCTATGGTTTTCTTCCCAACTTCTGTTATGGCCCTTTGTCGAGAGGTCCATTCCTCTTCAACTGTACTGCCTACTGCGCTATTCCCTATTGCTGTATCTATAGCGTTAGAGAACTTCAAACGTATCTCGTCATTCCTTAGTACTTCCGTATCCCACTTCTTTGCGTATTGATTCTTCCTGACTAATGTCTTGAACTTCAGCCTACTCTTCATCACTACTATATTGTGATCTGAGTCTACATCTGCTCCTGGGTACGCCTTACAATCCAGTATCTGATTCCATACTCCAATCCAAATAGTCTTTTGTCTTCCACTTAGAATGATTTTAAAAATTCCGATGGAATATTGACTATCACTGCTGCCTTATTTAATCTAAAGTTTTCTAAAACTCTTTTAAATACTGGATCTCCTATCTCTTCCACATCGACTCCAATTTCTTATTCTGTCACGTTATCAGATAATTTCTCCCCCTATATTCTTATTTATTTATTTAATTTGATCTGATTATGGCCTTCAGGCTCTCTCTTACATCGGACCAGGGTTTCATACTTGCAGTACCTTTTTTGCATCACTGTTTGCTAAGAAATAACAATTTTAATACAACAAATAGTATGAAGAAGCTTCGAGTATCTGAAGCGACAGTGTGAGTAAATTATAGTCACTTGACGCTGATAAAGTTAATACTGGCATTACTTATACTACTGAAGCTGCTGCCATTTACTGTGACAGTAGGAATAATAATGAAAATAATTAATACGCGAGATGTATGTGGGAGAAAGTAATATTTTGTACGACTCCTCCTGAAAAGTGCTGTCCCGAAATTCCTATAGTAACTCTCTCCGTGATGCACAACGCCTCTCTTGCAACATCTGCCAGTGGAGTTTGTTTAGCATCAACATAACGCTCTCTCGAGAGCTAAACGACCCTGTGTCGAAACGCGCCGCTCTTCGTTGGATCTTCTAAATATCTGACATTCCACTCTATGACTCGTAGAATATTATCCCTTCGTAGGTTATTCAATCTTTTTCTCATGGGTACCTCCTCCTTGGCAGTCCCCTACTGGAGATCCGAATTGTGGACTAATCCGTAATCTTTTACTGCCGGAGAGATCGTCATGACACTGAAGCCCGACCTCTGGCACAACAAGGCTGACTTCTTATGGCGGGAGTCTTAGGCCATCACTGCTGATGAATTTTATTCGAAATTTCAGTAGAGGCTTCACTAGTACCCTGGGCCCAGGAAATTTCCATTATTAGTCAACGATGCTAGCGCTAGAGCACGGGTATCTCAGCACATCATACTGAACAGCGTATAATAATAATAATAATAATAATAACAGTAATACTAACGGGAACAAATCATCAGCTCGTCAAAGCGAAAGACATCCAAATTCTTTGAAAGGTATGCCATGTAATATCTATAGTATTCAGAAAATGTAAATTTCAATTCCTACTCAAATTAATATATACAAAAACATAGACAATGGACATAGTATTCACACCGAGTGAAAAAAAGTGTAGAATATGCAGCCTTGCGATTACGCAAGCGACATTACAGATTTTTAGTGTCATCTGTCTTTGAACCAAATAGCCTTCCAGAGCCAGTGTAACGCCAGCAGAAGTACACAAAATTTATGAAGCGCTATCTCCATGCAACTATTACTACGTACGTGTAAGAGTATGATCAGGAGGAACATGATCGATTTTTTTTCAAAGCTGACACTTCCAAGAGGTATGAATGGAATGAGAGACAAATTCGTGTTCTTACTGTCTTTTATTCACGTTCTACGACTAGGAGACATCAGTTGAAGCAAGAAGGAATAAAATTTTTAATGACGTTCGACAGCGCTGAATGGAAAGTACCTGTTCGTTCATTTGATTTCGTGTGTTAGGAAGTCACTGGCAAGAAGAAGGTCAAGTACACGTTAAAAATGGAGGGAAAGAGACAGAGAGTAACTTGTGCCCTTGATTACGGAAAAAAGCAACTGCATGCAGGTAGAAGGATTTAATGAACCTGTGGCGAAAATAACGAGGAAACTCGCACGAAAAATCAAACACTTGTATTTGAACGGATCCGCGAGACTGTAGGTGGCACGAATTCTGTCAGCTGAATTAGAATGTGCTGTCCACGTAATTTTCTTTATTTTTTATCCGATTCTTGTTTTATTAGTTGGCTAATTGTGAATAGTAATTATAGATAAATCTGTCACAGCTCTGTTGAAAATATCTTCGTAGTAGACTCCTTTCTACCTGGCGTCTCAAACAGGAAAAGCCCGCTACTAATATAATGTAAGTTCCTAATTTTAAATATAGAAGATATCTCAATTGCGATTTGGTGTTTAGATAGATTATTTTGGGAGAGATAAACAAATAACGAAGAATTAGGGCAGCTCTTCACAGAAAAAGTCTTCATAATGGAAATGTATGCACTAGTCGGTATTCCCATCAGCACCTCGTCTAATTCCGTGTTATTCAGATTTTGTCGTTATAAACCGTTCAAATCTGACAACAGAAGGTATCACTAACAAGGGAGTAGGACAGTCCTGTTTCACACTTTTAGTTCGTAAATAGACAACCTCTTAACAGTGTGGATAAACACAATAGTAACCAGACAATTCCCTCACGATGTCAGCCCAGTGAACGTATTGGAACGTCTCTGCACATCAGCTGGTGTACTCGACCAAACTCCCGAGCTGAATTCATCACTGAAATTCTCAGTGAGAGCCTAAATTTGAATTTTTTCGACAAATAACTGACAAGCCAACATCTAAATTTTAACCCAGTCCTAAAAGTTATGGAGAAACATCCAGTTTCTCATAACACTATTACACGACCTCTTTCAAAGTGACTGAGGCCTTAATGATGGCGTCTTTGCCGCCTTAAAGGAATTCTTGACTAACATCAACTCGCCGCATCCAAATCTCAAAGCTAACTAACGCTCACTACCGTTTATTTAAGGCAAACCTGATTTGCATCCTCATAGTGGCCCTACTCAACGCAACCCTTATGAGACTGGTCTGAAATTTGAACAGACACCATATTTCAGATGTAGGAACACCCCTAACAACTTTTACTGATGTCGCACAACTCCTTCTTGGTGCTGTGATTTTTTTTCTTTGCTTTCACTGTACAGGATGGTTATAATTATAGGTAAACTTTCCAACCGCTGTAGAAATAACACCACTGGTCAGAATGACGTCAAACTGCGACGGAATATTATAGGAGACCGGGGAAAACGTACGACAGAAAAAAAAATAAATAGTTACAAAATGTTGCTATAGATGGAGCTGGAAGCATCATAATTTAATAGTGGTCGACTACAAATGACAAATGAATCATTCAACAACCTTAAACAAACTGTACTACTCAGTGTGGATGGGTGTACAAGTGTGATACTCTTAGTTACCTAAGCCCTTCCATCACGGCTAGTCCATATCACGTCGAATGGGTAAAATCGGTTTTTAATTGTCCTGAGGCCAAAAAACGCATAAAAAGCATCACTCATATCGGTTTTTAAGTATCCTGAGGCCAAAAAGCACATAAAAAGCATCAATCAAAATGAAATCTAATTTTTAATTTCCGCGTGACTGGCGCAAAACATGTTCAATTTGCTGTCCACCGTTTCCCGCAGAAACGAGTTGAAATCGAGAAACAGCATGTTCCACAACTAATCCAAGTGTCTCCGTTGTCACGTTCAGAATGTGTTGCGCAGTGCGTGCCTTGAATTCAGCTAAGTTTGGAGTCGGAACACTAAGCACAACATTGTTCAGATAGCCCCACAGCCAGAAGTCACAGGGATTAAGATCAGGTGATCGGGATGGCCACACTGTAGGGAAATGGCTGCTGATTATTGGATTTGCAATGCGTGGAGGTGCGCCATCTTGCACAAAAATGATCGCATCCACACATTCAATCGGTTGGAGAGCAAGAATGACGTAGTTGCGCAAAAGACACTCTTAGCACTTACCAGTGACGGTACAGGTAACAGGACCGGAAGCAGTCGTTTCTTCGAAAAAATATGACCCTATGATAAATGATGCCATAAACCCGCATTACAGACTGAACATTTTTCAGGATGAAGTGGTACTGTTTGATTTGCGTGTGCATTTTCCGCTGCCCACATTCGACAATTCTGTCTATTGACACGTCCTGTCAGATGGAAGTGGGCTTCGTCTGTCCACAAAATCTTCCACGGCCAATCATTGTCCACTTCCATGCGAGCAAGGAATTCTAAAGCAAAGGTCTTTCTTGCTGCCAGATTAACATGAGGCACCTCGTGCACATGAGTAATTTTGAATGTGTAGCAAAGAAGGATGTTTCGTAAGATTTTACGCACCGTGCTCACACTATGTCCAGTATTCGCGCAATTCTCTGTGCACTACACGTTTGCACACCACCACTCGTCTCCTTCTGCGTTGCTGTGGGCACTGCTTCCAATGACGTCGAATCAGTTGTAAGGCGGCTGTTTAGGTTTTTATGTTGGTAACGCCACGTAGCGCTCTGTATGAAAACCACTGGCTGTGCTGTGTGCAGTCTGAGGCTGGTCGGCATTGTTGCAATAGTCGCTATTGTAGCGTTGGGCAGTTGGCTGTTAACAGCGCGTAGCGTTGTGCAGTTGGAGGTGAGTCGCCAGCAGTGGTGGATGTGGGGAGAGAGATGTAGGAGTTTTGAGAGCGGATGATCTGGACGTGTGTCCATCACAGACAGTATATTTGTAAGACTGGATGTCATGAACTAATATATATATATATATATATATATATATATATATATATATATATATATATATATATATATATATATAATGACTATTAAGGTAAATAAATTGTTTGTTCTTTATCAAAATCTTGTCATTTGCTAACTATGCCTATCAGTAGTTAGTCCCTTCAGTAGTTACAATCTTTTATTTAGCTGGCAGTAGTGGCTCTCGCTGTACCGCAGTAGTTCGAGTAACGAAGATTTTTGTGAGGTAAGTGATTCATGAAAGGTATAGGTTATTGTTAGTCAGGGCCATTCTTTTGTAGGGATTTTTGAAAGTGAGATTGCGTTGCGCTTGAAATATTGTGTGTCAGTTTAGTGTTCATCAGAATAAGTAAAGAGAGTAATGTCTGAGTACGTTCAGTTTTGCTCAGCTGTTTGAAAATCAAATAATGTAAGAGGTTTATCAGCACAGTCATTCATAAATTTTTCTAAGGGTATGTTTCATATCGCGACCCTGCCACGATACCTCACTGGAATCTTCTGATTTTTTCTTGTAGTTTGTGTAATTAGTGGAGGTATTGTTTATTGCTAGAGCATAATTGTAGAGAGAATCTTCTTTGTAGTTGTAGTTTTTCATTGTTGTACAGTAAAACAGTTGTGGCATGCATGTAGATTTGCAGCAAGTATTTCGCAGCTGCGCTTGCAATTAACTAGATATAATTTTCAGTGCTATGTTAATGTGTTTTCTTATTTTGCTCTTCAAATTGTGCTTTTCTGTGTTATCGTGTGAAATATTGTGACAATAATGGCGTGTGAAAAACGTAACACTAGGCTCAAAAGTAAACTGAGAAATAATAATGACGACGAGCGTAGCTTATCAGCACCACTGTGTAATGAATTAACAGACATTCAAAGTAGTAATTTGGTAATTGTGCATATGGAAAAGGAGCCGGATGCAAATAATGGTGTAGACAGTGAAACAATTAGTGAACAGGGAAGCATTATCGATCGATCGGTCGGCAACAGCTCGCCTCACGATTCCGAAATGACAGGACGCAATCTTGCAAATACTGTAGATTCAGGTTTTTCGTCCTCACCGTTTTCTCAAATAAGTCAAGACACATTTTCCGCTTTTCAAAATGCGAATATTGCCGAATCAAATGCACTGCCGAATAGCACTGAGGAACATGTTTGAGACACCAGTGCATTGTTATTACAGTTAATGCAGCAAATGGGACAAAAGCTACAAAAGTTAGACACAATGGAACAAACTCTTCAAAAGTTAGACACAATGGAACAAAATCAGAGACAAACACAGCAAAAGTTAGACGCAATGGAACAAAATAAAAAACATTCACAGCAACAGCTTCAAAAGTTAGACACCGCACTTGAACAAACACGTGAAGGTTTAACTGCTGAGTTACTTAAAATCGAATCTGAATGTCAAAAAGTCTGTAATGAAGTAAAAACACAAATTTGTGAGCCTTTTCAACCTATTTTTTCGTGTCATGAAAATGCATCACAGAATCACGAAGCAGCCTTAAAAGAACTGCAAACTATAGTTCATGAAAATCACGACACCTTGCAAGCTAAAATTGACTCAGTTGCATCTACTGATTCGATTACGCAACTTGCAAAAACTCAGGAAATATTAAAGGGCACAGTAGATACGATTTCAACACAAATAGACACTCTGAAACTTGGTTCAGAAAAACACACTGAGGAAATCAGCTCACTATCGGAGAAAGTAGCCGAACTTTCGGATCAATTCACCAACTTATCTATGAAGGTAGATGATACTCTGAATGACACAAGACCGGTAGTCTTTAATGACACAGAAGAGTATGAACAAATTGGAAAATTCAAACAAAATCAGAATCAAATTAATACGCAACACAAAAGAGAAATCCGGGTAGTACAAGATCAGTTGGCACAAATAATACAAGAATTACATATTTCAGAGGAGACTCCCGCTCCAACACGGGAAGAGAGACTTAGAAATATGGAAAAGTCACAAAATAATAACACAGGGCATTTCGTAAATTATGAAAGAAATTGGGAAGGTGCACTGAATTTTGAGATTGAACTGCCGAAACATAGTAACAATGACCGATATGCGACTGGCCGACATGATGATTTTGACTATAAGTTGTTCATTACTACACATAAATTCAAAACATTTAAGAATTCTAGCAACGACATTCATCCACAAGCATGGCTTCATCAATTCTCTCATTGTTTTCCTCCCAACTGCTTATTGGAGCACAGGTTAGAATTTATGTGTGGCTACTCAGAGAATGAACCAGCTGTAAGAATGCGATCGGTCATTCACGATTGTCACAGTGAAGGAGAATTTTATCATGCCTTCCTCTCAGCATATTGGTCTTAAGCTACACAAGACCGAGTAAAACATAGCATCATAATGCTGAAACATTTCGAACAATCTGAATTTTCCAGTCTTGTCAAATATTTCGTTGACATGTTACATAGAATCAGTATCTTTCAAACCCATACAACCCCTCAGAACTCATCCGCATTTGCTTAATCAAATTGCCTGAACATTTGCGACACATTATTTCGGCAGGACGTTGCAAAGACGACAATAAAGCTTTTGAGGGACTGTGAATTGGAAATTGACACCGACAATCGCGGAACGCGAAAACAGGAGCACAACAATTACAGGTCACATCCGTCACAATTCCACGATGAAAGAAATGAAACTGGACACGACAAGGCTATTCTTAAAACGTAAATCGTGACCAAAACAGACACCACCCATATGACAACCGTTGGCAGAGTAGTAAGAATTACAGGGAAAGATCACCTCCCCGCGGTAAAGACTATGACAGAGACAATCAGAGAAACAGACAATATGGGAACCAAAATAATTATTATCAAGGGAGACAGAATAACTTCAGACGCAACGTTCCACCATGCAGTTACGATTCCGGGAGAAATTCTCCAGCACATGGCCGACAAAAAAGAAACTATGCAAACTACCGACAAAACGACAGACCTGAATTTCATCAGAACTGGCGGGATTCAAACAGGGCAGGGCCCTCTCGACAAGATGAATTTGTAGAAGTTAGATCTCCAAATCCCAATAACGACGCGCGCCAACAAAGAGACAATAGTCAATGACTCACACCGCTGGCAGCCACAAAACGTACTTATGAAGCTGACGACGTGGCTGCCGTAGCTAGTAATTACGTAAAAATGGAAGACATTAGGGACATCTTACTCCAGGAACACGACGTAAAACATAACAACATTGCATATCCTGTGATTCACATTACAGTAAATGAGTAAAATTTACGGCAGTACTTGACTCTGGCAGTCCCATTTCAGTAATTAGTGCAACAGCGTTTAACAAATGTAACAAATCGAACGATTGCCCCACACTTCCGTTACGTAAGATTAAATTACAAGGTGAAATCGGTGGAAAAAGTGTATATGTACGCCAACAAACCAACTTAGAATTCTTCTGTCAAAGCCACAGTGTCTCTATGTACTTCCTTATTATTCCATTATTGTCAACAGAAATTATATTGGGAGTAGACTTTTTGAATGAATACAAAGCAATCTTCAACTTTCACGATGCTGAAATAAGTTTAGAGAAAGAGGGTAAGTCAATAGCTTTGAAATTTGAAGATTGGCTCTCAAACCATGACGAGGAAATTAATCGGCTTTACCTTCTGTTAGACAACAGTTCGGAATTTTCGACGGAACTTGACACTAACAATCACTCTGCAAGTACTGACAGGGATGATATCGACGGCGTATTTGATACTAATGAGTTAATTCAGAATAAAATTCAAACAATAGAGTATTGTAATGACACTGATAGGCAGGACCTTTTTGAGGTTTTACATGCACGTTCCACAGTTTTTACTCTCAAAACAGGAACAATCAAGGGATTTCCATTCCAATTTCGTGTTCGTGAGCATACTAAATTTTGTGTTAGACCATACGTAATTCCGGCACATTATAGGGACTGTGTTAGAACAGAAATACAATCTATGCTTGACGAGGGCATCATTGAGCCTGCAGTTAGCTCATACAACAATCCATTACATGTTGTTGAGAAGAAAAATGGATCGATCCGGCTTGTCTTAGATTCGAGACAAATCAATACTATCATCATTCCTGAAACAGACAGGCCGCAAACGTTGGAAGAACTTCTTCAAAAATTTTAATGGTGTTAAAGTGTTGATTTCTATTGATCTCACGGAGCGAGGTGGTGCAGTGGTTAGCACACTGGACTCGCATTCGGGAGGACGACGGTTCAATCCTGTCTCCGGCCATCCTGATTTAGGTTTTCCGTTATTTCCCTAAATCGCTTCAGGCGAATGCCGGGATGGTTCCTTTGAAAGGGCACGGCCGATTTCCTTCCCCATCCTTCCCTCACCCGAGCTTGCGCTCCGTCTCTAATGACCTCGTTGTCGACGGGACGTTAAACACTAATCTCCTCCTCCTCCTCTATTGATCTCAGATCCAGCTTTTATCAGACCTAACTTCATCCAGAATGTAGAAAATACACAGCTTTTCTTTGTTTCGGCGTTTGTTATCAGTTTCGGAAACTTCCTTTTGGTTTGAACATTTCTTCGGCAGCATTCATTCGCGGGCTAAATTCCATATTACCTGAGTTCTTAAAACGTCACATCACCTTATATGTGGATGATATTCTAATAGCAGAAGCCTCATGGGAACAACATAATCGCGTCCTCAACAGTTTGTTACGTACCTTTGCAGAATCTGGAATTACAGTTAACTTGGAAAAGTCTGAATTCGGTAGGTTAAAGGTGAGGTTTTTGGGACATATTATTTCTTCTGAAGGCATTCAGCTGGATCCTGAAATGTTAGAAGCAATCAGAGCCATTCCAGTTCCATCCACAAAAAAACAAGTCCGCAGTTTTCTAGGTCTCGTAAATTTTTACCGTCGTTTTCTGAATATGCTAATTCTAGTTACACCAAAACTTTGTTCTCTCACTGGAAAAAACACTATTTGGAACTGGGACGAACAAGCACAGTTGGAATTCAATTCTTTGAAAGAAGCGCTACTTAACGCGCCAATACCAGCTCATCCAGGTCTGTCACAAGATTTCTGCCTTAGCACGGATTCTTGTAAAGTCGGTCTTGGTGCCCATTTATTTCAAGAAGCCATAGAAAATGACACTACTGTTCAGAAAACCATTGCTTTTGCTAGCCGAGTGCTAACAAAATCTGAAAAAATTATTCCGTTACTGAATTAGAAGCTTTATCTATCGTTTGGGCATTTAACAAATTCCGTTTCTTTCTTTCTCGTAAGCACGTAAAAGTATACAGTGATCATCGTGCATTACAATTTCTTATGTCTTCAAAATTAAATCATGACAGGTTAAAACGTTGGGATTTGTTTCTGCAAGAATTCCACTTCACAATAGTCTACATTTCCGGCAAGCAGAACATTGTTGCGGACGCACTGTCACGCGCACCAGCTGGGCTTGAGAAAAGTAACACAGAAGGACACCTCGAGAAAAATTTCAGTATTCTTTACATTGAGACAGTCGCCTTTGAAAACTTCATCGCCACATCTTTAAAAGACATTGCTCATGAACAAGATAAAGATCCGATTTGGAAAGACATCAAAAGTAAATGGCATGAAAAGACAAAAATGGCTCTGAGCACTATGCGACTTAACTTCTGAGGTCATCAGTCGCCTAGAACTTAGAACTAATTAAACCTAACTAACATAAGGACATCACACACATCCATGCCCAAGGCAGGATTCGAACCTGCGACCGTAGCGGTCACGCGGTTCCAGAATGAAGCGCCTTTAACCGCACGGCCACACCGGCCGGCGGCATGAAAAGACACACACACAAATTCGGTACTATTATCTGCTTAGAAACAACATACTCTTCAAACACTGCACTGTTGATGACAAGCTATGGGTACTTTGCATTTATGACGATTTTGTTAATAATCTCATTTGGTACATTTATTTCAGCTACGCACATTTTGGTCCACGAAAATGTTATCACATTCTTCGGACGACTAGTTATTTTAACAATATGGAAAAGAGAATTCGAAGAGTCTATTTGTAAACTTTGTCAAAAGGCTAAACCATCTACTGTCTCACATCGTGCTCCGTTGTTTCCTATCATTCTTTCTAAATTAAAAGAATTTGCAGCTGTTGATCTCTTGGGGCCCCTTGTCAGAACATCTAATGGATTTTCGTACGTTCTAGTCGCTGTTGAACTTGCTTCAAAATTTGTTTCTTTCACACCGTTACGTAAAGCCACTGGACGGTCTGTATCCAACGCCTTTGTTAAAAATTTCTTACGTGAAGTTGGACACGTTAGTAAAGTCATTTCAGATAATGGACCGCAATTCAGGTCTGCTGTTTGGTCACGCATGCTTCGGAATCATGAAATCAAACCTGTTTTTATTTCATTGTACTCACCACATTGTAACCCATCTGCACGGATAATGAAAGAAATCAATAAGCTTTGCAGACTTTATTGTCACAGGAAGCATCAGCATTGGGACAGATATTTACACTTATTTCAAAACGTACTGAATGAAATGCCTCATGACTCCACTGCTTTACCACCTATTCTTGTACTGAAGAATGAAGAACCACCGAACAGAATCAGAGAGCTTGTACCTTATCCGAATACACGTAAACTTCGACACAAAGACATATTTGATTTGGCTATTAAAAATATAAATTCTGCAGCAGACAAAAGGAGAAAACTACACGGTAAAGCAAATGCAAAGAAATTATATATTGGTCAACAGGTCCTCATTAAAGCTCATTCATTGTTACATAAGAAGAAACACTTGAGTCACAAATTCTTTCTGATTTACAATGGACCTTACAGAATCCGACGTATACAACATGATAATTGCATTGAAACTGAAACTCTGCGTACTAGGAAGAGTAAGAGATTGCACCACATTTCACATGTAAAACCGTTTATTGAGAGATAATCTTTTTTTTTAACTTAGCCTTTGTTATAAAATTTTTCACTTCACGTTACTAGTACTCTTTGCCACACTTAGAAACTGTTAACATGCAACTATGTTTAAAAATTAACTATCCAGTCTAGAACCTAGGGAACATATTTAGACAGTAATTACGAATGCATTGTTATAGTGAACAGACGACGCAGTTTTATTGTGTGTGTACATTCTTGCGTGTTAGTTGCACGATTACGTAACGACTATAAGGCTTACATACTTAGAACATATACCAGTACTGCTAATGAGATTTTACTGGAACATTTCGATTTACTTAAAAATACATTATGGATTTAAAGTGCTTTCTGAGAGATACCAGATGACACAGTGGTTAGTTATTTGACAGCTACATGACTATATCACGACGCTACTAATGTGTGACACAATTTACATTGTTGCTTCTGCGGTGTATCTGTTTTATATCTGCACAGTTTTTCTGAATTCTTCTGGAAAGGAAAACATGTTTTAGTAGTAACTTTTGTGGTATAGCTACAATGAGACAGCCTTTTCCGTAGCACAAAAATACGTTACAGTACAGTACTTACTTCATCACGGCAATAAGCGTAACAACTACGATATCTATACTCATAGCAATTCACTTTGTTTATTACGAGGTAAGTACATTGACTTCTACAGAACTTTGCCTACGGACGACGATAATTATGACACTTGGCACATTTTTACCCTTAAGTAATGACATAGATTGTCTTAAAACAAGACGCACAGTTTAGCGCTATAGTACACGTATTTGAGTGATTGATTTTTTACTTAAAACATTTATGTTTAAAGATTTTTGAATTACAGTGATACAAAGGTTTTTTGTAATACATTTCATTCCATTGCTGTAATCTGTAACACCTGAGGGTATAATTACATTAATCCTCAGGGGGGACCACGCTTACTTTGTGTACCATGTGTTTGGCAAGTACAAGAAACCCTAGCTAATATGGTATTTCGTGAAATCTTCTCGGGTGATCAGCCAAGTAAAGGCGTCGTCTTCTCGCAACGTTTCGAAGGGTTTCGTACCCATCATCTTCAAGCGAAGTGTCGAGATGCTGTGTTGCGCGGTCCTATAAAGGATCTTGGACCAGTGACTGATTCCGGGCGCCGACCAATCAGGTACCTGCGGAATCGGCCGCCGCGCCAGTGGTGGGGGGTTCGCGGCGCGGACCGGGCGTCGAGTCCCTGCCGGTTCCTAATACGTCTGTGGCCGCTACCGTCTTCGTGCCGGAGCGTTCTCTTCTAATTTTAGTTATTGCGGGATTCCAAGCTGTACTAAGTTGGAAACCAGTGTCTCGATTGATCAGGTTGCTGTTCAACCGAATTTCTACAGCCTCTTTGAAAACTGAATCCCAAAATCCTTTAGCGTCACACAGCTTCTTCGTACCCTCAAAGAGGAAGGTGTGTCCTTCGTTAAGGCTATGTTCCGCTACCGCCGATTTTTCTGTCTGACCAAGGCGTACATTTGTAATGTGTTCCAAGCGCCTCTGCGTGATGCAGCGCTGCGTTTGTCCGATGTATTTCGTACCACATTCACATTCAATACTGTATACGCCCGGAGTCTGCAGTCCTAGGTGGTCTTTGACTGAGCCAAGTATGTCCTTAATTTTACTTGGGGCATGAAAAATTGTCTTGATGTTGTGTTTCTCCAGAATGCGGGCAATCTTGGCTGTTGGCGGTCCCGCGTATGGTAGAAATGCCAGGCATCTGGTCTCATCTTCTTCTTCTGGTGTGTCTACCTTCCTGCTCTTGCGTAGGGCGCGCGAGATTTGCGTCTCATTATAACCGTTGCTGCGGAAGGTCTTCCTTAGGTGTTGTAACTCTGCAGGTAGGCTGTCATCATCACAGATAGACTTGGCCCTGTGCACAAGTGTGTTAAGCACTGAGTTGCGTTGTGCTGGGTGGTGGCAACTCTGTGCATGAAGGTATAAATCCGTATGTGTCTTCTTCCTATACACAGCGTGACCCAAGGTGCCATCAGGGTGCCTCTTGATTAGAATGTCAAGGAAGAGCAAGCTTCCGTTTTCTTCCACCTCCATGGTGAATTGTATGTTGCTGTGTATGCTGTTGAGATGTCGCAGGAAGTCTTGCAGGTTCTCTCTGCCATGTGGCCACACGACAAAAGTGTCATCCACATATCTGTAAAAGGCTTTAGGTTTCAATGGGGCGGTGTCCAGGGCTATGTCTTCAAAGTGCTCCATGTAAAGATTAGCGATGCCTGGAGCTAAGGGGGACCCCATAGCTACACCATCCACTTGTTCATAAAATTTGCCTCCACACTTGAAGTAAGTGTTTGTTAACACATGCCGGAACAGCTTTATTGTGTCCTCACTAAAGCGTGTTTCGAGCAGCGCTAGGGAGTCTTCCAGCGGTACTCGTGTGAAGAGTGAGGTGACGTCAAAGCTGACAAGAAGATCTTCTTTATCCAGGCGAAAGCCTTGTAGTACCTTCACAAACTCCGCCGAGTTCTTGACATGGTGCTCACAGTGACCCACGATCGGTTTGAGCAGTTGTGCTAGGTACTTGGCTAAACCATATGTCGGTGAGTTGATGGTGCTCACTATGGGTCGCAATGGAACTCCGTCTTTGTGGATCTTAGGGAGCCCATATAGCCGTGGTGGTGCCGGTGCTCTGGGGTACAGCTTCCTGATGACGTCCTTTTCCAGTCCAGAGTCATTGAGCAAGGCGATGGTCTTGCGAGTCACGGAAGCTGTCGTGTCCTTGTCCAGTTGCTTGTAGGCAGTATCTTGTAGCAGTGAGTTTATCTTCTGCCAATAATCTTCTTTCCTCAGTATCACGGTGGCATTGCCTTTGTCAGCAGCTAGAACGACAGTGTCCTCATCCTCACGTAGGGCCTTAAGAGCCTTCCATTCAGCAGACGTTATGTTGTTCTTGGGCATTTTTGCCTTCTCCAGGACCCTGCACGTCTCTCTCCTAACTTCCTCAGCTGCCTCCGTAGGGAGGCCGCGCACGGCTTGCTCGATGCTGCTGATAATGTCTCGCTTAGGTAGTGTCCGGGGTACTGGAGCAAAATTAAGTCCTCTCGACAGCACTGATATTGTGGTCTCGTCCAGTTCTTTGCCTGCCAGATTGATGACAGTCTTGGCATTGGTTGTGTGGTCGGCATGTTGCCGGGCTCCAGACAGTCTGGTGAACTTGCCACATTGTTTTTCCGTGGCTTTTCTCTTGTGGATCTCACCGCTTGCATATGTGTTTCCGTCGATCCATTCCCACGTGTGTGGTGGGAGATAGGATGCCAATCGAAGGTGTTGAGTAAGCAGCATCCTTGCGTTCTTATCTAACTCCTGCCTGGTGACCCGTATGTGTTCGCGCACCAGGGCCGCACCGGCTCGTTGTAGTATGCGTCTGGATCTTGTCGTGCTAACAGGGTGCCGCAAGTTGGCAACCAATGCCAAGACTGTCATCAATCTGGCAGGCAAAGAACTGGACGAGACCACAATATCAGTGCTGTCGAGAGGACTTAACTTTGCTCCAGTACCCCGGACACTACCTAAGCGAGACATTATCAGCAGCATCGAGCAAGCCGTGCGCGGCCTCCCTACGGAGGCAGCTGAGGAAGTTAGGAGAGAGACGTGCAGGGTCCTGGAGAAGGCAAAAAAGCCCAAGAACAACATAACGTCTGCTGAATGGAAGGCTCTTAAGGCCCTACGTGAGGATGAGGACACTGTCGTTCTAGCTGCTGACAAAGGCAATGCCACCGTGATACTGAGGAAAGAAGATTATTGGCAGAAGATAAACTCACTGCTACAAGATACTGCCTACAAGCAACTGGACAAGGACACGACAGCTTCCGTGACTCGCAAGACCATCGCCTTGCTCAATGACTCTGGACTGGAAAAGGACGTCATCAGGAAGCTGTACCCCAGAGCACCGGCACCACCACGGCTATATGGGCTCCCTAAGATCCACAAAGACGGAGTTCCATTGCGACCCATAGTGAGCACCATCAACTCACCGACATATGGTTTAGCCAAGTACCTAGCACAACTGCTCAAACCGATCGTGGGTCACTGTGAGCACCATGTCAAGAACTCGGCGGAGTTTGTGAAGGTACTACAAGGCTTTCGCCTGGATAAAGAAGATCTTCTTGTCAGCTTTGACGTCACCTCACTCTTCACACGAGTACTGCTGGAAGACTCCCTAGCGCTGCTCGAAACACGCTTTAGTGAGGACAAAATAAAGCTGTTCCGGCATGTGTTAACAAACACTTACTTCAAGTGTGGAGGCAAATTTTATGAACAAGTGGATGGTGTAGCCATGGGGTCCCCCTTAGCTCCAGGCATCGCTAATCTTTACATGGAGCACTTTGAAGACATAGCCCTGGACACCGCCCCATTGAAACCTAAAGCCTTTTACAGATATGTGGATGACACTTTTGTCGTGTGGCCACATGGCAGAGAGAACCTGCAAGACTTCCTGCGACATCTCAACAGCATACACAGCAACATACAATTCACCATGGAGGTGGAAGAAAACGGAAGCTTGCCCTCCCTTGACATTCTAATCAAGAGGCACCCTGATGGCACCTTGGGTCACGCTGTGTATAGGAAGAAGACACATACGGATTTATACCTTCATGCACAGAGTTGCCACCACCCAGCACAACGCAACTCAGTGCTTAACACACTTGTGCACAGGGCCAAGTCTATCTGTGATGATGACAGCCTACCTGCAGAGTTACAACACCTAAGGAAGACCTTCCGCAGCAACGGTTATAATGAGACGCAAATCTCGCGCGCCCTACACAAGAGCAGGAAGGTAGACACACCAGAAGAAGAAGATGAGACCAGATGCCTGGCATTTCTACCATACGCGGGACCGCCAACAGCCAAGATTGCCCGCATTCTGGAGAAACACAACATCAAGATAATTTTTCATGCCCCAAGTAAAATTAAGGACATACTTGGCTCAGTCAAAGACCACCTAGGACTGCAGACTCCGGGCGTATACAGTATTGAATGTGAATGTGGTACGAAATACATCGGACAAACGCAGCGCTGCATCACGCAGAGGCGCTTGGAACACATTACAAATGTACGCCTTGGTCAGACAGAAAAATCGGCGGTAGCGGAACATAGCCTTAACGAAGGACACACCTTCCTCTTTGAGGGTACGAAGAAGCTGTGTGACGCTAAAGGATTTTGGGATTCAGTTTTCAAAGAGGCTGTAGAAATTCGGTTGAACAGCAACCTGATCAATCGAGACACTGGTTTCCAACTTAGTACAGCTTGGAATCCCGCAATAACTAAAATTAGAAGAGAACGCTCCGGCACGAAGACGGTAGCGGCCACAGACGTATTAGGAACCGGCAGGGACTCGACGCCCGGTCCGCGCCGCGAACCCCCCACCACTGGCGCTGCGGCCGATTCCGCAGGTACCTGATTGGTCGGCGCCCGGAATCAGTCACTGGTCCAAGAGCCTTTATAGGACCGCGCAACACAGCATCTCGACACTTCACTTGAAGATGATGGGTACGAAACCCTTCGAAACGTTGCGAGAAGACGACGCCTTTACTCGGCTGATCACCCGAGAAGATTTCACGAATGAAATACGCCGAGAAAGTCTCAAATCACATTTAACATACCTCTACGGGGAGGATATCCATCGCAGCTACCAGATGCTACAGAAACTACGACTCAAGACGGGCAAGCTGCTTAGCAGACTGGCCTTCTTACAACGGTGTCGAGATAAAGAAGTGTTGCCGAAATTTGCCAACTTGCGGCACCCTGTTAGCACGACAAGATCCAGACGCATACTACAACGAGCCGGTGCGGCCCTGGTGCGCGAACACATACGGGTCACCAGGCAGGAGTTAGATAAGAACGCAAGGATGCTGCTTACTCAACACCTTCGATTGGCATCCTATCTCCCACCACACACATGGGAATGGATCGACGGAAACACATATGCAAGCGGTGAGATCCACAAGAGAAAAGCCACGGAAAAACAATGTGGCAAGTTCACCAGACTGTCTGGAGCCCGGCAACATGCCGACCACACAACCAATGCCAAGACTGTCATCAATCTGGCAGGCAAAGAACTGGACGAGACCACAATATCAGTCCTGTCGACAGGACTTACCTTTGCTCCAGTACCCCGGACACTACCTAAGCGAGACATTATCAGCAGCATCGAGCAAGCCGTGCGCGGCCTCCCTACGGAGGCAGCTGAGGAAGTTAGGAGAGAGACGTGCAGGGTCCTGGAGAAGGCAAAAATGCCCAAGAACAACATAACGTCTGCTGAATGGAAGGCTCTTAAGGCCCTACGTGAGGATGAGGACACTGTCGTTCTAGCTGCTGACAAAGGCAATGCCACCGTGATACTGAGGAAAGAAGATTATTGGCAGAAGATAAACTCACTGCTACAAGATACTGCCTACAAGCAACTGGACAAGGACACGACAGCTTCCGTGACTCGCAAGACCATCGCCTTGCTCAATGACTCTGGACTGGAAAAGGACGTCATCAGGAAGCTGTACCCCAGAGCACCGGCACCACCACGGCTATATGGGCTCCCTAAGATCCACAAAGACGGAGTTCCATTGCGACCCATAGTGAGCACCATCAACTCACCGACATATGGTTTAGCCAAGTACCTAGCACAACTGCTCAAACCGATCGTGGGTCACTGTGAGCACCATGTCAAGAACTCGGCGGAGTTTGTGAAGGTACTACAAGGCTTTCGCCTGGATAAAGAAGATCTTCTTGTCAGCTTTGACGTCACCTCACTCTTCACACGAGTACTGCTGGAAGACTCCCTAGCGCTGCTCGAAACACGCTTTAGTGAGGACACAATAAAGCTGTTCCGGCATGTGTTAACAAACACTTACTTCAAGTGTGGAGGCAAATTTTATGAACAAGTGGATGGTGTAGCCATGGGGTCCCCCTTAGCTCCAGGCATCGCTAATCTTTACATGGAGCACTTTGAAGACATAGCCCTGGACACCGCCCCATTGAAACCTAAAGCCTTTTACAGATATGTGGATGACACTTTTGTCGTGTGGCCACATGGCAGAGAGAACCTGCAAGACTTCCTGCGACATCTCAACAGCATACACAGCAACATACAATTCACCATGGAGGTGGAAGAAAACGGAAGCTTGCCCTTCCTTGACATTCTAATCAAGAGGCACCCTGATGGCACCTTGGGTCACGCTGTGTATAGGAAGAAGACACATACGGATTTATACCTTCATGCACAGAGTTGCCACCACCCAGCACAACGCAACTCAGTGCTTAACACACTTGTGCACAGGGCCAAGTCTATCTGTGATGATGACAGCCTACCTGCAGAGTTACAACACCTAAGGAAGACCTTCCGCAGCAACGGTTATAATGAGACGCAAATCTCGCGCGCCCTACACAAGAGCAGGAAGGTAGACACACCAGAAGAAGAAGATGAGACCAGATGCCTGGCATTTCTACCATACGCGGGACCGCCAACAGCCAAGATTGCCCGCATTCTGGAGAAACACAACATCAAGATAATTTTTCATGCCCCAAGTAAAATTAAGGACATACTTGGCTCAGTCAAAGACCACCTAGGACTGCAGACTCCGGGCGTATACAGTATTGAATGTGAATGTGGTACGAAATACATCGGACAAACGCAGCGCTGCATCACGCAGAGGCGCTTGGAACACATTACAAATGTACGCCTTGGTCAGACAGAAAAATCGGCGGTAGCGGAACATAGCCTTAACGAAGGACACACCTTCCTCTTTGAGGGTACGAAGAAGCTGTGTGACGCTAAAGGATTTTGGGATTCAGTTTTCAAAGAGGCTGTAGAAATTCGGTTGAACAGCAACCTGATCAATCGAGACACTGGTTTCCAACTTAGTACAGCTTGGAATCCCGCAATAACTAAAATTAGAAGAGAACGCTCCGGCACGAAGACGGTAGCGGCCACAGACGTATTAGGAACCGGCAGGGACTCGACGCCCGGTCCGCGCCGCGAACCCCCCACCACTGGCGCTGCGGCCGATTCCGCAGGTACCTGATTGGTCGGCGCCCGGAATCAGTCACTGGTCCAAGAGCCTTTATAGGACCGCGCAACACAGCATCTCGACACTTCACTTGAAGATGATGGGTACGAAACCCTTCGAAACGTTGCGAGAAGACGACGCCTTTACTCGGCTGATCACCCGAGAAGATTTCACGAATGAAATACGCCGAGAAAGTCTCAAATCACATTTAACATACCTCTACGGGGAGGATATCCATCGCAGCTACCAGATGCTACAGAAACTACGACTCAAGACGGGCAAGCTGCTTAGCAGACTGGCCTTCTTACAACGGTGTCGAGATAAAGAAGTGTTGCCGAAATTTGCCAACTTGCGGCACCCTGTTAGCACGACAAGATCCAGACGCATACTACAACGAGCCGGTGCGGCCCTGGTGCGCGAACACATACGGGTCACCAGGCAGGAGTTAGATAAGAACGCAAGGATGCTGCTTACTCAACACCTTCGATTGGCATCCTATCTCCCACCACACACATGGGAATGGATCGACGGAAACACATATGCAAGCGGTGAGATCCACAAGAGAAAAGCCACGGAAAAACAATGTGGCAAGTTCACCAGACTGTCTGGAGCCCGGCAACATGCCGACCACACAACCAATGCCAAGACTGTCATCAATCTGGCAGGCAAAGAACTGGACGAGACCACAATATCAGTCCTGTCGACAGGACTTACCTTTGCTCCAGTACCCCGGACACTACCTAAGCGAGACATTATCAGCAGCATCGAGCAAGCCGTGCGCGGCCTCCCTACGGAGGCAGCTGAGGAAGTTAGGAGAGAGACGTGCAGGGTCCTGGAGAAGGCAAAAATGCCCAAGAACAACATAACGTCTGCTGAATGGAAGGCTCTTAAGGCCCTACGTGAGGATGAGGACACTGTCGTTCTAGCTGCTGACAAAGGCAATGCCACCGTGATACTGAGGAAAGAAGATTATTGGCAGAAGATAAACTCACTGCTACAAGATACTGCCTACAAGCAACTGGACAAGGACACGACAGCTTCCGTGACTCGCAAGACCATCGCCTTGCTCAATGACTCTGGACTGGAAAAGGACGTCATCAGGAAGCTGTACCCCAGAGCACCGGCACCACCACGGCTATATGGGCTCCCTAAGATCCACAAAGACGGAGTTCCATTGCGACCCATAGTGAGCACCATCAACTCACCGACATATGGTTTAGCCAAGTACCTAGCACAACTGCTCAAACCGATCGTGGGTCACTGTGAGCACCATGTCAAGAACTCGGCGGAGTTTGTGAAGGTACTACAAGGCTTTCGCCTGGATAAAGAAGATCTTCTTGTCAGCTTTGACGTCACCTCACTCTTCACACGAGTACTGCTGGAAGACTCCCTAGCGCTGCTCGAAACACGCTTTAGTGAGGACACAATAAAGCTGTTCCGGCATGTGTTAACAAACACTTACTTCAAGTGTGGAGGCAAATTTTATGAACAAGTGGATGGTGTAGCCATGGGGTCCCCCTTAGCTCCAGGCATCGCTAATCTTTACATGGAGCACTTTGAAGACATAGCCCTGGACACCGCCCCATTGAAACCTAAAGCCTTTTACAGATATGTGGATGACACTTTTGTCGTGTGGCCACATGGCAGAGAGAACCTGCAAGACTTCCTGCGACATCTCAACAGCATACACAGCAACATACAATTCACCATGGAGGTGGAAGAAAACGGAAGCTTGCCCTTCCTTGACATTCTAATCAAGAGGCACCCTGATGGCACCTTGGGTCACGCTGTGTATAGGAAGAAGACACATACGGATTTATACCTTCATGCACAGAGTTGCCACCACCCAGCACAACGCAACTCAGTGCTTAACACACTTGTGCACAGGGCCAAGTCTATCTGTGATGATGACAGCCTACCTGCAGAGTTACAACACCTAAGGAAGACCTTCCGCAGCAACGGTTATAATGAGACGCAAATCTCGCGCGCCCTACACAAGAGCAGGAAGGTAGACACACCAGAAGAAGAAGATGAGACCAGATGCCTGGCATTTCTACCATACGCGGGACCGCCAACAGCCAAGATTGCCCGCATTCTGGAGAAACACAACATCAAGACAATTTTTCATGCCCCAAGTAAAATTAAGGACATACTTGGCTCAGTCAAAGACCACCTAGGACTGCAGACTCCGGGCGTATACAGTATTGAATGTGAATGTGGTACGAAATACATCGGACAAACGCAGCGCTGCATCACGCAGAGGCGCTTGGAACACATTACAAATGTACGCCTTGGTCAGACAGAAAAATCGGCGGTAGCGGAACATAGCCTTAACGAAGGACACACCTTCCTCTTTGAGGGTACGAAGAAGCTGTGTGACGCTAAAGGATTTTGGGATTCAGTTTTCAAAGAGGCTGTAGAAATTCGGTTGAACAGCAACCTGATCAATCGAGACACTGGTTTCCAACTTAGTACAGCTTGGAATCCCGCAATAACTAAAATTAGAAGAGAACGCTCCGGCACGAAGACGGTAGCGGCCACAGACGTATTAGGAACCGGCAGGGACTCGACGCCCGGTCCGCGCCGCGAACCCCCCACCACTGGCGCGGCGGCCGATTCCGCAGGTACCTGATTGGTCAGCGCCCGGAATCAGTCACTGGTCCAAGAGCCTTTATAGGACCGCGCAACACAGCATCTCGACATTCGCTCGGTGCCAGTCGTACTGTGCATTGATCGCGTGCGGAGCTGCAGGAGCGCGTACGATACTACACCGAGCCATAGGGACCTGCTTGCGGGTTACGTCTCGAGGGTGCGTAAAGCTTTGAAACTTACGCATACCAAGGACGCAGGAGCGACCAACTGAGTTTTTGTAAAAACACAGTTTGGCGCTCAGTATCATCTGAGGTCTTAGCACGGACGGCACTGGGAAAAACATTTGCATGGCGTCGCCTGGCAAAGTTGTCGTGTCTTCTCGTCGTTGTGATATGCCGAGCTTGGGTGGCGCCTTGGGGTCGCGGCGGTCTCTTTCCGCTGACGACACGAGGCGCGCTTTCTTGTTGCCGCGGGCCGCTCGGCCGGCCGTCTCGAGCACCTCAGCTGCCGCAGAGTCAGTCTCTGCCCCCCCCAAGGTTAGGGAAAATGTGGGCCAGGACCTGGGAGCCGGCCGCGGAACCGCAGAGAAGGTTTCCGCCGCCGCCGATCAGACCTCCGCGTCCACAAGGAGAATAGGGCCAGCAATGCAGCCGGGCCACCTAACGGTGTCAACGATGGCTGTAACTGGCACCCCCCTGGCAGCACCCCCCCCTCTCCGTTCCGGACGTGGCAAATTACACAGCAAAAAATGCCACTCTACACAAAACACCAACATCCTCATACATTGTCAGTACTTGCAATCCCACCCCTCCTAACCTCGTCCTACCCCCGCTCCTGCTTGCCCACGCCACCAACACACTACCTGAATTCCTAGAAACCATGAAAAATGGCAAGCAGACGACCCGCATGCCGACCAAAATCCTCCCCAAACCCACCCCCTCGTCTCAGTCCTCCACCCGTTCCAAATACCTTAAATCCCCCCCACACAAGTCCACCACATCAAAGCAGCGGCGTGACAAGAAGGATAGGAAGGAGAAGCACTCCAAGGGGAAGAAGCACTCCACCACCCCCACCCTAACCACTCCCACACCCTCCGAGGAGCCTGCGCCCCCGACAGCACCTGTCGTCGCTCTGGGAGGGGACCAGGAAACACCAGCACTGGAAGGGAACCGCGTAACCGGGCAGGATTCGGATGGTTTCGTGCTGGCGAAGAAAACGTTTCGCCAGCCGAGGCTTCCGCCAGCCTGGGGAGTGGAACCCACCCCAAACAGATTCCAGGCGGTTGCTGAGGAGCCAGAGGCAACAGAAAACACACCAGAAACACAGAACCAAGTCTCCCACCACCTCCCCCCGATTGTCGCAGAGTTTTCTCAAAACTACGAGGAGCTCTTCGAGTTGCTCAAGACAGAAATCGGGGGAGGCAGTTTCCAGGCAAAACCTGCCGGTGGAGACAAAATAAAAGTCACAGTACGCACACTAGAACACTACAACACAGTCAAAACACTATTCAACACAAGAAGCATACCTCACTACACTTTCCCAACAACAAAGACACGAAACAGAAACATTGTTATCAGAGACCTTCCAAGACGAGTGTCCCCCCAGGCAATCAAAACAGACCTGACTGCCCGGGGGTACGTCGTCAAGGTGGTACAACAAATGGGCAGCATAGACAGTAAGTGGCCGCTGTACCAGGTAACACTCCCTGACATACCTCAAAACAAGAGGGAGATTAAGATGGTCCTGGCAGTCCCTGTCACCACGGAGCCGCTGCGCCGTAAAAACAAGACGGTGCAGTGCTTCAGGTGTCAGGGCCTGAACCACATCGCTGCGCACTGCAACATGCCAGTGAGATGAAGGAAGTGCGCCGAGGCCCACGACACCAGGACATGCACACTCAAACACACGGACCCACAAATAAGGTGCGCGCTGTGTGGCAAAAACCACACAGCGGGTTACCAAGGTTGTGAGGTCCACAAAAGACACTCACAGCAGGCAAAGGGCGCAAAGGCCGCCCCCCATACACGTAAACAAAACACGACAAACCCAACCAGTCACACAAGAAAACAAAATACAACAACACACACAGACAAGGCCTGGGTAAAACCAAGGCCGGACACACCGAGGGCGACATATGCAGAAGTGGTTTCTCCTCCGAGGAACCATGAAAGCGGGGCCCAATCATCACAACACCAGACACTATCACGAGAACAACACCGGGAAACACACAGCATCAACGACCAGGTCCACCATGACGGAGGAAGCTCTAGGGAACCCCACACACACTCCCCCCCCATGGATCAGTTGTTAGGCGTAATGGTGCAGACCATGAACCTCGTCATGGAAATGATGAAGGAATTCAGGGAAGCCCAGAAGCAAAACACACAGATCCTCGTCGCCCTTCAGGCAACAGTCCAGCAGTCGCTCCCCTCTGCGACTTCCTCAGCAGTTTCAAAACCCCATCATGGATAGACGACCAAACATCCATGGCCTGACAATGTGCGTCTTTAACGCAGACGGCATTGTTAACCAAGCGGTCGAGTTCAGAGAACTCATGAAGGAGTTCTCCATCGACATATGCATGATGGGGGAAACCCACTTAAAACCGGGAACAAAAGCGACAGTCCCCAACTATGTTAGCTATCGCAAAGACAGGCCAACCCATGGCGGTGGAGTGGCCATATACATAAAAAGAGGGATCCCCCACCACCAGGTATTCTTACCAGCTACCAATAAAATCGAAGCAGTGGCAGTGGAAGTAGCCACTGCCACTGGACCCCTAACAATCGTTGCAATCTACCGACCCCCACAAGACCAGATAGATGAGGAAGACATAGCTACTCTAGGGCAAATTGAAGGCAAACTCATAATAGGGGGCGACTTCAATGCCAAACATCCTGATTGGAATTCTAGAGTAACCTCCAGAGCAGGCGCCAGATTGCAACAACTAGCGCGCAACCACCATTTCGAAACATGGGGTCCAGTCGAGCCCACACATTTTCCAAAAAATGGAGGCAGGCCCGACGTGTTAGACATAGCTCTCACTAGGAGGATTACGGGGTTTGTGACCGCGAGGACGATCAACAGAATGTCCTCCGACCACAACCCAGTGATCCTAGAAGTCGACGTGGGAGAATGGGTAGCACTCCCACGGTACCAGACGTCTTACAAACGTACAAACTGGGAGCGATACCGAGAAACTGTCGCCTCTGATATCGCTCGCGCTCCGCCACCTACTGCCGAAACAGTAGAACAAGCGCTACAAGACCTAACAGGTACCATTCTGCAGGCAGCAGAAGAGGCCACCCCCCCACAAAGGGATGGCCCGCCGCCGCAAATACAGCTCCCGGAACACTTGCTAGCTCAAATTCGACATAAGAACAGAGTGGCAAAAGAGTGGAAGATAACCAGAAACCAGGCCACAAGGAGGCTGCTCAATCGTCTACAGAGAGAATTGAAGGCAGCGCTCAATGAGCACAGAAACCAGCAATGGCAAAACCGCCTCACAACCCTCAAAGTAGACGATCACACACTTTGGCAAGCAACCAAACAATTCACAAAAAGACGCGCTAGAATGCCGCCACTGCACGGCGAGCGGGGTATGGCCTACAGCCATGCTGAAAAGGCCAACGCCCTCGCCGACACTTTCGAGAAGCAGTTTCAAGCGGCTGAACCCCAGGATGATGAGCATGAAAGAGTGGTCCGTCGTCAACTGGCTGTCTTCCTCAATGCAGAGGAGGACCCAGAAGATGAACCCACAATTTTTGCCCCTGAAGACGTGGCAAAAGTAATTAGGTTCCTCCCCTCCAAAAGGGCGCCAGGACATGACAAAGTCACCAACCAGTTGGTCAAAAACCTCCCACCCACGGCGATCGAACACCTCGCGAACGTCTTCAACGAGATTACTCGTACCCGCGAGTTCCCAGCTTGCTGGAAACACGCGGAATTGGTCGCAATACACAAACCAGGGAAAGACCCTCTATTCCCGCAGCACTACAGGCCGATTAGCCTCTTGCCAACTCTCAGCAAGATCTATGAGCGCCTCATGCTAAGACCCATACAAGAACATATTACCAGAGAGCAAATTCTGCCGGATTTCCAATTCGGATTCCGGCAGAACCACTCTGCCCCACAACAGATCATGAGAGTGGTTGAAGCGGCCACAGAGGGCTTCAACCACAGAGGCTACTGCGGGATAGTGCTACTAGACGTAGCCAAAGCCTTTGATTCAGTATGGCATAGAGGGCTACTCTACAAGTTGTACACACAAGGGTTTCCCGGGAGTATAGTTCAGCTGATCAAGAGCTACCTCACCAATAGGACTTTCTCCGTCAAAGTCGAAACTGCCACCTCCACCAGAAGGCGTATTCGTGCTGGGGTGCCACAGGGATCGGTCCTGGGGCCCGTATTGTACAGTTTGTACACTGCGGACACTCCAACGGCCCCCCTGGTGCACACTGCACAGTACGCTGACGATACAGCCTTCTACACGAGAAACGCGAACAAGGACCTGGTCATTCGTAGGCTACAAAGGGTTTTAGATGACACGGAAACTTGGGCCCGTCGCTGGCGCATCACCATCAATTCTGAAAAGACGCAGGCAATGCTGATTACCCGTAGGCTCGGAAGGCGCGAACATCCTCAACGCCCCCCCCTCCACCTTCACCTAAACGGAACCCAACTCCCCTGGCGCAGAACCGCCAAGTATCTTGGCGTAACCTTGGACTCTCGTCTTACGTGGAAACCCCACATAGACGAGGTCCATAGGAAGGTCTGCGCCAGAATGTCCATCCTGTACCCAATCCTCAACTCATCCAGCTCCCTATCATGCACAGTAGGAGTGAACGTATACCAGGCCCTGATCCGGCCAGTAATGGAGTATGCGTGCCCTGTCTGGGGATACGCGGCAAAGCAGCACCTGGACAAACTCCAGAGGCTGCAGAACCGCGCCCTCAGAAGGGCACTGCACCTACCTCTCGGATTCCCCACGGACGACTTGCACGCCGCAGCCGATATCCCACTCCTGAGAGAGCGTTTCCAGGATCTGGCAAGGGCCTTCTATGAGGGTTCTTCCAGATCAGGAAACGCACTCATCCACTCCCTAGGTCGGTATGACATGTCCCGCGACAAACATAAGCGCCCTATGACGATCTTCGACGACTAAGTCGAAGAGAAAATCCCAATACCCAATCCCTAATCCAGTTCCTTCCCACAAAACACCAATCTCTTCGCCTACCCCAGGCAAGTACCAGACTCACTCACAAACAAACATCACAAGTCACAGACACCAAAAAACTATAGAAAAATCACACACACATGTTCACAGGGGAGTAAAAGCCGCAAGGCTACAAACTCCCCCTCACACTTCTCCAAAGAGGAGAAAGTATAAGATGTAAGCAGCAGCAGCAGCAGCATCTCGACACTTCGCTTGAAGATGATGGGTACGAAACCCTTCGAAACGTTGCGAGAAGACGACGCCTTTACTCGGCTGATCACCCGAGAAGATTTCACGAATGGAATACGCCGAGAAAGTCTCAAATCACATTTAATATGGTATTTGCTTATACAACTTTACACATTGGTACCGTATTCCTCTAACACAGAATTACACAGCTATCTGATTATTTAACAGAGAAACAAACATTTGTTTTACCACATCAGTGACAGATGTTTACGTAATTACACAGTTGGATAACTTCACACTTATGAAATTGTATTTTGTATGTACTTTGTGAACTGTTCATATATTTTTCGGAACCATTGTGATACTATGAGAGCTTTGAATAATGTATTTGGTATAGGATCATGATTTTTAAAGTAAATTTGAGGTAGATGACACTATTGAAATGAGCAGAGAATTTTTTTTACGTTTTGAAATTATTGCAGAAAGCTACGACGTTTTTGAGATTTTGCTGAGTTTTTATGATGTTATTATTACGATGACAATGTGTATTATGCTGTTGAGGTATGGCTCAAATGGCTCTGAGCACTATGGGACTCAACTGCTGTGGTCATAAGTCCCCTAGAACTTAGAACTACTTAAACCTAACTAACCTTAGGACAGCACACAACACCCAGCCATCACGAGGCAGAGAAAATCCCTGACCCCGCCGGGAATCGAACCCGGGAACCCGGGCGTGGTGAGGTATGTTGATGATCAATAAGCTGATGCTATATGAGGAATTTGATTATGCTACATATTTATTATGATGAAATATTGAAGAAGTGTCGACGGATATGTATATGTGTAATAAGGTAAGGAATAATGAGTATTGGTTAGGGACTCTGATTTGTGGAAAAGGATGTTGGAAACCAAGAATTGTATGATAAGAATTATGAAATGTGCATACCATCGTGAATGTATCACAGTGCCACCAAAAATTATATGGACACTGTTATATTTATAGGATTTAGTTTCTGCACATTTGTAACGCAAATTTTCGACCTGTGAAAATTTTTATATGAGACTGTCACTGTAGCAAAAACTGCTGTCGTAAATATTTCGGTAAGAAAGCTAAGTGACCTTGATGTAATGCATTGTGGGCATCCAGCTGTGCCAGCCGCCTGGAGAAACAGCCATTAGGTGAAAAAAAAAGGAGGCCATTATCCTCGCTATTGACATTTCTTTGTAGAAAGCATCGCAAATACGACACGCTCAAACTTGAAAACATATGATTACACTGTGGAGCTCTTAATTTATGATATTTACTAAAATGCCTAATGAAATGATGAGAAACATTTTAAATCTATTGCCTTTCTAGTTGAGAGATTGCTCATTTTGTTTAATATCTAGTTAAAATAAAATTTAATAGGTGTACTAATATAGTTATTTTATGCCTACAGATCCATTAAGTAATAATTTTATGATCTACTTCCAAGAAAACGAGGGAACATAAATAGACATTTCCCTTCACAGGAATTGCATAAATAATTTTTTTACAATTTGGTAACTTGTCTGCTAGAGTAAGTTCTCGTGATGCATCACTCTAGTATTAAGATGTGACATAGGTATTAAACATGGCCATTTTTACTGTAATATTTTTTCTGCTTGAGCTTTGTCATATTTAGATATAAGTTATAGCATTTGCTGCTGTTGTTTGCCAGGCATAGTTCTACTGATTTTACATTGTATTAAGCCAGTTTTACTACTGATTTTTTTTATTTTTGCTGTGCATTGGCTCATATTAGTGGTAATGTTGCATTTGCTTTGCTAATTTAGATATACTGCTGCTTGCTTTGCCAGTATGCATTTTTTTGTCATTGCTCCTTGTGTTAATTGTTTTGTGCTGCTGCATTGCCTGGTCCCTTTGTTTAGCATCTGAGCTCAGTAGATTTAAGTTAGCTTAAGAGGGGATACGCTATATAAGAGAATGAGTTGTGATGAATTGGAAGTAATGCATTGAGAAGGTAAAAAAAACGTGAAATTAGAGGAAACATCTATGAAATGAAGTTTTGGGTTGGACTGCAGTACCAAATGTCAGACTGAAAACAAACCATGTCCTTTCCTTTTGTATTATTCAGCTATGTGTTTGTGTACCCTAGTGTATTTGTGTTTTTCCTGTCTTTATGTGTTTAGCTAATAAGATTTGTGTTGTAGAATTTTTTAATACTCAGCTACATTCACTATGATGAGGAATACTGTTATCCTCAAATATAATTTGCATTTATAATATGTTATTTACTTTGTAAAGATGTTTAGACATTATTTATTCTGTTTCGTTTTTATGCTCACGTGTGAAGTTGATGTTTCGAAAATTATTCTGACCTCTTATGTATTTACTTATGTCATAATTCCTGTAACACTGATGTATATGTAATTTCGATTCTTTTGTAAGGCCTGTATTACTACAAATGTTATCTGAATTTTAATGTTTTATAATGATGTTTTCTGTACCTTTATAATTGTATTCTCATGTTATAAAATTCTAATTGATACCAGTTCATCAAATTAAGCAACTTGTACACATTCATTTCACTGTACACAGTTCTGTTGGTCATAGTATATGCACAATAAGTGAGAAGCTGGGACTGTTAGTGTTTGCACGTGTGTTGATAATTCGGCAAGGGACTGGTTAACAGTATTGCTCGTTCTAAGGACAATTTCAAAAACTTTGTGAGTGCACAAGTGGTGGTTTAAGGACTTGCTATTGCTGGTTCTAAGGACAATTGCAAAAACTTTGTAAGTTCACAAGTGGTGGTTTAAGGACTTGCTATATTGTCCGCAAAACTCGTCGATGGTGATTGTGCAGTTGCACAGTCGCAACAGATGGCTGCTGGCCGTCTCTACAAGGACTGCAATGAGTCTGCACCTTTGATGGCCCACCAATACCATAACCTCTACCAGGACTACAGTGGGTCTGCTCTGTGATGACCTGCCTACCAATATTCTTCAAAACTTCGACTGACTGTGCTGTGGGTTTGCTCTGTTGTGGCCCATTACCTGTCTGCATATCAAGAGTCAGCACTGTCTTTCTGTTGGAAGGGCAACACTACTTCTTCAAGACAGCATGGAACTATACTACTTCCGTGTGCATTTTCTTTTACTGCTCAGACTTTGTGCATAGAATTGTGATTAATACTGTGATAAATGATCAGGACTGTCTTTATGGACTGTGAGAAAATCATTGCTTTTGCCCTACAGTGTATCAATAAGTATGTGCATTGGATATGTTTGTTAATGTAATTATGAAAAAATTTTTCAAATCTGTATTGGCCACTGCCCAAAACAATTTGTAAAATTTTTTGTGGGGAGCTTGGGGGCTATGTAAGTAGGCTGTTTAGGTTTTTATGTTGGTAACGACACGTAGCGCTCTGTATGAAAATCACTGGCTGTGCTGTGTGCAGTCTGAGGCTGGTCGGCATTGTTGCAATAGTCGCTATTGTAGCGTTGGGCAGCTGGCTGTTAACAGCGCATAGCGTTGTGCAGTTGGAGGTGAGCCGCCAGCAGTGGTGGATGTGGGGAGAGAGATGGCGGAGCTTTGAGAGCGGATGATCTGGACGTGTGTCCATCACAGACAGTAAATTTGTAAGACTGGATGTCATGAACTTATATATATATATATATATATATATATATATATATATATATATATATATATATATATAATGACTTTTGAACACTATTAAGGTAAATAAATTGTTTGTTCTTTATCAAAATCTTGTCATTTGCTAACTATGCCTATCAGTAGTTAGTCCCTTCAGTAGTTAGAATCTTTTATTTAGCTGACAGTAGTGGCTCTCGCTGTATTGCAGTAGTTCGAGTAACGAAGATTTTTGTGAGGTAAGTGATTCATGAAAGGTATAGGTTATTGTTAGTCAGGGCCATTCTTTTGTAGGGATTTTTGAAAGTGAGATTGCGTTGCGCTTAAAATATTGTGTGCCAGTTTAGTGCTGATCAGAATGAGTAAAGAGTGTAATGTCTGAATACGTTCAGTTTTGCTCAGCCGTTTGAAATCAAATAATGTAATAGGTTTATCAGCACAGTCATTCATAAATTTTTCTAAGGGGATGTTTCACAATTCGTTTCCTCGCTCTACCAGGTTGCACACCAAAAGAACCAGTCTTTTCGAATTTCCGAATCATTTTCTCCAGACCCATGGCAGTCATCGGACCAACGCCTTTTTTCAAATCCTTCAGTGTACGGAACTTCAGCAGAGCGACGTGTGCACAGTCATCAATCCTGTAATACAGCTTTACGAGCAGAGCGCGATACTGAATTGAGACAGTCATGGCGAACGTCGCATACGCGAAAAGAGGAAAATCCGTGTACCCGGTGTGTTTGCCGGCTGGCGTGGCCGTGCGGTTCTATGCGCTACAGTCTGGAGCCGAGCGACCGCTCCGGTCGGAGGTTCGAATCCTGCCTCGGGCATGGATGTGTGTGATGTTACTTAGGTTTAATTAGTTCTAAGTTCTAGGCTACTGATGACCTCAGAAGTTAAGACGCATAGTGCTCAGAGCCATTTGAACCGGCGTGTTTATATCAATTTCAACTGGTCGTGCGCATGACAGGTGTTTTCATTTACGTATTCTGATACAGAGCGCAATCTATTGATCGATTTTCACACTATTTTTCCTGCCATACGATTTACACCTTCTTCGATAATATTCTGTTGCAATTTGACGTCATTCTGACCAGTGGTGTGTTATTTCTGTAGTGTCGGCAGACTTGCCAACACTACGCACACTAATTGAAAGAGGCGGCCAAGATGCACGCGCTAACTCACGAAGGATGGAGTGAGGTCTGAAACAGGAGACTTAATGAATGTGATAAAGAAAATACGTATCTTTGGAATATACTTAACTTTTAATACATCCTTGTATACATCGTTCTTGATGAGACATCTGGAGATTGTGGCGATACAAGTGACTCTTTATATACAAGCTATTTAAGGCTAATGGCGCCTTGCTAAGTCGTAGCCATTAACTTAGCTGAAGGCTATTCTAACTGTCTCTCGGCAAATGAGAGAAATGGCTTCGTCCGTATAGTCGCTAGCAACGTCGTCGTACAACTGGGGCGAGTTCTCGTACGTCTCTCGAGACCTGCCGTGTGGTGGCGCTCGGTCTGCGATCACACAGTGGCGACACGCGGGTCCGACATGTACTAATGGACCGCGGCCGATTTAAGCTACCACCTAGCAAGTGTGGTGTCTGGCAGTGACACCACAATTTCTACAGCGTTTTGAACGTTTAACTATAATCACCATTTAGGTAGTCTGTTCTAGCGATCGAGTATGTGGTAAGCTGGCTGATAGGAGAACTTCTTACTTCTTCTTTGGTGGAAGAACATACATCGCTTTCACAGATATCTCGTTGGCCAGACATTGGCGCGACTTGGGGCCTTCAGTGGCGAGAGGCATGAGTGAGCGGAGCCTCTGCTTCTGGAGGCAGTCTGCGCATTGTCTGACTGCATTGTCTGACGAGTTTCGGTGGTAGCCATCAGGGGCGTACGCAGCTCACGTCTCTGCACAGCGGGTATGATGAGATTATCTGGCGGCATTGGTTGGTTATTGAGAAATGAATTTAGGCGTTTATCACCATTCAGTTACATTTATCCGGGCTCATCCATGACCCAGGGAGCAGAATTATTTACGTATCTGGTTTCCATTCTCCGTTCTTACAATCAGCGTGTGTCCACCAGGGGTCATGATTCCTCAACTAAATTGTTACGATTTTAATAGCTTCTGAAATCCTCGACTCGTTTTCCAAGGACTTCGACACGTTGACTAGTGCTGGTTCTGTCTTATTTGTTTGTCCCATCTAACTGTTGACTTTGTCGTGTGCCCATTTGTGATATGTTAATGTCATGTTTGATGTGTGCGCATTGAGAATTGACATAGATTCACTTTGACTAAGATTTTAATTCTGTAGTCAGCCAATCTTTGTGCCCAGCAGCATACCTTTAATGGTTTCTGTCAAGCCCAACACCCCAGACTCATTTACCGGGCCATCCCTTAGCTATAGTTAGATCCATTGGCCAACAATCTTAATTCAGTATCTGAGTTGTTTGGGGGGGGGGGGAGGATACTGCCCCTCAGTATCCTAAATGATGCGGATCCCTACAGCAGCAGCAGTCGGAAGGCTCCCGTTCATAACTCGGTTGGCGTTTTTCACGACCCATATGACAGCCGAGTTTAGTTTATCCCGGTGACAACAGCCTCTTGTGTTTCCTCCGAAAGATCCGAAAGGCCAACTATTTTAGTTCTGGGATGCTATACCCACAGAATAACAAACGATGGGATAACATTCTGAGAGTCAGAGCACGGAATGTCACAATTCTGAACGTAGTAGGAAACCTAGAAAGTCTCGAGAAGGAAATCCAAAGGCTCAATTTAGATACAGTAGGGATCAGTGAAGTGAAATGGAAAAAAAAATTGAGGATTTCTGGTCAGACGAATGTAGGGTAATACCCTCAGCAGTATAAAATGGTATAACATGATTGGGATTCCTTATGAATAGAAAAGCAGGGCACAAAGTGAGTTCCTATGAAAATACTGAACGGGTGATTTAGTATGTAAAGGGAGAGGAAAATCTAACAGCCATGTAGGATTGGAACATGGTTGTAAGAGAAGGGATAGAACAAAGGTTTACCGGGTAATAAGAACTTGGCAGTAAGAAAGAGAGAGGAGAAAATTAACAGAATTCTGGAATAAATTTCAGATGGTAATAGCGAATAATCCGTCGACGAATCAGTAGAAGGGGAGGCATGCTTGGAAAAGACACGGAGACACAGCAAGGTCCCAGCTGGATTATGTCATGGTCAGAGATTCCGAGATCTTATATTGGATTTTAAGACGTACCGAGGTGCAGATACGGCCTCAGTTCACAGTTTAGTAATGATGAAGAGTAAAATAAAGCTTAAGAGGATCGTTCGAAAGAATCAATATGGGAGGAAATGGAATCCTGAGGAACTGAGGAAACTTCGTTAGGGAAGTGGATAGTGCGATAAGGAACAGCAGAGAAGACATTTTAGTAGAAGAGGAGTGGACATATGTAAAAAGGGGGATCCCAGATGTTGGAGAAACACCGTTGCTGTAATTGAAAAAAAAAAACCTTGGGTATCAGATGAAATACTTTAACGGCCAGTGTCGGTTGGTCACAGTCAGTGTGCTCCCTGCCGCCATTGGATAAGCAGCTGCAGCAGCAAGTCGTATACTCCTAGCTCACTCATTTGTTACATAGTTTAATTCTTAATTTCTTTGAGTGTTTTTGGTACTTGCATTGTTTGATACATAAATTTCGGGCGTATTATAGTATTTGAGAGTTGTAGCATCGCGTTTTAGTACCTGAATCGTGTAAAATCGCGTAGTCTCCTTCCGCCGCCGAGCAGTGTGTCAGCAGTGCGCAAGTAGCAGCATTACTGCATTTACTAGGCAATCTTGTAGTTTAATAACCGTTTAAATTTTGTCGATTTGTTTGCGCTCTCTGTAGATTAGTTCAGACGTTCTTTGCAAAACAGTTTTTAGCATGGATAGGGACTGCAACTGCTGTGTTCGGATGCAGGCTGAGTTGGCATCCCTTCGCTCCCAGCTTCAGGCAGTGTTGGCTTCGGTCACACAGCTTGAGGCTGTTGCCAATGGGCATCACTGTGGGGGTCCGGATGGGGGTTTGTCGGGGACGGCCAGCTCGTCCCACGCAACCCCCGATCGGACTAAGACTGTGGTTGCCCGGGATACTGCCCGCATTGAGGCTTATCCCTCACCTGTGGTAGAGTGGGAGGTCGTCTCAAGGTGTGGCAGGGGGCGAAAGACATTCCGGAGGGCTGAACGGAAGGCCTCTCCAGTTTGTCTGACGAACCGGTTTCAGGTTCTGTCTCAGGCTGATACTGATCTTCGGCCTGACATGGCTGCTTGTCCTGTTCCAGAGGTTGCCCCTCAGTTTGCAAGATCCGGACAGTCGCAGAGGGTGGGCTTACTGGTAGTTGGGAGCTCCAACGTCAGGCGCGTAATGGGGCCCCTTAGGGAAATGGCAGCAAGAGAGGGGAAGAAAACCAATGTGCACTCCGTGTGCATACCGGGGGGAGTCATTCCAGATGTGGAAAGGGTCCTTCCGGATGCCATGAAGGGTACAGGGTGCAACCATCTGCAGGTGGTCGCTCATGTCGGCACCAATGATGTGTGTCGCTATGGATCGGAGGAAATCCTCTCTGGCTTCCGGCGGCTATCTGATTTGGTGAAGACTGCCAGTCTCGCTAGCGGGATGAAAGCAGAGCTCACCATCTGCAGCATCGTCGACAGGACTGACTGCGGACCTTTGGTACAGAGCCGAGTGGAGGGTCTGAATCAGAGGCTGAGACGGTTCTGCGACCATGTGGGCTGCAGATTCCTCGACTTGCGCCATAGGGTGGTGGGGTTTCGGGTTCCGCTGGATAGGTCAGGAGTCCACTACACGCAGCAAGCGGCTACACGGGTAGCAGGGGTTGTGTGGCGTGGACTGGACGGTTTTTTAGGTTAGATGGCCTCGGGCAAGTACAGAAAGGGCAACAGCCTCAAAGGGTGCGGAGCAAAGTCAGGACATGCGGGGACCAAGCAGCAATCGGTATTGTAATTGTAAACTGTCGAAGCTGCGTTGGTAAAGTACCGGAACTTCAAGCGCTGATAGAAAGCACCGAAGCTGAAATCGTTATGGGTACAGAGAGCTGGCTTAAGCCAGAGATAAATTCTGCCGAAATTTTTACAAAGGTACAGACGGTGTTTAGGAAGGATAGATTGCATGCAACCGGTGGTGGGGTGTTCGTCGCTGTTAGTAGTAGTTTATCCTGTAGTGAAGTGGAAGTGAATAGTTCCTGTGAATTATTGTGGGTGGAGGTTACACTCAACAACCGAGCTGGGTTAATAATTGGCGCCTTTTACCGACCTCCCGACTCAGCAGCGTTAGTGGCAGAACAACTGAGAGAAAATTTGGAATACATTTCACATAAATTTCCTCAGCATGTTATAGTCTTAGGCGGAGATTTCAATTTACAAGATATAGACTGGGACACTCAGATGTTTAGGACGGGTGGTAGGGACAGAGCATCGAGTGACATTATACTGAGTGCACTATCCGAAAATTACCTCGAGCAATTAAACAGAGAACCGACTCGTGGAGATAACATCTTGGACCTACTGATAACAAACAGACCCGAACTTTTCGACTCTGTAAGTGCAGAACAGGGAATCAGTGATCATAAGGCCGTTGTAGCATCCCTGAATATGGAAGTTAATAGGAATATAAAAAAAGGGAGGAAGGTTTATCTGTTTAGCAAGAGTAATAGAAGGCAGATTTCAGACTACCTAACAGATCAAAACGAAAATTTCTGTTCCGACACTGAGAATGTTGAGTGTTTATGGAAAAAGTTCAAGGCAATCGTAAAATGCGGTTTAGACAGGTACGTGCCGAGTAAAACTGTGAGGGACGGGAAAAACCCACCGTGGTACAACAACAAAGTTAGGTAACTACTGCGAAAGCAAAGAGAGCTTCACTCCAAGTTTAAACGCAGCCAAAACCTCTCAGACAAACAGAAACTAAGCGATGTCAAAGTTAGCGTAAGGAGGGCTATGCGAGAAGCGTTCAGTGAATTCGAAAGTAAAATTCTATCTACCGACTTGACAGAAAATCCTAGTAAGTTCTGGTCTTACGTTAAATCAGTAAGTGGCTCGAAACAGCATATCCAGACACTCCGGGATGATGATGGCATTGAAACAGAGGATGACATGCGTAAAGCTGAAATACTAAACACCTTTTTCCAAAGCTGTTTCACAGAGGAAGACCGCACTGCAGTTCCTTCTCTAAATCCTCGCACAAACGAAAAAATGGCTGACATCGAAATAAGTGTCCAAGGAATAGAAAAGCAACTGGAATCACTCAACAGAGGAAAGTCCACTGGACCTGACGGGATACCAATTCGATTCTACACAGAGTACGCGAAAGAACTTGCCCCCCTTCTAACAGCCGTGTACCGCAAGTCTCTAGAGGAACGGAGGGTTCCAAATGATTGGAACAGAGCACAGGTAGTCCCAGTCTTCAAGAAGGGTCGTCGAGCAGATGCGCAAAACTATAGACCTATATCTCTGACGTCGATCTGTTGTAGAATTTTAGAACATGTTTTTTGCTCGAGTATCATGTCGTTTTTGGAAACCCAGAATCTACTATGTAGGAATCAACATGGATTCCGGAAACAGCGATCGTGTGAGACCCAACTCGCTTTATTTGTTCATGAGACCCAGAAAATATTAGATACAGGCTCCCAGGTAGATGCTATTTTTCTTGACTTCCGGAAGGCGTTCGATACAGTTCCGCACTGTCGCCTGATAAACAAAGTAAGAGCCTACGGAATATCAGACCAGCTGTGTGACTGGATTGAAGAGTTTTTAGCAAACAGAACACAGCATGTTGTTATCAATGGAGAGACGTCTACAGACGTTAAGGTAACCTCTGGCGTGCCACAGGGGAGTGTTATGGGACCATTGCTTTTCACAATATATATATAAATGACCTAGTAGATAGTGTCGGAAGTTCCATGCGGCTTTTCGCGGATGATGCTGTAGTATACAGAGAAGTTGCAGCATTAGAAAATTGTAGCGAAATGCAGGAAGATCTGCAGCGGATAGGCACTTGGTGCTGGGAGTGGCAACTGTCCCTTAACATAGACAAATGTAATGTGTTGCGAATACATAGAAAGAAGGATCCTTTATTGTATGATTATATGATAGCGGAACAAACACTGGTAGCAGTTACTTCTGTAAAATATCTGGGAGTATGCGTGCGGAACGATTTGAAGTGGAATGATCATATAAAATTAATTGTTGGTAAGGCGGGTACCAGGTTGAGATTCATTGGGAGAGTGCTTAGAAAATGTAGTCCAGCAAGAAAGGAGGTGGCTTACAAAACACTCGTTCGACCTATACTTGAGTATTGCTCATCAGTGTGGGATCCGTACCAGATCGGGTTGACGGAGGAGATAGAGAAGATCCAAAGAAGAGCGGCGCGTTTCGTCACAGGGTTATTTGGTAACCGTGATAGCGTTACGGAGATGTTTAATAAACTCAAGTGGCAGACTCTGCAAGAGAGGCGCTCTGCATCGCGGTGTAGCTTGCTCGCCAGGTTTCGAGAGGGTGCGTTTCTGGATGAGGTATCGAGTATATTGCTTCCCCCTACTTATGCCTCCCGAGGAGATCACGAATGTAAAATTAAAGAGATTAGAGCGCGCATGGAGGCTTTCAGACAGTCGTTCTTCCCGCGAACGATACGCGACTGGAACAGGAAAGGGAGGTAATGACAGTGGCACGTAAGGTGTCCTCCGCCACACACCGTTGGGTGGCTTGCGGAGTATGAATGTAGATGTAGATGTAGATGAAAGAACGAAGTACAAAAGCGATCAGGGAAAACCAAGAATACAGCAAACAGCAAATGCGCAGCCAAGGCGAATTGGCGGCAGGAAAGACGTGAAGAGATAGACAAGGAAATGATCCTTTTGAGGAGTTACCCTACATACAGTAGAAAAGTCAAAACGTAACTCGCAGAAATTAAAAGCAAGGGTGCAATGCAGATTCCACAGTTAGGCAGGAGCGAGAGCGGATGAGTGCAAAAAGACAGAGTGAGCCTCTATAGGGAGGGGGGGGGGAGGACTTGTCTAATGATTTGATAGAATAAATGGATGAAATAGGGAATCTAGTATTAGCATAATAATTCAAAGGGATTCTTTATGATCTGAGATCAGTAAGGCAGACGGGATGGATAACATTCAATTGCAATTTATAAATTCATTTGTGAAGTGGAAACCAAACGACAACTCAAATTGGTATGCTGACACTGTGAGACTGGCGACAAACCGCCAGACTAGCGATAAAATGTCATCCACACAATTACGAAGATAGAAAGGGCAGATCAACGTGGAAGCCATTACACAATCAGTTTAACAGCTCATGCATCCAAGCTGCTGACAAATAATATCGAGAAGAATGAAAAAGAACGTGGAGAAGGGTTACATGTCGTTCACATGAGTTTTAGAAAGGTTATAGCAACAGGAAAGGCAGATCTGACGTTACAGTTGGTAACTGAAGCAAGTCCGAAAAAAATGAAGACACGCTCATAGGATTCGTCCATCTAGAAAATGTAAAGTAGTGCGAAACGTTCTAAATTTTGATATAAATAGGAGTATGCTATAGCGAAAGGTGGGTACTATACAATATGCACACGAACCAAGAGGGAACTATAAAACTGGAACGCGAAGAATGAAGAGCTCGGAATAAACAGGGGTTAGGACAAGGATACAGTCTTTCACCGCTCCTTTTCAATTTATTCATCGAAGAAGCAATGAATGACATAAATGTTCAAGAGTGGGATTAAAATACAGGGTCAGTGGATATCAGTGATAAGATTTCCTGATGACAATGTTATGCTCAGACAAACCGTTTCTCGATTGATGTTAAGTTCTTCTGCAATCATTTTCATGGATAATCTTCGATCAGATAGTACATGTTCACGCACTGTGGCCAATTGAAGATGAATTAAGGGATCTGTAGGGTGGGATGAAAAGTCTAATGAGTTCAGCCGGGAAAGGACAAAGGTAATGAGATGTAGCAGGAATGAGAATAGCGAAAAATTTAACATTACAATTGGTGATCACGAAGTAGTCTACGTTAAGGAATTCTGCAACTTCGAAAGCAAAATTACCCATCACGGACAAAGCAAGGAGGAAATTAGAAACAGACTAGCCCAAACGAAGAGGGCATTCGGGGCCAAGAGAAGACTGCTGGTATCAGCTATAGACGTTTCAGCAAGAAATTTCTGAAAATGTACGTTTCGACCACAGAATGACTGTGAAAATAAGATAGACTGATAAGGTAAGGAGGGAGGAGATTCTCTGCAAAATCGGTGACAAAAGAAACGTATCGAAAACACTTAGCCGGCCGCAGTGGCCGAGCGGTTCCAGGCGCTTCAGTCTGGACATGGATGTGTGTGATGTCCTTAGGTTAGTTAGGTTTAAGTAGTTCTAACTTCTAGGGGACTGATGACCTCAGATGTTGAGATCCATAGTGCTCAGAGCCATTTTTGAAGACACTGAAGGGACAGGATGATAAGAAAGGTGTTAAGACCACACGGAGTAACCTGCATGGTATTAGAGGGAGCTCTAGAGGGGAGAAACTGTAGAGGAAGACAGAGACTGAAATACATACAGCAAGTAGGACGTCGGGTGTAAATACTATTCTGAGATGAAGGAGTTGGCACAGGAGAGGAATTCTTGGTGGGTCGGATCAAACCAGTCTACGTTTGATGCCAGCAGACTTCTCTTGGCCAGGAATGTTCTTCACGCTTGGGCTAGTCTGCTTCTAATGTCTTGCTTGTTTCGTCTCTTACGGGTAATTTTACTTCCGAAGTTGCAAAATTCCTTAACTTAGGCTATTTCGCGATTACCAATTGTGATGATAAGTTTTCGTTATTCTCATTCCTGCAACATCTCATTACCTTTCTCCCTGCCCGGTTTATTCTCACTCCATATTTTCATCCCATCCTACAGATCCTATAACTCATCTTCACTTTCATTGAGCGTAACAATGTCATCAGCATATCTTATCATTAATATCCATTGCAACTGAATTTTATCTCACTTTGAACCTATCTTTTATTTCATTCATTGCTTCTTCCATGAATAAATTTAACAGCAGTGGGGAAGACTACATACTTGTCTTAACACTTTTTTATTAACACTTTTTTAATCGGAGGATTTCGTTCTGGGAATTCCAGTCTTATATTTCCCTTTTACTTCTTATACATATTGATATTACCCACGTTTCGTTATAGCTTACTCCTACTTTTACCAGAATTTCGAACGTATCACGCCACTGTACATTTTCTAGATCGACGAATCCCATGGACGTGTCTTCATTTTTCTTCACACTTGCTTCCGTTACGAACCGCAACGTCAGATCTGCCTGTCCGGTTCCTTTAACCATTCTAAAGCCCAAGAGAACGTCATCGTATCCTTCCTCCACTTCGTTTTCCATTTTTTGAAAGATATAATCGCCATTTGACTGGTGACTGAAAAAAAGGATGTTGTACCAAATAAAGTGCTCTTATCATTTTAGTAGACCTGCATATTATCCAAAAATATAAAGGCAATGGTCTCCCTTATCCTTCAGCTGTTCACAGTACCAAGACAAGTCGACCATGTTGGCTACTATTACAAAGACACATCATACAGCCGTCCAGACTGTTGACACTGCAAGAACTTGGATGCTGCACTCTTCAGAAACCAGGCGTTGATCTGCATGCTCCACAGACACCAGTCTAAAGCAATTGCATCTAAGGTATGACGATATGTATGGTGAAGGGACATCACGTACTTCTCTGCGACATTACCCTTGGTTCGCGGTAGGATACTAAACGTTCTATAGACAAAACTGACATATAGACCTGTATAGCTGATTTACTGAAAGACGTCCACGCGAGGAAATGTCTTGTCAGATTATTCAGAGCAAAATGATATTGTCATCACTATGTGTACCAACGCGTAGCTTAACGAATGATACGTACATTCGTAAATTACATATACTTCTGACGAAAAGACATTCCAGTCTTAAGAAATCACTTACAGTATGTGATCAAAAGTACACTCCTGGAAATGGAAAAAAGAACACATTGACACCGGTGTGTCAGACCCACCATACTTGCTCCGGACACTGCGAGAGGGCTGTACAAGCAATGATCACACGCACGGCACAGCGGACACACCAGGAACCGCGGTGTTGGCCGTCGAATGGCGCTAGCTGAGCAGCATTTGTGCACCGCCGCCGTCAGTGTCAGCCAGTTTGCCGTGGCATACGGAGCTCCATTGCAGTCTTTAACACTGGTAGCATGCCGCGACAGCGTGGACGTGAACCGTATGTGCAGTTGACGGACTTTGAGCGAGGGCGTATAGTGGGCATGCGGGAGGCCGGGTGGACGTACGCCGAATTGCTCAACACGTGGGGCGTGAGGTCTCCACAGTACATCGATGTTGTCGCCAGTGGTCGGCGGAAGGTGCACGTGCCCGTCGACCTGGGACCGGACCGCAGCGACGCACGGATGCACGCCAAGACCGTAGGATCCTACGCAGTGCCGTAGGGGACCGCACCGCCACTTCCCAGCAAATTAGGGACACTGTTGCTCCTGGGGTATCGGCGAGGACCATTCGCAACCGTCTCCATGAAGCTGGGCTACGGTCCCGCACTCCGTTAGGCCGTCTTCCGCTCACGCCCCAACATCGTGCAGCCCGCCTCCAGTGGTGTCGCGAGAGGCGTGAATGGAGGGACGAATGGAGACGTGTCGTCTTCAGCGATGAGAGTCGCTTCTGCCTTGGTGCCAATGATGGTCGTATGCATGTTTGGCGCCGTGCAGGTGAGCGCCACAATCAGGACTGCATACGACCGAGGCACACAGGGCCAACACCCGGCATCATGGTGTGGGGAGCGATCTCCTACACTGGCCGTACACCACTGGTGATCGTCGAGGGGACACTGAATAGTGCACGGTACATCCAAACCGTCATCGAACCTATCGTTCTACCATTCCTAGACCGGCAAGGGAACTTGCTGTTCCAACAGGACAATGCACGTCCGCATGTATCCCGTGCCACCCAACGTGCTCTAGAAGGTGTAAGTCAACTACCCTGGCCAGCAAGATCTCCGGATCTGTCCCCCATTGAGCATGTTTGGGACTGGATGAAGCGTCGTCTCACGCGGTCTGCACGTCCAGCACGAACGCTGGTCCAACTGAGGCGCCAGGTGGAAATGGCATGGCAAGCCGTTCCACAGGACTACATCCAGCATCTCTACGATCGTCTCCATGGGAGAATAGCAGCCTGGATTGCTGCGAAAGGTGGATATACACTGTACTAGTGCCGACATTGTGCATGCTCTGTTGCCTGTGTCTATGTGCCTGTGGTTCTGTCAGTGTGATCATGTGATGTATCTGACCCCAGGAATGTGTCAATAAAGTTTCCCCTCCCTGGGACAATGAATTCACGGTGTTCTTATTTCAATTTCCAGGAGTGTATTAGGACACCCACAGAAACATACGTTTTTTCATATTAGGTCAATTGTGCTGCCACCTACTGCCAGGTAATCCGTATCACCGACCTCAGTAGTCATTAGGTATGGTGGGAGAGCAGAATGGGGCGCTCTGCGGTACCCACGGACTTCGAACGTGGTCAGGTGATTGGGTAGCACTTGTGTCATACGTCTGTACGCGACTTTTCCAAACTCTTAAACATCCCTAGGTCCACTATTTCCTATGTGATAGTGAAATGGAAACGTGAAGGGACACGTACAGCACAAAAGCGTACAGGCCGACCTCGTCTGTTGACTGTGAGAGACCGCCGATAGTTGAAGAGGGACGTAACGTATAACAGGCGGACATCTATCCAACCCATCACTCTGGAATTCCAAACTGCATCAGGATCGAGTGCAAGTACTATGACAGTTAGGTGGGAGGTGAGAATATTTGGATTTCATGGTCGAGCGGCTGCTCATAAGCCGCACCGCTCACCGGTAAATGCGAAATGACGCCTCGCTTGGTGCAAGGAGCGTAAACATTGAACAGAGGAAAAACGTTGTGGAATGACGAATCACGGTACACAATGTGGCGATCCGATGGCAGGGTGTGGGTATGGCGAATGCCCGACGAACGTCATCTGCCAGCGTGTGTAGTGCCAATAGTAAAATTTGGAGGCTTGTGGTGTTATGGTGTGGTCATATTTTTCATGGAGTGGGCTTGCACACCTTGTTGTTTTGCGTGGCACTATCACAGCACAGACCTACACTGATGTTTTAAGCACCCTCTTACTTCCCACTGTTGGAAAGTAATTCGGGGATGGCGATTGCATCTTTCAAGACTAACGAACATCTGTTCGTAATACACAGCCTGTGGCGGAGTGGTTACACGAAAATAACATCCCTATAATCGACACACCTGCACAGAGTCCTGACCTGAATAATATAGAACAGCTCTGGGATGTGTTGGAACGCCAACTTGTAGCCAGGCCTAACTGACCGACATCGATACATCCCCTTAGTGCAGCTGCCAATCCCCAAGAAACCTTCCAGGACGTATTCCTAAAGGTGGGACAACACCAATTCCACCATTAACGACGGAGGGTGCCACGAACCTGTAAGCCATTTTCAGCCAGGTGTCCAGATACTTTTGATCACATAGTGTATATTGATCGTACATTCTGTGCTCCTACTACGTATTGTTGAATATGATTGCACTCAGTATGGTGAGTGGTGATCGCAATAAGTTGGGAGGGCCTTCGGCAAGACCGCTGACCAAAAGAAAGGCGTTTGCTCTATTTTAACCACACATTGTGACGCTAGCTCAGCAAGGCAAATAGGTCTCACTCCACTGATCCTAGCTGGCGCTGCCTTCTGGTCAGATGCTTACATCTGGTGAGGAGATGCTCACATAGACGCCTCATGGGGCTGAAGAGAGGCTTCAGGAAAGATCTACTAGGGCAGTGGCAGTAGCCATGGTTTTACAGTCAGTGTTACCGCATGTTGCTATGCGATGGCATTCCACTGGAAAATTCTTGCGACTCAGCAGTGGAACGTGGTAAATGCTGTTCATGGGTAGCGACTCCTTTTGGTAGGAGTCGGCTGGTGGGTGGCGCGGATGGCAGGTTGGCAACACTGCAGTACCAAGTCCCACAAGGAAGTGAGTGCAAGCGGTGGTTGTGACGGGCTGCATCTCTGTTGCACTGTGGCACCGAGCGCTGCAAGAAACTCAGGCACATCTCGGACCCAGACAGAAGGATTCCGCTGGCGATGTCCAGTCATGTTGTCATTCCCCTGGCGTCGTGGTGTGGCTGCCTCAAAATTCACTCCTATTTGTACGGCTGTGGTGCGATTTTGTTGCACCAAAACCTGGCACCTAGTCACTTAGTCCATAACAATAGTCACCCTGGTGTGGTGACATCGACCCACCCACTAGAACTGTGTGGTGCAGTTTTCCACGGAGTACGGCTAGCCCGTCTCGCAATCCTGCTGTGTACATGTTATTCTTACCCACACGTCGCAACACTGCAATTACCAACTGGCATCTACATCTAGACCTACATCTATATCGATATTCTGCAAACTACATGTAGGTGCCTGGCAGAGGGTTCATCGGACCAGCTTCACAATTCCCTATTATTCCAGTCTAGCACCCCTATATATTTCCGTACGAGCTCAGATATCGTGGTGATCGTTTCTCCTTATGTAGGTCGGTGTCAACAAAATATTTTCGCATTCGGAGGAGAAAGATGGTTATTGGAATTTCGTGAGAAGATTCCTTCACAACGAAATACGCCTTTGTTTTAGTGATGTCCAGCCCAAATCCTGTATCATTTCAGTGACACTGTCTCCCATATTTGGCAATAATACAAAACGTGCTGCCAATCTTTGAACTTTTTCGATGAACTCTGTCAATCCTATCTGGTAAGGATCCCACACCGTGCAGCAGTATTCTAAAAGAGAATGGACAAGCGTAGCGTAGGCAGTCTCCTTAGCACTTTCTAAGTGTCCTGCCAATAAAACGCAGTCTTTGGTTGGCCTTCCCCACAACATTGTTTATGTGTTCTTTCAAAGTTAAGTTGTTTGTAATTATAATTTCTAGGTATTTAGTTGAATTTACGCCCTTTAGAATTGACTGATTTATCGTGTAACCGAAGTTTAACAGATTGTTTTTAGCACTCATGTGGATGACCTCACACTTCTCGTTATTTAGGGTCAACTGCCAATTTCGCACCATTGAGATATCTTTTTTAAATCGTTTTTCAATTTGTTTTGATCTTATGATGACTTTATTAGTCGATAAACGACACTGTCATCAGCTAACAACCGAAGACGGCTGCTCAGTTTGTCTCCGAAATCGTTTGTATACTAGGTGCGATAATAAAGTAATAGACTGATTAACTTGTCAAGATGTGCCAACCCTGCAGGTTTGCGTAGGCACAATATCTTTGAACTTGGTCTATAAGCTGCTTCTAGTCCAAGTGGCACATCGATGCAACCGCTCAGTCGTGAGTTGTGCTGTGATAAGCTAACACGTGTTTGTGTCTCTCGTCACGGAAATGAAACCGCATAATATTGCACAATGGTATGCAATTTCTTTCTGCGTTAAATTGGGTGAAAACGCGACGACACCTTACGGTAAGCTTCAGAAGGCTTTTGGAGAGGAGGTTATGTCAAGAGCTCAAGGTTTTTGTAGGCTTAAAATGTTTAGTGAAGGCAGAACGAATGTTGAAGATGAACACTGCAGTGGACGACCATCAAGTTCACGGACGGATGTCAACTTGGCCACGGTGCGTGAAGATGTACTGTCTGATCGAAGATTATCCATGAAAATGATTGCAGAAGAACTTAACATCAATCGAGAAACGGTTCGTCTAACAATAACTGAAGATCTTGGTATGGGAAAGAACTGTGCAAAAATGGTCCCCAAAACTGTCACACCACAGCAACGAGAAACACGGAAAAATGTGGCAGCCGATCTGTTAGAGCAAACGGAAATCAATCCAGAATTGTTGAGCCGTGTTATCACTGGTGATGAAAGTTGTTTTTTTTTTTTTTTCAGTACAATCCAGGGACAGAGCGCCAAAGTTCGTAATGGTGCTCAAACGGATCACCCAGACCAATCAAAGCTCGCATGTCAAAGTCAAATTTGAAACGCATGCGTGTGTGGTGCATCGATTCCACGGGAATTGTTCATAAAGAGTGGGTGCCTCCTGGACAAACAGTTAACCAGTATTACTACAAAGAAAGTTTAGAAAGACTTCGTAAAAGAGTTCTTCGTGTCCGTACCAACATTTCTGATAATGCGCGATCCCATACTGATCTGTCAGTACAGCAGTTTTTAACTGCAAAACAAATTTCTGTACTACCACAGCCACCTTATTCACCAGATATCGCTCCGTGCGACTTTTTTCTATTTCCAAGAGTCAAAACAACGGTCAAGGGACACCATTTTCAAACAACACAAGATGTCGAAAAAGCTGTGTCGAGGGTCTTGGAGGATATCACAGAAGATGAGTTCCAGAAATGTAACCATCAATGGCAGAAGCACTGGAAAAAGTGTGTGCAATCAGAAGAGAACTACTTTGAACGAGACAACACTAAACTTGACTAAAACGGTAAGCAACATTTTTTTCACATCAGTCTCATTACTTTACTGTCGCACCTCGTAGATAATGAACAGCAAAGGACCTATAACACTACCTTGTGGAGCCGCGCGGAGTGGCCGCGCGGTTTGAGGCGTCCTGTCACGGACTGCGTTGCCCCTCCCGCCGGAGGTTAGAGTCCTCCCTCGGGCATGGGTGTGAGTGTTGTTCTTAGCATAAGTTAGTCTAAGTAGTGTGTAAGTCTAGTGACCGATGACCTTAGCAGTTTGGTCCGTTAAGAATTCACACACATTTGAACATTTTTAACTACCTTGAGGAACGCCAGAAATCACTTATGCTTTACTCATTGACTTTTCGTCTGTTACTACGAACTGTGACCCCTCTGACAGGAAATCACAAATCCAGTCACATAACTGAGACGATATTCAATAAGCACGCTATTTCGCGGCAAGCCGCTTCTGTGGTACAGCTCCAAAAGTCTTCCGGAAATCCAGGAATACGGAATCAACCTGATGTCAAAAGCACTCAACACTTCATGCGCGTAAAGAGCTAGCTGTCTTTCACAGGCACGATGTTTTCTAAATCCGTGTTGATTGTGTGTCAATAGACCGTTTTCTTCGAGGTAATTTGTAATGTTTGAACACAATATATGTTCTAAAATCCTGCTGCATATCGCCGTTAATGATATGGGCCTATAATTTAGTGGACTGTCCGTCCCTGGCAGCTGAGTGGTCAGCTCAACGGAATGTCATACCCAACGGGCCGGGTTCGATTCCCGGCTGGTTCGGAGATTTTCCCCCTCTCAGAGACTGGGTGTTGTGTGTCCTTATCATCATCATTTCATCCCCATCGACGCACAAGTCGCCGAAGTGGCGTCAACTCGAAAGACTTGCACCAGGCGAACGGTCTACCCGACGGGAGGCCCTAGCCACACGAAAATTCCATTTCCATTTAGTGGACTACTCCTATTACCTTTCTTGAATATTGGTGTGACCTGTACAACTTTCCATTCTTTGGGTATAGATCTTTCGTCGAGCGAACGGTTATATATGATTCTTAAGTATGGCACTAATGCATCAGCATACTCGGAAAGAAACCTAATTAGTATACAGTCTGGACCAGAAGACTTGCTTTTATTAAGTGATTTAAGTTGCTTCACTGCTCCGAGGATGTTTACTTCTACGTTACTCATGTTGGCAGCTGTCTTCTTTTGTGGAGGCATTTCGGAAGGCTGTGTTCAGTAACTCTGCTTTGGCAGCACTGTCTTCGATAGTATCACCATTGCTATAACCCAGAGAAGGCATTGATTGTTTCTTGCCGCTAACACACTTCCCATATAGACGGTCTCCATGGCGGCTTTTTTACTACTTCGTATTATTTTCTCTAAAATTAGGTAGCTCCACTACAGCCTGAAATGCTGATCGAAACTGGAATTGCATAACACATTACTGCACTTCTGTGATTCTGCTATCATTTGTGCTATGCGAAGCAACAGCGGTTATTATACGGCTTTAGCCCATCGGAAGACTCCCAGCTTTAACCTGTAAGTTATAGGCAGCAGGCCAAACTGAACGAACCACTGTTACGGTGCCATTTTGGAAAGGCCACAGATGTGTCAAACTGCTGTGGTTCTCAGCAGGCACGCAGTGGTTTCCGCAATTACAGAACGGTGGCTCGGTTCATGTTGAGCAGTGCTGAGTGCCCCGCTCTTCATATTTTTCAGACTTTGTGTATTTGTTGACAAAAAACGTGAAAAGAGGAAATACGAGGTGGAACGAGTGTCGAGCCGAGCTACGGCATCGTTAGCGCTTCGTGCGCCATTCACGCGTGTCGGTGACGCAGCTTCCGTCGCCCAGACTCCAATTAGTGACGCACACCCGCTGACGTCACGCCGCACCTCAGTGCTGCTCTGTGCGCACCTCTTGTTTTGTATACGCTCTTCACGCATTTATGAAACGCACAAAACACTTCACGCACCAACAGCGCCTGGACTATATACCGGATACCATTACTTAAAGCCATATCGCATGAAATATGAAGATCACATTTACCACGAAATGTGTTTTGTAATGTGCAGATCCATACACCACTGGTTTTGACCATTAGTCTTCCGATATGCTCCTTGCGGCATCGTCACTTTCTTTTCTACTTCTCTCTTAAACTTCCGTATTCTTCTGGCTCATGTTCAACACGTATTCTGCGCTCATCAGACTGTTCATTCCGTCAAACAGATCATGAATTCCTTAATTCATATTTTTTTACTCTCTATTTTAATTCCATGTTTTAACCGACCTTTATTACTTTCATTTATTTGTTCCGTCGACAAACAGGTTTAACTGTAGAGGAGAAAGACTACGCACTTATTTACGCCCTTTTCTATTTCGAACAGTTCTAGCTTGCTTGCTCTTCCACTCTTGCTTTTTCTTCTTGGTTCTTGCACATATTATGTATCACCCGCGTTTCCCTAAAACGTACACCTATTTATCTGAGAATTTCCAGTGTGTTACATCGCTTTCCAATGACAAATCTCATGGAGGTATCTGGATTCTCCTAAAGTCTTGCTTCCACTATCAAGCGTTATGTCATTATTGTTTCTCACGCACATTTCCTAAAATCTACATCTGCATCAACGTGATTGCTCCGCAATTAGAACTCAAGTGCCTGAACCTATAAAAACTCTGCGATTGTTTCTCTAACGTCCCACACTCGAACAACAAGGGGGCAAAATGAACCACTCAATCTTTGTTTTCTTTCATTTGCTAAGGATGGCCATTTCTCCCTTCATAGGTGTGAATCAACAAAACATTTTCATATTAGCTGGAGGAAAATTGCAACTGAAATTCCGTGAAAAGACCACGCCGCAGCGAAAAACGCCTTTGGTTTAATGATTTCCAATCCAATGGTGTATCGTATCTGTAACACTCTCTCCCCTATCTGTCGGTATTACAATACGTGCTGCCTTTCTCTGAACTTTTTCGAAGTCCTCCATCCGTCCTATCCGATAAAGATCCCAAACCCCTATATACACTCCAGAAGAAAAGTGACTAACGAAGACATTTTTTCCAGCAGATTTGTTGCACCTAAAAGGTGTTCGGTTAAGAAAACGGTCTCTTTTGTTCTACTTTTCCACGACGTTTTCTATGTGAAAGTTCCAGTTGAAGTTGATCATACTCCCAGTCCCTAGATATGCTCAATCGAACTTCGTTTACGTTTTTAAATTTACACGAAAATTATCGTTATCAAAGTAATCTTAAATTTTCTTTGTCATTATTCTGGACCGCAGCTTGAATGAACGAGATGCCACGCGTATATTGCGATAGTTCTGGGATGGCTCTGGACTTGCTATTTCGGGATTACATGTACGACATTCTCCGATGTAACGTTTAAGAAAGAAAATGAAGATATCATCTGTTACGGTGTGAAGACGAGAGCCAGCACACCAACCGGGAACGAGAGAGCAGACAGGGCTTTGAAGAAGACGTCAGCCAATTGCAAGCTGACCGACCCCTCTCCAGGACGACAAGGCGACAGCAGCGGCCTCTATGCGAAGAGAACACAAGCGCCGCGCGCACTGGTCGCGGCCCAGTCGAAGAGAAGCTTGAAGAATAGCGACCTGAATAGAAGCATCAACTGTATTACTTAGCTTGTATTGGAATTGTTATACTGAAGAAGTTTGTTTATTTCGGATGTCGCCCTTTGCTTGCGACACATCTATGTAATTCTCGATGTTAAGTATTGTCATTTACTTTTCGTAATGAAACTCATTAACACGATTTGTTTGAATTGTTTGCCTGGCGATCCGAGAAAGCTGGTTTCCTAGACACCCCACAATTGACGATTAGGCAGAATTCAACGTCATCAACCCGAGGGTTGAATTGAGCGACACGGTGCTTTACATCGCCGGGCATTCTGAGCACTATATTTTAAGGTAAACTCTATAACACGGAGAAATTCGGATTTTTTTGTCGTTAAAGATACTGCCGAAACTCAATGGAGTGGATATATGACGTGTCACGAAAGGAATATACTAACTTGCGTAATGGTTTTGTTACCACTTCGGCACTTTGCCACTGTACCCAATGATATAAGAAATTCCCAAGAAATGTTATCTACACCTTCTGCGTATATTGACATACAATCCAGGTCTAATACTGGATTCCCTGTGTCGTTCAGACGAATACACATTTCTTATTCCATTACGTTAGCTGCAGTTGCTTCCATTCACAGAGGTGCTAAATGTACTCTTTTCAACTGTCTACTACCTCTTCTCCACTTAACAGTGGAATTCTCACCCTAATGTTGACGGCTTTGGTTCTAAACTTGCCGAACGTTATTGTAAGCCCTTTTTCCGACCTCTTGACTACTCTCTAGCTTCCTTACCACCAATGCCTCCCCCCCCTCCCTCCCCTTCCCTCTCCAACATGATAAGTTCACCAGTCTTCTGTCTTATTTGATGCGATCCACCACAACTTCCTCTCCTTTGCCGACTTCTTCACTTAGAGCACCACTTACAACCATGGTCCTCAGTTGTTTGTCAGATACATTCCAATTTGATTTCCTCTACAGTTTATTGCACACACTAACTGCCATGAACGTTGTTTCCTATTACGACGTATCCAAATCTCTTGTCCCTCCTTGTACTCAGTTTTCATATGTTCCTACCAGCAACGATTTTATATGTTATGTAGTCATTTTTAACTTACCAGTCCACTTTCAGCATTTGTCTGTAACTCTGTATCTCAACTACTTTCACACTAATTTCTTTTTCCGGGGCCCCAAAGGCTGTGAATCACTTCCACAGAATACTAGATGTACGGTAACAGAGATTTATTTATTAAATTCAGACCAGTTTTTAATACTAGTAATGAGGTATCGACGGCTACGGTGTCACAACGTAGGTGCGCTCTGCTAGGTTGGCACTACGACACCGACGACAGCGACCTCTAGCCGGCGCTGTGCAGCTCTACGAGCGCCGCCCCAGATTCAGCCCTTTTGATTCTAAGGAGACGACCTAGCAACATTGTTTCTACTTCATGGGGGGCCATTACAGACTTTGTTACTTCAGTTACTTCAATGACAGTTTGTCCAACTACCAGTAGCAGTTAGCATTGATACCTGTACGGCTTCGCACCTACGTGCTCAGCCAAAGTTACGTGAGCCTAATGTAACCCTAATTCTTCCTATAGTAAAGGTGATTTAAATTCACACTGCAGTACCGAGATTTTTACCTCATCTGCTCCTACTCGCTTCCTACATTCGGCCTACCCTTCAGTTTACAGGAGCAGACCCACGCGCCGCCTACCAGGCGGGATACAAAAAGTAAAATTATTTAGACGTAGGAAGCTCTCTCTGCTGCTGCTAGTCTGGTTATTATGTTCCACTTGCTTCGTCCATCGTGTGATAATTTGTTTTCATGGCATTATATTTCATTCACTTCGTCTAGTGCTTGTTCCGCAGTTATAATGATTGGTTTATTGCTAATCTCATTTCTGCTACTTCTCAATACTTTAGTCTTCCTTTGGTTATTTCTCAATCCCTGTTCTGTGCTCAACCAATTGTTCATAACATTAAAGGAATTCTGTAATATTCTTCCTCGCCATCACTCATCATAAGAATGTAATCAGCGAATTTTACCATGTATATCATTTTATCTTCAGTATTTATCCCACTGCTGGAACTTTCTTTTAATTCTATCACTGCGTCTGCGATATGCAGGTTGAAAGGTAGGTTACAATGTTTAAAGTTCCCTCTTTGCTCTTGTATGAAGATTTTCTACGGTTTTGCAACATTTTACAGCATGAAACGCTTATTTGATTTAGAGAAACACTATAAAAAGTATTCACTTTTCTTATGTCCTACTTACCCAGCTAATATCACAATTGCCTCTCTGGCTCTTTCAGTTTTCCTAAACCTTCCTCAATTTAACTATTACGAAAGTTAGTGTCACTTTTCCCCATGCTGAATATTATCTCCAGGCTATTTCCTTTTCGTTTTATTAACGTGTATTTATTTGTAACAGCAATCAGCTTCCTTCCTTCTTGTTGATATTTTACTGAAGTATCGTATACTCAAGTATCGATGTTTTACTTTATGTTTCGTCAGTGAGTTTATGAGGAGCGTCAGTAAATAATGCAAAACTTCTTTTATAGATGAATTTACGTTGAAAATAAGTGGAATTTGTTACGGGACAGCGTGGAAAACTACACGTATCCTTAAAAACGGCGCCTGTAACGGAAGTCCGTTCCAAGCAGAAGGCTGTTACTGAGTTTCTTTTGGCCCATAACCACAGTATCGAAGACCTTCGTAGGCGCTTGCAGGACGTCTACGGACATCTGGCAATGAGCAAACGAACTGCTGTTGTGGGAGGCGTTGCCATCATCGCAATCAGGTCAAGTGAACCTGTTCGATCTCCCGCACGCCGGCTCGCCACACTCAGGTGTAACGACTGTGTTGTTGGAATGTGCCGACGTCTCTTTCGAGGTGATAGATGGATCGTAATCAAACACCTCGCTGCTCAGCTGGACACCTCTGGTGGTAGTGCTGTCACACTTGACCACCTGTTCGGCTACTCAAATGTGTGCCCACTGCGTTCCTACCCACCTAACAGACGATAATAAAGAGAATGAAATTTTCAGTCTGCAGTGGAATGCGCTTTAATATAAACTTCGTGAAAGATTAAAACTTTGTGCCGGACCAATACTCGAACTCAGGACCTTTGTTATTAGGGGGCAAGTGCTCTACCAGCTGAGATACCCAAGCACGACTCACTACACTTCGTCACAGATTTATTTCAGCCAGTACCTTGTCTCCAACCTTTACCCACAAAAGGTTTTCTGCGAACCTTCCAGAACTAGCACTCCTGGAAGAAAGGATATAGCGGAGACATGGCTTAGCCACAGCCTAAGATATGTTTACAGAATGAAAATTTTCACTCTGCAGGGGAGTGTCTGCTGATATGAAACTTCCCGTAAGATTAAAAGTGTGTGTCTTATCGAGGATCGAAATCGAGAGCTTCGCCTTTTGCGGAGAGTGCTCTACCGACTGAGGTACCCAAGTACAAACCGTCTACACAGCTTTAATTCTGACAGTAACTCGTGTCCTACCGTCCAAACTTCACAGAAGTTCACCTGCCTTTCGCGGGTCATTGCTCCACACTATCCATTCTTCCAGCAGTGATACTTCTGCAAGGTTTGCAGGACAGTTTCTGCGAAATTTGGAAGGTAGGAGACGAGATACTGGCAGAATTAAAGCTGTAAGAATGGGCACTGAGTCATGATTGGGTACCTCTGTGGTAGAGCACTTGCCCTTAAAAGGCAAAGGTTCAGACTTCGTCTCGGTGCACCACACATGTAAGGTTATGGTTAGGTGGTTTCTTATTCTATGACTGAACACAACTGTGTAAGCTGTAAGACATTGTTTAATATTGCTATCTTGTCACGGGAATACACGCTTCTACACAGTTTACAATGTGACAATGTTAAGACGGTTGTCAAAATGACGCATCTCGTCCCCTGAAAGTGAACTAATCCTGAACACAACAGTCTTAAATTTTAACTCTCAGAAAGTTAAATAATCCTAAACACAACATAGTTAAATTTTAACTAGAAGTTTCTTTACAAAGATATTTTTACAATTACATTATGATGTTGGCCAGTACTACTATTCCGGTTCAAAGTCCGGTACTAATTTTAGGATGACAATCGAGTCTACAGAGGATGGTTAGTTTTGTGACAACTTGAGCAAAAGATTACCCAAGGTCACTCGAGTTTACAATGGACGCAAGCTGGTGTACCAACAAGTTTACTCCAGTGCACACGGTACTTACTTTAGCCGTGATGAGCTGTCGTTTGCCTGGCTGCTCTCACCCGCTGAAATTCCTATAAAACTAATTAAACCTTTGCTGAATTTTCCATCAGAAACTCTCCCTACGTTTCTCGATATGCGAGAAAACATGAACTCTTCCCTAGTTTCAGACTGTGGGGATATACACGGACATGGCTGTAGAAGTGTGCTTATTATAATGCCCTCCCAGTTCTCACAAGAACAATTAACCAACTGGCTGGTCTGTTTCACGACAGTTGGAGCTCAATGACGTTACATCTAATTTCTAGCTGGATTTCAGCCTCTGTGAACGCAGTGTTCACACAAATATCTCTTCTGCGTCGTCCAGAGCATTATGCGCCCCATCGTGCACTAAATGCCAGTTCAGAGAAGAGTCCCTAAAAGTTTCGTTCTTGTCTTTCTCATAGCCAAGCTGTCTCCCCACTTGGGTTCTTTCGTTCTCCGCTTCATGGCGTTTTTCGACCCATAGAAGCGTTCCTCTTATTTTGTGGAAACTGCCTCTACAAATCTCAAGGGTCCTACCATTAAACTGTGTCGAAATCGTGGCACTTTACTCCTTCTCAGTGTGTTTCCGCCAATCGGACGTTTTGCACCCACTCCAGATGCCTAAAAAGTTACATGGTTCTATCACATGTTTATCACTTTCAGTTCACGTGATCAAATGCGTTACTGCCTTTGTATTCATTTGGAACTCTGAAAAGCAGTTTTCTAATGCTTTTCCTGCCCTCCTCCTGATGGCCCAGCCCATTACTCTTTCTCCCATCTGAGTCACCTAGTCGGTCGGTTGTTGACTCTCACCTGGGATGCTCCATTTCAACAACTGTCTTAACATTGTCACATTGTAAACTGTGTAAAAGCGTGTATTTTTGTATCAAGACTGCAATATTAAACAACGTCATTACAGCTTACACAGTTTTGTTCAGTCATAGAATGAGAAACTACCTAACTATAACCTTTCAAATGGCGACCCTGCCAGGATGGCAGTTCGTCTGCCAGGATGGCAATTAGTCAAATTCGAAAGAGAATTAAAATTTAGAATTAAAATAAAAGCAAATTGTTTTTGTGTGGAGGTTACCCAGTGTATGTAAATGGATAGTGGGCAGAATACACTAAATGTGTGATCCAAAGTGTAGAAAAGTTATATTATCAAGTAGGATAACGTTTGTTATTGTGTAAAAGTAGCTTCTGCATGATGTTGCTCGCATGCGAAGATTTTCACGGCGTTGCTGAGTTGGGTTGAAGCTCTACAAACAGTGAACAGCATTGATACGATTATGTTATGATGTTGGCCAGTAATACGATAAATCACCCTATTCCAGTTCAAAGTTTGGTACTACTTTTAGGATGACAATCAAGTCTACAGAGGATGGTTAGTTCTGTGACAAGTTGAGCAAAAGATTACCAAAGGTCGCTCGAGTTTACAATGGACGCAAGCTGGTGAACCAACAAGTTTATGCCTGTGCACACGGTATTTACCTTAGCCGTGATGAGCTGTCGTGTGCCTGGCTGCTCTCACCCTCTGAAATTCGTATAAAACTAACTACACCTTTGCCGAATTTTGTAGTAGAAACTCTCCCGATGTTTCTCGATATGCGAGAAAACATGAATTCATCCCTAGTCTCAGACTGTGGCGATATGCACGCGCATGGCTGGAGCAGCTTAAATATTATAATGCCCTCTCAGTTCTCGCAAGAACTATTTACTAACTGGCTCGTTCCTTTCTCCACGGTTGGAGCTAAATGATGCTATAGCTAATTTTTAGCTGGATGTCGGCCGCTGTGAACGCAGTGTTCACAAAATTTCTCCTCTGTATCGTACAGAGCGTTGTGCACCCCATTCTGCACCAGACGCCTTTTCAGAGAAGAGTTCCTAAAAATTTGGTTCTTGCTTTTCTCATAGCCTAACTGTCTCCCCACCTGGGTTCTTTACTTCTCCACGTCACGGCTTTTTCGACCCATAGGAGTGTTCCTCTTATTTTGTGGAAACTCTCTCAACCAATCGCAAGGGTGCTTCCGTTAAACTGCGTCGAAATTTCGGCACTTTACTCCTTCCCAGTGTGTTTCTGCCAGTCGGACGTTTTGTGCCCACTCCAGACACCTAAAATGTTACATGTGTCTATCAAATGTGTACCACTTGCAGTTCATGTGCATTCGAATGCATCACTCATTTTGTTCATATCCATTTGGGATTCTGAAATGCAGTTTTCTAAAAAAATTTCTGTCCTCCTTCGGATGGCTTGGCCCTTTACTTTCTCTTCCATCTGAGTCACCTGGTCAGTCAGTCGTTGGCTCTTGATTGGAACACCCTTTAAGTTGGTTTCATGGTACCCCCTGTGGCGCGGCATTCGCCTCTGCCCGCTCTTGCTTCCAAACCAAAATGTTTCCTCTCGTATTATATAGGATCAGTGTGTTAGTACCATCGATTTAGTGTCATCCCTTTTTGCATTACATACTGATACGCAAATTTGTTCATTACTGCCGAATTAATTTCGGTGTCATATTCACCTTCCCGTTGCAATGTACACTCCTGGAAATTGAAATAAGAACACCGTGAATTCATTGACCCAGGAAGGGGAAACTTTATTGACACATTCCTGGGGTCAGATACATCACATGATCACACTGACAGAACCACAGGCACATAGACACAGGCAACAGAGCATGCACAATGTCGGCACTAGTACAGTGTATATCCACCTTTCGCAGCAATGCAGGCTGCTATTCTCCCATGGAGACGATCGTAGAGATGCTGGATGTAGTCCTGTGGAACGGCTTGCCATGCCATTTCCACCTGGCACCTCAGTTGGACCAGCGTTCGTGCTGGACGTGCAGACCGCGTGAGACGACGCTTCATCCAGTCCCAAACATGCTCAATGGGGGACAGATCCGGAGATCTTGCTGGCCAGGGTAGTTGACTTACACCTTCTAGAGCACGTTGGGTGGCACGGGATACATGCGGACGTGCATTGTCCTGTTGGAACAGCAAGTTCCCTTGCCGGTCTAGGAATGGTAGAACGATGGGTTCGATGACGGTTTGGATGTACCGTGCACTATTCAGTGTCCCCTCGACGATCACCAGTGGTGTACGGCCAGTGTAGGAGATCGCTCCCCACACCATGATGGCGGGTGTTGGCCCTGTGTGCCTCGGTCGTATGCAGTCCTGATTGTGGCGCTCACCTGCACGGCGCCAAACACGCATACGACCATCATTGGCACCAAGGCAGAAGCGACTCTCATCGCTGAAGACGACACGTCTCCATTCGTCCCTCCATTCACGCCTGTCGCGACACCACTGGAGGCGGGCTGCACGATGTTGGGGCGTGAGCGGAAGACGGCCTAACGGTGTGCGGGACCGTAGCCCAGCTTCATGGAGACGGTTGCGAATGGTCCTCGCCGATACCCCAGGAGCAACAGTGTCCCTAATTTGCTGGGAAGTGGCGGTGCGGTCCCCTACGGCACTGCGTAGTATCCTACGGTCTTGGCGTGCATCCGTGCGTCGCTGCGGTCCGGTCCCAGGTCGACGGGCACGTGCACCTTCCGCCGACCACTGGCGACAACATCGATGTACTGTGGAGACCCCACGCCCCACGTGTTGAGCAATTCGGCGGTACGTCCACCCGGCCTCCCGCATGCCCACTATACGCCCTCGCTCAAAGTCCGTCAACTGCACATACGGTTCACGTCCACGCTGTCGCGGCATGCTACCAGTGTTAAAGACTGCGATGGAGCTCCGTATGCCACGGCAAACTGGCTGACACTGACGGCGGCGGTGCACAAATGCTGCGCAGCTAGCGCCATTCGACGGCCAACACCGCGGTTCCTGGTGTGTCCGCTGTGCCGTGCGTGTGATCGTTGCTTGTACAGCCCTCTCGCAGTGTCCGGAGCAAGTATGGTGGTTCTGACACACCGGTGTCAATGTGTTCTTTTTTCCATTTCCAGGAGTGTATAAAGTTCTTATGTATGGTGGGAAACTGACCTTCATTTATTCTGCTACCTTACACACAATTTTAATCTTCCAGGAAGTTTCAGAGCAAATAAGGGTGATCTGTGCAGAATATCATGAGCATTGCAGGGATGATCATGACAAATTTTTGCCGAACATCGTCACAGGTGATGAAGCATGGGTTCATGACTTCGAACTGGAAAGAAAGCGGCAATCCATATTGTGTCGCCACTATACCTGTTGTCCCTGGAAAAAGTGCAGAGCCACACCCTCAGTCTTTAAAATCGTGGCGACTGTCTTCTGTGGCTCTCGAGCTGTTATTCCGTTTGGTGTCGTCCCTCATGGTGCATCAATCTAGTATGAGGTGTAGTCTGCTACCCTCAGGATATTGAAGAAATGACTTCGGCGTCTTCGTCGTCGCAAAAATGAAAACAAACTTCTCCTTCTCCATGACAACACATGGCCTTCCACTCGTTCATGCCCCCAAGAGGAGGCTACAAAACTTCATTGGGACGTTGTTCCTCATCCACCCTACAGGCCGGATCTCGCTCATCCGACTTCCATCTGTTTGTCCCAATGAGGGGTGCCCTCCCTGGGAAACAGTACGTGGATGATGCGGAGGTTATTGTTGCAGCAAGACGTTGGCTCCGATATGATGCCGACCAAACAGTGGTACCATGTGAGCATACAGATCGTCTGTGTCGTAAGGACGTCTCATTCAGCGGAGATTATGTTGGACAATAGGGTTCTGTACTCCAAAGAATAAGGAATAATATAGTGTATTCGAATCCTGAATAAAAACAACCTGGTGTCAGAAAAACAAATGTTTTGCATTACTTATTGAACGCCTCTCCTAAGTATTCCTTTGTTACTCAAAGTTTCTTCGAAGTTCACTGTCTAATAACGTAATTACATCTGTCTGTATAACTTAATTGATAGTTCTTTTCACGAGTTTCCATTGTTTCTTATCCAGACTCCATACTGTTTTACTCTTTATACACCTGTCTTCATTTTTATTTAGTTGTAAATTTAACTCGATCAGATTAGGCTCTTTGGGCCCATTTGTAAGTCTGAATAGCGTTATACTCTTGCAGTGAAATTAACATCTTAGTTTTCTGAATATAAAATAACATTAATGGAAGTAAAATTGTCTGTATGTATCAAATGACAATGTGAATGAAAGTACTGACAATGAAATGATTATGTAGAACCAGCAATTGCAGTATGACTGCTACTGTCACTAATAGTAATAATAATAATGATAATATTAATAACAATATTCTCTTAAAGTTTCCCTGGTGAATACAAAACTCCATCATTTTTCGGGCGTGCATTCGAGACAGTGATTATTGTTCTTTCCACATTTCTGCCCGTAGCGGTACAGCTATCTTCAAGGCGAGTAGGAGGCGGAATTAAGACCATTGACACATTACTGTGGGGTAAACGTGAGTTGCGTATAATTCACTGTTGGTGGAACGCCAAGGGGAAACGAAACCTTTGCACTACACTTGGCTACAAATTTGCTCTGCTAATACTGACAAGCGCAATATCGCAGTCGACAGCGTTAAAGGCTTTGCTGAAGTCTAATAATAATTTGATGACAGCTCTGTATCTGCCTACCACTGCCTTCTCGACATCATTATTACAATATCTTCAGCCTAACTAAACTCGGAAAGCACATTAACTTTCCTCAGTATTTCAATAACGCACTTCTTTAAACACTGATTTTTTCTTCAGTTTTTCTTTAGTTGCTACAATTCAGGTCATATACCCTTTAAAGTCTCATTCGAGTCATAATTAATTACTTTTATTGCAGGCCTATATTAATACAACACAGCAGATTAGCTAGAATCTGCTGAAATTTACTGACAGGTTAAAACTGTGTGCCGAACCGGGACTCCAACTCGGGACCTTTGCCTTTCTCGGGCAAGTGCTTTACCACCTGAACTACCCAAGCACAACTCACGACCCGTCCTCACAGCTTCAGTTCTGCCAGTACCTCGTCTCCTACCGTCCAAATTATACAGAAGCTCTTCTGCGATCTCTGTCGAAAAGAATATGATTGTATAGATGGAAATATAGCTGTACATGTATCTGTGCTAGTTTGTGCCGGTAACAAGGTTCCACTTGTCCAAGAATGTGGACAGACTAACACATGTAAGAAAGGTAACTGCTAACAAGGGAACCTCCCCATCGCACCCCCCCCCTCAGATTTAGTTATAAGTTGGCACAGTGGATAGGCCTTGAAAAACTGAACACAGATCGATTGAGAAAACAGGAAGAAGTTGTGTAAACTGTGAAAAAATAAGCTAAATATACAAACCGAGTAGTTCATGGAAAGATATGCAACATTATGAACACTGGGACAGCAGGAGCACCGTGGTCTCGTGGTAACGTGAGCAGCTGCGGATTGAAAGGTTCTTGGTTCAAATCTTCGATCGAGTGAAAATTTTAATTTTTTATTTTCAGTTTATGTGACAAACTCTTATGTTTTCATCTGTTTTTTGGGAGTGATTATCACATCCACAAGAAAACCTAAATCGGGCAAGGTAGAAGAATCTTTTTACCCATTCGCCAAGTGTACAAGTTAGGTGGGTCGACAACATATTCCTGTCATGTGACGCACATGCCGTCACCGGTGTCGTATAGAATATATCAGATGTGTTTTCCTGTGGAGGAATCGGTTGAGCGATGACCTTGCGATCAAATGTTTTCGGTTGCGATTGGAGAGGCACGTCCTTTCGTCTACTAATCGCACGGTTTTGCGATGCGGTCGCAAAACACAGACACTAAACTTATTACAGTGAACAGAGACGTCAATGAACGAACGGACAGATAATAACTATGCAAAAATAAAGAATGTAAAATCTTCACTTGTGGGAAGACTTGAACCAAGGACCTCTCCTTCTGCAGCTGCTCACGCTACCACGGGACCACGGCGCTCCTCAGCTCACGTTCTCCTTGATGTTACCTATCTGTGACATGCACTACTCAGTTTGTATATTTTGCTTACTTTTTCACAGTTCCACACAACTTCCTGTTTTCTCAATTGATCTGTGTTCAGTTTATCAAGGCCTATCCACTGTGCCAACTTATAACTAAATCTGAGGGGGGTGCGATGGGGAGGTTCCCTTGTAAGAAACTGTGCATAGCCAACGAAGTCAGTCGATCGACAAAAAGGGGAAATACAAAAATTAAATGATGACAACAATGTAAGTCAGATAGAAATAAACTCAACAAGAACTGGAAGAACGATAAATATAAGTGACTGCAGAAAAAATGTGAAGAAATGGAAAATAAAATGCTCGGTGGAAGTTGAAAACAGATATGCAGGAAAATATACTAGGGTGACAAAAGTCATAGTATTCCTCCAGACATCGTGTCGGACCTCCTTTTGCCCGGCATTGTGCAGTAGCTTGCCGTGGAATGGACTCAACAAGTCGATGGATGTCCCCTGCAGAACTATTGAGCCATGCTGTTTCTATAGCCATCCACAATTCCAAAAGTGTTGCCGGTGTAGGATTTTGTGCACGAACTGACCTCGCGGTTACATTCCAGAAATATTCCATGGGATTCATGTCGGACGATCTGGCCGGCCAAATCATTAATTCGAATTGTCCACAATACTTTTCAAACGAATAGCGAACAATTTTATCCCGGTGACATGGCGCATCGTCATCCATAAAAAGTCCGTCGTCGTTTGGGAACATCATGAATGGCTGAAAAATCAACAATCGGTTCAGTAGAACCACAGGACCCAATCACTTCCACGAAAACCCAGCCCACATACAGGGCTATTACAAATGATTGAAGCGATTTCATAAATTCACTGTAGCTCCATTCATTGACATATGGTCACGACACACTACAGATACGTAGAAAAACTCATAAAGTTTGGTTCGGCTGAAGCCGCACTTCAGGTTTCTGCCGCCAGAGCGCTCGAGAGCGCAGTGAGACAAAATGGCGACAGGAGCCAAGAAAGCGTATGTCGTGCTTGAAATGCACTCACATCAGTCAGTCATAACAGTGCAACAGTTCAACAAAGATCCACCAACTGCTAACTCCATTCGGCGATGGTATGCGCAGTTTAAAGCTTCTGGATGCCACTGTAAGGCGAAATCAACGGTTGAACGCGTGCGGGGAAGTTTCACGCATAGTGATGTGAAAGATTCAGTGTTTAAACCTCCTCTACCAAGAAACGTGCCAGAACTGCGAGCTCGCATCAACAATGCTTTCGAACTCATTGATGGAGACATGCTGCGCCGAGTGTGGGAGGAACTTGATTATCGGCTTGATGTCTGCCGAATTACTAAAGGGGCACATATCGAACATTTGTGAATGCCTAAAAAAACTTTTTGAGTTTTTGTATGTGTGTGCAAAGCATCGTGAAAATATCTCAAATAATAAAGTTATTGTAGAGCTGTGAAATCGCTTCAATCATTTGTAATAACCCTGTATTTATGTAGCCACCACTAATCTGCACTGTGACAACTTGGGTCCATGGTTTCGTGTGGTCTACGCCCCACGCGGACGCTACCATCAGCTCCTACCAACTGAAATCGGGAATCGTATGACCAGGCCAGGTTTTCAACTCGTCTAGGGTCCAACCGACATGGTCACGCGGTCAGGAGAGACGCATCAGGTGAAGTCGCGCTGTTAGAAAAAACCCTCGCATTGGTCACCTGCTGTCATAACCCATTAACGCCAAATTTTGCACTGTGCTAACGGATACGTTCGTCGTACGTACCTCAATGATTTCTGCGATTCATTCATGCAATATTTCTTGTATCTTTGCGCTGATGGCTCTTCGCAAACACTGCAATTCTCGGTCGTTAAGTGAAGGCTGTCGGCCAGAACATTGTCTGTGGTGAGAGATGATACCTGAAATTTGGTATTCTCGGTACACTCTTTCCATATGGTTTTGCAACGTTTTCCCTAAAGACCTCCAAAACGGAGTATACTATGAGTCTATGCTCAACTGCCATTCCGCTTTCAAAGTAATTCCAAATTTTTTAATTCCAGTGTTTGATCACAATATGAATTCTTTAGACGATGACCGTCTGTGATGACCATCCTCAGATCTTTTTTACACCATGTCCTAAAGTGATAAGGCCATAATGGCATCGTCAAAACATATAAATACGATGGCTGTCCAGAAAGTAAGTTGCGATTGATCGCGAAATGGAAACCTCAGTGAAAATCAGAAATGTTTTACTTGTAACAGTTAGCTACACCTTCCATCTACTTCTCTACGTAATCGCCGTTCAGACTTAGGCATTTGTCAAAATCGTTGTACCAGCTTTCCGATACCCTCATCGTGAAAGACAGCCGCCAGTGCTTTCCGCCAAATCTCTACGCTGGCCTGCAGCTCGTTTTCTGTGCCAAAATGTTGTCTTCATAGCCAGCGGTTCATATGAGCAGAGATGAAGCTCAGAGGGAGACAATTACGGGCTGTATTGTGGGTAATCAAACATTTCCAATTGAAGACAATGCAGGAGCATCTACGTTGCCCCTGCAGAATGCGGCTGAGAATTACCTTGAAGAAGAAACCGCACAACACTTATGTAATGTTGGCTGCATAGCTTCAGGCGAAATTTCTCACCAGGCCCTCGTACTTGGCGGGAGAAACTATTTTCTAGACATTTTTACGCGATTGCTGTGAGGTCAGAAATGAGATGAGCGACGTGATAATTTCTAGGGTCATACTAGAGACACTTTCCAACACATCTGTGCAAAGCTCTACCGGATTTTCATAGTCGTTTCTGTTTCGCGACCGATCGGAACTTACTTTCTGGACACCCCTCGTATAATCAGCATAGCATCGTCATATAGATCTAAAATAAGGTGTAGAATAGGCTGCATCGCCCACACAGTCATTATTGCGACTGGCTAGTGAAGTTCAGTAGCTACCAGGAATCTGTTTGCCTACATCATCCCTAGATGTCGCTACTGTTAATTTTCATCGTGCAGCCATAGCGTCGGAAATACTTTTATATGTATCACCTGAGTAGAAATAATAGTTCCGCCAATGCGCTGCCCTTTTATACCTTGTGTACGCTATATTACCGCTCCGTATATGTACATACATGTCGCTATATCATAGCTTCTGTCAGATATGTGTACAGCTGCGACTATGCCGTAAATCCATGCAGTTTCTGCTGCGAATCATGATCCATTGGTCACTGAGGTTACTTTTATTCTGACGGATTTTTTCGCACTCCTGAAGACGGCGACTTCAACTCGAAACGTCAAGTGTCGAGGATGGCGCTGCAGTCGCCAATCCGACGGACCGTTTCCCCAGGGAGCGGCGGCGGCCGCTGGTGCTGACGTGGCGGCCGTCTAATGAATTGTTTTGTGGGGGCGGCGGACCCTGGTCCGCCCCCACCGCCCCCAGGACTACTTCCTCAATTTATTTGTGCGGCGCCCCGCGAGCAGCGCGCGAGTCCGCCCCTGCAGGCTGCGCCAATCACGACCGATGAAGGCGGCTCGTTAATCCGGCATCCACCCCAGCCTGGCCGACCCTCCGGGGCTCCAGATTAACGCATCCAGCACCTCGCCCCCCTGCCCCCGCCCCCCCCCCCTGGAAAGTGTTCCGGCGGGACGGTTCGTCATTAGGCGACTCCTGGCTCCGAGTAAGTGGCAGTTTAAAAGCAAATGAGGAGGCGGACGGCGAAATCAGACGGGGATCCCTGTCCATGTTCGCTAGAATCGGCTGCAACCCAGAGTACGTCGCCGGCCGGAGTGTCCGTACGGTTCTGGGCGCTACAGTCTGGAGCCGAGCGACCGCTACGGTCGCAGGTTCGAATCCTGTGTCTGATGTCCTTACGTTAGTTAGGTTTAATTAGTTCTAAGTTATAGGCGACTGATGACCTCAGAAGTTAAGGCGCATAATGCTCAGAGCCATTTGAACCATTTTTGAGCCAGAGTATGAGCCTTAAAAAGGAACGTCTGTGACGGATACCTTACAAGGGAACCACCCCATCGCACCCCCCTCAGATTTAGTTATAAGTTGGCACAGTGGATAGGCCTTGAAAAACTGAACACAGATCAATCGAGAAAACAGGAAGAAGTTTCGTGGAAATATGAAAAAAAATAAGCAAAAGATAGGCAACATCAAGGAGCAGGTAAACTCAGGAGTGCCGTGGTCCCGTGGTTAGCGTGAGCAGCTGCGGAACGTGAGGTCCTTGGTTCAAGCCTTCCCTCGAGTGAAATATTTACTTTCTTTATTTTCGCAAAGTTATGATCAGTCCGCTCGTTCATTGACGTCTCTGTTCACTGTAATAAGTTTAGCTTCTGTGTTTTGCGACCGCACCGCAAAACCATACGATTAGTAGACGAAAGGACGCGCCTCTCCAATGGGAAACGAAAACATTTGATCGCAAGGTCATAGGTCAACCGATTCCTCCACAGGAAAACACGCCTGATATATTCTATACGTCACTGGTGACGGCTTGTGCGTCACATGACAGGAATATGTTGTCGACCCACGTAACTTGTACACTTGGCGAATGGGTAAAAAGGTTCTTCTACCTTGCTCGATTTAGGTTTTCTTGTGGTTGTGATAATCACTCCCAAAAAAGTGATGAAAACATAAGAGTTTGTCACATAAACTGAAAATAAAAAATTAAATTTTTCACTCGAGGGAAGACTTTAACCGAGGACCTCTCATTCCACAGGTGCTCACGCTAACCACGGGACCACGGCGCTGCTGAACTCCCAGTCTCCCTGATGTTGCCTATCTTTCGGATGGATTACTCAGTTTGTATATTTTGCTTATTTTTTCATAGTTCCACACAGCTTCTTCCTGTTTTCTCGATTGATCTGTGTTCAGTTTTTCAAGGCCTATTCACTGTGCCAACTTATACCTAAAACTGAGGGGGGTGCGATTGGGAGGTTCCCTTGTTAGTACTGATATGGCACTTGAAGACAGCAAACTAATACCGAAGTTTTAAATTTCATGTTCAAGAAATCGTTCACGCAGGTGAATCGTAGAAACATACCGTATGGGCGACAAAATAATAGGCATACGTTGCGTGTAGAAACAACTGAAGCTGCTGAAAACAATTAAGTTACCAGTTCCGGACGGGCCCGCAGTTCGGTATTCCAAAGGGTACTCTATGCCACTGGCCTCTTACTCAGCTTGCATTTATGGCGAATCTATCGCCCGGTGCAAAGTACCAAGCGACTGGAAAAGAAAGCGAGGTGACTCCTGTACATAAAAAGGATAACAGAACAGACAAGCAGAATTGCAGACCATTGGAGTTGCTGCAGAATTCTAGAATGCATTCTGAGTTCGAATATAATAAATTTTACTTGAGACATAGAAGCCTGAGTCTATACGATTTAGCACGTTAGTACACAGCATCGATTGTGCGACGGTTTTACAAAGCATCTTTCGTGCGAAGCTCAGCTTGTCATTTTCTCATGTTACACACGGGGAACTATACATGAAGAGCAACAGGCAGATTTCATATTTCTAGATTTCCGGAAAGCGATTGACACGGTGTACCATTTCAGGTTGCAGAAGTTACGAGCATATCGATTAGGTTCACAGAAACGGTTCGAAGATTTCCTAAGTAACACAGGCCAGTATGTTGTCCTAGATGGCGAGTGTTCGTCAGAGAAAAGGGTATCGAGAAGTGCCCCAGGGAAGTGTGATGGGTCCGCTATTATGCTCTTAATACGTAAGTGATTTGGTGGACAGGATGGGCAGCAATCTGTGGTTGTTTGTTGGTGATGCTGTGGCGTACTTTAAGGTGTCGTAGTTGAGAGACTATAGGAGGATACAAGATGACTTTCTAGTTGGTTTGATAATGGCAGCTAGCTGTAAAAGTAGAAAAATGTAAGTTAATGCAAATAAGTAGGGAGAACAAACTGTAACCTCCCCCTCACTTATCGACCTTAATGACAGTGAAAAATTAAACCGCGTGCACCTAATGGGAATTTGGGAAAAGCAATCGTCACCGAAGTTAATTTGTCGGTAAAGAGGGAGGAAAGGGTTACATCTAAATGAAAGGAAAAATGCAAATGAAATTGGTGGAGATTAATTTTGAGAAAAGGGTAAAATTAGTAAAGAAAATAAATGTGCGGTCGTTACGTTAACAATTAATTGGCGTTAATTAGTTATTTGAGATTTGGGGAAAATTACAGTCGCCAGTCCTATGACAACTACTACAATAACTGAAAATGAAAGGTTAATGCACATATAATTAGCACTAAAAGCGTGGCAACTGAAGGTTGTCACGTGTTGTATGAAAACTGAATGTTTCTCAGAAGTAATACTTAATTTAGCAAAAGAGTTAATAAAACCGGAAAATTGAAAGTTAATTTAGTGACTGAAATTAATAGTGAACTTTGGTTCTGAAGCACTACGAAATTCAATGAAGTAAGGTTAGTCTTGGGCTATCTCAACAATCATTTCTAAAGCTACTTGAATATACGCAATTTAGAAATAAGAGCTTTAACTTTGAACTTGAATGAAATGATTCTGAACAATTAGCAATAGTAAAATAATTACAATATATAAAGACACAGAAATGTCATATCTCCAGGTAATAAAATAAGGAAAAAAATTTTATAGTACAATAAATGGAAATAGGAGGATATGCATTTCCGGCGTTACAAAACCTAATGCAAGAGTTGTGGTAGGAAAGGCAAATGGTCGACTTATAACACGCTGGCACACCTGTAACGCTCTAGGAAGTGTAGATTAGTTAAGTACAGACAAAGCAGCATTTAAAGAAAATACACCATTAGTGAAGTAACCCTAAGCAACATAGCAATAACAGAAACATGTAGCGTAAGATAGCACTATAACTTAGTAATGCCCATAGTGGAAATAGAAGTAGCACTAACATTCCTGTAGTAACAAAATAAGATAAACTGAAGTATTTGGATCATAAATATAAATAAGGATCCACTAATGTATTTAGGTGGTGGGTTAAATATGTGTCTTGTAGGTTCTGAATAAAGAAATTATTTAAAAAAATATTGTAAAAAATAGTTGAATTCTGTTTATTGGAAGACTTCCAGGAAAGTGTGGTTCATCTGTAAAGGAGACCAAATGTAGGACGCAAATGCGTCCTGTACTTGATATATTTTGAAGGAGTGTTTCGGATCCGTACCAGGTCGGATCAGAGGAAGACATCAAAGGATTTCAGAGGTGGGCTGCTAGACTTGTTACTAGTAGGTTGGAACAACAAGGAAATGTTTCGGAGATGCTTCGGGAATTCAAATGAGATTTCCTGGAGAAAAACGACAATCTTTTCCAGGAACACTATAGGGAAAATTTATAGAACCGGCAATTGAAGCTGACTGCAGAATGATTCTGTTGCCTCCAACAACCACTGCATGTAAGGGCCACGAAGACATGATAAGACGAATTAGGACTCATTCGGAGGCAAATAAATAGATGTTTTTCCATCGTTCTATTTTAGAGTGCTACAGGATAGGAAATGGCTGGTAGTGTTTCGGGGTACCCTCAGCCACGCGCCGTAAGGAGTCTTGCGGAGTAACGATTTAGATGTAGATGTACTTCGAGATGAATTCAGAAATAGCGTCTAGGCTAAAAGCGCAGATCACAAATATTACCCGGTACGCCTCAGAGGCACCCATAACAGTGCATTAGGATTATTCAAAGACAAAATTGATAGTAGACTAGGGAAGGACTAATCTTGCGTAACCCCACGAGTGCATAAAAGCTATCCGGTCCCAGAAAACTGATTGTCAGCCATTATGAGTGAAGTTATCAATTTTAATGTACGGAATTTTAATGGATAACGCGATTTCTAAGGTCCTAACTATAGAGCCTAATCTGCAGATTTGCACAAAATAGAGCCTACACTGGAGATTTACACGAATCTTTATTTCAGTGTGAATGGAAGGTGTCTAATAGCAACAATGTTACAGATACCCCAATAATGCATTCAGTAAAACATTGTAAAAATTAAGAAGTTGTTCAAGTTTGGTGGATTATTTTATAAACTCCGTTGTAGTGACACAATTAAATAAAGACAGTAAGGTACATTCAAATACACTCACATTTAGAACATGGAGGCCCAGCACAATTTTTATTCGCACATTTTTCAATTTCAGTTCTTAGTGAAGTTTGAGACATTTGAAACTAAGCCCGAGTATTCTGTGAATTTAAGAAGTAACGCCCTCTTGTAGAATCGTAAAGAACTATTTCCACATTTTAGTAATTAATGATTTGCCGGCCAGAGTGGCCGAGCGGCTCCAGGCGCTTCAGCCTGGAACCGCGTGACCACTACGGTCGCAGGTTCGAATCCTGCCTCGAGCATGGATGTGTGTGGTGTCCTTAGGTTAGTTAGGTTTAAGTAGTTCTAAGTTCTAGGGGACTGATGACCTCAGAAGTTAAGTCCCATAGTGCTCAGAGCCATCTGAAATTAATTCTTTCAAAAGATTAATAGGTAGGAAACCATTAAATACGTAATGAAAGCAAATTCAGCTTGTATAACAAATTAACATAGCTGTACTGGAGCTTAACTCACTAGGCAGAGACTTTACTTTCGTACTACCTTCGATTACAGTGAGAGTTTGTGGCAGTTGGTTATCGTGCGAAGTGTTCGTCAGGCTGCAGCAGCACTTGTTTGTGATGATAAAGGAACGCACAAGTGAAATTTATGCGTAACATGGCAATATAGATGAATATTAGAAGAAGTGGAAGGACACTATGGAATCATTGATGTGACATTGCCATAAAATGAACGATGAAGGACGTGAAGGTTATCTGCCACTAAAACACGACACAACGACAAAAATCCAGATAAGTGCCCGTTTACAAAGGAAGTACAGTTTCCCAACAAACAAGAATTATTTATTATCAATGTAGGTACCATCTTTCATTAAAACCAATAAAATTGATCCATGTGTTATTTGACTGTTTTTCTAACCCGCCTGTAGATATCTTTTGGCACTGAATCAAATATAACGTATTTTTTTGCCATTGCAGTAAACTGGTAGAGTCAAAAACTGCACAGCATTTCTTGTACAAACAATGATCTCGCTTAATTCTTAATTAGTAGCTTATTTTTGTGTGTGACAGTGTGAGAGATTATTGTGTGTACTACGCCTGTAAGTTACTGTGTAGTCCGAAGCAACATAAGCAACGTAGCTAGGAGACTTTCTCCAACGCCCTAGTACTGTCGAAGTTTTGTTTATTACTGGTTTAAAATTTGCGCACCATACGGTGCCTATAACTTCATGTACTGTGTTTGCAAGAGTACTTTTCCCAGCGAGGTACCTAAGTCCATTTAACGCAAAATATCAAACAATAATTTGATCCCAAAATTCTTCAACGCGAAACGAGCATAGCTTCTCGACACTTGCTGGTTAATTAAGAGGCTCATGGACTCAATACAGCAACAGCGAATCTGAGACACTTCGTCAGGTAGTTATCCTCAAGTGCGGACCGAGACGGCCCCGTCATGCTGGTGCTGCAGTAGCTTTTGCTCACCGTAATCATTCTCAGACAGCTATGCCGGAGGCCACAGCCATGCGGATGGCACTGCTGTAGAGGATGTGGACGTGATGCTGTGGCTGCAACGATGAGCCGACGTCGCCAGCTAAGATATGCTTTCCGGGACGTGACTTCAGCATCTCAAATACGCGCTCCCAACTCGTTTCACCGCAAACTCTAGTCACTGTCACCCTATTTTCTAGCGTCTTTGTACACTCATCGATAATTTCCCGCCAAGCCATACATGTTCGTCAAATGCAAGAACGTGCCTACATGGTGGCCCAATGACATGGGTTCACTCCCCCACCAAGACAACCATATCGTAAATAACCTTCCCACTATTAAAAAACTGTCGTTCCATTCCGTCTCCATGACACCAATGGCTAATTTAGCGATGGCACATTCAGGCCGGCACTAACCTCGCGTCAGAGACCCTCTAAAATTAGAGAGTTGAACGCAAGACTAGTCCCATTACTTTACCCCTCAGTGTTTCGTTGGGAAGCAAGTGGTATCCACAGAATCTTTTTTCCAAACATAAAAAGCGGTGCTCTCCCCATATTTGCATGGCGACTTGGCCACAGTTCTGCCACTATCCAGGGGCAGGTTGTAAAATACACAATAACCGCTGCGCCCCCTGAATGCAGGCTGTCAACCCAACTTTCGTGAACGCAGGCACCTGAGCTCACAGTGTCAGCTCACGGTAAAGAGCCGCTCCTTTTTCGCAGCACTCTGTCGATTCTGCTCTAAGTCAGAGGCACTGGCGTTTCCCACACTCACCAAAGTCATCCACAAAATAGGCCGTTCCACCACCACTTTAAAGTGACCCTAGAAAGATCGCAGTATGTTAGTGCTCTGGCTTGTGTCACTATGGCGGAATTCCAGACTGCAGTTTAATAAACATTGCCCATGTGATCTGTGCCATTATCTTTCTCTCCTCGCTTAATCGACTTCATACAGGATGAATGCAACGTTGTCATGTTAACAAACATAGGAGCATAAAATTAACACTTCCTGCAAATGACGAAAATCGGGCTCCTAACCTGTCATATTCAGTCTACATCTACATCTACATATATACTCTGCTAGCCACCAAGCGGTGTGTGGCGTAGGGCACAATTCGCACCAAAGTCATATTTCTCCTTGTAACCTCCCCCTCACTTATCGACCTTAATGACAGTGAAAAATTAAACCGCGTGTATCTAATGGAAATTTGGAAAAAAGCAATCGTCACCGAAGTTAACCTGTCGGTAAAGAGGGAGGAAAGAGTTACATCTAAATGAAAGGAAAAATGCAAATGAAACTGGTGGAAATTAATTTTGAAAAGGGGTAAAGTTAATAAAGAAAGTAAATGTGCGGCCGTTACGTTAACAATCAACTAGCGGTAATTAGATATTTGAGATTTGGGGGAAATCACGGTCGCCAGTCCTAAGGACAATTACTATAGTAACGGAAAAATAAAGGTTATTACACATATAATTAGCACTAGAAGCGTGGCAACTGAAGGTTGACACGTGTAGTGTGAAAACTGAAAGTTTGTCAGAAGTAATAAATTTCGCTACACTTAATTTAGCAAAAGAATTAATGAAACCGGAAAATCGAAAGTTAATTTAGTGACTGAAGTTAATAGTGAGCTTTCTTTCTGAAGCACATCGAAATACAGTTAGTCTTGGACTACCTCAACAATCATTTCTAAAGCTACTTGAATCTACGCAATTTAGAAAGAAGAGGTTTAACTTTGAACTTGAATTAAACGATTCTGAACAATTAACAATAGTAAAATTTAGTACGTACCAAGCTAAGCTGCAGTCACAGGTAAGCTAAAATACTGTAACAAAACTCGCACTCTTAATTTGTGCTTGTGTAATCTAACTATTGTAGCCAGCTATGAATACTTAAAGTGAACTTTGAAATTAAAGCAGTGAAATGGAATTATGCTGGCGTTTGAATTTCAACGACACTCGGGTTCATTTCGGAAAAGGAAGGGCCCCTGCTTGGCAATGCAATTGGGACAATGAGCAACAAAGGTTCATGCTAAGTTGCTGTAACTTTGCGAGGCAAATGGAACAATTTGAAAAGCTGAGGTCTTACGTGCTTTTAGTCTTCCATGTTGGTTGATTGAAGGTGTGAAGCCGTCGATCGAGGAGGTGGCGACAGTCACTCATTGTTGGCCGTCGCTGTTGCAGAAGCTGGATGTTGGCGCGCCTTCTTCTCGACACGGTCACCAGGCGAAACGGGCTCTTGATGTGCGCCAGCTAATGCTTCCCGTCCGCGACACCGTGTCAGAAACTATCATCGCAAGTCGAGCGCAATTACATGCTGCCAAACCCCGAAAGCGCGGCAACTCGCGGAAGCTACACACAACACACCTGCTCCACTCGCTACTCCAGCCAGACTCCAACTGCTCTGCCCGCGCTCCACGCGGCAGAGTTAACACTACCAAAGATCCTACACACTTTGATTCTTCACACGACCTATCGATGTAATCGTTCGATAGCAGTTTTCTCTAGGCAAGACCCAGCGTAAAAATACAAATAATATTTACGAAACAAACCAATTATACATCGACATAAATGCATATATATATATATATATATATATATATATATATATATATATATATACAAATAGTAAAACAATTACAATATACGAAGACACAGAAATGTCATATATTCAGGTAACAAAAATAAGGAAAACAAATTATAGTACAATAGGTGGAAATAGGAGGATATGCATTTCCGGCGTTACACGTGCCCCACACTGTCTGAGGATGTTCGTGTAACGTAAACAGACTCAGAAAATGTCCAAAAAAAAAAAGAAACAGCGGAAATGCATATGCTCAAAACAGCAACAAAATTTTGCATTCGTCTAATTAAGCATAAATCAATTTTTAGACCATAATAATTGAGTGGAGACACTCCTAATCGTATTCCACTCTGTCATCTTGCACAAATTAAAACAGGTTGACAACATATTAAAATCCATAGAAAAGGTAGAAATGGTTTAGCTATTCCAAAATCATTAAAATTCGTAACAGTATCAAAAAACGTACTACTATTTACAAAATTAATCACAGTACATGGTCATAAAAACAGATAGATCAAAATACGCAAATTAATTATTAATTACATAGAATACCTATTTTATATAAACTTTTCATAATTAATATTCTCGTCATGAGTGTGCACTTAACGCTAAACAAGAAAATAATATACAGCAGATCGACAAAAACATAAATATTGATAACAGAATTCTTTCATATCAGCTGTCCGGGAAGAAAAACAACTCCGCCTTCCGTACTCGCAAGTACAAAGAATGCCGACAGCGGCACAAGAGCCGACAGCGGTTCCGCCCCGCCAGTATTGTTGCGCCCGCCTGTGCGGCACGCTTGATCTCTCTCGCCCTTGTAACGGCATTTCCAGAACGTCCGTTTCACTGAATTCTTTCGGTAAAACTCACTCCCAAGTAATCTCAAGGAGTCCATAAATACTATCACAGTGGATAACTCAACACTGTCCATCATCACACGCATGTACTAGCCTGAAACTTAAAACAGCGTCTAAGTACATCGGCAATGACTAGTAAATCACATATTTATGGAATCTTACAGCTATTTACAAAATCATATTTACATTCCTTAATCTACTGTGACTCAGCTGAAAACTTAAACTAGCAGCTTGGATTTTTCAGTTGATTAGATCATGATTAAATTGATTAAAATTAAATTGATTAATCAAAATTAATTACTTATTAATTACAACTTCTTTAATGACTTTGGTCAGTCAAAAGCATGGCAATCCAGCACATCGTTAAATCTTACACTCTATTTTACATACTGTACAAATTACCCATTCTGTGGTATTAATCAATCCTAGGTTGGTACAATTGCAGGTCTACAATGTTCCGTATACCTAATAGTTTCCCAGAGCTTGGATACTCTAAGCAATAAGCATTTGTGTGAGGTATACCAATGACTTTATATGGTCCATTATAAACAAACTTAAATTTAGAGATTTCATGGTCTATCTCGCTCGATTTCTCATGAGCTTTTACAAGTACTAAGTCTCCGATTGCAAACTTAGCAAAACGCGCTTTAGCGTCATGACGACGTATGCGAGCATCGGCTTGTAGTTTCATTACTTCTCGCAAACGATCTTTTTTCACACCAATACTAATGTCAATCCGCGGAGGGAATTTGATTATCTCTTCCACTAAACTTTTACTTCTGTCACCCAACAGGATTTCCTCTGGAGAAAATCCCGTAGATTCATGTCTCAAGGTGTTCATAATTCTCTCAAATACTGCTACATATTTGCCCCATGCCCTATGGTTGTGATGGCAATAGGTACGGCAAAGTCGGCCTAGCTCGCGCATATACCTCTCAGCGGGATTCCCAGCCGGACAATAAGCTGAAATATGGATCACCTCGACCCCATTACTTTCCATGCCTTCATTCCACAACTTAGAAGTAAATTGTGCCCCATTGTCTGATAGAATCGCCTTGGGCTTACCAATATGAACAAAATAATCGTTCACAAGCTTGCTATAGACCGCTTTGGCTGTAGCTTTCCTAATCGGGTATAGTTTGATGAACTTGGAAAAAGCTTCTAGCACTACTAAAATGTAGGCGAAGTTTCCTGATGACTTGGGCAAAGGTCCGTACAAGTCCACACACAGTAATTCAAAGGCCTTATACTTTGCATAGGACCACGACTCGTACAGTTGGTAACCTTCACCTTCTGACATAAATCGCAAGTTTTCACTCTGTCAGTAACGCGTTTTAACATGTTGTTAAAATGCGCTACTTCACTCAGCTTTTCCGTACATTTCTTTGGTCCACAGTGACCATACGCCAAATGGTAGTAGTCAGTTATTTCCGTGATGTATTTGGTGGGCCAGCATACCCGCCAAATATTACTATCTTCACTCTTACGTATGTACAAGATATGATCGTATATCTTGTAATACTTCCTTAATTTTTCTCCTTCTGGACTCCTTTCGTCATATCGGGTTTTCACCATATTTAAACAACCGTCCTCGTTCTGATGACGACGTAGATTCTTACAGATGTTCATTATTAATTTACGTTCCTCAACTTCTTTAAAATAGTATAATTTGACCACTCCATCTGACTCATCTTTCAATATCTCTTGATTAGACTCGGGCAAACGCGACAGCGCATCCGCTACGCAATTATCGGTCCCTTTTACGTAACAGATGTCATAGTTAAATTGCTGTAAATACAGCGACCACCTAGTCAGTCTTTCGTGAAGTAGTTTACAATCCTTCAGATAAGTGAGCGCCTTTTGGTCCGTATGAATAATCACCTTACGGTCCCATAGGTAACCCTTGAACTTTTTGAATCCCCACACGATAGCGAGACACTCTTTCTCAGAAATCGTGTAGTTTCGCTCACTTTTTGATAAAGATCGACTCGCGAACGCTATCGTCCGGTGTTCCTTATCCTCTCCTTTACCAGCTTCTTGGAACAGTTCTACCCCCACCCCGTAATTCGACGAATCCGTTCCCAAATGGAAGGGTAGCGATAAATCAGGATGAAATAGTATGTTAGATCTTAACAACTCGTCTTTTAATCTCTCGAAAGCGGCCTGACACCCGTCAGTCCACACAAACGGAACATTTTTGCGTAAGAGGTTATTCAAATTTTCATCATTAAACACTTGTCCTTTTACAAATTTACGGTAAAATCCTGTTAGCCCTAGAAAACTTTTTAACTGTTTCCTAGACTTGGGTGGAGGACAATTCCTTATTGCCTCTAGTTTCTCTGGGTCCTTTGTAATACCAACAGTGGTAATTACATGCCCTAAAAATTTCAATGCTCTAAAAACTTCATCTAACAGGTCACAATGGTCATGCCAAGTGGCATTGGCCAACAATAGGTCGTCAACATATACAGTTAATCTTGAACTCAAAGCCGGTCCTAGCACTTTATCTAGGGCCCTGATGAATACGGACACAGATATATTAAGTCCAAACGCAGTACTCTATACTGATAACACCTGCCCGCAAACAAGAAGGCGGTGTATTGCCTAGATTCTTCTTCGAGTTCTATTTGCCAGTAACTAGCCGTCAGATCGAGGCTAGTCATGAATTTAACGTCATGAAAACGTTGCAAAATGTTCTCCATACTCTCTCCAGGAAATCATTTATTGTCCTGTAATTGCTTCCTACGTAGCGTTTTGTATCATCTGGAATCTTTTTGTAGAGTTCCCAGACTATTTCGGATTCCGTGCGGCGATCACGCAAATATTCCAACTTGCGGATCCAGCCCTCACAAAACTCCTTCATCGAGCCGCGTGAATTCGCATCGAAAGGCCTCGATACGACAAATCCGCGCCAGACACTTTGTTGTTTTTGCTCTGACCAGTATTCAGCCAGAAACAAATTTTTAAAATCGTCAAAAGTCAGGTTCGTAATGTTGAGGTTTAAGCCCCAACGCTTGGCATCACCAGCCAACACATCAATAACCGCATTAATTTTTCTCTCATTAGTCCATGATCTGGGTAAAACTCTTTTACAGTTTTTAATGAAATCCGTCGGGTGTATACCGCCTTTTTTCAAGGGGTTGAACCGCTCCTCTTTCGTCAACAATTCCGAACTATGTGCACAGATTGGCACATAGCTCTGTTTTTCGTCAAGTTTCTTTTCTAATTCCGACACTCTCGTAATTACTTGGCAAGTGGTTGTCGCAAGCGTTTCTACTTCCCTTTTTTTCTCTTCGCAGGTATTAGCCTGCTTCGTCACTTTGGTATCTACTTCGGATACTGAAGCCTTTAAAGTTTCCACCTTCTTTTGATCCTCTTTTTTCACTAATTGAATTTGTTCCGTCACCTTATTCTCGATGATCGGAGCAACTGATTCTCCTACACTTTTCTCGATTATGCTAATTTCAGAATAAAAACGAGTATTTATGCTCGCAATTTCCGCCTGAACGCCTATCATTTCCTGTTTAAGATTACCGATTTCGCTATTAATCACAACAATATCTTCTTTGATTTTATCAACTTTTGTGTTGACAACTCCAACATTGTTGTTAACAACATTAATAGCTTTGTTGTGACTGTCTAGCTTTCGTTCAATTTTTTCAGACTGAGCTTCTTGCTTGGCCGATTGACTCTTGATTTCGTTAATCAAAACATTCAATAAATCAGTTAAATTCCCGGAAACTACCGGTTTTACTTCCGTAGCGGCTTCCTCTTTAATTGTCCCCCCGTATTCGTCATCAAGGGATTCGCATTTGATTTTCACTTCCGACTCCGAAACATTTTCTAAAGTGTGGAATTCCATTTCTGCTCTTTGTTGCGTTTCGGCGGTCGCGTCTTTCATGCTAGCCGCCTGTCCCTGAACAATGGGTACCGCGGTGCGCGTTTCCCACTCTTCGACCGATTGTTCCTTATCCAAGCCTACCAAATTTTGGTAATTGTTGCCTTCACTCATTTTAATAATTTTCAATATGAATGCCAAATCTCAAATCTAATTAGGATTCCTCACACTAATATTCTCGCTGACGTACCGACCATCTCGCAAACAGTGCTTTGTTACGAGATTTGCACAATGCAAAATTCGTGTCCAGAACAACCTCAAATCTGAAGATTGTCCTGTCACCAGGTGGCCACGTGTAACCTCCCCCTCACTTATCGACCTTAATGACAGTGAAAAATTAAACCGCGTGTACCTAATGGAAATTTGGAAAAAAGCAATCGTCACCGAAGTTAACCTGTCGGTAAAGAGGGAGGAAAGAGTTACATCTAAACGAAAGGAAAAATGCAAATGAAACTGGTGGAAATTAATTTTGAAAAGGGGTAAAGTTAATAAAGAAAGTAAATGTGCGGCCGTTACGTTAACAATCAACTAGCGGTAATTAGATATTTGAGATTTGGGGGAAATCACGGTCGCCAGTCCTAAGGACAATTACTATAGTAACGGAAAAATAACGGTTATTACACATATAATTAGCACTAGAAGCGTGGCAACTGAAGGTTGACACGTGTAGTGTGAAAACTGAAAGTTTGTCAGAAGTAATAAATTTCGCTACACTTAATTTAGCAAAAGAATTAATGAAACCGGAAAATCGAAAGTTAATTTAGTGACTGAAGTTAATAGTGAGCTTTCTTTCTGAAGCACATCGAAATACAGTTAGTCTTGGACTACCTCAACAATCATTTCTAAAGCTACTTGAATCTACGCAATTTAGAAAGAAGAGGTTTAACTTTGAACTTGAATTAAACGATTCTGAACAATTAACAATAGTAAAATTTAGTACGTACCAAGCTGAGCTGCAGTCACAGGTAAGCTAAAATACTGTAACAAAACTCGCACTCTTAATTTGTGCTTGTGTAATCTAACTATTGTAGCCAGCTATGAATACTTAAAGTGAACTTTGAAATTAAAGCAGTGAAATGGAATTATGCTGGCGTTTGAATTTCAACGACACTCGGGTTCATTTCGGAAAAGGAAGGGCCCCTGCTTGGCAATGCAATTGGGACAATGAGCAACAAAGGTTCATGCTAAGTTGCTGTAACTTTGCGAGGCAAATGGAACAATTTGAAAAGCTGAGGTCTGCCATACAGTTCTGAAACTTTACGTGCTTTTAGTCTTCCATGTTGGTTGATTGAAGGTTTGAAGCCGTCGATCGAGGAGGTGGCGACAGTCACTCATTGTTGGCCGTCGCTGTTGCAGAAGCTGGATGTTGGCACGCCTTCTTCTCGACACGGTCACCAGGCGAAACGGGCTCTTGATGTGCGCCAGCTAATGCTTCCCGTCCGCGACACCGTGTCAGAAACTATCATCGCAAGTCGAGCGCAATTACATGCTGCCAAACCCCGAAAGCGCGGCAACTCGCGGGAGCTACACACAACACACCTGCTCCACTCGCTACTCCAGCCAGACTCCAACTGCTCTGCCCGCGCTCCACGCGGCAGAGTTAACACTACCAAAGATCCTACACACTTTGATTCCTCACACGACCTATCGATGTAATCGTTCGATAGCAGTTTTCCCTAGGCAAGACCCAGCGTAAAAATACAAATAATATTTACGAAACAAACCAATTATACATCGATTTAAATGCATAAATATATATATACAAATAGTAAAACAATTACAATATACGAAGACACAGAAATGTCATATATTCAGGTAACAAAAATAAGGAAAACAAATTATAGTACAATAGATGGAAATAGGAGGATATGCATTTCCGGCGTTACATCCTCCTCTGTTCCACTCGCGGATCGCGCGAGGGAAAAACGACTGTCTGAACGCCTCAGTACGAGCTCTTATTTCGCTTGTCTTTGAATGGTGATCATTACGCGATTTTAAAGTTGGCGGTAATAATATATGCTCTACATCCTCGGTGAAGCTAGGATTTCGGAATTTAGAAAGCAGCCCCTTCTGTTTAGCGCGTCGTCTATGTGCAAGTGTGTCCCACTTCAAACTTTCTATCAGATTTGTAACGCTCTCGCGATGGCTAAATGTACCAGTCACGAATCTTGCCGCTCTTCTTTGGATCTTCTCAATGTCTTGAATCAGACCCAACTGGTAAGGGTCCCATACAGACGAACAATACTCTAAGACTGGACGAACTAACGTATTGTAAGCTATTTCCTTTGTTGAAGGACTGCATCACTTCAGGATTCCACCAATAAACCGCAATCTAGAGTTTGCCTTACACTTTATTTGTGTAATCTGATCATTCCATTTGAAATCATTTCGAATAATCACACGCAGATACTTGACTGATGTTACCGCTTCCATAGACTGATCGTTTATTTTGTGCTCATATATTAGAGGGGATTTTCGCCTTGTTATACGCAGTAGATTACACTTACTAATATTGAGAGATAACTGCCAGTCATTACACCACGCATTTGTTTTCTGCAAATCCTCCTTGATTTGTTCACAACTTTCGTGTGATAATACTTTCCTGTAGACTACAGCATCATCGGCAAACAGTCTAAGGCCGCTGTCAACACCATCAACCAGATCGTTTATGTAAATCGTAAAAAGCAGAGGAACTATTACGCTGCCATGGGGCACACCTGAAGGTACTCTTGTTTCTGTTGAAGTTACCTCATTCAGGACGACATACGGCTCCCTGTCTGTTATAAAAGCCAAGAATAACCACGTGATGAACTCACAAATCGACTAAAAATTTGACGACGTTGTGTTTGCGAATATATAATCTTATTTTATGACACAAATTACCACCAACACCACCATTGCCACTAATGCCATTTATTGCTAAACGGCGGAAACAAAGTTCTAGACCTAACACAATACTATCGAATTCTCGTTGTGTTCTCTGCCATCGACTTTCGTGGCGTAGCGGTAATACGAGGTATGTCCACAAAGTATGTTCCGTTTGGTTATATAAAACAAACGTGTACAGATACAGAAAAAAAATTATTGTACAAAAATCTATAACTGTTAAACTACTTTTCTACATAGCTTCCGAAATTTGTCATAGCGTGGCACAAGTTTTTGTATGTCTTCTTCGTAGAAGGTTGCCACCTGTGTATTCAACCATATGGTAACATGTTCTTTCAGCTCATTATCATCGTTAAAGTGTTGACCACCAAGGATAGATTTTAGCTGTAAGAATAGATGAAAGTCGCTGACTAGGAGCGAGGTCCGGGCTCTATGGAGGATGATCAAATGCGTCGCAGTAAAACTCCCGTAAGAGTTGTTTGGTCACATTCGTCGTATGAGGTTGATCATTATCGCGGAAAAAAACAACAGCTTTTGGCAGTAATCCTCGGCGCTTGTTATGTATTGCGTGGCGCAATTTCTTAATGGTCTCGCAGTAACCATGTGCATTGATTGTTTAGCCTCGTGGTAAGAAATCAATCAGCAAAATGCCTTTTCTGACGACCGTTTCTTGAACGGTGCGCATGACTTTTCGAGGTGTCAAGATTGCTTATGCTTAACCTTCGTTGGGGACGAAGTGTCCCTCCATTCCACTGATTGCCGTTTTCTTCAGGGGTGTTGTACGATACCCAAGTTTATCCCCCGTTACTATCCGAGAGAGAAAACCATCGCTTTCTTTATTGTAGCGTGTCAAAAACTGAAGTGCTCTGCCCATTCCTTGGTTTTTGTGTTGTTCAGTAAGAATTTTGGATGCTCAACTTGAACAAAGTTTTCGAAATTTCAGTTTTTCAGTAACAATTTCATGAATTAGTGATCGTGAGATTTGCGGCACTTCCACAGCAAGGGCACTAAGTGTAAACTTACGGTTGTGCTTAATCTTCTCTTCAGCTATGTGAGCTAGTTCATCAGTAGCCAGAGATGGGCGTCCACTTGGTTCTCCATCGTGCACTTGATCACTTCTTTCATTACACGGTATGACCCATCTTCTAACCATTGAATCACTCTTAGCATTTTGTCCGTAAACCTCGCAGATTTGCCAATGAATTTCCTTTTGTTTAACTTTCTTTGCATTTAGAAAACGAATCACAGATCTGATTTCACACGCGGCGGCATTTTCAGTTACGGCTGACATTATAAAGAAGCACTAGAAAGCACACATCGGCCGCAGCGATCTGAAAATGGCGTACATGTCTTCTCCTTGAGTCAGTGTAACTGCCGCGCATGATCGGAACTGCGATCGCAGCACTGCCGCAGATAGAAATAGAAATGGAACTTACTTTGTGGACGACCCTTGTAAATTATACACAGAAACATTAATTATTTCCTGATATTATCTTTCGCATAGGGGCAGAAAGATGTGTCAGGGGACATTAATTCATAAAATCTGTAGATGGATATTAATAGATGTTCGTATGAATAAACGGAAGAGCTGAAACAGATACCGTCGTTTTGAGATCTGAATGAGGTCGTTGAAATACGAGTGGCCTATGACCTGGCGAACAGAAACAGTGACTTCACTGTCAGTGAGGCAAGGGATCGAGCACTCAACTACCTGAAGCCACACCGTCGGCCGAGAGCGAATTGCGCGCCAGGAAGTGGCGACAGAAGCAATGAAGGACCGGAGTTCACGACCAGCATTCAGCCATCGGGTCCCCTCTCCACTCCACCTGACATGGAGTACGACCAGAAATTGAAGGAAAAGGCGCAGTGTAGGAGAGACGCTCATACTGGATGAAACAGTTCCCGCCAATTGCTGGCTGGATCGACTCAATAACAATCCCCCCCCCCCCACCCGCCCCTCTCCAGTAGCGTCAGAGTGAGCGAGGTATTAACCTATAGCACAAACATCTGCAGAAGGACTGTAAGTAGGAATTACCCTATCCCAGCGTTCAGTATAGTAAAGTAATTCCATCTGACAGTACTGGTACAGTACGAGCAATTCTCATCAACTCTTGTAAGGGATGAGACTCTTAACAAGTAATGTAATTTCATTTCTGCTTCTGCCTCCTGAGGTCATTAGTGGTTGGCGAGACCCTCGGTGTAGGAAGGATCTATTGGTCGCAGAATTCACGTTGATGCCCACAAGAAAACTCTGTAAGCTGATCCACCTGCGGCTATCCAAATGACGTCTCTCCATGAGACGTCTCTCCATGACAATACCCGACAGTGGTAGTCCTATATTGGTGATCTAAAGCGAATTGGAAAAAGAGATCCTTTAGTGGGTGACTGGCTGGCGTCATTGTGTTCAGATGCCAAACTGCAGTTATTCTCTAACATACACTCCTCCCACGGCACAGTCCGATGGTACCTATAGTGAACTGTTCTTCATTGTAACAATGGGGAGATATATCTCGCAGATAAATTAATGTTAACTTAAGAGTGTAAGATATTCTTAAGTTAGGAAATTCATGCATCGACGTGATGATATTTTGCCTGTACAGTGCAACCACATTTTATGCACCTTCTCATTATTTGGAAAGCTCAAAAACAATTTTTCCAGAGGTTTTACAAATATATTTGTACAATGTGACACTTCATTCGATTTGTAACCCATTTTCGAACCATAACTTCCAAAACAAGATATCGCTGTTAACGAGCTTTACGACAATAGGAGCAGCGAGCTACCCAGTGACGTCAGAGGCATCACATAAGTCAAATGGGCTATCAAATTATTTGAATTTAATTTGAGTTTTTTTAATACTGAAATTTAAGAGGATAAAAACGTACCATGAGTGTAAAGTGATGTATTCCAGAATACAGTGAAATACCGTTTTAGAGAACAGCTGTAATGGGGTCGCCATTTTAATGTCTCCACTGTCAATACTGTGGGGATCTTGCACATAACCACATAAGTTAACTATCCTGACTGGACGAGTTGTTTACATTGTTGCTACCGTTAATTATTTTGGGAGGCGGAGAGTTTAGAAAGATTGTTCTGGTATGATCTTGTCATTTATAATGTTCATACTGTAAATTATTACTGTTTCTGGGGGACGGTCAAAGAAACTGAGCAGACATACATTCAGTTAGAAGTACTGATACCATATACTCGTTGTCTGAGAATTGGGGCCACAATATTACCTACAATAGGTTATCCATTGATTTCTATTTATTCTTATTATTTATTACTTTTATAGTTTAACCGTTTATTTTCATAATATTATACACGGATGACATATGTATGAGGAGAAAACAATCATTAACTCAGTATCCTAATGGAATTACAGGCACAACATAACAAAATCTCGGGTACGAGGGCCACAAGATGGAACATGTAAAGGAAAGGAATTGAAAGGCATCTCCTCTAATAAGTGGAGTCATAGGGCTCCTACATTCTGGCAGCAACAAAAACAAAAGCATCAATCAGCATATTAGTATTTAAAAGTGAACTACTGATGCACACTATTGGAGTCGATAGTACCCAATCGACACCGTGTGAGCAGTTCTTTCAACATCAACGTATGTACCTCAAGACCTCATCTATGGAATGTGTCGTCACGTGGAAGCCTGTCTAATGTATGACGCGATTTATTCAACCGATATGAATGTAATGAAAATAAGAAAGTGATGCCTATGATATTACGAGTCATTGTGTCTAATCCGATAATATTTTGTGACAAATATTGTAAATATTTTCCATTAATCGCGAAGATAAATAATACGACAGTTCAGTCGTTCCATGAAAGCTTGGAACTTCAAGTGTAATATATAAACACAAGAGCCATGTTGCTCGCTACTGTTTGTGCTCTGTTTTTCTTCTGTTTGTTCTCTCTCTCATTTTCTCCTGTTTGTTCTCTCTCTCATTCTCTCCTGTGCATCGATGTATCTCTAACTAGCTGTCTATATGAGCTTGAAGATTATAATATATTGTTAATTGGAAGTATCTGATGTTTCCTTTAAAAATACCTCCCCCTTCATGTGAAACTTGTTTAAAGAGAATAACAGTATTTCTGTCGATTGCGCATCTCGCTTCGACTGTTTCGGTGTCGCTGAGTCCGCCATTACGTGTAATAAAGTATATTTCAGTGTTTGTGAGCTTCACTCGCAACGGAAAATAATTTTAAGTGCTTTTATGAATTTTTACGGTCAGTTTTCAAAGAGTCAGTTGACCTCCCAGTGTTGCCTTTGCGTGAGAAAGTTCTTTGCTTCCCATCAAAAACTATGGATTATCCAATCCAAATATTGTCACCAGATATGTTGCGGTCAGTGCTGACCAATGAAGAGAGACTTTTCGAAAACAATACCAACCTCTTATTTCTTAAGGGCGCTTTTCGCAGGGTTCGTGCGCGAAGTTCCTGTAGCTTTTGCCTGTTTCTATGTACATAAGAGAACATATCCGTTTGTCAGACTGAGAGCAGCGTTCAGTCTCCCATCCAAGTGGAGCAGGAGACAGGTGAGCCTTCTGGAAGAAGAGAAGGGATTCGTTTCCAGGATCTTGTCTGGTGCAGACCGACAACCTCACGTGCTGTACTTGAGGAATGGAAGTTTCACTCAGACACTATCGCAATTCATCTTCTGGTCAGCTCGCACTTAACTCACTTGGTTACGCATCTCGTACACTCAGTTATCTGTCTTGAATGTTTGTCACATTTATCTTGTCTCATTTATCTTTTTCGAGTTTCCCAAATGCAGGGGTCATATTCAATTTGCTTTGTGCATTCTTCCAAATGAACTTCTTTTCCACGGAATTTAGAGTGATTTGATTTTAGTCTGAAACGATTTTGAGGGAACTTCTGTATGCTAATCGTTGTTAAATGACCAGATTGAATTAAAGTTTTCTGTTCTCACTCTGAACTAGTTTTTGAGATCCCTCTCTCCTAAACCATCCCTATAGCTAGACAATTTTTAAATAATAAATACAATTAGCAGTGTTTGTAGGAATTTGCTTTATTGTATCGTTTCCGTTTTGTGCACTGGTCAAGCACAATTTCTGGGGCTACAAGAAAACTGGGGCTGTTAACGACTATGAAACGCTTTCCGGTTCTTATAGCAGGAATAGTTAATGCACAAGCTACTGAGCCTTATTTCGACCTCTTCCAGGTCTGGTGAATGAGGCACTGTTCATTGCGTTATATATTGCGTGTAGGAGCATTCTGTATACTTCGAATTCAAATTCCACGGGCACTATATCAGCTAATTAAGTAGCCGTTTAAATATTAAAACACGGAGGATAATTTTGAACGTCTACAAACTCGACCAACTGAAAAAAGAGCAAACAATGTAGGCACGGATATTTTTTCACCTTCCAGATAATGGTAACCTATCTGTAGGGCAGCCTAAGAACAGCAGAAGCCTATTGTAGAAAGGGAATAGTTTCTTATGGGAACATGACAATAGAACATAGTCATTAAGCAACGGTTTTCACGATTGGTTGTCTTAGTTGATGGTGAATCAGTTAGTTTGTATCGTTGTTTGCTCCTATTGCTCCTTAATATTCTCGAAAGTAGCAGATAAATGGCATCCACGATGGCATACTCTTTCTTTGTTGAGTGTGAGTCTATAAATAGGATCGATCAGGATCAAGAACCCCCCCCCCCTTTCGTTAGTTACACGAGCAGGCAACACGTAACAGTCACTTAGTAGTCAGTGGTCACGATAAGAGTCATCTTTCCACGCAGCTTGTTAGTGAAAGCCATGCGCTGAAAACCCATCCAGTTCGAAGACAGATAAGAGCCTCTAATACAGACTCGGTGGTTCCTGTTTGCAACGCGTAATTATATTCGTAATTTACACGACTGGGAGATGATTCGATTGCTCATAGTCTGCTACTGCATATGGAGATGATACCTCCTACAGGCAAGGTAACGAACATGGCGTCACGTTGTTTTCACCTTCCAGCTATCTCACTCGCTCGTCTCAAACCTATAACGCCTTTCTATGTGTCGGAAGGTATTAATACCGTTACCTTTTTCTAGACTGAGGCCTTTATTAATATGCGAAACGTGATGATCAATACTAGTGCGTTCCATTCCTCGCACAGGATGTTTCAAAACGCATACATTTCAAACACATACATTTATTAAAATGTAAGACATACATTTGTGAAAATGTAACACATACAGCTGTGAAAATTGGGGCACATATTTACGAGCCTCTCAAGTTGAAATGGCAGATTTTCAACATCTCCTCCACCAGTGACAGGAACAATAGCACATCAATACTCAATTTCCTCCCGTTCTTGGTTAAACATGTACGTCGACACTGATGTAATGGCAATATGAATCCGGTTCTTCAATTCTTTTGAGTGCAGAGGTAGCGTTGACACGTCAAAGTCATCATTCATAAAAACCCACGGGAATAGGTCACAGAGGGTCAAATCCGGTGACCGTGGAAAACTGCTGAGAAGCGCCAAGTCCTCGGCTGTTTGCCGAACAACACAACGGCTGGGTACAGTTTCTTTCAGATATTCACGCACTTGGCGACTCCAGTGAGGCGAGCCCGTATTGTTGAAAGATGGTGTCTTTAATGAGCCTCGAAGACAACCAGTTACGTAACTTGGCAAAATACGGCTGTTTCCATAAAGGAATAGTAAGTGAGATATCGCACAAAACACTTTGACTTTGGGCGACTCTCGTAAATGTTCATTATGTACATGGGTTCTGTAGGTGGTTCTGTAGGCTCCAGATTCGAACTTTGTTCACATTCCCACTAAGGTGGGGCATCACTGAACACGATGTGTTGCGCGAACGGGTTATTGTTGTCAATAGCACTCTGAAGCACGTCAGAAAACACCGCATGTCGTCATGAGGTAAAGTCTGTAACAGGTGTAACGTGTACGGCTTCATAACGAATCGATATCTGAAAACAAGCCAAACTGTAGTTGTAGGCAGTAGTAGAACCCGACTGGCATGACGAGTTGATTCTGTACGTCTACGTTGGAAAGTGGTTTGGATTCATGGCACATCTTCGTCGGAAACATTGCATACACATGCAGCATCTGCAGACTGTCGATACCATTTGCTTGTGCTCCATCCAGTTGGAAGGTCAGTTTGCTCCCTCAACCTGAAACACCTTTTGTGAGGTAACGGGCGAGTTGTCCAAGATCCCGGGTGGGGCCTCTTGGTGGGTCGCGGCCCGGCAGCAACCACGTGGTGCCGAACGCTAGCTTAGCAACTGCGTGATGCCGCACAACGGCCAGTCCAGCCACGTGGCTGGAAATTCCATGGTGATGCCGTGTTGATGAAGGAGACATGCCGGGAGTGCCAAAGGTGGTGGCCTTTATGAAACCTTAATGGCGGACATTTCACAGTTCGTACAGAAATTAATAGTAACCAGATGAATCATGATACCTCAAAAAGAAACGTGTGCATTACTAATATTTGCACAACGATTCTGATGGTGCAATCAGATTTTCAATATATTCATTAGTTTAAAGTTTAGTATCTGATGGTAAATTATACAAGTAACACCCAGCCACGAATTTCCAAAATATAAATGGTTCACCCGATTTTGTCGGTCTACATGTCTTTAGAAAGCTATTAGTGTAAACCTAAACTGGTGGGAATTACAGACATATAACTTAAATAGTACGTGCGTTATTGGAGATCAAAGTGGCCGATTATTATCGATCGCGTCAGACCATAAGTACTCCATAGTCACACAAAGAAACGGTAGCAGCATGCTTATCAATATATGTATTCATCTATGTCTTTCTTTATATCCGATATATTCTATTCATGAAGAAATTGGTCAGTTATTTACTGTGTTTCGGAAATCAGAGAGACGTTAGTCTACTGGCCTACTTTTGCTTGCTATTCCTTTGATATACATGGTGTTTCAAAAATGACCAGTATATTTGAAACGGCAATAAAAACTAAACGAGCAGCGATAGAAATACACCGTTTGTTGCAATATGCTTCGGACAACAGTACATTTTCAGGCAGACAAACTTTCGAAATTACAGTAGTTACAATTTTCAACAACAGATGGCGCTGCAAGTGATGTGAAAGATATAGAAGACAATGCCGTCTGTGGGTGCGCCATTCTGTACGTCGTCTTTCTGCTGTAAGCGTGTGCTGTTCGCAACGTGCAAGTGTGCTGTATACAACATGGTTTATTCCTTAGAACAGAGGATTTTTCTGGTGTTGGAATTCCACCGCCTAGAACACAGTGTTGTTGCAACAAGACGAAGTTTTCAACGGAGGTTTAATGTAACCAAAGGACCGAAAAGCGATACAATAAAGGATCTGTTTGATAAATTTCAACGGACTGGGAACGTGACGGATGAACGTGCTGGAAAGGTAGGGCGACCGCGTACGGCAACCACAGAGGGCAACGCGCAGCTAGTGCAGCAGGTGATCCAACAGCGGCCTCGGGTTTCCGTTCGCCGTGTTGCAGCTGCGGTCCAAATGACGCCAACGTCCACGTATCGTCTCATGCGCCCGAGTTTACACCTCTATCCATACAAAATTCAAACGCGGCAACCCCTCAGCGCCGCTACCATTGCTGCACGAGAGACATTCGCTAACTATATAGTGCACAGGATTGATGACGGCGATATGCATGTGGGCAGCATTTGGTTTACTGACGAAGCTTATTTTTACCTGGACGGCTTCGTCAATAAACAGAACTGGCGCATATGGGGAACCGAAAAGCCCCATGTTGCAGTCCCATCGTCCCTGCATCCTCAAAAAGTACTGGTCTGGGCCGCCATTTCTTCCAAAGGAATCATTGGCCCATTTTTCAGATCCGAAACGATTACTGCATCACGCTATCTGGACATTCTTCGTGAATTTGTGGCGGTACAAAAAGGTTCAAATGGCTCTGAGCACTATGGGACTCAACTTCTGAGGTCATCAGTCCCCTAGAACTTAGAACTACTTAAACCTAGCTAACCTAAGGACATCACACACATCCATGTCCGAGGCAGGATTCGAACCTGCGACCGTAGCGGTCTCGCGGCTCCAGACTGGAGCGCCTAGAACCGCACGGCCACTCCGGCCGGCTGTGGCGGTACAAACTGCCTTAGACGACACTGCGAACACCTCGTGGTTTATGCAAGATGGTGCCCGGCCAAATCGCACGGCCGACGTCTTTAATTTCCTGAATGAATATTTCGATGATCGTGTGATTGCTTTGGGCTATCCGAAACGTACAGGAGGCGGCGTGGATTGGCCTCCCTATTCGCCAGACATGAACCCCTGTTACTTCTTTCTGTGGGGACACTTGAAAGACCAGGTGTACCGCCAGAATCCAGAAACAATTGAACAGCTGAAGCAGTACATCTCATCTTCATGTGAAGCCATTCACGTTGTCAAAGGTTTCGGGTAATTTCATGCAGAGACTACGCCATATTATTGCTACGCATGGTGGATATGTGGAAAATATCGTACTATAGAGTTTCCCAGACCGCAGCGCCATCTGTTGTTGAAAATTGTAACTACTGTAATTTCGAAAGTTTGTCTGCCTGAAAATGTACTGTTGTCCCAAGCATATTGCAACCAACGGTGTATTTCTATCGCTGCTCGTTTAGTTTTTATTGCCGTTTCAAATATACCGGTCATTTTTGAAACACCCTGTATTTGTTTATATATTTAATAATGTGTGTTAGAGCGTGTTTATGGTCCAGCGGTAGGAATATTTATTTAATTTCAAGTTATTTAAATGTAACTTCAGTATTTTGTACGTGTTTAAATATGTTTGTGAGTGTATGTTGGCTTGGAAACATGGAGAGAGCGCTCTAGACAATCACAGTGCTCGTTCATGGTGAGACTGTATGGAAGAGGGGAAGGAGGATCGTTTCGAGAGAGGACACTGGGGTAGTTCTGGCAGTGCGGAGTTCTGGACAGGACGCCACAGGACACGGGAAGTGCTGGACGCGACGGCGCGACGGACTCGGTGTCAGGGCAGTGGAGCAGTTTGTGCGAGGTCGCGGAGGATAGAAATAGTTCGGAGTGCCGACCTGTGCTCTGGTGTGATTTCCGTGGCTTCTGCAGTGAAGACGTAGTATTCGTTCAGAAGTCAATATCTTGCGATCTATGTTGTTGTTCATAACTAATTACGTGAAGTAGGAATTGTAACATCCACGAGATAAATTTTAGCTACAGTGCGACGAGAGAACATTATGCCTCTAAGAGTTATAAACATTATCTATTCGACGTATGAAAACACAGTGAAAACGAAGGAAAACGATGATACATATTAATTATTTATATAATATTCTATGATGTAATTGGACATATCGATGTGTATCATACAAAGACAATGATAATTGTAAATTCCTTTTATGATCTGCGTTTGTCTTCCTTTGTTTTTACCTTTTGTTGGTTGGCTTTTGTAAGTTGCGGACGCATATCAAACTGAGGTCTGTTAAGATCTTGTAATTATTTGTTAATTATTACTTGAAAATAGAGTTCATTATTATTATAAATATGAGCGAATAATTATTTGTAACTTTAATTCTTCTCTCAGTAAGCATTATCTGTGTTAATTATTTCTTTCCACTGCAAGGAGCGCAGCCATTGATGATAACGATTTGTATGGCGTTTTTGTCTGTGTTTTCCTTAGAAACAAATCAAATGTTTGCTTGATGAAGTCTAAATAGTCCACAATACGAAAGTAGATTTTATAGAGTTTAATAAGCATTTTAAATATTTACTTATTTGCTCTAACAATGGAAAGTCTCTATCAATTGTCTGCCACCATCTTAACAATTATCTCAGCGGCAAATTCAAATTTAAATTACGCAACTCTGCAGAATAAATGCCGAAGGTAATACAAATGTGTAAAAATAAATGTGCACCGGTGGTCCCGAACTTATTTTAATGAAAATGATTCCAATCAGATTGGTTCTTTTAAAAACAGTGCTCATAGCACGATCCTTATAAGAAACTTTTCTAGCTGATGTATGGAGGCGAAATTAATTACGCAGGAGTTGCGAAGAATATTGTTTCAGGTAACATACGTCAGTGTTGTGCGCGGCTGATATTCGGTGGTTTTAATCATCATTTTGCTGAAGATAACTGCTTCCATCTTAATCAATAGTTGTAAGGAATCTGTTGTATGAACTGTGATTTAGTGACACTTACACAACTTACAGTCACTTTAACACGACGATAACTTGGAGTTCTTTAGCAACATGATCAAATCTTTAGCCGGGAGAAAAATTATTTAGTAATTACTCAATGTAATAAAATAAGATTATCATTTCCATTTACAAATTAGTTAAATTCCAAACCACTGAATAACACAGCAAACGACAAACGCCACAGAATCTGTTGTTTCTCTGTTATTCAACTTATATTTTATCTAATTGCTAGACCATCGACAGCACTAAATGTTTTGCAGAAATATACCGCATTCTCAAAAGTACCTCTACTACCGTATTCATCATTTAAAGTCGTTAAGATAGTACCTGCAGATTTTATTTAATTGCAATTTTTCGTTAATAAATGTATATTTTACTTTCATAATTCGCAATTGTTGAGTGATAGAAACCTTCGACCATTCGATTCATGTGTCCATTCTTATCATATACTGTACACTCAGCAGCATTTGGCCTGTAATGTGGCAACTACGTTTCCCAGCCCCTAGACAACGAAACCAGCCAAAACCTTTAATATTGCAACTCTGAGTGGGAGGGTACGTAGTTGAGGGCCACCACACCACCATTTACTTTTTTTGAAATCCCGCACTTTGCAATGTAATAACGACATATACTCCAGTCATCGAGTGAAATTGGGGTTACAATGAGTGTTGGGCTGTGGTATGGTGCTTCCTGCTGACAGACATTCCCGTGCTTCAATCATCCCTGTAAGTGGTGTAGAGTACAATACATTCGAGGTTACTGGCCATGGAATCGCGCTTCACAGGTTTCACTTTGTCAGAGCAACTCGTGTTTTGTTGGTTGTATGATAGAAAGAACTCCCTTGAATGCGAACGTTGTTTCAAAAGTAATACAACACGATCGTGAAAATAAGGTTATAAAATTTACATTCCAGGAAGAAACTTTACGCGCTTCTATGTGTGCCTGTAGACATAAATCGTGGTTAGAAACGCTGCCAAGTGTGAGGCGAAAGTTATTTGTCACGGAGCAGCGTGACATAAAAATGAAAAACAGCTCCAAGACAACCTTAGCGCCGCAGAAGGCATTTGGCAAAACATACTCGCTCTGCGGTTTCACTGCCGCACTTCTCTAGCGCGAGCATATGACAGTTTCAGTATTTATCACTTACGTTTGACTCGTAATCTGATTGTATCTGAATCTCAATAAAAAGAAATGGAAGTAATCGTTTCTTACAGAGAATATTTTCTGGGTGAACTAACTGTTCTCGCGGTTCTAGGCGCGCAGTCCGGAACCGTGCGACTGCTACGGTCACAGGTTCGAATCCTGCCTCGGGCATGGATGTTTGTGATGTCCTTAGGTTAGTTAGGTTTAACTAGTTCTAAGTTCTAGGGGACTAATGACCTCAGCAGTTGAGTCCCATAGTGCTCAGAGCCATTTTTTGAACTAACTGTAACCCAAGTCAGCACTATTCTTTTTATTTACCTATTTATCTTTAATTTCGCACACTTTATAAATTACTGTTTATGGGATACAGTAATGTTTCTGAGACACCGAGCTCTTTGTTTCTCTACATGCTGAATATACACGGTGATTTTAGCTGCAACTACTGATTTATTTTATGCAACCCTACATAACAGAACACCGTTGCTGGCCAGTTCGCTCTGGAGATGTGAAGCAAATTGTCACGTTATGACTGGGTGTTGTGTGCTGTCCTTAGGTTAGTTAGGTTTAAGTAGTTCTAGGTTCTACGGGACTGATGACCATAGATGTTAAGTCCCATAGTGCTCAGAGCCAGTTGAAGCAAATTGTCAAAATGCCGCAGAGTAACTGGTGGAGTGTACGATCTTGGACCTATTGCACAAATTTTCTTTATGAAACTACTTTAGCACATTAACGTGGTGAGTGATACATTGATCTCTTCATAGGGTTAAATACTGGAATGTTGTTGCTTCCAGACTTACTATTTTGATATCTGTTAAATTCGCCGTTTGCGATGATGAAAGAGAGTTATAAAGTAACATTTTTAATCCACTTACGAAAGATTAAGCACTATAAATAGACTACACTGTGTGACGGTACGTCACATAAATATTGACATTTTTATCGGTTGTAAACAGTGAACAATATTGTGAAGTGTTAAGGGTGAACTAAAAATTATTTGTAAGACCCTTAAATATTTTATGAACATAATTCCTATAAAAGACACAGTAAATGATCTTGAAACAAATGATATGCAGCGATAATTTAAAAGTAGCATCTTTATTTAAAACATGTCTATGAAAATAAAAAAGGATCGAAAAGAGACAGCCGGCCGGAGTGGACGAGCAGTTCTAGGCGCTACAGACTGGAACCTCACGACCGCTGTGGTCGCAGGTTCGAATCCTGCTTCGGTCATTGATGTGTGTGATGTCCTTAGGTTAGTTAGGTTTAAGTAGTTCTAAGTTCTAGGGGACTGATGACCGCAGCTTAAGTCCCATAGTGCTCAGAGCCATTTTGAACTATAGTGCTCAGAGCCATTTGAACCTCTTTTTTTTTTAAAAAAAAAAAAAAAGAGACGCGATTGTACGCCGAGGAGGAAGGACGTACTTTATGGTACTCACACTGTTTTGTTTCGCGATACAGAATGCAGCCATTAAGCGGCTACACACATTTTATTAATCTACGCAGCGGGAAGCCCATCTTCCGATGCAGCCTCTGGTCGGCCATTACGCTCCGAAGTATTATTTTATTTTCAAAGTGTTAACAGTAACTGTAGATGCGAGAGATTTCGTTGTAAGAACCTTTTTAAATTTGCAACAGATAATTAATTTACGTTAAAGTTCATTCTTTAATTTATACATATTCCATGAGTTCAGTAAGTTTTATCTTGGCCGCTCCACGACAACAATCGAAATTCTCTCTAGCCTTGCTTTGCAATCAATAAATAGAAATTAACAAAATTACATTCAATTCAGTTAACGGCAACTATATTTTAGTCATCACGTTCAAAATCTAAAGTTGGTACATGAATAACAGCGGCCCTTCAAGAACCCGTTTCATATTTACTTATGCACGTAAGCAAAAGTGATAAGAAATGGCTCTGAGCACTATGCGACTTAACATCTGAGGTCATCAGTCGCCTAGAACTTAGAACTAGTTAAACCTAACTAACCTAAGGACATCACAAACATCCATGCCCGAGGCAGGATTCGAACCTGCGACCGTAGCGGCAGCCCGGTTCAAGACTGTAGCGCCTAGAACCGCACGGCCACTCGGGCCGGCTAAAAGTGACAAGAAAAGATAATATCCCTGAGAGAAAGAACCCTGCCCTAACAAAAGAAAAATTCACCTGATAAATTAAAAATAAAAAATATAAAATATATATAGTTATTTTTTATATATACCGTATATAACGTAACAACTGACAGAGACATCCAAAAACCTGCATGACCACACCGCTATTAAGACAAAGAAAGGTTTGACACGGATAAGCAAGTCAGAAGTAAGATAAATCTTGGTAAAAAAATACAGTGTAAGACATGTTCAATCCTCACTTGTATGTTTTATAGTACGCTTCCGTTTGCTCATAGTTACCCAAAGTTCTGAGAGGAAACTCTTATCGATTACGAGGCTGTCGCCTGTCTGGATACCGTTCCTGATATAGACAGAGTGCTGGTTGCATAAAATTCCACCGATAGGGGCATCCTGTATACATATACCGCATTTCTCTCCTACAGCTTGTCAGGCACCGTTTCCGTGGTGTTTCAGCAGATACCTGCAGAAACGAAACTGCAAGTACCTGCTGAAGAAACAGAGAAAATGCGACTCTTAAGTGAGACATCTGTGTATTTGCTACTCGTCTGAATGTTTCATAAAGAAAGATTTCTTCAGGCACAGATAATTCTTGAGACGAATGATCTGATTTTGCATTTTAAGCAACTTTAAACAGTGAATAAGATCGTATTGAAGAAATTTTTCAAGATTACAGTTCGCCATAGGAAGTTGGTAACTCCTACAGAAACACAAAATGAGCTTGATATGATGTAATTTTTAATGTGAGAGAACTCGATGACTAAAAAATGCCCTTGGTAGTAGCATTTTTATGAAACATTAAGTGACTTAAAACATAGCTTTCATTCACTAAACAGAAGCAAACAGTAATGTTAGTAGGACTTGAAATGTTAAATGTTAAAATACAACTTCAATAAAGGTACGTAACATGTTCTCAGTAAGGCAAGAAATCACACGCACAGGGTGACAACGCCTAGGTCATCACTAATTGTCAGCATGTGTCTGTTGGCCGGCCGGTGTGGCCGAGCGGTTCTAGGCTCTACAGTCTAGAACCGCGCGACCGCTACGGTCGAAGGTTCGAATCCTGCCTCGGGCATGGATGTGTGTGATGTCCTTAGGTTGGTTAGGTTTAAGTAGTTCTAAGTTCTAGGGGACTGATGGCCTCAGAAGTTAAGTCCCATAGTGCTCAGAGCCATTTGAACCATTTTTTTTTTTGTCTGTTGACAGCATCGGAGAGAAGGGCGCCCGTGATGGTAACAGGAGTATTTACAGACGAGTTTCGTTTCGGCATCGCAATGGACATATCCTTGAGGAGAGGCTCCAAGGAAAACTAACGTAACCAGATCACATTTCTCATTCTCATGCTGCGCCTTGTAGTGGTACTACTATCCTAGTTAGAGTAATTACCTTGTGCGGTTAGTAGCACGCAACTACACTGAGGTCATGAAAGTCATGGAATGCCTCCTAATGTCGTGTGGGGCCTCCTTTTGTCCGGCGTAGTACAGCAGCTCGACTTTGGAAGGACTCAATAAGTCTATGGAAATCCCCTGCAGAAACAACAGTCTATGCTGCCTCTACAGCCGTTCATAATTTTGAAAGTGTTGCCGGTGCATTATGTTGTGCATGAGCTGATCTCTCGATTATATCCCATGAATGTCCGATAGGATTCACGTCGGGCAATCTGGGTGGCAACGTCATCCGCTCGAACTGTCTAGAACGTTTTTCAAGCCATTTGAGGGCAATTGTGACCCGCTGTCGGAACATCGTAGTTTGGGAACATGAAGTCCGTGAATGGCTGCAAATGGTCACCAAGCAGCCGAACATAACCATATAAAGTCAATGAGCTGTTCAAATGGACCAGAGGATCAATCCACAGCCAATACCAGTGTAGACCAACTACCAGCTTTCATAGTGCCATGTTCACAACTTGGGTCAGTGGTTTCATTGGATCTGCTCCGTACTTGAACCCTATCATCATCTCTTATCAACTATAACCGGAACTCATCTGACCTGGCCATGGTCATTGAGTTTTCTAGTGTCAAACCGATTTGGTCAGGACCCCAAGAGAGGCACTAGGCAACGTTGTGCTATTAGCAAAGGCAGTCATGTCGGTTATCTGGAACCATAGATCATTATCGTCAATTTCGCCACACTGACCTAACGGATGCGTTTGTCGTACGTCCCACGGTTATTTCATGCAGTGCTGCTTGTCTGTTAACATTGACAGATCTTTACGCAAGAACGAAAAAATGGCTGACATCGAAATAAGTGTCCAACAGAGGAAAGATCAGTGGACCTGACGGGATACCAATTCGATTCTACACAGAGTACGCGAAAGAACTTATCCCCCCTCTAACAGCCGTGTACCGCAACTCTCTAGAGGAACGGAAGGTTCCAAATGATTGGAAAAGAGCACAGGTAGTCCCAGTTTTTAAGAAGGGTCGTCGAGCAGATGCGCAGAACTATAGACCTATATCTCTGACATCGATCCGATGTAGAACTATAGAACACGTTTTTTGCTCGCGTATCATGCCATTTCTGGAAACCCAGAATCTACTCTGTAGGAATCAACATGGATTCCGGAAACAGCGATCGTGTGAGACCCAACTCGCTTTATTTCTTCACGAGATCCTCAAAATATTAGATACAGGCTCCCAGGTAGATTTCATTTTCCTTGACTACCGGAAGGCGTTCGATACAGTTCCGCACTATCGCCTGATAAACAAAGTAAGAGTCTACGGAATATCAGACCAGCTGTGTGGCTGGATTGAAGAGTTTTTAGCAAACGGAACACAGAATGTTGTTCTCAATGGAGAGACGTCTGCAGACGTTAAAGTAACCTCTGGCGTACCACAGGGGAGTGTTATGGGACCATTGCTTTTCACTATATACATAAATGACTTAGTAGATAGTGTCGGAAGTTCCATGAGGCTTTTCGCGGATGATGCTATAGACAAAAGTAATGTATTGCGAATACATAGAAAGAAGGATCCTTTACTGTATGATTATATGATAGCGGAACAAAACTGGTAGCAGTTACTTCTGTAAAATATCTTGGAGTATGCGTACGGAACGTTTTGAAGTGGAATGACCATATAAAATTAATTGTTGGTATGCCGGGTGCCAGGTTGAGATTCATTGGGAGAGTCCTTGGAAAATGTAGTCCATTAACAAAGGAGGTGGCTTACAAAACACTCGTTCGTCCTATACTTGAGTATTGCTCATCAGTGTGGGATCCGTATCACGTCGGGTTGACAGAGGAGATAGAGAAGATCCAAAGAAGAGCGACGCGTTTCGTCACAGGGTTATTTGGTAAGCGTGATAGCGTTACGGAGATGTTTAGCAAACTCAAGTGGCAGACTCTGCAAGAGAGGCGCTGTGCATCGCTGTGTAGCTTGCTGTCCAGGTTTCGAGAGGGTGCGTTTCTGGATGAGGTATCGAATATATTGCTTCCCCCTACTTATACCTCCCGAGGAGATCACGAATGTAAAATTAGAGAGATTCGAGCGCCCACGGAGGATTTCCGGCAGTCGTTCTTATTGCGAGCCATACACGACTGGAACAGGAAAGGGAGGTAATGACAGTGGCACGTAAAGTGCCCTCCGCCACACACCTTTGGGTGGCTTGCGGAGTATAAATGTAGATGTACACAAACGATGCTGCTCTCGGTCGTTAAGTGAAGGCCGTCGGTCCCTGCGTTGACCTTGGTGAGAGGTAATGTCTAAAATTTGGTATCCTTGGCACACTCTTGACACAGTGGGTGCCGGAATATTGAATTTCCTAACAGTTTCGGAAATGGAACGACCGATTCGCCTAGCTACAACTACCATTCCGCGTTCATAGTCTCTCAATTCTCGTCCTGCGGCAACAATCACATAGGAAACCTTTTCACCTGAATTGCCTAAGTATAAATGACAGTTCCTCAACTTCGTTGCCATTTTATACTTTGTGTACGCGATACTACCCCCATTTGGATTTGTGTATATCGCTATCCCACGAATTTTGTCACCTCAGTGTTCTATATAATCACCTGCTGTTCGCAGGCAGGTTATTTGTAAGAGGGATTCACATTTTTAACACGTTGGTATCTGTGCCTGATCTGCAAGGTGTGTTTGTTGTCTCTCAGCAAGCTAACGTAAGAATGCAATTGTCCTGTGCTGTCCTACATATCTCCGTAGGAGGGACCTTCGACCCTTGCCCAGACCAGGACATTATATCCTCCATATATGTCAGCTACTGAAATCATCCGGTGATTGGATGCCAAAATGGTTCAAATGGCTCTGAGCACTATGGGACTTAACATCTGTGGTCATCAGTCCCCTAGAACTTAGAACTACTTAAACCTAACTAACCTAAGGACATCACACACATCCATGCCCTAGGCAGGATCCGAACCTGCGACCGTAGCGGTCACGCGGTTCCAGACTGAAGCGCCTAAAACCGCACGGCCACTCCGGCCGGCGTGATGCCTAAATAGTGTCACGCCATCTCTCCAGCGTCTACTATAGATCTCGCCAGCCATTACTATAGGCGACTCTAAAATGAAGTTCAAGGGTGCTGTAAGGACATACCCATGTCTATCACCCAAGGACTGTCCAACTCGATGCCCAGATGGGTTACAGATATCTGGAATAGTAATGGAACTGTAGCGGCCCTGAGGTCTTTAGAGCTATTTTTTAATACGATACGAGTGTCTGAGTTTGCAGAAGGTGGTCATAAGCTGTCTGAAATGCATATAAGGTAGCTGCACGGATGTTTGTGCTGCGAAATAATTGCTGAATAAAATTCGATACGTTGCTCCCTTCCCGAGTAATTTAGCATTGAAGTTAGTCAATCAGGTCGTGACATGCGAAAATTAAAGCAGTCTGTCAAAGACAGTGGCACTCTACACTTCGTTAGTTTGGTTTCCTCGAACCGAACAAACGTAAGTTTTTCTCGTATAGCTTAAATTTATCCCAACCGAAAAAGTGACGTTTTAACAGGAAATGAGCATTTAAGCTAGGGGTAACTCACAGACCCACAGACGACTATGAATTACAGCATTTTAGTGCCTGTAGGTGCTTGAATTTGCATGCACAACGACCTAATTGGCTAACTTCAAAGGTATATGACTCGGAATTGGCAAAACATGGAATTCATCTCCTGAAAATTGTTTTGAAACACAGCCTCCCCCCTTACAAACTCTTCTAACTATCGTGTAGACAGAATCTGTAGCTCTCGTTTTGTAAAATGATGTCTCTCGGTTCCGGACGACGGGCGTGTTGGAAATTCAGTGACGAATGGGAACTATGTTTTACTGAATTTGTTGAGACAACCAGTTAGAAGACTACGAAGACGAGCAGTGTACCGAACTGCCGGAACGTGAGGGGAGCACAGGTAGTCGGTGTTAGCCTGGTTTTCGCAGCCGTAAGCGTGAATAGTGAGTGCCGATTGCAGCGAGAGCGATCGAGTGTAACCATCACGAAGGAAGAGACTGACAGTTCTAAATGGGGCAGCGCAAAGGGAAGAGAAGCGGTGTTCTCAGTCAAAGGTATTGTGCCGAAGGGGACTCATTATAATTTTTTAGCGGGTGGGATGAAGGAATTCAGTCCGGTGCAAGATTGGAGGACTCGCAGATTTCTGTAACGGTAAGAAGTTTTATGTAAGGACTTGAAATGTCTTAAAAACACTAAGTTAAGGTGTACGTTTCAACGTGTGTTAAAGTACGGACACGTGAATTATCCAGGATCAGTGAGACTCCTACACTTTCAATTTGCCTTAACGTGTCCTTTTTAATAGTTGTCTTTTTCTCAATAAGTGTTTTCAGATACTTTGTGTTATCCTTTTACTGTCAGTGTATGCGGTACTTTTTCTGTGCAATGGAGGTATGTGAACAGAAGAGGTATATGTCTAATTTTAATTATTGCTGCCAATTTTCTGAAGTTGAAACGCACGCAGTTCATCAGTACTACGGAAAAGTTCTGTACCTTAAGTATTGTTAGAGTAGTTTGTAAAAAAATTACCATTTACTCACAAGACAAGCCAATTAATTTCATACATGAAATTTATTCGCAAATTACGAATGTGGACAGTCATCATCTGTATAATCTAGTTATGATAGTGAAAATTTGTGTGAGATCGGGACTCCAAACCGAATTTTCTGCTTGTCGCAAGCTGTCGCCTTACCATTATGCTATCCGAGGACACTTTATAGACACAGCAGAACTTCCACACATCAACGATGTGTGATGTGGTCTACCAAAGACAAGTACAAGGATAGCGTACCAACAGGAACAAGAAAAAAGGCATGAAGGGCGCGAAAACAGAAATAGCAATCATCCATTTATTGCACCACGGTAGCGTTCTCCCTTCCCGCGCCCGGGTTCCCGGGTTCGATTCCCGGCGGGGTTAGGGATTTTTTCTGCCTCGTGTTGACTGGGTATTGTGTGATGTCCTTAGGTTAGTTAGGTTTAAGTAGTTCTAAGTTCTAGGGGACTGATGACCTCATATGTTAAGTCCCATAGTGCTCAGAGCCAATTGAACCATTTGGTATTCCACGGCTCCGAGTACACAGCCCCATACAAAATGCAACACAACCACAGAGACCCGGCGTACTACCAGAACCACCAGCCAATAAACCAAAATCATACTAAGCCAAAACAAGGACCGACCTTTAAAATAACGAGACCTAGTCCGGCCGGACAACAGACCAAATCCCAGGAAATCCATAAGAAACCTCAGCCAACTAAACACAAAAACAACAATTTATGAACACTGTGCAAAACACAATACCACTCAGTCCAAAGGCTTCCGTTTAGTCTCGAAGGTGGCTCCGACCCGTCTGCTGAAGTACCAAGCGTCGTAAGGAGTGCAGAATCAAGCTTAACCTTCGTTGACGGAAATAGGAAGCACCACAAGACAAAATAAACTCCAATGTAACTGCGCGAGGCAAACTCTAAAGAGTGCCAGTCGAAGACTATGCACTTGAAGATCAAACATAAAGCATCCAGACTAACGTGCCGCTGAAAGACGCACTTCCATCACCAGCGTCTAGTAGAATACGGAGAGCAGCGTAGCCCATCGATATACATCCATGGGACGGTAAACTAGGATAGCAATCCCAGCGACGGAGAGACAGGAGGACGAAATGACATCCCTCTGCACATAGAAGGTATTTCAAACTCAGGCTCGACAAACTAAAACAGGCGAGATTTTGTCCCCCTTGCGAATCAAGTTAAACGGCACACCACGCCGCTGTCCACACTATTCGCCGTAAAATCACGGTCCGGTCTTCCCATCGGGCCCTACTCGACGTCCAGACGCAAAACCCCAGCCGAGCCGAACTGTCTTGACGCCAAGGCAGCCACCTCGTCCTTCCTCACACGCCTCCAGCTAAGTCCCGGCCAGCGATCCCACACGGAAACAACCGCCTAATGCCAAAGCGTCATCTGAGTGAAAACTCAGCACTAGGATCGATACGGACTTGGAAATAAGCGAGGACCATAACAATGTGTGTACAGCCTGCACTGGCTACATCGTATATGGGAACATACATAACGAGTAAACGAGTGCAGGCTGTAGACACATGTCTGATGATGTATGGCAGTGAAGCGTGCTCAGATAGCATAATGGTAAGATAAATGCTATAAGCGGGAAATCAAGGTTCGGGTCCAGGTCCAGCACAAACTTTCACTGTCGTAATTGCATTACACAATTGATGGTTGTCCATATTCGCGACTGTATCTCATAACGGCTGTAGTCGTTACAGTACCTGTTCCTTCGCATAAGCATGTATGTCGGAAGGAGCATTGCTTCGTACTTCCGAACAATACAGGCACTACAATATCATATCGCAATTAATTTCCGATAGAAGTAGTGGGAGGGAGGGGGGGGGGGCAAAAAGAGGCAGCTGAACGTGAATACCTATATGCAGGGGGCTAAATAAAGGGGTAGAACGTCACAATACACGCCTGCAAATACGCTATGTGGGATTAAATGTTCCTTCTTTGTGTTGCACTTGTCAGAGGAACTGATGCACACGTACAATGTCGCACCACAGGGTTTTTCAGACTGGGTGCTGAGCTGATGAGGCGATTGGTACACGGATCGGCAGAGACGCGGCGCTGCAGTTCTGTATTTTGCCCCAGGGCAGGCCTCATGGTTTCTCGGCCTAATGAGTTCATTCTGAGCGGGTCTCACGCCGCGTCTCGCCAATCAGAGGCCTGAATGGCACTAATTACCGCCCTCGCAGAGGCTGCCTCGTACGAAATACGCCACCTGCCTCCCAACATACTGCTGAAATAGAACCAGTACTGTCTGTCAATCTTGGCAGTAAACGTACGACTCACAGATTACCGTTTATCAAACAACCAGACAAATGCAAGTAGGACACGCGCTCTGAGGTTTATTCACAGACTTAATTATGTATACTACCAGAAAAAAATCGTAACACCAAGAAGGAGTTATGCGTCTTAAATCGAAGGTGGTAGGTCTGTTTCTATAGCTGATAGACGATGCGTATTCAAATTCCGCGCCAGTCGCGCAAGAGAGGCTCTAGTACCGCCACTATGAGGATGCAGTTCAAGTTTGCTTTAAATACACGCTGTAACGGACTTGAGCGTTAGTTACCTTTGAGATCCCACGTGGTGAGTTGATGTTACTCAAGAATACCTTTAAGGGGAGCCAGAACGATCCATTTCCTCCAAGTTAATTTTAGCAAATAGAAGGAACATTGTTTCTTAAACCATTAAACATATTGCTCTGAAATTTGGACTTCATGTTCAGTGAATATTTCTCTACAAAGCTATAATGCCATGTTAAGAAATATTTATTGGTTTTTGTTTTACAATTTTTTTAAACAGATGTTTATTTTTTTCTCTAAGATTTTGCACTTTTTCTTCTATAACTCTTGAATTATACAATTTTTTTACAATTTGTTATAAAAATGAAGGAAAAGAAGTAAACAATATTGTGTATAAATTTCCTTGATATACTGTTAGCAGTGTTCGAGAAAATGTTCCTCAATGATGAAAATATTAAAGTTACAGGAAATGGCTTCCAAAGTTTTTTTAATACTTCCCTGCCCCTTGGATTATCAGCATCCTCTTCTTTTTCCAGAGTTAGTTTCTATTTCACTGGTTTTTTATTCTCTTTTGCTGCAAATTCTAGGCTTTTGTCTCTTCTTCCTGCACCTCTCCATCAATTAGGCGCATTGTGGAAATGGTGTTGTGTCATGGTTAGAAACCTAAACGTTTCAGCACATCATATTTGATAATGTTTCCTTCATTGTATGTTACCACTGCATCATACACTCCAAAATACAATGTTTTTATCTGTACAAACACTCATTTGGGAATCCTAATCCAAATTAAATTATTTACACTTTCATTTGGATTTTGTGTTTTCCCATGTAAACACTTTTCCAATAAACTTGGCTGCGATAAATCTCTGAATATGGGCTTAATTACATCAATTACAGCATTTAGCAACTGTTTTTATGGGCATATTCCTTTCCTGATTGGTACTTATACCATGAGTCGTCACCTGTGGGGCACAGTGCATTTTGTGGGTGCTCATTTGTTGCTGCATTATGAAAAAATAATGCCCATACTGCTCTCCTCATATGCTCAATGCTTACAGCTTTATATCCCTTAGAATCACCATCTCCTAGATAGTTAGTGTATCGTACATTATACCACTCCTGTGATCTGGGAAAAATTGCTTTCACTCCCTCTACTTCCATCGCTCCACTCGTGCCATGAAAATTTGCTTCACAACTTTCACTATGTTCGTCCTTGGTATTGCCCTTACATCTGAAATGTTTTGAGAGAATAGCAACATCAATTACTTTGCAACTGTCTCCACTGGTAGCTGTCACAACTCCATTTAGACATTTATGAGCTCTATATTGCTATGATCCATATAAAGCAACAGTTAAATCTTTACAATTCCCATTTTCTGTCACGGTTTCTTCAACTGCTTTCTTCATTGTTGCTTGAGCAATATCTTCAGCAGAAGATCCCACCAATTCATTATAAAATCCAAACTTGGCTGGTGGTTTTGGCAAGTTCATAATTCCACGTAACATTCTCCCTGCAGCAGTGCCCTTGCCAATGCCACGCAAGCCATCCACTAGCCTAATATTTATATCATACACCTTCTTTCCTCTATTACCATTACGAGGAATAGTATTAGAATTAGAAACGAAACTTCTGCAGAACATTTGTTACACTGCAATAACATTTTACATACCAAACCAATGTGTGAAGTTATTTTCAGTTCCAATCCTCTTTCTTTGCAAACTTGGCATAATACGTTATGTTTCAAAATATTAGAGAGCAACAAATGTTAATCATTTCATTCACATCATTACTGTCACTTTCATAGTTTTCAAATTTTTCTTTGCTGTCACAAAGTTTCTTGCTGGAAGAAGTTCTATCACATTCATTAGGAGTAATCGGTGAAGTAGTCTGAGAAGCATCTCCCTTCAAAACAACAAAACATAGTGACTCTTTCTTAAACACTCGATTGCTGAAACTGGGCATATTGATATCCACAAACCAAATACGTAAAACAGGTACGAGCAAAATTCGTCAAATACGCAATATTGAACAGCTAAAGAACACAAAGCAAACTCCACAAGTCAACACACACGGTATAGCGTTTATGTTTACCGATATGAACAGTCACTTGCCACAGAGATAAAGCCATACAACGTTGGAAAGCAAAACACTGTCTAATTCCGCAAAGATACCCTGCTTGCAGCCAGCGAGCGGCACCGTCAGAGATGACACACCAAGACGCTACAACCATTTATACGGCGCGTCAATTTTGCAGCGATAAAAAACACACATAGAATTCACTTAGAAGGGTGAAACTTGATTTGTTTTGTTAAGAGAACTCCAAATAATTTTATAATGAAAAAAAAATGTTAATTTTGTCAGTTTCATCGTTCCGGCTTCCCTTAAGGCGACAAAGACTCCATTTTCAACATCCCACATAGTTTGAATGAATTCGTGTAATAGGGCTACCTGAAACTGGATGTTCCTTTCTGGGATACTGCAGGAAGACTCGGCTGGATTGGAGTCATTGACTGCTGGCAGCGCTGATTACAAGAATGTATGGTCTCAAGAAGACTGGAGTGCGGACAGCCAGTGACACCATTGAGAGGAAGACCAATGCGTTCGGCACTTGGCTCTGGAGCATCGTACTGCATCCGCAGCAGCAATTCCAGCAGCAGTTGCCACCACAGTGACACAACGGTTACAAATTGGTTACTTCAAGAACAGCTCGAATCCAGAAGCCCAGTAGGTCCTATTCAAAATCAGCATGGGCGCACACCTCATTCGAGATTTTGGATCGCAAATGCAGATTAGAAGTTCTCCAGTTGAGAACATGCAGGCATCCTGTCTGCATGCTACACACACTGGACCTACATATGGAGTTATGGTGTGGGATGCGATTTCGTAGGACAGTAGGAGCACTCTCGTGGTATTCCACTCGTCCTGACTGCAAATTTGTACGTGGTGATTCGACCTGTCGCGCTGTCATTCATGAATAGCGTTCCAGTGGGTTTCTACAACAGGATAACGCTCGCCCACATATCGCTGTTGTAACCCGACGTGCTCTACAGGCTGTCGAAATGTTACCTTAACCTTCCCGATCTCCAGATCTCTCTGCAATCGAGAACGTGTAAGACATCATCGGACGATAACTCCGGCGTCATCCACAAACGGCATTAACCGTCCCTGTGCAGACCGACCAAATACACGGAAATATATAAGTGTCAACTCTATACTGCTCTCCTTGTTTCTGGTCATGTGTCGCTTACACGTCAATAAGCAATAACGCAAGTGGGTTTGTGCTTTGATTTTTTCCTTCAGTGTGCCTTTCAGTGTCCAGCCTATAGCTTCAATCTGTTTTGTCATCCATTCTTCACATGAATATAAGTTAGTAAGTGACAAATATTTACTAGAATTCTCCAGGATGAATTTCCACTCTGCAACGGAGTTTGTGTTGATTTGAAACTTCCTGCCATATTAAAACTGTGCGCCGGACGACTACTCGAACCTGGGACTGTTATCTTTCGTGGACAAGTGCTCTGCCAACTGGGCTATCCAAACACGACCCACGACAAGCTCTCACAGCTCTTCACGATTAGTACATATCCTGTCTTCGCAAATTCAGAGAAATTCTCCTGAATACCTTGCGTGTTTAGCACTCGTGGAAAAAACGAAACTGCGAAGATACGACTTATCTGCAACATAAGAGTTTATTTCCAGAAAGTCCTCATTTGGTCTGATTAAACTGCCAGTCTGCAAACACTGCCGCAAAAAACTGTAGCACTCTACACCGGTTAAGCCCATGCCCATGTGTCGTCGCCCCAGCGCGCACTTTCTGATTTTATATGCAAATTATGTTTCATAACATTTTAATTAACTGTACATTGCTTATTGTTGCGAGCACAAAAGATAACATGAGATTCTCACTATTAGTTTCTGTAGTTGTAAAACTTTAACTTCGTGCATCTCGACCTATTATGTGGGGATACGTACAACACTAAAAGGTTTCCTGCTATGAACGTGTGAGCTTTAATTTGCAAACTACACTCCTGGAAATGGAAAAAAGAACACATTGACACCGGTGTGTCAGACCCACCATACTTGCTACGGACACTGCGAGAGGGCTGTACAAGCAATGATCACACGCACGGCACAGCGGACACACCAGGAACCGCGGTGTTGGCCGTCGAATGGCGCTAGCTGCGCAGCATTTGTGCACCGCCGCCGTCAGTGTCAGCCAGTTTGCCGTGGCATACGGAGCTCCATCGCAGTCTTTAACACTGGTAGCATGCCGCGACAGCGTGGACGTGAACCGTATGTGCAGTTGACGGACTTTGAGCGAGGGCGTATAGTGGGCATGCGGGAGGCCGGGTGGACGTACCGCCGAATTGCCCAACACGTGGGGCGTGAGGTCTCCACAGTACATCTATGTTGTCGCCAGTGGTCGGCGGAAGATGCACGTGCCCGTCGACCTGGGACCGGACCGCAGCGACGCACGGATGCACGCCAAGACCGTAGGATCCTACGCAGTGCCGTAGGGGACCGCACCGCCACTTCCCAGCAAATTAGGGACACTGTTGCTCCTGGGGTATCGGCGAGGACCATTCGCAACCGTCTCCATGAAGCTGGGCTACGGTCCCGCACACCGTTAGGCCGTCTTCTGCTCACGCCCCAACATCGTGCAGCCCGCCTCCAGTGGTGTCGCGACAGGCGTGAATGGAGGGACGAATGGAGACGTGTCGTCTTCAGCGATGAGAGTCGCTTCTGCCTTGGTGCCAATGATGGTCGTATGCGTGTTTGGCGCCGTGCAGGTGAGCGCCACAATCAGGACTGCATACGACCGAGGCACACAGGGCCAACACCCGGCATCATGGTGTGGGGAGCGATCTCCTACACTGGCCGTACACCACTGGTGATCGTCGAGGGGACACTGAATAGTGCACGGTACATCCAAACCGTCATCGAACCCATCGTTCTACCATTCCTAGACCGGCAAGGGAACTTGCTGTTCCAACAGGACAATGCACGTCCGCATGTATCCCGTGCCACCCAACGTGCTCTAGAAGGTGTAAGTCAACTACCCTGGCCAGCAAGATCTCCGGATCTGTCCCCCATTGAGCATGTTTGGGACTGGATGAAGCGTCGTCTCACGCGGTCTGCACGTCCAGCACGAACGCTGGTCCAACTGAGGCGCCAGGTGGAAATGGCATGGCAAGCCGTTCCACAGGACTACATCCAGCATCTCTACGATCGTCTCCATGGGAGAATAGCAGCCTGCATTGCTGCGAAAGGTGGATATACACTGTACTAGTGCCGACATTGTGCATGCTCTGTTGCCTGTGTCTATGTGCCTGTGGTTCTGTCAGTGTGATCATGTGATGTATCTGACCCCAGGAATGTGTCAATAAAGTTTCCCCTTCCTGGGACAATGAATTCACGGTGTTCTTATTTCAATTTCCAGGAGTGTATTTCCGTATAATCCTGATCTGGCCTGTTAGAAATGGAACACGGTATCATTACAGTAATTAGTTACGAAATTAAAAATGCCCTTCTCTACTTTCATCTCTGAAATGCACTGAGAATTACTCTTATTTACACGTACAGATGTTACAGTATGCTATGTTCGCTAAACATAAAAGCCGTAGTGGATTTATTAACATATGAACACTCTTGATTGCCACGACTAACACGAGAGCATGAAACAGAAAATGAAATTTGATTTTAATATGATTATTAGCTAGAACAGGTTTCAGCACAGCAGTCTTTGATCTCACACAAGTAAAGTAATACCACTCTGATTTACGTAAATTATTTACGTCACTGAGATTGTAATAGCAATTGCCCAGGTCCACCTGAAAATGACAATAAAATCCACAGTTCTCCATTGAGGTCTCCGGGAAGCTGAAAGAAATAATTTTAATGTACCATTACCTGACCGCTTAATTGCGGGAAGATTGCTTTCATTCAATTATAATTTGAATTTGCCGCTGCAGCGGCTCCCGCGATCGCGGCCTAGCTCAGCTTCATGAAAAATTCTAAATGTGCTGAAAACAGCGAGAAATGTGAAGTGAAATATTGGGCAACCTAGCAATAAATTATTAAAAGTATTTTCAACAATTTCTATATTCAAAATTCAACATAAATTCAAAGTGTACGCCTTTTTTATACATCTGCCTCCAATGGCGTCTCTCTCGAACAAAGAACAAAAGAAAGCTAACGAAGCATTCAAGCGAGCGTCACAGGCTCTTACCACTTTAACGGCTACAAGAAGACAGAGTGAGTAACATTTAAGCCTCCACTATTTATAATCAATTCTTTACACTAATAAATATCTTTGTTAATTTTTTCAGTTATCATTGTCTGCTTCGATTTCCACGCTCTCTTACCACAGACGTTATTTGCAAAATATAGATACATAGATATTCCATAAACACAAAAACGAAAAATGATTATTTTCTTTTTTACAGACTCTACATAATAGACAATCGTTCATACAGAAATGAAATAATAATAATAATACAGATAAATTTTTCTTTTTTCACATATATTACACCGATTTTGCAAATGTCTTGCCAGGAGACGTCACACACACCAGCATTTTAGCTGAACCAAGTAGCAGATGAAACATATTACGGCTAACGCTCCAGTCCTCTGCTTTGTGTAAAGGAGAACAACTCTCTTGGATGCAAAGTAAAGTGACCCGAACGAAAGTAATAGTAAACATGTGGATCTAAATGACAGTTAGTTGGTTAGTTAGTTAGGTACGTGTGTCATAGATCATTAGAACGATTCTTTTACCGAAATGATGTGGAACGAATCAGTTTACAGGATATGTATACGTAGTTAGTGTTAACATTAATGGACACATTGTCATTTTATTCCTACTCCCGCAACTACACTTAAAAACAGTTCGTCAATGGAATAGAAGGAGTTGTCCAGGAGAAACGGCTATCAATTATATTTAAATCTTGCTTCACTACGTGTCAGGCATTCTATATTATTAGGCAAGTGATCAAAAACGTTTACTGCTGAATACCTAACTCCTCCCTGAACCGCCGACAACTTTAAAAATTGATAATGAAGGTCATTTTTTCCTCTGGTATTGCAGGTATGTAGATCAATTCTCTTCTCAAAATATGATGGATCATTTATGAAGAATTTCATTAGAGAAAATATGTTTTGTGATGCCACAGTTGAAATGCCTAACTCCTTGAATACGTTAATACATGACAACCGTTAGTGAATACCATATGTTATTCTTACTGCTCGCTTTTGTGTAGTCGCTACTGGCACGTTACAAGGGAGCAGGAGCTGTGGAAAATGACTGGTGATCTCTCAGTAGCGTGTTTGCTCCTGGCGGTCAACGACTCTTCCTCGATGCTATTAAAGTTTTCAACTGCGACGAAATTAAATTTCGAGTAAGGACCAGAGGGTAGGGAAATTTTATTAAGATGTATTAAATTAAAGACGCGACTGGAAACTCGACAAGCTTAATTTCCTTTCAAGTTTGGACGGCAGGTCCTCCAGGGGTTAAGTCGTCCCGATAAAGTGTTCCATGCACTTGGCCTACAGAAACGTTTTCCAGAAGTCTGACAAAGGCTTTACAGGCATCTTGTAATGCCCACAAGGCACATGATTCTGTAAAGTTCCAGGCATCTGAGCTGTGGTAATCAGTTGTGAACCGTTATTTGATGTTTGTTGTCTTCTGTTTTCCTGTTCATGCTATTAAACTTGTGATAACCATGAAGCATAGCAGGAATGACTGACAAGATATGCAAATTTAATTTTCAACCAGTTTAGTACAGTGTGACGGTACGTCACATAAATATTGACATTTTTATTGGTTGTAAACCGTAATTAAGTATTTTATGAATATAAATAGTGTAAAAGATATAGTTAATGTTCTTGAAACAACTGATATGAAGCGATAATTAAAGAATAGCATCTTTATTTAATGTCTATGAAAATAAGAAAGGATAAAAAGAGACGCAATTGTACTGCCGAAGAGGAAGGACGTATTTTGTGGTACACACACAGTGTTTTGTTTCGCTATACGGAAGGCAGCCATTGAGCGGCTGCACATATTTTATGTAAGTTATTCGTATTTATTGCTAAAATAAACGTGTTATTATTGTTACAAAATGAATTTCTTTGTAATAGTTGTCACCTCAAATGTTCGCAGTGGCTAATTATTTTTAATAAGCGTTTTTTCAGTAATTTGCGCTGCGAGAAGCTCATCTTCCGATGCAGCCTCTGGTCGGCCATTACGCGCCGAAGTATTAATTTATTTTTCAAAGTGTTAACAGTAACTGTAAATGCGAGAGATTTCGTTATAAGAACCTTTTTAAATTGCAACAGATAAACAATTTACGTTAAAGTTCCTGTTTTAAACTATACAGATTCCATGAGTTCAGTAAGTTTTATCTTGGCCGCTCCACGGCAACAATAGAAATTCTCTCAAGACTTGCTTTGCAATCAATAAACAGAGATTAACAAAGTTACATTCAGTTCAGTTGACGGCAACTGTATTTTAGTCATCACGTTCAAAATCTAAAGTTGGTACATGAATAACTGAGGCCCTTCAAGAACCGATTTCATACTTACTTATGCACGTAAGTAAAAGTGACAAGGAAAGACAATATCCCTGAGAGAAAGAAGCACGCTGATAAATTAAAAAAATATATATATATAAAATATATATGTAATTTTTTTGTATATGACGTAACGAATGCCACCGACGTCACAACAGGTTTACTTATTTTGAGAGTCCCAAACTGCGGTATTACTCACCGTTTTGTAGTCTACAGGTAATTGGCATGACAAGGGGCATCAGAACGATTAGAACGTAAGACAGGTCATTTGTTTAGAAGCTTGATTAACTGGAAGCATAACAAAATTGATGGAGTGGTCGCAAAGGTAGAAAATTTTCTCGCAATCCAGATAGACTGGAAAGGATTGATGCTTGGTGCAGGGATTGTCAGTAACCCTTGTCAATTACGTACAGTTACTTATGAATAAGCGAAAAAAGCCATTATTTATGACTAAACGATGACAGAGGAACCGCTGGAAGCTGGTAGTTGTACTGGACGATTTAAAGTGGAATGGCCACCCAAAATTGGAAATTTATTCGTTGAGTGCTTATTCTTTGAAATCAGCTGTGTTAGGCGTTCATGTACTACCTATCAGGGACATTAAAATTTGTTCCAAACCAGGCCTCGAAAACGTAAGTCCACTTATTGCGAGCGGTCGCCATAATACAAGGTATTCCGAAACTACACGTTCGTGTTAATACGAAAGGCAGAGAACATTAAACGAAACATGTTTCGATAAGAAGCGTATGGTCTCTCAAGTTAATTAGCAATGTTAGGCAACAATTAGTTATAGGTGATGACGTAAGCTCTCGTGTCGAATGTGTATTGACATTCAAAACGGCTTTGTGTACGGATGGTTGGGTGTACTCGTTGGGTGTACCCCTGGATATTAGACAAAGGATCTACTTCCAGCACGATGTGGCCAGTCCGTTCCAGCATTGACGTGAGGAATCGATGGATCGGGCTACGTGGCCTGTTTCCTGTCCACCCACGTCACCTGGACTTACATGTCTTCATTTCTACCTGTAGGGGCATACGAAGCAGCTGATGTTTGAAACAGTTGTGGAAACAAAAGATCTCTTCGATGAAACAGCCGTAGCTCTTCCATTGTTGACATGCCAGGAATCTTGGGACGAACACAACAATCAATTGCCCGACGATGTACTGAGTGCATACAGGGCAATGGTCGCACATTCTAGCAATTCCTGGGAATGCCTCTGTTGCAATTAGTATGCTAAACTACCTTCTGTGTAAGTCATCCCTTGCCTCAGAAATTGCTGTGAGGGTCCTTCCGTAGCATGATTGAAAATATTTGTTTTGATGTTCTCTACCTACTGTATTAATGTGAAGAACAATTAGAACAACAGAATCTCATCCTCGAAGCCCACATAAGAGAAATGGGTAGCATTCTAACACTGGGCAAAACTGTTTCTCATTTCACCGCCAATTCAACTCACAACAGGATGGGTTTCCCGTGGGGTTTCCAGCCAGTGAACTCCTAGTCGATATCTTCCTCAGTCACACTATAAAAAATATTTGAAACACGAGTAAGATCCAAACAGTACAGGATAGTATATTGGTATCGCTGTATAGGTGAGACCATCTGTCTTCTAGATGAAAGAACCAGCCGCATCCAACAACTCCACAATGACATACACAGTTCACCCAAAAATAAAATTCGTCAAAGAAACTAAAATTGACAAAATGATAAATTTGCTTGACGAATTCTTTATATTTAGGAAAATCACCATCACCAGCACAGCCATACACAGATGCTCTAATCATCGTATTGCGCACAAACTAGCCAGTTTCCAGTATAGGCTGCACGGACTGTATAAAACTCCACTCAGTGAACACAACTAAAAAAAATCTGTTACACACAATCAACCCAAAAGCTATAGCGAATGGACATGATACAAACATTATAGAGAAACTACGTCACCAAATTGAAACAAAAACAAATGTGACACTTAGAACACAGAAACAAACAACTTGTCACCAACTTACAAACACATGCACGCAGAGCACAAATCCACAGAAAAACGCAGAACATACACACGCAAACACACACACACACACACACACACACACACACACACACACACACACACTCTCTCTCTCTCTCTCTCTCTCACACACACACAAGGACACATGGACAAGGAAAACCTATAACAACAAACAAATGGTACACACTTATTTACAACAACACAGCAGTCCACGTAAGAGGCAACATATTCAAAAAACAAGGGCTAAAATTAACCTGTGGGACAGACAACTCAATACAGAGAGAACGAAGGGCAATCAACACAAGCACAGAAAAATGCAAGGTTCAAATGGCTCTGAGCACTATGGGACTTAACATCTGTGGTCATCAGTCCCCTAGAACTTAGAACTACTTAAACCTAACTAACCTAAGGACACCACACACATCCATGCCCGAGGCAGGATTCGAACCTGCGACCGCAGCAGTCGCGCGGTTCCGGACTGAGCGCCTAGAACCGCGAGACCACCGCGGCCGGCAAAATGCAAGGTATCTGATATTTAGCAACTGATATGCCAGGAATGAAAATCGGTTTATATACGATCGACAAGTAGAAACTTTAGTTCCACATGCACAGGACGCAGAAAAGCACTAAGAACAGCTATCACTCCACAATTGCTGAACACCTTAAACACATGAAACACGGCCCAAAAACATCAACACTGACTTGAAAATTCTCAGATGCAGCAACAACCACCCACAAAAGCTAATAACTGAAGAAAACTATCAAATACAAGAACCCACAACTGGAGGAAAACAAGTAATAAATGAACACGTGGTTCTCAGCAATGGAACTCCGTTCTCTGCCTTCAAAGAACTATCACACAACACGAACCCAAAACACCCCAAACTCCGCTTCCAAACACAAAAACAAACACAGTCTACACAGTGTTAGTTAACGGTACGCATAACCATAACATGTCCAGTAGTAAAATTTCGAAGTACAAAGCTGTTCTACACTAAGTTCTATATGGTTGCACATGACAAACTGTGAAACAAAAAACTGCATTAAATAACAAAAATCCAGGAAATACACATCTCTGGCAACAAGGTATATATACTAAATTTTGTCTGTTTTCAAATATCTTAATATTGCCCAAAGAATTCAGATTTACAGGTGTACAACTTGAAAAAAAGCAGTTTTCATGTATTATAGAAAGAAAATAAAAATCCCACTGACAGTGTTGGAACCTCGGCGAAACATGTCTGGGAAATATAAGAACCATCTTTTCTTGCTGTAGTCTATATTATTTCTTCCAGACACGTTTTGCCTTCTACTTTAAGGCATCTTCAATAGAAACTAGAATGATACAGTTTTGGTGTGATACTGATATCTGTAGGCTATAAAGCAGTTCACCTCTTGCTTTTTGTCGTTTTATGGTCTACAAATATCACATATCAAAACATGACTGTGTCATTCCACTGAACATGCCATAAAGTAAAAGGCGAAACGAGTCTGGGAGAAATAAAACACATTGCTGCAAGAAAAAGTGGCTACTATTTACAAAACAAAAATTTCGAATTACTTCACACAGCTGTGAACCGTAGGCAGGGTCTGTTCTTCCAGACATGCAAGTAAATGACCATATAAAACTAATCGTGGGAATAACGAATAGCAGACTCAGATTCAAGGGAAGAATCTTCCAGAAAATCAGTCTTCCAACGGAGGCTCTGACTTATAAAATCCTTACTCGACTGAACCTTGAGTATTACTCCACAGATTCTTACCAGAGAGGATTGATGGAGGAAATGGGGAGTATCCAAAGAAGAGGAGCACATTTCGTCACAAGTTCCTTTAGTAAGCGCGTGAGCGTCAAGGAGACAACCATCCACTTCCACGACAACAGGCACGCTGTGCATCCCAGCACACGAAAGTGGGCACAGGACGGTGACAATGTGCTGGACGTCCACGCTTCATCACAGGCCATGGAGGTTGGATTATCGCGTGTTGTATAAAGCAGGAGAGGAGGAGATTTATGGAACCCGATGTCCCAATACAATGCCGGTACAGGCACGAACGTTTCAGAGTACACATTTCAGCAAAATCATTGAACTTGTGGTTCTGCAACGGACGACCTCTACGGGGTCGCACGTTGAACCAACGAAATCGCCATTACTGTTGCAGTCTGCACTAGATTATCGAGACTGGAACGTGGATCACTAAGAATGCGTCGCACAACAACCAGTCCGTAGCTTACGGTAACTCTGTGATCTTTGCGTGCATATCTGGCGCGAAACACCGCCAAAAACCTACTAAGTGCCTGTCAAATGCATGTCACGTAGAATCACGGCTGTGTTATCTACCAAAGATTGGTGAACACTCTATTAAATAGGTGGTCATGACGTTTTGGATCATCAGTAGATCTTACTAACTTTGTGTTAATCTGTTACTCATTGACACGCAGTAGAAATATGTGACAGAATCAGATGTGGAAAAAAGAAGATAGCTGTGCAGAAGAAGAGAGAGAAACGGTAGGCTAAGAGTAGCGGATGAGATGTGAGGAGCGAAGCATAAATGCATAGGAGAGAGAAAAAAGATGTATAATTTGTAATGTGAGAGGGCGACAGAATCTCCGTTGAAGAGAAAGGAGACCCCAGGTATATGCAAAAACAGAAACTGCACACTGATAACATAGCCCTAATCCTGTCTTGAACGCTCTGTGACTTTGTAAAAGACGCAGGTTACAGGATGATTTGTTCCAGAGCCGTGTGGCCGAAATGGATGGGAAGGTCGAGTATGATTCAGTGTTACACAATGGTTTCGCTCAAATGCTAGACGTGTCCGATCTGGTAATGTAGGTTGGAATGATGACAGATAGTTGATTTGTGACTAGAAAGGGAACAAAACAAAACCGTTAAAGAACATAAAGTGTGTGAGAATCACGTCCCGTAACGCCGTCACATAAATCCTAACTGAGCATGACATCGACTGACATGGTCAAGCAGATGAATGATTCACATCTGTCTCTCAAAAGCATTCATAGGTAATCCGGAACTTTTAAATACTTTTTATTTCAGACTGCTGACGACGTATTATGTCAATGAAACGAAATGCATTTCTTGATATAAATACACATTTTGTAGTAGTTGCAAGTACGAATTTTAAATACCTTTAATAACAGTTATATTATGCCGCGAATTTATCTTTCCCCACTTACAACCTTAAAATTTAGAAAATATTTCCACCTCAAATTGAACAAAATTTAGGCCAATCCAGTCTTTAGTACAGTGGTGTACTTAAACACGGCTTAAATAGCGATCACTCCGAATCGGAAATGGGTAGATGAATTTGACTTGAGTGACTCAGGCTTATATGCAAGCCAGGGTACCGTATAATGGGATACAAACCGTTGTCTTTGGCCAATGACGTCATAGTTTACTTATAGATGGTAATGTATTTATTTTCAATCCACAGACAATAAATCGGTTATCTTCTATGATGAGGCATCGTCGCTGTAAGTTGAAATAAATGAAAGATAGGGCTAGACAATGTGTACGGTTTTTGTCGGCTGTACTTATTTAAATCATTTGTTCGCTCTAATTCATTCGGTACTTATTATCATTCTCAGTGAGTCTGAGATATTTTAGAATAGATGTTTTTCATTTTGGACAATTTTTACTTTTTGATTTTCGTTGTATTTATGGATTTGTCTATTCTTGTGAATATGGAAGACTTTAAACAGGCTTTGGACGTAGACAGACTATTATTTTTTGGCAATTATGTGGTCTTATTGATGATTATGTTCGATGTCGTGAGTGCGGAGAACATATGCGCCCGAAAAGTGTGTCTGCGCGTCGTACTCATGATTTATTCATATGGATATGTACCAAAGATCGAGTATGGCGTTAAATTCGACGAGAAACATGGTTTTAGAAATCGAAGGTTGCCTTGAGAGACTCATTAAAAATTACATACTGTTGATGTTTGCGATATACTATGTGGTTGCGTGTACGTGAATGTCGTGTGTGTGAGCATATCTTTTTAGATTGGTATTCTTTTTGCAGTAAAGTCTGTAAGGAATATATAAAGTATAGGAGGCCTTTGAGGAGGGGGGGGGGGGGGCAGGTGTCATTGTCGGAAATTATGAATCCAGTTTTGGCAAAACCAAGTGCAAAAGGGGGAACCTGCATTGAGGCTGTAATTTTAGGCCCAGAGTGATGTAGTTTTTAAAGTGGTTCCTTATCGAACAAAGGAAGTGTAGGTGAACTTAATTGAGGATCATGTGGCCGAGAGTTATGTATTTATTTCAGATGGGTTTTCTTATTATAGGGATTTGGGGAACAGGAGTTATCTGCTTCTTGTCGTGAATCATAACATTGAATTCAGAAATTAAACTAATGGGGCTTGTAGCAACAGTATAGAGGGTTGTTGGTCAGCCACAAAATCTGTTGTAAGGAAGGGGCAACGCCGCATTTACGCACTACAGAGCCATTTGGATGAATATTCCTGGAAGGTTAGTGTACCCAAAACATAGAGACCGTTTAAGTGTTTTCTTAAACGTGTTGGGCAAATGTTTCCTCCAAAATGTGTTAGCTAGTTTGAAGATGGGACGTTGATGGAGGGTAAATGATAGTTAAGGAAATGGGTAGGTCTGGTCGGGATGGTTAAGGTACTGATTTGGAGTATTTGGGGTTGGTGCAACGTCTTTCTTTTTATTATGTTAGGTAATGTTTCTTCTATGGTTATCTTTTTTTATTACTTTCGTTCATTTTGTTCGTGTGAACTTCTGGGTTTATATGTATGTATCTATGTGTGTATGTGTGTTATGTGTGTTTTCTTTGTAATGTTGTGTTTCTTGTTTATTTGTGTGTGAGTATGTGATTTTTACTGACGTCTCTGAAGGCCAGTTCTTTCCAGAGGAGTTTGTGCCTGGTAAATTTAATGTTATATTGAATTTGTCTTTTTCCATGTATTTATTTGTCGTATTATATTGTTCTCTGTTGTGTTTGGGTTCATCATTTGCAACACGAGGTACAAATTTTACAGCTGTCGCTTTTTTTCGCCTTCGCTAGCACTAGAATTACTATGATATTTTCCAGTCGATAACAGTACTATCGAATGCGAAAAGTCCGACATACGAAAAATTTGTGTTCCGTACTTCAATTGAGGTACATAGGTCAACTGAAGAATAGGATATTAGTGCTATGAAATACGAAGAAAGCGACATACGTAACACTGGCATTCTGTACGTCAGTTGGCCTACCATGTCTTTTCTTTTTCTGCATACCTTTGTTTCTCAACATTCGTCTTTGCTGTTAAATCTGCGCAATATATCATCTCTAATACCTTCTGACGTCATTGGTCAAAGCCGATGGATTGTAACAAATTATTCAGTAATACTGCTTTCCGAGTAGTAGAAGAATGACGTAAGCAGAGAACGGCAGAATTTCATCTCGTGTTTTCGAAACGCTTGCTACATAGCACTCTTCTCAATTTTATACCTTCTCGGTCAAGGAAACATCTGTCTGAATCGATGTTAAGTCCCACTTACATAGACATATCTGATAATGACAAGAAATATTACCTATAATATTTTTGTAAGTTCTTTATAGAAAACCTCTGTTCTGATGCGTATTTCCTCCAAAAGGTAGCTTCAAAATCAAATAAAGACTGTACGTTCTGACATCTGATGCACTTAGCCTGGGATTTCGCAAATATGGATCACAAAAGAATTGCATCTGAATTTCACCTAAAATAAAAAACCGTTAGTATCATTTATTGCAATGGTAAAAACGCACCATCTAAATTTAAGTACTATTAGTTGCAGCGTTTAGCGTGTGACTGAAGACTGTAATGTAATTGTTTTCCAAAGATTCAGTATCATTGCACACAATGGCATGAAAGAGATTAATTCGTTTGCAAAATGTGTCCGCAACCACACCTGGATGTTCCGGTTGTTAAATCTTTTACCGTATCGTTTAGCTAGTTTTATACCACTACAGGAACGCAGTCTGTTTCATTTCTCGATGGTATGTCAATACTTCCAATACTATCACAGATTAAAACATAAGTAGAGAACCTATCGACCCGCCTCGGCAAGTAATGTAAAATAGGAAAAGAATCTTGTTAGTTTATTTAAAAAATTCTCCTGTGATACTTTAGAAAACAGATGTTATATAAATCGACATCTATTATTTGCACTACCAATACAATTTTATACTGACAATACACGATAAATCTTTGGTAACCTGTAGCATATCTATAAAGTCTATCAGAAATCGGAAGTGCAATGTGACATGTGGTATAATTGGGGCATACCGCAGCCGGTATTGATGACCTACGGATTTCGTTACCGAGTGCGAGGCAAAGTACGACAAAGTATGTTATGTTGGGTCCGCAGGCCGGCAATTTCAATAGGTGTTTTGCGTTTGAATACGTAGATGTGTAGAAATCTTTAGTAATATAGAGTGTGGTATCAGATACATACGGATAGAAAATAATCCGTTATTTTTATGCAATGAGGATTGGTGTAGTCATCACTGAGTAAATTATAGTGCCGTTCAAAAGCAGCGATGTTGTAAGGTAGGGTTGCTCATTAACTATGCTAATGTTTCACTTGAGTACTGCGAGTGATCAGAGGGCACTAATCGACTATTTCGACGTGGAAGTGATTTATCAGACCGAAACATTGCGCTGATGCCATTGTAGCAGTCACCAAAAGTGAATAAGGAATAAAACGCTCAACGAAACGAAACGCGTACTAGACTTTAGTTATAATGAGCACAGGAACAGAAGGACAAGTATGGAAATGATGCATACCGCAACTGCACATTCTAGGCTTAAAAATGTTAATCTTGGATTAGAGACTCTTAAAGAAGTGGACAAATTTTGCTGTCTAGAAAGTAGAGTCGAAAAGAACGTAGAGGCGAGAAGTATATCTTAGATGATAACTTTGGAAAATATGTACTATGATATCAGATTGTATTCAGGACTGCCCCTAGTGTCCAAATCTGTATCGCTTTGTAGGAAAGACGAAAGGGAGAACATAAATAAAACAATTAGAAACTTTTAAAACAAAGCGTACATGCCATCTCAAATGGTACGGGGTGGGGGGGGTGGGGGGGGGGTGGTGGTGAGCAACTACATTGTTTCACTTCGTAGAACAAATTTCAAATGAAGAGTTCACTTGTATTGGCTATGTTAATTTGCACGGCACAGTTAAATACAGAATGCTTCAATATGGTTCAAAAGCGTCTCCAGTTACACGCAGCTGAACGGTTCTATGAATATGTTTTTTTCTTATTGTTGATATTTCTTATTCTATCTGTGATGAGCATACTTAGTATTTAAATGTTCTAGTATGTCGGCGTGTGATTGGAATAATTTGTTTTGATGTACCGGGTGAGTATTGTTGGTGAGGGGAGTGCTCCCAAAGGACTGGTCACTGTAAGGCTACAACTAGTTCACAGCGTCACACATTAAATAGCTCGATCAAATTTTCTGCCGGTAAACATACTGAATGACAGACATTGTTAAGCAACACAAGCGCTTACCTTTATCTCTGTTTCCCTCTCAGTAGGTGATACTCTTTCTCCCTGGACAACTTCAGCCTTATCTTCTAATTCTACACTATATTTGTTGAGTGGCTGCTTTGCAGTGCTCATAGCGCAGGAAACTAGTCTGTACTTCTGACTAGTAATCATCGAATAGGCAGAAAGGGGTTTCTTCTCATAATGGCACCAAGTTTAAGTAATTTTTTCGTACATACAAAAAGAAATATGTGGTTCAAATATTTCATTTAACTGAGAAACTGATTTTCACTATTAATACGCTAGCAAATTCTCCAGGATTGGTGATTTCTTAACCTGTTTTAGAAAAAATCATTAAATGTCTAGTGCCTAGTTAGTGTCTTTCATGTAGTAACGTATCTTTAAACCATACAGTAACTTCCATTATTCTGAATAAATTTTCCTCGGTATCAAATATTTTTCGTTTTTTGTGATCAATCAGTTTTTATTCGGTTTGACAGTTTTTTTGTGATAAGTTACAATACAGCATCACCGGTCTTTTGCGGTCTAACTGTGTTGGTGAGGCAGTAAATCTATCCACAGGGCAGTGACACTGCGTCACTGCAATACACTTCGGAGGAGTGGCGGTGGGACTTGTAGTCCCGTACCACACTCCGACGGTGACAGTACTACATCAGTCAGGCAGAAAAATATAGCCTAACGTGGGCAGGTAGGGTGGTAAAGTATTGGACGTAGAATGGGGGCTAGTCCCGCCAAAGGATGAATCCGTGGTGGGCGTGCCAGGCCTATCGTTAGCCATGGTCGGAATCCGATTTCTCTAGGATAGTTGGGGAACCGGATGTCGATGCCAGCGGAGTGGAAGTATTTTCCCAACGTGGCGTAACCCATGGACGTGTCTCGCGCGTTGTTGCGTATGGTAGTCTTTAGGGGGACGATATCCGCTTCCTCGTGGAGAGTGACAATTCTCGCGAGTGGCGGGGCATGCAGGCTCCACCTGAGCACCTTGTTCTGCAGGCGCTGCAACGTCCGCATCCTGGTGACACTAATCGTGGCCCATGCAGCAGATCCATACGTGAGGGCAGGCAGGATAACTGTTCGGTAAATGCGGAGCTTGGTATGCAGGTTAAGTTCCCTACTGCGGAAGAGTGGGTACAAAGCCCTGGTTAGCTTTTGCCCCTTGCTGGCGACATACTGCGCAAGACAGTGGAAGAGCAACTTGTGGTCCATCTGGACCCCGAGATAGGTGGTTGTCGGGGACCAGGGTACCTGCACACCTCAATCGAAATATTGCGGTGGAGGACTGGGCGCCGTTTCGTGAAATAGACTGCCGTAGTTTTGGCGGCATTGAGAGCTATTTTGTTTTTCCGGCACCAGGTGATGGTGGCGTCCACCTGTCACTGGAGGCGGGCGATGTCGGCGTCAGTAATGCGGCCAGTGGTGTATAGTGCTGTGTCGTCAGCATATTGTGCAAGATATTATAAAGGATTGGAGATAACACCGATCCTTGCGGAGTGCCAGACGACAATTGGCGAATGCCAGAAAGCATTCCCCGTGGAGCCACTAGGAAAGTCCTCCTGCGGAGGAAGTCATCCACGATCTTGACATAAATGTCCGGTATAGGGATCTGCGTCAGCATCTTGTGTACGAGGTTGTCTTGTCAGATCTTGTTGTAGTAGTATTGCAAGTCCTGAAAAACGGCAGCTGTCGGCAGTGTTGAAGAAGCCTTTGCTGATGTGTTCAGTGATCCATAGGACCTGAAGTTCGGCAGAGAGGTGCGAAGTGAATCCAAACTGTTCAGGACGGATTGTCCCAGCCGCCACAAGAGGTTGGGAAAGTCGGTGAACGATCGCAGATTCAAGGACCTTCGCCACAGTATTTAGGAGGCTGATGGGCCTGTTGTTGGTGGGGACGGTAGGGTCCTTGAACCTCTTGGGGATTGCCATCAGCTTGGCTTGTTTCCACTGAGGAGGGAAAAGGACAGACGTGAGACAACTTGTCTGAGTCTAATAATATAGTAACACTTACCGTTTGTTTGTTGTATGATAATTATTGGACATACATATGGCGTAAAGTATGGAATGACAAAGAAATGTTCGTTACAGTCAGTCACTCTAGTCAATAAAACAATGTTTCCATGACCCTTTTCGCTGCACCAGACACTGTACATACTAAAAACTTCTTGATTTACGTTCCGAGATGTTTTCGTGCGTGAAGTCGCGGTTCAGCTCGCTAGCTGCCGACCAGGGGAAACCCAGGCTGGTCGACGAGCATCCAACAGCTGCGCCTCTACGCCGCCTTCGGCCACTTCGATCGGAGCGGAAAGAGAAGAAGGCGGAGTCCAACACAGCTGACAGCAAAGAGGCCGCTGCTGATAAACCAGTGCTTCAGGCAGTTCATGTAAACAGCACAGCCCCCTTGGTGTAACATTACACAGTAGTTACTGTCTGTGTGGTCCTTAGAAGAAACACTGAAATCAATTTAGATAACGTATTATGAAGAAACAATTATTGACATGTCAGTATCTTTCCACAGGTTGGTCAAAGGCCAGAGACTGTGCATTTTGATTATGATGATGATGATGATGAAGAGGAGGAAGTCTCTGGCTCTTACTACCCGCCCAGAGTTCGGGCTCCATCCAGTCGTCTGCAGATCTTTGCCAACAGAACGCGCAGACGGAAGATTGGCCGGGAGCCACCGTCGCAGGAAGTGCAGATTGTGATGGCACAGCTCAGAGCTGAGATGCAAGCAGTGGTATGTAAGTCGTGTGGCTGTTAACAAGTACAACACTACATTATAAACTGAAACGTAGCTTTCTTTTTAATTTTTCTTTTGTGACACACTGTGCCGCTACCGCTCAGGTCCGTCCACCGTCTTAAGTATACTTAAGGTGTACTCAACGAATGTGACGAAAAGACTGTAAGGTTTAAGAGCGTGAATAGAGCACTTATTTGGTGGAGCGGACACAAGAAAATATCATGATAATATGTGGGACCTGAATCTATACTTTTGTAAAATGGTTCCCTGAACTCTTATTTAACAGCGCGCGACTCACCGCCTTGTTAATATAGAATTGCATGAGGCGCTTTTAAAATACGTTTAAACAGAGGTATACGTGGGGCTTTCATACTGACAAAAAGACGTAAACCTAATCTCAGGGACTTTACTTTGTGTTATCACATTAAGATATTGCTGCAGGTTATCCTTACTGTAGTGAAATTGAATTAGAAGAAACCTTGTAATGAAATAAAGTATTTCTCTCTTATTAAAGTAATGATCTTCATCTTGCCGAGAAGCGGCCAATACCTGAACTTGATGGAATGTTCTTAGTTTTTACTTTCATAAACATAAAATAGTATATTCACTTCCTTTTTCTTAATAATTATGGTGCAAGTCTTTTAATGTGTCCGTTGATGATGGAACGCAATTAAACTTATAATAAAATTTTTCCTACACAAGATGTCTGCTAAGAATGGTCGACTGTTTGACCTTTCTTGTCGTTTATCCACCGTGCTGAAAACCTTACAAATAATATTTTTATTTCTGCATGAAGGTCACTAGGTATGAAGGAAAAAATACACAATCAGCATAAATTGTCATATATTATTTAAAATTTACAAATTACAATGAGTAATGGCCGCCGTAGCGTGTGTTAGCTTCGAGACTAGAACAAAGAGTGAGTAATAACGTTGGTCTTTTTAATTTCTTTCGTCAGCGAGTAAAAGAATAAGTAATACAGAGATATTGTATAGTTATCTCATAGAGTCTGTTTGTACCACTGACAATTCATTTTACTTTGTTTTGTGTCTGACTTTTCGTCGCTTTGTGCAGTATATCGCTGCAAGGACCCCCTGGTATGAATGGACCGAAAACACTTGAGGTTTGCCAACAATCATACCACCTTTACAATAACACATGTTCCTTTTCACACGTATGTATTGTAGACACATGTCACTTTACGTCTCTCTTGTTTTTTACAGCCAGCCGGTGTGGCCGAGGGGTTCTAGGCGCTTCAGTCTGGAACCGCGCTACCGCTACAGTCGCAGGTTCGAATCCTGCCTTGGGCATGGATGTGTCTGACGTCCTTAGGTTGGCTAGGTTTAAGTAGTTCTAAGTTCTAGGGGACTGATGACCTCAGATGTTAAGCGCCATAGTGCTCAGAGCCATTTGATCCATTTTGTTTCTTACACATATGCGTATATATACAGTACACATAACTTTTAACTCGGAGAAGATCAATTTGGACTCCGTAGAAATATTGGAAAACGTGAGGCAATACTGACTCTACGACTTATCTTAGAAGAAAGATTAAGGAAAGGCAAGCATACATTTCTAGCATATGTAGACTTAGAGAAAGCTTTTGACAATGTTGACTGGAATACAAAAGTCGAGGGGCATGAAAGGGAATCAGTGGTTGGGAAGGGAGTGAGACAAGGTTGTAGCCTGTCCCCGATGTTATTCAATCTGTAAATTGAGCAAGCAGTAAAGGAAACAAAAGAAAAATTTCGAGTAGGTATTAAAATCTATGAAAAGAAATAAAAACTTTGAGGTTTGCCGATGACATTGTAACTCTGTCAGAGACAGCAAAGGACTTGGAGGAGTAGTTGAACGGAATGGACAGTGTCTTGAAAGGAGGATATAAGATGAACATCAACAAAAGCATAACGAGGATAATGGAATGTAGTCGAATTAAGTCGGGTGATGCTGAGGGAATTAGATTAGGAAATGAGACAAAGTAGTAGAGGAGTTTTGCTATTTGGGGAGCTAAATAACTGATGATGGTCGAAGAAGAGAGGATATAAAATGTAGACTGGCAATGGCAAGGAAACCGTTTCCGAAGAAGAAAAATTTGTTAACAACGAGTATAGATTAAAGTGTCGGGAAGTTGTTTCTGGATGTACACTCCTGGAAATGGAAAAAAGAACACATTGACACCGGTGTGTCAGACCCACCATACTTGCTCCGGACACTGCGAGAGGGCTGTACAAGCAATGATCACACGCACGGCACAGCGGACACACCAGGAACCGCGGTGTTGGCCGTCGAATGGCGCTAGCTGCGCAGCATTTGTGCACCGCCGCCGTCAGTGTCAGCCAGTTTGCCGTGGCATACGGAGCTCCATCGCAGTCTTTAACACTGGTAGCATGCCGCGACAGCGTGGACATGAACCGTATGTGCAGTTGACGGACTTTGAGCGAGGGCGTATAGTGGGCATGCGGGAGGCCGGGTGGACTTACCGCCGAATTGCTCAACACGTGGGGCGTGAGGTCTCCACAGTACATCGATGTTGTCGCCAGTGGTCGGCGGAAGGTGCACGTGCCCGTCGACCTGGGACCGGACCGCAGCGACGCACGGATGCACGCCAAGACCGTAGGATCCTACGCAGTGCCGTAGGGGACCGCACCGCCACTTCCCAGCAAATTAGGGACACTGTTGCTCCTGGGGTATCGGCGAGGACCATTCGCAATCGTCTCCATGAATTTGGGCTACGGTCCCGCACACCGTTAGGCCGTCTTCCGCTCACGCCCCAACATCGTGCAGCCCGCCTCCATTGGTGTCGCGACAGGCGTGAATGGAGGGACGAATGGAGATGTGTCGTCTTCAGCGATGAGAGTCGCTTCTGCCTTGGTGCCAATGATGGTCGTACGCGTGTTTGGCGCCGTGCAGGTGAGCGCCACAATCAGGACTGCATACGACCGAGGCACACAGGGCCAACACCCGGCATCATGGTGTGGGGAGCGATCTCCTACACTGGCCGTACACCACTGGTGATAGTCGAGGGGACACTGAATAGTGCACGGTACATCCAAACCGTCATCGAACCCATCGTTCTACCATTCCTAGACCGGCAAGGGAACTTGCTGTTCCAACAGGACAATGCACGTTCGCATGTATCCCGTGCCACCCAACGTGCTCTAGAAGGTGTAAGTCAACTACCCTGGCCAGCAAGATCTCCGGATCTGTCCCCCATTGAGCATGTTTGGGACTGGATGAAGCGTCGTCTCACGCGGTCTGCACGTCCGGCACGAACGCTGGTCCAACTGAGGCGCCAGGTGGAAATGGCATGGCAAGCCGTTCCACAGGACTACATCCAGAATCTCTACGATCGTCTCCATGGGAGAATAGCAGCCTGCATTGCTGCGAAAGGTGGATATACACTGTACTAGTGCCGACATTGTACATGCTCTGTTGCCTGTGTCTATGTGCCTGTGGATCTGTCAGTGTGATCATGTGATGTATCTGACCCCAGGAATGTGTCAATAAAGTTTTCCCTTCCTGGGACAAGTGGATGTGAAACATGGACGATAAATAGTTTGGGCAAGAAGAGAATAGAAGCTTTCGAAATGTTGTGCTACAGAAGAATGCTGAAGATCAGATGGGTGGATAACATAACTAATGAGTAGGTATTGAATACAATTGGGGAGAAGAGGAGTTTATGGCACAACTTGACAAAAAGAAGGGACCAGTTGATAGGACATGTTCTGAGGCATCAAGGGATCACAAATTTAGCATTGTAGGGCATTGTGGAGGGTAAAAATCGTAGAGGGAGACTCAAGAGATGAATACACTAAGCAGATTCAGAAGGATGTAGGTTGAAGTAAGTACTGGGAGATGAAGAAGCTTGCACTGGATAGACTAGCATGGAGAGCTGCATCAAATCAGTCTCAGGTTTGAAGACCACAACAACAACAACAATTATTGATAATTTACAATTAATTTGTTACAAACAGCATTTTCCCTTTTTACGCGGTTTCATCTATTTCGACATTTATCTACCTTTTGCCCTTACAGTACACGACGGGTGAGAACAGCTTGGTATTATTAAACAATCCCGGTAAGCAATAGCTTTACTCCCCTATTTAGGTTACGGGCGACGGAAAAGAAAAACGGGTTAAAGAAAGAACTCCCAGAGTATTCGAACTGTTCACACTCCCATTACAATGAATTATTGACTGTGAATGATATTATCATTTGATTACACTCATCTATGGACGACTATTTCTACATAAAACAATTTCACACAATATTTACAAGTTACGTATCTGATTTATGTCATCGGGCATACAGTATGAAAATATGCGGTTGATGGTTAATTTTACTAAGTTCACTCACCTTTTTAATGCATAAAATTTCAATGTACGTCTTCTTTGCGTAGGTAACATAGTTTTTAGGAGATACATACAGCACAAAACCCTTTTCATTCATGTCTCTCGCACTCAATATTGTAGAATATATCAATAATTTGAAGTTACAGAACTTTACATAGTTTTACAAGAAATTTTGACGATGCTCTCGTCGGTTAACTTTGTTGTTTGATCCCGCTGGAGTGCTGGGCAAACGATCGGTTACTCGTCTCCTGCCGCCGGTTGGTGAACGCCGGACAGCTGCGCATCGTTGTCGCCCACCGTGCGCTTATCAGCTGTTGGACGGCAGGCTGGCTCCGTCATTGTTCCACCCCGAAGCAAGCATGAAACAAGTCCACCGCGCATCAACTTTCCTATCATGAAGATATATGCACATGTAAGCTGAAAAAATGCTTCGATTAATTCACAACTCTTTTTCAGCCACACGTGTCACTGTCTTGTTGTTTGTGTATGTACTTTGTTTTGAACGTCACTGGTCCAGTACTTTACAACACTCAGGATTAGGCTTCTACAATCTCACTGGTTAATCAAATGCACAGCTCACAGCTTGCCAACGCCTCCCGTCACATGCACTGCATTTTCACTTCCTTGAGCGTTCATGCAGTCGTCTTGTTCCGTTAGCGGTTTCTGTTGTACGTTGGTCCACCTGTCACTTCAGCTTTCAGGTGTCCCGTGTTTTCACGTGTCTCACTGCCGTATGCGGATTCCGCAGTTTGACAGTACATCTAATACTTTTATGCATGTGATATTTCAACAGTTTTGAACGCTGCATATGATTATTTTGTACGTGAAACTTCAGGTTAATGATTAGATATTTAAACAGGCTTCGGACTTCGACCATAAATTCATACTCACAGATATCCAATGTAATGCATCGTATATGGTTGCGCAGATTATTAATGCTGAGAGTAGTATAAACTGCCTGCGAGAACTGGAAGTTCCGTGCTACGGACACATCTCTCTGGATTAGTAGCCAAAGATGAATATTGGAAGACTCCGTGTGAAGTGATTATAGAGACCGGACGTATTTTATGATGGAGAGATATTTTAGTTAATCGATGGCACAATACGCATTCAAGGTGTTTATTTATCAATTTATAAAGGATTTGACAAACATTCTCCAGATATTACGTGACGTAGATCGATCGGAGGTGCAGTGTGCAATGACAGTGCGAGTCTGCATATTTTCACGGTCAATACTCTTCGAGATAATATCTCAGAAGCAATAAACTTTTCGTTGATAAAAAAAGACACATCAGTCCATACTCATCATACAGCATAACACTTCGTTGTGCCGAGCGATCTTTGTAGCGAAATAAACATTTTAGAGATTTCAGGTGGAGCAGTTCCGACGAGGAGTATCAGCGAGATCGACTCTGCGGGACATATATCTAGTTCTCCTGTGGTATTTATACCAAAGACTTATATTCTTTAGCTTTTAAAACACTGAAGCTAAAACATAAATAAAACTACTGGAAATCATAACTAAAAATACCAAAAATAAATAAGAAGCAGAGAATTTTCTTAAACAAAATTTCTTAAATAAATAAAATTAAAATATAATAAAAAAGCGTCAGAGTACAGGACATCCAACAATTTATAATGATTTAGTTGTGCATGTTCTAATCCATATATTGCGGGTTTTTTCATATACAATATAATTGGTGGAATCCGGTCTTGTGAGCTGACCAGTCCAGATCCCCACCGCTGAAATGCACATCGCTGCAAACTGGATAAGGCAAGCACACACAACTATGAGCAACATCACCTCAATCTGGTCTTTTAAGCTGAATAGTCTCAATCTTTATAGTGTAACATAATTCTATATTTTCACATTTCCGTATTTTCTTCAGAAGTAATCACAGACACTTACTTGGTGCATTCTTTTCAGGAAGAATTTTTATATGAGACAGTGTAATTAAATGTGTACAAACATATAGGTATTTTGTGTTTTGTAGTTTTCTTATGGTCAAAACTAGATCACAATTTAAAATGGATAAATAGAATGGTTAGATGTTCAGGAAATTAGTGAAAATAAGAGTGTAGAGGACATAGCAGCTTCGTGTCAACAGGAGACAAATCCTATGGCTCAAATCTTAAAACAACTAAGACTTTTATCAGTATCGGTAACGACTATGTCAGGTGTGGTACATAGCAGTATCACAAAATCAGGAAGACATGTCACAGAAGCAAATTGATATGTCATTGGTAGTGCAAACAGTACCACAAAAGCAAGCAGACTTGTGTCAAAAGCAAACAGACGTGTCAGCTGAAATTCAGGCATTAGTTAGCCAGCAACAACAAATCTCAAATGAGATAATCGAGTCGCGAGATGCGCAAAATCAGTTTCCTTTGGAAATAAAAAGATTACCGAAGAAATGCAAAACATGAAATGGAAGCAGGAGGAAGTAAACACTTCTGCAGTGGAATTAACAGATACTGCGATTACCATAGCTTCTGGATGTGACCAATTGACATGAGAGAATTTCAGTAAACGTCAACAGGATTTCTCAAATAAATTATATGAATGGGCATCCGCTAAGGAGATCCAGGTGATGCTATGTGTAGATGCAAGTATAAAAGCAGCGGTAAGCAAATTGCCTATTGACAGCTTACCAATTGCACAAAATATTAAAGAAGACATTAAAGAGGTAAAAGAACAATTAGGGGCAAATTTTAAACAATCGAAGGACGAAACAGTCCATTCTGTTGAAAATATGTCCAGAGATATGGAACAGATGTGGGGGCAGTAAAAGACTGTAGAAACGAACTTCGTGCAAATAGAACGAACACAGGGCTCAAGCCATAAATCATATTATGGTAACGGACATGCTTCGCCAGAGGGAAATATAAATTATAACGGAATTCATGCAGAGCCGCAAGCTAGTAATGTGTACGCTGCAATGTTAATAGAGGAAAAATTGTTGAAACATAGGCAGTTTCAGACATTCTCACCTGACTGAAAATCCATAAACCCAGTGGTATTTATACGAGGATTTCGTGGAGTACTACCAAGGGCAAAAGATCTGTTACGTTTCAGGATATATTCAAGGTGATGCGTTATGGGCCACGGATATGATGGATACATGCGAAACGTACAAGGAATTTGAGACGGCGTTTCTTGCTAAGGATTGGTCACGGGGTGTGCAAGAACGATTAAGAAAATAGGTCTTTAACCCGGAGCCGTTTTGTGTAAAAACAGGAAGTCTAGGTAGATACTTTGAGAAGTATTTAAATAAAGCAAGATACTGGGATGCACCTATAACGCACAAGGATACTGAGCAGATTTTGAAGGCGAAACTTCCGGCTGAGACGAGAAAGAAGTTAATTCACGCATCGGAGGAGAATTTAGAAGAATTCATGTCAGTCTTGGACTCCATTGATCCAAGAAGATGTTAAGGCAAGACCAGACAGACACAGCGTGTAATCGCAGTCGAATAATGCTTATGGCAACCGAGCGAGCAATTATCTGATTCAGGAGACAAATGCCAATCACGTTCCGCTGCACTGCAATAATTACGAGTAACACCGTAATCCGCGTAGCTGTAATGGAAACAATTTCAGATACGGGGAAAACAGACAGAATCGACACGACAGAAGGTAGAATCTGGGCTATAATTTGAACTCGAATTCTACAAACTGGCAAAACAGTAATAGGCAGACAGTCTTCTGTGCCGATGGATAATGACTGGAGGCAACGAACACCAGTTATTACAGAAGTGAGAGAGCGTGCGGGTCATGCAAATGAATCGCGCTCGGAAAACTGATTCCGACTGAATCGTGCCCCGGAGAAGCGGTCGAGGAAAGGTATAGGGGCTATGAGCACAATGTAAATGTGATGAGGTACAACGAAGGAAGATTAATAGAGGAGGAGCTTCGTGCTGACACAACTAAATGTATGGCGGAACTCACTGGACCCCACTTCTTCAATGAAAGTTGAAACGGAAGGTATTCCAATAATGGTAGATGTGGATATACGCGCATCAGTAAACGCAGTATCTATGTGTTTATTTAATTAAATAATGAAGAAGACCCCGTTACCGACATTTCCTGTGGCACATTGTAAAATACTAGGAGCGTTTGGCACGCGATCACAATCTGTGAAGACACGGACGATGCTAAAATTTGATCGAGGAAATGCATCGATAACATGCGCGTTCCTAGTAGAGGATAAATTAATAGTTGACTGTGTTCTTGGATTACAAACTATCCAGGAGAAGGAAGCAAAATTATATTTCTCTACCAGGAAAGTAAATTTTTAGATCGATGGAGCCCTAGCCCAGGTAGATTTGCTAAGGAAAGAAAGAAAACATGGAAGATACTGCAGAGGGGCAAGGCTGCAACTGATAATGAAAGAGGGCTGACAATGCAAAACAAGTTTGATTAAAGTCATCCAAGTAATATAAACATCTGAGCAGATAAAGCTTGAGTGAGCCAGAGCACCTGAGGGATGAGCATAGGACACAATTGCCTAGCACATTAAGCAAGTGTATGAGAGTGTCTGAAGAAAAACCTGCTATCATTAGCGGCTATACACTTCATCTGATGACGGTTCAATCCCGCGTCCGGCCATCCTGATTTAGGTTTTCCGTGATTTCCGTAAATCGCTCCAGGAATATGCCGGGATGGCTCCTTTCAAACGGCACGACCGAGTTCCTTCCCCGTCCTTCCCTAATCCAACGAGACCGATGACCTCGCTGTCTGGTCTCCTCCCCCAAACAACGCAACCCAACCCAACTTCATCTGAATGTCAAGCCACACAGAACATACTACCATAGGTTCTATCCCATTCCCCGGAAACAACTCAATGCAGTGGACCAAGAACCACAGAGGATGTTATATTGGAATCTAATTGAACCTTCAAACAGTCCTTACTGCAGTCCACTTCTCATTGTGCAGAAACCAGGTGGAAAGGGATATCTTGTAATCGATGCTTGTGTAATTAACACAGTTATTGTACCAGTATGTACTCACCCAGAAAATATAGATGAGTTGATCCAAAAGTTCAATGGAGTGATGTATTTTACAACAACAGATTTGCGTCTTCATATTGGCAGGTCAAGTTAGATGAAGAGTCGAGAAAGTATACTGCATTTGTACGTGCCAGAAGAAGTTGTCATATGAAGGTTCTTCCGTTTGGTTTGAATATCAGTGCATGCGTATCCATATCCGCATTGGACGCAGCATTAGGAACTGAACTAAGGAATCATCTAACATTGTTTGCAGATGACATCTTGAGAGCTACAAATACCTGGGACGAACATGTGAATCTACTGACATGATTATTAGAGAGATTTTGTAGTGTGGGAAAAACAGCTAATCTCCAAAAGTCACATTTATGCCTGGAGAAAATAAAATTCTTAGGGTGTATAATAAATTCAAGAGGCATCTTACCAGGCAAAAAGAAGATATGTGCGATAAAAAATTTTCCTGTTCCTAGAGCGAAAAGGCAGTTAAAATGATTTTTAGGTCTTGCATCGGTTTTTCGTCAGTTCATAGAGGATAAGTGGATAAATTCTGTGCGACTACCAAATTTATTAAGAAATAACGTGCATTGTCATTGGATTGAGGAATGTCAACGAGCATTCGAAGCAATCAAGCAAGCTTTGTGTAATACAAAGATTTTATCTCATCCTGATATGTCCTTGGAATTTGGATTAATGATGGATACTTCATCTGTTATTTTGGGCATTTTTTTGTTCCAAATTCGAAAAATAAGGGGCAGACCCACCTCTTGCCGAATAGCTTTCACTAATAGGGCACTGTCAAGTTGCGAGAGATCGTACACTACCATGGAACAAGAGTCTCTTGCAGTAGTCTTGGCATTCAAAAAGGTTAATCATTATTTATATGGAGGAAGAACCACTGTGTTTTGTGACCATCAAGCTCTTAGATTTTTACAAACTTATAAGCTATTACATGCAAGGTTAGGAAGATGGACAGTCACTCGTCAAGAGTACCAATTTCCTATTGTGTATATTCAAGGGAAGGAGAATATAATAGCAGATGCATTATCCCGTCTTCCTGAAGGATTAGAAGAAGGCATCATCTGGGATGAAAATGATGATGAATTTCCAGTATTATTGATGAGAGATCAAGTAAACCGAACATACTTTTTAGAGTTACGTGGTGATATGACGAGACTCCAACAAAGTGATCCAAGATTGATGAAGATACGACAGAAATTAGAAGATCCACAAGAAGATAAAATAAACCAGTACTATAAGGTAGTGAATGATGTACTGTTTCATCCTCGGAGTAATATGAGTCAGAAATGGTGTGTATACCCGAGGAATATGAGCAGAGGATAATAACGTATACTCACAACACTTGGGGACACTTTCGTGTTGCAAAATGTGCGAACAAATTGAGGACGTACTGTTACTTCCCAGATTTGCGTAGAAAAGTATGGAGAGTACTAAGAAAATGTGTAATGGTCAGAAAACAAAACCAAATAAGAGAGGCAGTAAAGGCCTGTTACATTCCATCATTCCGCCAGAACCGCTAGCTATTTTATGAGTGGACGTATGTGGACCATTACCGAGGGCTAGAGGAGGCTGTAAATATATTGTAGCTTTCTCGGACGTATTTACCTTATATGTCAAATTCTATCCAATGAAAACTGCTACAGCAGGGCCAGTTCTGAAAAGTTTATTCAATGACTACATTCTGCGCGAAGGAAAGCCTAATGCAGTGTTATCTGACAATGCTACAAATTTCACTGGATGTAGGTGGAGGCATGCATTTGAACGAGCCAACATCACACAAATATTAACATCCAGATATAACCCGGGTGCGAACCCGATCGGGAGAACTTTTCGCCAATCAAATAGATTTATGCGAACATACTGCTATGCGAAGCAGACAAGATGGATGGAATATCTCGATACATTTGAGGAAATCATGAACAATTTGCCTCATATGACCACAAACTTTACACCTGCTGAACTAACGTTCGAGAGAAGAGAAAGAAATGAATGGATAGATAAGATTCCAAAGATATCAGAAGGAGAAACCCAATGACAAGATAAGATAAGAACAGCTTTAATAAATCTGACGGAAAGTGCTAGAATGAGGAAGGTAGATTTTGACAAAAGAATATTACGCAGTCAATCCTTTGGCGTTGGCAAAAGAGTATTGTTATGTACACATCCTCGTGCATCGCTGCTAAACAAGACAAATAAAAAATGGCAATTGATGTATAAAGGACCATTTCAAGTGATTAGAATACCAAATCCAGAAGAATATGTCTTCGGAAATCCTGAGACCAGAAATGTAAAGGGATTATATCCTCATCACGATTTAAAAACGTTTCATTCATGAGGGAATGAAGAAATATAAGAAAAGGAAGATAATTTTTCTAATAGTAATATAACTAATTTTTTCATAATTTCAGACAAGATTATGATGAATTATAATGATTATGTAAATATATATGTTTTCTTTCAGCAACGTGATTTTGTATATTCTTAAGGAAAATTAATTATGATGTTTTTTAATTTCAGCAAAAAAATATAGTCATATTGGATATATGTTTCAGTTTTCATGTAATTGTTAGTAATAGGAACATGTGAATATTCATATTAAAGGCATATGAATATATAACGCGTCGACGTAGCAATTTAGCTGATGAATTATTTTAAAGAATAAAGTCAGTTCAGCTGGGTGGAGTTTGAGGAAATTGAGATAGTTTACCAACGAAAGTACATGGAAGGACAATGCTGGACCAGATTTAGAGGGATATGTGTGATCGTTGTGGGGTGTTTGGTATTAAATTGTAATTATTTGAAGTATGATAAATGATAAAGAGAAACCACTGGGCTGAATTTGTGTAGATTTGGGAGAAGTAGATAAATTCGTAATTATATTCTGTAAAGGTTAAAACTAATTTCGCAGACTGATGGAAGTGTGGAGTAGTGAAGGGTTCCGTGAACAGCAGTGAACTTCACGTGAAGTTTTGTGTCTTTCCAGGTACAAAATAAATTATGAACACGTGCTGGTGCAGTGTCATAAAAAGAAACTAGAGATGAGACACAAGAGTGGTTATCTGTGTGCTAATATGCAAGGATATACTCATGTGCGTCGTATTCGAAAACGGTTTTGTGCTTCACTGAAGTAAAAGGTGAAGTCGCAAAAGAGAATTATCACTAGAGTTTACCAAGGACAACGAGTGTGAAAATGGTTCACTGATATTAATAAACAAATGTATAAGGGAGAAAAGAATCGAGGGCATGATCCAGCCGTTCTCCTACCTGAAGATCAACTCTGTTCCTAACCATCCCACACACACTAACGAAAGGGTCATTCTCCCTCTCTATACGCACCTGTCCTGCAACTTCCAGCAGACGTCCCTACCGAGACATCTTCATATTTACCCGATTCCAACAATACAAGAACGCCCCATATAAAGACAATATCCGATCTGTTATTTAAACTTTTAATTACTTTTTGTAAATTACTGGCTATAGGCCTTGTTCCGATTTTCCATGGTTTCCCACAGGAACATTTGCCCGAATGGGAAGGGTCTTCTGATCTAAAGTCCATGGCCGCATGAGCCGTTTACAGAGTTACTTAAACGGCTAATGTCAAAATATTTAACCTTATGAGAAGCAGCGAGTGATTATGAAAGTTATGCAAATTTCACAAGCGGCAAAAGTTGTCATCAGTAGCCAGCATATTCCACTCAGTAATACCACAGGGAAAGCAGTGTCTATTTCGTTACAGTTTAAGCCCCGTATTGACTTACAATGATATTACGCGCCAAGAAAGGGGGCGTTGGAGTCAATCGTGAGAATAACGTTCGACCCAGCTGCGGCGAGTCATTAATGCCGAGTGTAGTATAAGCTGCCTGCGAGAATTGGACGTTCCGTGCTACGGACGCATCTCTCTGGAAAAGGTAACCAAAGATGTATATTGGAGGTTCAAAAATGGTTCAAATGGCTCTGAGCACTATGGGACTCAACTACTGTGGTCATCAGTCCCCTAGAACTTAGAACTACTTAAACCTAACTAACCTAAGGACATCACACACAGCCATGCCCGAGGCAGGATTCGAACCTGCGACCGTAGCAGTCGCACGGTTCCGGACTGCGCGCCTAGAACCGCGAGACCACCGCGGCCGGCTATATTGGAGGTCTCTGTGTCAAGCGATTACAGAGATCGGACGTCGTTGGACAGATTTTGCTATCGTTGTGCGACGCTATTAAGCTCCATTGTCAATGTTTAGTTAGTCGATGGCACAATAAACAAATTCAAGGAAAGAATACGCATTCAAGGTGTGCATTTATCAATTTGTAAAGGATTTGACAAACATTCTTCAGATATCGCGTGACGTAGATTGATCGGAGGTGTAGTGTGGAATAATAGTGCGAGCCTGCGTATTTTCAAGGTTAATATTTTGCGAGGTAGTATCTCAGAAGCAATAAACTTTTCGTTGATAAAAAAGACACATCAGTCCAAACACATCATACAACATAGCACCTAGTTGTGCCGAACGATCTTCGTAGTGAAATAAACATTTTAGAGATTTCAGGTGTAGCAGTATCAGCGAGATCAACTCTGCGGGACATATATCTAGCTCTCCTGTAGTATTTAAAATTAAAGACTTACATTCTTTAGCTTTTAAAAGCCTGAAGCTAAAACCTGAATAAAACCACTGGAAATGATAAAATACGACAAATAAATGAGAAGCAGAGAATTTTCTTAAACAAAATTACTTAAATAAATTAATTAATTAAAATAAAATATAATATAATAAAACAGTGCTTTCTGTGTATTACTGTTATTCTTTACTGTGGTTGTGCTCACCACTTTTTTCACGTATGCAGTTCGTGGATTTGTCTTTTATTTGTTTAGAGGTTTTGACCTTTCACTGTCGCTACTTTAGTGTCCAGATTGTTCGACACTCAAAATGCACTTTTCGCACACAGTTTGTACATAGTACGTGTGCAAAGTCCATTACAAGCACTTTCACGTTTACATTATGTAGCACACATTGTATATATTTTACAACAAAAGCATTTAAATTTCGTTAGGGTTCAGTAGCCAGTGTCACCTCGTGCAGAAAGTTCGACCAACTGGTCACCTGGACTATTCAGTTGAGTATATTTAACCTTCATGGTTGCTCGCAACACTGATTCATTCTCTAGTGTTTACTTTCATTTCTGATAACAGGATCGGAGCCCATTGCTCCCTAGTATCTAACGTGTGAAGGATTTGTACCTTCTGCCGTAATAGAAGTTTAATCTCAATATTTAAGTTTGTCATTACAGTTATTCTAACATTCTTTGATACTGATCGATGCTTTACGGGCGCACATTAGTCACGTAGGCACCATGCAAATTGCCTACATTTCCTTACTCACATTGTAATTTTATTAAGTTTCCACTAAGTGCACTGTCCTCATCCGAAATTCACTTTTCGTTGCCATTGTTCACATGCTCTCTCATGTATTCATGCAGATATCTGCTTTCATACACATACACTGTAGTGCTTCTAGAATTTCCTCGTAAATGCTAGAGCCACTCATCCTTCTATCGTCTCGAACACACGATATTTTAAATACAAGTGGGAGAGTGGAAGCGTATGTACTGCGCCACCTGTTCCTGTGTGAATGTTGGAAGTTTGTTATGATAGGACTCTAAGAGTGGCGGTCCAATGACGACGACAAGTGTTTGCCGCTAGCGCCACAGACGCTGTGTTGAAGATCACGGAATAATTATAAGCTATTCTTTGCTCTGTTAGTGTATGTGATTATTGTAAAAAGACTAATGAACAATTGATTATCTTACTTCATGTCTTAGGCCTCTACGAGGCAAGACTTATGTGATGTCCATTAATCATTTGGTTGTTAATCTAATCTTATTATAAATATGTTTAATAGAGTCTACTGTTTGATGAAGTTGACTTGCAGCAGTTGTTGTCTGTGGAAGTAGAAAATATATTATGATTGAACTGGAAGTTTTGTATGAGTACCCAATTATTTTATGAATAGAGAAAGAGTCTAATTAATTCCTATAACCAGCGGAAATCTTCGGAGAAGAAGCTTTTGGGAGATCGACGTAGCTGAATATCCAGAGAAGAGGATCGCCTAGTCACATCACGTAAGTCAACTGATGAGAGTGAGGTGTGAATTGTGAATGAAATCCAGTTTCGCACCGCTTCTCGTGTCGTCAAAACTATTAGAACGTGGCGACCTAAGTGACAGGACTCGAAGAAAACGGGAATTTTAAGACGTAAACGGGAAGAAGATAATTTGACTAGCCGTACCAACCAGGCATAACAAGATAAGAGAACTGTTTCGAGTAGTTGGATGGAGTCCAAGGAACCTAATGGAAGAAAGTTGCGAATGCAACACAGTAAACGACTTAAGAAAGTAATAACGTCTGAGGAACGGAAAGTAAACCTCAACATCTTAGACTGAGAAGAGTTACGCCGAGAATACTTCGACTACGAAGATTCGGTGTGGAGAGTACACATCGCAACCAACGCCGACGCAGTAACCAGCAACCGACGCCTGCTCACCGGTGCTCACTGCACTTCCGTTCGCCGACGCCGACGCTGAAACCAACGTTCGACGCCGCTTGCGCCAGTGCTGTTCACCAGCGCTGAATACACATCCGCTCACCGACGCAGACAGAACCCTACGCCGAGTAAGCGTAAAACAATAATTGTTTGAGTAAAAAGTTGAAGGAACTGTTGAAATAGACTGTAATATTGTAGTCATTATAAGTAGAGTAGAATTTTTTTAATGCTCACGAGGCTTAAACCGTGTAAAGTTATGGATCAAGAATAGCAGCTAGCTTCAGAACCAACTACGGCTATTAGAGCGAGTAGGGAAATGTCAAACTGACTAAGTTAGCAAATCTAATTAAAGACCAAAGTGCAGCTTTAAGAAAAGAGATAGGTTCAGTACATTCTAGACTAGATTTAGTAATTACTCAGTTGAATGCTAATTTGGATGAACAGAAGGCATATTCAGCAACTTTAAGTGAAAAGCTCGATGCACAGAGTGATAATTTAAGTAGAGAAATAGACACAGTGAACACACGATTAAACATTAAATTAGACGCTCAGAGTGAGGTTTTAAGCAACCAGAGTGAAACCTGGAACAGTCAAACAACAAATGCAGGTTTATTAAAGACTGAGTTTGACACTTTACATAAGAAAGTCGAAAATCTGAAGTTAGATTTAAAGAGTGAACTAACTAGTTCTTTAAATACTCACGTAAATCAACTGTTTACTGACTTTAACCAGAAACGGAATTATCAGTTTCAGAATTTGACAAAGAAGCTAGAATTTGATATTGAAGACAAATATAACAATGCAGAAATTAAGTAAAAAATTAGGATCATTTCAGTGTGTATGTAATGTTACATTTGATGCTGTAAAGCAAAGATTACACACTTTAGAGGAAAGTGTTGAGCAGCAGGACAAGCTAATTCCTATAGCCCAATCGCAAACTGCAGGCGTAACCAATCGAGCTGATAACGTGGAAAGGAATTTTAAAGAGAAACTAGCAATGTCAGACACAATAGATACGAGCAGTCTGGAAGAACAGGTAGAAGAGATGATATGCAGAAAAGTTGCCGCTAGAGTAACCTCCGACAACGTGTCTCCAATTTTACCTTTCGAACTCAGTAATACTAAGAGAAATGTAGATGAACTATGAAAAGAATTCAAACTTATGCAGGACAAAGTAGAAAACAGGGTGACTTCTCCTAACGTAGTACTAACTAGTGAAGTAATAACAGATTTACAATGGGGAGCAAATTCAGGATTATCTAGACAGTTCCCTAAGTTTAAGCCGGATGGGGAAGTACGTCTTACTCATTTTTTGAAAAAGTTCAATCAAGTCTTGCCCAAGACTTGGGAAGATTAAAAAACGATTGAATTTGCCGTGGGATATCTTTTAGGAGAAGCTGACTGGCATTTAAAGAGAGCGAAATACTTAGATAAGCCCATGGAGGAAGAAGGGTTGCTTCAAATTTTAATAAGAAGATTACCGATCTACGCTAGGAAAGATATATTATGTAGTGGGTGTCAAATCCGTAGAAGAATTATTATGTTTTGTAGACGTGCTTGATGCCTTAAGCAAAGACTGCAACGAGAAGGTACATCGAAGTGAAAATCAGAATTACGGAAGAGGTAGCAATAGTAGTAATATTAATTTTAAGAGGCATGAGGCTAACTTAACTAGAGTACACCAGTGTAACCGAAATAATGGTATCGAAAATTATCAGAAGAATCATCCACCTTCGACTTCAGGTTCAGTAACTTCGCAAGAATTTGTACCAAGCAGTAACAGTATACAAAATGGTAACGTAATACCCCGATCTGGTAACCAGCCAGTGATTACCGATGATGAGGAAAACGTGCGATCTGGATCCAGGGCCGGGGCCCAGGTGGCAGAAATACAGTAGGAGGCCTGTTTTATAATACATATGTTAATTTCACGCATAAAATAACAACAAAAGAATGGTTGTTACTGGAAGAACCAAGCTTGACTACCGAAAAGTGGAAAATGTTGAAGTTAACATATTTATAGACTCCGGGAGTGAGGTGTCACTGATTTCTAAATTGTTCTTTAACACATTACAGACTAAACACCACTGACCGCTGTTGCCAGTAAATGGAGTGTACATAGTCGGTATAACTGGAACGAAAATTAGAGTGGCCAAATACGAAACCCTAGCAAACTGCATCATTGGGGATATCTCATTTCGTCACACACTTTTAGTAGTAGAAAATATTAACAGGGACATCTTACTTGTGTCAGATGGGCTATCAGAATATAAAGTCGTTTTAAACTTTCAGTAAAATCTTCTATGTTTTGAAAAGGGGGACTGTAGATATTGTGACACGTAACTGTATTGGGAAACAAACAACTGAGAGTTGATGCCTGAGATTAACTGCTACAGCAAGATTGTCACCCGCTATCGATAACGTAAGTCACGTATCACACCGCGCTGACATACAGAACAGAGTAAACGAATCTCCAATATTAACCAATGACCAAAAAATTAGATTTATCTAAAACTCTACTGGAAAATGAAATGGTATTTTCCGATCGTCCTGGTAGTATTAGTGACTATATATGTCAATTTAAAGTCAAAGATAATACTCCATTTTTCTGTAAGCCATATCAAATACCGGTAAGCTTGAAAGAAGCAGTTGAGGAGGAATTAGATAAAATGATTGACAATAAGATGATAGAACGCAGTACGAGTGTCATGAACAACCCTTTAGTAGTAGTAAAATGGTTACAGGAGGTTTGCGATTAGTACGAGACGCGAGCGCTTTGAATAAGCATATAGAGACGGAACGATACAGGTCAATTAACATCGATGAATTGTAGTCCAAATTTTAGAAAGCAAATTTTTTTGGCAAGATGGACCTGACTGCTGGATGTCTGCAAATTAGGTTGCATCCTGATTCAAAGAAGTATACAGCGTTTCTGTTTTTGATGGAAAATCGTATCATTTCAATGTGTTACCGTTTGGAGTAAATATTTTGGAATCCGTGTTTATACGTGTGCTGGTCGAGGCATTAGGAAGAGAATTATTGAATGATTTAATAATATATGTGGGTAATATCCTTATAATCTCCGCTACCTGGGAAGAACATTGTGTAACCCTGAGAAAACCCTGAAAAAATTTAAAGAAAAGGGTATTAAGTGAAATTGTCTAAATCGTACTTTACGAGGCAAGATCTTAAGTTTTTGGGGCATATTGTAGGAGTGCAAGAGATTAGACCAGATCCAGAACACATAAAAGCTACTAAGGAGTGTCCACCACCTAAAAACATAAGACAGTTAAAGGGATTTATTGCGTTGGCCGGATACTACAGGCGATATATATGGTCAAGAACTGAACGACCCAAGAATTTTACGTTTGTTAAGAAAGGGAATACCGTGGGTCTGGGACCAAGAGGTAAATGAGGCATCTGAAAACGTAAAAAGAGCACTAGTAGCAGCACCCATATTGCATCATCCAAGTATGGACGAACCATTTAAGATTGCAACCGACGCATATGATAATGGGATCGCAGCAGAACTATTCCAGAGAGTGTGGTGTATAGATAATGTAAATCACAGGTCTAAAGCTTTTGTAGTCGTAGTCTTAATAAACATGAATTAAACTACACAACCACTGAAAAAGAACTATTGGCAATAGTACGGAGTATTCAAAAATTCCAAACACTACTATGGGGTTCATAAATCCATATATATATATACGGATCATCAAGCGCTATCCTTTTTAATGAGTAGTCGGTGGTTACATAGTAGATTAATGCGATGGATGTTATTCCTACAGGAATATGACATTAGGGTACAGTACGTAAAATGCTCTGAGAATATTGTACTTAACGCGTTGCCTAGGTTACGTGTAGGCATGGACGAATTAAAAGGTACGGGAGGACCTGGCGTAATTTTTGCAAATAATTTTATGACAGTAGAATATCCGCACACCAGGGTAAAAGAGATGGCTCAAAGAATAACCGAAGTCATCCATCATGATCCCTACTTTATGAAAATATTTGCTGTGTGTATTCGGAAGACTTTACCCCCTAATCAAGCAGGGAAATGGAAGGTTATAGGGAATAATTTGTTTTAGAGAGACAGCATAACACCGCAACGTTGCGTTTATGCATCCTGAAGTTAATGTAGGACGCGATTGTTTGGTATTTTCGAACGGGATACGGACAATTCGGAATGAAGAAATGTATAGCCCATGTGAATAACTTCTATTATTTTAAGAAGCTAGGACGTATGGTAACATCTTTAATTAGGACTTGTGAAACCTGTCAAAAGGTGAAAGAGAGTAACACTCACGTTAAATACAAAATATATCCAATCATTCCTAAGGCACTGCACGATCCTACCGTAGCGGATTTCTTTCGACTACTTCCGAAAGGAAAGGGAGAAGTGTCGCACATTTTTGTCCTCATAGAGTGTTGGTCAAAGTATGTTAAGTTGTATCTTATTAAGAAACCAAATACATCAACTGTGATACACTGTCTGCAACAATTCTTTCTTGAGGTAGGCAGACCAAAACAATTTCTATGGGATAATGGGCCACAATTTGTCAGTAACGAATTTAAAGAATTTCTAGCGTGAAAAGATATTCGTCAAGTATTAATATCCAACTATAACTCATCTTCGAATCCATGGGAACGAGTAATGAAGGAGATTGCGAAGTTATGCTGCACCTTCTGCCATGAAAAACATACTTTATGGGCAACGAAGATCAAAGACGTTGAACTTATTTTAAATGAACTACCACATTTATCGACCAGATTAACACCTTTAGAATTAATAGGCAAACCCTTTATAGACGAACCTCTTATTAAATGTTTCATTTGGCCTGAACCACCTAAACAGCAACAACGTAAACTTCAAATAGTCTCTAAAAATCTAGTTGACAAAGCACAACAACGAGTTAGTAGACGTAATGAGAAAGCTATCGAACCTCAGTACAAGGTCGATGACCTAGTTCTCGTAAAACAGCTTCTTCAGAGCTCTGCCCTGAAGAAGGAGACACATAAATTTTTCCAAAAGTATGAAGGACCTTACCGAGTACATGTGGTAATACATCCCAAAACCTTATTTTTAGTAGATCCTATAACAGGATTAGGAAAAGGAAAATACAATGTAAAAGATATAAAGTTGTATGTCCCCCAGGAACGTTATCGTTCTGAGATAACGGGCGCAGTGACGATCGCCGGATCCTGAATTTTTTTCCGTGTTTCTTCAAAATAAGTTTTCCTGCACAGAATCCTCTTCAAATCTTAAAATATTCTGTTATCTGTTAATGAATTCTTAAACTATCCTATAATTTTAGCGTATAGACAACCGTATATGACAGAAAAATATTACACTTAAGAGAATTATGGGAAAACATTGATATCTAAACATGAAATAAGACGAATAGAATATAGTATTAACGGAAAAATAACATGGTACTATTCAAACAGAGTGATATCGGGACGACATAAACTGAACAGAGTATTTTATGTGTGTATATAATATAGTATAAACTGAATAACTAAACAACTATTTGATTGTAGTGTGTAATTTTTCATTTGGTATACACTATTTTATACCTTTTATGAAATGTGAGGTAAAGGGGAGGGTTTGTATTAGTTTTGGAGAGGATGGGTACTGTAGATTAAAGCATGATTTCCAACAATAGACAAATCAGTGCTAACACAGAACATACACCACATCTTCAAAACAACCATCGCCAACAAGTGTGACCGGTTCTTCACCATTTGCCGTTCCATAGGTGTTGCTAAGATTTTCTTTGGGGACGTCAAGGGTGAACGTGAGAATGGAGAATGTCTGTTCTGTAGGAGGCGATTTGACGCCATACCTCCACCAGCTTCTCATTCAAGTACGGACGAAGTAGGGATCCTGGGGAATGGGGGTGGGAAGGGTTTCCTGTCTTTGGGGTTATCTTCTTTCACTTCTTCGATCTTAGCAACCATTTCTACTTTTTTCTTACTTACTTCTCATTTAAGTACTGTGAGGTAATGGGCGAATTGTGGCGCCCCGAAAATATTCTAAGTTCGGAGTTGGCGTGGCGGTACGGGCCGCTCAGCCGTGCCGGTCATTGGCCGAAGCAAGAGGGGTCCAGCTCGAGCGCGTGGCTGGGAATTCCTTGGTGACGCTGTGTCAATGAAAGAGACTTGTATGCCGAAAGAGCCAAAGATGGCGGACTTTGCGAAACCATCATGGCAGACATTTCACAGTTCGTAAAGAAGTTAATAGTAGACAGATGAATCTTGATAGCCCAGAAGGAAACATGAACATTAATATTATTTGCACGACGATTCTGATGGTGTAATCAGATTTTCAATATCTTTATTAGTTAAAGTTTAGTATCTGATGCAAGGAACACCCAGCAACGAATTTCCAAAATCTAAACAATTCATCCGCTTTCGTCGATCGACGTGTCTTTGGAAAGCTATTAGTGTAAACCTAAACTGGTATGAATTACAGGCATGTAACTTGAATAGTACATGAGTTACTGGAGGTCAAAGTGGCCAATTATTATCGATCACGTTAGGCTGTAAGTACTCCACAGTTACACAAAAAACGGTAGCAGCATGCTTATAAATATATTTATTCATCCACGTCTCTGTTTATATTAGATATACGATATTCATGAATAAATTGGTCAATTATTTGCTGTGTTTTACAAAGCACAGAGATGTTACGCTACTGGCCTACTTTTGCTTGCTATTGCTTTGATTTATGTCTATTTAATTTGTTTATGTATTTAATAATGTGTGTTAGAGGGTGTTTATGGTCCAACCATAGGAATATTTATTTAATTTCAAGTTATTTAAATGTAAATCTAGTAGTTCGAAAGTGTTTCAGTATGTCTGCCAGACTGTGTCGGCCTGGAGACATGGAGAGAGCGCTCTAGCCAGTCACAGCGATCGTTCGGAAAAGAACACGTGGAGAGACTGTAAGGAAGGTGGGACAGTTTGGGAGAGGACACGGGGAGTCCAGGACAGTAAGGCGCGACCGACGAACTGTCGTGGCAGAGAATTTTTTTTTGTTTTGTTTAGGGCGCTCATTTACTAAGGTGGAGTGGTCGCGGCACTTCGGAGTGCCGACTTGTGCACTTGTGAGATTTCCATGACTTCCACAGTGCACACGTAGTGTGCATTTATAAGTGAATATGTCATGAGCTATGTTGTTGTTCATAACTAATTACATGCAGTAGGAATCTATTGTTTCCCTGTTATTCCACTTATACACTCCTGGAAATTGAAATAAGAACACATTGAATTCATTGTCCCAGGAAGGGGAAACTTTATTGACACATTCGTGGGGTCAGATACAGCACATGATCACACTGACAGAACCACAGGCACATAGACACAGGCAACAGAGCATGCACAATGTCGGCACTAGTACAGTGTATACCCACCTTTCGCAGCAATGCAGGCTGCTATTCTCCCATGGAGACGATCGTAGAGATGCTGGATGTAGTCCTGTGGAACGGCTTGCCATGCCATTTCCACTTGGCGCCTCAGTTGGACCAGCGTTCGTGCTGGACGTGCAGACCGCGTGAGACGACGCTTCATCCAGTCCCAAACATGCTCAATGGGGGACAGATCCGGAGATCTTGCTGGCCAGGGTAGTTGACTTACACCTTCTAGAGCACGTTGGATGGCACGGGATACATGCGGACGTGCATTGTCCTGTTGGAACAGCAAGTTCCCTTGCCGGTCTAGGAATGGTAGAACGATGGGTTCGATGACGGTTTGGATGTACCGTGCACTATTCAGTGTCCCCTCGACGATCACCAGTGGTGTACGGCCAGTGTAGGAGATCGCTCCCCACACCATGATGCCGGGTGTTGGCCCTGTGTGCCTCGGTCGTATGCAGTCCTGATTGTGGCGCTCACCTGCACGGCGCCAAACACGCATACGACCATCATTGGCACCAAGGCAGAAGCGACTCTCATCGCTGAAGACGACACGTCTCCATTCGTCCCTCCATTCACGCCTGTCGCGACACCACTGGAGGCGGGCTGCACGATGTTGGGGCGTGAGCGGAAGACGGCCTAACGGTGTGCGGGACCGTAGCCCAGCTTCATGGAGACGGTTGCGAATGGTCGTCGCCGATACCCCAGGAGCAACAGTGTCCCTAATTATTAATTAATTGTGTTAATGAAAATTTCCATTTCATTCTTTGTTATTGTTCAAGAACAACAACAAAGAATGAAATGGAAATTTTCATTAACACAATTAATTAATTAAGTCCCCAGCAACTATAAAACCTACGAAACCAAAGCACAAGTGTAACTGTTCTGTGTGTGGAAGTATGACTCAACGTACGCATCTGGCATGGTTCTTCTTCAACAACACAAGAAATTTTAAATATCATTTATACTGAATTAATTAAAGAAAATAGAAATACCATAATTACTCAAGAAAACCAGAATTACACTCTAATACAAGAACACAAGCCAGATGCTTTGTTGACTGAACCTGTAATGACGCATTATTCAGGACATTGAAATAATGAGAAAGAAAAGAAAAGTAGTTTGTTACCTTAATTTATATTGATGAAAAGCACTCTAGACATTACAATCTCTCCACACTAACTCGCTACTATCACATCTCAACAAGAACTTTTCAGTATCACATCTCAGCAAGCACTGCCTACTAGCTCATCTCAACAAACACTCCTCACTACGACATCTCAGCACTGACTACCACGAGTTCTCCCAAAGCACTGCCCACTACGACATCTCAATAATCACTGCCAGTGGAGGCGGCGGAACAATGCTCTCTAGCGATCTCTGGCGCTGTGGCTCAGTGTAGCCACCTTTCAACATTTTCTACATGCAGTACCTTTTGGTCAGAGACATCCACCTGAAACTGCCTACAGTAATTGTTATTTGTGGTAGCAGTCTTTATCAGTGCCAGTTCAATAAACTCGTTGTGGTTTTTTAAGCTGCATGTCGCACGTGAGAGGTCTATCTTTGCGTTCCTCTCACATAACGTATCCAAACCCAGCATACAGGAAACCGCTAAGTTCCTAAAGACCAAGAATGATAATTTCATCGCTTCTTTTTCTATGTAGAGGACGGCCAGTCAAAGTTGTCAGTCTCTTAACCTGGTCCACGAATTTATAAAATTCGTAATCCATAACTGAAGCACTTGCCCCTGTATCAATAAAGACAGTTACAGGTATTCCTTTAACTGAGCCTTAAAAGCAGCTTGTACTAACTCAATCTTTTGTTTCTGTTATAAGGGGGGGGGGGTAGTTTGTGTTGTTGCCCCAGATGATGATTACAGGAATACTTGATCAGGATTTGTAAGCTGTGGGTCACTGAGGTATGGCAATACATGAACACCAAGAAGTAAGTTTAAACAGTTTTACTACCAAAGGCGGATTATAAAACACACACGCTTTGCGTACCAACCATCACTGTGTCTGACATCCTAATTACAGTCATATCAAAAGGCTTCAAGTTGAACTAAGGAAAGAGACATATTCGCGCCCGAGGCCACGCTAGTTAATACTGCACACTGCGGACGCGACCAGTGGCCTACTCGCTGCATCGCACTCGGCCAGACGCACGTGTACTGACCAAGCAAATTGTCAGCATTCCAGATAGGCCGGCTGGCGAGCGCTTCTTACATAGTGTATGGCTGCGTGCAACCTGTAGACCCTTACATCACTCTCCCCAGAGAGAAAGAGCAACCATAGGTGGCTCAAAACGACCTCCTGGGCGTTACGAATCTATTTCGCCATTTATGGCATCAGAAGGCATTGCAACATGTATTTCATACGCAGACACAATAACTTTCGGTACAGAGAAGTGTGTCTTCAAGATGACAATTTCATACATCACAAATCTGTTGACAAAAGACAAATTAATAAAAGCAATAAAAACACAATACTGACAATCAAGTATGCATTAACATTACTGGATGAATCGAAGGACTTAATTCTATTTGCTGCTTCAATGACGTTTAACTCATTATTGGAAGAAATTTCCTTTTAATGGATATCTGTAATTAAATTACTGTCTTCAGAAAAACTTGATAAGGAATGCTTTCCATATGTTAATATGTATGAATCATTGTAATAAACAGATAACATTCACCTTAATAGCAAATGTCCAGTTGCATGAAATGTAGTTGGCAATATGGTAGGCATATCAAATAGCTCACATGATAAACCACAAGGTATGACATTCAAGATTAATCCACTATTATTCAATTTGAGTGTAACGGGTAGCTCAGCTGTATCATAATTTTTACGTGTAAACATGACATCAAGGGTGGAGTTAAATGAGTATATTATACCTTCAGAACATTGTTTAAGAAATGGATAATAAATATGCATTAAAATTCTAGGGCAATCAGCTCTTGGGGGATGATTCATAAACAATTCTTTCTCACATCTGTACACTCTACTATCTAAGATTAGTGCCAATTCAGGGCAAATTAACTTATGACTACATTTACACATATGCAAATCATTTCCATTTAGGGACACAGAATATCTTCGATCCTTGTTTATCAGTAGATAATCATTCAGTACGTGCTTTACATGAGTACCTGCCTGTCTCCATTTCATAGGGTAAGTATAAATCTTATAAAATTCAAAATTATGCTTTGATCTAGCAATGGAAATAGAAACAATACGAGTTAATTCATCTTCGATCATTAAGGAGCGTGTGGTGGTTAACTTGTAGTAAGCATATAAACTGTAAGAGTTAACAGGGTAAATCATAGTATATGGTGCTTCTAGCTTTCGTTCAATTGATAGTAGGAACTGTAAAAATTGCCCTGGATGTAGTAGTACACTCCTCAAACAATCATTTGAACTACTTTCTAAGGCTGTTCTTAAGTTAAGGGCATCAATTTTAGCATTGGTAAACTATCAGTAATCCTTAACAAAAGAGTGTTTAACTATAAGTGTGCACGCACAGCATTTAATCCTTGGAATAGCTCTTGGATATTTGCATTCGTTTCGTTACGAATACGTGGAAATGTGAGATAAATTGCTTTACAATCTGTTCAATGAAAACTGTGTGGTTAGTAATGGTTCTTTGCATATTTTTTAATACGATAATTTCATTAGAGAGGTTAGGTTTGTTGACTCTGTACTAGACATTAGTTCAAGAGCTAATATTTTGCCTGTAACTTCCAGTAGATCTCGACTAGTTAAAGTACCAAATACAGTACGAAGGATACTCCCTCGAAAATCAAACCAGGCATGTTTACGCCTAATTAAAGTTTTGTGTGGCAAAAACTTTAAAAAACAGTAAATCTCTTGTTAATAATTAGCAAATGTAGACTCTATCTGCATTTTGGCTGGATCCAGTTATTATACCAAGACAGACCCATTTCCAAAATTGTATCATTACTCTTAACAGAACGAATTAGATCAATTTGCTTCTTTACAGAATTGAACTGTTGCTGAATTTCATTCAGATTGTACTTGAGGACAAGTTTCGCATTAGTTGTTGAAACTACCATGTCTGATCGTGGTTCAAACAAAACACCTTTACTCTGTGGTACTATTACTACACCATTAGTAGGATATGCTATCATAGCAAACATTACAATAAAAAATATCATGGTAATTAGTTCTAAATACTAGAGTTAACAATGAACACAAAATAATTGATTTTCTTGTGGTAACCTGTAGAATAAAAGGTTTGGCCTCACTTGTGCACTCGTGCAATAGCTTCAATACTAAATTTTCACAACACATTCACATAAGCACATGGCTGAAATAAACATATGCATTGCACTCTCACACACTACACACGTTTACACAGATTGTACGTGTGTGTGGAACAGGACCGCTCGGAATGTGGTGATGCTTTGGCTTCGAAGTCTGGACTGGGAACTCGCGATTCTCGCTTCCTGGGTTTGAGGTCTGCCTCTCGGATGGCCCTTGTCGTCTTACGATACTACAGGAAATTTACCCAAAAATGACTTTACACGATTGACATGAACGACAATCGAACGAAAGGCCAGTTGGAGATTAAGAGTGACTGGCGACAACACCTCCAAGCTTGGATATCGTCCGTCCCAAAACTTCGTAAACTTTTTGACTTGACTCTTCTTTAACACCACATTGCTCAGATACACAAGATCTCCAACTCGATACTGTGGCATGTCGCTTCTCAGTCGTGTTGTTTTGCTTCCTGAAGAAAGGATTGATGATTTCGCTGTTTCACTCCCCTCCATGCTTCCTTTAGTTTGCGTGCTAGGTCCCTTACGTGTTCATTGCTTATTCCGGTAGTCGATCGTGCAAAGTCCCAGGGTAGACGATCTCAGATCGACTTAGGCCAGTTGAGCTGTGGATTTTGGCATTGCAACAACTTACCAAGTACGGTAAACAGACATCCCAATTTTCGTGTTTGCTGCTCACAAAATGACTAACCATTCTAATAATTTTTCTGTGGACTCGCTGGACTCTTCCATTTCCTTCGGCTGGCCGGGTGGCCGAGCGGTTCTAGGCGCTACAGTCTGGAACCGCCCGACCGCTATGGTCGCAGGTTCGAATCGTGCCTCAGGCATGTATGTGTGTGATGTCCTTAGGTTAGTTAGGTTAAAGTAGTTCTAAGTTATAGGGGACTGACGACCTCAGTTGTTAAGTCCCATAGTGCCCGGAGTCATTTGAACCATTTCCTTCAGGGTGTGATGGTGTAGTCCTTAACTAAGTTATTTGCATGAGGCTACAAGTCTGTCTAAGTAATTCACTCATAAAATTCGTTCCTTGGTCACTAATTATACTTAAAGGTGATACACACTTAAGAATCCATTCTTTTACAAAAAGTTTAGCTAAAGTCTCAGCACTCTGATCAGATATTGCTATCATGAGAAGATATCTAGAGAAATGATCTAACATTGTCAATATGTATTTGTTTCCATCTTTAGTCTTAGGCAACGGTCCTATAACATCTAGTCTTACTCGTTCAAATGGTTGACTGGTTTCTGGCAGTTCTTGCAATGGTGCTCTACTTTTTCCTACATTATTCCGTCTTTTACAGGAATAACATTATGAAACAAACTCGAAAACGTCAGATTTGCGGCTCGGCCACCAAAACATTTGAGCTATTTTAATGTTCGTTGCTTTTTTACCACAATGTCCTGATAATAAAGAATCGTGTTGTTCTCTCAAGATTTGCTCTTTCATGCTTTCTGGAATAACTAGGCGGTTTGCTTTACTAGTGATTTTGTACAATAATTCATCTATTTCGACAAAACATTGATCATCTTTCCATGATTTGCATTGTGGATCTTCTTCTTGAGCTGCCTTTAACTCTTCTTCTCGGCTTATTGTAACACAAACATTGACTTTTCGACTCATTGCGCCAGCATTCACATGTTGTTTACCAGGTCGGTGAATAACCTTAAATTGGTACTCACTCAGTCTCAATGTCCAGCTTGTTAATCTGGAACTTGGATTCTTTAAGTGCAATAACCATTTAAGTGTGGCATGATCTGTAATAATTGTAAATTCTCTTCCTGTTAAGAAACATCTGTTATGTTTTATACCGAAAACCAAACCACAAAGCTCCTTCTCAGTAGTAGTATAATTACATTCTGCTTTGTTTAATTGTCTTGAAGCAGATGACCATCAACTTCTTGAGACAAGATTGCACATTTGGCAAAATTAGATGCATCTGTTGGAAGAATAATAAGTCTACTGAAATCCGGGTAGGCTAACACTGGGGCTGTGGTTAGATCAGTTTTAAGTTCTTCCATTGCCTTCTGAGTGGCTGAGCGGTTTTAGGCACTTCAGTTTGGAACCGTGCGACTGCTACGGTCGCAGGTTCGAATCCTGCCTCGGGCATGGATGTGTGTGATGTCCTTAGGTTAGTTAGGTTTAAGTAGTTCTAAGTTCTAGGGGACTAATGACCTCAGAAGTTAAGTCACATAGTGCTCAGAGCCATTTGAACCATTTGAACCACCATTGCCATATTCGTTTTACCTGGCGTCTTGTATTAAATCTAATGAGTCTATGGTTTCCACAAGTTGTTCAAGGTCCGTATCAGGCACGTGAACAAGCTTTTCCCTAATTCATATTGGTAAGTTGGCCTTTAATATACGCAACACATCTCTCGGAAGCATGGTTTCATCCCAGTATCGGGTCTTATTTAAAAATCTTTCGAAGTATTTTCGAAGTTTGCCTTGCCGGGGATTAAAAGGTTCAGCATTATACACCTGCTTTCTGAGTCGTTCTTGTACACATGACGACCAGAAACGAGCTAAAAACATATTCTCAAAGTCTGAGTACACCTGACAATTCTCTGCAGCCTCCGTTGCCCAGAGAGCTGCATCTGCGCTTATAAAAGAAGTCACGAATTGTATTTTCTCTTTCTCTGTCCACGAAAGAGGCAAAACATTTCTAAAACTCTTGATAAATATTAAAGGGTAGATTGACTTTCGTTCGTCAGTGAATATTTGGAACAGTCTGTGCTGGATAAGCGACTCCTCATGTTTCACCTGTGCAACAGTTGGCACTGCACCCACGTCTGTCGCACCGACAATACTTCCGTAACTACACGGGGTATTCTGCTTGGCATTGTTGCAAGCCAAATGCTCACCGTTTGACATATTCACAGGTACGTTTCCGTACCGAGTACCAATATGTTGGGGGCTATTATGTTCCCTACGATCACTTTCCCTTTCTAAACCGGATCTGCGTTGTTGCATTTCATTTAGTTCAGGGTTTAGGGCGTGCTCGAGTCCTGGCTCTCACACTCAAGACCGATATTTAATCTCTGCAACGCATTCGTTACTTCTTGTTCTATTTTAGTTTATACACTGCTAGATATTTGATCTATATTTTTTGCTAGCGATTTCACCTGACTCTCCAATGCTTGTTGCACTCTGTCGAGTTCGCTCAACTTCTCGTCAAGTTTCTGGACTTTCATTGGAATACCCTTGGTTTGTGTTACCAGTCCGGAAACTTGTTCCCTCAGACAACTATTTCTCCCTTAAGATGTGCTACGACGACTTAATCCTGTTCATCTAAAATCTGGTTTAGTCGATCGACTAAACGTTCGTCACGTTCTTCTTCCTTCCTTTGCCTTTCCAGGCTTTCTGCTTTTTCTCTTTCCTTCCTCTCTAAGCGCTGTGCTTTTTTTCTCTTTCCTCCCTCTCTAAACGACCTGCTTCTAATATCCTCTTCCCTTGATCTATGAGAGCCTTTTCTCTTTCGAGGCGCTCCTCTTTTTCGAGTTTCTCTCTTTCCTTTTCTCTCAACTCAAGATTTGCCAGCAACACGGCAAGAAAATCATTCGTCATTGCTTGCTGTGTTCAGTTTCCAAATTGTGGATTGCCGAAACAGATTCGTCATCGATCTCTGTTGTTTCGTCCATGCCTAGTTTTCTTTCTTTGTGGGTTTTAACCGCACTTGTATTAACATTGTTACCCCCAAAAGACTCAAAAATACACCACGATGTCTCATACAAACAAGTACACTGTACACACAATAATGCACTATATCCTAAACAACACTCAGTGAAAAACTCAGTCGTAGCACCTTGGAAAGAAAAATTAAAATTTCTCTTGAATGGAACTTTTAAATGATCTTTAGCCACACAGCTGATTGTGTAGCTTATCACAGAATGTCTACGTCAATTGAAAGAATGTGGCTACACTTGGACTTTAGCACTGCCGTCAAACACATTTTTAAAATCAATGTAGCCGGTTGCACTAATCAAAGTACTGAGTGTCACACTTCATTTAATCAGTAAGTACTCTGCATGTCCCCCAGTTACCTACTGATTCTAATACTCAACTTGGGGGCTCAAGCAGTCGCATCCATACCTTGGAGGTAAGCAGTCTGTGTTACTCATCGCTCCACATCAGGGTTCCGACGTCTATTTTGTGCGATAATCTTTGGCAGCTGCAGTCTGTCTCAGTCCAGCAGCTCGAGTTATTTATTTTCCACGCTCAGTAATGGATTGTAATTATTATAAGAACATGGGACAAAACATTTACAGAATTACAAACTATACAAAATTGTTATTATACATAGACATAATCTGGTTTTGTTAATTTTTCAGTAAATATAGTACTCACTACAGCAATATTTCTGACGTAAATTGGATACCGAACAGCAATATTTATTTAGTCGGGCCCCACGTTGGGGGTCATATGAGCCGCTACGGCTCAGGTCCGTACACCGTCTTAAGTATACTTACGGTGTACTCAACGAATGTGACAAAAAGAGTGTAAGGTTTTACCACTTCACTGATATTTACGCCCGGCAAGAGCGTGAATAGAGCACTTATTTGGCGGAGCGAACACAAGAAAAAATTATGATAATATTTGGGGACCTGAATCTGTACTTTCGTAAAATGGTTCTCTGAACTATAATTATTTAACAGCGCGCGACTCACCGCCTTGTTAATATAGGATTGCATGAGGCGCTTTTAGAATACGTTTAAACAGAGGTTTACGTGGAGCTTTCATGCTGACAAAAAAACGTAAACCTAATCTCAGTGATTGTATTTCGTGTTATCACATTAAAATATTGCTGCAGGATATCTTTACTGTAGTGAAATTTAATTAGAAGAAACCTTGTAATGAAATAAAGTACTTCTCTCTTTGAAACTTCCTGGCAGATTAAAACTGTGTGCCCGACCGAGACTCGAACTCGGGACCTTTGCCTTTCGCGGGCAAGTGCTCTACCATCTGAGCTACCGACCTCAGGCCCGGTCTCAGCTTTACTTCTGCCAGTATCTCGTCTCCTACCTTCCAAACTCTCTTTATTAAAGTAATGATCTTCGTCTTGCCGAGAAGCGTCTAATACCTGAAAATAATAGAATGTTCTTAGTTTTTACTTTCATACAGCATAAAATAGTATATTCACTTTCTTTTCCTTAATAATTATGGTGCAAGTCTTTTAATGCGTCCGTTGATGACGGAACGCAATGAAATTTATAATGAAATTTTTCCTACGCAAGATGTCTGTCAAGAATAGTCGATTGTTTGACCGTTCCTGTCGTTTATCCAGCGTGCTGGAAACCTTACAAATAATATTTTTATTTCTGCATGAAGGTCACTAGGCATATGAAGGAAAAAATACACAATCAGCCTAAATTTACAACTTACAATGCGTAATGTCCGCCGTAGCGTGTGTTAGCTTCGAGACTAGAACAAAGAGTGAGTAACAACTTTGGTCTTTTTCGTTTCATTCGTCAGCGGGTAAAAGATAAATTAATACAGAGATCCTTTAGTTATCTCATAGAGTCTGTTTGTACCATTATTATTTCATTTTACTTTGTTTTGTGTCTGGCTTTTCGTCGCTTTTTATAGTATATCGGTACAACACCTCTTATAAATGTGAACGTAGGATTAGGTTATTCATCCGTTTCATACAAACTATCAAGAATGAGAACCTATATCTACACCTAAATACAACCTCGGCAAATGATTTGAAGGTGCATGGCAGAAGATAGTTCGAATTGTCCCACGTATTTGGATCGCTTCTAGCTACATTCGGATATCGGGCGAGCCTAGCCTCGCATTCGTGGACCCTAAGGCAGACATCCGTAGGGCGCCGTAGAGTATTTCTAGATTCTTCGCTTTTGACTGGTCCTTCAGACTATGAAAGTGGGATGTGGAATTTCGTGGTGCCCTTCCTTGTACATATCCAGTTTTTCCCTTAGTTCTTTTTGGTATGGGACCGCAACCTGTACTATGGGTTAGACGACTGTTTTATAAGAGAACTGCTCTTTAGTCTGTTTGTATATTCTCAATATCCTATCAATAAAACCAAATTTAACTCCTTCTTTATCTACCGACAAGCCTACGTATTCACTGAGTTTCCTACTATCACAAACTGTTACAGTCCCTGTTTCCTACTACTTGTCTGATTCCAGTTTTTCCATCCTAATAAAGCAGTCATAAAATCCACATTCATAGATTTAATCAAGTGCACAATTTGTCATTTTGGAACATTTAAAGCAGTTTCCTTACTTTGCACAACTTTGAAAGCTTTTGAATATTTTACTTAAAGTTTATACAGTTTCTTACAGACAGATAACTGCATCATCAGGAAAAAATTCTGTGGCTATCTACCAGACCCATTTACGACATGTAGAATTAATGTCCCAGCAACATTCCACGGGTCTCCGCAGAATTAATTTGTAGATTTATCAGTAACATGCCATGTCGTCTATAACAAGAAAACTTCACTTCCTCCACAAATTTAATTAGATCCCTATGTGAGACTCGAACAAACTGTGTTTCACGTGACTGATGTTTTCAGAATTCATGTTGATTTGCGCATAGGAGTTCATCCCTCTTACGATAGTGCATTGCGTTCGAAGTCAGAATAAATCCTAATATTCTACAACGCCACATCGATGTCAAGTGCATTACACGTTGTTTTTCGGATTATCCCTACAGCCTCTCTTGAAGTCGTGTGTTATCTAAGTTTTGTCGATACGTTTGCAGTATATTAAAATTAGTTCTCAGATGTAAGTCCTGTATACAATCTGTTAACTGTAATACCATGGAGGTTTCCGACCATCACGAAATGCTCTACTAGGATCACATCCATCCAGTGCTTGGTAAACTATTCATTTAAAATTGAATGGCAGTCGTTTTACATTCTCATTCCAGTACGTAAACGTTTTAATTTCCTATGGATTTCATCATATGTCATAAAACACTGCTGTAGTAGTTTACTAACGCACCTAAAATACAATCTAATTGCCGCAATTCATAGTCATAGCAAGACATAGCGATACATTGTTAGAATATGTTAACAGGGTGCAACATTAGAAATAGTCGATGTAGTCCTAATCGAGCGAGCAGCGTGATTAAACGTATTTATTTTTTCATTAGCACGATAACCCGCCACCAACAACATCGATTGCGTATTTAGTGGAGAGTCTAATCCACTTGTATAGAAGCAAGAGAGGTCACCAACGGAATCACGGATTGGCAGAGAGACCAGCTTTCGTCACTCGTATGAAGACAAGCTTTGCACCTGTTCGTGAGGCAATGAGATTTCTGCATCTGAAGACGAACCCGGACGAGAGACGGCTGCCCACAGGCATAGATTCAACTCTACGTGATTACTTTCTTCACTGTGAACACCCTGATCCCAACTACTCACCGGCTACACGCTTTACACCACACCTGCTTGAAACAGCACTATGAACAGACTGTTACAAGGCAATGTGCTTTGATTTAAATGAAACATCTTAAAGCCTATTTAAATGAGTTTTTTATTGTAATATTGATTTTAAAAAGTTATTTCTATGTGAAATAAACGTCGTCACAATGAAGAAATGTGGAAGCGTGAAATGGTCGTTGGTGTGTACGCTCTCTTTGTTTTTCTTCTATTTTTTCTTAGGAAACTATGGAGAAATCTGGTTGGTAGGAACTGAAGCAGTTGATGCTGCATTTAACTTTACAGCAAGGTTAATCATGGGGTGGATGAATGCACTGTAGCCAAACCTGTCAAATTAGGCAACAGTTTTATGATATGCTACAAGTAGCCACATTAAGTCTACTTGTCGCTAACAGCTTCAGAGTTTTGTAGACTGTGGAAAGACGTCGGCACATAAACCCAAGAAGATCAAAAACAGTCGGACAAGTCAAGGAAAGTCTTCCAGTTAAACTAGTAGTAATTAGTATGGATATTTACTGATTATTGTGGATACAGAAAAAAAGCCTTAGAACATGACCTCAACTGTGCAAATAAAGAATGATATCACGTACGTCACTGACAATGTTCGTTGCCTTGGGAAGAAGACTGTCATTCTTTGAATGATACAGTAAGCACCGGACTTGCAAGATTCGTTTAACCGATTTTGTCATCTCATGTGCGTGTGACTCAAGCATCACTCATCACATAGTCGCACCACATGCAGCATGGTCTACATCTGAATGTTTTTTCTTAAGTGATTACTTGCTTTACTAATTTCCAGTAGCAAGGTGCGTGAAAGAATGCTGTCTGTTATTCCCAGTGATTCCCATTAATTTACTAAGGATTGATGTTTCAAAAGACGGAGTCGCCAGAGCAGTTGAGTAAAAAATTATTATATGGTTCTAGGACAGGACAATATTTAAAACATTAGGACATTTTCAGAGACCCATAACAATCGTATTAAAGACACGACAAGAAATAGGAAATCAAAAGTACGTCGAAAATAAAAACTTCCCATCAATTCTGTAACGCCACTGTCCATATCTCACTGAGTTTCATAGCTTCCTCTTTTCTGTTAAAATTATCTCCATGTTTATATATTTCGATGGCTTTCCTATAGCCGTGGATAATAGTTCGCCATAGTACATAAAACTTGAGTTTCTGAAAATTTCACTACGTAATCACCAGACTGAAGAGCATGTTCCGCTACGGCTGACTTGTCTATTTTCCCTAGTTGGCAAAGACTTTTATGTTCCTCCAACCGTGTATCACACTTCTCTTTGTAGTTCCAATGTAGACCCTACCAAATGTACACGGAATCTTGTATACACCACTTGCAGACAAAGGGGGACGTTTATTCTTAACGGAACGAGGTGCTTGGCCTATTTTCTTAGTTGGTCTGAAAATCGGTCGAACACTATGTTTCCTTAAAATCTTGCCGATTTGATCCGTTACTTTTTTGATGAAGGACAGTGAAACCGTGTTCTCCCATCGCTGTGCCCTATCGTTGTCCTTAGGCCTCCTGTTATTCGGTCGCAAAACTCTATTTATTTCCTTAATAGAGTACCCATTCTTCTCAAAAGCCTGCTTTAGATGTTTTAACTCGGCGTCCAGCTATTCCGCCGCACAAATCCTTTTAGCTCTGTCCACTAGACTTTTAATTACATCTCTTTTCTGTTGTTGATGATGACTGGAATCTTTATGCAAGTATCTGTCGGTATGTGTAACCTTCCGAGAGACATTATGTTTCAAGCTGCCATCAGTCTGTCTCATAACGAAGACAACCAAGAAGCAAATTCCATTGTCTTCCTCCATTTTTAGGGTGAACTGGATTTTAGGATTTATACTACTTAAATAACAAAAGAATTCATATGAAGCTTTTTGCCATGTGAGCAAACCACAAATGTATCATCCACGTATCGATACCATCGACATGGTTTCTTATTCTCTTTTTCCAGAGCTAATTGTTCGAATTTTTCCATGAAAAAATTGGCAATCGTAGGACTCAGTGAGTTACCCATGGCCACACCATCAAGCTGCTCATAAGATTCATCCTCTCACTGGAACTGACTAGAGGTGAGACAGTGCCTGAAAAGAGCAGTCAAATCTGCTGGGAACGCACCCGCTATATAAACCATAATTTCTTTAAGCGGAATCATCGTAAATAAATATATGGACAGAAAGTGTACCTGACGTTTGCTCGTTTTAGCATTGATTCCTTATGGGAGTTCCCTCGCGACTGTGTCCCCTTAAAGAATCCGTGAGAAGTTTTTATCTTTGACGTACTATGATCGACAGTTACATTTTATCCTTGACAAGGTTTATCTCTGCTATCACGTGAAATCCAGACCGTGCACACTTTCGACGGTATTTAGGCCGTTCTCCGACGTCCGACTCGTCAGTCGGCAAGACTCAGCACAAGGAGGAGGACCTCCGAAGATGTCCAACGCAGCTTTGGACCAAACGTCAAACGTCAGGGACAGAAGAGTTCCAATGTCACCACTCGCCACGCGGTTTTGTTAACATTACGGGCGACACACAAGCAGCTACTTCCGCGAATTCTAACCGATCCAGGACGGTGTACAGCCCCCGCGATTTCACTTCCTATTTGTACCTTTGACATCCGTTTAGTTGCAGCTTGGCTGTGACGTCAGCCGAGGCGGCGCTAAGCCGGAGTTTGAATGACGCGGACCGTATGGTATTTGAGTGCGAAATGAAGTCACTGCCTCTCAGGCCGTATTTGTATACGGGCGCAACGGACGGCCGAAAGCAACTCCTGTCGTCATCCGCTATATCCCCAAGCGGCCGCATCCAGATGGCCACTGTCTGACACATATCATTTTATATCGCTTTTGTGTATTAATTTAGGATCTTCGAAATTTTTGTATCAATGGAGTTGAGTTGATCACAGAAAAAGTTTTAGCTTGCCTGCATTTGCTGTCATGAATTAAGATGCAAAAATTTTTTGCTAATGACTATCAAAACATTCAGTAATTAACTCATAGTTCTCCTCTAAGAAGTTTTTAATTTTCAAATTCAAATTATGAGAATACTTAACTTTTTAGTTAGATAAGTTTTAAGATAGTATAAAAAATTCTGCCTTCTATACGTAATAGTTTTTAAATACTGTGCACCAGAAAATAAAAAAAAGCGTGCTTTCAGGAAATTCGAGTTAAAACTAATTTCTCTATCTAACCTGCATAAACCAATGAATCCCAGGTACATATTTATCCTGTTTCTGGTGTTGCTGTATCTCCCTTTGGTTTTTCAGACTTTCTTATCATATTCTAGCTTCTTTGGTGACTTCCTACTTTGATATCTCTGCTCTGAAGAGTCTATTGCGATCAGCAGTAATTAAAGCTCTTTACATATTTAATCCACCAGCCAATCCCATCAATTCCATAACCTTAAACCCTGACACTGCACTTACACTGATACATAACAGAGCATCCAGCACACCTATTTTCAAAGTATTTAGCCCTCCCTCAGCAGTTTTTGCTATGCGTCCCCATTTCTAGTATTTGAAACTCTCATTTGGGTATTGAGTCTCATTTCTCTAACATCATGTGGCACTAAGATCGCTATATAGATGTTTTACGACACACAACATAGCAAATGATAAAGAATGCATACGGTTGTAGTTCTTAGCTTGAATAATAGCTATCTGGGAACCACACAACTCAGATGGGCAGAGTATATGACAAGGGTTAGAGTCTGTGGATGTTTTATGAAAGAAGGTAGCCCACACTGCCTTTCTCAGAGCATATAATTAGATAATTTTTTTAAAAAATTTTCTGATACTAACATAAACATTATACTTTCCGCAGTTCTTCACGAAGGCCCATACATAACTACAGCAACTAATTCCACAAATGTTAGTGGCAAAATAATGACTCTGTTTACAAAAAAGTGAAGTAATCATCATGTATTCACAGGTTCGTCAACATTAGAGACTAAAAATTCATTAGAGACAAACAAGTGATAACCAGATATCTGCCTATGTTACATGGGGGCACCATCGTGTCAGTACTTTCAAATTCCTTACTTTCTGGTGCTTCCTTCGTTGAAACTTCCTCAAAGTAAACATTTTCTTGTTCAGAAAATTGCAGAGAATTTTTCAGACAAAAGTTAAAAACTCGATTTTTTGACCCTCATTCATACACTAGACCCCTTAAGGACTACAATGAGTTTCTCATGTTTCACTGACAAATGACATAGCTCGATGAGAGTTGGACCACACGTAGAAAGAACTGATACAGTATAGTACAGAAGGTAACTGAAAGAAACGCGCAAAGAGACGAACATAAATGACACTGTTATTCAAAGCCAAAATCATACAGAAGTCACCACTATTCATGGTCCCTTGGACGTTACAGAAGGGTGACATAGTTCCTAATAGGGTGCGCCATCTCCACTGGCAGCAATGCATGCTCTGCAACGCCTTCCCTTGCAGGCCCACAAGCCTGGTAAGGACCTTTTTATGGTAGGGCGTTCCATTTCACCATTGTCTTGTGACAGCCAGAGCGAGAGCACCAGCAGCAGCGAGTACTGTTTGTATAAAGCGTTTATTTTGCATTTTGTTTACGACCTTCCACTAAGGGAGGGATTCTATTTGTGTACTATAGCACCAGCAGCAGCGAGTACTGTTTGTATAAAGCGTTTATTTTGCATTTTGTTTACGACCTTCCACTAAGGAATGATTCTATTTGTGTTTATCTGCTCTGCATAGAAACTAACAGTTCTTGATCGTTAGGAGAGAAATTTATTTTGTAATTATTTGCTGCGCTTAGCTTTTAAATAGTTTTTCTGGGAAAACCTAGCGTAGTTTTCGCGTCTCGTATTTCAGTGAGTGTTTCTTGATTATCAGAGTAGCTCAACAGAAGATTATCTTGGGAATTTGTCACCGTATAGAGTAGGGTAAACATAGTCATGTGTAGGGACTGTGGTTGTTGTGAGCGGACGCAAGGAGAATTGGCCACTCTTCGGGGGCAGGTGGAGGCTCTGTCTGTTAGGCTCATCGAGCTCGAGGCGCAGGCGTCGGCTCGTAGTGGCGTTGGGGCAACTGTGGTGAGACCTATGCCTACTTCGGTGGCCTTGGAATCACATGGAACCCCTGATGTCGCTGCGTCTTCCGGCAGTGAGCATCTTACCGGTCAGCCATCACTCCAGGGTGAATGGCGGACAGTGGTGGGCTCGCGCGAGCCTGGCCGAAAGGCGAAGGTGGGATCTGGCCGCGTGGCAGCTGCCTTACCCCTTTCCAACAGGTACGGGGTGCTTCCTAGTGGTGATGACATCGTTTCCGAGCCACCACAGGATGCCTCGCCTGTTGGGCCAGTGGCCGATTCTCCGGCAAGGTCCCGACAGTCACAGAGGGCGGGCCTATTAGTTATAGGGAGCTCCAACGTTAGGCGGGTTATGGAGCCCCTCAGGAAAATAGCGGGTAGGTCGGGGAAGAATGCCAGTGTGCACTCGGTGTGCTTGCCGGGGGGTCTCGTCCGTAATGTGGAGGAGGCCCTTCCGGCAGCTATTGAACGCACTGGGTGTGACCGGCTGCAGATAGTAGCACATGTCTGAACGAATGACGCCTGCCGCTTGGGTTCTGAGGCCATCCTTGGTTCCTTCCGGCGGCTGGCTGATTTGGTGAAGACAACCAGCATCGCACGCGGAGTGCAAGCTGAGCTTAATATCTGCAGCATAGTGCCCAGAGTCGATCGCGGTCCTCTGGTTTGGAGCCGTGTGGAGGGTCTAAACCAGAGGCTCAGACGACTCTGCGACTATAATGGTTGCAAATTCATCGACCTCCGTTATTGGGTGGAGAACTGTAGGGCCCCCCTAGACAGGTCAGGCGTGCACTACACACCGGAAGCAGCTACTAGGGTAGCAGAGTACGTGTGGCGTGCACACGGGGGTTTTTTAGGTTAGAGGGACCCCCCCTTGGGCGAAACGATAAAATACCTGACGGCTTACCAGAGAGAACATTATCATCGTTGATAAAGAACGTCCGTCCTCAGAGACCAAAAACAGGAAAAGTTAACGTAATATTGGTAAACTGCAGGAGTATCCAGGGCAAGGTTCCTGAATTAGTATCTCTTATTGAAGGAAATAGTGCGCATATAGTATTAGGAACGGAAAGTTGGTTAAAACCGGAAGTGAACAGTAACGAAATCCTAGACACAGAATGGAATATATACCGCAAGGATAGGATAAACGCCAATGGTGGAGGAGTATTTATAGCAGTAAAGAATTCAATAATATCCAGTGAAGTTATTAGCGAATGCGAATGTGAAATAATCTGGGTTAAGTTAAGTATCAAAGGTGGGTCAGATGATAGTCGGATGCTTCTATAGACCACCTGCATCAGCAACCGTAGTAGTTGAGCGCCTCAGAGAGAACCTGCAGAACGTCGTGAAGAAGTTTCGTGATCATACTATTGTAATAGGGGGAGACTTCAATCTACCAGGTATAGAATGGGATAGTCACACAATCAGAACTGGAGCCAGGGACAGAGACTCTTGTGACATTATCCTGACTGCCTTGTCCGAGAATTACTTCGAGCAGATAGAGAACCAACTCGTGAAGCTAACGTTTTAGACCTCATAGCAACAAGTAGACCGGAACTTTTCGACTCCGTGAATGTAGAAGAGGGTATCAGTGATCATAAGTCAGTGGTTGCATCAATGACTACAAGTGTAATAAGAAATGCCAAGAAAGGAAGGAAAATATATTTGCTTAACAAGAGTGATAGGGCACAAATCGCAGAATATCTGAGTGACCACCATCAAACGTTCATTTCTGAGGAAGAGGATGTGGAACAAAAATGGAAAAAATTCAGAAACATCGTCCACTACGCCTTAGATACGTTCGTACCGACTAAGGTCCAAAGCGAGGGGAAAGATCCACCGTGGTATAACAATCATGTACGAAAGGTACTACGGGAACAAAGAAAGCTTCATCATAGGTTTAAGAGTAGTCGAATCATAGCTGATAAGGAAAAGCTGAACGAAGCGAAAAAGAGCGTAAAGAGAGCAATGAGAAAAGCATTCAACGAATTCGAACATAAAACATTGGCAAACAATCTAAACAAGAACCCTAAAAAGTTTTGGTCATATGTAAAATCGGTAAGCGGATCTAAATCCCCTATTCAGTCACTCGTTGACCACGATGGCATCGAAACAGAGGACGACCGAAGAAAGGCAGAAATACTGAATTCAGTGTTCCGAAACTGTTTCACTGCGGAAAATCGTAACACGGTCCCTGACTTCAGCCGTCGCACGGACGCCAAAATGGAAAATATTGAAATAAACGATATCGGAATTGAAAAACAACTGCTATCACTTAGTAGCGGAAAAGCATCCGGACCAGACGAGATACCCTTAAGATTCTACAGTGATTATGCTAAAGAACTTGCCCCCTTTCTATCAGCAATTTATCGTAGATCTCTGGAAGAACGTAAAGTACCTAGCGACTGGAAGAAAGCGCAGGTCGTTCCCATTTTCAAGAAGGGCCATAAATCAGATGCGAATAATTATAGGCCTATTTCGCTTACGTCAATCTGTTGTAGAATAATGGAACATGTTTTGTGTTCTCGTATTATGACGTTCTTATATAATACAAATCTCCTTCATCATAACCAACATGGATTCCGCAAACAGAGATCATATGAAACTCAGCTCGCCCTATTTGCCCAAGAAATTCACAGTGCCGTAGACACTGGCGAGCAGATTGATGCCGTATTCCTGGACTTCAGGAAGGCATTTGATACGGTTCCGCACTTACGTTTAGTGAAAAAAATACGAGCTTACGGAATATCGGACCAGGTTTGTGATTGGATTCAGGATTTCCTAGAAGAAAGAACACAACATGTCATTCTTAACGGTTCAAAATCTGCAGATGTAGAGGTAATTTCGGGAGTACCGCAAGGAAGCGTGATAGGACCTTTATTGTTTACAATATACATAAATGACTTAGTTGACAACATCGGTAGCTCCGTGAGGCTATTTGCAGATGACACGGTTGTCTACAAGAAAGTAGCAACATCAGAAGACTCGTACGTACTCCAGGAAGACCTGCAGAGGATTAATGAATGGTGCGACAGCTGGCAGCTTTCCCTAAACGTAGATAAATGTAATATAATGCGCATACATAGGGGCAGAAATCCATTCCAGTACGATTATGCCATAGGTGGTAAATCATTGGAAGCGGTAACGACCGTAAAATACTTAGGAGTTACTATCCGGAGCGATCTGAAGTGGAATGATCACATAAAACAAATAGTGGGAAAAGCAGGCGCCAGGTTGAGATTCATAGGAAGCATTCTAAGAAAATGTGACTCATCGACGAAAGAAGTAGCTTACAAAACGCTTGTTCGTCCGATTCTTGAGTATTGCTCATCAGTATGGGACCCTTACCAGGTTGGATTAATAGAAGAGATAGACATGATCCAGCGAAAAGCAGCGCGATTCGTCATGGGGACATTTAGTCAGCGCGAGAGCGTTACGGAGATGCTGAACAAGCTCCAGTGGCGGACACTTCAAGAAAGGCGTTACGCAATACGGAGAGGTTTATTATCGAAATTACAAGAGAGCACATTCCGGGAAGAGATGGGCAACATATTACTACCGCCCACATATATCTCGCGTAATGATCACAACGAAAAGATCCGAGAAATTAGAGCAAATACGGAGACTTACAAGCAGTCGTTCTTCCCACGCACAATTCGTGAGTGGAACAGGGAAGGGGGGATCAGATAGTGGTACAATAAGTACCCTCCGCCACACACCGTAAGGTGGCTTGCGGAGTATAGATGTAGATGTAGATGTAACTCGGTTAACAATTGCTGGATGTTCGTTGGCGCATGTGGTCGAGCTGGAATACGTTTCCAAAACGCATCTCATACTTGGTCGATGGGATAACTTGGTGGAAACGAGCGGGCCAGTCCATTTTCCGAATGGCCTTTCGTTCCAAAAGCTGCTTGCGAGCTAACATCCCAAAGATGTTCGGGCTCACATGCGGTTCCTCTTCGTCGAAATGTCTTGGCTCAAAATCGTCTATGGGTTTAATCGCACGTCTCGCATTACACGTCCTAAATTAGACGCTGGTGACCCTTTGGTTAAATTATCTGGCTGATGGAAAATTTGCGAAATAGTATGAAACAAAGGTAATGTAACATATAATAACAGTAATAATAATATCGGGAACTAAAGTAACGATCCATAAATGATGTAGGCCACACAGTTGCGATTTGGTTAGAACAGTGTTTATTCAGAAAGCAAACTAACAGCAAAAGTGGTCGTATTTACTGTTATTACTGTTGCACTCGAGCGAATATCCATTTGACACAGTTCGATCATTCACAATCTCATCGCGAAACACAATACTCCACCTCGTCATCTTCGAGGAAAGTTCAGAGTTCACATCAGGCGGGCGGCTGCTCACCGCTCACAAAGTCCAGCGATACCACACAACGCGACATTTTCTATAAAAGTCGTTTCACTTTCTAGCTGGCTAAAGACCGACCGTCCACTTTTGCGCGTCTCAATCCGGACTGTACCCTTTGGTGTCTCCAGCTGAACTGTCCGCTTTCGCGTCTTTTCCAGCACTGTCCCTGCCCGCCCCGGCCGCGTTTCCGGCTTGCCGACCATCGTCGCACAACTGACTAGTGCAGTTCCCTTCCCTGAAGCCGTCCATCATTTACATGATCAAATCTTGGCCATTTTCACTTTCTAAATAAAGTAACAATAATATCCATTACATAATAAACGTTAAATTCTTTTACATTAAATCAATACAATATCCTTCTTAGCTTTGAATGCCACGGCTAGTAGCCTTGCACCAATGTGCTTTCTGATAAATAAACGAAGAATAAAAATAACTATTACGCGCTAAACTTTACAATAAATACTCTAGTACCTAATGATACAACAAGGTGCCATGATGTCATCGTTCAATGTGTTTTGTGTGGAGGAAATGATGATCTGATGCTTAATTTAAGGTTGCTATATCTTTTAAATAAATAAAGTTACAGAGTTGATATTTACAACGTTTGTCATTTTAATGATGCTCCTCTATAGGAAATATCGATCGTTAAGATCAACCAAAGCGTTCAGACTGTAGCATTCAGGTCTTTGTTAGAAAACTTGTTAATTTCACTTTAACAATAAATCTTAAACTATTATAGATATGATCAGTATTGAAGTTTTATTGCGATCACCATGAAAACTTAACAAAGATGATAGATTAAAAATACTGAATTCCCTGAATTACTACAGAATTAAATAGTTTTCATAAATGTTTCCCTTTATGGGCGATTTTACGTTCAAATGGCTCTGAGTACTATGGGACTCAACTGCTGAGGTCATAAGTCCCCCAGAACTTAGAACTACTTAAACCTAACTAACCTAAGGACAACACACACATCCATGCCCGAGGCAGGATTCGAACCTGCGACCGTAGCGGTCGCGCGGTTCCAGACTGTAGCGCCAGAACCGCTCGGCCACCAGCGATTTTACGTCCGCCATATTTAACGCTGATACGTCTCCATCGCCACAAAAAACTTCTACTGGGTTTCCCTGCAACTTAGGTTCTCGTCTGTCTCACTCGCACACTACAGCGCTCAATAGAAAATAGACGCCGTAAATTTCCCCATCTCGTGGTGAATCTGCGACCTTTGTGGCACACGGTCTTCGATGACAGGGTTCGTTTCACAAATCCTGAAGGCAGACTCTTTCTGCCATGTACTTAAATGAGAGCGAAATTCTCGTTGACTCACATGCTCCACCTGCGGTGCTCGATGTGGTCATGCATTGTCGTATATAAAAACGAAGTCAAGGCCCAATGCTGTCCTGCATAGACGCACATGGCGAAGGAGCTGACCTTCACAATAATGTTGTCCGGTGAGTGTACCTCGTTCAAAGGTTTGGAGGTCAGTACGCCCATGAAACATTGTGCCTCCGCACACCATAACACCTGAACAAATAGAACCATCATATTCAACAACGTACCTGGGCGCATTACCTATCCTGTCTCAAATGGCTCTGAGCACTATGGGATTAACATCTGTGGTCATCAGTCCCCTAGAACTTAGAACTACTTAAACCTAACTAACCTAAGGGCATCACACACATCCATGCCCGAGGTAGGATTCGAACCTGCGACCGTAGTGGTCACGCGGTTCCAAACTGAAGCGCCTTGAACCGCACGGCCACAACGGCCGGCCTTACCTATCCTCATGGCGAGAGGTGGTACCACGTAATCTTTACAGCAATTTTGAAAACTTGCGTGCTGATCGAAATTACCAGTAACAAATCTAGTAAAGGCACTGAATTGCTTCTATGTCTCGTGCGGAACCCAAACACTGAAACAAAACTCAAGAATGGGACTCAAATGTGTCGTAAACGTCGTCTACTTTACAGATGAGCTACACTTACCTAGAAATCTCCCAATAAACCAAAGTCGACCATTCGCTCTGCCTACTACTGACATTACGTGCTCGTTCCGTTTCATATCGCTTTGCAGCGTTACGCCTTCAGGGGATAGGCGAAATAATGTAAACAGTGGTAATAATGGTGTGGTTGTGTTTGACGGTCAACAATGCAGGTGAAGCACGTGTCTCGCTGGACTGTGCGTGTTCAGTACGGATTAGGAATAAGCGCAGGCTGTTCACTATTAGTGCACATTACGCATTTGCATTCAGAGGCAGAGGTCTACGTGCAATGAAAGACCTAACAGAGTTCCAAAGAGGGTAAATTGTGGGTGCCCGATTAGCTGGAGCATCATTAACCAAGACAGTCAACTTTTCGTATGTTTCTAAAGCAACTGTTTCAACAGTCATGCGCGTACACACAACATGGGAAGACATCATTGTGTAAACGTAATAGTGTGCGCAAATCAAAACTAAGTGACAGAGATCGTCGCACCGTAACACGAATTGTGCCAAAACAACACAAAACAACGGCGGATAAAGCGTAATCTTGCTAGCTAAAATAAATACTTACAAATAAATGAATAAGCACAAGACGATCACAGTCGCAACTTCAACCAACTCCCTCTTCCAGACAATAAGATTCACCGGGATATTTACCCCTCCTACCAATAGTAACTCTTCCCCACGTATCCCACTCCACACCTTTTTTCCCTCTGCATCCATCCTATCCCCTTCCTCTTGCAACCACAGCCCTACCAACATGACCCACTTCTCCTCACACTCTGTCTTTTCCACCGACTCTACTTCCCACTGTCCACCTCAGCTCCTACCTATTATCTCCACAGTTTTCCTATCTAAAACACCCCTATCTTATTACCCATACCCTTCAAAAATGGCTCAAAGGGCTCTGAGCACTATGGGACTTAACTTCTGAGGTCATCAGTCCCCTAGAACTTAGAACTACTTAAACCTAACTAACCTAAGGACATCACACACATCCATGCCCGAGGAAGGATTAGAACTTGCGACCATAGTGGACGCGCGGTTCCAGACTGTGGCGCCTACAACCGCTCGGCCACATACCCTTCAACCCTAAGGAATATACCGGGTGGTTATAATTAAACTTCCTCTATTTAACATGTTACAAAAACGGGAACTAATTACCATACGAGTATCAGACTGGTTAGCATTAGAGCCCAGAATAAGGAGTGCATGACTGCCATGTGTCACAGCGCCACCGTCCAATTCCAATTAGTGCCACCCTATGCCGTGATCATTCATAGTCTCACACACCTGACCAGTCGCGGTGCACTTGTTGACGTCTCAACACGAGCTTGGACAAAAGTAGCAGGGCATTATTGGTGAAGCTCTATAATCAGAACAACAGTATTGCTGCTGATGCACTTCCAAAATATCGCCGGCTGAAAGGATTACGGCAGAGTCCTCTTTCTCCACGTGCTGTGGAGAGCATGATGAAGAATTTCGAACCAAGTGAAGAACTGGGCGTCGCTCTGGTAAGAGGACGACGACCGGTTACACCACATTTGGTTGATAAAATCGCTGTTACTATGGCAGAAAACGCTGCGCGCAGTTCGCATTCGTCAGGCAGTGCGCGTGCTGTGTGAAGACAGTTGAACATCCCGTGGTCCATTGTAGGGAAGTTGCTTCGAACCATTCTCACATTAGTATCAGTACAAGAGTCGTATCGTATAGCAGCTGGCACCACAGGACAAACAATGACGTGTTGACTTCGCTCTTCCCTTCTCGCAAGGCTTGAAGTTGACGAGGGCTGGCCCTGGACCATCATGTAACCAGACGGTGCTCATTTTTCTCTGTCGTGTGAGGTGAATACAGAGAATTGCCAAGTGTGGGGATCTTCACCTCCAGTCACTGTGCATGAAGTTCCTCTGTATGATGAACGTATCACCGTATGGTGTGGCTTCATGGCTACGTTTATCATTGGACCATTCTTTTTTTGAACAGTTTGGCGTGGCATGGACGAAAGACGAGCAGTGTGACTGGCCAGGGTTAGTGCGATATCTTTCGCCAGCATATCATGCCCGTCCTACAGGAGAGAGACGCATTAAAGTAGTCAGCTTTCATGCAAGTTCACTTCTTTCTCCGAAACACATTTGGAATCGATCGAGTGTTCAGTCGATCGTTATTTCGGGTTGTGGGACTACCTGAAGGACAGGGTTTACCAGGGGAACATTCATATACACTCCTCGAAATGGAAAAAAGAACACATTGACACCGGTGTGTCAGACCCACCATACTTGCTCCGGACACTGCGAGAGGACTGTACAAGCAATGATCACACGCACGGCACAGCGGACACACCAGGAACCGCGGTGTTGGCCGTCGAATGGCGCTAGCTGCGCAGCATTTGTGCACCGCCGCCGTCAGTGTCAGCCAGTTTGCCGTGGCATACGGAGCTCCATCGCAGTCTTTAACACTGGTAGCATGCCGCGACAGCGTGGACGTGAACCGTATGTGAAGTTGACGGACTTTGAGCGAGGGCGTATAGTGGGCATGTGGGAGGCCGGGTGGACGTACCGCCGAATTGCTCAACACATGGGGCGTGAGGTCTCCACAGTACATCGATGTTGTCGCCAGTGGTCGGCGGAAGGTGCACGTGCCCGTCGACCTGGGACCGGACCGCAGCGACGCACGGATGCACGCCAAGACCGTAGGATCCTACGCAGTGCCGTAGGGGACCGCACCTCCACTTCCCAGCAAATTAGGGACACTGTTGCTGCTGGGGTATCGGCGAGGACCATTCGCAACCGTCTCCATGAAGCTGGGCTACGGTCCCGCACACCGTTAGGCCGTCTTCCGCTCACGCCCCAACATCGTGCAGCCCGCCTCCAGTGGTGTCGCGACAGGCGTGAATGGAGGGACGAATGGAGACGTGTCGTCTTCAGCGATGAGAGTCGCTTCTGCCTTGGTGCCAATGATGGTCGTATGCGTGTTTGGCGCCGTGCAGGTGAGCGCCACAATCAGGACTGCATACGACCGAGGCACACAGGGCCAACACCCGGCATCATGGTGTGGGAAGCGATCTCCTACACTGGCCGTACACCACTGGTGATCGTCGAGGGGACACTGAATAGTGCACGGTACATCCAAACCGTCATCGAACCCATCGTTCTACCATTCCTAGACCGGCAAGGGAACTTGCTGTTCCAACAGGACAATGCACGTCCGCATGTATCCCGTGCCACCCAACGTGCTCTAGAAGGTGTAAGTCAACTACCCTAGCCAGCAAGATCTCCGGATCTGTCCCCCATTGAGCATGTTTGGGACTGGATGAAGCGTCGTCTCACGCGGTCTGCACGTCCAGCACGAACGCTGGTCCAACTGAGGCGCCAGGTGGAAATGGCATGGCAAGCCGTTCCACAGGACTACATCCAGCATCTCTACGATCGTCTCCATGGGAGAATAGCAGCCTGCATTGCTGCGAAAGGTGGATATACACTGTACTAGTGCCGACATTGTGCATGCTCTGTTGCCTGTGTCTATGTGCCTGTGGTTCTGTCAGTGTGATCATGTGATGTATCTGACCCCAGGAATGTGTCAATAAAGTTTCCCCTTCCTGGGACAATGAATTCACGGTGTTCTTATTTCAATTTCCAGGAGTGTATGTGCTGATCTGAAGCACAGTATATCAAGAGAGGTAGCCAGCATAGCTACGGCAATACTTAGTTCTGCTGTGCACAGTCCAATCGTGCGTTTTCAGGCTCAACTGGACACTGATGGGCGCCATACTGAGCCGCTTTTGTAGCAGTAAAGGTAATGATGTAGCGTAGTAACACATTAAAAGTGTTTCATTTGATCACGTAGTGAAATTTTCGGAAACTGAAGTTTTATGTACTATGACGAACTATTATCCACGGCTATATAGAGAAGCCACCGAAATATGTGAACAAGGGGATAAATTTAACAGAAAAGAAGAAGCCATGAAACTCAGTGATATATTTACAGTGGCGCTATGGAATAGAGGAGAAGTCTTTACCTTTCACGTACTATGATCGATAGTTATATTTTGTCTTTGACAAGGTTTATCTCTGCTATCACGTGAAATCCAGACCAGACCCCTGTTCCACAGTATTTACGCCACTCTTCGACGTCCGATTCGTCAGTCGGCAAGATTCAGCACTACCAGGAGCACCTCCGGAGATGTCCCATGTAGCCTCTGACGAAACGTCAGGGATAGAAGGGTTCCATGGACCACGCCAATGTAACCCGGAAGAATGCTCGCCAGCTGAAACATCCGGTCGTGAAAGCCTTCATTTCATCTTTCAGTTCAATGGATTCTGCGTTTTTTCTCTTCCTCATGTCCTTGGCCTTAATGCTACCAAGTTTGTTACTTGTAGGGTGTTATAACGTGTTATAACGTGTTAATTAGGGAACGTTTAATTATAGGCACCTGGTACTCTACATCTACATACATACTCTGCAATACACCATACGGTGCGTGGCGGAAGTTACCTCTTACCACAACTAGCATCTTCTCTCCCTGTTCCACTCCCAAACAGAACGAGGGGAAAAAGGCTGGCTATATGCCTCTGTACGAGCCCTAATCTCTCTTATCCTCTCTTTGTGGTCTTTACGCGAAATGTAAGTTGGCGGCAGTAAAATTGTACTGCAGTCAGCCTCAAATGCTGGTTCTCTACATTTCCTCATTAGCGATTCACGAAAAGAACGCCTCCTCTCCTCTAGAGACTCCCACCCCAGTTCCTGAAGCATTTCCGTAACACTCGCGTGATGATCAAACCTACCAGTAACAAATCTAGCAGCCCGTCTCTGAATTGCTTCTATGTCTCCCTCAATCCGACCTGGTAGGGACTCTCTTCTCCAGCAATACCTGTCACAGTAGTATAGGTCATTCGGATTTTAAGTGACAGTGGAGTGGTTCGGTGCTTTTAACTGAAGAATTTCACCTTCGTGCAATGTATTCTTGAAACGTTGTTTCTAACTGTCCGTTTTGATTTTTGATTTAAAATAAAAAAGAGCCCCAAAACCCCAAGTCATATTTGTATTTCCTGCTATAAAATTTTAAATTCTGCTGGCTGAAGAGTGGAGAAGTGCACCCCCATCTGTATGGGGCGAGGAGGATGAAGAAGAGAGAAAAAAGAAAACCGTAGCAGCAGAAACTAAGGCCTCGTGTTCCCTCATTTCCTGGATCGAAATCTGGTTTTGCGGACGGACTGACAGAATGGAGTTTTCTTGGAAGTAAAACGAATGCTAAGAGGAAACAAAAACCACCGGCACCTGCCAGAGGTGAGACTGGGAGGAAAGAGCAGAGAAAGCGGACGCTTCCAGCCTTCCGGATAAATTAGGCGCTGCGGGCGACGCCCGCCGTCCAATAGTCGTTAGTCAAGCGACGGGATCGGCCCCCGGTTCGAAACAAGCGCACTCTGTCTCTCTCTCTCTCCCCTCCCCATCCCCACCCGCTGCCTCCTGCTCCTCAGTCCAATCTGCGAGCAGCGCCTCTCGCCGAGGCTGAGTCCGTAGCCTCTCCCAGAGGCGTTCCTCTCTTCCGCTTCCGCCCCCGCGCCGCTCGCTGCCGCCGCTCTTTTCGGGCCACTCGCCCCGATATTTATTTTCTGTCTCCAGAGGACTGCGGCCGCCCGCCATTCTTCAAGTTCGACAACGCCTCGAGCGGGCAAAGTAGCTGCGAACGCGAGGCCGGCATCCGCCAGCGCCCCAGGGCACAGCGGCGACATCCTGCACTACTGCATCCTGCATCCTGCACTCCTAGCGACATATTTTCTTTGCCGTCACGTACAGCATGGTTACGACTCAATTGCGGCTGCTCACAGAGGTCCTGTATCGGCTGCGATTAGTGTACGGCAGCGAAACTTGGTAGATATTCTAATGTGTTAAAGCGGCATCGATTTACACAGGAGAAAACGCCACCAGTTGTAAAGCTGGCGCTGTGAATGCAGGGAAAAAGCGTGTAGAAATGTTTTCATATGTGTTGGATCACAAACGAGATGTGGGCAGAAAAGGACAAACAAGTGAGAAATTTATACCTTTGATTTTGCACTACTGGCCATTAAAATTGCTACACCAAGAAGAAATGCAGATGATAAACGGTTATTCATTGGACAAATATATTATACAGAACTGACATGTGATTACATTTTCACGCAATTTGGGTGCATAGATCCCGAGAAATCAGTACCCAGAACGACCACCTTTGGCCGTAATAACAGCCTTGACACGCCTGGGCATTGAGTGAAACAGAGCTTGGATGGCGTGTACGGGTACAGCTGCCCATGCAGATTCAACACGATACCACAGTTCGTCAGTAGTAGTGACTAGCGTATTATGACGAGGCAGTTGCTCGGCCACCATTGACCAGACGTTTTCAATTGGTGAGAGATCTGGAGAATCTGCTGGACAGGGCAGCAGTCGAACATTTTCTGTATCCAGAAAGGCCCGTACAGGACCTGCTAAATGCGGCCGTGCATTATCGTGCTGAAATGTAGGGATTCGTAGGGATCGAATGAAGGGTAGAGCCACGGGTCGTAACAAATCTGAAATGTAACGTCCACTGTTCAAAGTGCCGTCAATGGGAACAAGAGGTGACCGAGACGTGTAACCAATGGCACCCCATACCGAAAAAATGACGTTTTGCCATTCGTTCACCCAGGTTCGTCTTTGAGTACACCATCGCAGGCGCTCCTGTCTGTAATGCAGCGTCAAGGGTAACCGACGTCCCCATCTGTTGACCCAGGGATCGAGACGTAGCTGCACGATCCGTTACAGCCATGCGGATGAGATGCCTGTCATCTCGACTGCTAGTGATGCGAGGCCGTTGGGATCCACCACGGCGTTCCGTATTACCCTTCTGACTCCACCGATTCCATAATCTGCCAACGCGAGCAGCAATGTCGCGATACGATAAACCGCAACCGCGATAGGCTACAATCCGACCTTTATCAAAGTCGGAAACGTGATAGTACGCATTTCTCCTCCTTAACCGAGGCATCACAACAACGTTTCACCAGGCGCCGGTCAACTGCTGTTTGTGTATGAGAAATCGGTCGGAAACTTTCCTAATGTCAGCACGTTGTAGGTGTCGCCACCGGCGCCAGCCTTGTATGAATGCTCTGAAAAGCTAATAATTTGGATATCACAGCATCTTCTTCCTGTCGGTTAAATTTCGCGTCTGTAGCACATCATCATCGTGGTGTAGCAATTTTAATGGCCAGTAGGGTATTATCAACAGCCACTTACATAATTTGAGTACCAGAGACGAATCACTGCGCCAGATTTGCACATGGTGGCCAAAATTGGTAACATTTTTTTTCCGGACGAATCTGTTCCACATTAACACATTAACACATCTACCAAATTTCGCAGCTCTACGACGATTACAGCCCACACTGCAACACCGTGCCAGAAATGCAGTACATGTTCTTTTATGTACATCGTCTTTGCTGTACCTATGTATAACAATCAATACATCTATTACTCCTTTTGGATTTCAATGGGGTTATTGTTGTGGAGAGCCCGATGATAACTGTTAACGTCACGTGGGACAGTAAAGATACCAACAGCTAGTTTGTGATTATTACTACCATTATTACTATTAGGTACCCCACATGAAGTATGAATACTTTAATGATTGCCACAATTACAAGGGGTGGAAAAATATGTGGAAACACTGCGAGAAATGGGAATGAGATTTTCATTCTGCAGCGGAGTGTGCGCTGATATGAAACTTCCTGGCAGATTAATACTGTGTGCCGGACTGAGACTCGAACTCCGGACCTTACCATCTGAGCTATCCAAGCTCGACTCACGCCTCATCCTCACAGCCTTACCTCTGCCAGTACCTCGTCTCCTACCTTTCAAACTTTACAGAAGCTCTCCTGCAGAACTAGCACTCCTGAAAGAAAGGATATTGCGGAGACAGATGGTAGAGCACTTGCCCGCGAAAGGCAAAGGTCCCGAGTTCGAGTCTCGGTCCGGCATACACTTTTAATCTGCCAGGAAGTTTCATATCAGCGCACACTCCGCTGCAGAGTGAAAATATCATTCTAGAAACATCCCCCAGGCTGTGGCTAAGGCATGTATTCGCAATATTCTTTCTTTCAGGAGTGCTAGTTCTGCAAGGTTCGCAGGACAGCTTCTGTTAAGTAGGAGAGTAGTTACTGACAGAAGTAAGGCTGTGAGGACGGGGCTTGGGTAGCTCAGATGGTGGACCACTTGCCCGCGAAAGGCAAAGGTCCCGAGTTCGAGTCTCGCTCCGGCACACAGTTTTAAACTGCCAGGAAGTTTCACTGCGAGAAATGCATTCCTGAACATAAATGCAGACAACAGCCGAGCCTGTAGGTTGCGCTGTTGTATTTGACCACGAACGGCGCTTGTGCACTGTCCTCAATACGTTGCAAGTGTCAGTCGTGATCAAAACAAGTGTTATGTATGGATGTGAATGCATTATGTCGGAGCTAAGTGGATTCGAACGTCAGCACATTGTTGGTGCTCGTAAGATGAATGGTTCCGTAACAAAGGTAGGCGAAGTGTTTGGTATTTAAAGGGGCATCGTTCAAAATAGCTCTGAGCACTATGGGACTTAAGATCTGAGGTCATTAGTCCCCTAGAACTTAGAACTACTTAAACCTAACTAACCTAAGGACATCACACACATCCTTGCCCGAGGCAGGATTCGAACCTGCGACCGTAGGGGTCGCGCGGTTCCAGACTGCAGCGCCTAGAACCGTTCGGCCACTTCGATCGGCTAAAGGGGCATCGTGTCGAAGGTACATACCGCATAGAACAAAAGTGGTAAAACGTCATCAACGAAGTCTAAACGCGGACGAAAGTGTGTGTTGAGTGATCGTCACATACGGTCACTGTAGACGATTGTGACGACAAATAAGAGGACGACAGCTGCGAAAGTGACTGTAGAAGTGAAAGTCGCGTTCTCGATCCCTGTCAGCACCGAATCAGCACGAAGGGAGCTCCATATGCAGGGCAGCAAGGCCGAGGTTGAATTCCAAAACCACTCAAGACTAAGACAAATGTCCGTAAATGGAAAACTTGGTGCTCAAGCCATAAAACTGAGACTGTTGGGCGACTGAGTAGTTTCCAACTACTGGACGAGTTTACATCGCAAAAGTGAAACATGATGCTCTTTCGGTGGTGACAGTGGCAGCCATATCGTGATATTCCATGGGCCCTGTGGGAAGTCAGAAAGGTCGTACTACAGTGAAGGATTATGCAACCATTTTCGCTGTTCATGTGCATCCCTGGTGCAATTTTTGTTACCCGACGGTGGTGCTGTGTTGCAAGACAACACAGCACCTGTTCAAGCAGCTCACATCGTCCCAGACTGGTTTTGCGAGCTCGAGGAATATGCTGTTGCATCCTCCCCTGGCCACCACAATCACCATAGCACAATATTATTGAGCTTGCTTTTGGAGAGAAGGGTGCGTGATCGCCATCAACTTCATCGTTGCTACCCGAACTTGTCACTATTTTCCAGGAATACTGTTATAAGATCCCCTCGTAAACAATACAGGACCTGTAGTTATTCATTACGAGAGAAGTTGAAGCTCATTTGAATGCCATCCGATTTCATACACTGCATTTGCCATGGTACTGTGTTGTATTTCTGTGTTTCCCTAGCCGGCCGGAGTGGCCGAGCGGTTCTAGAGGCTACAGTCTGGAACCGCGCGACCGCTACGGTCGCAGATTCGAATCCTGCCTCGGGCATGGATGTGTGTGATGTCCCTTAGGTTGGTTAGGTTTAAGTAGTTCTAAGTTCTAGGGGACTGATGACCTCAGCAGTTAAGCCCCGTAGTGCTCAGAGCCATTTGAACCATTTTTTGTGTTTCCATATTTTTGTCGTCCATCTGTTCACTGTTATTGTTAATATTATTATTATTATTATTACGACTGGCATGTGTTGCCCGTATACTACACATATTGCAATCTTAACTTACTAAGTATCTCTGGTTTCAAGTGAAAGAGGGTGCCTGAACGCTGTTATCCTAGTCCTCTAATAGTCCAACAACGGAATAATCCAACCTGCCGTCATCCTTTTTACACAATAGAAATACTCTGAACAAAATATGGTATTATAATTCAAACTGTTATGAAAGACTTTTGTTTTAACTATCGAAGTGGTTCATTTTTGCCGCACACAGAACCGCAAATAACGGTTCCTAAGGCACTCCCTGCCTCTCGCGAGAATCGAGAAATGAGCAGAAGCAACTGCGACCAGAGTCATAGCCTCTTGTGCTGCAGGAAGCGCTTAAGCGAAGGCCGTCCACGGCGTACCATATTGCAGTCGAGCACGAAATATGGTCCGTGTTTGGGACCAGACCCCGTCTTTAAATGCCGGGATGGTTCCTTTGAAAGGGCACAGCCGATTTCCTTCCCCACCCTTCCCTAATCCGATGGGACCGATGACCTCGCTGTTTGGTTCCCTCCCACATATCAACTAACCAACCAACCAATCATAGCCGGCCTGTCTCGGCTCTGCTCTGTATTTGTCTGAAATACTCGGTGCAGCGCGATGTTACATTTAGCACTGCAGTGCAGCACATTTCGATTGGCAAAACTTTGTTGAATTTGGCAGTATAGTGTTGTCACCGTTGTTTACCCTTCGCTATGTCCGCCCCCGGTAGCTGAGTGGTCAGCGCGACGGAATATCATTCCTAAAGGCCCGGGTTAGATTCCCGACTGCGTCGGAGATTTTCTCAGCTCAGGGACTGGGTGTTGTGTTGTCCTAAATCATCACCATTTCATCCCCATCGACGCACAAGTCGCCGAAGTGGCGTCAAATCGAAAGACTTGCACCCGGCGAACGGTCTACCCGACGGGAAGCCCTAGTCACACGACATTTAGATTTTTACCCTTCGCTATCTGTTCTTGGTATATAATAAAATCACGTGTGTAGCACCTGTTTCTACAAAAAGAGGTGGTCTAGCCACCTATAGTCACAAGCCTTTAACAATGAATGCAGAGGACAGAAGAGATGAATAACAATTCTCCGTATCTGTTATGCGATGTACTGGGTCGCTATAAACAAACTTTCGGTGCTTGAGATGGACCACATAATAAAGAGTGATAGTAGGTCAATGACACATTGTGGAAGCATTTGCAAGGTGTGGCTCCTCCTCCTTTTTGCAGTCTTTCTGGGTGCTAAATTTTAGTTTATTACGTTGGCGAGTGACGATGTCTTCGATCTCCAGGGTCGTATTTAGTTTATTTTTATTTAAAGCGGGGAGGACTAGTCCCTAACTACATTAAAATCTACTGAAACAGTAATACCGGACGTAACGTAGCTTGACATCGTCGTAAATTGTTTATTCGCAAGCCCTGTTTTTAAGCAAGCTCAATCTAATTCGGTGAACAGCCACTATTTCTTTTTAATTAGAATCAATTTCAAGCACTCCGAATTGAAAATAAATGTCTTGACACTTTATGTTCGTTGTAGTTAAGTTTTCATGTCAAATTACACGGGGAAAATAAGAGAGGTTGCTGCCACGTAGTTGATGAAATTCTTCAAATAAATGACAGTCAACCGATCGCTCTGTGCGGCGATTGGAAATTAACTTTTTCATGAAAACTGTTTAACTGCTGTTGAATTGAGACTGACGTTAAAATTATAGTAAGTGCAGTCTAGTAGTTTTAAACCAGTCATCTTCAGACGTAAAATCGAAACACTATAATAATTGCGCATATTAAAATCCAAAAATAACGAAGCTGAACTCGAGATTACTTTTGACTCTGTTTTTTTTTTTTTTTTCGTACCGCGTACAAAACCAGACTTTCACAAATAACAAATTTCAACAAAAAACATAAATGTAAAGGAGACCTAACTGAGAGAGAGAGATAATAGAACAGAACAAATCTGTGCGGTCTAAAATACTGAAAATTTAATACCTACTTGTTATTCAAAAGCCTTTATCTTCCTTGAAAAATCTAAATTATTTCATCATGCTAACAAACTTATACATTTCAAGCAAACATTGACACAGTAACTCATCGGAATAAATTATAAAAAAATAAATATTTCAGTAAGTATGCTACGAAAGAGTGGCTTCAAAGGACACGCGGAAGATAAATGACGAATAAATCGTTAAAAGAAACTGATTTTAATATCCACATTAGAGGGTAATTTTTGTTAACTGTTTACTGTGTATACGTTGAAAGTTACAAAGGTTGCTCAATATGACGAACATCTACACTCAAGACAGTCTAGAACCGCACTAGAGATGATAGGAAAATTGTTCGGAGCAGTTTTCGAACGGTGGATCATGGAATGTTTAGCTCTCGTGATACTGCGCGTTCACTACTCGAAAATGTCACATTGCATCTAGCATTCTCAGCCATGTAAATAGTGAATTTTTCAATAATTTGTGGTGCAATTGGTGTTTCCCAGCAATAAATCCCATATCGTCACTTAATTCGAACTTTCTAATCATGTTCTTCAACGCTGGTGCGGGAAGAGGACCTCTCCGAATTCCTTTAATGCGTCAATACCCGCGAGGAGGAAGAGTACTGTTGATGCTGTTTTGTTAAAAAAAATTTAACTTATAAAACCCTGCTTTCCCTTTTCAGATCATGGTGACTGGCTATAAGTGTAATCCACGCTGATGCATGTATTTCAACACTACGTCGCCGTACCACATCGACACATAACGGCAAATCATGACAATAACAACGCAAATAATGTACTACATTGTGTCTACATCATTCCTGTACGTTATTCCTTTTACACCTTTCATTGTTCTCTACATCAAGAAGATATAGCGCTAAATTTGCACGCATGAAGCACGTGATGAAACTGATGTTACGAACAGTAAATTTTCTGAAGTCGCATATGTTGTTCCATTGTGAGTTGCAACGGTTTTCGATGAAATTGAACGAAAAGTGTGGCCACTTTATGCACATTCTAAGAAAACGTGCAGAACGAAGAACTATCCGTATGGGACGGAAGCTTTCAAAATTCTGAGTTGGTTGGAGGACCCTGTCCATGTTGTTGTTGTGGTCTTCAGTCCTGAGACTGGTTTGATGCAGCTCTCCATGCTACTCTATCCCGTGAAAGCTTCTTCATCTCCCAGTACCTACTGCAGCCTACATCCTTCTGAATCTGCTTAGTATATTCATCTCTTGGTCTCCCTCTACGAGTTTTACCCTCCACGCTGCCCTCCAAATCTAAATTGGTGATCCCTTGATGCCTCAGAACATGTCCTACCAACCGATCCCTTCTTCAGGTCAAGTTGTGCCACAAACTCCTCTTCTCCCCAATCCTATTCAGTACCTCCTCATTAGTTATGTGATCTACCCATCTAATCTTCAGCATTCTTCTGTAGCACCACATTTCGAAAGCTTCTATTCTCTTCTTGTCCAAACTATTTACCGTCCATGTTTCACTTCCATACATGGCTACACTCCATACAAATACTTTCAAAAATGACTTCCTCACACTTAAATCTATACTCGATGTTAACAAATTTCTCTTCTTCAGAAACGCTTTCCTTTCCATTGCCAGTCTACATTTTATATCCTCTCTACTTCGACCATCATCAGTTATTTTGCTCCCCAAATAGCAAAACTCCTTTACTACTTTAAGTGTCTCATTTCCTAATCTAATCCCCTCAGCATCACCCGACTTAATTCGACTACATTCCATTAATCTAGTTTTGCTTTTGTTGATGTTCGTCTTATATCCTCCTTTCAAGACACTATCCATTCCGTTCAACTGCTCTTCCAAGTCGTTTGCTGTCTCTGACAGAATTACAATGTCATCGGCGAACCTCAAAGTTTTTATTTCTTCTCCATGGATTTTAATACCTACTCCGAATTTTTCTTTTGTTGCTGGCCGCTGTGGTCTCGCGGTTCTAGACGCGCAGTCCGGAACCGTGCGACTGCTACGGTCGCAGGTTCGAATCCTGCTTCGGGCATAGATGTGTGTGATGTTCTTAGGTTAGTTAGGCTTAAGTAGTTCTAAGTTCTAGGGGACTGTTGACCACAGCAGTTGAGTCCCATAGTGCTCAGAGCCATTTAAACCATTTTTTTCTTTTGTTTCCTTTATTGCTTGTTCAATATACAGATTGAATAACATCGGGGATAGGCTACAACCCTGTCACACGCCCTTCCCAACCACTGCTTCTCTTTCATGACCCTGGACTCTTATAACTGCCCTCTGGTTTCTGTACAAATTGTAAATAGCCTTTCGCTCCCTGTATTTCACCCCTGCCACCTTCAGAATTTGAAAGAGAGTATTCCAGTCATCATTGTCAAAATCTTTCTCTAAGTCTACAAATGCTAGAAACGTAGGTTTGCCCTTCCTTAATCTAGCTTCTAAGATAAGTCGTAGGGTCAGTATTGCCTCACGTGTTCCAACATTTATACGGAATCCAAACTGATGTTCCCGGAGGTCGGCTTCTACTAGTTTTTCCATTCGTCTGTAAAGAATTCGCGTTAGTATTTTGCAGCTGTGACTTATTAAACTGATAGTTCGGTAATTTTCACATCTGTCAACACCTGCTTTCTTTGGGATTGGAATTATTACATTCTTCTTGAGGTCTGAGGGTATTTCCCCTGTTTCATACATCTTGTTCACCAGATGGTAGAGTTTTGTCAGGACTGGCTCTCCCAAGGCCGTCAGTAGTTCTAATGGAAGGTTGTCTACTCCGGGGGCCTTATTTCGACTCAGGTCTTTCAGTGCTCTGTCAAACTGTTCACGCAGTATCGTATCTCCCATTTCATCTTCATCTACATTCTCTTCCATTTCCATAATATTGTCCTCAAGTACATCACCCTTGTATAGACCCTCTATATACTCCTTCCACCATTCTGCTTTCCCTTCTTTGATTAGAACTGGGTTTCCATCTGTGCTCTTGATGTTCATGCAAGTGGTTCTCTTATCTCCAAATGTCTCTCTAATTTTTCTGTAGGCGGTATCTATCTTACCCCTAGTGATACTCGCTTCTACATCCATACATTTGTCCCCTAGCCATCCCTGCTTAGCAATTTTGCACTTCCTGTCGACCTCATTTTGGAGACGTTTGTATTCCTTTTTGCCTGCTTCATGTACTGCATTTTTATATTTTCTCCTTTCATCAATTAAATTCAATATATCTTCTGTTACCCAAGGATTTCTACTAGCCCTCGTCTTTTTACCTACTTGATCCTCTGCTGCCTTCACTACGTCATCCCTCTGAGCTACCCATTCTTCTTCTACTGTATTTCTTTCCCCCATTCCTGTCATTTGTTCCCTTATGCTCTCCCTGAAACTCTGTACAACCACTGGTTTAGTCAGTTTATCCAGGTCCCATCTCCTTAAATTCCCACCTTTTTGCAGTTTCTTCAGTTTTAATCTACAGATCATAACCAATAGATTGTGGTCAGAGTCCACATCTAACCCTGGAAATGTCTGACAATTTCAAACCTGGTTCCTAAATCTCTGTCTTACCATTATATAATCTATCTGATACCTTTTAGTATCTCCAGCATTCTTCCATGTATACAACCTTCTTTTATGATTCTTGAACCAAGTATTAGCTATGATTAACTTATGCTCTGTGCAAAATTGTACCAGGCGGCTTCCTCTTTCATATCTTAGCCCCAATCCATATTCACCTACTACATTTCCTTCTCTCCCTTTTCCTACTACCGAATTCCAGTCACCCATGACTATTAAATTTTCGTCGCCCTTCACTATCTGAATAATTTCTTTTGTTTCATCATACATTTCTTCAATTTCTTCATCATCTGCAGAGCTAGTTGGCATATAAACTTGTACTACTGTAGTAGGCGTGGGATTCGTGTCTATCTTTGCCACAATAATGCATTCACTATGCTGTTTGTAGTAGCTTTTTCCGCATTCTTATTTTCCTATTCATTATTAAACCTACTCCTGCATTACCCCTATTTGATTTTGTGTTTATAACCCTGTAATCACCTGACCAGAAGTCTTGTTCCTCCTGCCAACGAACTTCACTAATTCCCACTATATCTAACTTTAACCGATCAATTTCCCTTTTTAAATTTTCTAACCTATCTGCCCGATTAAGGGATCTGACATTCCACGCTCCGATACGTAGAACGCCAGTTTTCTTTTTCCTGATAACGACATCCTCTTGAGTAGTTTCCGCCCGGAGATCCGAATGGGGGACTATTTTACCTCCGTAATATTTTACCCAAGAGGACGCCATCATCATTTAACCATACAGTAAAGCTGCATGCCCTCGTGAAAAATTACGGCCGTAGTTTCCCCTTGCTTTCAGCCGTTCGCAGTACCAGCACAGCAAGGCCGTTTTGGTTAGTGTTACAAGGCCAGATCAGTCAATCATCCAGACTGTAGCCCCTGCAACTTCTGAAAAGGCTGCTGCCCCTCTTCAGGAACCACAAGTTTGTCTAGCCTGTCAACAGATACCCCTCCGTTGTGGTTGCACCTACGGTACGGCAATCTGTATCGCTGAGGCACGCAAGCCTCCCCACCAACGGCACGGTCCATGGTTCACGGGGGGCGGGGGGGGGGGGGGGAGGGACCCTGTCCATAACGCTCCAAATTGTCAATTCGTGAGAGATGAAGCGATCTTGCTGGCCAAGGTGGGATTTGGCAAGCATGAAGACAAGCAGGAGAACCTCTAGCCTTGTGCAGGCGGGAATTATCTAGCTGAGATGTAAGACATGATGGCTTCTCATGAAGGACAACAAAACTAGGCGTAGAATATCGTCGACGAACCGCTATGCTGTAACTGGTAAGAAGAAATTTCTAATGAAATGTTTAAAATTAGTTTTCCGCATTTTTTTCAGATTAACAAAAAATTAAAATTTCTTTTAATTTCTAAGGTTTCTGATGACAGATATAAAATAGTGGACGTAGAACTACACTTATTTTTCAGAGAGAAATGGTATAGACCGGTTCGCAAGCAGTTTTATTAGGAAACCTCAGTGATCACGGTTACACAAAGCAGTTGCGAAATTAACAACAAGCTTCGCGTTCTTTGTCAGCTTAGAATTTGTCTTTTTTACTGCCGATTAAAGACATAGTGTCTTCACCTTTAAATAAGGTAAACTCCGTAATTTTACGATTTTCTATACTGTACAGTCTTCTGGACTTTCTTAACCAGTCCGTAGAAGACTGGAAATCAGCAGTGACCATTTCAGTTGTGATTCGGAGAGAAAAGGCTGGTACATCTCCATCGTGACAGTACATTTTCTCTCGAGCGTAGTTATAAATCTTTCAAAAAGTTTTTCTTACACATTTTTAGGAATATAATTTCTGCACTTATTTCTTTTCCATCCTTCATTTAAACAAAGATTCACACTGTCCCGCTTGTCCCTGAACTCTCTTTCAGTACTTGATATATTTTGACACAACTGTGATTTGTTCAAACCACAATTCCCTGAATCATGGGAACTATTTCTTGTAATGCTTCCACAGATTTTATCAAAATATCAACATCATTTCAACAACTGTCGAAGAAATAATCTAGCAAATCACAAAAAATATGTAGATCTTCTGGAATATTAGGTGATCTCAGTTACATGCGACAGGACGATACGACTCCGCTCGTGGCGCATCTTGTACAGCCGCCTCGTGGGTGATTTCCAACAGCTCAGCAGCTCAGGTTTCGACGACACGCTTGTCTGGTTGTGTTAGTCCCACGCGAAAAGTTTCAGAACCGGTTTCTAAATGTCGGATTTGACCAATCCCTTGCGAAATGGGGAGTTGCATGAAAACGATATTGCTCTCATTCGGCTTCATCTTTCAGTTCATAAATACAAAATAGCAACGTTATCCACACTTCTGTAAGTTAAAGCTTTCCTCGTAAGTGGGGCATTTACTGCAGTGAATTATCTCACTCAGCGTGTATTTGTTTTGGTGTGGACAAACATATATGCAAATTATGAATCAAATGTGTAAGTATTTGGTTACAAATAACTAAATTGGAACAAAGTTAGCTGGAACAACGATAACTGTAAGTATACGACAGTTTAATTCGTTTACATATTTATTAATACATTCAATTTATTTTTGCCTTCAGGCGCTCTTTTACATCCAGTCTCATTTCCTTAGAGGCATAGCACTGCTGGTTATACACCAAGTAAGCCATAAATAATAATAATAATAATAATAATAATAATAATAATAATAATAATAATAATAACATTAAGTCCTTTCTGGTTCTGTCTTGCTCTGAACCCACTATCCAACATGCTAAATAATACAAATTATGGATATAATATTACTGGAACATACCCACACAAAATCACACATTTGCTATACATGGATGATCTAAAAATACTGGCAGCAACCAATCAACAACTCAACCAATTATTAAAGATAACAGAAGTATTCAGCAATGATATAAATATGGCTTTTGGAACAGACAAATGTAAGAAAAATAGCATAGTCAAGGGAAAACACACTAAACAAGAAGATTACATATTGAATAACCACAGTGACTCCATAGAAGCGATGGAAAAAACAGATGCCTATAAATACCTAGGATACAGACAAAAGATAGGAATAGATAATACAAATATTACAGAAGCACTAAAAGAAAAATATAGACAAAGACTAACAAAAATACTGAAAACAGAATTGACAGCAAGAAACAAGACAAAAGCTATAAATACTTATGCTATACCAATATTGACCTACTCATTTGGAGTAGTGAAATGGAGTAACACAGACCTAGAAGCACTAAATACACTTAAACGTTCACAATGCCACAAATATAGAATACATCACATACATTCAGCAACAGAAAGATTCACATTAAGCAGAAAGGAAGGAGGAAGGGGATTCATCGACATAAAAAACCTACATTATGGACAGGTAGACAATTTAAGAAAATTCTTTCTAGAACGAGCAGAAACTAGCAAAATACACAAAGCAATCACTCATATAAATACATCGGCTACACCACTGCAATTTCATAACCACTTCTACAACCCTTTAGATCACATAACATCAACAGGTACGAAGAAAGTAAATTGGAAGGGGAAGGCACTACATGGCAAGCACCCTTATCACCTAACACAGCCACACATCGATCAAGACGCATCGAACACATGGCTAAGAAAAGGCAATATATACAGTGAGACGGAAGGATTCATGATTGCAATACAGGATCAAACAATAAACACCAGATATTACAGCAAGCATATTATTAAAGATCCCAATACCACAACAGATAAATACAGACTTTGCAAACAACAAATAGAAACAGAGGCTCACATCACAAGCGGATGTACAATACTAGCAAATACAGAATACCCCAGAAGACATGACAATGTAGCAAAAATAATACATCAACAGCTTGCCTTACAACATAAACTTATAAAACAACACGTTCCCACATACAAGTATGCACCACAAAATGTACTGGAGAATGATGAATACAAATTATACTGGAACAGAACCATTATAACAGAAAAAACAACACCACATAACAAACCTGACATCATACTCACCAATAAAAATAAGAAATTAACGCAACTAATCTCTGCCTCGGGCATAGATGTGTGTGATGTTCTTAGGTTAGTTAGGCTTAAGTATTTCTAAGTTCTAGGGGACTGTTGACCACAGCAGTTGAGTCCCATAGTGCTCAGAGCCATTTAAACCATTTTTTTTCTTTTGTTTCCTTTATTGCTTGCTCAATATACAGATTGAATAACATCGGGGATAGGCTACAACCCTGTCACACTTCCTTCCCAACCACTGCTTCTCTTTCATGACCCTGGACTCTTATAACTGCCCTCTGGTTTCTGTACAAATTGTAAATAGCCTTTCGCTCCCTGTATTTCACCCCTGCCACCTTCAGAATTTGAAAGAGAGTATTCCAGTCATCATTGTCAAAAGCTTTCTCTAAGTCTACAAATGCTAGAAACGTAGGTTTGCCCTTCCTTAATCTAGCTTCTAAGATAAGTCGTAGGGTCAGTATTGCCTCACGTGTTCCAACATTTATACGGAATCCAAACTGATGTTCCCGGAGGTCGGCTTCTACTAGTTTTTCCATTCGTCTGTAAAGAATTCGCGTTAGTATTTTGCAGCTGTGACTTATTAAACTGATAGTTCGGTAATTTTCACATCTGTCAACACCTGCTTTCTTTGGGATTGGAATTATTATATTCTTCTTGAGGTCTGAGGGTATTTCCCCTGTTTCATACATCTTGTTCACCAGATGGTAGAGTTTTGTCAGGACTGGCTCTCCCAAGGCCGTCAGTAGTTCTAATGGAAGGTTGTCTACTCCGGGGGCCTTATTTCGACTCAGGTCTTTCAGTGCTCTGTCAAACTGTTCACGCAGTATCGTATCTCCCATTTCATCTTCATCTACATTCTCTTCCATTTCCATAATATTGTCCTCAAGTACATCACCCTTGTATAGACCCACTATATACTCCTTCCACCTTTCTGCTTTCCCTTCTTTGATTAGAACTGGGTTTCCATCTGAGCTCTTGATGTTCATGCAAGTGGTTCTCTTATCTCCAAATGTCTCTCTAATTTTTCTGTAGGCGGTATCTATCTTACCCCTAGTGATACTCGCTTCTACATCCATACATTTGTCCACTAGCCATCCCTGCTTAGCAATTTTGCACTTCCTGTCGACCTCATTTTGGAGACGTTTGTAGTCCTTTTTGCCTGCTTCATGTACTGCATTTTTATATTTTCTCCTTTCATCAATTAAATTCAATATATCTTCTGTTACCCAAGGATTTCTACTAGCCCTCGTCTTTTTACCTACTTGATCCTCTGCTGCCTTCACTACGTCATCCCTCTGAGCTACCCATTCTTCTTCTACTGTATTTCTTTCCCCCATTCCTGTCATTTGTTCCCTTATGCTCTCCCTGAAACTCTGTACAACCACTGGTTTAGTCAGTTTATCCAGGTCCCATCTCCTTAAATTCCCACCTTTTTGCAGTTTCTTCAGTTTTAATCTACAGATCATAACCAATAGATTGTGGTCAGAGTCCACATCTAACCCTGGAAATGTCTGACAATTTCAAACCTGGTTCCTAAATCTCTGTCTTACCATTATATAATCTATCTGATACCTTTTAGTATCTCCAGCATTCTTCCATGTATACAACCTTCTTTTATGATTCTTGAACCAAGTATTAGCTATGATTAACTTATGCTCTGTGCAAAATTGTACCAGGCGGCTTCCTCTTTCATATCTTAGCCCCAATCCATATTCACCTACTACATTTCCTTCTCTCCCTTTTCCTACTACCGAATTCCAGTCACCCATGACTATTAAATTTTCGTCGCCCTTCACTATCTGAATAATTTCTTTTGTTTCATCATACATTTCTTCAATTTCTTCATCATCTGCAGAGCTAGTTGGCATATAAACTTGTACTACTGTAGTAGGCGTGGGATTCGTGTCTATCTTTGCCACAATAATGCATTCACTATGCTGTTTGTAGTAGCTTTTTCCGCATTCTTATTTTCCTATTCATTATTAAACCTACTCCTGCATTACCCCTATTTGATTTTGTGTTTATAACCCTGTAATCACCTGACCAGAAGTCTTGTTCCTCCTGCCAACGAACTTCACTAATTCCCACTATATCTAACTTTAACCGATCAATTTCCCTTTTTAAATTTTCTAACCTATCTGCCCGATTAAGGGATCTGACATTCCACGCTCCGATACGTAGAACGCCAGTTTTCTTTTTCCTGATAACGACATCCTCTTGAGTAGTTTCCGCCCGGAGATCCGAATGGGGGACTATTTTACCTCCGTAATATTTTACCCAAGAGGACGCCATCATCATTTAACCATACAGTAAAGCTGCATGCCCTCGTGAAAAATTACGGCCGTAGTTTCCCCTTGCTTTCAGCCGTTCGCAGTACCAGCACAGCAAGGCCGTTTTGGTTAGAGTTCCAAGGCCAGATCAGTCAATCATCCAGACTGTTGCCCCTGCAACTACTGAAAAGGCTGCTGCCCCTCTTCAGGAACCACACGTTTGTCTGGCCTCTCAACAGATACCCCTCCGTTGTGGTTGCACCTACGGTACGGCAATCTGTATTGCTGAGGCACGCAAGCCTCCCCACCAACGGCACGGTCCATGGTTCACGGGGGGGGGGGGGGGGGGGAGGGACCCTGTCCATAACGCTCCAAATTGTCAATTCGTGAGAGATGAAGCGATCTTGCTGGCCAAGGTGGGATTTGGCAAGCATGAAGACAAGCAGGAGAACCTCTAGCCTTGTGCAGGCGGGAATTATCTAGCTGAGATGTAAGACATGATGGCTTCTCATGAAGGACAACAAAACAAGGCGTAGAATATCGTTGACGAACCGCTATGCTGTAACTGGTAAGAAGAAATTTCTAATGAAATGTTTAAAATTAGTTTTCCGCATTTTTTTCAGATTAACAAAAAATTAAAATTTCTTTTAATTTCTAAGGTTTCTGATGACAGATATAAAATAGTGGACGTAGAACTACACTTATTTTTCAGAGAGAAATGGTATAGACCGGTTCGCAAGCAGTTTTATTAGGAAACCTCAGTGATCACGGTTACACAAAGCAGTTGCGAAATTAACAACAAGCTTCGCGTTCTTTGTCAGCTTAGAATTTGTCTTTTTTACTGCCGATTAAAGACATAGTGTCTTCACCTTTAAATAAGGTAAACTCCGTAATTTTACGATTTTCTATACTGTACAGTCTTCTGGACTTTCTTAACCAGTCCGTAGAAGACTGGAAATCAGCAGTGACCATTTCAGTTGTGATTCGGAGAGAAAAGGCTGGTACATCTCCATCGTGACAGTACATTTTCTCTCGAGCGTAGTTATAAATCTTTCAAAAAGTTTTTCTTACACATTTTTAGGAATATAATTTCTGCACTTATTTCTTTTCCATCCTTCATTTAAACAAAGATTCACACTGTCCCGCTTGTCCCTGAACTCTCTTTCAGTACTTGATATATTTTGACACAACTGTGATTTGTTCAAACCACAATTCCCTGAATCATGGGAACTATTTCTTGTAATGCTTCCACAGATTTTATCAAAATATCAACATCATTTCAACAACTGTCGAAGAAATAATCTAGCAAATCACAAAAAATATGTAGATCTTCTGGAATATTAGGTGATCTCAGTTACATGCGACAGGACGATACGACTCCGCTCGTGGCGCATCTTGTACAGCCGCCTCGTGGGTGATTTCCAACAGCTCAGCAGCTCAGGTTTCGACGACACGCTTGTCTGGTTGTGTTAGTCCCACGCGAAAAGTTTCAGAACCGGTTTCTAAATGTCGGATTTGACCAATCCCTTGCGAAATGGGGAGTTGCATGAAAACAATATTGCTCTCATTCGGCTTCATCTTTCAGTTCATAAATACAAAATAGCAACGTTATCCACACTTCTGTAAGTTAAAGCTTTCCTCGTAAGTGGGGCATTTACTGCAGTGAATTATCTCACTCAGCGTGTATTTGTTTTGGTGTGGACAAACATATATGCAAATTATGAATCAAATGTGTAAGTATTTGGTTACAAATAACTAAATTGGAACAAAGTTAGCTGGAACAACGAGAACTGTAAGTATACGACAGTTTAATTCGTTTACATATTTATTAATACATTCAATTTATTTTTGCCTTCAGGCGCTCTTTTACATCCAGTCTCATTTCCTTAGAGGCTTAGCACTGCAGGTTATACACCAAGTGAGCCATAAATAATAATAATAATAATAATAATAATAATAATAATAATAATAAATACAGACATTAGACCATTCTTGCATAGACCACCAAATAGCCCACAAGTCGAAACAACAATAAAAACTATCAACACAATCATACACAACAAAATAAATGAATACACAACTATGGAAGAGTTACAACTACTGGTTTATGTAGGAGCACTCACTACACTAAATATACACACTAGGCAGATATCAGAACCAACCAACACACAGAAGAAACCCACAAAACCAGCATGGCAACACAGGCTACAGATCAGAATAGAAAAACTGAGAAAAGACATCGGACAGTTAACACAATTTATAAGAAATGAAATATCAGACAAAAAACGAAAAAGGTTAGGTAAAATCTCACAACAAGAAGCAATAGAGCAATTAGATGAAAAGAAGCAAAAATTACAAGATTTGGCGAAACGACTTAGAAGATACAAAAAAAGTGAAAATAGAAGGAAACAAAACCAAACATTCAACACAAACCAAAAGAAATTTTACCAAACAATAGATAACACACACATAAAAATAGACAATCCACCAAACATAAGAGACATGGAACACTTCTGGAGCAGCATATGGTCAAACCCGGTACAACATAACAGGCATGCACGGTGGATACAAGCAGAAACAGATACATACAAGATGATACCACAAATGCCTGAAGTGATAATTTTGCAACATGAAGTCACCCGAGCAATTAATTCTACGCACAATTGGAAAGCCCCTGGAAATGATAAAATAGCAAATTTCTGGCTAAAGAAGTTCACCTCAACACATTCACATCTAACTAAATTATTTAACAGTTACATTGCAGACCCATACATATTCCCTGATACACTTACACATGGAATAACTTATCTGAAACCTAAAGATCAAGCAGACACAGCAAACCCAGCTAAATATCGCCCCATAACATGCCTACCAACAATATACAAAATATTAACTTCAGTCATTAAACAGAAATTAATGACACATACAACACAGAACAAAATTATAAATGAAGAACAAAAAGGCTGCTGCAAAGGAGCACGAGGATGTAAAGAGCAACTGATAATAGATGCAGAGGTGACATATCAAGCTAAAACTAAACAAAGGTCTCTACACTACGCATACATTGATTACCAAAAAGCTTTTGATAGTGTACCCCACTCATGGTTACTACAAATATTGGAAATATACAAAGTAGATCCTAAATTGATACAGTTCCTAAACATAGTAATGAAAAACTGGAAAACCACACTTAATATCGAAACAAATTCAGATAATATCACATCTCAGCCAATACAGATTAAGCGTGGAATATACCAAGGAGACTCATTAAGTCCTTTCTGGTTCTGCCTTGCTCTGAACCCACTATCCAACATGCTAAACAATACAAATTATGGATACAATATTACTGGAACATACCCACACAAAATCACACATTTGCTATACATGGATGATCTAAAACTACTGGCAGCAACAAATCAACAACTCAACCAATTACTAAAGATAACAGAAGTATTCAGCAATGATATAAGTATGGCGTTTGGAACAGACAAATGTAAGAAAAATAGCATAGTCAAGGGAAAACACACTAAACAAGAAGATTACATATTGGTTAACCACAGCGACTGCATAGAAGCGATGGAAAAAACAGATGTCTATAAATATCTAGGATACAGACAAAAAATAGGAATAGATAATACAAAGATTAAAGAAGAGCTAAAAGAAAAATATAGACAAAGACTAACAAAAATACTGAAAACAGAATTGACAGCAAGAAACAAGACAAAAGCTATAAATACTTATGCCATACCAATATTGACCTACTCATTTGGAGTAGTGAAATGGAGTAACACAGACCTAGAAGCACTCAATACACTTACACGATCACAATGCCACAAATATAGAATACATCACATACATTCAGCAACAGAAAGATTCACATTAAGCAGAAAGGAAGGAGGAAGGGGATTTATCGACATAAAAAACCTACACTATGGACAGGTAGACAATATAAGAAAATTCTTTCTAGAACGAGCAGAAACTAGCAAAATACACAAGGCAATCACTCATATAAATACATCGGCTACACCACTGCAACTTCATAACCACTTCTACAACCCTTTAGATCACATAACATCAACAAATACGAAGAAAGTAAATTGGAAAAAGAAAACACTACATGGCAAGCACCCGTATCATCTAACACAGCCACACATCGATCAAGAGGCATCCAACACATGGCTAAGAAAAGGCAATATATACAGTGAGACAGAAGGATTCATGATTGCAATACAGGATCAAACAATAAACACCAGGTATTACAGCAAGCATATTATTAAAGATCCCAATACCACAACAGATAAATGCAGACTTTGTAAACAACAAATAGAAACAGTAGATCACATCACAAGCGGATGTACAATACTAGCAAATACAGAATACCCCAGAAGACATGACAATGTCGCAAAAATAATACATCAACAGCTTGCCTTACAACATAAACTTATAAAACAACACGTTCCTACATACAAGTATGCACCACAAAATGTACTGGAGAATGATGAATACAAATTATACTGGAACAGAACCATTATAACAGATAAAACAACGCCACATAACAAACCTGACATCATACTCACCAATAAAAAGAAGAAATTAACACAATTAATCGAAATATCCATACCCAATACAACAAATATACAAAAGAAAACAGGAGAAAAAATTGAAAAATACATCCAACTGGCTGAGGAAGTCAAAGACATGTGGCATCAGGATAAAGTTGACATCATACCAATTATACTATCAACTACAGGAGTCATACCACACAATATCCACCAATACATCAATGCAATACAGCTACATCCAAACATATATATACAATTACAGAAATCCGTAATTATTGATACATGTTCAATTACCCGAAAGTTCCTAAATGCAATATAACATGTACCGTACAGCAAAAAGGAAGTGACGCTTGATAAAGGTCCGCGTCACTCCATTCTTAACCAGACTTCTAAAAAGTCTGAGAAAGTAAAGAAATAATAATAATAAGAATAACATTAAGTCCTTTCTGGTTCTGTCTTGCTCTGAACCCACTATCCAACATGCTAAATAATACAAATTATGGATATAATATTACTGGAACATACCCACACAAAATCACACATTTGCTATACATGGATGATCTAAAAATACTGGCAGCAACCAATCAACAACTCAACCAATTATTAAAGATAACAGAAGTATTCAGCAATGATATAAATATGGCTTTTGGAACAGACAAATGTAAGAAAAATAGCATAGTCAAGGGAAAACACACTAAACAAGAAGATTACATATTGAATAACCACAGTGACTCCATAGAAGCGATGGAAAAAACAGATGCCTATAAATACCTAGGATACAGACAAAAGATAGGAATAGATAATACAAATATTAAAGAAGCACTAAAAGAAAAATATAGACAAAGACTAACAAAAATACTGAAAACAGAATTGACAGCAAGAAACAAGACAAAAGCTATAAATACTTATGCTATACCAATATTGACCTACTCATTTGGAGTAGTGAAATGGAGTAACACAGACCTAGAAGCACTAAATACACTTAAACGTTCACAATGCCACAAATATAGAATACATCACATACATTCAGCAACAGAAAGATTCACATTAAGCAGAAAGGAAGGAGGAAGGGGATTCATCGACATAAAAAACCTACATTATGGACAGGTAGACAATTTAAGAAAATTCTTTCTAGAACGAGCAGAAACTAGCAAAATACACAAAGCAATCACTCATATAAATACATCGGCTACACCACTGCAATTTCATAACCACTTCTACAACCCTTTAGATCACATAACATCAACAGGTACGAAGAAAGTAAATTGGAAGGGGAAGGCACTACATGGCAAGCACCCTTATCACCTAACACAGCCACACATCGATCAAGACGCATCGAACACATGGCTAAGAAAAGGCAATATATACAGTGAGACGGAAGGATTCATGATTGCAATACAGGATCAAACAATAAACACCAGATATTACAGCAAGCATATTATTAAATATCCCAATACCACAACAGATAAATACAGACTTTGCAAACAACAAATAGAAACAGAGGCTCACATCACAAGCGGATGTACAATACTAGCAAATACAGAATACCCCAGAAGACATGACAATGTAGCAAAAATAATACATCAACAGCTTGCCTTACAACATAAACTTATAAAACAACACGTTCCCACATACAAGTATGCACCACAAAATGTACTGGAGAATGATGAATACAAATTATACTGGAACAGAACCATTATAACAGAAAAAACAACACCACATAACAAACCTGACATCATACTCACCAATAAAAATAAGAAATTAACGCAACTAATCTCTGCCTCGGGCATAGATGTGTGTGATGTTCTTAGGTTAGTTAGGCTTAAGTATTTCTAAGTTCTAGGGGACTGTTGACCACAGCAGTTGAGTCCCATAGTGCTCAGAGCCATTTAAACCATTTTTTTTCTTTTGTTTCCTTTATTGCTTGCTCAATATACAGATTGAATAACATCGGGGATAGGCTACAACCCTGTCACACTTCCTTCCCAACCACTGCTTCTCTTTCATGACCCTGGACTCTTATAACTGCCCTCTGGTTTCTGTACAAATTGTAAATAGCCTTTCGCTCCCTGTATTTCACCCCTGCCACCTTCAGAATTTGAAAGAGAGTATTCCAGTCATCATTGTCAAAAGCTTTCTCTAAGTCTACAAATGCTAGAAACGTAGGTTTGCCCTTCCTTAATCTAGCTTCTAAGATAAGTCGTAGGGTCAGTATTGCCTCATGTGTTCCAACATTTATACGGAATCCAAACTGATGTTCCCGGAGGTCGGCTTCTACTAGTTTTTCCATTCGTCTGTAAAGAATTCGCGTTAGTATTTTGCAGCTGTGACTTATTAAACTGATAGTTCGGTAATTTTCACATCTGTCAACACCTGCTTTCTTTGGGATTGGAATTATTATATTCTTCTTGAGGTCTGAGGGTATTTCCCCTGTTTCATACATCTTGTTCACCAGATGGTAGAGTTTTGTCAGGACTGGCTCTCCCAAGGCCGTCAGTAGTTCTAATGGAAGGTTGTCTACTCCGGGGGCCTTATTTCGACTCAGGTCTTTCAGTGCTCTGTCAAACTGTTCACGCAGTATCGTATCTCCCATTTCATCTTCATCTACATTCTCTTCCATTTCCATAATATTGTCCTCAAGTACATCACCCTTGTATAGACCCACTATATACTCCTTCCACCTTTCTGCTTTCCCTTCTTTGATTAGAACTGGGTTTCCATCTGAGCTCTTGATGTTCATGCAAGTGGTTCTCTTATCTCCAAATGTCTCTCTAATTTTTCTGTAGGCGGTATCTATCTTACCCCTAGTGATACTCGCTTCTACATCCATACATTTGTCCCCTAGCCATCCCTGCTTAGCAATTTTGCACTTCCTGTCGACCTCATTTTGGAGACGTTTGTATTCCCTTTTGCCTGCTTCATTTACTGCATTTTTATATTTTCTCCTTTCATCAATTAAATTCAATATATCTTCTGTTACCCAAGGATTTCTACTAGCCCTCGTCTTTTTACCTACTTGATCCTCTGCTGCCTTCACTACGTCATCCCTCAGAGCTACCCATTCTTCTTCTACTGTATTTATTTCCCCCATTCCTGTCATTTGTTCCCTTATGCTCTCCCTGAAACTCTGTACAACCACTGGTTTAGTCAGTTTATCCAGGTCCCATCTCCTTAAATTCCCACCTTTTTGCAGTTTCTTCAGTTTTAATCTACAGATCATAACCAATAGATTGTGGTCAGAGTCCACATCTAACCCTGGAAATGTCTGACAATTTCAAACCTGGTTCCTAAATCTCTGTCTTACCATTATATAATCTATCTGATACCTTTTAGTATCTCCAGCATTCTTCCATGTATACAACCTTCTTTTATGATTCTTGAACCAAGTATTAGCTATGATTAACTTATGCTCTGTGCAAAATTGTACCAGGCGGCTTCCTCTTTCATATCTTAGCCCCAATCCATATTCACCTACTACATTTCCTTCTCTCCCTTTTCCTACTACCGAATTCCAGTCACCCATGACTATTAAATTTTCGTCGCCCTTCACTATCTGAATAATTTCTTTTGTTTCATCATACATTTCTTCAATTTCTTCATCATCTGCAGAGCTAGTTGGCATATAAACTTGTACTACTGTAGTAGGCGTGGGATTCGTGTCTATCTTTGCCACAATAATGCATTCACTATGCTGTTTGTAGTAGCTTTTTCCGCATTCTTATTTTCCTATTCATTATTAAACCTACTCCTGCATTACCCCTATTTGATTTTGTGTTTATAACCCTGTAATCACCTGACCAGAAGTCTTGTTCCTCCTGCCAACGAACTTCACTAATTCCCACTATATCTAACTGTAACCTATCAATTTCCCTTTTTAAATTTTCTAACCTATCTGCCCGATTAAGGGATCTGACATTCCACGCTCCGATACGTAGAACGCCAGTTTTCTTTTTCCTGATAACGACATTCTCTTGAGTAGTTTCCGCCCGGAGATCCGAATGGGGGACTATTTTACCTCCGTAATATTTTACCCAAGAGGACGCCATCATTATTTAACCATACAGTAAAGCTGCATGCCCTCGTGAAAAATTACGGCCGTAGTTTCCCTTGCTTTCAATCGTTCGCAGTACCAGCACGGCAAGGCCGTTTTGGTTAGAGTTCCAAGGCCAGATCAGTCAATCATCCAGACTGTTGCCCCTGCAACTACTGAAAAGGCTGCTGCCCCTCTTCAGGAACCACACGTTTGTCTGGCCTCTCAACAGATACCCCTCCGTTGTGGTTGCACCTACGGTACGGCAATCTGTATCGCTGAGGCACGCAAGCCTCCCCACCAACGGCACGGTCCATGGTTCACGGGGGGCGGGGGGGGGGGGGGGGGAGGGACCCTGTCCATAACGCTCCAAATTGTCAATTCGTGAGAGATGAAGCGATCTTGCTGGCCAAGGTGGGATTTGGCAAGCATGAAGACAAGCAGGAGAACCTCTAGCCTTGTGCAGGTGGGAATTATCTAGCTGAGATGTAAGACATGATGGCTTCTCATGAAGGACAACAAAACTAGGCGTAGAATATCGTCGACGAACCGCTATGCTGTAACTGGTAAGAAGAAATTTCTAATGAAATGTTTAAAATTAGTTTTCCGCATTTTTTTCAGATTAACAAAAAATTAAAATTTCTTTTAATTTCTAAGGTTTCTGATGACAGATATAAAATAGTGGACGTAGAACTACACTTATTTTTCAGAGAGAAATGGTATAGACCGGTTCGCAAGCAGTTTTATTAGGAAACCTCAGTGATCACGGTTACACAAAGCAGTTGCGAAATTAACAACAAGCTTCGCGTTCTTTGTCAGCTTAGAATTTGTCTTTTTTACTGCCGATTAAAGACATAGTGTCTTCACCTTTAAATAAGGTAAACTCCGTAATTTTACGATTTTCTATACTGTACAGTCTTCTGGACTTTCTTAACCAGTCCGTAGAAGACTGGAAATCAGCAGTGACCATTTCAGTTGTGATTCGGAGAGAAAAGGCTGGTACATCTCCATCGTGACAGTACATTTTCTCTCGAGCGTAGTTATAAATCTTTCAAAAAGTTTTTCTTACACATTTTTAGGAATATAATTTCTGCACTTATTTCTTTTCCATCCTTCATTTAAACAAAGATTCACACTGTCCCGCTTGTCCCTGAACTCTCTTTCAGTACTTGATGTATTTTGACACAACTATGATTTGTTCAAACCACAATTCCCTGAATCATGGGAACTATTTCTTGTAATGCTTCCACAGATTTTATCAAAATATCAACATCATTTCAACAACTGTCGAAGAAATAATCTAGCAAATCACAAAAAATATGTAGATCTTCTGGAATATTAGGTGATCTCAGTTACATGCGACAGGACGATACGACTCTGCTCGTGGCGCATCTTGTAGAGCCGCCTCGTGGGTGATTTCCAACAGCTCAGCAGCTCAGGTTTCGACGACACGCTTGTCTGGTTGTGTTAGTGCCTTGCAAAAAGTTTCAGAACCGGTTTCTAAATGTCGGATTTGACCAATCCCTTGCGAAATGGGGAGTTGCATGAAAACAATATTGCTCTCATTCGGCTTCATCTTTCAGTTCATAAATACAAAATAGCAACGTTATCCACACTTCTGTAAGTTAAAGCTTTCCTCGTAAGTGGGGCATTTACTGCAGTGAATTATCTCACTCAGCGTGTATTTGTTTTGGTGTGGACAAACATATATGCAAATTACGAATCAAATGTGTAAGTATTTAGTTACAAATAACTAAATTGGAACAAAGTTAGCTGGAACAACGATAACTGTAAGTATACGACAGTTTAATTCGTTTACATATTTATTAATACATTCAATTTATTTTTGCCTTCAGGCGCTCTTTTACATCTACATCTACATCTACATCTATACTCCGCGAGCCACCTTACGGTGTGTGGCGGAGGGTACTTATTGTACCACTATCTGATCCCCCCTTCCCTGTTCCATTCACGAATTGTGCGTGGGAAGAACGACTGCTTGTAAGTCTCCGTATTTGCTCTAATTTCTCGGATCTTTTCGTTGTGATCATTACGCGAGATATATGTGGGCGGTAGTAATATGTTGCCCATCTCTTCCCGGAATGTGCTCTCTCGTAATTTCGATAATAAACCTCTCCGTATTGCGTAACGCCTTTCTTGAAGTGTCTGCCACTGGAGCTTGTTCAGCATCTCCGTAACGCTCTCGCGCTGACTAAATGTCCCCATGACGAATCGCGCTGCTTTTCGCTGGATCACGTCTATCTCTTCTATTAATCCAACCTGGTAAGGGTCCCATACTGATGAGCAATACTCAAGAATCGGACGAACAAGCGTTTTGTAAGCTACTTCTTTCGTCGATGAGTCACATTTTCTTAGAATTCTTCCTATGAATCTCAACCTGGCGCCTGCTTTTCCCACTATTTGTTTTATGTGATCATTCCATTTCAGATCGCTCCGGATAGTAACTCCTAAGTATTTTACGGTCGTTACCGCTTCCAATGATTTACCACCTATGGCATAATCGTACTGGAATGGATTTCTGCCCCTATGTATGCGCATTATATTACATTTATCTACATTTAGGGAAAGCTGCCAGCTGTCGCACCATTCATTAATCCTCTGCAGGTCTTCCTGGAGTACGTACGAGTCTTCTGATGTTGCTACTTTCTTGTAGACAACCGTGTCATCTGCAAATAGCCTCACGGAGCTACCGATGTTGTCAACTAAGTCATTTATGTATATTGTAAACAATAAAGGTCCTATCACGCTTCCTTGCGGTACTCCCGAAATTACCTCTACATCTGCAGATTTTGAACCGTTAAGAATGACATGTTGTGTTCTTTCTTCTAGGAAATCCTGAATCCAATCACAAACCTGGTCCGATATTCCGTAAGCACGTATTTTTTTCACTAAACGTAAGTGCGGAACCGTATCAAATGCCTTCCTGAAGTCCAGGAATACGGCATCAATCTGCTCGCCAGTGTCTACGGCACTGTGAATTTCCTTAGAGGCTTAGCACTGCAGGTTATACACCAAGTGAGCCATAAATAATAATAATAATAAGAAGAAGAAGAATAAGAATAAGAATAAGAATAACATTAAGTCCTTTCTGGTTCTGTCTTGCTCTGAACCCACTATCCAACATGCTAAATAATACAAATTATGGATATAATATTACTGGAAAAAAATCACACATTTGCTATACATGGATGATCTAAAAATACTGGCAGCATCCAATCAACAACTCAACCAATTATTAAAGATAACAGAAGTATTCAGAAATGATATAAATATGGCTTTTGGAACAGACAAATGTAAGAAAAATAGCATAGTCAAGGGAAAACACACTAAACAAGAAGATTACATATTGAATAACCACAGTGACTCCATAGAAGCGATGGAAAAAACAGATGCCTATAAATACCTAGGATACAGACAAAAGATAGGAATAGATAATACAAATATTACAGAAGCACTAAAAGAAAAATATAGACAAAGACTAACAAAAATACTGAAAACAGAATTGACAGCAAGAAACAAGACAAAAGCTATAAATACTTATGCTATACCAATATTGACCTACTCATTTGGAGTAGTGAAATGGAGTAACACAGACCTAGAAGCACTAAATACACTTACACGTTCACAATGCCACAAATATAGAATACATCACATACATTCAGCAATAGAAAGATTCACATTAAGCAGAAAGGAAGGAGGAAGGGGATTCATCGACATAAAAAACCTACATTATGGACAGGTAGACAATTTAAGAAAATTCTTTCTAGAACGAGCAGAAACTAGCAAAATACACAAAGCAATCACTCATATAAATAAATCGGCTACACCACTGCAATTTCATAACCACTTCTACAACCCTTTAGATCACATAACATCAACAGGTACGAAGAAAGTAAATTGGAAGGGGAAGGCACTACATGGCAAGCACCCTTATCACCTAACACAGCCACACATCGATCAAGACGCATCGAACACATGGCTAAGAAAAGGCAATATATACAGTGAGACGGAAGGATTCATGATTGCAATACAGGATCAAACAATAAACACCAGATATTACAGCAAGCATATTATTAAAGATCCCAATACCACAACAGATAAATACAGACTTTGCAAACAACATATAGAAACAGTAGCTCACATCACAAGCGGATGTACAATACTAGCAAATACAGAATACCCCAGAAGACATGACAATGTAGCAAAAATAATACATCAACAGCTTGCCTTACAACATAAACTTATAAAACAACACGTTCCCACATACAAGTATGCACCACAAAATGTACTGGAGAATGATGAATACAAATTATACTGGAACAGAACCATTATAACAGAAAAAACAACACCACATAACAAACCTGACATCATACTCACCAATAAAAATAAGAAATTAACACAACTAATCGAAATATCCATACCCAATACAACAAATATACAAAAGAAAACAGGAGAAAAAATTGAAAAATACATCCAACTGGCTGAGGAAGTCAAGGACATGTGGCATCAGGATAAAGTTGACATTATACCAATTATACTATCAACGACAGGAGTCATACCACACAATATCCACCAGTACATCAATGCAATACAGCTACATGCAAACTTATATATACAACTACAGAAATCTGTAATTATTGATACACGTTCAATTACCCGAAAGTTCCTAAATGCAATATAACATATATGGTACAGTTAAAAGGAAGTGACGCTTGATCAAGGTCCGCATCACTTTCCATTTTTAACCAGACTTAACGTCTGAGAAAGTAAAGAAATAATAAGAATAATGAATAGAAGTACTGCAGTAACGCTACACTGATTGACAAAATGCTAAGTAAGTTCCTTACAAAATGACATTCCTGACGAAAGGGAGTATGACGAGCTAACAACTACGTATGACAGTGGTACAGAAGGAATCAAATCTGGAGAACATGTAGACTAGTCAAGGGAAGGCTGTGGGAAATGAAAGTAAACTTAACGGACGAGGGGGAAGAAAGGAACAGGAAAATAATTAAATTGATGACGAAAGCTGAGATAGTGTTGACATTGTGACAGGAATACTTGTTCGCAGTGCGACAGAAGAAAGGCAAGTGGAGGATTCTGAGACTAACGATATGCCGACAATGAGAGCCAAATGTGTGTTGAGAATTCGTATAAATGTGTACAAAATATCGTCCATGGATAAGTAAGCATTCGGCTGATCTCAGGCAGTTCTGGCAGCAACAGAGCGCACTGGCTGCTGTATGCTAATTATCGTGTGCATCCGCGTATTCTCCAATGTAAATTGATTATCGACCGCGAATACTAATTGACCTCATTAATAACCAATAGTGCTCGCATGTGTAAAGCAAGAAAATGTTTAATTTCGTTAAATAAGTTAATAAATGAAGAGAATACGTCGCTGATCACTTAGTCTTCGAACTACATTGCCTCGAGACTGACAGCTCACAACTAGGGTTGGGACAGTTTTAAGCGAAAACCATGAAAGTAGGACCCACATATTTCGTCATATGTTGTTTCGTGTGACACACTTCATTACTTAACAACAACATTATCATCACAATTTAAAAATTTGTTAAAAGAGTCACCATTCTCACAACCAAATCTTGAACAAGTTCAATTAATTAAAAACCAATTTTAACAATTGTACCATTAAGAGCAGGCCATGAAATCGGAAGTACACGCCTTCCAAAAATCAAGAAAAGGTCACACTAACTGGGCGTGGCTGCAAGCAGGTTCAACAAACAATTTTATCAACCAAGTGAATTACAATGTCAGTCATTAAATGTATTAACAATTTGCAAGCTTAGGTAACCGTTATACAATTGGATGAAATTCATCCAAATGCAGGGAGGATCACAAGTCATGCCACTGACTGTAGCAGTTAGAAGTCTGCTTAGAAATTTATAACCCTTAATAAAAAAAAATTTCCTTAAGCAATAAAATACACAGACCCTCAAAACAGACAGACTCGGAAGGTACGAAATTTAAATATAAATCCCAACCCATACATTCCAGCCAAACATTTTTAATTTTTGGCAGGAATGTATGGGTGTTTTTAAGACCTTTAACAAATATACAATTGCCCAAAATTCAAGATAAGTTGGAAGTACATGAAATTGAAATGTACTTCCAACTGGTACAAACCAGCAGAAACGTTGATACAACTTTTAATAAATATACAATTGCTGAAAATTCAACGTAAGCTGAGAGCTACAGCGGCCAGCCATCACAGCCCACAAGGAACGAGCAGCAAAAATTCACAAGTACATTAGCTAATGGCTGCGGACCAAGATAAGGTCCGTGAGTTTATATTGATAAGTAACAGGTCTTAAATTTAACACGCTGAGAAGTAGTAATAAGAGTGCAAGGTTTAAACGAGTAGTTAAAGAGGTTTAATGAGGAGGAACCTCGGGTTTGGCCAACACGTCTTAACCTACTGAGCTCACTGAATTCAGCAAACAGAGCAGACTACTGGTTTCCGCTTAAGAGGCGACACTCCACCTTGGTACTCACCAAACGATCAACTTTACTTAATTTCAGTCACCACGACACGACTGCCGGTCATCTCAGACGCGGTGGGGCGACGAAAGTGCCGCTGCGGCAATAAGCAACACGCCTCTGCTCCACGCCCAGGGAATAGGAACGCGTCGTTTGCCGCCAAAGCCACCCTGCCAACACGCATTAAAAGTGAACAGTAATCTGCCCAAATAAGCCTTCACACAAGAATGGGCAAGGAGTAGAAAATGTGAACTAATGGCAAAAGCGGCTACCGATACAGGTTAAATTTAACACTCATTAAAGTTACTATTATTCAGAAGCGAGACTATCAGCGCCTGCTGATGCAATAACTCAAGCATACACATGTACCAAAATTGCCTTACCTCCCACACAGATCATGTTACAATTAATTCTAATCACGGGACTGATAACAGGGAGTACTCTTACCATGACCTCCAACACAAATTGTAGTTAGTAACAATGACCGATGGTCTTGCTCTCAATCATTCGTAGGCTTGTTAATACAACAGGTCAAATTCCAGATAACTCAGACATGGCCTCGCAATATCAAGTACTCAGAAATTTGAAAACAACACTCATGTGAGGTGTACGAGAGCCGTAACTTGCAGCATTCCTGTTATGGTGTTATTGCCTCTAATGCTTACAGGCTATCGTCGACGTGCCGTAAACTTGTAGCTTGCAGAGCAAGACGGGAACCTGCCGACCAGGTTGCACTCGCCCTCCGTAGGCAGCCCGCCGATACCAATCCTTAAGCGAATCGGTCAGATTGAACCCTTCTCTGCTTCTCCGGACCGCCGGAGTCCCTCAAAAGCCACAACTTGCCTGACACGTGCCCTCTAGCCAGCTCACTCCATCCCCCGCCGAACCAACGACACACACACACTTCGACCAAAGACTTTAGCTCGCAACACACGATCGAATCGATATCGGCAACGTAAGTAGTTAGTGCCGCCAGTGGAATACCATGAAGCCAAGATTAGAGCCGCTACGGCTCAAAGACAACGAAATCCATTTGGAGTGCCTATGCAACGAGTCTCCATTGTGATGAAGTTCAAGCAGTATCCGTCTCTTTACAGGAATCACAAGTTATGTAGTTACTGTACTGGTGTAAGCTGTCGCCAGCACTCCGATCGGCAAAGAGCCTGCAATAAGGTCGATAGTAGAAACCGGAGCAAGCGGCCTATCAGGAAAGAGACCAAAATCGCAAGAAACTCGAGTTCTCTCGACCGCCAGTATTTAGATCGCTGCCGTGTACCGGAGGGCCTAGTCAGTCATCAAAATGGTTCAAATGGTTCTAAGTAGTATGGGACTTCTGAGGTCATCAGTCCCCTAGACTTAGAACTACTTAAACCTAACTAACCTAAGGACATCACACACATCCATGCCCGAGGCAGGATTCCAACATGCGACCGCAGCAGCAGCGCGGTTCCGGACTGAAGCGCTTAGAACCGCTCGGCCACAGCGGTCGGCAGTCAGTCATCCAGTGACTCAGAGTCGAGTCATCAGTCACAGTCCAGTGGGAGTCGCAGTCGCACTTAGCTCAGCATCTAGCTCCGAGTCAGTCAGTACCTGGCGACCAGAGTATATACATGGCGGAACTTGACTGACATTTTAATTCAGCAGCGGAGTGTGCGCTGATATGAAACTTCCTGACAGATTAAAACTGTGTGCCAGGCCGAGACTCGAACTCGCGACCTTAGCCTTTCGCGGGGAAGTGCTTTACCAACTGAGCTACCCAAGCACGACTCACGCCCCGTCCTCACAACTTCACTTCTGCCAGTGCCTGGTCTCCTACCTTCCAAACTTTAGAGAAACTCTCCTGCGAACCTTGCACACCTAGCACTCCTGAAAGAAAGGATATTGCGGAGACATGGTTTAGCCACAGCCTGGGGGATGTTTCCAGAATGAGATTTTCACTCTGCAGCGGAGTGTGCGCTAATATGAAACTTCCTGACGGATTAAAACTGTGTGCCAGGCCGAGACTCGAACTCGGGAGGAGTTTGGAAGGTAGGAGACGACGTACTGGCAGAAGTAAAGCTGTGAGGACGGGGCGTGAGTCGTGCTTGGGTAGATCAGTTGGTAGAGCACTTGCCCGCGAAAGGCTAAGGTCCTGAGTTCGAGTCTCGGCCTGGCACACAGTTTTAATCTGTCAGGAAGTTTCATAGCGGAACTTGTACTTCACTAGCAGTGAGGCTAACGTGGACTATTACGGAAGAGGTTGTACCACTACACCTGGACTACCTTCAGTTACGTAACTTTTTCTGTTTATGAATAAAGAATCGTGTCAATATATGTGTGCAATTTGTGTTATAGAAGCTATTGGCTACCAAGCAACATCCTCTCCTTGCTTCCTACGGTACAAGCCTACAGTGGCGACACAAAAACTGGCGACGAGTATAATTCAGTGCAGATTTTGCTTGCTTCCCTTGTGTTTTAGCTTGCAGGGGTTCTCATATCGCATTGTTAATTTTTTTCTGAGTTCCTACATGTATTCCATGAGGGGAGCCGCAGAACTAATCAAATTTATCGTTTCAGACGCGTTGCTTTCATTTTTGCTATAAGATACTTGTGTAAACCATGGCTACCCCACCCCCTCCAACCGTGCCCCCGCGCCACATCCGCAGGCGGCCAATGTAACGGATCTAACGCAAGCTTTTCGGTTTGAGAACCAACAAATTGCTGTCCTATTAACAACGGTACTGGCTGCACAAGCCTAGTCGGCCGCCCAGCAGGCAAATCGGCCAGCACAACTAGTTCCGCCGACCAGCATACCACTATTTCGACAATTTAACGACACAGTCCCGAACTATTTGAAACAATTAACGCAGAACAGGGAATCAGCGATCATAAAGCGGTCACAGCAGCGATGATTTCAGCCGTAAATAGAAATATTAAAAAAGGTATGAACATTTTTCTTTTTATCAACAGTGAGAAAAAGCAGATTTCAGGTTACTTGACAGCTCAACACAAAAGTTTTATCTCAACTACAGATAGCGTTGAGGATCAGTAGACAAAGTTCAAAACCACCGTACAATATGCATTAGATGACTGTGTACCAAGCAAGACCGTAAGAGGCCGGCCGAAGTGGCCGTGCGGTTAAAGGCGCTGCAGTCTGGAACCGCAAGACCGCTACGGTCGCAGGTTCGAATCCTGCCTCGGGCATGGATGTTTGTGATGTCCTTAGGTTAGTTAGGTTTAACTAGTTCTAAGTTCTAGGGGACTAATGACCTCAGCAGTTGAGTCCCATAGTGCTCAGAGCCATTTGAACCAACCAAGACCGTAAGAGATGAGAAAGAGCCGCTGTCGTACAACAACCGAGTTAGAAAACTGCTACGGAAGCAAGGGGAACTTCACAGCAAACATAAACATAGCCAAAGCCCTACAGACAAACAAAAATTACGCGAAGTGAAATGTAGTGTGAGGAGGGCTATGCGAGAGGCGTTCAGTGAATTCGAAAGTAAAGTGTTATGTACTGACTTGGCAGAAAATCCTAAGAAATTTTGGTCTTATGTCAAAGAGGTAGGTGGATCAAAACAACACGTCCAGACTCTCTGTGACCAAAATGGTACTGAAACAGAGGATGGCAGACTAAAGGCCGAAATACTAAATGTCTTTTTCCAAAGCTCTTTCACGGAGGAAGACTGTACTGTTGTTCCTTCTCTAGATTATCGCACAGATGACAAAAAGATATCGAAACAGATGACAGAGGGATAGAAAAACAACTAAAATCGCTCAAAAGAGGAAAGGTCGCTGGATCCGATGGGATACCAGTTCTATTTTACACAGAGAACGCGAAGGAACTTACCCCCTTTCTTGCAGCGGTGTACCATAGGTCTCTAGAATAGCGTAGCGTTCCAAAGGATTGGAAAAGGGCACAGGTCATCCCCGTTTTCAAGAAGGGACATCAAACAGATGTGCAGAACTATAGACCTGTACCTCTGACGTCGATCACTTGTAGAATTTTGGAACGCGTATTATTTTCGAGTATAATGACTTTTCTGGGGACTAGAGATCTACTCTGGAGGAATCAACATGGATTTCGAAAAAGACGATGGTGTGAAACGCAGCTCACGCTGTTCGTCCACGAGACTCAGAGGGCCATAGACACGAGTTCCCAGGTGGATGCCGTGTTTCTTGACTTCCGCAAGGCGTTTGATACAGTTCCCCACAGTCGTTTAATGAACGAAGTAAGAGCATATGGACTGTCAGACCAATTGTGTGCTTGGACTGAAGAGTTCCTAGATAACAGAAAGCAGCATGTCATTATCATTGGAGAGAAGTCTTTCGAAGTAAGAGTGATTTCAGGTGTGCCGCAGGGGAGTGTCGTAGGACCGTTGATATTCTAAATACATATAAATGAACTTGTGGATAACATCGGAAGTTCACTGAGGCTTTTTGCGGATGATGCTGTGGTACATCGAGAGGTTGTAACAATGGAAAATTGTACTGAAATGCAGGAGGATCTGCAACGAATTGACGCATGGTGCAGGGAATAGCAATTGAATCTCAATGTAGACAAGTGTAAGGTGATGCGAATACATAGAAAGAAAGATCCTTTATCATTTAGCTACAATATAGCAGGTCAGCAACTGGAAGCAGTTAATTCCATAAATTATCTGGGAGTGGGCATTAAAGGTGATTTAAAATGGAATGACCATATAAAATCAATCGTCGGGAAAGCAGATGCCGGACAGATTCATTGGAAGAATCCTAAGGAAATGGAATCCGAAAACAAAGGACGTAGGTTACAGTACACTTGTTCGCTCAGTGCTTGAATACTGCTCACCGGTGTGGGATTCCTACCAGATAGGGTTGATAGAAGAGATAGAGAAGATCCAACGGAGAGCAGCGCGCTTCGTTACATGATCGTTTAGTAATCGCGAAAGCTTTACAGTGATGACAGATAAACTCCAGTGGAAGACTCTGCAAGAGAGACGCTCAGTACCTCGGTACGGGCTTTTGTTGAAGTTTCGAGAACATACCTTCGCCGAGGAGTCAAGCAGTATATTGCTCCCTCCTACGTATATCTCGCGAAGAGACAATGAGGATAAAATCAGAGAGATGAGAGCCCACACAGAGGCATACCGACAATCTTTCTTTCCACGAACAATACGAGACTGGAATAGAAGACACACCGTCAGGTGGCTTGCGGAGTATGTATGTAGATGTAGAAGAGGAATGGCTCGAATACCTGACACCGTTTTAAGCACACTGTGAAGTTCATGGAGTTCAAGGTACTGCAAGACTACGATACTTTCTTTCAATTGCGGGGTTTCTAGTATTCAGTTCAATACAAAAACTATTCCCAGCCGATTCTCAAGATGAACTAAGTCATGACGAAGTAATTACTGCATTAACCAAGTACCATGGCCAGCAAGTTCAAGTAGCTGCAGCCAGATACAGTTCTTTCGCTTGCAGAAAAAGCCGGAACAGACATACCGTCAGTGGTATACAGAATTAAGGGGCATAACTAAGGAGTGTAAATTTAAGTGTAGTTGTGACAACTTTTTCAATGATTTAATGATTAGGGATGCAATGGCATTCAGTGTCCCCGGTAGCAGAATACCGGAACAGCTCCTAAAGTAATCTGGTCCTTCACTTCCTCAAGTACTGCAAATCTCAGGGCAATATGATTCAGGTGCCATAGCGGCCGATAAGTTTGACCACGCCCCGATTTGTCGTGTCGAGTCGTCCTATGTTCGCGATCGCCCCGAGCAGCCACAACAACGAGCTCGAACACAGCCACGCGGACTGCCACGTAAACAGGTAAACAAACCTGTGAACTCATCAAGTCTTGCCCTAGATGTTTTGCTCGCCACAGAAGACAGGATTGCCCATCAAGTAACGCAGCGTGCAACACTTGTGGGAAAAAAGGCCATGTTCAAGCAGTTTGTCACAAAAACACCAATTCTGCCTGCTCCCAGATAAAGCAGCCGAGTACACATGCAGTGAACATTGTGTTTTCCAAATCTGCAACAGGATCTGACAAAAGTAAGATTAAGGTTGTGTCTCATTCTCGCCCTAGTGCTGTTAAACGACGTTTTAACAAACTATTGGTCTCATTACGAATTACTGGCCGTCGTGTGAACTTTCAGTAAGACACAGGTGTATCAGTCACTTTGCTTAATTGTGCCACGTATGAACAGTTAGACTCACCAAGGCTTTCTAAGCCTAGCAAGCACCTCACTGCTTACAACGGACAGGAAATTCCAGTGCTTGAACTGTGTAGTTTGCCTGCCTCTTTCATTACGACAGTGAATTTTATTGTGCTGAAATGAAGAGACAGTAAGAACATATTCGGTTTAGATGCTTTTGGTTTGTTTGGACTAAGCATCCACGACAACATAGTCTCCATATGGGCTTGTGATCGAAAAGACAGTATCGCTAGCTTGCTTGAAGAATTTCCTGATCGATTTTCAGAAGAAAAGCTAATAACTTTGTGGCCCGTGTTACCTTGAAAGACAATACACAGCCTAAGTTTTTCCGGATCCGCCCCGTTCCAATTGCTGTAAGAGACAAAGTAGCCAGTGAATTGAAAGAATTGTAAAATAGGGGTGTAATTGCTTCCTTTCATGCTAGTCACTGGGTAAGTCCTCTCGTTTCGTTCCCTAAGCCTTCTGGTCGCATTCGCATTTGAGTTGACTGCAATTCTACAGTCAACCCACAAACAATAATCGACAATTCCCCTTTACCTCGACCTGAGGAACTCATGGACAGGCTTGGCGCAGGACGTTGCTTTTCTAAGATAGATTTGCGTTATGCCTACTTACAAATTCCATTGGATGAAGAATCACAGAAAGTGTTTGTTGTAAATACACGGAGCTATTCAAGTATGGGCGTTTGCCCTTCAGTAGTGCTTCCGCACTCGCTGTTTTTCAACGTTACTTGGAAAAACTGACTGTAAAAGTGCCCTTTTCTTCAAACTGCCTTGACGATATTGTCGTCTCCGATTGTACACCAGAGGAACACATTGCCAATTGGCGTACTCACTTTAAAGTGTTGTCAGAAGCAGGGCTCAAGTGTTGTCTCGAAATGTGTGACTTTTTTTTTCAATATAGTAGTTAGGTTGTGTGATAAACAGTCAGGGTGTGCAAACCCTCCGTCCGCAGCTAGTGGTCGTGCGGTAGCGTTCTCGCTTCTCGCGCCCGGGTTCCTGGGTTCGATTCCCGGCGGGGTCAGGGATTTTCTCTGCCTCATGATGACTGGGTGTTGTGTGATGTCCTTAGGCTAGTTAGGTTTAAGTAGTTCTAAGTTCTAGAGGACTGATGACCATAGATGTTAAGTCCCATAGTGCTCAGAGCCATTTGAACCATTTTTGTGCAAACCCTCCAAACACATTTGCTTGCAATCCGTGACCTGCCTGTTCCTCGAAATATATGTCTGAACTGCATTTAGTACTAGGCAAGATGACGTACCACATTCGGTTCATACCGAATGCCGATAAGATCGCCGCTTCATTGCATCACTTGCGTAGGAAAAAAGTACCTTTTGTGTGGACGAAAGACTGAAGACGCATTTCAGTAACAGACGTTTCGTGCATTTTGACCCTGCCAAACCAGCAGTTTTGCAAGTCAACGCTTCTTCCTACGGAATCGGCGCTGTGCTTTCGCCCAGAATTGATGCACAAGACAGACTTATGGCTTTTGGCTCAGAGTTGTTAACTCAAACTCAGTGTACTTACTCTCAAACAGAAAAAAGAGGCTCTCACTACTGTGTATAATGTGAAAAAATTCGATAACTATTTGTATGTCCACAAGTTCTATTTAGTAACAGATCACAAGCTTTCCAGTCTGTCCTGGCAGAAGTTTTACGAAGGACGTCCCTGTTGCCTCGCCAGACAGATGGTGGGGTACGATCGGGATTACGCCGTCTTCCACAGACGCGGCCCAACTCATCTCTACATCCGTCCTTCCTCACTCACTGTTGTCGTTCGCAGTCTCACTACACGACAACTGTGCGGCATTTCAGGTGGCGGGGGGTGGAGGGGGGTGAGGGGTGGGGGAAAGGAATGTGCTGGCGTAAGCTATCGCCAGCTCTCCGATCGGCAAAGAGGCTGCGAGAAGATCGATAGTAGGCACTGGAACAAACGAGCCTATCCGGAGAGAGGCCCAAGAAAAACTAGCAAGAAATGCGCCGCCAATGCCCTGCCGACCGCCAGTATTTAGATCGCCACCGCTGACCGGAGGGACCAGTCGGTCATCCAGTGAGTTAACGAGTCATCAGTCATCAGTAGCAGTTGCAGTTAGCTAAGCCTCCAGCTCAGAGTCAGTCAGTACCTAGTGACCAGGATACTGTACATAGCGGGACTTGTACTTCACCAGCAGTGAGGCTAACGTGGATTATTATGGAAGAGCTTGTACCCCAACACCTGGACTACCTTAAGGGGTGTAGGACGACAAAAGGGCCGACTAGGAGCAGGAGAGGCACCACAGGACATTTTAATTTCCACTGTCTATACTTTTACAAATAAATTTATAAAACTTTGTCAGCACGACCAGCAAGGATTCAGGATTCACACTCATAGCAGTGGAAGTTCACAAACATGACAAAATAATCTTTTTTTACATGTGAAATTTCATCATTTTTTTCAGTTACTGTTGGCAGAATTTGATGCTATAGGTACACTTCTCTTCAAAAGTTGGAGAGACTCTTCGATGAATTTTGCACAGCATACAAAGCATACTTACAGGTGTATGAAACTCTAGAATTTATTTAATTTATGAAAAAATGAATAAGCTGTTACATTTTAAACTTCATGTTTAGAAAATACTCTAATTTTGTAGTTAATTGTCTCAATTTTTACCACGGTTTTTAATATATTTGGAAAATTCTAGAGTTTCATACACCTGTAACTGTGGTTCGTATGCTGTGCAAAATTCATCGAAAAATCTCTCCTAGTTGTGAAGAAAAGTGTACCTATAGGAACAAATACAGCCAATAATAAGTGAAAAACTAGTGAAATTTCAGACATAAGAAAAAATTATTTTGTTCGTTTTTGAACTTCCACTGTGAATCCCGAATCCTTCCTGGTCATGCTGAAAAAGTTTTATAAATTTATTAGTAAAAGTATGGACAGTGGAAATTAAAATGTCCTGTAGTGCCTCTCCTGCTCCAAGTCGGCCCTTTTGACGTCCTACACCCCGTAAGTTGAGTAACTTCTTGTGAAACTTCCTGGCAGATTCGGACCGAGACTCGGGACCTTTGCCTTTCGCGGGCAAGTGCTCGATACCAGCGCACACTCCGCTGCAGAGTGAAAATCTCATTCTGGAAACTTCTTGTGCTTATGAATAAAGAAACCTGTTAATACATGGGTGTAGTTTGTGTTATAGAAGAGGATACCTACCACCAAACAATATCCTCTCCTTGCTTCCCGTGGTACAAGCCTATAGTGACAACGAGACGACACAAAATGTACCCTCTGGTTTAAGCACAGATGAAGAAATCAAGACAATGTTTGAAGAATAGATATCAGCCAAAGAAATAACGTTTAATAGTGGGGTAAATTCAGCAGAATTATTGATGAACTATAATCAAGAAATAGATCAGCTTCTTTAACAGCGTTTGAAAGTACATTAAATCAGGCAAATCCATGAAATAACGATAGTTTATTTATTTCACCAAATAAGCTGAGGGACACTAACTTACACCATGACCTTTACAACTAAATAATTCGAAATTAATTCGCTAAATGTGAGTTCCTTGACATCAGCTGTGTTACGGACAGATATACAGTGACATGAAAATATGTGCCAGCATGGAAATAGAGCCGTATTTCCCATTAATCAATGTCGGCTATCCGTGCTAGCTCATCGGACCGGCCCAAACTTCCGTATGTCACCCTCTCTATATCCTTATATCGTAGTCCATTAAAATCATCACCTGATGCTAGCAACGTTACTTGGATTCCCGCAACAGGGGGAATGAGGTAACGAAGAATGGCGTATGCGGGCAATCGTCAACACCGTTGGTCTCGATTCCTCGTTGCCTCATTGCGGGAATCCAAGTACGTAATGTTGCGAGCGTTACGCGGTGATTTCACCGGACTGCAATGTAAGGATGTAGACGTGAGACACTTGGAGATTTGGGTTGATCAGATGAGTGTGCAGGGATAGCCGAAATGTTTTTGGCGATTGCTCATGGTACACAGGAAATATGGATTCGAGAAGCGCTCTTGCACAAATTTTCATATGACAGAATCGGACAATAGATCTTTATCTAATACAGCTGATATCAGTCAATTCGCATTCAGCGAAATAGTTTCGAATTAGTTCATACAGCTGTGGATCGTTCACAGTGTTTCTTATTTTAGAAGTAAATCTGAGAATTAAATATCTCGTAATGCCTTTGGTTAATGTATCGCTGCAGGCCACAGGCATTATATCAGTTTAGTTCTTTAACATCATCAGCTGTCCAATAGCATTAAAGATAAAGCAGGAACCGTAATATAAAAACTGAACTTCAAAAATTTATAATTTTGGATAGACTCGTCTCTTTCTATTACACAACTCATCGGTAACTTTATTAATATTTGAATACTAGGGATGTTTATGCCATCTGCAGTGGTAGACAAATATAACAAAAAGGAGCATTATCTTCGCCTATTAAGGTTTGTGATTCATTTGTTTAAAGTCGTGTAAGCCTATAAAGGCTCACAAAGCTTATCCAGAAGCCGGGAAATGCTAAACCTCGGCCTGTGGCCGTTTTTCACTCCGACGATGGCTAGTCTCGATGTATGCATTAGAAAGATGCGTGAAGTTTTGCCCCGTCTCTCAAACATTCGTTTCATCCGTCGCACAGACGACAGTACCTAGAACAATACGACCTAGTTCCTCTGAACTCCACTTGATTTCCATTCACTGACACTCTCATTGTTCCCCGTACCACCACCTTCCAATAAAATGGGAATAAGGAAACAATTCGTTGTAGTGATATCTGACGATCACGCAGGCCATGGGACAGGTGCTCGAATGGTTCAAATGGCTCTAACTACTATGGGACTTAACATCTGAGGTCATCAGTCCCCTAGATTTAGAACTTCTTAAACCTAACTAACCTAAGGACATCACACACATCCATGTCCGAGGCATGATTCGAACCTGCGACCGTAGCAGTCCGCGCGGTTCCGGACTGACGCGCGTAGAACCGGTCGGTCACAGCGGCCGGCCAATAACATTACTGAAATGAAATTGCCTGTCCAGAGTAGCTATCTGAAACCAACGGAACGCCTTTGGGACCAGCTAGAACGTCAATTTAGCTCAAAACACCTACACCCAACACACTGGTTTCTCTGGTTTCGGCTCTAGAGTAATAATGGGTTTCTGTTAGTCTACAGATTTTCAGACACCTTACTGAAACAGTCCCCTCAAAGGTCAAGCCGTTTTAAAGGCAAAGGGTGGACACACCCCATATTTGTGTCCATTAATACGTGTTCGGATACTTTTCATTACATAGTGTCCAATAGCGTATAAAAAATGGTTCAAATGGCTCTGAGCACTATGGGACTCAACTGCTGAGGTCATTAGTCCCCTAGAACTTAGAACTAGTTAAACCTAACTAACCTAAGGACATGACAAACAACCATGCCCGAGGCAGGATTCGAACCTGCGACCGTAGCGGTCTTGCGGTTCCAGACTGCAGCGCCTTTAACCGCACGGCCACTTCGGCCGGCCAATAGCGTATATGTAGCCATCGAAATGTTAGAAATAATATATTAGAAAAGTATTATATTTAATATCAAGTTGGCTACGAGGATTGAAAGTACGAACGACATCTGGGGCACGAACCTATTTGGTTAAAGCCACACAAATTCTCAGTTGTACAATCAGTATGGTTGCACATCTGGCATGTTTCTGTAATGCTACAACTTCCTTGTCTACCTTGAACGTCTTGTACGTTTTCATTGTCTCAGTGTAGTGTAAATAACTATAAAATGATTGATAATGTAGTTACCACTGTGCAGTTTAATGGATCTGAAGATTGCAACTCATATTGCGAAAACTAGTAATCCACTAACGTGTTAACGTAAAGATCTTGGCAGTTAAATAAAATAATTTTATAATAAAACTACAGAACCTACTTTGAGAACTTAACAGAAGTGAAACACTTCTTATTGATAGCTAATTTGTACTGATAAGCAGCGAAACGACGTCATGATACACGAAGTAGAGCGGATAACAATGCACCGTTGATGACATGAAAAGGTGCCAATTTCTTTACTTGCCAATTGATTCCAAGCCACAATGCAGCCTGCAGACATCTTCTGTGTGTGTGTGTGTGTGTGTGTGTGTGTGTGTGTGAGCACGTGCACTGGAGAAGAACCCTTTGGCGGCCGCTTGCACAGTCGAGTCGAGTCCCTGCCGCTTTTCACTTATATGAAAGGAGGCGCCAGGCCGTGAAGACTAATGGCACGAAATTCCCCCGCAGCGGCGCCGCCAGTGCTACCACCCAAAGCCCTGCCCCGCCTGCCAGTGTGCTTCACCATTCTCTCTCTCTCTTTCTCTCTCTCTCTCTTTCTCAATCCTATTTCTCACTCTCTGTAACTCTCCTCTCTCTCTCTCTCTCTCTCTCTCTCTCTCTCCCTCTACTACAGCATTACCTACCCCTACTTCAGGATCAGCCTTGCCCCTCTTAGTTGCGGGAACTCGGCCAAGAAATTTCCAATCGATGTGATCTGCTTTCTCCTACTATCCATCCCCTGACGCTCGCCGAGGAGCGCTCAGTCTCTTCCCCCACCATTCCCTCCACCCCCCCCCCCCTTTCCTTGCTCTGTCTTCCCTTTGCACGCCGTAGATTTGGCGACGAGATATCGCCAATATTAAATTGCAGACAGAGCCGCGGTCCCGTGTGATCTCGCCGCGGCGGTCGGAACGTGCCCGAGACTCGAGACGAGATAGCTGGGCCGCTCAAGGGCTAGGGATTAGCCAATGAGCGTCTCCGGAGGAATATAAATGAGATCCATTTCTGCCGGCCCGGCGTCGCCGGATCAACGGCCGGCGGCTGTTCAGATGGAAAGGAACCGGAAAAAAGTGAAATAAATTACTCCCCTAGGCTGGCGAAGAGTAAGGGGCAGTGTTACCATGGAGAGGAATGCAGTGAGACTTTCGGGGTCACAGTATCGTACGAGGGCCATTCGATAAGTCATGCAACACATTTTTATTTTCTCGGCCAGTTCCGGATGAAAAATATTTTTGTTGGACATCATGGAATGTCCCCACTTCGGCCCTATATTTTCATGGAGTTCCTGTCGGTGACGGCGTTATACGTATCCGATCAAAATGGCTTCTGTAACGGAGCTGCGTTCAAATCCGAATTTGTTTTGACGGAAAACCAGAACATCGGAGATATTCACATGCGCTTGGAGAAGAACTGGCAGTGAACAAAAGCAAAAGAGTCGTTGGGGCAAGGCTTGCGTCATCATCGCAACAACCTGTCCGATCTCCCGCGTCATGGCCTGCGGCACACGGCTGTGATTCCTGTAGTGCTGGAACGTGCGGCCACTCTCATTTGATGTTATCAGCGGATCGCAATGAAACACTTCGCTGCGCAACTGGACGTCTCTATTGGTAGTGCTAACATACTCGTCCACCAGCTGGGGTACTGAAAGGTTTGTGCCCTCTAGATTCCTCGCCACCTAACAGTGGGTCATCAGCAAGAGCAGCAAAGGACCGTCTGTGCGGAATTGCTTGCGCATTTCGAGGCCGGTCATAACAATGTTTGTCGAACATCGTCACAGGTGCTGAAACATGGATTGCTCACTTCGAACCAAAAACAAACCGGCAATCCATGAAGAGGCGCCACACCACACTTCCTCCGAAGAAAAACTTCAAAGCAGCACACACAGTCGGTAAAGTCATGGCTACGTTCTTACGGCACTCTGAAGCGGTTATTCTGTTGATGTCCTCCCTCATGATGCAACGATCAGCTGTGAAGTGTTTTGTGCGACCATCAGGAAACTGAAGAAACCATTTCAGGGTGTTCGTCGCCACAAAACTGCAAACGAACCACTCCCTTTTCCATGACAACGCAAGGGCCTCACACAAGACTGCACACCTGAGAGGATCTCAAAAGTCTTCTTTATGCCGTTCTTCCTCATCCACCCTACAGCCCGGATATCGCACCTTATGACCTCCAGGTGTTTGACCCAACGGAAGATGCACTCCGCGGGAAGCAGTACCTGGAAGATGGGGAGGTTACTGATGCAGCAAGACGTTGACCGGTAGAGTGGTACCATGCGGACGTACAGGCCCTCACAGTAAGGTGGCGTAATGGCGTCACATTGGATGGTGATTGTGCTGAAAAAGAGGGTTTCGTAGCCAAAAGAGTAAGAAATAGTACGGTGTATTAGAGTCCTCAATAAAACCAACTTGCTTGCAGAAAGAAAGATGTCTTGCATTTCATATTGAATGCCCCCCGTATTTGTGGACATCGGCCGCTGAAAGAGCCTACGACTCAGATACGAATAGTAGACTTGAAGTTTTAAGTATCGCCTCTAAAACTAGAGTGAAATATTTCGGTTTTTGTTTGATTGCACCCACGAGACTGCAAAGCAGGGGCACATCAAAGTCCACACACTACAGTGCTGCAGTATGTCGCTAGCTGAGAAAATTGTAGAATGTTGTATTCCATTTCTCTGTGTTCGAGAGAAAAAATTGTTGCAACAATCCATCCTAATGGTGGAAATGTGCAGGAACAATACACCATCATATCACACAGTGGTTATGTGACGCAGTTGTTTCCATTCTGGTGAAACAAGTCTGAATGGCGAATAATCTCTCTGTGAAGGCGTGGGGCCCCTGTTGTTCAAAAACCGTCGTACCACATTGGACACAACAGTGGAAAAATTGCAAACCACTAAAGGAACCTGTATTCAGCATTTTGAACGATATTTTTAACATGAGGTCATCGATTGTGCACACTGGTTCAAAAAGTCTGCCGGACTGAAGTCGCTGTGTCATGCTCATCAACATGACTTCTTTTGTCAGCAGACCACCATGGATCAGAGGTGGGTGTCACTATGATCCTGAGACTAAGTAGCAAAACAAACACTGGAAAAACATGCTGCAACCACAGGTAAAAGGCGAAAATACAAATATCACGAGGCAAAATTCCATGGTGAGTGTACTCTGCGAGTGCTGTGGTGCGGTTCCAATAGATTATATCCAACAGTGGCTAGCCGTAACAGCAGCTTGCGGCCGCAATATCCTGATGAGATACGGACACCGCAAAGACGAAGCGCCACAGGACGAAAGCCAGGTGGGTGTTTATGCTCCACCACAGCATCCCTGCCCAGGACATAGTTACACATGATTCTTCTTTAGACTGACAGACTTTGCACAGTTCTTGGTGTTATACTGACATGGGGCCAAGAGGCATCTTCCTCTTTCCTTGGACGATGAACCATTGCGTTCAAGGCATTTTCAGATGGAAAACGAGATGATTCTCTAGGTGGAACAATTCCAAAAGCAGATTTATATAATCAAGATCTCCGGCAAGTCATCCATGATCATGAAAACTGTAGAGCGTTGAAGGATGAATATCCAGTGAGGGACCAACGCCGTTACCAATTTCATTCCCGCAGCTATGCGTTCCCTACGTGATATTTGGAGCTTTTTGGCTGCCCTCTTTGTCAGTTATAAGCTATACTCTAAGCATGTTCAGTGTCTTAATATTTTAATACAAAGGGCTGTCACACTAATGTGACCACCACCAATGTTAGACATCAACGTACAATAACCATTTACAGACGGGAGGTGGCAGTAGTTGCAGTGGAGGGTATGTAAAGCGCGTCTGAGGAACGCGGAAAACAATGCAGACGTTGTGGTAATACGGAAACTGTGTGATTTATCTGACGCCCAAAAGGTCATGCTCACTGGTTTTCGGGTCAAGTATGGAAGCATTTCCGAAATGGCTAAGCCTGTAAACTGTTCACGGGCCACAACGGTTAAAGTACCGTGCATGCAAAGTGGCGCTATCCAAAACTGGTGCCGTGGCAACTCTGGTACACCACGGGGCGTAGTTGACAGGTGAGAACGATGGCTGCGTAGATCTGTACGGGCGAATAGATGCGCAACTGTTGAGCAACTGACCGACCTGTTGAAGAAAGGGGCTACCAACAGTGTCTCCTCAGCGACGGCTCACGCGTGGGCCTCCGCAGCAGCAGCTTGGTTCGTGCACCCATGCTTACTGCTGTTCATTGACGATGACGCCTGGAATTTATGCGCCAGTACCAACACTGATCCGATTCTCCATCAGATACATGGTGTGTGTACGGGGTGAAATGTGTGAAAGCAAATACCTTACAACATTCATCAGAGCGTTACGGCTTGGGGAATGTTTTCCTAGCATTTCCTGGTAGATTTCATCAGTCTGGAAGGTACAATGGATCAACACATGCGTCTGTCCTTCGATGTGAGCCATGTTCATCCGTATATGCAGTTTGTTTTTCTTCGGCAAGATGGATCTACCAGCAGGAGATTGCAACGTCTGAAACAACTCCCAATTTACGTACTTGGTTCTAGGAGAACCAGGTTGAGTTAACCGTACTCTCCTGGTCACTTAAGTTCACGGATGTAATCATAATTGTTAATCTGTGGGGCCACCTTGACTGTGCTGTACCCTCAAGGATCCTCAATTGAGGAACCTAGCGCAGCTCGCCACTGCACTGGAGTCGTTATGCCTCCATATTTCTGTCGGTAGTTCCGAGAATCTCACTGACTTTCTGCCTGTACGACTCGCTGTAGACACCTTGCACCTGCTGGTTGTCCAGTCCATTAACATACGTCATTGCTGGTGCCAGTGACGTATCGGTTTTCTCGAAGGTGGAGTTTTTTCGCAATTGGTACCCAGGGCTCCCAGTTGCTTTGGTTGAGTAGAGACCATGGGATTTTCCTGCAGAGAGCTTCTTTGAAGTTGGGAAGGTAGGAGACGAGGTATTGGCGCAAGCAAATTTAGTTATGTATTTCATTAACAGTACAGAGTAACCTACCGCCTTGAAATGGTGGGTCGAATGCTACTAAATGTAATAACAAAGACTTGTTATCGTTACTGTCTTATTGGTATGCAGTTCTAATAAAAACTGTCGGGGCAAAAAAAAATGGCCTGGCCGTCCCCAAGTATCTAACACATACGCCGAAAGCACCCGCCATAGCTTCACATGGAATTCGCTGAAATCCGTTCGCCGTGCGGTTCGACAGCTCGACAAGAACCCGATGTTCGTCTGGCATGTGTGGCGTCGATGTTTACGAATGGAACGTGAAGGATGAGAGTTTTCTTTCACGTTTAGTGTTTATTGAGCCGTCATAATGTGAGAACAGGAGGTACAGAACAGCCACATGAAGCTGTACAACACGAAAGTGACTCTCCAAAATTTAATGTGATTTGTGCAGTTTCACGGGAAAAGGCGTATGGCCGAGGACACTGTTACGGGATGCACATACTTCGATATGCTTGAGCACTTTCTTTTCTCACAGTTGGAGACGGATTCGAAAGACTTCATTTACCAAGAGGATAGGGAACAGTCACACTGGCATCTAGAAGGGCGGGAATTTTTAAATCAAATGTTTACTGAACAATGGATCGGTCGCACTGGACTAAATTATTCAGCCTTACATTACTGGCTTCCAAGGTCACCGGACCTGATGATATGTGATTATTTCTTGGGGGGGGGGGTTACAAAAGACTATGTTTATGTGCCTCCATTACCAAAAACTGTGAATGAACTGAGACATCGCATAACAGCAGCTGTGGAAACTGTAACACAAGACATGCTCGCCGCAGTGCGGGAACAATTTGACTACCACATTGACATATGCCTTGCATGTCAAGGGGTGCATGGAATGAGAAAAAAAGAGCTTTTCGAGTTTCCCGATCATCAAAAAACAAAAATCATTGTATATGTTCATTAGTTTCATAAATAAAGACGTGCAAAATCGGATGATTCTTTTTGATACACCCGTTACTATAAATACTGTAAAGAATATAATATACAAAAATTTTTCTGATGTCACACAGAAGTTAGTGTCTTACGATTCTTAAAGTGGCTATGTGTAATTTGTTTCTACGTAGTTGAGGAGAATATAATTCTTAATTTATATGATATTCAGTTGTTGTTTGTTTGTCTAATTGTTGGTAGTTGTGATATATTCTCTGTGTGATACATGTGTGATACCTGACGTTATACAGATTATGTACTGAAGAATAAACTTATGGTTACAAATTTACTACTAGAAACAGAATGTAGTTCATTGCTACTTGCGGTCAGTATATCCTGATCAGCTTAATACATTACATTTTTAGTTTTATACATGGTTTATACAGAAAATACGTTGATTGTAGCTTTACATGAAGAAGAGGATATTGTGCTGCCTACACATAATAAGATGAATAATACAGTATGGCTTGTAAAGCAGTGAAGCTGAAGTAAAGCTGTGAGGACTAGTCGTGAGTCGTGCATCGGTAGCTCAGTCGGTGGAGCATTTGCCCGCGGAAAGCAGAGGTCCCTACTTCGAGCCTCCGTCCGGCACACATTTTAAATCTTCCAGGAACTTTCATATCAGCACACTCTACACTGCAGAGAGTAAATTTTATTCTGTTTATGACCCTGATTTCCTTATCGTTCTTCAAGACGATTTTAAGTTTTGGCCGCTTGTCATTATAACACTCTTCGTGCCTTTTCTTTCGATTGATTGCGGAGATTGGGTGTTCTTTACTCTGTGGCGTAGAATCACTTACATAAGCTACATACTGAATTTTTTTTCCTCGATGCTTTCGAAATATTGCCCCACATCCCTTCTCCATTTTGTCATACCTAAATCATATTTATATTCCGATTTTCATTGTATTTATATTCTCAGATAAAGCGCTTTTGCAAGAGGAATGCACGAATCAGTTTGAATTTGTACGTATTCTCTGTATGACACGTGAAGCATACTAAATCCAGCCACCGAATCGACACCAGCCGTCAGCACCAACTACAATAGTATCTGTTTGTGAACAGGGTTTAGCTTAGTCTGTTTCTTCCCTGCTTGTACTAATAAGGCAGCGGTATTGTGCACTCATCCGTAGAGAGTAGTATTTATGAAATTCTTTCGAGCACTAGTGTCACGCGAGTTGATTTTTTAGTCAAATTATGAAATCAGCGTACCATCAATATATAGACTTCTGTTAACGACTGCTTTGTTAGTATTATATCCTTTGCAGTGCAGATGATCGTTAGAAAAGATTGATAGAAACTCCCCTTACCGTATGAAAATGCAGGTGAAATTCGTCACTGTTCGTTAACATTTGGTCACAGTCTGCAAGCTTCAGGCTGTTGTCGTGGGCTCTAGTAGTGTTGGGTCTACAAAATAGAAAGTTGTGGCATCTAAGGTCCCTCCAGTACCACCGTCCTAGTCGTCACATGGCCTTCAACGGAATGTTCCAGACAAACGGTTGCGGAGCTGAGAATCTCTAAATGGAAACGGAAGTGAATCCTCGCCGCACTCCAGTCCCTCTAGGCCTTAAAAAGAGGTTCAGGTTCTTCTCATTGTTGAAAGTACTTCTGTTCAATCAGGGATCACCTCCGCTGACGGGCTTGGCGCCTAACTTCCTGAAAGGTGCTGACTTACACAGAAGGCGAATTGGCTGATCATTAGACGCTCCAATATTAGGCGGGTGATGAGCTCATTAGGGGATATAACAGGCAACTACGTTTGTTTCCTGGGCGACCTCGTTCGGGACGTGGAGGTGGGTCTGCAGGTAACTACTGGCCCCACTATGTTCACGTGGCTCCAAATCGTGCCTCACGTTGGCACGAATGACGCCTGCCACCTGGGTTCAGGTTGTTGGCTGATTTGACGAAGACAGCTAGTCTCACGTGCTAGGTGGAAACAGAGCTAGCGTCCTGCAGCGTCGAACCGAGAACTTATCGCTGTCCTCCGGTTTGGAGCACGTTGGAAGGCTTGAGCCACAGTTTCAAACGATTCTGCGACGACGTTGGATGCGAATTTCTCATCACCCTATTAATAGGTCTGTCGTGCACTACTTGCAAAAAGCAGGCCGTAGCGTAGCAGAGAACGTATAGTGGACACCTCCCTTCAGAGGACCGACAGGATATGTTCTTATTTCAGACAGGTAATAAAATCGCTGCCACTAGTTAAAGAGAAAAGCATTCGTCAGGGCAGATCAGAGAAAATGAAATCTAAAAATCGTATATGTTAACTGCAGGAGAGCCCTTGGAAAGCTGCCATAACTCGCCTCACTAACGATAACGATTAGCATATAGTACTCAGGAGAGGAAGGTGGGTGCAATCAGGTGCAATTCTAACCTCTGATTGGAACGTGTATCGTACAGATAGGAAGACCGCCTGTACTAGAGGCGCATTTGTCGTCATGATCTAGCGAGTTTACTACAGATTCTGATACGAAGTTACGTGAATGGAGACAAGGGTTGAAAGTAGTTCAAGTATGGTATTCAGATTCTTTTATAAACTCTTGTCTCCAGGGTGGAGAGTTGTTGATGTATCTTCCGATCATATTATAAAATAACGGGGAGATTTCTCCTGCTTAGGTGACACAAGTCTATGGTGTCGGTAGCATATCTAATCCAAATATTACCAGAGACCCGAATCGTGAGTGTAACATCTCAGATATCCCAGTTACGAATAGGACTTATCATTTTGGTTTAGTTAACACACAACAGTGAGCGAGTGATCATAACGCAATTTTAATGTCGATGAGAAGGGGTACCAGTGGCAATGTGAAAGAATTGTAGAAAGGCATTTATGTTAAGTAAGTGTCAGTAAATGATACAACAGATAAAATTTCAGGTTACATGAGTAGCCGACATCATTCGTCTGTGAGTTGTGGGGGTGAGGAAGACCGTCCATGGTTGAACTACCGTATTTGAAAGCTCCTCTGGAAGCATAGAGATCGTAACCGAAGGTTTAAAAGTAGCCAAAGCCATGTAGACAAACAAAACCGAACGAAACCAAAATTAGCGTAAGATGAGCTATACACAAAGCGTGCAAAGCACCTGCGATCTGATAAAAATCCCTCACTAGTTTTGGTCTTATGTTGAACCAGTAAATTGATAAAAATCACGGTGACCTAAAGGCGCCGAAACGGACAGAGACTGAAATATTAAATGGCTTTTTCAAAAAATTTCAAAGACTTCTTATCTACGTTGCAAATGGAAATACAATAGATCAGTATTAGATAAGATACAGTGCATGATGTTTAATGAAACGAACAGTGTCGTGTCCTTACGTAGGTGGCAGAGGGAAAAAAAGGAGTTACTGGTCATACTGCGCTCCCGAGCGGTACAGAGCAGAAGGTAGAAGGACAATTCACAGTGAAGGTATTTGATTGTGTTCTTCTGTCTGAGCCAACACTGGTACAGCATTTGCTAGAAACGCAGGTGGTGAGACTCGGTAGGGAACTCGTTGTGGAGACTCTTGGACAAACAGGGTTTTGAAATAGTTGTTTATTCCAGACAGGACTAACTAATACACTGGAGGCTAGTTCTAGGGTTAGAAAAAGCACAAATAACACTGTTACAACATAAACCAGTGCAGAACTCCCAGGAGTGGATGCTAACCACACCAGCAAACACTAGCAACATCTTAAGGCAACAACTTAGTTGCAAAACAAAACATACTGAATGTGACACTGTTCACTTACGCACTCGAAGAGAGAGAGAGAGCTGGAGCTGGACCGAGGCTGGAGTCGACGGACTCGGATTCGGCGCCCAGATCGTCTGACTGAGAACTCTGCCAAAATGCGGAATCAAGGGGTTTTAAAGAGTCGCGTAGGGGCACTGCACAGCCAATCCCGTAGGTCTCTTGCAGGTGCCTGCCGATCACGGTTTAGTTAGGTCCCCTCTACTGCGCCTAAGGCGGGGATGTTAATGCAGTTGCACTAACTAAGACCGTATTTGGTATCAACATTGCTCAGCTTAAAGCTAAAAGTAACTGCTCTGCGCCGGACGCGGTGGCCGAGCGGTTCTAGCGCCTCAGTCCGGAACCGCGCGACTGCTACGCTCACAGGTTCGAATCCTGCCTCGAGCATAGAGGTGTGTGATGTCCTTAGGTTAGTTAGGTTTAAGTAGTTCTGAGTTCTAGGGGACTGATGACCTCCAATGTTAAGTCCCATAGTGCTCAGAGCCATTTGAACCATTTGAACTGCTCTGCCAAATAAGGCTTGCAACATTATTGTTATACGTCATTTAGACTCGCCCCTCGGGCTCCCCAGAGTAGGGACTGCTAGGTCAACAGTTTTTGGCGTTTTCGCTCTCTTTCTAACTCTTGTGAGCCTACTGACGTTGCTGTTCTCAGGGCTGCTATCAAGCTGGCTTTATACGCTAGTACGTGCCTGTTGGTTACAAAGTTCTACGGTGGCAACCTACTACAGCGTCTTCCCGACATATGAAGTTACATGTTAATTCCTTGAGCAGTAACTAACGCTCTGGGACCCCTTCTGGGGACGTCTGCATTTTCGCAAGGCTCTCCCCTTACAGTTTACTCCATGTAACAATATATCTCCTAGTTTCGTCTACCCCGAGCATCGTCCCTGCATACGCGCCTTGGAACGCCTGTCTTCCTTTCTCACAGCTTCAAGATAACACTACAGTAGCAAGGAGTAATCAATAGATTGCAACAGACTTCAGCATGACGAAGGACGCTGCTTGTGCAGTCTACTAACACGGGTGCCCATTTTGTAAAAGGGTCTGGTACATAAAGTTGGAGGGATAGGTTGTGAATAGTTGTTTGTGTGATTTATTGAATTGTTGGCGTAGTTGTCGCACTTTGAGTAGGATAGAAGAAATATAGGATAGCCGGCGATTGTGCCTCATATCTCTTGAGTGTGTGTGTGTGGTAAATTTAGAAAATTCGTAATGCCATTTTTAGACTTTAACTCTGGAAAGGCGAGAACTGCGGTGGACATTCAACGTATCACAGTGTTGGACATTCAACGTAGCATGGAATACTACATATGACGCACCATTTTGATCTGCATGCTCTCAAGAAACTTTAAGTTGTGTTTAGAAGTGTCACAATTACAGTGCAGCTACTCACAGGGCCGCACGGAGTGACCGAGCTGTCCGAGGCGCCATGTCACGGACTGCGCGGCCCTTCCCGCCGGAGGTTCAAGTCCTCCCTCGGGTATGGGTGTGTGTGTGTGTGTTGTTCTTAGCATAAGTTACTTTAAGTAGTGTGTAAGATTAGGGACCGATGACCTCAGCAGTTTGGTCCCTTAGAAATTCACACACATTTGAACAGCTACTCACAGAGGTCCAATGTGGACAGTAATTGTCGTATGGCAGCGAAACTTGTAGATATTCTAATGCGTTAATGCGGAACGATTTTCGCTGCAAAAAATTAGTTTCAGTTTTGGACACCAGGTGCAAGTACGGCGCTGTGAATACAAGAAAGACGTATAGAAATGGTCCCATATGTAATGGATTAGGAACGGAACGTGTGTAGAAAATTTCAAACATATGAGAAAGGCGTAATTTTGATTTTATTATTTAACCGCCGCTTACGTAATTTGTTCAGTATGGGCACCGGAAGCGTCGACGAGATGCTGCATCCGTGAAACGACGTGTTCCCAGCCAATGTGTGATCTGAAGGTCAGTATACAGGAAGGCGTTGCTGAAATTCAACGAGAACTTAAATTCAACCAGGACTTCAGCAACGTGTCCCGTATACTGGCTTTCAGATCAGGTACAGGCCGATCGTACTCCCGGTAAACGCGTTCTTTTACGGTAGACATCCGGGCAACCACATGTCACATGGATTCTAATTAGGTGGTCTTGTAGATCACACAGCTGGAGATAAACACTTTCAGTGGGGGGTTGCATTAAACGGAGCTTTCACTAGGTGAACGACGTAAGGTATTTCCCGTATCAAAATTGTTATAATTTACCTTGAATATTTCCCATATGGCATGGAACCTATGGTTCCCACACAGTTGCTCTCTTCCATTACAGGAATCACATGCCGTACTAGGAAGTATCGATAACGTGCAGACTTCACGGTACACCTGACCAGACCTCTTTGTGTATTCTCTTCAAAGAAGAACGGACCGAGAATAAACGTGACTGTGAATCCACATCACACGCTTACACAGTGCAATGGCTGTCGATACACAACATGCGGTTTAACAGTATCTCAAATTCGGCAGTTCTGTATATTGGCTGCTCCCTTTACCATAAAATTTGCCTCATCACACCTTACAATATTGCCCAGCCGCATGTCATTACCATTGATCCGTTCAAAAAATGGTTCAAATGGCTCTGAGCACTATGGGACTCAACTGCTGAGGTCATTAGTCCCCTAGAACTTAGAACTAGGTAAACCTAACTAACCTAAGGACATCACAAACATCCATGCCCGAGGCAGGATTCGAACCTGCGACCGTAGCGGTCTTGCGGTTCCAGACTGCAGCGCCTTTAACCGCACGGCCACCATTGATCCGTGTCAAAAACGGAAGAGGAAATACAGAATGTTGCTGTCGATCATGAGGCTTTAGTTGCTGCACCGTCTGGATCTTGTACGGTTACCTGTATAAAAAGACCGGAAAACATTTTGTACTACTGACCATTGGACAGACAATTCTCGTGACACTGCGTGAACATTAGTACTACTCGGCGCACTTAACGTATGGTCGTTTACAGCAACTGCAAACTCGTCAGTGACTTCCACCAGGATAGGACTCCTTTTTGTCCCAGGTGCCACATCAAGCTCTCCTTTGTTTCCGACTCTCGTTCCAATCTTCTTTAAGGGGCTCCGGAAAGGCTCAAAATCATGAAAAGTTCAATTTTTTACTTTTTTGCGTTTTCTGAATCTGCAGACTATTACCTTTTAATAGATATATAATTTATTCAATTCCGAAGACTACAACTATTTTTAAATTTTTTTTGAAATGTGTTCTACATGGGCGTGACCCACTGTGGCGTTGTTAAACTGCTGTCAAATGGTGTTATTATTAACGTCCGTGTTCATCAGGTACATTTTAGTGATGTGAGATAAAGTATGTGTTGTGGCTAACCTGTGATGGTTCAATATATATCGCTGGTGTGATTGTCGATTGTTTCATGTTTATTTACTCTGTCGTTATCTCGAAAATATTCGTAATTAATTCTGTTTCTTGAGTCTCTGTTTTGTTGAAGTATAATAATGAGTAAAAGTAAAGTTATTAGAAATCCTCTGAAGGCTTTTAAGAAAAGGAGAAATGTTGCAAAGCCAAAGGTATTTAGAAATATGGGAATGAAGATAGGTTCTAACATGGTACGAGCGATGCTTGCTTTAGACAAGGAACGCCTTCGGGCTGCAGACAGGGCTGTAAAGAGTCTAGAAATACAAGCAAGTGTAAACAGGAGGAGGAACAAGAGGAAGCTGGAGGAGGAGTTTGCAGAGGATGAAGATAATCCATCCTATGGACCTGGAATGCACTAAAAAGTTAATCCAATCTTTGTCTCTCGATTCCCAAAACTTTTATTTTCTCATACTAATTACATGTTTTCTAAGGATCTTCCAAACATATTTGTTTCAAACTTTCAGTAAATGTTACACAGTACCTTCTGCATAATTTAACACAGCCTTTTTCCAAAAAACTGTATATTTTTGAATATATAAATAAAAAATTGCAAAAAAATGTTGTGAATTTTCATTACAATTGAAAAAAATCATCTTTAATAACTGAACTAAAATTTTGTAAAATCCCTGTGTTAAGTTGTAGCCCATATTCCAATAAATAATCTGTCAAAAGTTCAACTTCCTACCTCAAATACTTTGTGAGGAAAGATGTAATTTATAAGCGTTATTTTAACATTGCAAGTATAGGGCGTTCCGGAGACCCTTAAACCATTTAATGATATCGGTCTTCCACTCAGACCTTAGAGTCGGCGATAATGTCTGAATGCAGCACAGTAATTGCTCACGGTCCGTCTTCTCGAAAGCTATACTCTTCACTGACGTTATAGCCTGTCAAATGACAGCGTGGATGTTATACTCTCTTATAAATAGTGTATAGCGCCGGTTTTGTACCTGATGGCCTGAACTGGAACTACTTTCTCCGAGTGTATATCGCTTCCTCATCAAAGCGTTAGTATATCTGCTAAGTTTCGCTGCCACACGATGATTACAGCGCATACTGGATATCCATGAGCAGCTGCATTTTGGTTGTAAGCTCCCGGTACATATACATTACTCGCTAAAAATAGCCTACAGTCAATTTCCAGATGCAAATAATTTTTCGATTTCCTTGTTCGGGCAACGGTTCAGTCGATAGGTATCTCAGCCAATCCCGGAGGAAAAATGACTCTGAGCACTATGGGACTTAACATCTCAGGTCATCAGTCCCCTAGAACTTAGAACTACTTAAACCTAACTAACCTATGGACATCACACACATCCATGCCCGAGGCAGGATTCGAACCTGTGACCGTAGCGGTAGCGTGGTTCCAGACTGAAGCGCCTAGAACCGCTCAGCCACACCGGCCGGTAATCCCGGAGGAAATACAGTGTTTCCAAAGTAACGTAGCTCTGTTGCAGTAAAGACGGAGTACCGTGACGCCAAGATAAACGACACGCGGCGTTCCAGTTACCGTCCTGGCGGTATGCGGTTCACGTCACAGCCGCCGCGCACAACATCCCACCACATTATGTTTACAGCTAGCAAGACGGTCGTGAGAATTCATTGACGCAGCACTGCCGGACACCCTAAGAAACGTTGGCCGGGGCATTAAGTGCTAATGGAGTCACCAGGCAGATTCGAGACGGCGATAGTAAAGACGTCAGCTATGCTGATGAACACCGCAACATCGTATGTATAGCCGTGCCTCCGCGTCTCGTAGCCCGAGGTCCGGAGTCCTGGCAGCCGTGCCGCCCCGGCTCCACGCCGCAGTCCTTGCCTAGACACCACCGACTGTGCCAGTCAGTGTCGCTATAGCCTGTAGGAATGCAGGGTTACCTTAATTTGTTCGCTGCCGGGGGGGGGGGGGGGGGGGGAGGACGCAGCAACTCGGGCCGTATGTGCACCGATCTCGTTATTAATTGTTAACCTACATAAATTACTATTATTCGATCGCCCCCCCCCCCCCCCCCCCAAAGGACTAGCCAATTTTGTCCGACGCTCCCCGAGTACCGATCGGTAAAAATCGGCACTACTCGGAACGAAAGCTCGTTTCGTAACACTTCCCGCAAACGTGACGTCGTTTTGACCTCACACGCTGTATCGACGATCGCACGATTTGCTATCGACTTTTGTTAGCGTGCGATAGGGGTCTCTCACAAGACTTGATGCGCGCGTAACAGAGATTTACAAATACAAGTAATTCTTGGAATGACTTATTATAACTATTGCTGCAATAAAATGACACATAACGATTTATCGATAGTTAATGCCTTTATATAAGAATGCTCTGTCAGGAGCGAGTTATTATCGTCAATAATATACAAACTACGGCTGAAATACGCTTCTTTATAATTTGCAGTATGCCGTTTCAAGATGAGGGAGCACTGAAAATTTATCACAAGCACGTCACCATTGTCGCTAAACGTCACTTAATAACATATGAATGACATTAAACTACAAGACAAAATGGTTCAAATGGCTCTGAGAGCTATGGGACTTAACAGCTGAGATCATCAGTCCCCTAGAACTTAGAACTACTTAAACCTAACTAACCTAAAGACATCACACACATCCATGCCCAAGGCAGGATTCGAACCTCCGACCGTAGCGGCCGCACGTTCCCAGACTGAAGCGCCTAGAACTGCTCAGCCACACCGGCCGGCAAAACTACAAGACAGAATATGATAATCAAGATAGTAGCGAAATATCGCACTATTAAGTTTTAATGTAATGGATGACGTCATTGTTTATGGACTTGAAAGATGTGAGTTCGCAGCCTGTCAAATGCAATTTTTTTTCATATTTGCGTTGTTAACACGTCCAGGGATTTTCTTATGAATGTACTGCAAGTATTGTTCTGCAATAAATGAGAACGGAGGATGAGATAAATATTTACGATTTACGGGGATGTGGTTAGGCAGGAACAGGAGCACAGCTTAAACTGCTGCGACTGAAACAAGCAGCAATAAAATTCATATTCTGCCTTCTCACAAATATTTGGCTCTTTTTTTCCGAATATGTGCTCCTTTCTAGCGTGTCGTCACGTAGGAAACCTAAGAGGACAGCTTAAATAGCTCGAGTGAAACGAGGAGTATTAAGATACATATTTTTCCTCGTCACAAATATTTCGCTTTTTATTTACGAATATTTGACGATTTACGAGTGTGTGGCCAAGTGGAAACCTAAGAGTACAGCTTTAAATGCAGCGACTAAACCGCGCTGCAATAAAATTCGTGTTATTTATTCTCAGAAATAATTGATTCCTTGTTTCCGAATGTGTGGCAACTCCGAATGATTTGTTAGTAGCAGCCGAAGGGGATATCTTAAATTGCTGCGAGTGAATCGAGCTGCAATCACTTTCATGTTCTTCCTTGTCACAAAGTCGATGCTGTCGTCGATATTCCGCGCGACGTCAAAATGACGTGACGTTTGCTTGAAATGTTGTGAAACGAGTGTTAAACATTCGGAACAGCTTGTGTCGGCTGTTTTCTGTTTCAGACCTCTGCCATTCTCAGCTACCACAAAGTTGTGACGCCACAATTGATTGGCGAAATGTTGTCTTTGTGGGCGGATGGTTAATTAAACTTAGATTACCATACCTTCGTAAAATTTGCGATTGCAGAAGGATATAAAACGGGACAATTTGTACTCAATTTGATACGTAATGTAGCATTGGCAGTCTAATAATTGCCATTAGCTAATGGATAACCTACAAATTATGTCTTCTTTTAAATAAAATCTGGCGTTGTAAACTTTACGATGGTTTTAATATAGCATTTTCACCCCTCTAGTGTACTTGAGTTGATGATAGTAACTGTACTTACATTCAGATGCATTATGGAATATGAGACACGATCGCAGATGTTACCTAAAAGTTATGAATGTCGCTTTTCTTCTATTCGTTGTGAGTTTGAAATAATTCTCGCTGCTGACGAAAATAGGCAGTAATTTTACTACTACAATATAGCACACAGCGAAACAAGACCTGTTTAACAATAGAAACGTTACATTTGAGATATGTTTGTCACGTACGTACGGAGTGAAAAGAACATAGATATTTAGTGAAAATGGCTCTGGGCACTATGGGACTTAACATCTGAGGTCATAAGTCCCCTAGAACTTAGAACTACTTAAACCTAACTAACCTAAGGACATCACACACATCCATGCCCTAGGCAGGACTCGAACCTGCGACCGTAGCGGTCACGCGGTTCCAGACTGAAGCGCCTAGAACCGCACGGCCACAGCGGCCGGATAGATATTTTGTGCCGCGAATATGTTGGGCTTTGCCTGAATGTTACTCTTCTGATTTCGTCTCAAGAAATCTACAGCGGAAAGTCATCGTTTCCTGGTAGAAGCGTATGGAGAACGTGCTCTGTCGGAAGCAACGTGCAGAGACTGGTTTCAACGATTCAAAGACAACGATTTTGAGGTGAGCGGCAAAATGTGTGATATAACATCAGCTGCTGGGACCTGATTAGACGGTGAATGTTGAAAGCTACTAAAGATAGTTTACTCAGTTGAAACCGCAGACTTGAAGACAAACACCGAAATAAGCCCAGAGACATGTGACAGTCATTCTGCCTCACGACAATGCTTGACCACATGCTGCAAACCTTGAAAGGACTTCGGTGGATATCTAACCACATCCGCCTTTTTCACCAGACATCACCCTTTCCGACTGACGTTTGTTTTGTTCCATGCAACATGGTCTTTCTGAACAACACATCACATGCTTTAACGATCTCGGAAACTGGCTACATGAGTTGATCACTTCATAAGAACCTGAATTTTTGACTCGCCATTTATTACCAGGAAAGTGAGAAAAGTTAATACCTGCCGAAGAACACCACTTTCAGTACATTATCTTACACCATACTACAAAAACAAACAAGTGTTTTCCGTCCAATAAGCAGTGAGAATTAACTCAAGTAAGCATTATTACAACAGCCTCAATTTAATTTCGTATTCCTTGCTACAGATATGAGCCGATATTAAAGATGACGCTAATTAGCGCTCATTCAGGAATCCATGATAGTTATGTTCTAAATTTATACAGTAGCGGCTGCTCGGTGCGAGCCCTGTGAGTTGTCAGTACTGGAAGACAAACAGTAAAGTATTCCCCCTCTCACATGCCTTGAAACTTCCCCTTTGTACGTAAAGTACGACAGTGCTGGAAAATCTCTTACCTTATTTGATTTTCAAACAGCTGAGCACAACTGAACGTACTCAGACAGTTCTCTCTTTACTTATTCTGATCATCACTAAACTGACACACAATATTTTTAGCGCAACGCAATCTGACCTCAGATAGTCCCTACAAAAAAATGGCCCTGACTAACAATAACCTATACCCTTCATTAGTCACTTACCTCACAAAAATCTTTGTTACTCGAACTACTGCAATGCAATTCAGCGAGTTCATGACATCCAGTCTTACAAATTTCCTTTTTCTGACGGACACACGTCCAGATCGTCCGCTCTCAAAACTCTGCCATCTCTCTCCCCACATCCACCACTGCTGGCGGCTCATCTCCAACTGCCCAACGCTACACACTATTCACATTCAACTGCCCAACGCTAAACTAGCGAATAATGTAACAATGAGCGAGTAATGCAACCAGCCACAGACTGCACACAGCGCAGTCAGTGATTTTCATGCAGATCACCACGTGGCGTTACCGACATAAAAACCTAAACAGCCTACTTACAGCCTTAATCCCACAGTGACTACGCTACTTATCCCTCTGCTCCTGAGATAAGCGGTCAACCTTACTTAGCTCACGGCCGATTTCACCTACATCAATATACACTGAACACATCATAAAATAGTCTATTAGTGTTTATGTACGTACTTTTGTTCTTTATTGAGCGGGAAAACTGTTTTCTGAATAAGCTCTTAACGTTAGGTGATTATTCATGATTCGGCTGATAGTTGCTAGATTCATGTTATTATAAAATACGGCTTGGAACATCGGGCAGAACGAATACTTGATTCTTGAAAGCCGGGCGGTATTAGACGAGCAGTCTTGGGCGCTGCAGTCATGGACTGTGCGGCTGGTCCCGGCGGAGGTTCGATTCTTCCCTCGGGCATGGTTGTGTGTGTTTGTCCTTAGTATAATTTTGGTTAAGTAGTGTGTAAGCTTAGCAGTTAAGTTCCATAAGATTTCACACACATTTGAACATTTTTGATTCTTGAAATATGCGGTCGGCGGGCTGCAGTTTGACTACCACTGTCCTAGTCAGCGCACTGGTTCCTAGTGTTCTGCGAAGCCTTCACCGATATGAAGGCACGTGGGTCGACACCACGCTGTGCCGTCGAACGAGTACCTGCATCCAGTCCATACTGCTGAAATAATAAGGAGTTTTCTGAACGCCATCGGTCTTACTGCAGCGAACTTCGTACGCTTACCTGCAATCCATGCCAATCCATCGAACCTACACGCCTAAGTGGGAAAGCCGAACGCCTTCGCGACAAATAGCAAGAAGGATCCTACACCACCCACTGTATAGGTCGCCACTTCACAGGTCTCTTCACGCCTTTCTCTTCGTTCACAACTGAACCTCTTGTGAACTTAGCGCTCAACGTCCTTCGTTTAGACCAGGGGCCGCCATCATTTCGGCTCGCAGGCCGCACTAGTGCGCGAGTGCCATAGTAGCCCATTTATCGCCATGCGACACTGGCTAACCGTGAGGCAGGGCTAGGAGGAGAAAGCTGCGAACTCGACGCATTTAAACTACAGTGCAGTTTCATTGCATACGACTTGGATTTATATTTCGCATTTCTCAACAACGGAGATCAGAAACAAAACAAATTTTCAGTGATATTTAATTACTTTTGGCGCGCTGAAGACACAATATAACTTTTGTCTGGTACAAATTGTCGTCGACATAGGTAGTCACACAGAATTTAGGATTCTAGTAACTCAGAATAAAGTTTTTCACACAAAGACATCGATCGAAATACCGTAGCACTTTTGCAGCCTTATTACGGAGAATTGGAAGCTCTACCTGATGAAAGCAATGTTGACATGGTGGATAGTTAATGTAAAAAGATTTTCATAAAAACTGAAGTTACCCTAAATCTCAATCAGTTACCCCCAAACATGGACAGGGGCGTTTTTAACTGAAAAGGCAAACGATCTCGAAACCAATTCGAAAACAAATGTAAGATTGGCAGTGTCGTCAAAATCTTTGTAAAACTATCCTTGTAATTCTTTCAAGGCCACAATTGTAAGACGTGTATATTTCTATTGTCTATTGTCAAACCACAAGTTATTAAAGATGTTTATATTTTATTAATAGGATTAAGTAGGAATAATTAATATCTGTCATTTTGGAAATAATTGTGGTAGCAGGGAATGTCTGCACCAAAGTATTGTTCGAGGGAGATACCACACATTGATATAATTTTAAAAAGGGCGGGAGAGACCGCGTATGGATACATTTTAAGAAAAGAGCAGCAAAAAGACCGCGCATTGATACATTTTGTAATGGTAGCAGGGATTGTCTGCACCAGGAAGCGTTGTGGGTGGGAGAGACCGCACTTAAGCGTTCGTAGGAAGTCAGTAGTAAGCGAGATGTGAAGCGAGTCGGTAGCATGTCTGAAGCGAGAGGTTGAGAGGAGCGGTGTGCCTGCCAGCCACCAGCTATGATTTACAAGAGATTATAAACGGATATACAGAGACAGCAGCTAACAATTATCATAAGAGGAACTAATATTATTGAATATTTTTTTTTGGTTGAGAAACTCAAAACTACTGCAGGTATGTTTCCGTAATGCTAGTTGTAAGATTATTGTAAAAAGTATGTCCCATTTGAACGTTCGTAAAATCATTTGATTAGCAACAGTAAATATTTGAAGAATCATTTTCCGAATATAATTAATTTTTGCCAGCAATATTGTATTACTGATTATAATCCACCCCAAAAACCATCAACGTAAAACTTCGCAAAGTTTTATTGTTGTCAAGAAAATGTTTAACTATGAATTACGTAACTTTAGTCAAATTAATTAAAGAATAACGTCAGCTTTGGTAATAAATACAGCCACTTATTATGACAGCCCACCAGCAACTAATAGAGTATAGTAAAACATAGTAATTATATTCATGTCGCAGTTCCATGTAGCAATCAGATGACAATCTAGTAACAGTACAAAAGATAAGGAACAGTTTTGGGTTATTTAGGTAACGACTGAGGGCCACTACGACCACACATTCTATGTTTCGTCGAAATAATCAGCAGATCACTTTTAATGAGCAGCATTTAAATTTGTATGCGAAGATTGCACTTATTATTACTGAGAAAGATAAATAATTTCAAAGGGAAGATTTCATTTGTTATTATTAAGCAAGAGACAGAAATCCTAAGGGAGGGTTTCATAGGTTATTGTAGGAGGGAAGGTTGCGTAACAAAAGAGATATAGAGGAGACGGGAAGGTTTCACAATGAATACTTCAGACCTCGTGTTTTCTTTAACGCCAGTGAGCTTAGGGAACTGGAATGTCTTTATCAAAATGTGTGCCTTCTACAACGACATTTTCTTTTTAAATTCATTCCCATGAAGCGAGAATGAAGTTACTTGCAATGTCTTATTTTATGTGTTTGTGGGGGGGGGGGGGGGGCAGGGGGGGGTACAATTAAGACCATTTAAAATACGAAGCCTGCATTCCTTTTCGTGTACAGTCTTAAAGCATGCACTGCCTACCGACCAGCGCAGGTTCACGAAACGGCATGAAGAAGGCACTGACCATCGCGCCAATGGAAAGAGCGGGCACCGCCACACCTCCAGGAAGACTGAGTTCAGCGCCTCCTGTCAACGCTGACTTAACTAGCCGCTCGCCGCAGTTTGGTCGCAGTCTTCGAAAGCTTCAGTACTGAGTTAATAGGAAGACGTTACTTACCCTTCGTTATGCACGTAGTAAAAGATAATCAACGTAACTCCATGTAGGAGGTATAGGTAGCACTAGAAGATAATTAGGCCTATTATATCTTCCCTTTTCAGAAATAAAGTATTATATTAGTCAGCATGTAAAATGTACAGATCATTTTGGATTCCTGCCGCCGGCCGTCGTAACTTCCTGGCAGATTAAAACTATGTCCGGAACGAGACTCGAACTCGGGACCTTTGCCTTTCGAGGGCAAGTGCTCTACAAATTGAGCTACCCAAGCACGACTCACGCCCCGTCCACACAACTTTAATTCCGCCAGTAGCTCGTCTCCTATCTTCTCTCCTTTCTTGTTTGTGACGGTGCTGACTCCCACAGTAGCCGATTTAACATTCCGGATGTTCTAATTTCTATTCCTGCACTCCTTTCTCTTTCATAAATTCAACAATAGCGAGTTGTAAACCGAAATATCATTCCAGGCACGTCCTTTGGCTCACCCAACTTACTTTGAATCAATGTACTAAGTCTCGACACTTTTTGTTCAATTCCATTGAAAAATATTGCAACTAAAAACGGAATAACGCGTGCAACTTCAGAAATTTTACTAGTCTTAGCACCAATTTCTTCACGAGTTCCATGCCTGCAAATTTAGTACGAAGAGCATCTTCGTGTACAGAACAATGAATCCTGTCTGTCGAGCGTTGTAATTTTTGGCTCTTTCATTGTCAACTAAATCTTTAATTTTTTTTCTACTTTGTACGGTCAAGCCGTTTCATAGCTAACGTATAGAACCGGTCGCTTATGTGAACTGAGAATTCTCATCCCTCTCCTCTGTCATTCCCATTCATTTTAAAGAATTGTGGCGATAGATTTCTAGATAGGCTCTTTTTGTGTCAAAAGGCACTGGACCTCGGACCTGTGAACGTCCTTCACACCAAAAACAAATAGCGAAGGCTAAACACCTCTGACAATACGTTTTTGCCGAACTCGGAGAGTTGTACCGACCGACATATGCCTCACCGCTATACTAAATCAAATATCGCCATCTTACGGGTACTTCCGAGAAGGACCGCACGTGTGCCGTACACGCTGCACGCGTGATGTTTGGCACGCCATGGATGGCCCTGGTTTAGACGAAGAAAGACAATGGTATCCTTCTGATGTGAAAATTTTACCAATATTAATCTTATATTCTTGGTTACTGTCGTTGACAAGCTACAGAAAAGCGCCAATAGCTCAATAAATATTGCTTTACGTGGAAAACGCTAGCTACATTTGAATTTCTGTATTCTGTGGCCTGCATAACACGTTCCTCTTGTCTGCTCTTTACTGTGACGTGTTTGGACACTTATGTGGCCTCTTCAACCCGTCATATCGTTTCAGAAACTACATTCATTTCACAGAGGGAATTTTATAGGTAGCCTGATTTTATGCATTTTATAGCTCGGCAGCACGTCATGTTTTCCGTCGTAATGTACATGTGTCGTGTTTTTATTCGTGGGTTGTTTATATATTCGCTGTTTTCACACAAAAACGTGATTTAGAAAAATGTTTGTCGTCACATCCATTAAGAGATTGTAATTTTACCCTCCGACAAATCACCATTAAAGTTCTCAATCCTTGCACAAATATTTGAAAATTACGAGAGGAGTAAGATTACAAAAGAAGAACGTTTTTCTGATGTTGGTTATCTCGTTGTTGTTGTCGATGGCTCAAAGTCTTGTCTAGGAGTATTTTCTTGCGTTTGAAAATTTCGATTTCTTGAGTTCGTAATGACAAAGTAACAGCTGAAGATTTGCCTGTTGCTATGAATATCTTTTTATTTTATCCCATTCTTCTAGATCACACTGACTTTCCAATTTCCACGTTCAAAAAACCAATAGTTACATTTTTGTTGACAAGTTTAGCAAAATACTTGCGTTTCCATCAGAAGCATGCCCATCACTACTTACATTCAGCAGCACTCACAATTTCCAAAGAGTTTACAAAGCAAAGGAGTTCACAAAATTTCTCGACAGGTGAAGAATCTTTACCAAATTATCTCATTATTTCATAAATGAATCCAGAGACCAATTTAATAACTAACGTTTGATTGTGCAATTAATAAAATGAATTTTAAATGTGCCAGAAATTTCGTGGTTTTAAACATTTTGTACGAATGGTGGCGGGGGGGGGGGGTACCTTATACTGACTTCTCGTTTCGTGACCGTTTCTTGACCGTGCGCCTTGTCCACACCACGTACCTGATAATCCGCGGCGGTCGTATTGTTCTGCTCCACACTGCTGCTAGCTTGCCTGAAATTATCTATCGAAACATGCAAACGGGTTTAGGGGAGCCACTCAACGTTAAGATACAACACTGTCCTATGTCTGGTATGAACATCTATATTCTGACAAGGGAACCTCCCCATCGCATCCCCCTCAGATTTAGTTATAAGTTGGCACAGTGGATAGGCCTTGAAAAACTAAGCACAGATCAATCGAGAAAACAGGAAGAAGCTGTGTGGAACTATGAAAAAATAAGCAAAATATACGAACTGAGTAGTCCATGTGCAAGATAGGCAACATCAAGGACAGTATGAGGTCAGGAGTACCGTGGTCCCGTGGTTAGCGTAAGCAGCTGTGAAATGAGAGATCCTTCGTTCAAATCTTCCCTTGTGTGAAAAGATTACTTTCTTTATTTTCGCAAAGTTATGATCTGTCCGTACGATCATTGATGTCTCTGTTCACTGTAGTAAGTTTAGTGTCTGTGTTTTGCGATCGCACAGCAAAACCGTGCGATTAGTCGACGAAAGGACGTGCCTCTCCAATGGGAACCGAAAACATTTGATCGCAAGGTCATAGGTCAACCGATTCCTCCACAGGAAAACACGTCTGATATATTCTATACGACACTGGTGACAGCATGTGCGTCACATGACAGGAATATGTTGTCGACCCACCTAACTTGGCGAATGGGTAAAAAGATTCTTCTACCTTGCCCGATTTAGGTTTTCTTGTGGATGTGATAATCACTCCCAAAATAGTGATGAAAACATAAGTGTCACATAAACTGAAAATAAAAAGTTAAAATTTTCTTGCGCGGGAAGGCTTGAACGAAGGACCTCCCAGTCCACAGCTGCTCCCGCTAACCACGGGACCACGGCGCTCCGCAGTTTAACGCGTCCTTGATGTTGCATATCTTGCACATGGACTACTGAGTTCGTATATTTTGCTTATTTTTTCATAGTTCCACACAGCTTCTTCCTGTTTTCTCGATTGATCTGTGTTCAGTTTTTCAAGGCCTATCCACTGTGCCAACTTATAACTAAATCTGAGGGGGGTGCGATGGGGAGGTTCCCTTGTGAGACGATATGGAAACCACAGGTTGCACTGTTTACACTCTAAATCGTAAATGTTTATCCCAATTAACAATCTTGATTATTAACAGTCCAAAATATAACTTAGACGAGCGTACGCGTAACCGACACGACGCGGGTGATTGTTGATGATGCGGAAGCCGAATGATCGAACGAAAGTTCTTACGCTCGTCACACATACAGATATCTGGTAATAGTCCTCGTTGTCACTAGTAATAATATAACACTGTTCGTAAAGCTAATTTCTCAGTTCTCAGTTGTACGAGCGTGCGCGTAACCGTCGCGGCGCGGCTGATTGTTGATGATGCGGAACGCGATGATCGAACGAACGTTCTCACGCTCGCTACAAATCATTGGCATTTGATTGCACTTTTCTGTGATAAATAGTATTACTGATTCACATTTGTTCATTCTTGGAGACCGAACACGGCGTGGATGGTCGATGCTATGCGACACGCAACGTGAGGATACATAAATACGTTATCGACGGCAATGCTCATTTTTTCATTACTTCTTCACACACTTTCCTCTGAATCACTTCCATATTTCATCACTTTACTGTAATAGCACTTGTAGCAACACTTCAACATGAATACTAACAATGCTTCTTAAATGCTGAGCCACACACTACACAACATAACCCCAGCACCGTGTCCCTCGCTCGACTCACTACAGACGCGGCTGCCCGCAAAGATACTCCACAACTAAGCCAGCGATATGACAATACGCTTACGAAGTGTAATTTTAACTGTTAGTACTTATCGATTGTAGCAGATTAATTTCTTTGTATACACTTTAGCGTGAAATATAATACGTCTTATACAAGAACATATGAATTCTTTTAATGAAACAGCTGCGACAATTTTAATCTAAGCGAGATTCCAGATTTTACATGGTACCGGTTATCTCTATAAAGAAGGGGCAATGTTAGAGGAGGATGATTCATTACAAGATGAATACGGAAATCTAGCAGTAGGTAATTCCAACCCAAGTAGGTTGAGTGGCGTATAATTTCTCGATTTCTTTCAACATTCCCTGTACGTCATTTGATAGTCTGTCAACATAGGAAATGCACCTTGTGTACAAGAGGACATCCATCTGTCACCGCAACGTTAATAAACAGTTTTATGAAAACGTAATTCATCTGTGTAGGAGACAGCCAACCCTACCCCACTCATACTTCTATTAAATGGGACTCATTTATTGGGAAACGTGACGAAATATGGCGCTCCTCGACGACTGCCAGAGTAATTACTCAGAAAGTCGGACATGCTGTAAGCCCAGCCGGTTTTCCCAGTTGCTGCTCGTACCTATCAATATTGATTTTGCATAACAGTAGTTTACATTTAAGGCCTCTATAAAAGATACAGGGTAATATTTTTTATGTTGCTGCGAAAAAGGCGACCTTAGTAATGTGTCACTCAACCGTGTCTCGTACCGCGTGACTAAAAACGTAAGAGGGAACCTCATATGCGCATGATCTCCGCTGTTCTGACTTTTGTGATTTCAGTATTCGTTACCAACGGAAGAGAAACGTACGCAGTTACTTTTGTTCCAGTGTCCACCTAGGTATCACACTAAATCAATTCGAAGGCTGTCTACTTTGCCTGTCAACACCACTAAAGTAGACTAGGATCACAAAGCTACCCTGAGAACAATGTAAGAAACACTTTTAAGAATGCCATACACAACACACTGGCAGTACTGACTTTTAATCAGATAAGAACTCAAGGAATATTCCCAACTTCTCTTCAACTGTAATATATGATTTGTGAAATATGAACAGAATATTCTTTTGGCCAAGATGTGGTGGTTCTGCTAAGTACAAAACAGCTAAACTCTCCGGCTCATAGTCGGAAACAGGATCCGATTTCAGAATTTTATCTGAGACTGAAGTAATGCTCTATTAAACTCTAACTTATGCATGAATTATGAAAATAAATGATAAAGAGGAACCGCTTTGTGCAGTGGGTCTACCCAAAACTCATGGGACATAACACTGATGACATTAATCATAAACTGCTTTTTGAAATTAGTTTTAAAGAAGCAACCTCACTCTTGAAATAAATAATTTTAGTAAAAACGTAATTAACATATTTAGGAGAGACAGGTAAATTCATCACACCCTACTTCTTGTAATGTTTTCCATGTACTTCGGTTGTGATTAACGTTTGCATAGTACGATAATGAAGTAATAAATACAGCTAATCCCTCAGTTTTCCTCACTGAGAAGAGGGCCGTTTAGTTTACTCAAGTAAGGAAAGGAAAACGCTATGTTTATGTTTTCTTTTATTATTAATGCAGCTAGGTAGTAAATACCACATTTAAATTTACTTACTAACACTGTGCGTCGCAGAAAACGCCTGAACCAGTTCAATTGACATTATTAATCATTAAATCTTGACAAAGGTCGAATACATACTACCTTTCTACGACAAACTCAGCGAGGAACAGTATTCATCAGTACGAATACGAGATACGTTAACGAAAAACGTATCAGTATTCGACACACGTGAGCTAAGCCTTGACATTACAGTTACAATGACAAAGACAAAAATATGGTTTTTGCCATTTGTTTATCTCCTTGTACGGAATACTGATATTCCATTTTTATTCTGTGTTTTGAGCTCTTCTCGTGTCGGTGACTGCAGACCGATATAGTGGCAGTTTTTACATCGGTGACTATGCGTCCGAGACGGTAGCAGTTGTAGCTAGTATCGAACTTCCAAGTCGCTGTACCAGATAACTTGTTTCTCTATACGTAAGCTCGCCGTCGGACATGGAAGAGAAAACAAGATACAAGATACTTCGGTTATCAAAGTTGATTCGGCTGTTGTCTTATAGCTGTCATGTATCCACCAGCACACCCACTTATCAGCAGAACAACAATCAAACTGAGCCATCCTAGCACGAGGAGATCTAGCCTGTTACGTGAAAATGAAGGCTCACTATTGTGATATAACATTGGTTGCAGTAGAAGGTATTATGTATAGACGGACATTGCATTTAGCTAGACCAAGATGTGCAGCTGGAATAGCTGGGTTGGTTTCATGAGGTGCCTCTGGCTTCTGGAGACGCCCGCCTCCCCCCCCCCCCTTCCACTCCCCTCATCCTCTGGTGACCTCTGCCCCTGCGCAGCCCCTAATGAGGTAATCCCAGACGCCTGAAGCGAAGCTGCCAAATTTAATAGCAAAACGCCCTCTGCCTGCCAGAGGAGAAACCGCAGGAGACAGTAATGCGGCAGCAGGTATTGACCAAAGCGCGATGTCATACAAAAACGAGGGTAAACAAAGAGAGAAAGGCAAAGTTTTCTAAATAATCTTATTTGAAGGACGACATGGCAAGTATCATTTCTCTAGATAATATACCTCAACCTTGATGCAAATGATCCATCTATGGACAAGCTTCTTATTTCCTCCCACTCTTTTAACGACTTCACAATCTCCTCATCCGACGATTACTTGGATTCAAGTTGCTGCTCCTACATGAGAGCAGGAAGAAAATCACTGCATGATTCCGTGGGTCGAAACCATGATTCAGAATTCACTAAACAGATTTTCCCGTCTTTTGACGGCATGATTACGCTCAAGAAAGATCACACCGTCTTTCAGCTTCCTCCTGTTCTTCGTTTTGATGCCCGGTAGCTCGCAGGAGGTGTCAGCATTTTATTGCAGGTGGTGGCCTGTTGTTATGTTCTGTTGGAGGTAAAGACTGAAGTGTCCTCATCGTGCTCTGCCTCTTACTCTGTGGTTCGTAGTTATTAAGCCACGTACTATTATCATTTGTTACTATGCTGCTCACAGCGTCTTCTCCTTCTTCCTTAAAACGTCGTAAATATGATTAAGGCATTTCCAAATGCCCCTGCTTGTGTTAGTCCTTCAAAAAGCTCAATAACGTGATGGGTTAGAGGTTTATGGATAGTAGCAAATATTGTACCGTGGTTAACTTTCCGCTCATACACAAGATCATCAATGCTGGCACGACGATCATCACGAATCATTGTCTCTGCCATCACGATTTTCCTCGCTGTTTTCGAAGTGCATGGTCACCGCCACTTTCTGATAAACGAAAACGCCTACTCAGATGCAGGATCACCTACAGCAAAGCACAAGTGCTCCTTTCTTCCAACACGCTGATCGAAAGACGTATTGGAATAGCGTTTAGACAGGTATGTACGATTCACTACAAATGTAACTTTTACTTCCTTAAAAAAAGGAGAAATGATTTTCCTTGTTAGCATTTCATTGTATGCAGCGTTTCCTTGAGAGCATTCTAAACAATAGCTAAACCCAAGTAATATACAAGGTATTCACTGGTCTCTGCCATCTATGAGCAACAGTATGTCTTTGAGGTGCACTGCCTTCCTTTGGTCGTCGAGTCACGTAGCATTCCAGGTAATGAGCGAGCTGACAAATTAGCCAAAGGTGCTGTGGATTTGGAAACATTAGAACTAGAAATCCCAAAGGCTGACATAAGAGCATAGATGCGACATGCATACAGGAGAAATGGGAAGAATAATGGAAAAATAAATCAAAGACATTAGCAATATTAGACAGCCCATTCCTACTACGCTCAAGCAGAGAAGTTGTTGCCTTATGATATATCCTAATTGAACTTACAATAACACCACGTGAATTTTCAGAACTGCAAGACTTCCGTCTTTGGAGCAACCCAAACTGCTTGCCACATTTCAGTTCGCACAGCTACGCACGAAAAGCGACGTGAGATGGATGTAGTAAAACTCTTACTGATTTCAACCGGTGACGAAACTTCTTGTGAAAGAGTGGGTACTACAACAAGAATTAAAGTCGGCACCGTTAGGTATCGGCTTAAAGAGCGATAGTTTTCGGCCCGAGGTACCACCCATTGCTTACGCTGAGGCGACAAAAGTCATCGAATGCCTCCTAATATTGAGTCGTACTTCCTGTTGGTTCAAAAATGGTTCAAATGGCTCTGAGCACTATGGGATTTAACATCGGAGGTTGTCAGTCCCCTAGAACTTAGAACTACTTAAACCTAACTAACCTAAGGACAGCACACACATCCATGCCCGAGGCAGGATTCGAACCTGCGACCGTAGCGGTCGCGCGGTTCCAGACTGAAGCGCCGAGAACCGCTCGGCCACACCGGCCGGCACTTCCCTTTGGCCTGCATAGTGCAGCAACTGGACGTGGCATGGACTCCACAAGTCGTTGGATGTCTCCTGCGGAAATACTGAGCCACGCGGCCTCCGTAGCCGTCCATCAATGCGAAACTGTTGCCGATGCAGGATTTTATGCACGAACTGACCTCTCGATTATCTCCCATAAATGTTACATGGGATTCATGTCGGACGATCTGGTTGGCTGTACCATTCGCTCGATTTGTCCAGAATGTTCTCCAAACCAATCGCGAATAACATTATCCAGACATGGCGCGTTATTATCCATAAACATTCTATCGTTGTTTGGGAACATGAAGTCAATGAATGGCTGAAAATGGTCTACAACTAGCTGAACATAACCATTCGTAGCTATTAGAATGAGATTTTTCGCTCTGCAGTGGAGTGTGCGCTGATATTAAGCTTCCTGGCAGATTAAAACTGTGTGCCGGACCAAGGCTCGAACTCGGGACCTTTGCCTTTCGCGGGCGAGTGCTTCTACCATCAGAGCTACCCAAGCACGACTCACGCCCCGTCCTCACAGCTTTATCTCTGCCAGTACCTCGTCTCCTACCTTCCAAACTTTACAGAAGTTCTCCTGCGCAGGAGTTCGAGTCTCGGTCCGGCACGCAGTTTTAATCTGCCAGGAAGTTTCATTTCTAGCTATTGGTCGGTTCAATTGGACCAGAGGACCCAGCCCATTCCATTACGGAGACACTACAGGATTACACAGTGCCTTGGTGACAATTTGGGTGCGCGGTCTTCACATGAATCATCTGAGTGCATTTGACAGCTCCACCAAGGTACTGCTCTTTTATACCTTGTACACGGGATGTGTGTATATGTGCATATCTCTACCCCATGACTTGTCACCTCAGTGTATTTTGTCCCTGAATCAAGATGCAAGGATAAAAAGCTTTCTGTGTTTCTTCTTGAAGACGACAGACAGAAAGTTAATATAGTATGTAGCAGTTGTAGCTTGATTACTTTATTATCTTATCTTTGCCTTCACAAAAACCTAAACTTTATCTGCTTCTTGTACCAAGTGTAATAGATACGACAGCAGTAATACTATTGTAAAATGAAAATCTCCTCCCTACGTCTTAGAAATCCATCAGATGAGTGAGGAACTAATAACCAAGTAGCTAAGCACTTTTGAAATCATAATCTTCATCATCAACATCGTTGTATAATTAAAGTGTATTCAGTCCCTGATACACAATTTTTTTACAGCATGATTAGTTTTTATCTTCCGTGATCATCTTCAGATGTGAAACCAAAGTAAAACTAACCTCCGAAAAGTGTTGCACGTATCTGTTGAGTTTGCCTTTGTAGTTGTATCTGTATGGGAACTATACATCAGAATACTGTGATATGGAATCAGTGACTAGTGACTAGTGGAGCAGGGAGATAAAGGAGTTAGACTGGGGGAGTGGGGGGTGGGTTTGAGGCGGGAAATAATGTAGAGAGGGAGCGAATGAGGAATGACATGACCATAACAGATTTACCTTCGATAAAACATTATAGCAACATGCGCAAAAAAGAGTTTCACTCTGAAATGAGGTTCTTGTTGTAGTCTTCGGTCAGAAGATTGGTTTGATGCAGCTCTCCATGCTACTCTATCCTGTGCGAGACCCTTTATCTCTGAATAACTTCTGCAGTATACATACTTCTGAACCTGCTTACTGTATTCGTCTCTTGGCCTCCCCCTACTATATTTTCACCGCACACTTCCCTCCAATACTAAGTTGGTGATCTCTTGATGACTCTGAATGTGTCCTATCAATCGATCCCTTCTTTTAGTCAAGTAGTGCCACAAATTTCTACCTCCCCAGTTCCATTCAGTCACTGCTCATTAGTTACATGATCTACCCATGTAATCTTCAATGTACTTCTGTAGTACCTCATTTTGAAAGCTTCATTTCTCTTTTTGTCTAAACTGTTTATCGTCCACGTTTCACTTCCAAACATGGCTACACTCCAGACAAAAGCTTTCAGAAAAGATTTCCTAACTCCTACAGCTATATTCTAAGTTAACTAATTCCTCAGAAATGCTTTTCAATCCAATGCCAGTCTAAATTTTATATTCTCTATTTCGGCCATCATCAGTTGATTTGCTGCCTAGAAAGCAAACCTCATCTACTACTTTAAGTGTCTCGTTTCCTAATCTCATTCCCTTAGCATCACGTGATTTAATTCGACTACATTCCATTATCCTTGTTGTGTTTTTGTTGACGTTCATGCTATACCAACCTTTCAAGACAATGTCCGTTCCGTTCTTACAAGGTCATCGGCAAACCTCAAAGTTTTTATTTGTTTTCTATGAAATTTAATTCCTACTCAAAACTTTTCTTTCGTTTCCTTTATTGCTTGGTCAATGTACAGATTTAATAATATTGGGAATAAGCTACAAACCTGTCTTACTCCCTTCTCAACCACTGCTTCACTTTTATGCCCCTCGACCCTCATTACTGCCGTCCGATTTCCTTACAAATTATAAACAATCTTTCCTTCCCTGTATTTTGCCTCTGCTACCTGAAGATGTTCAATGAGAGTATTCCAGTCAACATTGTCAAAAGCTTTCTCTATATCTACAATTGTTGTAAACGTAGCGTTCCCTTTCCCCAGAATATCTCCTAAGACTAATCCTAAGGTCAGTATTGCCTCACGTATTCCTACATTTCTCCGGAATCCAAGCTGATCTTCCCTGATGTTGGCTTCCACTAGTTTGTTTTTCTATTCTTCTGTAAAGAATTCGTGTTAGTATTTTTCAACCACGACTTGTAACTGATAGTTCGGCTTTTTCTCTTGTCAGGAATTAGAGTTATTACATTCTTCTTTAATTCTGAGGATATTTTGTCTGTATCTTATATCTTGCACACCAGATGGAAGAGTTTTTTCATGGGTGACTCTCCCATCTCAGCATTATCTCTACGTCCACTTCCTTTTCTAAAAAATTGCCTTCAAGTTAATCTTCCTTGTATAGACCCTCTATATATTCCTTCCATATTTCAGGTTTCTCTTTTTTTTTTTTTTTTTTTTTTTTTTTTTTTTTTTTTTTTTTTTTTGCTGAGGACTGGTTTCCTATCTGCGCTTTTCGTATTCACACAGGTGCTTTTTTTCTGCAAATACCTCTTTAAATTTCGTGTGAGCGTCACCTATCCTTCACCTAATGAAATGTGCTTCTAAATCCTTACATCTGTCCTCTAGTCATTCCTGCTTAGCCATTTTGCATTTCTTGTCAGTCTGATTTTTAAAAGTTTTTATTACCTCTCGCCTACTTCATTTGCTACATTTTTATATTTTCTCATTTCATCATTTAAATTCAATATCTCTTGTGCTATCCAATGATTTCCACAAGTCGTTGTCTTTTTACCTGTTTCATCCTCTGGTACCTTAATTATTTCGTCTCTTAAAGCTACCCATTCGTATTCTTCTGTATTCCTTTCCCCTTTTCTAGTCAACCGTTTTCTAGTGCTTCCTGTGAAACTCTCGGCTAGCTCTGGTTCTTTCAACTTATCCAGATCCCACCTCTTTTCCAATTTCTTCAGTTTTATTCTGCAGTTAATAACCACTAAACTCTGGTCGAGCCTACATCTGCCCCTGGAAATGTTTTACAATTTGAAACCTGGCTCCTAAATCTCTGTCTTACCATTATATAATCAACCTGAAACCTTCCGGTATTTCCAGGTCTCTTCCACGTATGTAGCCTTCTTTTACGATTCTTAAACTGCATGTCAGCGATGATTAAATTATGCTCTATGCAAAACTCTTTCATTGCTTTCACCCAGTCCATATTCACCTTCCATATTCATCTATTATATTTCCTTCTCTTCCTTTTCCTGTTATCGATTTCCAGTCCCCTATCACTATAAAATTTTTTGTCTCCCTTAACTATCTGAATAATTTCTTTAATCTCGTCATTCATTTCTTCAATCTTTTCATCATCTGCGAAGCTAGCTGTCATTTAAACTTGTACTCGTACTACTGTGGGCTTTGTGTCTGTCTTCGCTGCCATAGTCCTGTTCATAGTAGCTTAACCGCATTTCTATTTTGTTATTCATTATTAAACCTACTGCTGCATCACGCCTATTTGACTTTGTATTTGTAACCCTGTGTTTACCTGACTAGGTCCGCCTGCTCACCTGGGTAGTAAAGTGCTCGCCTCTCATGTAAGTGGGGCCAGGTTCTATTCCTGGCTGGGTTGAAGATTTTCTCCGCTCGGGGACTAGCCGTTGTGTTGTTCTCATCATCAATTCATCCTCATCACCGGCGCGCAAGTCGTCCAATGTGGCATCGACTGAAATAAACCTTGCACTTGGCGGCCGAACTTCCCCGAATGGGGCCTGCCGGCCAGCGATGCCATACGCTCATTTCCGTTTACCTGTCTAGATTTCCTGTTCCGCCTGCAACCTAACTCACGAATTCCCGGCATATCTAACTACAACCGATTCATTTCACTTTTTAAATTATCTAAACTACCTGCCTGATTAATAGATCTAACATTCCACACTCCGATCCGTAGAACACCAGTTTTATTTCTCATGAGGACGACATCCTCTTGAGTAGTACTCACCAAGAGATCCGAATGGGGGACTGTTTTAGCTCTGGAGTATTTTACCCAAGAGAACGCCAACATAATTTCATCATACAGTAGATATAATGCCCTCGGAAATAATTACAGATGAGGTTTGTCCTTGCTTTCAGCCGTTTGCAGCACCAGCAGAGCCGTGCTGTTTTGGGTGATGTTAGAAAGCCATATCAATCAATCATCCAGACGGAAACTAATGAAAGGGCTTCGACCCCTCTTCGGGACCCATACGTATGTCTGGCCTCTCCACAAATACCCTTCGGTTATGGTTGCATCTACTGTACGTTTATCTGTATCGCTGAGGCTCACAAGCCACCCCACCGATGCAAGGTCCGTGGTTCATGGGAGGGGGGGCTGAAATTATAGAAAAGTATATTGATGCTGGAAGTGTAAGATGTATAATACTAAAAAAATTGTTAAAATAATACGTAAAAAATTATTATAGTTATGAGAAACCTAAAAAAGAAAATCATGTTTTAACTATCGTTAAAAGTATGAAGAGTGTAGAACAACGGATGTGTAAACTTTAAGAGGTATAGGACGGTAAAATCATGAAGTTTAAATTACTTGAATTAATTAGAATTCAATTATGTGTCTTAAAATATTAAAAGAGTAAACCACTGGAAGTATAGAAAAATAGATGTAATAAAATTATAAAATTATAGAAGTGAAACTTTGTGAAGCATCTGAAACTAAATGGTAGAGGACATGACACTAGTAGTTAGGTGCCTTTGCTTCTGTAATTGCTTGCTTCAATGTTTACCCTACATGAATAGGCAGTCAAGTAATCATTCTTACTGTACGCCACTAGATGAAGCTACTACGGAAACAATACTGTTTTTGTCTTTCTGGTCTTCAGTGTGAGGACTGGTCAGATGCCTGCCCGCCCCCCTCTCCCTCTCCCCTTAATTCCTCCTGTTACCGAAGTAACGATTTTGGATGCCTCAGCATGTGACCTGTCAACGGATCCGCCCTTTTATTCAAATTGCAATACATACTTCTTTTCTCTCCCGTTTTGTTCCGTACTCTTCATTACCTATTCTATATGCCGACCTAAAGTTCAGATTTCTTCTTTAAGACCATGTTTCGAAAACTTACATTCTCTTCTTGTCGTAACTGCTTATCGTCCACGTTTCACTTCTGCACAAGGCTACACTCCACACAAATACTTCATAATAAAACTTACTATCACTTCAGTTCGTAATCGGTGTCAACGAATTTCACTTCTTGAGAAACACTTCTTTGCTGTTATCAGCCTGCATTTTATGTCCTCTCTACTTCGGCCGTCTTCCGTTATTTTGCTCCACAACTAGCAAAACTCGTAAAGTACTGTAATTATACATAGTGTTTCACAATGTTTTGACGATTTCAAATCCAAATAAAGCGTGGTACCAACAAGGTGGCACTGTCTGTTAGTAGAGCAGAGTGTCAAATTTCATCTCTTATATAGGTCAGTAATCGTATCGTAATTGCTGGAACAACATCTTGCGTTCTCGATGGAGAGCTATTTTCACTATAACGAATCTATCGTCCGCATGCGACATGCCTTTCGTAAGCATTTCAAGCTTCAGCCGCGATATCTAATTCCTCGTCGTGCAACAATATTGTATTGGACAGGAAACTTCCATGCAAGTGACCGTGTATCGAATCGAAAGACAACCAGCCCTCGAAAAACTGTCCTCACTTTCGAGAACAGGCCCCACTCGCCTGATTTAACCGTGCCAGACATATACCTGTGGAGTTATTTAAAGGTGACAGCGTATTCTACCGGGTGGGAATCTTGCAACACTTAAAAGATGGCACACACGATGAAATTTCCAGAATTCCTTTATCAGTTACGAAAGATGTGTCCAAAAACAGGGTGAAAAGTTGGTTATAGAGTTGCCGCGAACGGTCGTCATTTGTCCGACGTCGTATTTCATAAGTTAACACGAATAAATGCTATGCCTTATATAAAATGTTTAACATTGTTTCACGTTTAGTTTCAGTGTTATTCGTATTTGAATTCGTGATAATATTGTGAAACACCATGTACTTTTATTGCTCTCCGGTGTCCATCCGAATGCAGTAGTTTACGAAACACGATATTTCGACAACGCACCTTCCCCTCCTCATCAGCTAATACCAGTGAGTCATATTCTAATCCAGGTCTGTCAACACGATATGATAAAATTGGACTACATTCATTTATATTTCTTTAACTTTTGTTGAGAATCTTTTAATTACCTTTGTTTAAGACACTATTCATTCCGTTCAACTGCTCTGACAGAATTAGAGTATCATGGGCGAACCGGAAAGTTTTTATTTCTTGTCTCTGAAATTCAATTCCATTACCTCGTTTATCCTTGGTACCACTTAATGTTCGCTCATTGTACTAACTGAATAACATCAGACAGAAGCTGCAACCTTTTCTCACTTTCTTCTCAACTCTTATTTTCCTGTTTGTACTGTTCTCGGGTCTCCAGCCGGGTGCAGTCGTTTCCAAATCGCGATATTTCGACATAGTTCCTTGTCGTCATCTTCAGGTGATACCTGCAGACTGAGCGTCTCCGCTGAATCTCCTCCCCTATATACTCTGATCACTCCCCACCCCTTCCCCCGCGTCATGCCGCACACGACGCTGCGTGGAGTGGTGGTGGGGAGGGGCGGGCTGCTGGCTGCTGGAAGCGAACTGTGGACCATCAGATGTCCTGTGGCCTTCATCGGCTCGGAAGTCGCTTTGGGTCGGCGCTGTGCTTTTAGTTGGCTGAGTGCTGGGTCCCAGGCTTTGCTGAGGTTGAACCCGGCGTATCAGCCCATCAGCTACACGTATTTCAATCGCCTCCTTCAGAACATAGTCCCAAAAAGACGAGGCCTGCCGTAAAACTTCCGTTTTCACGTCCTCCATAGTATCTCCAGTATCCATGTAATGTTCCGTAACCGCAGATTTTGTAGGCTGCTTCAGTTCAGTGTACCTTCTGTGTTCGGAGACTTCATCAGTGGTATAGAACAAGTAATTTCCACCCTTCCCAGTGAAAAAGCAGAAGAGATACGTCGGAAAACGTGCCGTGCGATTACCAAAGCCGCTATACCGAGGCCGAACATCACGAAAGCAGAAAGAGCTGCCATTCGAGAACTACGGAATGATCCTAAAATAGTTATTTTACCAACGGATAAGGGAAATGCAACTGTACTGCTTCCATTATCAGAGTACAATCACAAAATGCACGACCTACTCAAGGATCCAGGATCCAGCACACAGGAAACTGAAAGGAGACCCGACCAACAGGATGTAAAAGAAGACTATTGAGCTTCTACGCCAGTGCTTGCCGAATGAAATAGTCAGGAAGCTCCGACCTCGAGCTGCTGCACCCCTAAGGCTCTATGGGTTACCAAAGGTGCACAAAAAAGATGTTCCTTTGCGCCCTATCGTCAGCAAAAATGGTTCAAATGGCTCTGAGCACTATGGGACTCAACATCTGTGGTCATAAGTCCCCTAGAACTTAGAACTACTTAAACCTAACTAACCTAAGGACATCACACACATCCATGCCCGAGGCAGGAATCGAACGTGCGACCGGAGCGGTCACGCGGTTCCAGACTGAAGCGCCTAGAACCGCCCGGCCACACCGGCCGGCTATCGTCAGCAACATACGCGCTCCAAAGTACCAGCTAGCCAAATATTTAACGGCGGAATTAAGCCCTCACGTCGGGAAATGTCAGCATCACATCAGGAATTCTGTGCATTTCATTCAACGGCTGCAGGAGCTGCGCCTCCGTAACCAGGACCTTATGGTGAGCTTCGATGTGGTCTCGCTTTTCACCAGAGTGCCGCTTGATGACTCTCTTAAGTTGATTAGGGAGAAATTCAACCCGACAATTAATCTGTTCGAATTTGTCCTGACATCAACAATCTTTCCCTTCGATGGAAACTATTACGAACAAACGGATGGTGTTGCCCTGTCACCGGTGGTAGCAAGCTTGTTTATGGAGGACTTCGAAGAGAAAGCACTGGAAACTGCAGCACTGAAGCCTATGTGCTTCTACAGACATGTTGATGACACATTTGTGATACGGCCGCATGGAAGAGAAAAACTTCAAGAGTTTCTCCAACATCTGAATTTTCTGCATCCTAACATCAAATTCAACGTGGAGGTGGAAGAGAATGGTGAACTCCCGTTTATGGACGTCCTAGTCAAGCGCAAAGCGGATGGCACCTTGGGACACAGTGTATACAGGAAAGAAACCCACACTGATCTGTATCTCCACGCTACCAGCTGCCATCATCCTTCACAAGATGAGGGTGTACTGCGAACACTGGTACACTGGGCCCGCGCAATATCGGACGAGGAAAGCCTACAAGGAGAACTTAACAACCTTAAGGACGTCTTCAAGAAGAACGGATGTAACGAGAGTCAAATTCGACCTGCTTTCAGGCAGAATGCACAAACCCAGAACAGGGAGAAAGAAGAGAAGACAATGGCGTACCTGCCTTACGCCGGCAAAGCACCCAACAAAATCGGTAGAATTCTGGCTCGGTGTAACATCAAATGTGTCTTCCAGCCACCTCCGAAAACGCGTGCCCTGCTTGGTACAGTAAAAGATGACCTGGGGCTCCCCAAACCGGGTGTTTACCGTATTCCGTGTAAATGCGGTAAGGAATACATCGGGAAAACTGTACGGACAATCGAAGAAAGATTCCAGGAACACAGAAGGCACACTGAACTGAAGCAATCTACAAAATCTGCGATTGCGGAACATTACATGGATACTGGAGATACTATGGAGTGCGCGAAAACGGAAGCTTTAGGCAGGCCTCGCCTTTTTGGGACTACGTTCTGAATGAGGCGATTGAAATACGTGTAGCTGATGGGCTGATCAACAGATACGCCGGGTTCAACCTCAGCAAAGCCTGGGACCCAGCACTCAGCCAACTAAAAGCACAGCGCCGAGCCCAAGCGACTTCCGAGCCGACGAAGGCCGCAGGACATCTGATGGTCCACTGTTCGCATCCAGCAGCCAGCAGCCCGCCCTTCCCCACCACCACTCCACGCAGCTCTGTGTGCGGCACGACGCGGGGGAAGGGGTGGGGAGCGATCAGAGTATAAAGGGCAGGAGATTCAGCGGAGACGCTCAGTCTGCAGCTATCGCCTGAAGATCACGGCAAGGAACTATGTCGAAATATCGTGGTTTGAAAACGACTGTACCCGGCTGGAGACCCGAGAACGGTACAAACAGTTAATCCGCCGAGAAAGCGTAAGATCAGACATCTTATTTTCCTGTCTTGTGTTCCATCTCAATTAATTACACAGTATACAATGATGTACCAAAACATTAGCTTGTACAAACAAACTAATGTTTTGTGTAGAACGAAACACATCACATGCACATTATAAGTCAACGGAAACGGCATTTCATTCGTGTAAATAAAGGGCCACTTATTAGTCCCGTGAGATAGTTTCCATAGGATTTACGTGAGGCGAATTTGGTGGTCGAGGTACCAACGTGAGTTCACTATAATGCTCCTCAGAGCACTGTAGCACGGCTCTGCCTCCAAGACACGGACACCTATACAGCTGAAGATGACATGGCCGTCGGGGAAGTCATCATGCTTGTGATTCTCTGCTGGCAGCGTGTCTTCGATTACTACCAAAGGTCTCTTTCAAGCGCAGGAGAACGTCTCCCGTAACATAATACCGCTCCCACCACCCTGCGTCCTTGCCGCGCTGCATGTTTCGTGTCGGCGTTCACCCCGACGAAGGCGTTTGTGGAGACGATCATCGACCTAGTGTAGCAAATATGTGATTCACCCGAAGAACCGACTCGTTCCCACTGATCGACGATCAAATCCCGATTGTCCCGTGCCCACTGCTATTTATAATTAATGACGTCGTTAGGTCAACATGTGAACACGTAGGGGTGGTCTGCCGCGGAGCTCCTTGTTCAACAATGTACGACGAACGGTGTGCACCACCTCCGGGCTTTTTCGCCAGAGATGCTACAGGTCACACCGTCTATCCTACTTTAGAGAGAAGACAAGCCTCCGAACCCACGTTTTGTGAAGAGTTGTGCACGTCCAACCATTTAGCACCTTGCGATAGTTTCACCGACCAATCACTTTACATAGATGCTCACGACAGTAGCACGTGACCATTCGACCAGCTTCGCCTTTTTCGAGAAACCCCTTCACCGGCTTCGTGTATTGTTAATTTGCCCTTTGTCAGAGTCGCTTATCTCAATGTATTTCCCAGTTCGTGTATGCTCCACTCACATACTTCAGTTACCGCGTCATGTGCCTGCAACGTCACCAAGCGGAATCCAGCGTCACAGTGGGCAATGGTCATAATGTTTTGTTTCAGCGTATTTCGATACAGCCACATGGAAATGTAGATCTTGAAATCAAATATTTCAGTACAGAACTGTGGGAAGTTTTCATTGACATGCTTTCAGCTTATACGGCAGTTCTGTGTTCGATACAGTCAAATATAATATCGTTCGAAAGTAGACTTCAGCGTCCAGAATAGAAGGAATTGCTTTACGTTTAACATCTGAAATTACATTTTTATGTAACAGACAGCTGTACTCTCATTAGTTGGCGATTTTAACCGTGGCATTACAGGTTACCGTATTATGTAAATGCTTTAATGGTTCTGTGCTTATAATCCGATCAAGCATTTGATAAATGAAGTTCCACCCAAATTATTCACGCGTTAATCATTTACATTATTATTTCCCAAAACACAATCTAATTAATGTCGGCCACACTTAACACACGGATCGCTAGAATTAAAAACGTTTTCAATCCGATTAAGCCAGTACTGTCTAATTAAAAACGTATAGACTGATCGAAACAACAGGATGACAGAGGTACATATGCACTGCTCTTTGTGTCCCCGTATATCTTCAGTGTACTCCACGTGTCACGAACGAAACTGCAGGTAATGCTACACAACGGTTTTTTGGCAGTATCAGGTGCTGCTAGTCTAGTGTATAAACTTTTCTTTGGCGTTCTCTTTGATTATCAGTACTAGAACAGATAAACTGTAACTTTACTGTGGCATTTTTGTGAACTGTATACCGATTCCTAAACTGGTAGAGGCTTGCAAACTTCAGTGAGAACAATTAGTTTTTTACTCTTTCATGAAACAGCGTAAAATTATTTTAGGAGAGTAGTAACTATTAACAATGCCTGACTGCTACTGTTATCTGATTGTAGTGACGATATTAGGAACGAAGCGCCACCTCAGTCTCGTTGCTAAAATTGGTTCCATTCTTCACTGACAAACTTCAAGTTTTCGAATTTCTTGGAGTGAGGGATGGGGGTGGGGTAAATATGGGAGAAATGAAGAGAAATATGGGAACATCAGGGTGTCCTAACACATATCTTTACTTTTTCACTACATCAAATACTCAATCCTCAATTTTTTTCTGTTTGATCTTAATTACTCAAATAATAAATGTTATTACCATTTAGTTAGAACACACGCCAACTCGTTGCCAAACATGAGACATATAAATTTGTACTGATTGTGTGCGGAGGGATTCTGTAACATAATGTTTATTTAGAACATAAAACGTCATTATGGCCAAATTGTGTTTATTTACTGTTTAACACATACATTAAAAAATTTCCAGAACTCCTGAAGATAGCCGTTGACTGTGGATACTGTACACAGACACAGTCCCTTTGACTGTTCAGAGATGTCACTAAACCCGTCCATAGATGTAAACAACAATTCATAAGCAGCGCCTATTACACGTAAGGGGTCCGACAACCGATCAGTTCCAGTCATTCCACTAGGAAGGAGGTACCCCACTCTCGTTGTCTGTAGTTAAGCCACGCCTAGACGGTCAGTATAGCGGTTCGTTCGGTTCCGCATTATTGCTTTGTGCCAGGAAGGGCTCTAAACAAGGGAAGTGTCCAGGCGTCTAGGAGTGACCCAAAGCGATGTTGTTCGGGCATGGAGGAGATACAGAGAGACAGGAACTGTCGATAACATGCCTCGCTCAGGCCGCCCAAGAGCTACTACTGCAATGGATGACAGCTACCTACGGATTATGGCTCGGAGGAACCCTGACAGAGACGCCAACAGGACGTCGTGTTACAACTCAAACTGAGCGCAGTAGACTACATGATGCGCAGCTTCACTCCCGACGTCCATGGCGTGGTCTATCTTTGCAACCACGACACCATGCGGCGCGGTACAGATGGGCTCAACAACATGCGAATGGACGGCTAAGGACTGGCGTCACGTTCTCTTGACCTATGAGTGTCGCATATGTCTTCAACCAGACGATCGTGCTGCGAGTGCAGCAAGGTGGAGATTCCCTGCTGTTTTAGGGTGACATTAAGTGGGGCCGACGTACACCGCTGGTGGTCATGGAAGACGTCGTAACGGCTGTACGATACGCGAATGCCGTCCTCCGACTGATAGTGCAACCATATCGGCAGCATATTGACGAGGCATTCGTCTTCGTGGACGTCAACTCACGCCCCATCGTACACATCTTGTGAATGACTTCCTTAAGATAACAACATCGCTCGACTAGAGTGGTCAACATGTTCTCCAGACATGAATCCTATCGAACATGCATGGGATAGACTTAAAAGGGCTGTTTACGGACGACGTGAACCACCAACTACTCTGAGGGTTCTACGTCGAATCGCCGTTGAGGATTAGGACAATCTGGACCAACAGTGAACTTGTGGATAGTATTCCACGACGAATACAGGCATACATCTAGGCAAGAGGACGTGCTACTGGGTATTAGAGGTACTCGTGTGTAGAGAAATCTGCCCACCACCTCTGAAGGTCTCGCTGTATGTTGTACCAACAACATGCAATGTGTGGTTTTCATAAACAACAAAAAGGGAGGAAATGATGTTTATGTTGATCTGTATTCCAGTCTTCTGTACAGGTTCCAGAACTGTCGGAACTGAGGTGATGCAAAACTTTCCTTGATGTGTGTATTTAAGAACGAATTTGCTTTCTGTTGTCAGGATAAATGTTCAGAAGTTCTTATACGCAACTTAAGAACAATTCCTTTTGTTCGGCCTGTAACCCCTCGTTATACATCTGGTCTTTTTTTCGTACTAAAGTTTATCCGAACTGGCTATGAACAATTCCCATATTTCACATAAAATCACAAATTCTCGTTTTAAAGCAGAAATATTAAATAAACAATAATAAGAGCAAGTGAAATGGAGTGTTACATGCAAAGCAGCAAGGTGCTGTATGCAGTTTCTAACGAACGTCCCTTTTGTTTCATAACTATTGCATAAACTCAACGCACGTATTGTTAAGGTTTTTCGCGTCTGTTAGTCTTTCGTGTCTGTTAATCTCTAGCGTCTGTGACGCTTTAGCATCTGGGAGTGTTTGTGTTAGAGATTTTTGTGTCCGAGCTTTTAGCGTTTAGTTTTGAATAAACGCGACTTTTAAGTTCATGCACCACTGTGTGAAGTAGTTAATTTAACTGAAACCTGCGGTAGTTAAAAGTAATTTCTCTGACTTTCGATTATAGACAAATCGGGCTTAAGTATGAATGTAAATAAAATCAAATAAACTGAGTTAAGCCAACCCCGTGACTTTTGAAAGTGTACATGTGCTACGCAAAATCAAAGATATCACTTCATTTTGAAACACGAACCGGCCTCCCGGTAACTGTTAATGAGTGTCTTTGGTGGCAACCGCTACAGGTAATAATTTGAATTTAAACTTATTGATCTAAAAATATTGACTGCAATGACAGATGGTGTTGTGTCACCTCCCTTTCACGTATCTCGACGAGGTGAAGAATACCGGTCGGGCATAGAAGGAGGACATTACACTATCGGTGATCGTGGAAGTGCTGCTAGGCAGCGATAGGAAGGGCCACAGTCCTCAACACAGATTAAACCACGAAAGTCTTGCATCAACTCAGCGGCTCCTTTAGATGTATCGTTCACTAGCCACAGCATTGAAACTCTCTTCCTGGCTTCTTAAAACGAAGCTATATGTGACTACATACACTCCTGGAAATGGAAAAAAGAACACATTGACACCGGTGTGTCAGACCCACCATACTTGCTCCGGACACTGCGAGAGGGCTGTACAAGCAATGATCACACGCACGGCACAGCGGACACACCAGGAACCGCGGTGTTGGCCGTCGAATGGCGCTAGCTGCGCAGCATTTGTGCACCGCCGCCGTCAGTGTCAGCCAGTTTGCCGTGGCATACGGAGCTCCATCGCAGTCTTTAACACTGGTAGCATGCCGCGACAGCGTGGACGTGAACCGTATGTGCAGTTGACGGACTTTGAGCGAGGGCGTATAGTGGGCATGCGGGAGGCCGGGTGGACGTACCGCCGAACTGCTCAACACGTGGGGCGTGAGTTCTCCACAGTACATCGATGTTGTCGCCAGTGGTCGGCGGAAGGTGCACGTGCCCGTCGACCTGGGACCGGACCGCAGCGACGCACGGATGCACGCCAAGACCGTAGGATCCTACGCAGTGCCGTAGGGGACCGCACCGCCACTTCCCAGCAAATTAGGGACACTGTTGCTCCTGGGGTATCGGCGAGGACCATTCGCAACCGTCTCCATGAAGCTGGGCTACGGTCCCGCACACCGTTAGGCCGTCTTCCGCTCACGCCCCAACATCGTGCAGCCCGCCTCCAGTGGTGTCGCGACAGGCGTGAATGGAGGGACGAATGGAGACGTGTCGTCTTCAGCGATGAGAGTCGCTTCTGCCTTGGTGCCAATGATGGTCGTATGCGTGTTTGGCGCCGTGCAGGTGAGCGCCACAATCAGGACTGCATACGACCGAGGCACACAGGGCCAACACCTGGCGTCATGGTGTGGGGAGCGATCTCCTACACTGGCCGTACACCACTGGTGATCGTCGAGGGGACACTGAAAAGTGCACGGTACTTCCAAACCGTCATCGAACCCATCGTTCTACCATTCCTAGACCGGCAAGGGAACTTGCTGTTCCAACAGGACAATGCACGTCCGCATGTATCCCGTGCCACCCAACGTGCTCTAGAAGGTGTAAGTCAACTACCATGGCCAGCAAGATCTCCGGATCTGTCCCCCATTGAGCATGTTTGGGACTGGATGAAGCGTCGTCTCACGCGGTCTGCACGTCCAGCACGAACGCTGGTCCAACTGAGGCGCCAGGTGGAAATGGCATGGCAAACCGTTCCACAGGACTACATCCAGCATCTCTACGATCGTCTCCATGGGAGAATAGCAGCCTGCATTGCTGCGAAAGGTGGATATACACTGTACTAGAGCCGACATTGTGCATGCTCTGTTGCCTGTGTCTATGTGCCTGTGGTTCTGTCAGTGTGATCATGTGATGTATGTGACCCCATGAATGTGTCAATAAAGTTTCCCCTTCCTGGGACAATGAATTCACGGTGTTCTTATTTCAATTTCCAGGAGTGTAGTAGAACATTCGTGGAGAGAACTATGATCAATCTCAAGACGATCGAGCAAATAGTTGCTTCTGACTGAAATAAAGTTGTAAATGTTCGTCTGAAACAAAAAAAGATTACCGCTGTTAAAAAAAATGTGTTCTAAACAGCAAACTAAACAAACAACTTCCATAATTACTTATTTAACTTAACCATACAAGAGATCGTGAAGTTGTTCCTTCAATGGAATCTAGCGTTTACCCTCAGCTAATAAACTGTCTTTCGTTAAATTCTTTCTTCATTTATATCGCCGACAAACAGTGACAAGACAGGAACTTTTTCTGTAAAGCTACCTTTGAGAAGCTTTATCAACCTTGTCGTTAGCTTTTATCGACTTCAGAAAGCACATATCTTGGTAGGGTGCTTTTATTGCCAAAATATATTGCCGCCGTGACTCCACGTAGGATGTTTCGATGAACAGGCAAATCGTAAGTACGCTGTTTGTGTGTTGGCAGCGTTATAGACTGTGTTAATATCGCTGGCAGCGCTCTGCGCCCTAGGCAAGAGATTCTGTAGTTCGACGGACTAGCAGTTAGCGAGTGGATAGGGAAGTGTATTGACATGTTTTTCTTAGTAGAGACTCTGTGTTGGTAGGACATGCATTGTAAAATGAGACGCAAGGAAATATAGCATGATAGATGTTGTTGATAATATTTGGCTAGTGGAACTATTGACAACTATATAATTTTTGGAACTGAATGTCACATGAATAACGTAAAATTTTCTAGATACATTGTTTGCTCATCAACAAAATATTTCTTTTGCTAACCATATGCCTCCTAGTAGCTAGAGTCTGTAGTAGTTAGAACTCTTTTATTTAGCTTGCTGCCGGCCAGGGTGGCCGAGCGGTTCTAGGCGCTACGATGTGGAACAGCGCGACCGCTACGGTCGCAGGTTCGAATCCTGCCTCGGGCATGTGATGTGTGTGATGTTCTTAGGTTAGTTAGGTTTAGGTAGTTCTAAGTACTAGGGCACTGATGACCTCAGAAGTTAAGTCCCATAGTGCTCAGAGCCATTTGAACCATTTAGCTTGCTGTAGTTGCTGCTTGCTGCCATTGCTGTAATTCGTGTTATGAAGATTTTCTGTAAGGTTAACTGGCTTATAAAAAAAAGGGGGGTTCGTGACTGAAAAAAGTTTAGGAATAAACAGAGTAGGAGGTAGTTTCATATTTCTTTATTTTATATTTTTTTTACTTTTATTATTGCTAGGATTTCTGGCAATTCAGGGCCGTTCTTTTCGGTTAATTATTGCAAGTCTTGTTGCCACTGTATAGCAGTCAGATTGAGATGACCTTGTACATTGTGGATGTAAATGAATATGTTTAGTTTGAGTTGTCTTTGTCAGGGAAAATTCTGTAGGTCAGTGTTTCAATGATAAAAATAATTAAATACTTAGTTTCACCCGGCGACCTTTAGGCAAGGATACTTCACTTGAAAGAAATTAGTTACTGTTTACTACAAGCGCGTTATTGTGTGTATGGAATTTCCTTTGTAGTTGTACTGTAACACTTACAACGATTAGTACTAGGCTTACATTATGTAACTATGTATCTATAATCATGAAGTGTGCATTCTCTGTTATTTAAACTCCTTGATCTGTGGCAAGAAAATTACAGTTTTCTAATGTATATATATAGAAAGCAGAAGGATATCTTAAAATGATAAATTATCATAATGTATGTTGCTGTTGTTGTTGTTGTGGTCTTCAGATCTGAGACTGGCTTGAAGCAGCTCTCCATGCTACTCTATCCCGTGCAAGCTTCTTCATCTCGCAGTACCTACTGGAACCTACATCCTTCTGAATATGTTTAGTGTATTCATCTCTTGGTCTTCCTCTACGATTTTTTCCCTCCACGCTGCCCTGCAATACTAAACTGGTGATTCCTTGATGCCTCAGAAAGTGTCTTACCAACCGTCCCTTCTTGAAGTTGTCACACGAATTCCTCTTCTACCCAGTTCTGTTCAGTACCTCCTCGTTAGTTACGTGTTGTACCCATCTAATCTTCAGCTTTCTTCTGTGGCACCACACTTCGAAAGATTCTTTTCTTTTCTTGTCTAAACTACGTATTTATCGTCCATGTTTCACTGCCATACATGGCTACACTCCATACGAATATTTTCAGAAAAGACTTCCTGACACTTAAATCTATACTCGATGTTAACAAATTTCTCTTCTTCAGAAACGTTTTCCTTGCCATTGCCAGTCTACATTTTATATCCTCTCTACTTCGACCATCACCAGTTATTTTTCTCCCTAAATAGCAATACTCATTTACTACTTTAAGCGTCTCATTTTCTAATCTAATTCCCGAAGAATCACCCGATTTAATTTGACTACATTCCATTATCCTCGTTTTGCTTTTGTTGATGTTCATCTTATATCCTCCTTTCAAGACACTGTCCATTCTGTTCAGCTGCTCTTCCAGGTCCTTTGCTGTCTCTGACAGAATTACAATGTCATCGGCAAACTTCAAAGTTTTTCTTTCTTCTCCATGGATTTTAATTCCTACTCCGAATTTTTCTTTTGTTTCCTTTACTGCTTGCTTAAAATACAGATTGAATAACATCGGGAATAGGCTACAACCCTGTCTCACTACCATCCAAACCACTGCTTCCCGTACATCCCCCTCGACTCTTATAACTGCCCTCTGGTTTCTGTACAAATTGTAAATTGCCTTTCGCTCCCTGTATTTTACCCCTGCCACCCCACCAGTCAACATTGTCAAATGCTTTCTCTAAGTCTACAAATGCTAGAAACGTAGGTTTGCCTTTCCTTAATCTATTTTCCATGATAAGTCGTAGGGTCAGTATTGCCTCACGTGTTCCAAACTGATCTTCCCCGAGATCGGCCTCTACCAGTTTTTCCATTCGTCTGTAAGGAATTCCTGTTAGTATTTTGCAGCTGCGGCTTATTAAACTGATAGTTCGGTAATTTTCACATCTGTCAACACCTGCTTCCTTTGGAATTGGAATTATTATATTCTTCTTGAAGTCTGAGGGTATTTTGCCTGTCTTATACATCTTGCTCACTAGATGGTAGAGTTTTGTTAGGCCTGGCTCTCCCGAGGCTGTCAGTAGTTCTAATGGAATGTTGTCTACTCCCGTGGCCTTGTTTCGACTTAGGTCTTTCAGTGCTCTGTCAAACTCTTCACACAGTATCATATCTCATATTTCATCTTCATCTACATTCTCTTCCATTGCCATAATATTGTCCTGAAGAACATCGCCCTTGTATGGACCCTCTATATACCCCTTCCACCTTTTTGCTTTCCCTTCTTTGCTTAGAACTGGGTTTCCATGTGTGCTCTTGATATTCATACAAGTGGTTCTCTTTTCTCTAAAGATCATGTTGGCAATATCTATCTTACCCCTAGTGAGATATGCCTCTACATTCTTACATTTGTCCTCTATCCATCCCTGCTTAGCCATTTTGCACTTCCTGTCCATCTCATTTTGGAGAAGTTTGTATTCCTTTCTGCCTACTTCATTTACTGTATTTTTATATTTTCTCCTTCCATCAATTAAATTCAATATTTCTTATGACACCCAAGGATATCTCCTAGCCCTCGTCTTTTAACCTACTTGATCCTCTGCTGCCTTCACTACCTCATCCCTCAAAGCTACCCATTCTTCTTCTACTGTATTTCTTTCCCCTATTCTTGTCAATTGTTCCCTTATGCTCTCCCTGAAACTCTGCACAACCTCTGGTTTAGTCAGTTTATCCAGGTCCCATCTCCTTAAATTCCCACCTCTTTGCAGTTTCTTCAGTTTTAATCTGCAGTGGTCAGAGTCCACATCTAGCCCTGGAAATGTCTTACAATTTAAATCCTGGTTCCTAAATCTCTGTCTTACCATTATATAATCTATCTGATACCTTTTAGTATCTCTGGGATTCTTCCATGTATACAACCTTCTTTCATGATTCTTGAACCAAGTGTTAGCTATGATTAAGTTATGCTCTGTGCAAAATTCTACAAGGCGGCTTCCTCTATCATTTCTTCCCCCCAATCCATATTCACCTACTATGTTTCCTTCTCTCCCTTTTCCTACTGACGAATTCCAGTCACCCATGACTCTTAAATTTTCGTCTCCCTTCACTACCTGAATAATTTCTTTTATCTCGTCATACATTTCATCAATTTCTTCATCTTCTGCAGAGCTAGTTGGAATATAAACTTGTACTACTGTAGTAGGCATGGGCTTTGTGTCTATCTTGGGCACAATAATGCGTTCACTATGCTGTTTGTAGTAGCTAACGCGCACTCCTATTTTTTATTCATTATTAAACCTACTCCTACATTACCCCTATTTGATTTTGTATTTATAACCCTGTAGTCACCTGACCAGAAGTCTTGTTCCTCCTGCCACCGAACTTCACTAATTCCCACTATATCTAACTTCAACCTATCCATTTCCCTTTTTAAATTTTCTAACCTACCTACCCGATTAAGGGATCTGACATTCCACGCTCCGATCCGTTGAACACCAGTTTTCTTTCTCCTGTTGACGACATCCTCTTGAGTAGTCCCCGCCCGGAGATCCGAATGGGGGACTATTTTACCTCCGGAATATTTTACCCAAGATGAGGCCATCATCAATTAATCATACAGTAAAGCTGCATGTCCTCGGGAAAAATTACGGCCGTAGTTTCCCCTTGCTTTCAGCCGTTCGCAGTACCAGCACAGCAAGCTCGTTTTGGTTAGTGTTACAAGGCCAGATCAGTCAATCATTCAGACTGTTGCCCCTGCAACTACTGAAAAGGCTGCTGCCCCTCTTCAGGAACCACATGTTTGTCTGGCCTCTCAACAGATACCCCTCCGTTGTGGTTGCACCTACGGTACGGCCATCTGTATCGCTGAGGCACGCAAGCCTCCCCACCAGCGGCAAGGTCCATGGTTCATGGGGGGATGATAATATGCGCATGTTTGTAAAAAGAAAATGTTAATTGGCTCTGAGCACTATGGGACTTAACATCTATGGTCATCAGTTCCCTAGAACTTAGAACTACTTAAACATAACTAACCTAAGGACATCACACAACACCCAGCCATCACGAGGCAGAGAAAATCCCTGATTCCGCCGGGAATCAAACCCGGGTGTGGGAAGCGAGAACGCTACCGCACGACCACGAGATGCCGGCGAAAATGTTTATTGAAAGCTGGTTCATGCTTAGGGCACTTGTATTTATAGCATGTAAGAGCTGTAGGGAAGCCGCCCTCCTCCCCCCCCCCTCCCGCAACGGAAGTGGAATGGCGAGATGTGAAAGGCAGTTTTAGCGGCCGAACTAAGCAGCCCCTTTTTGTGAACGGCACGCAGTATTTGTTTAGCGGTAGCAAGGTACACTTCGACAGTGCTAAGAGAGGCAACTGGGAGCTGCTTTATAAGGAATTTAAAGAATTTGCCTTGGATGTGGATCCGGTTGCTATTTGGTATTCTCGGCATAAAGGAATGGCTCTAATGTGTTGAAACTCGTACGCCAAGAAGAGATTTTATAGAGCATTCGAACGTCAAGAGGCGTGAGTACAGTTAGCCGGCATGTCGCTTGCCACCAGTCTTCGCCATTGCTTCACAAACATCAAACATTCAGTAATGTGTATGGGCATGGAGCAGTTAATTTGTGTGTTGTTTCAATAATACACACAAAAACATAAATTTGTGTCCGGAATGACATTTTCTATCCTGATCACGAACCTATGCAGTTTCCTCACTTAAGTGCGGCTGAAACCGAGTACTCTGATTTAAAATGGACAATTCTTGCATTCAAGTGGTTAAAAGTGATTTTTTGTGTAATGTAAGAGGAGTAATAAAAGTTAAAACCACAAAAGTAAAGTTGGATAGGGTTTTGTTAAAGTATCCTTAGTTTATTACAAAAAAAATTTTGGTAGGATTAAGTGCAAGAGTGCAAATATTATTGTCTAAAATACCTGCATCACAGGTGATAAAAAGGCAAATAAGTTAAACTCATTTTCAAAATTATTAGTGTTTCGATTCCTGTCATGAATGGTTACCTATTTGAAGTTAATTAAGCCCAGTGATGTGTTTTACTGTCTTGCAACGTAAATTTTAAACTTCTTCAGGTGAAGTGCAGCTTTTGAGTTAGTCTTTTCTACTGTAGTAATCAAAGAGTGTTGACTAGTAAAATTGTACTAGTTTATGGGTCCACATCATATTCCCCACCTATTAGAAAAAAATTGAACTATTACTGTTGCTAAGAAAATTGATGTATGTAGAGGAGCTTAAACAGTATGTTTATGATATTATTCACATTTTTTTTGTCAGTTACGATATATGCACCTCACGTCCATTTTAGTTCCGCACTTCACGCAGTAACATTTCAGTATTCATTTAAGTAATGCCCTACAGTGTAGCTGTCATTAGTATGAGCCTGGTGCAAAATTCAAAAAATGGTTCAATTGGCTCTGAGCACTATGGGACTTAACTTCTGAGGTCATCAGTCCCCTAGAACTTAGAACTACTTAAACTTAACTAACCTAACGACATCACACATATCCATGTCCGAGGCAGGATTCGAACCTGCGACCGTAGCAGTTGCGCGGTTCCAGACTGTAGCGCCTAGAACCACTCGGCCACCCCGGCCGGCGGTGCAAAATTACTTCTTATAATTTATTTATGTGTGCGTTATTGGTAACTGATGCTACGCACAGCTTAGACTGCACTATGTCAGTTTGTATCCTGTTTGCTGTTCAAAGGGAAATCTCGACGAAAATAACTTCAATAGCCAATATTAAATTTTCTTAAACATATATTTCCAAAATAATGTGCCTGATTGGGTAAGCAACCTTTCACTTATTTTCATTCATTTATGATTTTACCTCTTTCATTAACTCCCAATGTCAAAGTTCGTCCGGTTTTGCTGTCAATTTCACCAAATTCATAATTATAGTCCTATACCTTTGTCCATTAGACACACCCTTGATCAAACATCGGGATCCTCACAGAGGGTAACATTAGCGTGTCTCACGGCAAGTTAGTTTTTATATGTGACTTTTCCCGTGACGGGACAGCAGGTCCGGTTGTTAAGGAAGAGGGAAATAAACAAGCAAGTGTTATAGTAGTTTCTTACTTTTGTACTATATTATCATGAGAAAGGTAGCTGTGTCATGCATGTGGATTTGCACGAAGTATCTCGCAGTCGCATATGCAACTAATTAGATGTTTATTATTTTCAGTGCTATTTTAGTGTTCTTTCTTATTTTTGCTTTTCCTATTGTTTTTGTGTATTATTGTGTAAAACAGTGTAATAATCATGGCGAGTGAAAAGGGTAACAGCAGGCTGCAAATCAAATTGAGAAATGACAGTGAGGCAAACGTAGCTTTTTTAGCACCACCTAATAACGAACTGACTAATGTTCAAGGCAATAGTTTGGTAATAGTGCATAGGGATATGGACCACACAATAAATAACCGGACAGAAATTGAAACAATCAGTGAACAGGGAACTATTGTCGATCGATCGATCCTTCGATCAGGAATGGGAAATAACAGAACAAAATGTTGCAAATACCGTAGATTCAGGTGTAGCATCAGTACACTTTTCTCAGTTAAGTCAAGACACACTCTCTGCTTTTCAGAATACGAATGTTGCCGGTGCAAACGCACTGACGAAAGACACAAAGGTATATGTTTCAGTCACTATTGCATTTTATTGCAATTAATTAAAAAATTTGATCAAACAGAGAAACAAACACAGCAACATCTTCAAAATTTAGACATAACTGATGAACTTAAACAAACACTTAAACAAACACGTCAAGATTTAACCGCTGAGATACACAAAATCGAATCGAAATATCAAAACATTTCTGAAGGCTTAAAGACACAAATTTGTGAGCATTTTCAGCCTATTTTTTCGCGGCATGAAGACATTACAGAACCATAAAGGAGCAATATACGAACTGCAGACCACTGTACACGAAAATGACGACACCTTGCAGGCTAAAATTGTCTTGCATCTACCGATATGGTCTTGCAACTTGTAAAAAATCAGGAAAACTTAAAGGATACAGTAGATACTATTACGACACAAATGGGCACTCTAAAACTTGGCTCAGAAAACACATGGAGAAAATCAGCAGATTAGAAAGAGAAATACCGGTATTACAAGATCAGTTGGCACAGGTGATACAAGACTTACATACACTCCTGGAAATTGAAATAAGAACACCGTGAATTCATTGTCCCAGGAAGGGGAAACTTTATTGACACATTCCTGGGGTCACATACATCACATGATCACACTGACAGAACCACAGGTACATAGACACAGGCAACAGAGCATGCACAATGTCGGCACTAGTACAGTGTATATCCACCTTTCGCAGCAATGCAGGCTGCTATTCTCCCATGGAGACGATCGTAGAGATGCTGGATGTAGTCCTGTGGATCGGCTTGCCATGCCATTTCCACCTGGCGCCTCAGTTGGACCAGCGTTCGTGCTGGACGTGCAGACCGCGTGAGACGACGCTTCATCCAGTCCCAAACATGCTCAATGGGGGACAGATCCGGAGATCTTGCTGGCCAGGGTAGTTGACTTACACCTTCTAGAGCACGTTGGGTGGCACGGGATACATGCGGACGTGCATTGTCCTGTTGGAACAGCAAGTTCCCTTGCCGGTCTAGGAATGGTAGAACGATGGGTTCGATGACGGTTTGGATGTACCGTGCACTATCCAGTGTCCCCTCGACGATCACCAGTGGTGTACGGCCAGTGTAGGAGATCGCTCCCCACACCATGATGCCGGGTGTTGGCCCTGTGTGCCTCGGTCGTATGCAGTCCTGATTGTGGCGCTCACCTGCACGGCGCCAAACACGCATACGACCATCATTGGCACCAAGGCAGAAGCGACTCTCATCGCTGAAGACGACACGTCTCCATTCGTCCCTCCATTCACGCCTGTCGCGACACCACTGGAGGCGGGCTGCACGATGTTGGGGCGTGAGCGGAAGACGGCCTAACGGTGTGCGGGACCGTAGCCCAGCTTCATGGAGACGGTTGCGAATGGTCCTCGCCGATACCCCAGGAGCAACAGTGTCCCTAATTTGCTGGGAAGTGGCGGTGCGGTCCCCTACGGCACTGCGTAGGATCCTACGGTCTTGGCGTGCATCCGTGCGTCGCTGCGGTCCGGTCCCAGGTCGACGGGCACGTGCACCTTCCGCCGACCACTGGCGACAACATCGATGTACTGTGGAGACCTCACGCCCCACGTGTTGAGCAATTCGGCGGTACGTCCACCCGGCCTCCCGCATGCCCACTATACGCCCTCGCTCAAAGTCCGTCAACTGCACATGCGGTTCACGTCCACGCTGTCGCGGCATGCTACCAGTGTTAAAGACTGCGATGGAGCTCCGTATGCCACGGCAAACTGGCTGACACTGACGGCGGCGGTGCACAAATGCTGCGCAGCTAGCGCCATTCGACGGCCAACACCGCGGTTCCTGGTGTGTCCGCTGTGCCGTGCGTGTGATCATTGCTTGTACAGCCCTCTCGCAGTGTCCGGAGCAAGTATGGTGGGTCTGACACACCGGTGTCAATGTGTTCTTTTTTCCATTTCCAGGAGTGTATTTCAGAGGACACTCGCGCTCCATTGCTCTCTACGAGACAGTTTGTTGCCGTTAACGAATGAGAAGCTTGCATTTCAGGTGGAAATGATTCCATGATCCTGGTTTCCTTTTTACGTTGCTAATAGTGGAAAAATCCTACGTTTTGGTAGGAACTTACCCTCTCAAGAGGCGCCATGTATATACGGCTGATAGTCTTCCGGCTTGAACACTTCCTTACATAAACTGGTTAAGCGATTTTTACTCGAGACCATACGGTTCCACTAATCTTTCCAGGTACGCATTGTGTCCGAAGGTGCTAGGAGCTTCGTGCTTTCGACTTGAGCCCAGGAAACGTAGGCGTCCACAACTGACAGGGAAGCTAGGGTTGCCGACAAGACTTCAAGGGCTGCTGCTAACTGGGACTTTAAGACAAATAAATTAATCGTAATACTCCGTACTGTACCTCCCGTCGAGCAAGACTGTAAATCATTCGTCTCAATTTCGTATAACTTCATAGTAGTGATTCAGAATAACACTATCTGAATGACGTATTCTGAGGAATTTATGCATGGAGTTCCTATTAGGAAAAATTTTGACTCCACAGCTAACCTTCTGAAAGTTGTGTTGTGCTAACTAAGATACTGGACTGGCATCCTGAAGGTCGGCGGTGCAAACCTCTACCGAGCCATCCAGATTTAGGTTTCCCTAGATTGCCTAGATGGAACAGCTAATGAGCAGCTACCAAATCGAACTGAGGAAAGAATTTATGGTAAAAATTGACTAACTGGTTAAAGAATGTTGAAAGAGACCTACACATCAATACAGTATGCAGGTCCAAATGGGGGTAGGCTGCAGTAGTTAGAGAAGCTGATCCTTCCGCAGGATGGCCTATTATGGATACTGGCATAAACCAGTCTTGGGACTGAATCCCGCAACAACAACAGGAACCTAACTGAAAACATCAGCTATAACCAGTGGTAAGGGACAACGATAGGCCGGCTGGAGTGGCCGAGCGGTTCTAGGCGCTACAGTCTGGAGCTGCGCGACCGCTACGGTCGCAGGTTCGAATCCTGCCTCGGGCATGGATGTGTGTGATGTCCTTAGGTTAGTTATGTTTAAGTAGTTCTAAGTTCTAGGGGACTGATGACCTCAGAAGTTAAGTCCCATAGTGCTCAGAGCCATTTGAACCATTTTTTTGACAACGATGGTAAACAGAGTTATTGTACCTAAAACATGGTTCCACGATAAACCGAAAAATTGCAGCACTGATTTCTGATTGTCACTATTGCTAACTTTGGCAGAATGTTTGGATGTAAACAGTGGTATGTGCCAAAAGTATGGCTGGGAGTAGTGTTGCGTACTAATTTGGACACAAAGGTAAAGAGAGATAGGCTACAGAGTGGTGCAGGAGCCGAAACCACAGGAAAGCTGAACGGGCGAAGAAATTACAGAATGAGATTTTCACTCTGCAGCGGAGTATGCGCTGATATGAAACTTCCTGGCAGATTAAATTTGTGTGCCGGACCGAGACTCAAACTCGGGAGTTCCCGAGGTCCCGAGTTCGAGTCTCGGTCTGGCACACAGTTTTAATCTGCCAGGAAGTTTCAGGCGGAGAAATTATTAGTGAACTGGTAAATACAATAAATAGTAGCTTTACTTAACTTGTAACTTTCTTTAAGCTCACAAAGACTCTTTACAAATGCACATGCAGGAATAAACACCTGCTAATACTATAGCAATAAGAGCGTCTTAGGTGTGAGTCACTTAATTAACGCACGAGCGACAGTGAATGGGCTGCAACTGGACTGCGTATCGCTGACGACTCCTTTGCGACTGGGCAGCACTTCGTTGCGAATGGGTCGTGTGGCGGCAGGGGGCTCTTGAGGACTTGAGCTGCTGGAGACGTGGCTCAGTGGGTGTGCTCCATTGGGTCCAATGTATCCTGCACGACCGCTACCGGCGTCTGACGGAACCTTGCGTTACCATTACCAACTGTGGGACTACATGTTGTATAAATGTATGCACTGTTTGTGCCAGAAGAATTATTTTCAGGGATGGTTTGTGTAAATACGAGGATGATATCTATACGGCTCGGACATAAATCTTGAATATGTTCCTTAATGTAAAAGAGTTTCAAAAGCTGTTCCTAGTTCGATAAATGTGAATAATCCTTTAAACAAAGAAACACTGTTAAGTTCTGTCACTACAGTTTACATGAACTAAAGTAACAATGTAATGGCAGAAATGTTAAGGATCATTTTTAACATTTATTGCATACAGTAGTAAGGTGATAATCATCATCATCACCTCCTTGTCACTCACAAACAGAATTATTAACATCTTTTTCGAGATCTTCCAATATCTCTTCTCCTGTTCGACTTGTGGGGAATCCTATGACCTGGTATTTCCGTAAGATATTGTCTGCAGCCGTCACGAAGGTTTTAGATTTTCTCATTTATGTTGGAAACATTTGACTCCTGTCTAATACCTTCATTTTTAATCAAGTCTCTTTTTGTGCAGCCCCTCCTCAGGAACATCTCTGCTGTCTCAATTGTATTTTCCTTTTTTCTTGTGGTAACCCAGCTTTCACTTCCATAGGATGACATATGAACCACCACCACTTAATAAAATGGTCTCTTTTTGTACTTTATGGTACAACAGACACTTTGGAATTTTTGTATTTTATTTGAAATATCAGAGTCAAAACCAAAACTTACAACACAGCCTAAATAGCCAAAACAGGAATTTCGAAAGACTTGATCTAAAACTGAATTATCCAAAGCAGTTTCTGATCTGACTAGATATATTCCTTCGAATGACAATATTTTCATTTATTACAACAAATTTTAAAATTTTATTTCTTGCATATTTCGTTCAGCTTCTATACTGATCTCTGGACGTCAAATAATGAAATTATCAATAGACAAACTTCATTCAAATATTCCTCATACGCTATTTTAATCCATTTGTTTACTTTGCATTTCCATTTATGAAGAATGAACTCAACGCAAATATTTGTATTAAAAAGGGTAGGTGACGGACCACAATAAAATTAATTTTATTTTAAAATGAATCATAGGTTGTTACACTTCACTATTTCAAAAAATGACTTTGAAAATCCTAATATCATAAGCTGAAACTATTCAGATGTTTTAAATTTGTATTTTTGTGAGATTTCAGAGTAACGTTCCTTTAACTCTCCCAACAAGCAAACTGTGGTAAAGCAATGGTAATTTATGTTAAGCGCACTCAGTTTGCTAGTAAACAATGTTAAGTGTATACAGACGCATTTTTAACAATAAAATTTTGTATACAGTTTATGATTTTCAAATTTTTGGCAAAGCTCTACGAATTTTAAGACAAAGATCTACCTGAATAAAATAATAGCAATAGATCTATTTGGAAAATCTTATGTATCGTATTCCACTGAAACTCTACTGTGCAGTTCCTCTAAACAACAATCTTCTCCCTTTTCATCGTTTACAGCTGAGGTCGTCAACTGTCTTGGGGCAAAGGCCTATACGTGGTCTCCTTTACAGATGAACCACCCTTTACCTAAATTCTCCCAGCAAACGGAAGTCGACGATTGGTTTTCGTTAGCAGTCGTCACATGTTCGTTACATTCCATAACTCTTTGGAGCGTAACGCCGAGGTGTGTAAACGACGTGACTGTGTCAAGCAGGATACTAGTAATGCTGTAAGAGAACATTACGGATTTGTTTCTTCAACTCATCCGCCGAAACTTTTTTTCTACTACAAATTTTGTCTAAGTCATCTTGTATTCTCCAACAGTCACCGAACTTCGACACCTTTGGTTGAAATGGCTCTGAGCACTATGGGACTTAACATCTGTGGTCATTAGTCCCCTAGAACTTAGAACTACTTAAACCTAACTAACCTAAGGACATCACACACATCCATGCCCGAGGCGGGATACGAACCTGCGACCGTAGCAGTTGCGCGGCTCCGGACTGAGCGCCTAGAACCGCGAGACTACCGCGGTCGGCTTCGACACCTTTCCTTACACCATAGCATCGTCAGCAAACAACCGCAGATTGCTGCCCACTCTATCCGCCAGATCATTTATGTATACAGTAAATATTAGCTGTCATATCACGCTTCCTTGTTGCACTCCTGACGCTATATTCGTCTCTGATAAACACTCGCCGTCGAGGAAAACATACTGGGTTTTCTTACTAAAGAAATCGTCGAGCCAGTCACATATCAGGGCTCCAATTCCATATGCTCGTACGTTAGTTTACAGTCTTGCAGTGGCGCACCATGTCAAATGCTTTTCGGAAATCTAGAAACATGGACTCTGCCTCTTGCCTTTCATCCATAGTTCGCAGCGTATCATGTGAGGAAATGGCAAGCTGCGATTCGCACAGATTCGGAGGAGCGTTGCTTTTCAAAATCGTGCTGATTCGTGGGCATAAACTTCTCGGTCTCAAGGAAGTGACTTATATTCGAAATGAGAATATGTCCAAGGATTGTGTGGGAAACCGATGTTAGGAATATTCGTCTGTAATTTAGAGAGTCCGTTCTTTCAATCTACATATATACAAGGATCACCTGCGCTTTCTTTGCAGTCGCTTGGGACTTTGCGCTTGGCAAGAGGTTCCTGATAAACACTAGCTAGGCAAAGGGTCAAATACGAGGGCAGTTCAATAAGTAATGCAACACATTTTTTTTCTGAAGCAGGGGTTGTTTTATTCAGCATTGAAATACACCAGGTTATTCCCCAATCTTTTAGCTACACAACACTATTTTTCAACGTAATCTCCATTCAATGCTACGCCCTTACGCCACCTTGAAATGAGGGCCTGTATGCCTGCACGGTACCATTCCACTGGTCGATGTCGGAGCCAACGTCGTACTGCATCAATAACTTCTTCATCATCTGCGTAGTGCCTCCCACGGATTGCGTCCTTCATTGGGCCAAACATATGGAAATCCGACGGTGCGAGATCGGGGCTGTAGGGTGCATGAGGAAGAACAGTCCACTGAAGTTTTGTGAGCTCCTCTCGGGTGCGAAGACTTGTGTGAGGTCTTGCGTTGTCATGAAGAAGGAGAAGTTCGTTCAGATTTATGTGCCTACGAACACGCTGAAGTCGTTTCTTCAATTTCTGAAGAGTAGCACAATACACTTCAGAGGTGATCGTTTGACCATGGGGAAGGACATCGAACAGAATAACCCCTTCAGCGTCCCAGAAGACTGAAACCATGACTTTACCGGCTGAGGGTATGGCTTTAAACTTTTTCTTGGTAGGGGAGTGGGTGTGGCGCCACTCCATTGATTGCCGTTTGGTTTCAGGTTCGAAGTGATGAACCCATGTTTCATCGCCTGTAACAATCTTTGACAAGAAATTGTCACCCTCAGCCACATGACGAGCAAGCAATTCCGCACAGATGGCTCTCCTTTGCTCTTTATGGTGTTCGGTTAGACAACGAGGGACCCAGCGGGAACAAACCTTTTAATATCCCAACTGGTGAACAACTGTGACAGCACTACCAACAGAGATGTCAAGTTGAGCACTGAGTTGTTTGATGGTGATCCGTCGATCATCTCGAACGAGTGTGTTCGCACGCTCCGCCATTGCAGGAGTCACAGCTGTGCACGGCCGGCCCGCACGCGGGAGATCAGACAGTCTTGCTTGACCTTGCGGCGATGATGACACACGCTTTGCCCAACGACTCACCGTGCTTTTGTCCACTGCCAGATCGCCGTTGACATTCTGCAAGCGCCTATGAATATCTGAGATGCCCTGGTTTTCCGCCAAAAGAAACTCGATCACTACCCGTTGTTTGCAACGCACATCCGTTACAGACGCCATTTTAACAGCTCCGTACAGCGCTGCCACATGTCTGAAGTCAATGAAACTATACGAGACGAAGCGGGAATGTTTGAAAATATTCCACAAGAAATTTCTGGTTTTTTCAACCAAAATTGGCCGAGAAAAAAAAGTGTTGCATTACTTATTGAACTGTCCTCGTACATAGGAGTATGTTAACAGAGTGAAGAAAGTGGTTGAATCTGGAATCCAAATGACTCGACTTTCAACAGGTTTGCGAATGGGAAAAATAAGAAAATAAACAGTTCAGCAAACTCTTTGACGCTGTCTGCCAACGATGCAAAAAACAGTCTCTGCTCCGGCCTTGGAAGAGTCTGGCAAAACACTCGCGCCAGCTTGAGATGAATCCCAGAAGGAAGCAGCATTGAATGCGGTCGGTCTGCTCTGCTGCGACTGGAGGGCCCGATATCAAGAAATACGAGTTGTGTGGCGCGCAAACAGCGATTGAGACAAACTGGGGAGGAGCTGCCAGGGCCAAGCACCGGCGAAACTGGGAGAAAGAGGGAGGAGGAACTACCCGAGCAGCAGGCTGAGGGCAAAGCGAAAAAGAGAAAATAAGCGACCGTGAATTGTCTGGGAGAACAGCGGATCTTATAGCGTCCTGCAAACTTTGGATGCTCCGGAAACTTTGGCGAAAAAGAGTTGCTAGTTTGCGACATCCTCAGGACTTCGTGCAGAAAACCCCGTCCCATTTCGGACTCAATAGTACCGTCTATCTACGACAGAAAGGTGGAAAGCTTTAGGTATTGCGCAGGAAGGTCTCTGACATAAATGAAAATTTGTTGTCCTTATGTTCATACGTGTTGCACAGTACCGTAAGCAGATATGAAGTAGTACTACCTATTCTCGATGAACGTGGCATGCTAATTTCAGAAGTTTGTTTGAGCTTTCGATAATAATCGTTGCCTAACTGTTGAAGAAATAACAGAATCATACAGATACAGTATAACTAGTTTAATAGTGTCTATCGGGGTCATAGAGAAGGAATCAGCACTCAGATGCGCCAAAGACAATTTCTGTAACCAGCATACATTGCCTGCAAACCAACGTGGCTACGGTTGAGAATACCGTTCATCCATTATCTGCAGATTTTCAATGTTAAGGTCCCGAAGACATCTGCAGTTGCGTGGGGTTCCAGGCAAAGAAAAACTATAGGATGTGAACAGTGAATAATAATTCAGGCTATGAAACTGAGTTGCGAAATGTGCGTACAAACATAAGAGAACTGTACGTTATGTATAGCCTAATGAGGTGGTGTATTTGTTCAGACACTGCCCTCAGATTCTGGAGGGTGGGGGCTCATTCTCTGTCCAGCCTTCTTCAGTTTTCGTAAATAGCTTGAGGCAAACGCCGCAATGGTTCCCTGTGTAGGTATACGTATATTTACATGTCTCCTAACAGCTGTCGTTTTATGCAACCTGCAATGTTATATCTGGCTTTCATAAATCAAGTGACAGAATTTGATATTCTCTTTCTCGCTACGTGCAAACTATTAGACCTACATAAAAAAAGAACAGGACCTATTCTGCAGGAAATTTAATGTATTTAAATTTTGTACTGGCATACGTTTATGCTGTAGGCCGGAGTTTGCGTGTTATTCAAGAAAAACGTGCAAAAATCACCTTCAAACAAACCCCCAATCCCACACTCAGTCCCCACCTGTCAGGATTTCTGGTATGTTTTTCATGGTACTCCCTCCTACCATTGTACAAATAATTTCGACTGCGGGAATTATTTTCGACATTCGATTTTCTTTGGTGTTCATTGACTGGTCTTATTACGCCACCGGCTTAGTCGAGCACTTACAAACGGTGAAACTGATGCTCCTGTGAATTTTGCCAAAAAATTTTTGTAAAAGAACAGCAGAAAATAAGTAATTACATCGTTGTATTCGTCAGGCCTTCTGACTACGAAACTACTGTGCTTGTAAGGGTTAAGTTTGGATCGAACTGTCAATGTAATTAGTTTAAGTGTAAAGTTTACAAAGATCAATTTTTGGTCGTTACCCTCATAGGAACGTTTAAATTAATAATTCTAACGAAATAGTCGACTACGCTGGTGGCGTAATAACCCAAATTTTAGAGACCTAATTGGGTCGAATATCGGGAGTAGTTTGTGTAGTCGGAAACTGTTTAGAGTGGTAGGAGGAAGTGCCACCAACAATACAAGAAATCCTCACTGGTGAAGGATGACAGTGGGGCGGAGGTGCGTTTCAGGGTTACGTCAGGATGTTTTCGTCGAATAACTCGGAAACCGTGGCCTCCGACGAGAACTTATCCCAGTATAAAATTTAACTACATTAAATTTCCTACAAAAAGTGGTGCCGTAAATTTTTTCTGTAGGACTAATAGTCTGTGTAGCGAGCTAGAGAGCAAAAGCACTCGCTCATAGTTTGTGAAGGTCAGTTATGAAGTTGCGGGTTGCATAAAACGATAGCAGTAGGGGCAGCTGATTCACCTTGTATACGAGGGTTGTCCAGAAAGTAAGTTCCGATCGGTCACTAGAAACCACAGAGAAAATCAGGAACATTTTATTTGCAACAGTTAGCTACACTTTCCAGATAGTTCTCTACGTAGTAGCCGCTCCGACTTAGAGATCTGTCAGAGCGTTATACCAAATTTCTAACACCATTGTCATTGAAGACAGCCGCCTGTGCTTTCCGATAATTCTCAACGCTGGTCTATAGCTCGTAGCCTGCGCCCAAGTGTTGTCTTCGTATCCAGTGTTTCATGTGAACAGAGATGATACTTTGGACAAGCCAATTAGGGCTGTGTTGTGGGTGATCGAACACTTCCCATCGAAAAGGCTGCAGGAGCGTCTTCACTGCCCCTGTAGAGTGCGGCTGAGAACTGCCATGAAGAAGGGAGTGCGTGGCCCTCAGCGGGCCCTCCTGCTTGGCGAGAGACATCGTTGTTGTAGGCACCTTTGCTCGCCCTCAGTGACCTCACAATTGAAAAGGGCACCTTGATACGATCGGCGGTCATACTAGACACACTACCCAACACATCTGTGCAAAGCTTAATCGGCTTTTCACTGTGGTACCCATTTCGCGACCGATCGGAACTTACTTTATGGACAACCCTCGTATATTTGTGTTCATCTGTGTACCTCTATACTCGTAAAAAGTGTTGAGTGCTGTTGACAAGGGACCTCAATCTGATCCCGTATTTTTGATATCCAGAACGCTTTTGACACTGTACCACACAAGTGGCTTGTAGTGAAATTGCGTGCTTATGGAGTATCGTCTCGATTATGTGACTGGATTCGTGAATTCCTGTCAGAGAGGTCACAAAATGGTTCAAATGGCTCTGAGCACTATGGGACTCAACTTCTGAGGTCATCAGTCGCCTAGAACTTAAAACTAATTAAACCTAACCAACCTAAGGACAGCACACACATCCATGCCCGAGGCAGGATTCGAACCTGCGACCGTAGCGGTCGCTCGGCTCCAGACTGTAGCGCCCAGAACCGCACGGCCACTCCGGCCGGCGAGAGGTCACAATCCGTAGTAATTGACCGAAAGTCATCGAGTAAAACAGAAATGATTTCTGGTGTTCCCCAAGGTAGTGTTATAGGCCCTTGCCGTTCCTTATCTGTATAAACGATTCGGGAGACAATCTGAGCAGCCGTCTTAGGTTGTTTCCAGATGACGCTGTCGTTTATCGATTAGTAAAGTTATCAGAAGATCAAAAAAATTCCAAATCGATTTAGAAAAGATACTGTATCTATATGGTGCGAAAATTGGAAAGTGACCCTAAATAACGAAATATCTTAGGGTATGCACATTAGTGCTAAAAGTAATCCGTCAAACTTCGGTTACACCATAAATGTCATATTTAAAGGCCGTAAATTCAACTAAATAACTACAAATTACAATTACGAACAACGTAAATTGGGAGGAACACATAGAAATTGTTGTGGGGAAGGCTAACTAAAAACTGCATTTTATTGGCATGACAGAATACGTAAGAGATCTACTATGGAGGCTGCCTACACTACGCATGTCCGTCCTCTTATAGAATACTACTGCACTGTGTGGGATCCTTACCAGACACGAGTAATGGAGTCCATCGAAAAAGATCAAAAAAGGGCCGCACGTTTTGTATTATCGCGAAACACGGGAGATAGTGTCACTGAAATGATACAGGATTTGGTATGGATATCATTAAAACAAAGGCGTCTTTCCTAGCGGAATCATCTCACGAAATTCCAATCACCAACTTTCTCTTCCGAATGCGAAAATATTTTGTTGAAGCTGACCTGCATAGGGAGAAAAGGTCATCGTGATAAAATAAGGGAAATCAGAGCACGTACGGAAAGATATAGATGTTCGTTCTGTCCAAGTGCTACATGAGATTGGAAATGCTACGGTCGCAGGTTCGAATCCTGCCTCGGGCATGGATGTGTGTGATGTCCTTAGGTTAGTTAGGTTTAAGTAGTTCTAAGTTCTATGGGACTAATGACCACAGCAGTTGAGTCCTATAGTGCTCAGAGCCATTTGAGATTGGAATAATACAAAATTGTGAAGGTGGTTCGATGAACCCTCTGCCAGGAACTTAAATGAGATTTGCAGAGTATCCATTGCGGCGGAACCGGTTTATAGTATTTCGTGACTTTAATTACTTATAAATGATATTTCAGGTATATAAAAAAAATACAAATCTAGCTGCCTTTTGTCAGCGTAACAATTCGTTTGATCTCAGAAATGACCATCACGGCTAATATTTGTCACTCTGCTAAAGCAATATCCTCTCGACGTCGTGTAGAAATGTTGTCTGTAAAGTCGTGTGAGTGGCACCAAATTGCATATCATTTATCAGATTTTACCCTACTGTTACTTAAGATGGAAGCACTTTTCTCTAGCAAAAGGAACATTTAGTCACAAAATACTACCCGCGCACAACACTGACGTATGTCTCCTACTAAAATATTTCATGTAAATCGTCCGAAATAATTAGGCTTCATACATCAGGAAATAAGAAATTCATATTACCGTAATGTGCTGTGAGCACTATTTTTAAAGATTCAATCTGAGTGGAATTCTGTCTTTTAAAGTAGATTCGGGACCACCAGTACACATTTACTTCCATTCATTTATATCTAACAACATTTATGTTTGTTAAAATTCTCGATTCAAAACTGCCGCGGAGATATTTTTGCTAAGATGGCGACAAACAGACGATAGTCAATCTGTCTATTGTTATTCTCGATTCCTATCATATCAAATTAATATATCTAGATAAAAGTATTTGAGCCTTTTTTCCTCTATTCTTTAGCATTTAAAATTATTCACGATGAAAATGTTTCATATTTTTTATACCCGCTACTAGTAAACTCCGCTGTACGTTACTAGCGCTAATGGCTGCGCTCATAATTGCGGAGCTGAAAATTAACACTGAAAAACATTAATTAGATTGGATTACAATTGAAATGAACACAAATCCACGTCTAGACAATAGCGACTCTATTTTTCACTTAATAATTAACAGTATATAGTTTCAGGTTTTCTCTTTACAGACCTCACACGTCTCACGTCTGAACAGTTCATCGGTTAGCACAGGAAGAACAACTGAACCACAATTATCGCAGATTAAAAAAAAAGAGGTTATAATTGTCGTTGTCTATGAATGTAGTTCTGTGATAATAGTTTTAATTCACACAGAAATTAAATTATTACAGAAATAATGAAATATTTATCGTTATTTTTACACGATAGTCTTTTTTCTACGTAGTATCGATAATATTTGTTGACGTTTGCACACTTAGTTCATTTTAACATCTTGTGGCTACAACATAGTGTCGTGGACATTACATTGCTCCTTGGGCTGAGAAAAAAAAATTAGTTTGTATATTGTATTTTTTTATCAGACCGCTATATCCACGTAGATTCATTGTTCTCATGATGCAAATGTTCAGATACAATATTGTTTAATACCCGACACAAATAGTGTTGAGTATTTAAATGGCTTCAGTAACTGTATAGTCTCGGAGAAAGCTGTACCGTATTAACTTAGCCCCCCCCCCCTTCCCATTTGGGTTCACTGGACTCGGAAAACCGGGAATAAAACCGTCCAAGTGTCTTCAAGAAAATACAGTTACCTACTCTTAATTATCAGGCTTGACATGAAGATAACATATAATATGTTGAAAATGCAGATTTTATACTTCGGTTAATTGCATCTGAGGTAGAAAATGTCTTTTATGGTGGTGTTTCACCAAGGTTAAAAGTGCATATAATTCAGATGAGAATGTCAAATAACAATTCGCTAATGACATCGCGGAACCGCCCTCCCGCCCCCCTCCTCCCCCCCCCCCCTCCCGTCTAGCTACTGGGTCGCAGGCAGGTAGGGGCTCCTGCTGGATCGCCCCCTGCCGTGTGGATGGAGCGTCGGCCGACGTCGGCTGCATCCTGATCGGGATCTGCTGCTGTCTGGAAGTAGTACTGCAGCAGATCTTGCTTCCCTGTTTCCACGTCTCACTCGTACAAGGTGGGTTCATGAAATATTGAAACATGGGTATCAGTGACAAGATAATAATTATATTCACCCTGTGGAAGAAGTTTTTTAGTCTCAATTTCACTTTCATTCACACGGATGGAAATAGTTTGTTTTTGGATGATGTCCTGTATCTTTACACTGTTCATTTGAATGTAGTGATTCACAATTAGGTTTAACACAGTATGCACATATACGACACTGCACCGTTATTTATACAGGTGAGATGTCCATCGTGCGCTCTGCTTACTGCCTGCGTTTTGTAAACATTACCGCGAGGCGCTGCGTAGCCAGCGTTGCATTATATTGTTGCCGCGCGGCTTGCTGTACAGTCTGTGTCACATTATATTCAGCATGCGAAGACGACTTATAACACTTTAATGTGAGGTCTTCAGTTCTACGTTGTCATAAATGCTGTTAACAGGTTTTCAAGTTCCATGTCATTGCTGCTAACATTTAGCAATCTATGACCGTTCATGTGTTCTATAATCAGTTATAATCACTGCTTATAACTTTTTACTGAAAGTGAAACAGTTTTTCACGCGTTCACTAGTTCTTTTTTAGTTCTTGTGAAACATGCTTTACTGTCCTGATAGCTGCTAGTACTACTCAAAGTACTCGATAGAAAATCTTATATTCAAATGACTCTTTACAAGGTATTGAGGTCTTGTACATTGGCACATCAGTTCGTATTGTTATATCAAGATAACAAAAATCGTAGACTGTCACATGAAATATGAGATGTATGACTTTAAAATCTGTTACATTGTTCTGACCATGAGATCATTATTGAACTGAGTAGACATCAGTACATTTCCCTTTTCATGTCATACATTTATTAGTGTTGCTTTGTAGTCATTCATACATATTTGCATTAGGAATATTATCATATTATGGGACAGATGTCTATGTTCGGTTCACCTAACAGAGAGATGCTCATAAGAGCATACGGAAAATTTAACCACGTAAAGAAAACTATGTACAGTCGTGGACAAAACGAGCGAGACCCCTGGCCTTTTCGTTATGCTCATCCGCACAGCTTTAAAGTCTGCTACACAGCATAACAGGCGAGGCGACGAAGTGCTACCAACATACTGTGCAAGTTCGTTCAGCTGATCTGCTGAGATAGCTAGCACTGGCGAAACTCGCGCTTCGAAGACGCCACAGCATCGTCTGCCACCATTTCGTGGGAAACGAAATACCTCAAGTATAAGCCAATGTGTTGTATTCGCGTATCTGTGACTATGAATTAGATCTAAAGTGTGGGCGCCGGCCGAAGTGGCCGTGCGGTTAAAGGCGCTGCAGTCTGGAACCGCAAGACCGCTGCGGTCGCAGGTCCGAATCCTGCATCGGGCATGGATGTTTGTGATGTCCTTAGGTTAGTTAGGTTTAACTAGTTCTAAGTTCTAGGGGACTAATGACCTCAGCAGTTGAGTCCCATAGTGCTCAGAGCCATTTGAACCATTTTTTTCTAAAGTGTGGTTTTGGATGATAGTACGTACGCTCAGATTGCTAATCTAACATCACGAATAAAGACAAGGGGAAATGAATTAGGCGTCCTCCCACTTCCGTAACATCAAATATAATTTAGTTTTTCTTTCTTAAATGAGCTCCACAGAAAATCATTTACCAGAAGTGAATAACTTTTTAGCATCACCCACAAGATGATATTCACAGCTTGCCGACGCAGGTTAGCCGTGCGTTCAACGGCGTCATATCGCGGACCGCGCGGCTCCTTGCGCCGTCAGTTCGAATCCTTCCCCGGGCATGGATGTGTGTTAGGTTAGGTAGGTTGAAGTAGTTCTAGGTCTAGGGGACTGATGACCTAAGCAGTTTGGTGGCATAGTTCTTAGAGCCATTTTACGATCTTTTGCGTAAATTTTCTTTGCATAAACGGCCGTATCTTCGGATTGCGTTGACATAGCTCACTTTTTTACACCACCTAGGGACCGTATACGGCAGGTAGTGCCATGCATTTCCGCTTATTATGTTCACCCGTACTCGAGCTAAACGGGTTTTAAGTGTTGGGTAGACAGACAGACGGTCACGAAAGTGAGACTAGTAGGGTTCCATATTTACCGATTTACGTGGCGAAATCCTAACAACGTAAATAGTTGTTACTGAAGATGAGGGCCACATAATAATTTCCCCTACTCTTTATTCGAAATGTTCCAGTTGCAGTCGATATATCAGCATATTAATCGTAGCTACGCTTTCGATCCAAATCACATTTACACGAATGCAAATAAAATCCATTTGCCTATACACGTGGTAATTCAGAACCCACTGTTAATGCCACCGCGTTTTAGATGTGCGAGCATTCCCATTGCTAGCTACCTTAAGGAACACTTCGGCTAATGAACGTTTTCTGGCTGTGGCATGTCTAATGGAGAATTCGAAGAATTGTAGAATACGTTTGGCAGCTACGTCGCCGTTTATTTCCTGGAGTGGTGCAGAATTATCCTACTAAATTTACTCGCTAATAACAGTTTTTTGTTATTTCGATAAACATCCCGAATGGTTGTCACATAAACGGTGACATAAAAGTAGACAATTCATGTTTTTGAGTCCAGAAAGCTCTGTGCAACAGAAACTGCAGATCATTTCGCCATTTTCATTGCGAAATTGCCGGCTTATTCATGTCTGGGGTAATAATAGAGGGCCGTTTGCCGGGGTTGTTCAAATGGTTCAGATAGCTCTGACCACTATGCGACTTAACTTCTGAGGTCTTCAGTCGCCTAGAACTTAGAACTAATTAAACCTAACTAACCTAAGGACATCACACACATCCATGCCCGAGGCAGGATTCGAACCTGCGACCGTAGCGGTCGCTCGGCTCCAGACTGTAGCGCCTAGAACCGCACGGCCACTCCGGCCGGCTTGCTTGGGTTGTCTGCTAGCGTAGTGAAAGGTGTTTGCTATTGAAAGGGAGGTCTGGTTTGTTTTCGGTTCTAATCTCGATGGAGGCAGATAAACTATCAGTAAAGGAATTTTAAGAAATTCTCGCGACCCCAATACGTTATATTGCTACCTTTTTTCTGTACCGGCGCCCTGTGGATGTAGATATGAAACTCTTGTAGAATTTCATACTTGTTACTGCCTACTTTTTCCGCTTCTGTCAATAATTGAATTGACTTAAGTGTGGCACTGAATGATTTTTAACTGAATTTCGTTATGAATCTTCATGCATTGCTAAATTTGCACACTTTCATGGTAGGTCAGCAATGGTAATCCAGTATGACTGGTCTGAACGTTGACACAGACCATTTCGCGGCCGAATGCGCATAATATTTTGCTAATTAGTAACGATCTGGGGTACTTTGTCTTACTAAAACAGTTATGTTATCTCCATAAGCTGAAATTCCTTTTTATTAGTACAGTTCATACTTATTATCGTTTATATCTTATATTTAGGTGTTGTGGTTAACACACTAATCAGCATTAATATAGTCTTGCATATGATTGAAAACAGTCTGACAAATTTCGTATAGTTTTTATCAATTTCATGCCTGTGCATAGTATGTTGGTAGCACTTCGTCGCCTTGCCTGTTATGCTGCGTAGCGGACTTTAAAGCTGTGCGGATCAGCATAACGAAAAGGCGAGGGGTCTCGCTCGTTTTGTTCACGACTGTACACAAATCGGTACATCTTTGGAACACGTTTCACTAATAGTGAAAGCAGTTTCTGGCAGACACGTAACTCACACACAATTGACACCCGTTACGTGTGTGCTTCTACATGGGTCAAGTTCATGGAAATTTTTTTACACTTTCATTCTCATACATGAACAAAGACGTTATCTAAGGATACACACTTTTTATATTGCACTTTTCTCTATCCTACGTAGAAAAGGTAACTTTTTATATTTAATAATATAGTATTTGACAAAGAACTTGTGACAAGTTAATGACTTTTTCAGAGTAAGAATGCTTATCATTAAGATTCTCCCCTTTTGACGTAATGTTTCATGAATATTATAATGTAATAACTGGCATGAAAGCTTACAGACTAATACACACATAACCTCATGACATTTCTTATGCTAAGAATTTTACTATAAGTACTATTTACATATTTGTAGTTGTGCTATAGTGCACTTGTACCAAACATATTATTCTGTTTGCACAGACATTTAAAATGGATTCCTATTGTAAATATCTTTTAATGTCTCTATAACAATACAGTCCTTTTCTCTTTCCTGTATTGAAGTCTTGTTTCTATTTTTCTTGGGACTACCTTCGCCCCTATTTCCACTGTTTCCATTTCAGCAAACCTTTCCATTAGTATTGTTGGTACTACTTGTCGCGTCAGAATTCTTTCTGGCGTCCTCTTGAACTAAATCTAGGGAATGGATCACAGATAAGAATTTCTTCAAATCGGTATATGTGACATTGAACGATTTTTCTCTAATATGTAGCGGCAATCTAGCCTTCAATGCACGTAACAAGTCCCGGGTGGTTACTGTTTCATCCCAGTACCGTGTCATATTAATATATTTTTCGAAGTATTTTCTTAAGCAACCTCTCTTCGGATTATATATTTCTGCATTATAGACAATCTTTCGCAGTCGTTCTTGATTCGACGATGACCAGAACTGATCGAGAAACGCCTTTCAAACTCATTAAAAGTCTTCCAGGTTTCTGGTGCATTTTAACACCCAGAGCGATGCATCACCAGAAAAGTGAGAAACCAAAAACTGTATTTTCTGTTCCTCCGTCCAGGACTTTGGAAGAACACTTTTGAAGTTCCGAATAAAAGCTACTGGGTGAATATTTTTGTAAGTCTCTTCGTTAAATACTTGGAACTGTCGATGCTTAATCAAGCTTTCTTCATGCATCAAGGTATTAAGACCCTGGAGTTATTGCCCTTAGCATACAGTGTACTATCACAAGTACACTCTGCGTTATAGTTCGAGTTCCTTGGTGACACATAATGCTGGGGTATTATGGGTTGATTACCAAAACTTGGTCTTGCTTGTAATGCATTACAGTTCGTTGGTAGATTTCCGCTGATCTTTTGCCTGTCAGTACCAGTGTTTTCATTACTGTGTGCTGACATTGTTCCAAAATTTTTATTTTCAAACTTCAATACCTTGGCTACTTCCGTTAGTACTTGTTTTCGAATTTCTGTGAGAATATCATCCTGCATTGACTCCACAGTTGTAGCCAAAGATTTGAACTGTTTTTCTAATTTATCGTCTTCAGTTTGAACACTATTGACTTCAACTGGTATGGTTGTTAATGGGTCTATAGTAGTTTTTATAGCACTGATATCTTTGTTAAAATGGGTCGTGATAGCTTTATCGCGATCGATCAATATCTGATTTATTCTATGAACAATTCCTTATCTCTCTCTACGAAAATACTGTTTACCTGTTCCATAAATTTCTTTTCACGCTCCTGGACCCTGAGCTCGCGTTGCTTTTCACGCTCTAGCTCCCTTCGCTCCTGTTCCTGTGTTTCTATAGCCCTTTCTTGCTGCTGCTTGATAGTAAACCTCTCAAAGAGTGACGATAGCATATCCTGTACTGACACAGCTTGAGGATTGCTAACTTCTGCCCCTTGCACAGTAGAAATATCATCATTAATTTCTAACTGTCTGACGGCAGGAATGTCTGCTTGTTTTGACAACTCCTCAGTTTCACTTTCTCTTGGGCCATCAGTTGATGGATTGCCATTATCAGTTATTCGATTTTTTGGTTGTTGTTGTGGTCTTCAGTCCTGAGACTGGTTTGATGCAGCTCTCCATGCTACTCTATCCTGTGCAAGCTTTTTCATCTCCCAGTACCTACTGCAACCTACATCCTTCTGAATCTGCTTAGTGTATTCATCTCTTGGTCTCCCTCTACGATTTTTACCCTCCACGCTGCCCTCCAATACTAAATTGATGATCCCTTGATGCCTCAGAACATGTCCTACCAACCGATCCCTTCTTCTGGTCAAGTTGTGCCACAAACTTCTCTTCTCCCCAATCCTATTCAATACTTCCTCTTTAGTTATGTGATCTACCCATGTAATCTTCAGCATTCTTCTGTAGCACCACATTTCGAAAGCTTCTATTTTCTCCTTGTCCAAACTATTTATCGTCCATGTTTCACTTCCATACATGGCTACACTCCATACGAATACTTTCAGAAATGACTTCCTGACACTTAAATCAATACTGGATGTTAACAAATTTCTCTTCTTCAGAAACGCTTTCCTTGCCATTGCCAGCCTACATTTTATATCCTCTCTACTTCGACCATCATCAGTTATTTTGCTCCCCAAATAGCAAAACTCCTTTACTACTTTAAGTGCTTCATTTTCTAATCTAATTCCCTCAGCATCACCCGACTTAATTAGACTACATTCCATTATCCTTGTTTTGCTTTTGTTGATGTTCAACTTATATCCTCCTTTCAAGACACTGTCCATTCCATTCAACTGCTCTTCCAAGTACTTTGCTGTCTCTGACAGAATTACAATGTCATCGGCGATCCTCAAAGTTTTTATTTCTTCTCCATGAATTTTAAGACCTACTCCGAATTTTTATTTTCTTTCCTTTACTGCTTGCTCAATATACAGATTGAACAACATCGGGGAGAGGCTACAACCCTGTCTTACTCCCTTCCCAACCACTGCTTCCCTTTCATGTCCCTCGACTCTTATAACTGCCATCTGGTTTCTGTACAAATTGTAAATAGCCTTTCGCTCCCTGTATTTTACCCCTGCCACCTTTAGAATTTGAAAGAGAGTATTCCAGTTAACGTTGTCAAAAGCTTTCTCTAAGTCTACAAATGCTAGAAACGTAGGTTTGCCTTTCCTTAATCTTTCTTCTAAGATAAGTCGTAAGGTCAGTATTGCCTCACGTGTTCCAGTGTTTCTACGGAATCCAAACTGATCTTCCACGAGGTTGGCTTCTACTAGTTTTTCCATTCGTCTGTAAAGAATTCGCGTTAGTATTTTGCAGCTGTGACTTATTAAACTGATAGTTCGGTAATTTTCACATCTGTCAACACCTGCTTTCTTTGGGATTGGAATTATTATATTCTTCTTGAAGTCTGAGGGTATTTCGCCTGTTTCATACATCTTGCTCACCAGATGGTAGAGTTTTGTCAGGACTAGCTCTCCCAAGGCCGTCAGTAGTTCCAAAGGAATATTGTCTACTCCGGGGGCCTTGTTTCGACTCAGGTCTTTCAGTGCTCTGTCAAACTCTTCACGCAGTATCATATCTCCCATTTCATCTTCATCTACATCCTCTTCCATTTCCATAATATTGTCCTCAAGTACATCGCCTTTGTATAGACCCTCTATATACTCCTTCCACCTTTCTGCTTTCCCTTCTTTGCTTAGAACTGGGTTTCCATCTGAGCTCTTGATATTCATACAAGTCGTTCTCTTATCTCCAAAGGTTTCTTTAATTTTCCTGTAGGGAGTATCTATCTTACCCCTAGTGAGATAGGCCTCTACATCCTTATATTTGTCCTCTAGCCATCCCTGCTTAGCCATTTTGCACTACCTGTCGATCTCATTTTTGAGACGTTTGTATTCGTTTTTGCCTGCTTCATTTACTGCATTTTTATATTTTCTCCTTTCATCAATTAAATTCAATATTTCTTCTGTTACCCAGGGATTTCTACTAGCCCTCGTTTTTTTACCTACTTGATCCTCTGCTGCCTTCACTACTTCATCCCTCAAAGCTACCCATTCTTCTTCTACTGTATTTATTTCCCCCATTCCTGTCAATTGCTCCCTTATGCTCTCCCTGAATCTCTGTACAACCTCTGGTAATTTCACAGAAGTGTGCGTAGATTACTGTACTTGAGGATCTGATGTCATTTGTGCATCAGCCTGCGCATTCGGTTTTATCTGCTTCTTTGGCCTAACCATTTTATCACTAGTCTTGCGCAATATATAGAGATATCACTGACAATGACAAGATTGACACCAAATAATCTTATATCTAACAAATATACACAGATAACAAACAGTAACTAAAATGGTGCAAATGTGTGCACAAATTTTACCAGATAAGTATACTTGAAAATATGTCACTCGCAGCCGGAATACAAAAGTACTACTATTTATGACTGCCATTAGTGTTGTTAATTTGTAAATGCACTCTCGCCAATTGTGCGATTGTGATTGCAAGGTGTAGGTATGGGTATCTGCCTTTATCCATTTCTTTAGCCACCTGTGGACATCATGACTTAATCAGGGTTGAAGCATTGTCTCTCCACAGTCGATAAACACTCGCACAACAAGATGAGTGATGAAATTAAAAACAACGCAAACATTAATATTTTATAATTCTACAATGTATCTGTAAGAAGTCACAATACTTGATAATTAAATAAATAAGTGTGCATTGGTGGCTCCACGTTGGGTGCCAGTGTGGCGGAACCGGTTTATAGTATTTCGTGACTTCAATTACTTATAAATGATATTTCAGGTGGATCAAAAGAATATAAATCCAGTTACCTACTGTTGGCGTAACAATTCGTTTGATCTCAAAAATGATTATCCCGGCCAATATTTGTCACTCTGCTAAAGAAATCGCTCCTTGACGTCGTGTAGAAATGTTGTCTGTAAATTCGTGTGAGTGGCACCAAATTGCATATCACTTATCAGATTTTACGCAACTGTTACTTAAGATGGAAGCACTTTTCTCTAGCAAAAGGAACATTTAGTCACAAAATACTACCCGCGCACAACACTGACGTATGTCTCTTATTAAAATATTTCATGTTAATCGTCCGAAATAATTAGGCTTCGTACATCAGCAAATAAGAAATTGATATTACCGTAATGTGCTGTGAGCACTATTTTAAAAGATTCAATCTGAGTGGAATTCTGTCGTTTACTGTAGATTCGGGACCACCAGTGCACATTTACTTCCATTCATTTGTATCTAACAACATTTCTGTTTTTAAAATTCTCGATTCAAAACTGCCGCGGAGATATTTTTGCTAAGATGGAGGCAGATAGACGCTAGTCAATTTGTCTATTGTTATTCTCGATTACTTTTATATCAAGTTAATTTATGTAGATAAAAGTCTTTAAGCCTTTTGTTCTCTATTCCGTAGCATTTAAAATTATTCACAATGAAAATGTTTCATGTATTTTATACCCGCTACTAGTAAACTCCACTGTAAGTTACTAGCGCTAATGGCTGCGCTCCTAATTGCGGAGCCGAAAATTAACACTTAAAAACATTAATTAGATTGGATTACAATTGAAATGAACACAAATCCACGTCGCGACAATAGCGACTCTATTTTTCAGATAATAATTAACAATATAGTTACAGGTTTTCCTCTTTACAGACCTCACACGTCTCACGTCTGAACAGTTCATCGGTTCGCACAGGAAGAACAACTGAACCACAATTATCGCAGATAAAAAAGAAGATTATAATTGTCGTTGTCTGCGAATGTAGTTCTCTGATAATAGTTTTAATTCACACATAAATTAAATTACTACAGAGATAATTATCGTTATTTTTACACGATACAGCCTTTTTTATATGTAGTATCGATAATATTTGTTGGCGTTTGTAAACTTAGTTAATTTTTAACATCTTGTGGCTAGAACATAGTGTTGTGGATATTACACCATGTAGATGTAGATGTAGATGTAGATGTAGATGTAGATGTGTATATGGTTTCCTTGTACCCTGGTATGCAAAACTTCAGGGCGAAAGTAACCCTCGTATGATGTGTCGCGGCCAAGCAACATAGTTCTTTTAAACTTGGACCATAAATAGAAAGAACCACCACAGTATACTACAGAAGGTGATTGAGATGCGCCACGGCATGAACTGAAATTACACTTATTGAAAGACAATAATTACATTGAAGGTACCACGATTTTCGTTGACTCCCTGGACGATACAAAAGACGAGACTGGTACTTACTAGGGTGTGTGATCACCAGGGACAGCAATGTTCTCCGGTGATGGCCACAGGGCTCTTATGTAGGGCGTTCCATTCCTCTGAAAGCGGGCCATATGGAAGTGCTGCTGTACGTCTCCCCAAAGCATCCCACATGTTTTGGATGAGATGTAAGTCGAGGTGACGTCCAGGCCAGAACGTTCGCCGAATATCCTCCAATTCCAAAAACTCCTCGCACACGCAGTTAGAAGCGGTTATGCGTTCTCATCCATTGCAGAATGTACCCGTGGAAAGATTCATATGGGGAACGAGTGCTGTGTCACAATAATGTTGACTGGTGTTCAAAACTTTTGATATCAATCTGCCTATGCGACATTTTGACTTGACGCAACGTAAAACGTAGACTTCCAAAACCATCATGTTTGACAATATTCCTAGGTGTATTACGTGCCCCCACCTCACTCCATATGAGTGAACGTCCACAATCAGTAGTCAGACTGAATCTGCCCTCATTAGAGAAGAATACGCGATCCCGTTTCTCGTCGATCCACTCTCTGTGTTCTTGGCATCATCGGGAATGACGCCGTCGATGAGTGAGTGTCAACAGGGGGCAACGTACTGGTTGGCAGGCAAAGGGACCACCCCTATGCAGTCGCCGTGTAGTCGTGGAGCGTGAGATTACTTGCACTATTGAATGTGGTTGCGATTACAGCCGCTGTTTCGCGTGGGACCCTTCTTGCAATCTGCACAATGTAGCTGTCATCCGCTACTGTAGTTGACCATGGTCGACGAATTCTTCACCTTCGGCCAGCAGTGCCTTCGATTCGGAACTCTGCCCGTGGGCGTGAGCAATACCAAACTCCTGGGTTACAATCGTCACTCTTCGTTCTTTTTCCCGTTTCTCGGTGGTCCTTCCCTCTTTAAACTCATTCAGTTGTACCATATTTAATGACCAACTCAACCACAATTCACGGCAACTGCTCTCTGTTTGACACAGACTGTCTTTTCCCGTTACTTCAACGGCTTCGTTTAGCGGGACAACCCCATTTGGCGCCATGTGACGTCCATATTTGGGTGGACCACTGGCTTGAAGAACTCCGTCAACATGCTGCCGCACTTTCATTCATTTTCACTGATTTGCCTGTATGCTATCTAGTCCTTTAGTTTTACAGAGCAGTGTTTCAGGCTGACAAATCTTATATCATTCAAAAATCAACTTTGGACGGAAATTTGGAAATTTGTGGTAAGGTCTTTCGGGACCAAACTGCTGAGATCATCGGTCCCTAAGCTTACGCACTGTTTAATCTAACTTAAACTAACTTACGTTAAGGACAACACACACACCTATGCCCGAGGGAGGACTCGAACCTCCGAGCCGGCCGTTGTGGCCGAGCGGTTCTAGGCGCTTCATTCTGGAACCGCGCGACCGCTACGGTCGCAGGTTCGAATCCTGCCTCGGGCATGGATGTGTGTGGTGTCCATAGGTTAGTTAGGTTTAGGTAATTCTAAGTTCTAGGGGACTGATGACCTCGGATGCTAAGTCCCATAGTGCTCAGAGCCATTTGAACCATTTTTTTTTAACCTCCGAATGGGGGGAGCAGGCGCGTGGATCGTGACAAGGTGCCTAAGTAACCGAGGCTACAACGCGCGGCAACAACCTTGGACACGAATACAATACTAATAGTAATACCGTCAGTAAAGCCACATTGCGCTCGAAATCATCCTGCAGTTTCTTCACAGGCATCTATAAAAATGGCATTCTCTACGTGGAACGAATTTGGTAAACCATCCTGCAGTTTTTCATAGGCATCTATAAAATTGGTATTCTGTACCTGGAACGAATTTGATTTGAAGGTCTGAAGGGATAAACACAAGAGAATTCTGCTTCTTTGTGATAAGCGTCACGGCTGAGATGTCGCTGCCGGCCGCGGTAGCCGAGCGGTTCTAGGCGCTTCAGTCCGGAACCCCGGGACTGCTACGGTCGCAGGTTCCAATCCTGCCTCGGGCATGGATGTGTGTGATCTACTTAGGTTAGTAGGGTTTAAGTAGTTCTAAGTTCTAGGGGACTGATGACCTAAGATGTTAAGTCCCATAGTGCTCAGAAACATATTTTTTTTTTTTTGAGATGTCGCTTTTTGTTGGAGAAGAAGCATAATCACTGAGATTTGTTTGATTTTTGTACTGCACTTTATCGTATTGCCGAGTCTTTTGAAAATTTTTTCATTTCGGAATGGCTTCGTATTACGCTATTACGAAAGTGTAGGAAAACTTCGAATGATGTTCAACAAATTAGCGAATCCTTACACTTTGAAATACGAGGTGCGGCTAGAAAAAAACCGGACTGATGCTGGAAAAAACATTTATTTACAATTATTTACAATTTCATGTTATCTCCTTCAATGTACTCTCCTCCTCGGTCTCTACACCGCTCCATACGAATTTTCCACTGTTCATAGCAATGCTGCAGATCATTTTCGGTAAGTCCATACATTACTTCCGTCGCTTTTTCTTTTACTGCTTCAACAGTCTCAAATCTAGTTCCTTTCAAAGCTGACTTGACTTTAGGGAAAAGAAAAAAGTCACAGGGGGCCAAATCAGGTGAGTAGGGTGGATGATCTAAGATGGGAATGTTGTGTTTTGCCAAAAACGTCTTCACTGACAACGCACTGTGAGCTGGGGCATTGTCTTGGTGAAGGATCCATGACTTTTTTCTCCACAAATCGTTCCGTTTTCTCCGTACTCGCTCACGTAGGGTAGCCAGGACGCTAATGTAGTAATGCTGATTCACTGTTTGTCCCTCTGGTACCCAATCAATGTGAACCATCCCTTTGATGTCAAAAAAAAAAAAAAAAAACAATCATCATTGCCTTGAATTTCGATTTTGACATTCGTGCTTTTTTTTGTCGTGGAGAACCAGGAGTTTTCCAATGCATCGATTGGCGTTTAGTTTCGGGATCGTAAGTAAAAAACCACGATTCATCGCAAGTAATAACATTTTGTAAGAAGGTGGGATCACTTTCAATGTTTTCCAGGATGTCAGAACAAATCATTCTTCGGCGTTCCTTCTGTTCAATTGTGAGACACTTTGGAACCATTTTTAAACACACTTTGTTCATGTTGAAACTTTCATGAAGAATCTGCCTAACACTTTCCTTGTCAACTCCTGTTAACTCAGACACTGCTCTGATTGTTAAACGGCGATCTTGTCGAACAAGTTTACCGATTTTTTCAGTGTTTGCATCAGTTTTTGCTGACAATGGTCTGCCAGTGCGAGTGTCATCACTGGTGTCTTCGCGGCCATCTTTAAATCGTTTAAACCACTCAAATACTTGTGTTCGCGATAAACAATCATCGCCGTACACTTGTTGTAACATTACAAACGTTTCACTTGCAGATTTTCCTAGTTTGAAACAAAATTTGATGTTAACACGCTGTTCTTTCTGTACACTCAACATTTTCCGACGCACAGACAAAACGTCAACTACTTAAAACAGACGCCACGGGCAGACTGAGTGCAGGAGGCAGATGAAACTCGAGCAGTAGGCGGAGCGAGAGTCACGTGACAGGCCACGCGACTTTCAGCCTTATTGCATTCGTTTTATTGTTTCACCAGTACTAGTCCGGTTTTTTTCTAGCCACACCTCGTATTTTTCTGGGAAGAAAGTCTTGCGCTTTTACTTTCCGGAAAATAATTTTTACGCTTTATTTAATAACAGGGAAACTAAAATACTAATCGTGCAGTATCGTTTTCAGAATATTAATCGAACAGAATCTATTTTCACTGTTTTAGAGTATGTAATGTGTCATTGTGAAGTAGCAATCAATTGCGAAAAAAGTACTTTTGAATGGCTAGAGATAGGACGTTCATATTCACAGGACATGTACATTATTATGTTCTGCAGAAGTGATTAGCGTATCAGTCACTGCGGTTCAGCACGTGTCCTGTTGACTAGTAGGCTGAGGGCCCGCTATGGGCCCCGGTAAAGTGTTCCCTGCGTGGTGGAATCGAAGCTCATAAGGCGCGAATGGCGTCCTGTGGGGTAGCCATCCATGCTGCATTCACCTGGTTCCAAAGTCTGACATTGGTTCACAGCACTGCACCCGTCATTTCACCATGTCGCACACATTTTCGATTGACGACAAGTCTGTTGATCTGACAGGTCAGTATAAAAGTATGACATCCTGTGATACCAAGAAGGCACGTGTTCGTGCAGCAACATGTGGTCGTGCATTGTATTGCTGAAAAATGCCGTCTTGGGCGTTGCGCAAAAAGGATGTGGCTAAGGATCGCAGGATGTCGTTCAGTAGGTCACACTGGTCGCAGTGCCCTACACACGCACCGACTGTGATTTGTCGCTGTACCCAACAACACCAGAAACCACAAGGCCTTGAGTTGGCACTGTATGTCTTGTGGGTGATGCCTGATTCTCCTGTCTGCGGCGAACCAAAATGTGTTTATCATCTTCAGAGAAACAGAACATGAATTCGTCCAAAAACACTGTCTGATGCCATTCCTGTCCCCAGTGATGTCGTGCTGTACAAAATTATCGTCTGTCATGTTTCTGCACATTCCTTAAGGGGCTCCGGAACGCCCTATACTTGCAATGTTAAAATAACGCTTATAAATTACATCTTTCCTCACAAAGTATTTGAGGTAGGAAGTTGAACTTTTTACAGATTATTTATTGGAATATGGGCTACAACTTAACACAGGGATTTTACAAAATTTTAGTTCAGTTATTAAAGATGATTTTTTTCAATTGTAATGAAAATTCACAACTTTTTTTGCATTTTTTTATTTATATATTCAAAAATATACAGTTTTTTGGAAAAAGGCTGTGTTAAATTATGCAGAAGGTACTGTGTAACATTTACTGAAAGTTTGAAACAAATATGTTTGGAAGATCCTTAGAAAACATGTAATTAGTATGAGAAAATAAAAGTTTTGGGAATCGAGCGACAAAGATTGGATTAACTTTTTCGTGCATTCCAGGTCCATAGGATGGATTATCTTCATCCTCTGCAAACTCCTCCTCCAGCTTCCTCTTGTTCCTCCTCCTGTTTACTCTTGCTTGTATTTCTAGACTCTTTACAGCCCTGTCTGCAGCCCGAAGGCGTTCCTTGTCTAAAGCAAGCGTCGCTCGTACCATGTTAGAACCTATCTTCATTCCCATATTTCTAATTACCTTGCACCTTACAATGTTGCCATCATTGAAAGTCGCAACAGCATCATACACACCAAAGTGAAGTGTTTCTATTCCAACAAATACAGTCTTGGGGATTCTCGACCATATAACACTATTTATACTTTCATTGGGGTTTTGAGTTTTTCCGTGAATACACTTTTTCAACGGTTAAGGTGCTGCTAAGTCTCTGAAAATAGGTTTTATCACCTCCATTATTGCATGAGGCAGATTATGCTTATGAGTGTACACTTCACCAGTTAGCAATCCTTTGTTATATTTACACCAACTGTCTTCTTCTTTGGGACACAAGCTATGTTGGGGATTTTCATCGGTTGAAGAAGTATTAAAAAAAAGAGCCCAAACAGCCTTCTTCATTTCGTCGACACTTTGTGTATTTTGCCTAATAGCCATTCCATAATAGTTCTGTATTTTGTCAATTACACTGTCAGTTAACCTTCCCTTCCCATCCAACCCTTTACCATCACTGAGTTTTTGTTTTTTGTACGAAGCTTTCAGTCGCCGAAGTCTTGTTCCCATTCGCTTCTGTACGTGTCCAATACACTCAAATTTCTGCACTACAACATCATCACCATAGGGCTTCAGCCCTTGAACATGTTTGAAACTTTTAGAATCACCGTCACCAAGGTAATTAACATATCGCACTTTATCACACGCCTCAGAACGCTGGAATATACTGGCAACACCAGCCACTTCCATTCCTCCACTACTGCCACTATAGTTAGCTTTGCAATTATTTTCATGTGTACCTTTATATTTTTGTGAACATCTACAATACTTTGATATTACTGCTACATCTAAAACTTTTCCTGTATACATACTGGTGGCAGATACTACACCATGAAGAGATGAGTGTCCCCGTTTATGCCAGGTACCATCGAACGCTGCAGTCAAATCTCTGTTACCATTATTTTCCATTACTGCCTCTTCCACAGCGTTCTTCATAGATTCTATACAGACATCTTCTACTTTAAACCCTATTAATTTATTATAGGTCGTAAACTTGGTTGGGGGATTTGGAAGATTCATGATGCCACAGGAAATTGCACCTGCAGTAGCACCCTTACCAACTGACCGCAAGGAATAAACAAATCTAATGTTGTGTTCGTAGATTTTCCTACCATTTTCTTCAGTTGCAGTTACTGCAACACTGTTCCAAAAGGTGGTCATGTGTGAACACTTACCACATTTCAGTTGTATTTCACTAGCAGGTCCTACGGGCTTTATTATGGAGAGTTCCAGACCAACTTCACTACAATGAATACATCTTACACAGTTTGAAAAAATTCCTTTGAGAACCGACATATCAAATATTTCATTCACATCCGATTCGCCCATAAAACATTCATAGTTTTCACTCATTGAACCAAGCTTCTTCTGTGAAATATTTTCTTTCCCACTTTGACTGCTATGGGCAGGTGTACTTGAGAGGTTAGGTTCACTCACTTGGTTATCGTCTTTATTGTTTACAGTAATAACACATACCTTTGGCTTTCCAACATTTCTCCTTTTCTTAAAAGCCTTCAGAGGATTTCTAATAACTTTACTTTTGCTCATTATTATACTTCAACAAAACAGAGACTCAAGAAACAGAATTAATTACGAATATTTTCGAGATAACGACAGAGTAAATAAACATGAAACAATCGACAATCACACCAGCGATATATATTGAACCATCACAGGTTAGCCACAACACATACTTTATCTCACATCACTAAAATGTACCTGATGAACACGGACGTTAATAATAACACCATTTGACCGCAGTTTAACAGCGCCACAGTGGGTCACGCCCATGTAGAACACATTTCAAAAAAAATTTAAAAATAGTTGTAGTCTTCGGAATTGAATAAATTAGATATCTATTAAAAGGTAATAGTCTGCAGATTCAGAAAACGCAAAAAAGTAAAAATTGAACTTTTCATGATTTTGAGTCTTTCCGGAGCCCCTTAAAGGTAGGGAGAGAAGTGGACGACGCTCACTTAACCCATGTCGCAATGAACAGCGACGGAGTCTCACCCCTGATCGTGTACGATGTGTTAAACTGCCGAGGAAGACGAAGGTCTGTCCTGCAATGCCATTCGGATGAGGTGTCGATCTTCTTGGGGGTGGTCTTGATGGTGCGACCCGACGCATCTCGTCGTATTCTATTGCCTTCTGTGAATCATTCTGCACACACCCATTGCACAGTTCAAACATCTCTTCTCACACGAGCAGCAGTTCCCCGTATGGATGCATCACATTTTCCTCATGCCAACAATGCACCCTCATTCAAACTCACTGACTTCAGGATACGGTTCGCTCTTAGGTCTGCAAGGCCATCTGCACATCTCCATAGGTCACACTGATCCATTACCTTCGATTTATAGTGACAACGAGAGCCGGGGCACATTTTACCGGTGACAGGTATTGCGCCGCGGTATCGATGTTCAGAATTGCAGCGTGTAACATGGCGGCGTGTAACGGAACTAAGTCTGTGCTTGAGAATCATCGTGCTGTAATCGAGTTTCGAATTAGAGGAGTTCAGTTCGTCCGCACATGGTGCACCCTCTCATTCAGCATGACAGTGTCGAACCAGACACGACCGCTGTGACATCTACAACAATCCAATGCCTTGGAGTCACTCGCATCTATCAGCCACCACATAGTCCCGACTTGGCCACATCCGATTTTCATCTGCATGAGAAACTTAAAGAACACTTTCGAGGAGTTGTAACATTATGTTATTGCCCTACCATTTTAAATCATTCACAAACTGAGCAATCGCTTGGCAACAGCTACAGTTAGCAAATAACGTCGCGAGAATGTAAAAAACGAACTTCCTGTGACATTACCTGTTTATTGTGGAAGTGCTGTCAGACATGCAGTGAACTATTGACTTAGAAAGCGGCTGCACGAAAGGCAGAAAGGCAGAATAAATGGTCAGATTCGCACCTTACATGAGACCTTTACAAGTAGCAATGAGAAGGTGAAGATGACACCTAACGTAAATCGACAGTTATGAGAACATTTGCGTATCAATATGTAATGCAAAATGGGATGACAGTCAATGAACAGTAATTATCACACCATTCCTAGACAATGCATGTCTTTGAGTGTAAGGTAGAACAGGAAACACAAGTCGAGTCGCTTTAAGTTTTGAAAAGCCTGCTCCACAACTGCATAGCGAAACTGCACTGTGGGAGTTATGCCGGCAACCACATAAACGGGCGGCAGGAAAGAGGACAGCGACCCCGGGCCAGGTGATTCAAGCTAGAGGGCCACCTGTAGCGAGGGCATTGGTACAAGGGCAGAGAAGAAGCATTAGAAAACTGCATTTCGGAATTCCAATGGGATACGAACAAAAGCAAGTGACGCACTTTCGTCCTGCGAGTGCAACACACAGAAAGGTCAATGTACTTTAGGCGTCTAGAACAGGCACAAAACGTCAGATTGGCGGAAACTCACTAGGAAGGAGAGAGCTACTGAAGTTTTGACACAGTTTGATAGAAGGGATGTAGTGATTGGTAGAGACTCTTTCTACAAAATAAGAGGAACGCTCCTATTGGTCGAAAAAAGCCGTGACGTGAAAAAGGAACCCAACTGGGGGGAGGCAGTTCTGCCATGAGTGCGACAAGAGAGACACTTTATGGGGACTCGTCTCTGAACTGGCGTCAAGTGCAGAATGGAGTGCTTAACGCTCCGTACAATGCAGAGAAGAAATTGGTGTGGACACTGCGTTCACAGTGGCTGCACTCCAGCTAAAATTAGCTGTAGCAACGTTTAGCTCCAACTGAGGAGAAACGAACCAAATTAGTTCACTGGTCTTGCGAGAACTGAGAGGTCATTATAATATGTATGCTGATCCAACCATGCGCGTGTATATCTCCACATTCTAAGACTAGGGATGAGTACACGTTCTCTCGCATAACGAGGACCATAGGGAAGTTTTCTGCTGGAAAATTCACCAAAGGCCAGATTAGTTTTTTAGGAATTTCAGTGGGAGAGAGCGTCCTTGCAGACAGCAGCACGGCCCGCATCTCGTGGTCGTGCGGTAGCGTTCTCGCTTCCCACGCCCGGGTTCCCGGGTTCGATTCCCGGCGGGGTCAGGGATTTTCTCTGCCTCGTGATGGCTGGGTGTTGTGTGCTGTCCTTAGGTTAGTTAGGTTTAAGTAGTTCTAAGTTCTAGGGGACTGATGACCATAGATATTAAGTCCCATAGTGCTCAGAGCCATTTGAACAGCAGCACGTCTCAGCTTAAGGTAAATACTGCGTGCAGAGGCGTAAACTTTGTTGGTTCACCAGCTTGCGTCCACTGTAAACTCGAGTGATCTTGGATAATCTTGCACTCAGATTTGTCACTTGACTAACCATCCACTGTAGACTTGATTGTCATCCTAGATAGTACCAAACTTTGAACCAGAATCAGACGATTTTCGTAGGACTGACCAACATCATAACGTATGTGTAGAAGCAATTTTGTAAAGAAACGTCCAATTAAACTTTCATATTATCGTGCTTAGGATTAATGTAAAGAAATTTCCTATTAAACTTTCATAATATTGTGCTTAAGATAAATGTTCTTTCAGAGAATTAATATTTAAAATTGTTGTGTATAGACATATTTCACTTTTTGATGTTGGCAAAATGCGTTATCCATTGCGGTGTTTTTATGTTGGCGAGTTGAAAACTGTGTGAAAAGCTAGGATGTGGTGAGAAATATTGCGTCATTGAACTTGTCATTCCACCTCACACAGTTGTTCTCAATTCAAGAATAAGCAAGCGAAAACAAACCGCATCAACCTTACAAATTTTACACTTTCTTTTGATGTACGAGATATTCTCGATGAACAGTTACTCACTTTTCTGTCTCTTGTAATTTGTGTCGGACACGTATGTCTTGTCACTGTATTATTACTGATTAAAAATATTATTTTAGTGTAATGTGACAGTGCATACAGCACAACAGTAGGTTTATGTAAGAAGCTATATTATGAGACGTGTTTCTGGACCTTCAAAGCAGCTGGCCAGGGTGGCCGAGCGGTTCTAGGCGCTACAGTCTGGAGCCGCGCGACCGCTACGGTCGCAGGTTCGAATCCTGCCTCGCGCATGGATGTGTGTGATGTCCTTAGGTTAGTTAGGTTTAAGTAGTTCTAAGTTCTAGGGCACTGATGACCTCAGAAGTTAAGTCCCATAGTGCTCAGAGCCATTTGAACCTTCAAAGCATTATAAGTTCGTTATCTATTGATTGCCATAAATTCAAAGTTAAATGGAACTGGTGTATGGACTATATACTTAGTATAGAATCTATATCTCACTACTTCATGACCATACGTATGTAAGTTAGATGGTTCACAGACACGAACTGTTTCGTCGAAGTTGGACGGGAGTTGCATAGAGCGAAGTATTTTCTCCGCAACTTATTCTACTGGTAACTGCATGATAAACGTCGGTCCCTTAGGAAATTCATGTTGAGCTATCCAAAAACAACTATATTTTCAATAGTCAGTTACCCTCCTCTGCAAAGCAACTTCTGACTGATCAGGCGATTCAACAAGAAACAGCCGCACACAGTCGACGTAAAATTCCTGACCCGTAAAGATATCCGGAACCACTACAATAACTATTTATGTCTATTGGTCTAAAATACAATGAATATCATTATGTGTTTTTCTCTGCAAATACCGGGTGATCAAAAAGTCAGTATAAATTAGAAAACTTAATAAACCACGGAATAATGTAGATAGATAGGTAAAAATTTACACACATGCTTGGAATGACATGGAGTTTTATTAGAACTAAAAAAAAAAAAAGAAACACCTCATATTGCTAGACGCGCGAAAGATTTCTCGTGTCGTTTGGTGATGATCGTGTCCTCAGCCGCCACTTTCGTCATGCTTGGCCTCCCAGGTCCCCAGACCTCGGTCCGTGCAATTATTGGCTTTGGGGTTACCTGAAGTCGCAAGTGTATCGTGATCGACCGACGTCTCTAGGGATGCTGAAAGACAACATCCGACGCCAATGCCTCACCATAACTCCGGACATGCTTTACAGTGCTGTTCACAACATTATTCCTCGACTACAGCTATTGTTGAGGAATGATGGTGGACATATTTAGAATTTCCTGTAAAGAACATCATCTTTGCTTTGTCTTACTTTGTTATGCCAATTATTGCTGTCCTGATCAGATGAAGCGCCATCTGTCGGACAGTTTTTGATCATTTGTATTTTTTTGGTTCTAATAAAACTCCATCTCATTCCAAGCATGTGTGTCAATTTGTACCTCTCTATCTACATTATTCCGTGATTTATTCAGTTTTCAAATTTATACTGACTTTTTGATCACCCGGTATATTACTACCGCCAGTTATAGATGTATATTAATGCACAAAAGTAAGCATACTGTTATAGACTTAACTCTGATATTGGTGAGAAGCGCTGCAAGCAGATGTGAGGTCTTTCTCTGTCAAAACTCAAACATTCTCAACGACCTAATCTCTTGTTGAAGAGACCTGTTCGTAGCCAGACTGACTATGTTGAAAAATAAATATGTAGACCTGAAGAATAAAGACGCAAAACGTTAATAACGGTTGTTTTATTTACAAATCCTTAAGGATCTTCACACATAAAATTGAGAGGGAATACATTCTGAGTGCCCTCGTATGTGTCTGTTGCGCACAGTTTTAGGTGACGTAACATCTCGGGACGTATATCAATCTCAGCGTTTACCGAGTGTTATCGTATTTCAGGCACCAATACTCCCAGCTCAGTGCCCTACTGTTTCTGTCTGCTCCAGCAGATGGTGTTCATCAACAAATTATTATGCTTACCAGGCGTAAGATACCGTTGGTTATTTGCCTGTGTTGACACACATGCACGAAGAACAATATTGTCAGAGAATGAAGGAGAAAACGAACATTAATACGATACTGGTTAAAGAAAAAGAAGCTGCAATATAAAGGTGTTCCTGAGGTATACCGTAAAGGGCACATATTCTACCCAAAACCAGTTTGGAAAATACTTTAATCGAAGGAAAGTAGAAGAAATAAACACCACCAAAAGAATATACGTGATGGTGGCAAATGTCAGAGAAGAAATATCCTACTGTCAACTAAAATGATCACCAAGGGATTCACTTTTGCTTTTTCATGTTCGGGAACCAATCGTAGTCTCTGAGTCCAGCACTGGGCCACGTCCAGGGCTTCTTTCTTGTCCAGCGACAAATCGTCGAGGTTTTATTTGTAGGGACAGTTTGGACACGACAGCAAGTGTTTCATTTCTTGCACAGCACCACAATCGCACTTGCTGTCGTCCATTTGTTTTTCATTGGGGCGACCGTTCTTCTTATGCGATTTAGGATCCTCCATGTTTTCCAGTTTGTTGTGGAGCCACCTAGGTTGGCGGATTGTCAGGTGGTGATTCTTCAACGGCCGCGTTTAAGAACCTTTTACGGGATCTCAGTCATCCAGACTTGCAGTCAGTGCCAAAGAGAGGATATCGATCATGGATAGTCTGCCTGAGAGTCTACGTGAATTCGTGAGGTGTTATTCGTGCACTAGGACTCGCAATGCCAGCAGCTCTGTAAAGCTTTGATAGGGGCTTGGGTTTCACACACCCTGTTGTGATTCGACATATTTCATTAGGGTTTATGTCGACCTTCTTCGCCGGCCGCTGTGGCCGAGCTGTTGTAGGTGCTTCATTCCGGAACCGCGCTGCTGCTACAGAAGCAGGTTCGAATCCTGCCTCAGGCATGGATGTGTGTGATGTCCTTAATTTAGTTAGGTTTATGTAGGGACTGATGACCTCAGATGTTAAGTCCCATAGTGCTTAGAGCCGTTTGAACCACGTTTTTTCGACCTTCTTGCAGTGGATTGATCTGGTGCATATTGGGCAGCCGTATTCAGCTATAGGGAAGCATAGTGCACATGTGGTGGTTCTCAGGACAGTACGTTTTTGCTCCCAATTAGCATTATGAGTTGCCGCAAAATATTATGTCTGTAGGCCACCTCCTGAGAGATCTTCCCACAGTGATGTTTGTCAGAGGTTTACCCAACGTCACACTCACAGATCAGAGAATGTCGGTGTCACCTGGAAGCGGATACCTATCTTCAAGACAGAAAGGAAAAAGACAACGTGGAGGACAAAGTTGAGCTGATCCTGTGTTTTGACAGATTTATGTATGGAGTAAGGGTGTAATATTAGTCCGTCCATTGCCTGACTTGTTCTTGCGACTTGCAGAAACGTCTTCAAACGCTTTTCCTGTGAAACTAGAGTACTTGGTTCACCTACGTGACTCCCATTGCTGTTTGAGGGCAAGCTCGGCGTTCTGCTCCCAGGACGCACGCCCGGGCCGTAATGTCTTCCACCCACTGCAGAAGCTCGCGCCACCGCTGATAAATTTAATTAAACTTTACCTGCGCGATGCCGTAAAGATAGTCGCCACTCTATTTGGTCGAGGAAATTGCAGCTCGGAATGTTGGTATCAAGCGGCGCAAGGGACTGTGTCGCCGGTGATTAAAACATCATCCAACGGTTCCACGCACTGTGCCTACTCACAGGACGAATGACAAAGAATGGAACACTGAGAATGCTAGCATATAAACACTCATTTCACTTTCATCTTTCGTTGTCCCCAGTTTTCTTGTCTCTTTCTTGAATCCTACCTTCCTGTCTCTCTATTCCTTTCTTTACGCGCTGTTTTGTATAAATTCGTATACGCACAGGTAAATATAACACACGTACGCATACATATCTGAACATACATCGTTCGTTGATACATAACGAATGAGTATGAAAAGTAAAAGTGTGTCCCTCTTACCTCTTTCTGTATCTCTCTCCATCTGTCACCACCTTCCCATCTGCCGTCTCTTGAGAGTACTGAAATATCTACAGGGTGTTTCAAAAATGACCGGTATATTTGAAACGGCAATAAAAACTAAACGAGCAGCGATAGAAATACACCGTTTGTTGCAATATGCTTGGGACAACAGTACATGTTCAGGCGGACAAACTTTCGAAATTACAGTAGTTACAATTTTCAACAACAGATGGCGCTGCAAGTGATGTGAAAGATATAGAAGACAACGCAGTCTGTGGGTGCGCCATTCTGTACGTCGTCTTTCTGCTGTAAGCGTGTGCTGTTCACAACGTGCAAGTGTGCTGTAGACAACATGGTTTATTCCTTAGAGCAGAGGATTTTTCTGGTGTTGGAATTCCACCGCCTAGAACACAGTGTTGTTGCAACAAGACGAAGTTTTCAACGGAGGTTTAATGTAACCAAAGGACCGAAAAGCGATACAATAAAGGATCTGTTTGACAAATTTCAACGGACTGGGAACGTGACGGATGAACGTGCTGGAAAGGTAGGGCGACCGCGTACGGCAACCACAGAGGGCAACGCGCAGCTAGTGCAGCAGGTGATCCAACAGCGGCCTCGGGTTTCCGTTCACCGTGTTGCAGCTGCGGTCCAAATGACGCCAACGTCCACGTATCGTCTCATGCGCCAGAGTTTACACCTCTATCCATACAAAATTCAAACGCGGCAACCCCTCAGCGCCGCTACCATTGCTGCACGAGAGACATTCGCTAAGGATATAGTGCACAGGATTGATGACGGCGATATGCATGTGGGCAGCATTTGGTTTACTGACGAAGCTTATTTTTACCTGGACGGCTTCGTCAATAAACAGAACTGGCGCATATGGGGAACCGAAAAGCCCCATGTTGCAGTCCCATCGTCCCTGCATCCTCAAAAAGTGCTGGTCTGGGCCGCCATTTCTTCCAAAGGAATCATTGGCCCATTTTTCAGATCCGAAACGATTACTGCATCACGCTATCTGGACATTCTTCGTGAATTTATGGCGGTACAAACTGCCTTAGACGACACTGCGAACACCTCGTGGTTTATGCAAGATGGTACCCTGCCACACCGCACGGCCGACGTCTTTAATTTCCTGAATGAATATTTCGATGATCGTGTGATTGCTTTGGGCTATCCGAAGCATACAGGAGGCGGCGTGGATTGGCCTCCCTATTCGCCAGACATGAACCCCTGTGACTTCTTTCTGTGGGGACACTTGAAAGACCAGGTGTACCGCCAGAATCCAGAAACAATTGAACAGCTAAAGCAGTACATCTCATCTGCATGTGAAACCATTCCGCCAGACACGTTGTCAAAGGTTTCGGGTAATTTCATTCAGAGACTACGCCGTATTATTGCTACGCATGGTGGATATGTGGAAAATATCGTACTATAGAGTTTCCCACACCGCAGCGCCATCTGTTGTTGAAAATTGTAACTACTGTAATTTCGAAAGTTTGTCTGCCTGAAAATGTACTGTTGTCCCAAGCATATTGCAACAAACGGTGTATTTCTATCGCTGCTCGTTTAGTTTTTACTGCCGTTTCAAATATACCGGTCATTTTTGAAACACCCTGTATATACTTGCGTCTTGATAAAGTGTCATCTAGAAAAATGTGTTAAACGGTGGTGTAGTTGACCATCCACTTTCTAGTATAAGTATTTTTAAGCTATTGAAAGACGATAAGATTACTTGATACTCAAACATCGCTGTTCGTAAACAGTTCGTAACTTTATGTTGATTTTCAAAATCGGGGAACCGCCAGCTTGCATTGCTGATTTCGCTGCTGTGAAATGAAATAACTGTTTATGATGTTGTTTGGCGGTTTTGCAAGAGTGCGATAGTGTAAGGCGTAGTATAAATTTTTGGATATCATTAAGGTACTAGATGGGGCAGCCAAATGAAAACGAGCAGTTGGAGATGAAGTAGGTAGACTGTTCATTATTTCAAAAGTAATCGCCATTACTGTTGATACGTTTATCCAAATATGAGACTTGACGGTCAATGCCTCCATGGAAAAAAAAAATTGTGGTTGCCGACAAATCACTTTTGTACCTTGGCGTGCATCTCTTCATCCGGAGCAAATAGACGATCACGGACGTCTTCATTCTTCAGATCTCCAAAATTACGGTGACCATAAGGAGGCAGATGGGGACTGTATTGAGGATCTGTAAGGGCGTCCCACCCGAAAGTCAGCAGGCGAGTGGGCCCGTGTGTAGAAAAGGTGGTTTCGACTATGCTGCAGAAGTTTAGCTGGGACACCCTTACACGCCTTCCGAACAGTTCTGATGTGTCCCCATGCGATTTCTCGAAGTAAGTCATTCGTGGCAGTCGGTTTTCTTCGAACGAAGAGGTGGAAGCCTCGGTACAATCATTCTTTTAAAATCAACCGCAAACATATTCCATGAAGGCATTGAGCGTCTTGCCTCATTGTGGGATAAGTGTGTTAACAGTTACGACGCTTGCGTCCGCAGCTCGTGGTCGTGCGGTAGCGTTCTCGCTTCCCGCGCCCGGGTTCCAAAAAAATGGTTCAAATGGCTCTGAGCACTATGGGACTCAACTGCTGTGGTCATAAGTCCCCTAGAACTTAGAACTACTTAAACCTAACTAACCTAAGGACAGCACACAACACCCAGCCATCACGAGGCAGAGAAAATCCCTGACCCCGCCGGGAATCGAACCCGGGAACCCGGGCGTGGGAGCCCGGGTTCCCCCACGCCCTTGTCGCAGTCGCAGATGTCCTCCCACATCCCAAAAGCACCAACAGTGATACGTGTGTTAAAGTGCTAAAGTGTTTCTTTTTTTTTTTAATGTGACAGTGAAAAGTGATTGAACACGTAAAAGTTTCCAATATAGTGTCAATATAACCATAGCTCCGAGTGTCCTTTTGTCTTTTGTGTTTTTGTGCTTCTTTTTTTTTGTTTTCTACCCTCCATCGTGTGCAATCGAGAGGTGTGCGTAACTGTGAATACCACAAAACTATTACAGGTCTATCAGTACAACAAGCTAGTAACTCACATACTTATATATGTCTGTCTTTCCACCACGAATAGTTTCCTCCTTTCAGTCTTCCTTACTCTCACGCACCACCTATAATAAACTAGCTCTAAAATTGCACTATATAATGCTTCCTAGTGTATTGCTCTTTGCTCTATCGAAAACAATAGGTTTAATAATTCGCTAAAATAGTAATGTCCTTTTTCTTTTGTCAAAGATTGTTTAATCTGTTAAGATAGTTTTTCATGAGTGTTTCCCCTTGGGATACCACTTAACTCATCAAACAAGAGCTGACAACTGATACACTCGTTAATATTTCTATCAAACTGATTTCATGCCTATTGCATGTCCCACTAAGGCCTCGTTTTTCAAGACCCAACGTAAAATGCCTGCCCCTTGTTTTCTAACACAATATTTAATAAGAAGATAGGAATAACTCAACATTATTTTAAAATGAATAGAGCACATCCACAACTCAAAATATCTGCAGAATAATACCATAACTAGTAATAAGTAAAATTCCATAGAATAACATTTTTTTCTTATGTACTAATTATTCTCTGTAAATAACTAGATCGTACAATCAATGCTTATTCCAAATTCACTCTGCCATACGTACAAATGTAGCGTACAAAGACTCAGTAAAGCTAAATTGCTAAACTACAACAATAAACGGTGCAAGAAACAACTAAAAAACCCTGACTGACAGACTCTCAAAAAAAATATATTAAAAAAAACACCAAATGTTATAATTACCTGGACAGTACAGTAACAGAAAAATAAAAGCAAAGAATGGATTGTCTCGTCTTTACAAGTAAAATTTAAACTGTATTTGTAAAACGAAATTGTTATTTTGTAATTAAAAGTCTACATACGTTAAAAAAAAAGGTTCGATTCCCGGCGGGGTCAGGGAGTTTCTCTGCCTCGTGATGACTGGGTGTTGTGTGCTGTCCTTAGGTTAGTTAGGTTTAAGTAGTTCTAAGTTCTAGGGGACTGATGACCATAGATGTTAAGTCCCATAGTGCTCAGAGCCATTTGAATAATTTTGAACGACGCTTGCATTTGAAATAATAAACAGTTTCCTATTTTACCTATGTGTCGTTTCAATTGGTCTGCCTCCTTATAAAAACATTGAATGTGTTTGGTTCTCGAAGTGCCTGAGGTTGTTAGTGTGTTTGCGTTAGAGAGAGAGAGAGAGAGAGAGAGAGAGAGAGAGAGAGTGGGAGAGGGGAGGGGGCGAGTCTGATAGTGGGAGGGATGTATAGGGAGGAAGAGGAGGGATGACATGGAGGAAGGTGAAGGGCGAGACGAGGGGAGAGTGGGGATAGACAAGAAAGAAGGCTAAAGATAGCACCCAAATCTTACTGGTTCGTCAACATCAATACAGCAGCTCTCGTCCTTGAACTTTGCTTTACATCATGCAATTTCTCACGACATTCAGAGAACCCACTAGTCATGAATGTACTGGTCTATCGTCCACCTCTAACAGCATTATTAAAGAACGAACTTTCAGCGTGCTGGAGTAGCTTGGATCAGTAACTTCTGTTAATCAGTAGAACTAAAAAGCAGTCCAAGTTGCAAATTTTTACTTTTTACCCATTCGATGACTAGTTTCGGGCCGAGACATATTTACAGATCATGATGTTATGATGATTTCAAAATGGTTCTCGGCCCGAAACTAGTCATAGAATGAACAGAAAGTAAAGATTTGCAACTTGGACTGATTTTTCGTTCTAATGAGAACTATTAAAGCCACATGGTGGCCTTTTATAATTTACAGTTCAGAGAGGTTTTCCGCGCTGTGATACTATCCGTTTGTTTAAATTACTTGAAACATATTTCTATTCCAGTTACATAGTCAAAAATGGGCATTTCACAATGGTGATACAGGATATCGCAATGTAGCAATTGAGGTAGTTCCGTCTGCCCGTCATGTGTGCAACATACAACATTAGCAGAACATTACTAATGATAACCAAAGGTATTTTTACGTACAAATGGGAAGAAATAAAAGTGATATGTCAAATACTACGGGATGTTTCAGGGTTATCATAATCTGGGTCGTGAATAATTTACTGGGACCATGAGAAAGATGTTTGTTCTGGTATTACAGACCGTTTGTGCTGTACCATATTGATTGTAGATGTATGGTCTGTCGGCCCCGTAGACTACTGAATATAAAAATATATATTAATCATGACATATCCATAAGAAACTACTCGTAATTCTGTAGACCCGTACTGTACACGCTATTTTGGGGCTAGTGAACCACTACGTAACGTGTTTCATTCCTCAGTCATGACACTTTGTCTTCCCTTCTGCTCATTACATTTCACGTTCCTCTTTCCTTTCCCCTGTTTTACCCCGTCTCTCAATTCCATTGTTGCCAGTGCCCTCTGTTTCAGTTTTCTTGACTGTGATCTGGCTTTGGTGTTCTACCTTACATGGATTAATATAAACTGAGCTTCTTTAACGATAACTACTTCCGGTTCAAAAATGGTTCAAATGGCTCTGAGCACTATGCGACTTAACTTCTGAGGTCATCAGTCGCCTAGAACTTAGAACTAATTAAACCTAACTAACCTAAGGACATCACACACATCCATGCCCGAGGCAGGATTCGAACCTGCGACCGTAGCAGTCCCGCGGTTCCGGACTGAGCGCCTAGAACCGCTAGACCACCGCGGCCGGCAACTACTTCTGTTTCCCACTATTCATCTTATAATTAAAAAATGGCTATGAGCACTATGGGACTTAACTTCTGACGTCATCAGTCCCCTAGAACTTATAACTACTTAAACCTAACTAACCTAAGGACATCACACACACCCATACCCGAGGCAGGATTCGAACCTGCGACCGTAGCGGTCGCGCGGTTCCAGACTGTCTTATAATTACTTCCAAGTTTTATATCCCAGTAAACGAAAGTTTTAATAGAATGTTTCATTATGAAAAGTGTGTAAAGCACATAGAAAGACAGATGAAAAGAAAGAGAGCGCCTGATGGCCACTACCAATTAGTAGCCCAAGGATCCTTGTTACTAAGCAGCTAACCCGAGGCAAAGTCGCAAAAACCTAGTTACAGGTTGCATACCTAATGGCCACCAAGGGTATCGAAAATATTATTTTGGGTATATCACGCAATTATTGATCGAAATGAAAAATTCAAAATGATGTCAGAATCTACTGATTAACAGGTATAATCTTACGTTCCAGGTTTAACGCAATACATTAAGGATAAAAGTTAGAAACTGAGTACCCATCTTGAGGCAGCAGTTTTCAAGCAGTAAAAACTCACCACGAAGCATGACGTTTAAATTTATTACTTCTTTTCTATATTGTCATAAAGATTGAAATGCACAAGAAAACTAACTTTTACTTAAAACAGAACGCGAATTACACGGATTGTACTCATCAAGTGTTTTATGAGAGGACTTAGCGGCTACAAACACTTTAAACATAGTTTCAAACAGTTTGTAAACTTAATGTCACTTACATGCTTAGCGTCTAATATTTATCACATTAACTCACTTGTAAAGTAATCAGACATTTGAAGCTGTTTCATACATGCGAGTTCCATTGTTTAAAGAATCTGGAGTGGGTGGTTTCCTGATTGTCCCTAATACTCAACTTCATCTTACAAGAGGCTATCCGCCCTTCAGTTAAAAGGGAATGTGAAAAATTTATTTGGTGGATACAAGAGTGACTTTCACAGTCGCAGGATTTCGAAACTATGGAGCGACTTGTCTCTGTCTGAAAAGAAAAAAAAAAGAAAAAATGTTTGTGCTCTTTGCCGTCAACAGCCATCTCTAAAAATTTCGAACAGTTTCTCAGTGACGGATGGTATGAAATCAAATAAGCAATCAAAAAGAATCTGCATGCACAACGATATGTATTATCAGATGATTTTTTTTTAAATCAAAACTTTTTAGTCAGAAGCGTAATTGAAAATTCACCATTAGTTTCTATCTTCATTGGTGTAGAAAAAATAGTCTTCTGAAACCAGATGAATCTCTACGGATTTCGATGAAATGTAGAAGTTTTCGTGGAGATGTTCGTATAATATCATACTTAATTGTTCTGTGTGTGAGGGAGATCGCTGTAAGTCTGGAAGCATCTGTTTTGTTATACTTCTTATAACTGGCATGAGACACATTCAGAAACTGAGCTTCCAGTCAGTGACACATTGGCGAGTGTGCAGTGTAGTGTAAACAGTGGCTGTCAGAGAGGGGAGGAACAAACATGTCCGACACGGCTGGCCAATCCACGACCGCACGATAATCACCCTTCAACACTATGGCTGCCACGCACCCTAAGCGCCTTCGCAGGTTATTACTCGCAATTTGGACTTCGACGTCCCGGGGGCCGGAATTATACAAGTCGATTAAGGCCAAGGCGAGTCGTTTGTGGGGGAAATAGGGAGCGATGGACGGGGGAGGGGGGAAAGGGTTGTTCCACCCCACCCCACCCCACCACCGTGCTGTGTACACAAAGAGCCGAGCACCCACCCTTCTGTCGTCACACCCTGCCACCTCGGTTCACAGGGGTGGAAGATGAAGGGTGGTAGCCACTGCTCCCCTGGGAAGGCGTCGAGGGCTGTAATTTTAGCGCTGCCCGCCGCAGCGTCAGTGATGCTTCCTGGCAGGCAGTTGCAAATAATCTAAATAACATTTAAAGTGTGGGGCAAGGCAGCAGCTGTTGGATATTCTAAATGCTATAAATGACGATTACCGCAATGGACTGAAGTGTTTATTTACAACCGTATTGTCGTCTGAGGGGTCGGACGCTGTCACCAACGTTGCGCGGGGTTGTGTGACTGCAGGAGGACTTATATTTTTGCCCGCATCTCGTGGTCGTGCGGTAGCGTTCTCGCTTCCCACGCCCGGGTTCCCGGGTTCGATTCCCGGCGGGGTCAGGGATTTTCTCTGCCTCGTGATGGCTGGGTGTTGTGTGATGTCCTTAGGTTAGTTAGGTTTAAGTAGTTCTAAGTTCTAGGGGACTGATGACCATAGATGTTAGGTCCCATAGTGCTCAGAGCCATTTGTTATATTTTTTATGTTTCTTAAATGAGTCGACGCACATCCAAGAGGGCGTTTTTCATTTAATACGTGTTCTGTTACTAGTACTTTAATCAAACATGACGAGTACATTCAAACTCATTTGATAACATTTGGGGAAGTATCGAGTTCATTCATCCACATAGGGGATAACTGCCACGTACCACTCCTATCATACGCACTTCTTGTACCAACCAACATTCAGTGAAGTGGACGTGAACTACGTGCTTCTCGGAGCCACAGTATCTATCACCTGTGAATTTTGTGTGTTGAGGATTAGATCGACTGAAAACAGCATTGATTTTGTTGTAGACTTCATCTACAGCTTTGTACACGTGGCGAGCAGAGTTATTGTTAAAAGGTAAATCGCAACACACTGTTTCGTTCAAGGGAGAATACACAAAATATAATCTTACTTTTCGAATTGTCATGAACCTGTATTGGTTGTGGTACGTTGGTAGGAAACTGACGAGGAGAAAATGGCGACGTTTCCTACAATGTACCACGTATATAAGTATATGATATTGCACCGGCACAATGCGAGAAACTTGCTCGTACAGCGAGCTTTGAAAAATGCATTCAGGGTCATTAGTAAAACCTAATGGTTTTAGGTATGACGTGATGGATTATCTAATAAATACTTTATCGTGCATTATTAGTTTAATAATTATTTTACGAGGGCAGTTCAATAAGTAATGCAACACATTTTTTTTCTCGGCCAATTTTGGTTGAAAAAACCGGAAATTTCTTGTGGAATATTTTCAAACATTCCCGCTTCGTCTCGTACAGTTTCATTGACTTCCGACAGGTGGCAGCGCTGTACGAAGCTGTTAAAATGGCGTCTGTAACGGATGTGCGTTGCAAACAACAGGCAGTGATCGAGTATCTTTTGGCGGAAAACCAGGGCATCTCAGATATTCATAGGCGCTTGCAGAATGTCTACGGTGATCTGGCAGTGGAAAAAAGCACGGTGAGTCGGTGGGCAAAGCGTGTGTCATCATCGCCGCAAGGTCAAGCAAGACTGTCTGATCTCCCGCGTGCGGGCCGGCCGTGCACAGCTGTGACTCCTGCAATGGCGGAGCGTGCGAACACACTCGTTCGAGATGATCGACGGATCACCATCAAACAACTCAGTGCTCAACTTGACATCTCTGTTGGTAGTGCTGTCACAATTGTTCACCAGTTGGGATATTCAAAGGTTTGTTCCCGCTGGGTCCCTCGTTGTCTAACCGAACACCATAAAGAGCAAAGGAGAACCATCTGTGCGGAATTGCTTGCTCGTCATGTGGCTGAGGGTGACAATTTCTTGTCAAAGATTGTTACAGGCGATGAAACATGGGTTCATCACTTCGAACCTGAAACAAAACGGCAATCAATGGAGTGGCGCCACACCCACTCCCCTACCAAGAAAAAGTTTAAAGCCATCCCTTAGCCAGTAAAGTCATGGTTACAGTCTTCTGGGACGCTGAAGGGGTTATTCTGTTCGACGTCCTTCCCCATGGCCAAACGATCAACTCTGAAGTGTATTGTGCTACTCTTCAGAAATTGAAGAAACGACTTCAGCGTGTTCGTAGGCACAAAAATCTGAACGAATTTCTCCTTCTTCATGACAACGCAAGACCTCACACAAGTCTTCGCACCCGAGAGGAGCTCACAAAACTTCAGTGGACTGTTCTTCCTCATGCACCCTACAGCCCCGATCTCGCACCGTCGGATTTCCATATGTTTGGCCCAATGAAGGACGCAATCCGTGGGAGGCACTACGCGGATGATGAAGAAGTTATTGATGCAGTACGACTTTGGCTCCGACATCGACCAGTGGAATGGTACCGTGCAGGCAGACAGGCCCTCATTTAAAGGTGGCGTAAGGCCGTAGCATTGAATGGAGATTACGTTGAAAAATAGTGTTGTGTAGCTAAAAGATTGGGGAATAACCTGGTGTATTTCAATGCTGAATAAAACAACCTCTGTTTCAGGAAAAAAAATGTGTTGCATTACTTATTGAACTGCCCTCGTATATTGCAGCATGTAAACAGAAGGGCATTGTGGAAAGTGGAGTGCAGATGAATTGCATTTAGCTGTAACTGTATATCTCAATGGTGATCGCCCATGAAGTAGATGTGCACACATCTAAAACGTGCCTAATCTAACATTTGAGAGGCTTACTGAAAATGAAAAAAAAATGTAAACTGGGGTTTAAAACTTTTTGGCCACAGTATAGTGTATTTCAGCGAAGTTGAAAACTAATTGGAAGTCCTTATTCTCGGATTTGAAGAGATGATGGTTGAGTTGAAGCATGTCGGACGTAAGAAAACTTGATATAGACATTGCAGAATAAAACGGATTGCCCCATAATTTCAGTGCAGTAAAAGCAATGGTAGGCAGAGAGTGGGTTGAATGTTCTCTTCCAAGGAATGTCGCAGAATCGAAGGGAAATGATGATATCGCCAAACAAATTATCCAACTCCTAGCCAAGGGGTCTGTCAGCTGAAGTGTAGTCCATGGTAACAAAAAAGAGCTACCCGAAGCAACAAGAGAGAGGAAATATAGAACATCTCCACCTGTTAATAAGTAAGTGTTCCGTAGACTCTGAGGGAAGACACAACACAAATTCTGGTATAATACAGACGAATGGTTTAGCGCGTTGTGCGAGTAAAATCAAACGGAAAAAATGACCAGCTCCATGAAATGCAAAAGTATGAATTCACTGGGGCAGGGAAAGGATGGAAAATGTTATACTCCAATGCCTCAAAAAATGTGATGTAAGAAGTAACATATGGAAAGTTTCCCGAAACTGGGACTAGTGCGTAGCTTTAACCTTAGGGTCATAGTTTATGAGGGTGAAACAATTTAGACACTCAGTGGTACACATTAGGAAACCAGGTTAATAATTTGTACCACTTACAGGTGTTTAGAAAACTGAGTATGGTGCTTTATTTTTCTATGAATTTCCGTTCTTTAAATCATATATCAAAAACATCATCCTGCATTTGAGCATGGTGTTGTTTAAATAACTTTTTATCTTACTGTTTAGGATGTAATAAATAAGATCTAAAAACTGGTATGATTTAGGCATCTTTTCCCTAGTTGACCTCAGAGCGAGCATTTCTCACAGCCTAGTTAACATTTCTTTAGCAAACAGCCAGCAGTCAACAATCTCTGCTGATTTTGTATGCACAAATCTAACGTCAACCTGTGTTTATCACACCAGTATCAAACGAAAATAATTTCTCATTACATTTCATCCAGTATAAGAATACCACCTTCAATTGGAGGAAATCGTTGAAATGTTTGGGCAAACAGAAAATGTCCTCTTCAACAACAGTATTAACCTATCAATGTTGTTTTCATTTTCTTCTATTAAGTTTCCCCAATAATTTTATGAGTAGGGAAAAACGTATTTATGGCTTCTATTTTTTTTTATCTTTAGCAACGCTTGTCCGTGCAAACAGTATATGACAGTGAACTCTCTGCTAATTGTCGTAGCTTTTGTTATTAGCTAGTATCTATATCAGTCTTGTGTATATTTCCGCTGCTTTTGCAATAGACAGTTGCATAGCAAGGTGGAAGCAATATCGAGGGCAGAAAAAGATGGTCGACTGTATTACTGCAATGCCACCTATAATTGGCAATTGGCTCTTGTAGCCACAGATCCAGTGTAGATAGTATTGACGGGGATATTAGCTAATAATAGAAACAAAGTACTTTTCCTGTATACAGAACTTAAAAAAAATTGTAAAACTTTCATCAGTTAAGCGCCTTAAAGAAGTAGTCCTCAGTATTACGACAAAATTGAAATATGACAAAATAATTTAACAAATGGTAGCCAAGGGATGTCAATGGATATGGTTCGAAAGATTTATGTGAATCGATTTAACGCTTAAAAACGAATCGCTGTTGATAGCCATCTTATTCACCTCTGACATGTACGGACATGTAAATCTCGTTAAGGCGTACAGTACGCAGACGTGACACAACACGCATTTTGTTAAATAAACGCTAGATTTATTCGGACGTCGTTGCTGAGAACTGATATAAAAGATAATCTCATATATTAGACAATGCACTGGAGCATCTATGCAATTCGTAAAGCCCACACCAAACAAAATGTACAGTCTTTCTCATCGCGTTGTTAACTCTAGACATAGACGTAGCCATTCAGCAACTCATTCCCAAATCGGCTCATGCGAAACAATCTATCCAAATAGACGTATGACACTACGTTCTTCACAGGAAACGACGCACTGTACAGGCACTTAAATAAGATATGTTCTTCGAAGCAGAGAAGGCCGTCAGGTGTGCCAGTTCTCTGATGAAGGGGAGGTGAACAGCATTCAGAGTTATACAGGCGCCACACAACTGGCATTGTATTGTTCACAATGCGTCTTGAGTTGAAACCAAACAGGCGAACATCGAACTTCAGTAAATTTTGAGATAAAACACTGGACACGGACTGTCGGCGAGAGGGTCTGCGACTCCGACTCGAATCACGTTCGATCATCCATATTTTGGTTTTCCGTTGCCCCCCTAACTCGGTTGAGACATATGCTAGAATGAATCATTTCAAGAGTACACTCCGATTTCCTGTACCATCCTTCCCCCTTCTCTGCTTGTGCTCCAATGATCTCTTCTCGCAGGAAAGAAACTGGAATTTACTTTTCGCCCTTCTGTGCAAGTTTGAGACGTCGTGTGAGTGACATGTGTACTTCAATATTAAAGCGATAGTGAATAAAATCTTTTCTAGGTACCAACCTGCTTGGATGGTCAATACTTATTTGGACACTTTGATGAACTGTTGCCCCTAACTTCTGGAAGTGACTGCGTTTTCCCACGGTCAAACATAATACTTGCGACACTCTCTCGTTTTGCTTACCCCAAGAGACAGCAGCGCCCCAAGCGGCCAGCAAGCAGCCCTACTGAAGACGATATCCGATGAGTACGAATACTGACGTTTATATTGATCTGTAACGCAGTTTTTACAACAGGGAGTGTGTGTACTGTTATAAAAATCGACGATAACTAAAAAATTACACCTCATTTGTCATTATTTGATTTCGTAAGGACCCTGCAAGATACGAAACGGTGCATTAGAGGACAGTTTATTTATGATTCTCTTGTAACGTATGGTACAAACATTTGCTGAATAGTGTCTTTTCCCATTAATAACAAAAGGAAAACTACTAGTAAACACCAGAAGATCTGTCCTTTTACAGAAGGACATCATATATCTATCCAACAAAGTTTTGCTCAGTACACTTTCAACCAAATAAGCAAATGTGGAACGTAGGAAACCTATATGGAATGTATTACCTACATTATTTAACGTGTCAAATAAGTCACCACAGCTGGAGATTAAGAGAAAAACTCACAGACGTAAAAATAAACCGTCAAAAGCAATAACACTCTTTCCCAACACTGGAGGAATCAATTCCACAACTGTTGCTAAATCTGAGCCACAGAAGTCAAGAATCTTGACCACATTCACTTTTGAATCAAAAGCAGTTATATTTACAGAAATATTCGTGTACTACAAAGTCGAGCGAAGTGTAAGAAAGGGCGAATCACTTGACTCCATAAAAGTTTTTCAGATGTCAAGGAAAGTGCGTATCATAACAACGACGGACAACAACAGAAATAAATGCTTCTCATTCACGAAACGTGTGTTGCGACAAATACAGGCATATTCGAAAGTATTTCTTCATGAATAAATTGTGACTTTTGTCACTGAATTAGGGTGAATAGACAATTGTTATATGTATTTCACGATAATTTATGTCTGTTGGCGACTACTAACGCACGGAGCGCCTAAAAACAATTATTGCGTTAATTAAGTATAAAATAATTAAAAACAAACGTTATCCTTACGACGCAAACGACACTCTGCTTTCTCACTGCTTGGAGGGCTAGTGTCGCTCGCAGCTATCAAACTGTAACAGTTTTTGCACCAGAGTTTCGTGACTCTATCTATTGGGCTGTGGTTTTCCTATACTGGCACATCAAGTTTTTGTTTAGTTAGTGTCAAATCGTAAACATAGAAAGACTTGGCTGTTATTTACCCTCAGATTTTTCACAAGATTCGTCGGTCTCCAAGGGAGAAGTAAAATCTTCAAGCACCGTTGTAATGCTTGGCTTTTTAGTTGTGTGTGATTAAGATCAGACTTGTTATTACATTTTGTGGTGTCACCGCTAGACACCACCCTTGCTAGGTGGTAACTTAAATCGGCCGCGGTCCTGTAGTACATGTCGGACCCGCGTGTCGCCACTGTGTAATCGCAATCCTAGCGCCACCACATGGCAGGTCACAAGACACGGACTTGACCTCGCCCCAGTTGTACGGACGACATAGCTTGCGACTAGACCTACCAAGTATTCCTCTCATTTGCCGAGAGACAGATTAAATAGCCTTCAGCTAGTCCATCGCTACTACCTAGCAAGGCGCCATGTGTATCATTGCTAATTGCTTACTACTATGCAAGAGATGTATTTCAACAAGAACAAGACTACATTAAAGTTAAGTATATTAAAATCTCTCTTCTTTTCTTTATAGTTTTCATCCAGTCTCCTGTTTCAGAATTTACGCCCGTCTGCGTTAGTTTCGCGTGCACCTAGCCACTCATTGTGTCGAGACCTTAGGGAATCGACACAACAATATTTTGGCGACGAGGTGTGGTGCCGCGCCCACGTTGCAGTCTTTGTGTTATACTTGCTCTAATTTGCTTGTGTCATGGCTTCGCCGCATTCTCCAGATGTACTGTCCGAATTTTTTCGCTTGCAGAATCAGCAGACGCAGGCGTTATTGGAAGCCCTTGGACAGCTCGTCCAGGGTCAACGTGCGCTGCAAACCGATGCGGCGGCAGCCGCTTCTTCGCTACCGCAGCCACACAACGCTGTCGCACCGCCATTTAGGCCCTTTGAAGCCACAACCGAAAGCTGGACTGAGTGGGCCGATCAGTTCAACTTCCACCTCACTGCTTATGGAATTCAAGGTAAAGAGCGGCAGCCGTTTTTGCTTTCTTGTGTCGGTGTGTCTACCTACCGGGTGATAGTGAAATTGTTTCCCCGACGCGACGTAGCAACTCTGACCTACGAGGAAATTTTGTCGGCTTTAGATGCCTATTTCAAAGAAACAGTAAATGTAGTTGCCAAACGGTATACGTTTTTTCGTACAAAACGTACGGCCGGTCAGACTAATAGGGAGTGGGTAGCAACTTTGCAAGGACTTACTAGAGACTGCGCGTTTGCCTGTGAATGTGGCCTCCCATATTCAGATACTATGGTGCGTGATGCAATTGCACAGAACGTTTCTGATGTTCGCATACGGGAACAGATTTTGAAACTCGTTAATCCCTCCCTGCAACAAGTGATAGACATATTGGACAGGCAAGACACACTTGACTTTGCTCAGGAATCATTTGAAACTTCGCCAGCAGTGTGTCACATTAATCGGCCCGCCGGGCCCGCTGCACGGGACGCTAAGCGGCCCTCGCGCCCGACTTCGCTGCGGCAGCCTAGCTTGCAACCACGTGCGCCGCGTAAGCAAGCAAATGCAGTGAAATCTTGCCCGCGGTGTGCAATTAGACATTCGCGTGAAAATTGCCCGTCACGCCAAGCTATTTGCTTTTACTGTCAAAAGGAAGGACATGTACAAAGTGTTTGCCAGAAAAAGCTTAGGTCAGACAATCACACAAATTCCAGGCCCTTTGCTTCGCGCCGGAATCGAACCCAGGACAATCAGGCTCGTGGACCTTCGCCCATGGACATCCATGTAGTACATTCCCACCCGTCCAGTGACACTTTAGCTAACAGTGACTGTGTTCGTCCCACCCAAAGAGTGCGTCGACGTCGCCGGAAATCCCGTAAAGTTGCAAGTGCTTCTGGACCTGTATCAGTTCAAATTGCGCGAGACAGTCGCTCTTGTCGTCAACAAGACAATAAACTTTTTGTGGACTTAGACTTTGCAGGAAAAGTGATCCCATTCCAGCTCGATACCGGAGCTGCTGTTTCATTGCTCAATCACGACACGTACAAACAACTGGGCGCCCCGCCATTGCGTGCCGCAAATGTTACGTTAACTAGTTACTCCGGACAGCATATACCTGTGTTGGGACAGTGCAGCCTTCTTGCAACATACAAGGGACAGACAAAACTTGTGTCATTTTATGTTCTTCGTTCCTCTAGTGCAGTGAACTTGTTTGGTTTAGATTTGTTTCAATTGTTTAATATGTCTATTGTAAATCAGGTCCTATCCGTGAATCAGACTGTGCCTTCCGCCAGTGTTTCTAGTCTTTGTGAAGAATTTGCAGACATTTTTGCACCGGGCCTTGGTTGCGCTAAGAACTATGAAGCGCATTTGGAACTGAAAGACAACGCGCAACCAAAATTTTTCAGAGCGCGCAATGTTCCCCACGCATTGCGTGATGAGGTCGCAAAAACATTAGCCGAATTAGAATCTCAAGGTGTAATTGAACGTGTGCAGGCTTCTCTCTGGGCCTCACCCTTAGTCATTTTGCCAAAACCTTCCGGAAAATTGAGACTTTGTGTGGACTTCAAGGCAACTGTGAATCCACAACTTGTGACTGCTACTTTTCCTTTGCCCCGCCCGGAAGATCTTTTTGACAAACTGTGCCCGGGAACATATTTTTCAAAATTGGACCTAGCAGATGCGTACTTGCAACTACCTGTGGACGAAGACTCCCAGCGCGTCTTAGTGGTTAACACGCATCTTGGCTTGTATCGCTTCAAAAGACTGCCATTCGGGTGTGCATCCGCCCCTGCTTTATTTCAGCAATATTTACAAACTATTTGTGCGTCGGTCCCTACGGCTGCGAACTATCTGGACGATATTGTGATCTCAGGAAAGACAGAAGCCGAACATTTGCAGAATCTCCGAACATTATTTCAGGTCTTGCGTCAGAATGGTCTTCGCTTGAGGAAGGACAAATGTGTGTTTTTTGCTCGTGACTTACCGTACCTGGGCCATGTCCTTAACGCCCAAGGTATCCATCCGAGTCCAGAGCACCTTCGTGCCATTCAGGACTTGCCGTCACCGCAGAACTTAAAACAGCTACAGAGTGTGCTGGGTAAGGTAAAATATTATCATCGGTTTGTGCGCAATGCTTCTTCTATTTCAGCTCCGCTTCATCGCTTACGCCGTAAAGGTGTTCCGTTCGTCTGGACGACGGAAAGCGAACGCGCCTTTCGCCAGTTGAAATCGGCGTTACTTTCAAATACTTGCCTTACGCCATTCGATCCCCGAAACCCCTTTTGTTGATGGTAGCTGCATCGGATTTCGGGATCGGTGCTGTGCTTGCGCACAAAGCTGGCTCGCATGATCGCCCTATTGCCTTTGCGTCCAAATTGCTCTCATCTGCGCAACGAAATTATTCACAAATAGAGAAGGAAGCTTTGGCTCTTGTGTTTGGTGTCACAAAGTTTCACGATTTCTTGTATGGTCGTCACTTTACCATCATCACGGACCACAAGCCTTTGACATCGCTTTTTCATCCGAACAAGCCTGTACCTCCACGTACGGCGCAGAAATTCATTCGCTGGTCACTTTTTCTCTCGCAGTACCGCTACGATATCTTGTATCGGTCCACTGCTAAGCACGGCAACGCTGATGCGTTGTCCCGTTTGCCTGTTGCTGAGGATAAAGCATTCGCTTCTTCCGAACTTGCTTGCATGTTCATTGATTCGGAAGCCGATGACGTGGTCGCATCGTTTCCGATTGATTTTCGTCGTGTAGCTACTGCCATAGCTGCTGACCCTGTCCTTGCTTCCGTTTTGCGTTTTGTTGCTACGCAATGGCCCTTGTCAAAGTCACGGATCGAGGATCCTTTGGTTCGCCGTTTTTTTGCTCACAAGGAGAGACTTTTTGTCCGACGTGGTGTTTTGTTGTTGCGTTCCGATAATGATCAATCCCGAGTCGTGGTCCCACGTTCGTTACAGTCCTCTGTCTTAAAGCTTCTTCACCAAGGACATTGGGGTATAGTGCGAACTAAACGACTTGCTCGACAGCACTGTACTTGGTTCGGAATCGATGCTGCGATTACGAATATGTGCTCCTCTTGCGTGGCGTGTGCCGAACAACAATCCGCACCGCCGCGGAAATTCTTTGCATGGCCGAAAGCCACTTCCCCTTGGCAACGCTTGCACATAGATTTTGCTGGTCCGTTCTGGAATGCTCGATGGTTGGTTGTGGTCGATGCTTTCAGTAATTTTCCTTTTGTTGTCCGGATGTCTTCCACGACGTCTTCTGCCACCATCCAAGCCTTGTCTGCTATCTTTTGCATTGAAGGTCTTCCGCAGACTATTGTTTCCGACAATGGCCCACAATTCATGTCCGCAGAATTTCAGTCGTTCTGCAAGGCCAATGGTATTCAACATCTGACATCCGCGCCGTTTTCGCCTCAGTCAAACGGTGCCGCGGAACGATTGGTCCGGACTTTCAAGTCGCAGATGTTGAAGTTGAAAGAGTCGCATTCTCGGGAGGACGCTTTGTTGCTCTTTTTGTCCTCATATCGCTCTCAGCCTCGCGATGGTCGCTCGCCGGCTGAATTGCTCCATGGTCGTCCTCATCGAACTCTGATGTCTTTGTTGCATCCGCCACATCAGGTTCCTGTGCAGCGGCAGACTCCTGCTTTTGCTCCTGGCGACGTTGTCTATTATCGCAACTATCGCGGTTCACAGCGTTGGCTCGCAGGGCGCATTCTTCGCTGCCTCGGCCGCGCGATGTATTTGGTTTTGGGGGCCTCTGGTGAGGTGCGTCGGCATCTCAATCAGCTGCGCCTCTGTCGTCGCCTGGGTTCTGCCGCTCCCCGTCTGCTTTCAGCGACGGAGCCGTCAGGTCAGCGCCTTGGGGACCCATCTACTGGCTCGCCTCATCCCCAGGTGTTACCGACGATGCCTTCCATTTTGCCTCATGGCGTCGCGCCGCCGCAGCCGCCGCCGGCGCCGCCAGCAGCGGACGCTTCGCTGCAGCCGCCTCGCGCCTCCCTGGGTCACGCGCCGCCGCTTGCTTCCCGTGACCAGCCGTCCTCCGCCATGGACCTCTTGCCCGCTCCGGACCAGATGTCGTCTTCGCCCGTCGGGTGCTCCGACCACATGGAGGTCGACCCTTCTGTCTCATTACGTGCGCATACACCTCATGTTGACGTGCACCCTGGACTAGGTTTGCAGGCGTTTCCTAGCTCCCCTCGGACCGAATGGCCGGGTGCGGGTGGCACAGCCTCGCCTGTTGTTAGGCTCCCCACCTCATCGCATACGTCAACATGGGGTCCTCCCCACGGCGGGCGGAAGCCTTATCTCACGACCGTTCGCCGATTTGCGGGGGAGGAATGTGGTGTCACCGCTAGACACCACCCTTGCTAGGTGGTAACTTAAATCGGCCGCGGTCCTGTAGTACATGTCGGACCCGCGTGTCGCCACTGTGTAATCGCAATCCTAGCGCCACCACATGGCAGGTCACAAGACACGGACTTGACCTCGCCCCAGTTGTACGGACGACATAGCTTGCGACTAGACCTACCAAGTATTCCTCTCATTTGCCGAGAGACAGATTAAATAGCCTTCAGCTAGTCCATCGCTACTACCTAGCAAGGCGCCATGTGTATCATTGCTAATTGCTTACTACTATGCAAGAGATGTATTTCAACAAGAACAAGACTACATTAAAGTTAAGTATATTAAAATCTCTCTTCTTTTCTTTATAGTTTTCATCCAGTCTCCTGTTTCAGAATTTACGCCCGTCTGCGTTAGTTTCGCGTGCACCTAGCCACTCATTGTGTCGAGACCTTAGGGAATCGACACAACACATTTTATACTATGTGAACATGTATATTGTATCAGCAGAGGTGCTGTCTTATTAACATTGATGGAAAACAGAGACTGACTTTTATATCCATGCATCACATGTTTGTTCAAAGTAAAAGCGAAAATGAGCTCATCATTATAGTCAATAGAATCAGTTTACCAGTGTCTTGACCGCTTCCGACCTCTCCATGGTAATAAAGACGCCTTTGACCTTTCTTTTCAATGTGCTTATTGGGACAATTCTTAAGACTTCTTTTGTGCTCATCCAAGTGCTGTCGACACCTTGCGTTCTTAATGATCATTTATTAAAAACCAAGTAACTGTGAGCATTTATAATTACAGCAAACGATTCGAGCGTTATGACAAATTACAGAGGGGTTTATGTTATGGTCTAACGACAATCTTTTATTGGTTCAAATGGCTCTGAGCACTATGGGACTTAACATCTTTGGTCATCAGTCCCCTAGAACTTAGAACTACTTAAACCTAACTAACCTAAGGACATCACGCACATCCATGCCCGAAGCAGGATACGAACCTGCGGCCGGCCTTTGAGGATGTTAAAGCTTTATACTACACTCCTGGAAATGGAAAAAAGAACACATTGACACCGGTGTGTCAGACACACCATACTTGCTCCGGACACTGCGAGAGGGCTGTACAAGCAATGATCACACGCACGGCACAGCGGACACACCAGGACCCGCGGTGTTGGCCGTCGAATGGCGCTAGCTGCGCAGCATTTGTGCACCGCCGCCGTCAGTGTCAGCCAGTTTGCCGTGGCATACGGAGCTCCATCGCAGTCTTTAACACTGGTAGCATGCCGCGACAGCGTGGACGTGAACCGTATGTGCAGTTGACGGACTTTGTGCGAGGGCGTATAGTGGGCATGCGGGAGGCCGGGTGGACGTACCGCCGAATTGCTCAACACGTGGGGCGTGAGGTCTCCACAGTACATCGATGTTGTCGCCAGTGGTCGGCGGAAGGTGCACGTGCCCGTCGACCTGGGACCGGACCGCAGCGACGCACGGATGCACGCCAAGACCGTAGGATCCTACGCAGTGCCGTAGGGGACCGCACCGCCACTTCCCAGCAAATTAGGGACACTGTTGCTCCTGGGGTATCGGCGAGGACCATTCGCAACCGTCTCCATGAAGCTGGGCTACGGTCCCGCACACCGTTAGGCCGTCTTCCACTCACGCCCCAACATCGTGCAGCCCGCCTCCAGTGGTGTCGCGACAGGCGTGAATGGAGGGACGAATGGAGACGTGTCGTCTTCAGCGATGAGAGTCGCTTCTGCCTTGGTGCCAATGATGGTCGTATGCGTGTTTGGCGCCGTGCAGGTGAGCGCCACAATCAGGACTGCATACGACCGAGGCACACAGGGCCAACACCCGGCATCATGGTGTGGGGAGCGATCTCCTACACTGGCCGTACACCACTGGTGATCGTCGAGGGGACACTGAATAGTGCACGGTACATCCAAACCGTCATCGAACCCATCGTTCTACCATTCCTAGACCGGCAAGGGAACTTGCTGTTCCAACAGGACAATGCACGTCCGCATGTATCCCGTGCCACCCAACGTGCTCTAGAAGGTGTAAGTCAACTACCCTGGCCAGCAAGCTCTCCGGATCTGTCCCCCATTGAGCATGTTTGGGACTGGATGAAGCGTCGTCTCACGCGGTCTGCACGTCCAGCACGAACGCTGGTCCAACTGAGGCGCCAGGTGGAAATGGCATGGCAAGCCGTTCCACAGGACTACATCCAGCATCTCTACGATCGTCTCCATGGGAGAATAGCAGCCTGCATTGCTGCGAAAGGTGGATATATACTGTACTAGTGCCGACATTGTGCATGCTCTGTTGCCTGTGTCTATGTGCCTGTGGTTCTGTCAGTGTGATCATGTGATGTATCTGACCCCAGGAATGTGTCAATAAAGTTTTCCTTTCCTGGGACAATGAATTCACGGTGTTCTTATTTCAATTTCCAGGAGTGTATATTTGCGACGTCCGCTCTCGGTAGCTGAATGGTCAGCGTGACGGATTGTCAGTCCTCTGAGCCCGGGTTCGATTCCCGGCTGGGTCGGGGAATTTTCTCCGCCCAGCGACTGGGTGTTGTGCTGTCCTCATCATCATGCTCTCATCCTCATAGACCGCAGGTCGCTGAAGTGGCGTCAAATTGAAAGACAGGCACCCGACGAACGTGTCTGCCTGACGGGGGGCCCCAGCCATACGAATAAATAATAATAAAAATAAATAAAATAAAATAAAACACATTGGCCTTAAGGATTTGGGCTGATATTTTTTATGGCAAGAACAACCATAAAACTAATTTGTGTTACTAAAAGACTTGTTGTTACCATTCCGAGAGAAACGATCACGTTGTTGGCAGTGACAAAATGGGTGAGAAAATGGAAAATTTTGCAAGAGGATAATAAGCGGACTCTCACATCTGCCGCAGACTTGAACACACCGTCGCACACTATGCATGAACAAGCTTTTCGTTGTCCCTGACTTGTAAGATTTAATTTCATACATTTATTATACTTTCATTGAACTTGGAGAGTTCATTCGTGAATTTAAAGTCTTATATCAGAGCTGCAACAGCATAATAAAGCAGTTGCGAAACAATGGCTAAGACATACTGATCCCACTTACTGGTAAGTGACATATAAACATCTGTTGTCAAATAGTCCTAGCCGTTATGAAAGGATCGTACAATTGCTGAAATCGGATCTTTATTTCTTATTATTTATGTAAAATTTCTACGTAACAACGAGAAGAGAAGCATCCTCATTCTGCCAACAGGTAATTCGCTTAAGCAGGCCATTGGTACTTAAGATGAAAACAGCAGACGAATCTAAAGGAAATTGGCAGGTGATCTAGCAATCTTGTGGCAGTACTATCGTAAGTGGCGACTCAAACTAATAAAACAGAATGCTCGTGCTTCCACCTCAATAACAGAGAGGCCCACAATCAACTGTGAACTTATATTAATGGGAAACCTATAAAATGCATTCCTAATTCAAACTATGTGGGTGTTACGCTGTAAGTAGGCTGCTTCTGTGTTGGCAGCGCTTTGCATTGGATCTCTGACTGCGTTTTCTTTCTAAGAGACTCTGTGTCTGGTCGGACTCGTTGTTGGAAGTTAATCACCTGTAGTGTTGGGCAGTTGGAAGTTAGTCGCCAGCAGTGATGGAAGTACTGTTGGGCAGTTGGAGGTGAACAGCCAGCAAATGGTTCAAATGGCTCTGAACACTATGGGACCCAACTTCTGAGGTCATTAGTCCCCTAGAACTTAGAACTAGTTAAACCTAACTAACCTAAGGACATCACACACATCCATGCCCAAGGCAGGATTCGAACCTGCGACCGTAGCGGTCTCGCGGTTCCAAACTGCAGCGCTTAGAACCGCACGGCCACTTCGGCCGGCGAACAGCCAGCAGTGATGGATGTTAGATGTGAGAAGTTAGCATTGATGAAGGGTAGAGGTCTGAAGTGTTAGCGTAGGCTAACGATCTGTACATGTTCGACTTGGACACTGAATATTATTCATGATTATATACCTTTGTACTAGATGTCAAAGCCGATTTATAATCATGTTTCAACTGGATGTCACATTATTAAGGTAAAAAATACATTATTTCGTTTGCAACAAAATCTTACCTTTGCTAACCACGTGCCTATTAGTAGTTAGTGCCTATAGTAGTTAGAATTTTTTATGTAGCTGGCAGTATTGACGCTCGCTGTATTGCAGTAGTTCGCGTAATGAAGATTTTTATGAGGTAAGTGCTTAATGAAATGCATAGGTTATTGTCAAGATTTCTTTTTAGTCTGGGGCATTCTTTTGAATAATTATTTGAAGTTAGGTTGTAATTTTTTTGAGCAGTCGGATTGTGTTTCGCTAGAACATTGTGGGTCAGTGTTGACATGATAAGAAAAAGTAAAGAGTAAGTAGGCTCAGTACGTTCAGTTTTACTCGGCTGTTTCAGGGTAAAATAAGGTAGAAGTTTCATCTTCTCAGTCATTCTGCAATTTAAGTACAGACACAAACATTTAAATAAAGAAGTTTCAACGCTTGGCAGATCCTTGGCCTATCGATCACAGTTAACTAATACAACAGCCAAAGTTTGCACCAGGGCAGCATGCTCCAAAATGTGGGTGGTACCATATGGGGATGAACAGCTGTAACACTCCGGAGCTGTACATTGGAATTACTATATAGTATAGTGGAATATTGTGGTCCTGTGTGGCGAGACAGCAACTTTAATTTCTGGTAAGTTCCTATGGAACCAAACTGCTGAGGTCATCGGTCCCTTTACACACTATATAATCTATCTCAAACTAATTTAGGCTAAGGACAAAGCACACACACACACACACACACACACACACACACACACACACACACACACACACACACACACACGAGGGAGGACTCGAACCTCCGACCGGGAGGAGCCGCGCGAACCGTGACGGGGTGCCTCATACCGCGCGGCTACGCATACCAGTAACCTCTCACAGTCTATCTGAAATTACTTACTACCTCCGAACACTAATCCACATCTCCGCCATCCGGAACTTCCCATACACAGCTGTATCCCAAGTGCTACAACTGACAGCCTATAATCTACACAATCAGCACTAAATATCTCAGTAGAATTGTTTGATGATGACTGAGACGTACGCCATTGATTGGAGCATATATTGTTCTAACAAGCGCCATGAGCAACACAGACCGACCTAACCACCAACGATAAATCAGGAGGCTTCGTATGCCCCAACGTACATGGTAAGAAGCAAATAGAATACGCATGAACTCTAAAATATTCAGGGACTTTCTCTTCACCTCGAAATCGATTTTTGCGGTTGAGACACACAGACCATCCAGTATACAGGGTGTTTCAAAAAGGTACAGCCAAACTCTCAGGAAACATTCCTCACACACAAAGAAAGAAAATATGTTATGTGGACATGTGTCCGGAAACGCTTACTTTCCATCTTCAAATCACATTAATCATGGAGTGGAAACACACAGCAACAGAACGTACCAGCGTGACTTCAAACACTTTGTTACAGGAAATGTTCAAAATGTCCTCCGTTAGCGAGGATACATGCATCCACCCTCCGTCGCATGGAATCCCTGATGCGCTGGTGCAGCCCTGGAGAATGGCGTATTGTATCACAGCCGTCCACAATACGAGCACGAAGAGTATCTACATTTGGTACCGGGGTTGCGTAGACAAGAGCTTTCAAATGCCCCCATAAATGTAAGTCAAGAGGGTTGAGGTGAGGAGAGCGTGGAGGCCATGGAATTGGTCCGCCTCTACCAATCCATCAGTCACCGAATGTGTTGATAAGAAGCGTACGAACACTTCGACTGAAATGTGCAGGAGCTCCATCGTGCATGAACCATATGTTGTGTCGTACTTGTAAAGGCACATGTTCTAGCAGCACAGGTAGAGTATCCCGTATGAAATCATGATAACGTGCTCCATTGAGCGTATGTGGAAGAACATGGAGCCCAATCAAGACATCACCAACAATGCCTGCCCAAACGTTCACAGAAAATCTGTGTTGATGACGTGATTGCACAATTGCGAGCGGATTCTCGTCAGCCCACACATGTTGATTGTGAAAATTTACAATTTGATCACGTTGGAATGAAGCCTCATCCGTAAAGAGAACATTTGCACTGAAATGAGGATTGACACATTGTTGGATGAACCATTCGCAGAAGTGTACCCGTGGAGGCCAATCAGTTGCTGATAGTGCCTACACACACTGTACATGGTACGGAAACAACTGGTTCTCCCGTAGCACTCTCCATACAGTGACGTGGTCAACGTTACCTTGTACAGCAGCAACTTCTTTGACGCTGACATTAGGGTTATCGTCAACTGCACGAAGAATTGCCTCGTCCATTGCAGGTGTCCTCGTCGTTCTAGGTCTTCCCCAGTCGCGAGTCATAGGCTGGAATGTTCCGTGCTCCCTGGGACGCCTATCAATTGCTTCGAACGTCTTCCTGTCGGGACACCTTCGTTCTGGAAATCTGTCTCGATACAAACGTACCGCGCCACGGCTATTGCTCCGTGCTAATCCTTGCACCAAATGGGCATCTGCCAACTCAGCATTTGTAAACATTGCACTGACTGCAAAACCACGTTCGTGATGAACACTAACCTGTTGATACTACGTACTGATGTGCTTGATGCTAGTACTGTAGAGCAATGAGTGGCATGTCAACACAAGCACTGAAGTCAACATTACCTTCCTTCAATTGGGCCAACTGGCGGTTAATCGAGGATGTACAGTACATACTGACGAAACTAAAATGAGCTCTAACATGGAAATCAAGCGTTTCCGGACACATGTCCACATAACATATTTTCTTTATTTGTGTGTGAGGAATGTTTCCTGAAAGTTTGCTCCTACCTTTTTGTAACACCCTGTATAGTTCAGAATTGTGCACTGGTTTGCAAAACGTTAGGACGAAAGTAGGTTTCCCATGACATTCGAATGTCATTGTCAAGTAACATCACTTGAAGAAACTTGGGCCATACATAGGAAGAAGATTTACAGTATAGTACAGATGGTAACCCAAAGAAACCCACAATGAGACTAACAGAAATGACACTTGTAGTTAAAGACAATTATCACACTGAAGTCAACCCTGGACATTACGAGGTTCTTAAGGAGACATAGACGTCATGGCCTGTAGTATCTACTACGAGGGCAGTTCAATAAGTAATGCAACACACTTTTTTTTCTGAAACAGGGGTTGTTTTATTCAGCATTGAAATACACCAGGTTATTCCCCAATCTTTTAGCTACACAACACTATTTTTCAACGTAATCTCCATTCAATGCTACGGCCTTACGCTACCTTTAAATGAGGGCCTGTATGCCTGCACGGTACCATTCCACTGGTCGATGTCGGAGCCAACGTCGTACTGCATCAATAACTTCTTCATCATCCGCGTAGTGCCTCCCACGGATTGCGTCCTTGATTGGGCCAAACATATGGAAATCCGACGGTGCGAGATCGGGGCTGTAGGGTGCATGAGGAAGAACAGTCCACTGAAGTTTTGTGACCTCCTCTCGGGTGCGAAGACTTGTGTGAGGTCTTCTGTTGTCATGAAGAAGAAGTTCGTTCAGATTTTTGTGCCTACGAACATGCTGAAGTCGTTTCTTCAATTTCTGAAGAGTAGCACAATACACTTCAGAGTTGATCGTTTGACCATGGGGAAGGACATCGAACAGAATAACCCCTTCAGCGTCCCAGAAGACTGTAACCGTGACTTTACCAGCTGAGGGTATGGCTTTAAACTTTTTCTTGGTAGGGGAGTGGGTGTGGCGCCACTCCATTGATTGCCGTTTTGTTTCAGGTTCGAAGTGATGAACCCATGTTTGATCGCCTGTAACAATCTTTGACAAGAAATTGTCACCCTCAGCCACATGACGAGCAAGCAATTCCGCACAGATGGTTCTCCTTTGCTCTTTATGGTGTTCAGTTAGACAACGAGGGACCCAGCGGGAACAAACCTTTGAATATCCCAACTGGTGAACAACTGTGACAGCACTACCAACAGAGATGTCAAGTTGAGCACTGAGTTGTTTGATGGTGATCCGTCGATCATCTCGAACGAGTGTGTTCGCACGCTCCGCCATTGCAGGAGTCACAGCTGTGCACGGCCGGCCCGCACGCGGGAGATCAGGCAGTCTTGCTTGACCTTGCGGCGATGATGACACACGCTTTGTCCAGCGACTCACCGTGCTTTTGTCCACTGCCAGATCACCGTAGACATTCTGCAAGCGCCTATGAATATCTGAGATGCCCTGGTTTTCCGCCAAAAGAAACTCGATCACTGCCCGTTGTTTGCAACGCACATCCGTTACAGACGCCATTTTAACAGCTCCGTACAGCGCTGCCACCTGTCGGAAGTCAATGAAACTATACGAGACGAAGCGGGAATGTTTGAAAATATTCCACAAGAAATTTCCGGTTTTTTCAACCAAAATTGGCCGAGAAAAAAAATGTGTTGCATTACTTATTGAACTGCCCTCGTAGCATTTTCAAATTTAATAACTCAGAAAGATTAATAGATACTGGAATGAAACTTCAACCAAATAATTGGCATACAATGAGGTTACAAAAGTCATGAGACAACCCCTAATGTCGTCTTGGATATCATTTTGTCCGATGTAGTACAGTAGTTCGACATGGCATGGACTCAACAAGTCGTTGCAAGTCACCTGCACAAACAACGAGCCTGCCTCTACTGCCATCCATAATTTAGACAGTGCTGTCATTGCAACGTTTTGTCAACAAACTGTCCTCTCGATAATGTCTCATAAATGTTCGATAGGATTCAGGTCGGGCGATCTGAGTAGCCAGATTACTTGCTCGAACTGTCCAGAATGTTCCTCAAACCAATCTGGAACAGTTGTGGACCGGTGACATTGCGCATTGTCATCCATACAAATTCCACCGTTGCTTGGGAACATGAATTCAATGAATGGTTGCAGATCGTCTCGAGGTAGCCGAACGTAACCATTACACCATTTATCGAGTCAGCTGGACCAGAGAACCCAGTCTTTTTTATGTAAACATGGAGCACACCATTATAGAGCCACCGACTGCTTGAACGGTGCGCTGTTAACAATTCGGGCCCACGGTTTCTTGTGCTCTGCGCCACACTCAAACCCTACCGTCAGAAGCCGGAACTCATCTGACCAGGCCACGGTTTTCCAGTAGTCTAGGTCCAACCGATATGGTCACGAGCCCAGGAGAGTAGCTGCAGCGATGTCCTGCTGTTAGCAAAGGCGATCGTTTCGGTCGTCTCCTGCCACAGCCACTTAACGCCAAATTTCGCCGCACTGTCGTAGCTGATACGTTCGTGGTGCATCACACATTGATTTCTGTGGTTATTTCACGAAATGCTGCTTGTCTGTTAGCACTGACAGTTGTATGCAAACTCTACTGCTCTCGGTCGATAAGTAAAGGCCGTCGGCTGTTGGGTTGTCAGGTGTGAGAGGCGATGCCTGAAATTTGGTAGTTTCGGCAAACTGTTGACAATGCGCAGCTCGGAATATTGAATTCCCTAACGATTTCCGAGATGGGATGTCCTACGCGTTTATCTGCAACTGCCACTCCGCACTTGAAGTCTGTTAACTCCCATCGTGTGGCCACAGTCAAGTCGTAAGCCATTTCACATGAATCACCTGTGTACAAAAGACAGCTCCTCCAGTACGCTCCCCTTGGATACTTTATGTACGCGATACTACCGACATCTGTACATGCGCATGTCGATATCCCATGCCTTTTTGTCGCCTTAGTGTATAGTTACCCCTATGTGAAAATTTTTTTTAAAACTGTGGAATACTCAGTGGAGTGAATATTGATTTTCATTTTACTTACTGAATTACACGTAATTTTTATTTTGTCTTCATTCAAAATAAAATGTAAAAAAATCTCTTACTTATTAACTTGTTGAAACAATAATCCAGAAATATTTACCAGTTCGTGTTTTAGAAGTCAATTTTATCCAATAATTCAAAGAATGTATGACGTGCTGCAACATGAAATATTTAATACAGTGTATGTGGCTCCCCGTATAGACAAGCGCTCTATTATTATTCACGAGAAACTCTGTTATATATATATATATATATATATATATATATATATATATATATATATATAAATGCGGGGCCACAGTCATAATATATTTCTTTGAAGTCAGCACTACCATTAGACTGTTGTTTATATGCAGTGTTACATTCACACTTACAAAATCATGATTTCGGCTTCAAAGCGCCATTACCAAATGTTCCAAGCGTTATAAATTGCCTAAGATGGCATACTGTCGTAACACTCGATAATACTGTCGTATGCCATCTTGTTGTTGTTGTTGTGGTCTTCAGTCCTGAGACTGCTTTGATGCAACTCTCCATGCTACTCCATCCTGCGCAAGCTTCTTCATCTCCCAGTACCTACTGCAGCCTAAATCCTTCTGAATATGCTTAGTGTATTCATCTCGTAGTCTCCCTCTACGATTTTTACCCTCCACGCTGTCCTCCAGTACCAAATTGGTGAGCCCTTGATGCCTCAGAACATGTCCTACCAACCGATCCCTTCGTCTAGTCAAGTTGTGCCACAAACTCCTCCCCAAATCTATTCAATACCTCCTCATTAGTTATGCGATCTACCCATCTAATCTTCAGCATTCTTCTGTAGCACCACATTTAGAAAGCTTCTATTCTCTACTTGTCTAAACTATTTATCGTCCATGTTTCACTTCCATACATGGCAACACTCCATACAAATACTTTCAGAAACGACTTCCTGACACTTAAATCAATACTCGATATTAACAAATTTCTCTTCTTCAGAAACGCTTTCCTTGCCATTGCCAGTCTACATTTGATATCCTCTCTACTTCGACAATCATCTGTTATTTTGATCCCCAAATAGCAAAACTCCTTTACTACTTTATGTGTCTCATTTCCTAATCTAATTCCCTCAGCGTCACCCGATTTAATTCGACTACACTCCATTATCCTCGTTTTGCTTTTGTTGATGTTCATCTTATACACTCCTTTCAAGACACTGTCCATTCCGTCCAACTGCTCTTCCAAGTCCTTTGCTGTCTCTGACAGAATTACAATGTCATCGGCAAACCTAAAAGTTTTTATTTCTTCTCCATGGATTTTAATACGTACTCCGAACTTTTCTTTTGTTTCCTTTACTGCTTGCTCAATATACAGATTGAATAACATCGGGGAGAGGCTACAACCCTGTCTCACTCCCTTCCCAACCACTGTTTCCCTTTCATGTCCCTCGACTCTTATAACTGCCATCTGGTTTCTGTACAAATTGTAAATAGCCTTTCGCTCCCTGTATTTTACCCCTGCCACCTTCAGAATTTGAAAGAGAGTATTCCAGTCAACATTGTCAAAAGCTTTCTCTAAGTCTACAAATTCTAGAAACGTAGGTTTGCCTTTCCTTAGTCTTTCTTCCAAGATATGTCGTAGGGTCATTATTGCCTCACGTGTTCCAACATTTCTACGGAATCTAAACTGATCTTCCCCGAGGTCGGCTTCTACCAGTTTTTCCATTCGTCTGTAAAGAATTTGCGTTAGTATTTTGGAGCTGTGACTTATCAAACTAATAGTTCGGTAATTTTCACCTCTGTCAACATCTTAGGTAATTTATAACACTTAAAACACTTGATAATGGCACTTTGAAGCCGAAATCACTATTATGTAAGTGTAAATGTAACAGTTTAAATAAACAACGGTCTAATGGCGGTACTGACTATAAAGAAATCTGTTTTCGTAGCTTTAATAGTGAATGAGATAATGACACCTGAGTATGCAAAAACGTTGATGATGTAAAATTGAAACTAAAGATTTGCATGTCATTTTCTTCTCAGTGATAACATGTCAGAACTTTCCAGCTCCGTAATGCTGTTGATTCTGTCTGTCCTTTTCATCTTCCTTAGTTTTATTTCTTTTCTCCGTTGTTTTGGCATCCTGTGTCTTGCTCTCAGTAGATTTTTCAGTTTCAGCAACACGTTGCCTATCCGCTCATAGCAGCCCCCTTTTCATGCTGTCCCCAGTTTTGATGATAGTGTGCTCATGGTTTTAATCTGCTTCTAATTCCGTCATTAAACATATTATGGCGTCCAAGACACTAAACTGAAAAGCTCACATAGCGACAAAAATAGTTTTTCGCAAGCATTCCGAAATGCAACTACTGAAATTTGGGTTCAGATTATGTGTTTTTCGATGTCAACATTCCTCCAGGCTTTTAGAATCTAAGAGATTTCTGTACTTTTGGGCAGAGGCCTTGCTGTGGTTGCTCGTCAGTGTATATTCTGTGAAACAGGGTTGCCCGAATTGATTTTCTCATCTCACTGGCGTTTTTCTATTTCTCCACGTTGTAGACTATAATATTCTGTGAGATTTTCTATTTCTGATTTGGTGAATCTGTCTTGTTCACCAAGTGGTTTGACATCGGAAAGATTTATTATACTCTCGTGTCCTTGCTCACTCGTTCATCTGCACATGTTATAAATATTCAACCTTTGTTTTAAAGTTCAGTTTACCATATGATTTAGCAGCCACAACATTATTGAAGCCTTTAGAGTCACCATCTCGAAGGTAGTGAGTGGATCACAGAGCACGTCTAGCGACTGACCTGCTAAAAATAACGTGACAAGTGAATAAAAACATCTACAGCCGTCCTTATGATTTTGTTTTATTTTGTCGCTACCAGTTTCAATGCTTCAGTGTGTCATCTTCAGGTTGTTTTTGATGCGGTACAGGTTGCTATGATCCCCATGCATACCACATCTGTTGTGTCAGTACTCCAACCATCAACTGCCAGCAGTTGAAGATAACGCACTGAAGCGCTGAAACTGCTAGCGACAAAATAAAATAAAATTTGTCACGATGGTAAACGGCCGTGGTCCCAGAGACCTCCTTCTAAAAGGATGAACATAAAAATGCTAAAAATAAAGACTGTCCACTTGTTTTCTATACCACCACTCAAACCTTCAAAGTTTTTGCCACACTTGAGTTCATTTCCTTATTGGCACAAACCTGTCACTGTTTTGATGACACTCATAGTCCAACACCTTGCCTGTATCTTCAGAGCTAACTGTGATAATTCCATTCAGCGATGTATGGCCACTTTTCTGCGATGTACTGTCAGATGCGGCAACGATATCAATAGACTGACAAATATCTACAGTTTCTTTCGCTGCCCTCTGACTTCTGTATATGGCATAGTTCGAATATTTGTAATACCTATCAAATTTGAGAGATTTTGTTTGGAGATCCATCATAGAACAGAATACCTTCGCTTCCCAACACACCTCATTGCATAAGCAATGCTTTTTTTGCATGTTACAGGAAATGTCATTGTACACGTCGTAGCTTTGCACACTTGAAATTTCACAACAATTTTGCTGAATAGACCTCTTCACTTACTTACGTCCTCATGAAAATTAAGGGATTTTTCACTATTGCGGTATTACATTTAGCAACAGCAAGGCAACTCTGAAAGCTTGCAGTTAGTAATTAAAATGAATTAAAATGTAACCGTTATTTTCACTATCTTGTTCATTTTCGGTAAGATGTTTCCACTTGCGTAATGAAGCATTGTCTAGAGAACGTTGAAGCCTAACCTCAGTTCGCTACGGCGAACGTGTTCTTCATTTTCACGATTTCCAACAACGCGCTTGTTATGATAGCCGACAAAATTTAGGGCTGTAATGAAGCTTCTTCGTTTTTGGCACTTTACGATGTAAAATGGTTAAAATACGCAGTCAAAACAACTAGTTTACAACACGAACGCACGCGAAGAACATAAGAAACTCAATTAATTTGGGTATATCAACAGAAAGATCAACTGCAATAAATCCCTTCCCGCAGTCCAAGGATATTACACAAAAGACTTGCTGTGAGAACAGCGGCGCCAAAATCAAATAACGAGACATTGTAGGCAACATGTTGTGTTTGACGGTAGAGTGACAGCTACTGATTCACTCGACGCATGTGCTTTAGAAATACATTTAAACACGAAAATGTTAAGGTACTACACCTAAAGTCGATATTTTTAGAATCAGAAAGATCAGAGAATTTTACTAAATAATAAAGACTCAAGACGTCCAAGCCCCCTTAGTAGGGTAGGTGACCGCCTTGGACAGCAAAAGATGCTCAGAAATACGCCCCTGTGCGACCAAACGGTTGGTAAGGAATTCTTGTGGTGGGGCGTTGCATTCCTCCACAACCCCACTAGCGCGGCTCACGACTTGGTGCAGGTGGAGGCGCCGCATTACGTCTTTCAACGCGTCCCATATGTGAACAATGGGGGTTTTAAGCCGGTGCACGGGCACGCTAGTCCATTCGCCGGATATCTTCTCGTTCCAAGAGCAGCTACAATTGCGCAGTTCAATGTTATCGCGCTCTCGCACGCATAAAAATGAAGTCATGGCCGAGTGCACCCTAGAAAATAGGCACGTAGTGGGGTTATAAAGTGTCACAATAACAATGACGGGTAAGCGTGAGCGCAGTAAGCTTCAGCAACATTCTGCTTCCCCGCACCATAAAACCTGGACCGCCAAAATGATCGGTTTCGACAAGTTATTGTGTGTATTAAATGTTCACACCTCTCGCCATACGAGGGTTTGTCCAGAAGCACTGTGAAGACCCTATGGAGACTGAATCGCTCTCACCCGACAACAGCACGCCATCCCGCTTCTCGTTGATCCTGTACCTATTCTCTTGGCACCCTCACATACGGTTCGGCGGTATGCGGGTGTCAACTGAACACAGCGTAACGATCATCTGGCAAACAGTCCACCCCGACATAGAAGATGAGATTGCGAATCTAGCAGTCCTGTTAAAAGTGGTTTCAATGGCACCCACTGTTTGACGCTAGTCCCTTCTTGCCCGTTGCACGACGTAGTCGTCCTCTGCTGCTGTAGTTGGCCATCTCCTTCAGGCAGCTGTGCCTGTGATCTGAGACGCCCCCATGCACGTAACACAATCCTGGGAGCAACAGCAGAACTTCAGTGCTACAGCCATTACACTTAGTCATTCTTCTACTATCTCGATGACCCTTCCCCTTGTGAAGTCATCGAAATGTTGTCTCCGGGTCATGTTGTAATGAACACCTTAACTACTGGCAGATTGACAGACACTGTCTTTTCCTGTTGCTTAATTGCCTGATGTAGCGTGGCCAGCCCTATTTGGCGCTATGCAGTGTAACGCAGCTGAAACAATCAATCTTATGTCCGGAGCAAGTGCTTATACTAAGGTTCTAGTGTCGCTAAGCGAACAATGGACTATGTGACGAGTTAACATACGTATGCAAGTTTAATTTTAAGAGTACAGCTGCCGAATTACGTGATACAACTTCCTTTTCTTTCTTTGGTAAAGTGTGTAACCTCCCCACAAAATTCCTTCTCATTTTAGTGTAACCTCAAAACAGAAAAATTCCTAAACTTCTCAACAGTAAAAATTATAAATATGTCGTTCACATTCAGTGTACCGTCCCAACAAAAAATAAATTCAGTAACCTGGTAATAATACAATGTAACTAACCTCCCAATTAAATTATCGCTCACTTATAGCTTTTCAATAATTGACTGTGAATTTAACCTGGTAAATTTTGGACGTCAGCAGTGCTGCGTCATGGCCCTGAAAGATCATTCTGAATGAAAAAGAAAAATTCTTACCTCAATGAAGTCGCCGGATAAAGCATATATATCGGCTCTTACAATAAATTTTTCTGGCACAGCCCTGTGCAATGCTGGCCGACAGATTTGTCATTTATGAAAGGAAACAACTGATTCTTCTTTTGCAATAATCGGGATGATCATGGATTGGAGAAATTAGTAAATTCTTTATATTGAAATGAATGGTTGTTAAAAGTTATTTTTTTATGAGAAAGATTATTATTAGGACATTTTTAGAACATTTACATGAGACTTGAGATAACAATACTACATATGCGCGAGGCTGCTTTTTACCTTATACAATAATGCTCAGGCTCCGGCATCGCTGCACCACGATCGGCCCAGCCGACACGATACACCAGACCAGACTCCTCGCTAGCAACGACTTACTGCTGCAGCTACATACACTCCTGGAAATGGAAAAAAGAACACGTTGACACCGGTGTGTCAGACCCACCATACTTGCTCCGGACACTGCGAGAGGGCTGTACAAGCAATGATCACACGCACGGCACAGCGGACACACCAGGAACCGCGGTGTTGGCCGTCGAATGGCGCTAGCTGCGCAGCATTTGTGCACCGCCGCCGTCAGTGTCAGCCAGTTTGCCGTGGCATACGGAGCTCCATCGCAGTCTTTAACACTGGTAGCATGCCGCGACAGCGTGGACGTGAACCGTATGTGCAGTTGACGGACTTTGAGCGAGGGCGTATAGTGGGCATGCGGGAGGCCGGGTGGACGTACCGCCGAATTGCTCAACACGTGGGGCGTGAGGTCTCCACAGTACATCGATGTTGTCGCCAGTGGTCGGCGGAAGGTGCACGTGCCCGTCGACCTGGGACCGGACCGCAGCGACGCACGGATGCACGCCAAGACCGTAGGATCCTACGCAGTGCCGTAGGGGACCGCACCGCCACTTCCCAGCAAATTAGGGACACTGTTGCTCCTGGGGTATCGGCGAGGACCATTCGCAACCGTCTCCATGAAGCTGGGCTACGGTCCCGCACACCGTTAGGCCGTCTTCCGCTCACGCCCCAACATCGTGCAGCCCGCCTCCAGTGGTGTCGCGACAGGCGTGAATGGAGGGACGAATGGAGACGTGTCGTCTTCAGCGATGAGAGTCGCTTCTGCCTTGGTGCCAATGATGGTCGTATGCGTGTTTGGCGCCGTGCAGGTGAGCGCCACAATCAGGACTGCATACGACCGAGGCACACAGGGCCAACACCCGGCATCATGGTGTGGGGAGCGATCTCCTACACTGGCCGTACACCACTGGTGATCGTCGAGGGGACACTGAATAGTGCACGGTACATCCAAACCGTCATCGAACCCATCGTTCTACCATTCCTAGATCGGCAAGGGAACTTGCTGTTCCAACAGGACAATGCACGTCCGCATGTATCCCGTGCCACCCAACGTGCTCTAGAAGGTGTAAGTCAACTACCCTGGCCAGCAAGATCTCCGGATCTGTCCCCCATTGAGCATGTTTGGGACTGGATGAAGCGTCGTCTCACGCGGTCTGCACGTCCAGCACGAACGCTGGTCCAACTGAGGCGCCAGGTGGAAATGGCATGGCAAGCCGTTCCACAGGACTACATCCAGCATCTCTACGATCGTCTCCATGGGAGAATAGCAGCCTGCATTGCTGCGAAAGGTGGATATACACTGTACTAGTGCCGACATTGTGCATGCTCTGTTGCCTGTGTCTATGTGCCTGTGGTTCTGTCAGTGTGATCATGTGATGTATCTGACCCCAGGAATGTGTCAATAAAGTTTCCCCTTCCTGGGACAATGAATTCACGGTGTTCTTATTTCAATTTCCAGGAGTGTAGTTCTTACTGCAGTCAACACTGCTCTCTGGTCTGAGATTCTCTTATACCTTACATATCGCCATGGAGGTATAAGGAGGGGAGATGCCATGACGTCACCAACTTGAAGCCGACAGAAACCGAGCTCCGCCATTGCAGTTTGGTCAGAAGACTCGTTTCCGATTGTGCTACTGTCTAGAGCTGCTGAAGGTTTTTTCATTTTAAAATGCCGGTTTGCGTTGTTTACGGGTGTACTAACCGTTGGAATAGTGCTACCAAGTTAAAAGGAATCACGTTCCATGCGTAAGTGGCCCCGTTCGTAAAATATTGTCGTTTATATTCGTGAGATGTGCGGCCTTGTTTACGTTTTGTGAAACTATTTTCTTCTTATTTTATTTCAGATTTCCGATCAATGAAGCTCGTAGGGCTCTGTGGGTTCATATGCTTATTTTTCTTGACAAAGCACAAACGATGTTTGTATTTACAAATGAAATTTTGTATAAGTGTGTAAACGAGTAAGAAATATCATACGGTATGTAAACTAGCATAGCTTTCGGGTTCTGCTTTCAGTTTACATCGACACAAATACAGTAAAAGGTGATTTGAGTTTGAAAAGAGCTTTGTACACTGTTATTTTTCATCATTCGAAGTTCGTATCCAAAAGAAACACTTACGTTAACGAGACCAAATCAGTTGTATTGCTGGGGCAAAACCGCATTAAAAACAAAACGAAAACACCTGGAAAAGCTATTCTGATGTTGTGTTATGCATGTAAACATTGTAACACTCATCATCTGAAATTATTTCGCAGACATAACGTTAAATATGAAGAACATGCAATTCTAACAAGAGCTCTGTCACTGTTTTGACCAATCAAACATGGCGGCCCACCGGCTTCAAACAGACGTACAGCACACGGCCATAGTGCCATCTCCCCTCCTTATACCTCCATGCATATCGCAGGCAGCGCGTGAGCAATACATCGAAATTACATCTGCTCGGACCTCTTACAAGTGGTACTGTAAACTTTTTGCGTGTGGTCTTTAGCCTAGTGGTAGCGTCTTCACCCAGTTACGAAAATTTCGTAGATCCCAGCTGCTTGAACTTAAAAAATAATCCTGAGCAGTGGCGTAAGTAGTCAGCTTCGTTCTACCAACAGCTTTGTCGAAGAGGGCGGACAAACGAATAGTGTATCAGGGCAACCTCTTGCCCTTAGGATGGGAACTGTCCTTAAAAGAGAGACAAATCCACAATGATCAACAGCATGAAAGTTCGGAAGGTACTGGAAACTAACACACATTAAGTGTATCCACACAACATGATGCCTGTAACAGAAAAAAAAAATGATTTGAGCATATGGCATTGTTGGCCGGAAGGCTCCATCCGGGGAAGTTCGGCCGCCAAGTGCATGTCTTATTTCAGTCGACGCCACATTGGGCGACTTGCGCACCTGTGATGAGAATGAAATGATGATGAGGTCAACACAACACCCAGTCCACGAGCGGAGAAAAATCTCCAACACGACCGGGAATCGAACCCGGGCCCACTCCATGGGAGGCAAGCACGTTACCACGCAGCTAAGCAACCAGACTGTACTACAGAAAAACTGTGATGATGATTCTGTGTTAGTTTCCGTTTTGGCCTTCGTGAAGAAACTGTCAAGGGGAATGTGATCATGAGGCAAAGACTGAACAGCCAAAGAAAGGGTAACATCCAGCGAGTCGGAGGTGGAATGTCAGAATTTTGAACTTAGTGTGGAAGTTGGAAAATCTAAAGAAAGAGTTACAAAGAAGGCAGTGAAGTGAAATGGACAGTTTATAAGGGTTTCCGTTCAGATAAATACCGGACAACATCAACGTGCAAAATGAACAGCAGCAGGTTCAAAAAATGGTTCAAATGGCTCTGAGCACTATGGGACTCAACTGCTGAGGTCATTAGTCCCCTAGAACTTAGAACTAGTTAAACCTAACTAACCTAAGTACATCAGAAACATCCATGCCCGAGGCAGGATTCGAACCTGCGACCGTAGCGGTCTTGCGGTTCCAGACTGCAGCGCCGTTAACCGCACGGCCACTTCGGCCGGCTAACAGCAGCAGGGAAAGACGTAATGGCTGTAGGATGCCTTATGATTGGGATGGCAGGTCAGAGATTGAGTTACTGTAAACAATTCATTGACGGGATTGTTGTCGTTAGGATCGACAGCATACCCAATGACGTAACAACAATTCATTACACATACTGGCACGCAAGCAGGAGAAAAAGAGGTAGAGAAAGTGTACGGGGATACTGAACGGGAACACGTAAAGGGAGATGAAAATGTAATGATCATGGGAAACTGAAATGGGAATTTAGCGAAAAAAGCAGAAGAGACGGTAATGTGAGGATGTGAGCTTGGTAACAAGAATGAAAGAGGAGCATGTCTAATCGAATTCTGCAGCAACTCTCAGCTACTAATAGCAAATACACTGTTCGAGAAACGCAAGAGGAGGGAGACTTTGAAAAGGCCAGGACTGGCGGGAAGATTCCAGCTGGTTTACATTATTGTCAGACCTATTCCAAATTCAAATACTGTATTGTAAGGGTTATCCAGAACACATATAGGTTCAGATCAGAGTTTAGTTATACTGAAAAGTACACTGAAATTAAACAGAATCCACCGGAATAATAATTATGAAACAAGAGAAACGGTGAAGTACTGCGGTATGATGAGAAGCGTTAGAAGTCCCCTAAGGCTGTATGTACTACGATAATCAGTACCACACTAGGTAATTTGGTTGAAGATGAACAGATGTCACTGAGAAGATTTCGAAGAAATATAATTACATGGAAGGCAATGGTGAAGAAACCTTCGACAACAGAAGAAAATAATTCAAGGATGTAGAGAAACATGTAGGGAAAGACAGGAATACAGTAATTTAGCTAACTCTGGAATAAAGTAAGTAAATCACGCTACGTACAGTGAGTTCCACAAGAAAGTGCACGCCATAATTTTAAATGTAACGTCCGCAGCGACATCTCTGGTAGTGGTCTCGAATCTGTAATTAAAGTGCTTTCGCACAGTATGTAGGTAAACAGTGTGCGAATTGAATGTTTGTATTGTCGCTTGCAGTTTAAGATGAGTGCAAAATATCTGGAGCGTCACGAGTCAGTGTTCCTTTAAAAGATCCAAAAGGACCAAAGCTTTCATACGGAGTTGCTGCTAAAATTCTTAGAAAGTCAGACATTCGTTGCGTAGTGGGTCAAACGATATCTAGAGGGAGGATAGGTGGATGACTTACCGGAGAGAGGGCTAAGTTTCCAAGCTATAATCGAAAATGGTGGCGATTGGTTTAACTATTAGGTCATGGTGCAATTAGAAATAACATGTATTTTCATGTAAACTTATATTTATAATGGTGTCTTTTATTTCATACAGACGGCGTTCACTTTCTTGTGGAACTGACAGTAATACTTATCGTTGTCCACATTAGCTACTCTATGGTATACAGCAGATGTTTAGTTATTTATCTTGCGGAAAGCAGTTTGTTAATCTGTCTTTTTAATTACATTACATGTGATCGGAATTGGGAATATGAACAACCATCAGCTGTAGAATGAAGTGACGACAGTGAAAACTTGTGCCGGATAGGAAATCGCAATTGCGAATACATTTAATGTAGTTCATAAGATCTGTAGTCGCCGTAATGCCATAGTAATTCAGAATAACACAGGCACTGCAATATAGTATGTTTCTTAATAAGTTTGTGTTGAGATATATCGTGAACAGGACCTCTGTATATCACAACGCTTAATTATGTTTCTTTTATTCTCAAAACCTCTCAACTTACTTATTAATTTCTTTGCATCTATACTAATTTCTATCGAAAACTGGAAAAACTACGAAACAAGGTGCTAGGAATTAGATCTTTCCCTTAATTTTTTTCTCTCTGGAGACCAGTAACACCTTTATAGACAATTGGTACGAGTAGGCACGTCTATTCAGTAATAGATGTTTAGATTTAGCGTTTCTATGAAGTCAGTGCACGTTGGATTGCGGTAAATAGTAAAAAAATCCGTTTCCCATTGTGTTTACAAACAGATTCAGAAAATTTCTTTTGGCATGTGCTCTCAAATCAACAGTAAAATTTATTTAGGGATGGTTGCAGCTAAGTGTCTGTGCCTTTTTACCGAGGTGTACTGCATCACGTTTGGGAACTGCAATGGAAGCATAAGCTTATGTGCTATATAGAATGAGGTTATTTACCAGGTCTTGATTAGCCTCGAAAAATGTTTTCCTGAATGATTTATATGAGCGTCAGCTATGATTCCTGCTGTAAGGTTTCGCTCACATAGGCTACAGTTTGAAAATAACATCTGTTATTAAAGCTGAAATAGCTGTGTTATTATACCAGCTCGAGTATATACACAAGATCTATTGTCTCTGTGATGGATACAATGTTATAAGCTAGCGGAATTTCTTTCGCATAAGCGTCTCATTTCACGGATATACGAGGTGTGGCTAGAAAAAAAACCGGACTAGTACTGGTGAAACAATAAAACGAATGCAATAAGGCTCAAAGTCGCGTGGCCTGTCACGTGACTCGCTCCGCCTACTGCTCGAGTTTCATCTGCCTCCTGCACTCAGTCTGCCCGTGGCGTCTGTTTTAAGTAGTTGACGTTTTGTCTGTGCGTCGGAAAATGTTGAGTGTACAGAAAGAACAGCGTGTTAACATCAAATTTTGTTTCAAACTAGGAAAATCTGCAAGTGAAACGTTTGTAATGTTACAACAAGTGTACGGCGATGATTGTTTATCGCGAACACAAGTGTTTGAGTGGTTTAAACGATTTAAAGATGGCCGCGAAGACACCAGTGATGACACTCGCACTGGCAGACCATTGTCAGCAAAAACTGATGCAAACATTGAAAAAATCGGTAAACTTGTTCGACAAGATCTCCGTTTAACAATCAGAGCAGTGTCTGAGTTAACAGGAGTTGACAAGGAAAGTGTTAGGCTGATTCTTCATGAAAGTTTCAACATGAACAAAGTGTGTTCAAAAATGGTTCCAAAGTGTCTCACAATTGAACAGAAGGAACGCCGAAGAATGATTTGTTCTGACATCCTGGAAAACATTGAAAGTGATCCCACCTTCTTAGAAAATGTTATTACTTGCGATGAATCGTGGTTTTTTACTTACGATCCCGAAACTAAACGCCAATCGATGCATTGGAAAACTCCTGGTTCTCCACGACAAAAAAAAGCACGAATGTCAAAATCGAAATTCAAGGCAATGATGATTGTTTTTTTTGGACATCAAAGGGATGGTGCACATTGATTGGGTACCAGAGGGACAAACAGTGAATCAGCATTACTACATTAGCGTCCTGGCCACCCTACGTGAGCGAGTACGGAGAAAACGGAACGATTTGTGGAGAAAAAAGTCATGGATCCTTCACCAAGACAATGCCCCAGCTCACAGTGCGTTGTTTTTGGCAAAACACAACATTCCCATCTTAGATCATCCACCCTACTCACCTGATTTGGCCCCCTGTGACTTTTTTCTTTTCCCTAAAGTCAAGTCAGCTTTGAAAGGAACTAGATTTGAGACTGTTGAAGCAGTAAAAGAAAAAGCGACGGAAGTAATGTATGGACTTACCGAAAATGATCTGCAGCATTGCTATGAACAGTGGAAAATTCGTATGGAGCGGTGTAGAGACCGAGGAGGAGAGTACATTGAAGGAGATAACATGAAATTGTAAATAATTGTAAATAAATGTTTTTTCCAGCATCAGTCCGGTTTTTTTCTAGCCGCACCTCGTATCAGTGTTAAAATTTTCTTTATTCACTGGGTCGTATATTTTGCTGTTAGATAGCACAATATCTCTATTTTAAGTGCAATTTAGGCATTCTTTGTTTTGTCGTTTCTGTAATTCTGTCTTATATTTTTATGTTTAACTAATTATCATATCTCAGTACAGTTCACGGCAGCGAAGACCGATAATTCTGTTATTTATTATGTAATACCGTGATTGTTCCGAAGGATTTTCCAATAAATATCTTTTAAGCCCGTAATCTTCAAAAATGACAGAGTTCGATATGGTTTGTCTACATGTCTTTGACATACTTTGTACGTTCCACATCCTGTGTTGGTCTATACAGTAGTTATCTATTTTAAGTGTGCCGTATGTGAAGGGGTTCTCGACTCACTGGAGGGCTTTCCACACGAGTGCGTCACAAAAGAATTTTTGTTAGTCTGGATAAACGTGCTGCCTGTACGCTTGACGCCGCAGAGTGCAATACTAATCGACAGTGTTTGGCTTTTTGAGATGCCCCGCCGGCAGTTCTTCACACATCGCTGACTGGATTTATTCTGAAAGCCGTCAGTGAAACGTTGTTTGGCAGCTGCGCCCCTTGTGTGGGGAATTAGTTCGCCCGTAGGGGAGGCAGGTCGGGCAATAATTGACGCCCTGGCGACTTGACCGTCCCCCTCCATGGCGGAGCGACGCTCAAAAGCAAATGCCGTCGATTATTGCAGAGCATATCCTCTATTACCGTCACTCTTCCCTCTCTGCGATTGCACTTCCAACAACAGTATCGATGGGCACAAAGGGAATGATCACCGTTTAGTTGCAACAAGGCCCACAGCCATGATAAACTTCATGACAGAACTTAGTTTCTTGCATTGGTGTTTTTTTCTAAGTATCCGATTTATTTTATTCCTTTACTACGACTTTTCGGCTGTGTAGCCGTTTTCAAGTAACTGCATACACACCAGAAAAAAAGTAACTGGAATACAATGTACAAAGTAATCACTGCTTACAGTCGCCAGAGTAAAAACAAGAATAAGAGTAGCACTAACGATGTTTATCACCTCAAACACACACGTTCTGGGCTAGTCATATAATTTCATGAGCAGTGTGTGGTCGGCCTGTTATACAATAAACAGCAACAGGCACTCGGGAAAAATAACAGCTGTAGTTTCCCTTGCTTTCAGCCGTTCGTAGTACCAGGACAGAAAAACCATGTTAGAAGGCCAGGTCATCAATCATCCAAACTATCGCCCCTGAGAATACTGAAAACGCTGCTGCCCCTCTTCCGAAAGCATACATATGTCTGGCCTCTCAACAGATATCTCAACCCCACCACGTCAAGATCCGTGGTCCACTGGGTGGGTGGGGTAAAATAAAATTAAAAAAATATGAAAGATAAAGTAAAATAAAATTCAGGGCTGTGTACTAGAGGTAAAATAGTCACTCCACGCCACGTTGCTTTAAGGGAGGAAGATTGGTATGTACACATTAATTTACTTTGTTATTGTAGTAAACCGTTGAAACAACTGATAAGGAAATGATATTGTTTTATCAATAATTATTTTGTTGTTGTCAGCTAAGATCGTTTGCACAGGGAGTAAGGGGAAACAATCATGCCTTCCAACATTCACGTAAATATCTTAGGTAACGTAGGTCACTCATAGGGCCTACCCATCCACACAGGTTTCTCATTCACTTGTTTGCCATGAGATATCAGTGACTGCAGTTCAGTGCTCCCTAACAATAGTACGAGAGCTTGCCTAATTGCTACTGTTTGGACAGAACGCGATGCCATAGCTACAGTTCTCAAATGTGGTAAACCATTTTATTATATTACGTTTTCCTGTATTGCCTACTTATCAAATTTCCCTTTACTTACATAGTGTTTAATATTATTTTCCCTAGCTATGTATCAGGCCAACGAAGCACCCTCTCGTAAATTATATGAGTGTAACCTGTAACTCGAGGAATACGTTTTTAATAGGTGTTTATTTACTCAAGTTAAGAACAGACACATAGTTTTCTGTGAATTTATGGTTTCGGGTAACGAAACAGAGTGAATTTATACATACAGGGTGTGGTAGATAAGTAATGAGACTGGCCGCCGCGCGGCGCCCCAGTCGCTCGCAGGGCGGTCTCCACCTGTACGTCACATGGTGGGGGATCTGAGCTAACAATAGAACCGGTTCGCAGTCGCGTCGGAGCTCTGGTGCAATGAGGGTCGAGCTTCGCGTATTACGTTGTTTGTGTGCCCGTGACACTTGTGAAAACGCTGAAGATGGATCGCTCGATAGAACAGCGGTATGCAATCAAATTTTGCTTTCGCTTGGGCAAAACTGCTTCGGAAACTTTTGCTATGATTACGGAGGCCTACAAAGAAGACTCCCTATCAAGAGCTCAAGTGTTCCGGTGGTTTAATGAATTTAAAAACGGGAGGGAATCCGTTGAAGACATGGAACGATCTGGACGCCCTTCAACGAGTCGTGTGGATGAAACGGTGGCGTAAGTGAAAGAACTCCTGGACTCCGACCGTCGTTTAAGTCTCAAAATGATCGCCGATGAGGTCTCCGTGAATAAATTTACGGTTCACCAAATTGTTACGCAATATTTGATGATGAGGAAAGTTTGCACAAAATTGGTTCCCCGAGTGCTCACCGCCGAACAAAAGCAACAACGAGTGGACGTTTGCCGTGAGATGTTGAATGATTTGGAAAATAATCCACACTTTTTAGACAACGTAGTAACAGGCGACGAATCGTGGACATTCCAGTACGACCCGGAGACGAAAGCCCAGAGCTCGGAGTGTCACACACCGGCATCACCGCGGCCGAAGAAAGCAAGAATGTCAAAGTCCCGCATCAAGACAATGCTGATTGTGTTTTTCGACAAGCAGGGGTTAATTCACAAAGAGTTTGTCCCTCAGGGGAAGACTGTCAATGCCGAATTCTACAAAGAAGTCCTTCAGCGATTGCACAGAGCCGTCAAACGGAAGCGACAGGACCTTGCTCAACGCTGGCGTCTCCACCACGACAACGCTCCGGCGCACACAGCGTTCCTCGTGACTTCCTACTTGACCCGAATTGGAGTTGAAGTTTTGCCACAGCCACCATACAGCCCTGACTTGAGTCCTCCTGATTTCTTCCTATTTCCGAAGGTCAAAAGATGCCTGAAGGGTCATCGTTTCGACGATATTCCGAACATCCAACGTGCTGTCACGAAGGCACTAACTGGGATAACTCAAACGGACTACAGTGGGGCCTATGAGGCTTGGAATCCGCGCTGGCAACGTTGTGTCGACGCCCAAGGCGAGTACTTTGAAGAATATTAACGTTTTGTACAAATTGGATCAATAAATTTGTTTTTCTAGACTCTCATTACTTATCTACCACACCCTGTATACGAGTACAGACGTACAAAATTCAAATCAAACAGTCTTTTCCCATAAACGAGCAACTGCTGCAGTACTTTTGTGTGTCTTGAACAACTCTTCTTCGCTGCAGAACTCAGGACAACATCATTATCCCTATTTCATTAGGTTGTCCTTAGTTTTGACAAAGCTCATTTACAGTGTGTTCAGTGCTCTCCATATAGTCCAGTCAAGGACGTGCGCGACTGATAAGTATTCTGTTGGCTTTACCTCTGCCATTTCTGACTGTGTAAAAATCTTCCTAGACATCAACCTAGGTGTGTGTACCTTGTTCTTCGGCTTTCCTTCTTTCGACGTTTGGCGCTAAATCTCGTTTTATGTGAGGAGGAACGATGCCTGTCAAGGAGCACAATTTATCAATAAGAGCTAGCCTTTAGAAATCCAGTAATTAGGCTTGTTGTTTCATTAGGAACTACGACTACTCTCTTCATTTTGGCCGATTTACGTCGCACTGGACTGGTGTTTATATTAATCAGCTGGAACCTCATGACCACCTACCTAATAGCTGATATGTCTACCTCTGGCTCGGATAACAGAGGCGATGCGTCGTGGCATGGAAGCAGTGTGGCCTTGGTAGGTCACTGAAGAAAGTTGGCACCATATCTGCGCACACAGGTCACCTAATTCCCATAAATTCCGGAAAGAGGGCGATGAACTTTGACGACGTGTTCGATCACGTCCCAGATTTCTTGGATTGGGCTCAGATCTGGCGAGTTGGGCGGCCAGTAAATCAGTTGGAGCTCACCATTGTCCTCCTCGAAGCACTCCATCAGACTCCTCGCCTTGTGAAATGGCGCATTTTCTTGCTGAAAAGTGCCACTGATTGTCACGAAGGGGTGTACGTAGAATGCAACCAGTGTCCGATACTCCTTGGCTGTCATGGGGTTGAAACTTCTAAATAAGAATTTTTACTTAAATTGAAATAGATGAGAAGGTGAAATTTCTACGTTTTTACTTAAGTTGCTTAATGCAGATGAACCTTCTAAAACTGGTGAGTGACACTGACGTACTGCCACTTTGCTTGTCTTTATCGTTTGAACACTGACCTACAGAATTTTCCCTGACAAATACACTCAGACTTATTATATTTATTAATGAACCACAATATACAAAGATAACGCTATCTGACTATTAATTAACATAAAAGAATGGCCCTAAATTAGAAGAAATCCTATACATTTCATAAGTCACTTACCTCACAGAAAACCTTCATGACCCGAACTACAGCAGATACAGCAAGTATACAGCCAGCTAAATAAAAAGATTCTAACTACTGTAGGCACTAACTACTAATAGGCACGTGGTTAGCAAAGGAAAGATTTTGTTGCAGAGCAAACATGTATTTAGCAGAATTTTACCTGAATTATGTGACGTTCAGTTTCAAAACTTATATAATCGTCAATAATTCAATTACCCATATTTTACAATCCGTGTCCAACCAACACGCCACGGTCGCAAGTTCGAGTCCTGCCTAGGGCATGGATGTGGGTCATGTCCTTAGGTTAGTTAGGTCTAAGTAGCTCTAAGTTCTAGGGGACTGATGACCTCAGCAGTTAAGTCCCATAGCACTCAGAGCCATTTCAGCCATCCAACCAACATTAAATCTCCATGACGGACACACGTCCAGACCGTCCGATCGAGCTATCACTGCTTTTGACCCCCATCACTGCTAACTATTAACTTCTAACTGCGAGTCCGAGCAGCCACAGAGTCTCTTAGCAAGGGTGCACAACGATGTCAGTGATATTAATGCACTCTAAAGGGCTGCCAAAATACAAACATACAAACATATAAACAGGCTACTTACACTGTCTTGAACGTGTTACACTGGACTCATGGATGCCAACGTAAATGTTTCTCAGAGCATAAAGCAACCGGAGCCAGCTTGTTTCTGTCCCGCAGTACGGGTGTCAAGGATAAGTTCTCTTCGAAGACGACAGATTCGCGCCCACTCATCTACATGATGAAGAAGTTATCTGATTCATTAGTACATGCCACTGCTCCAATGTCCAGTGGCGCTGGTCATGTGCCATGTTCAGACGTAGTTGCCGATGTCGTGGTGTTAACATTAGCACATGTATAGGTCGTCGGCTGCGGAGGCCAATGTTAGGAGTGTTCGTTCCACTGTGTGTTCAGACACACTTGTAGTCTGCCGAGCATTGAACTCTGATGTTAGTTCCGCCACAGTCCTGTTTCACCAGTCCGCCCAGCCTACGACGGCCGACATCTGTTATGAGGGGTGGCCGCTCAAGGCCAAGACGTCTCGACGTGGTTTCACTTTGATTTCACCACTTGTTGAACATACTCGCCACAGCACTCCTCGAACACACGGCAAGTGGTGCAGTTTACGAAATGATCCTGCCGAGCCTGCGGGCTGTCACAATCTGCCCATTGTCAAACTCGGATTCTGCGCGCGGACAGCACGCTCACTGATACTACATGCACCGTGCGTGTGTCTGACCAGCAGTCATTCCTCGCCAACTGACGCTGCTATCGCCTGGACGGGTTTACATCAACAGTAGATGGGTGGTCATAAGGTTTGGCTGACCAGTGTACACTAGCCGAGAAACAGAATGGCATAGCAAAAGTGCCGATCGTCTGGGTTTCTCCACCCCCATTACTACCAGTAAGTACCAGGATAATGTTTCTGGTTGACACCTTATGTTTGGTATTAACTAAGGTATTTGGGTGCAAAACAGTGCCCCATCTGAAAAGCCTCCCAAGGTGACTTTCACTTTCCTTGCGGCCTGTCTGTTTCATAGGCAGAAGGCGCAGACCTGAGACTTTTGTGGGTGTGCTTGAAGTGGTGCTTCATCAGTTAAATCATTGTAAGTGTTCTTTCTATTCTGTTTTTACGCTTGTAAGTAGAATGTTTATGTTTTTATGTTGGTGACGCCACGTAGTGCTCTGTATGAAAATCGCTGACTGCGCTGTGTGCAGACTTTGGCTGGCTGGACTCATTGTTGGAGTATTCGCTAGTCTAGCGTTGGGCGGTTGCATGTGAAGAGCGCGTAGCGTTGGGCAGTTGGAAGGGAGCCGCCAGCAGTGGTGGGTGTGGGGAGAGAGATGGCGGAGTTTTGAGAGGTTACTATATATATAATGACTTTTGAACACTATTAAGGTAAATACATTGTTTGTTCTCTATCAAAATCTATCATTTGCTAAGTACGCCTATCAGTAATTAGTGCCTACAGTAGTAAGAATCTTTTATTCAGCTGGCAGTATTGGCGCTCGCTGTATTGCAGTAGTTCGAGTAACGAAGATTTTTGTGAGGTAAGTGATTCATGAAAGGTATAGGTAATTGTTAGTCAGGGCCATTCTTTTGTAGGGATTATTGAAAGTCAGATTGCATTGCGCTAAAAATATTGTGTGTCAGTTTACTGGTGATCAGAATAAGAAAAGAGAGAACTGTCTGAGTACGTTCAGTTTAGCTCAGCTGTTTGAAAATCAAATAACGTAAGAGATTTTCCAGCACTGTCAATCTTTACATACAAAGGGGAAGTTTCATATCCATGATGTTAAACAAAGGTTGCTTCCTACCGTGTATTTAGATTACACTTTTCTGATATGTATGCATCTGGTTCTAAGTGGTTTCACGGCTGAAACATCGTAGTATACAAAATATAATAAAATAGACATAAGAACGACGATGTCAGAGAAAACATGTCATTATTTTTAATTTGCAACTTATCTAGCTTTCGAAAGCTAAAAGAGAGGGTACTGATGGATGGAATGGAGCATTATCACATACGCACAGCGTAAACTGCTTATCTCCTACTTCAAGATTGCAAGCTTGGTATGCCAGACTGCTGTAATCCGTGAAGAAATACGTATAAGGTGATGCACATCTTCCGACGAACGAAAATTTTAATTTGTAAGAGGATCGTAGTGAGAACGATTTTCATCAGTGTGGTAGATCCTGAAATACGAGCGTATTTTGGTTGACTAATTATTGTTTTGTTTTAGTGCATTCGATAAAATACGCTGACGAAGTAAATAAATAAAGAAAAGCAAGAAGGAATCGTGTTACATAAACGAAAGTAGATAGGCGTGTTTCTACATCTGAAAGATGACGTCTACTCAAATTTCGCGCCAGTCGCATAAGAGTGGCGCCAGTAGTGCCACTATGAGATTGTTTTTTTTTCTTTATTGTTATTTTAAAACCTAGCGCAAATGGTAGGCTGGCAGTGGCCTATCTAGCCCCTCTTCGGCCATCTGAAATCAGATAACACGTAGAGAGATATACAGAAAAGATGAATATGAGAAACAGGTGACACACAGAATGATAATAACGAAGACGTTCGAACTGAAGACACTGAATTGCTTAAGGTAGTGCAACCGTACAAGAATTCATGATGAGTATATGAGATTGCAAATCCGGTTCTCTTTAGATACACGACGTAAGATCGTGAGTTCCTTGAGACTGGACGTGGTGAGTTGATGCTAATCAAGGAAGCCTTGAAGGCAACGAAGACGCCATTATCAACACTTCATTGTTTTGAACTAGATCCATTTATTTGGCTACGACAAAATCTATGTTCCTTTCGCCATATTGACAGGAACGTAGCGACTGTAAAGCATTGCTGGCAGCGGTGGTCACGACAATGTCCGAACGGAAGAAGACCGGGCTCCAGACAGCCACATGGCTCTACCGAGAGGGAAGACCGTCGTGCTCAGCTTATGGCTCTGGAGCATCGTACTGCGTCTACGGCAGCGCAGAAGTTGGCACCATAGTGACCCAACGAACTGTTATCTGATAACAGCCAGTTCTGCCTCGGTGTCATGTTAAGTATGAGAAATTTTAATCACGACACCAAATGACAGTCATCTGCCACATTCTTAACTCCATTCTCACTACAGATTTAGTTCGCTTGTTATTTATTTACAGGCGTACATTCTGTACTGAACTATCGGTCCTTCAAGGGGATACCTTTGTGTCACGTTCAGTAATATGGAGGGCAGGGAGCTCTTTGCGGTTCCGGTACCTGTGAGCCAATGGAATTTGAGCGCAACATGTGACCGAATGCATGACAGCGAGTCTGAGTAAGATCAAAGGGTTAGTATGGCAGAGTCGGTCTTTCAGTGTCAAGTAGGTCGCTGCAAAGTATGTTGACAGGTATGGTAAGATGCTAAATGGTCCTCTAAGATCTGAGTACGGTTGAAGTCTGCCGTCGACTCGCAGATAATGTGCGGTCAATGCGTGACTATATTCTGGCTCGTATTTGCTGGGCTTGGAGTGGCGACTTTCAAAGTATTTTCTTCAGAAAAGTACCGAGTGCTTTCTATGATGAGATGTTACGCTCGTGTCATTTCTACGGTGGATCAGTATCGAAGCGAGGTACAGAATTGTGCTTCCACTGATCCAGCAGAATATTCCCATTTCATGAGCTTCTTTCACTGTTTCTTAGATATACATGTTTTTGTGCAAACGTTTCACCTTTTGTAGGTTTTTGTATAATGTGCTATATGCATAGATGTTAACAATACATTGGAGGCAATTATAAACTTAATTGTGTGGATAAAAATCCTACGTCGATTTCGCAAATTTCTTGCACTGATTGCCGGTATTGGCTCATAACTGAACCATCCTCATATCAATTTAAAATGTTGTTCAGGGTGTCACACTCACTACACATTTTGTTAGAGCTAAGCTGCCCTATGATGAAAATCGTAGTTGGGTACGTAAACTCACAACGTTAATCACTAACAAGTTTACATAAGCAACCACGATTTTCGCTTTAGTGCTACTTATCTCTAAAACATACAACGATGTAATGAGCGTCACACAGTGAACAATATTTCAGAGTGATCCGAAGATGACTTAGTAATGATGAGAAACCGGTAAAAAGCAAAGAAAATTTGCAATCTTGATGCAGGATTTTTATCCACAGATGTTTTAAATCAACACATAGCCTATCTCCCCAACAGTGTCGTGTAAAGATGGACTTGGGTGATATCAGCATCGACAGAACATTCAATATGTGCTTATGAAAGGAAGGTACTTCGGAAGATCTAAGGACCCGTCTACAATAATATGGAAGGTAAATGGGAAAGAAGAAAGAAAGAAGACCTGTACCTGAGTTTTGGAAACCCACACATTGGACAAATATTGGGACAGAGGCGACTACAGTGGTTTGGCCACATCTTACGAGCGGACGGATCCCTTCCTGAGAGACTCCTTCTCTCTCAACCCACGGGCCCGCAGCTCGTGGTCGTGCGGTAGCGTTCTCGCTTCCCACGCCCGGGTTCCCGGGTTCGATTCCCGGCGGGGTCAGGGATTTTCTCTGCCCCGTGATGGCTGGGTGTTGTGTGATGTCCTTAGGTTAGTTAGGTTTAAGTAGTTCTAAGTTCTAGGGGATTGATGACCACAGCTGTTAAGTCCCATAGTGCTCAGAGTCATAGTGCTCAGAGCCATCAACCCACGGTAAAACGCCGAGAGGATGCCGAAGAACGCGATGGAAGGATCGAGTGACGAAGATCCTTCAAGAAGTGGAACCAGCGGCCGTGGAGAAGACCGAAAAAGATGGAGTGCCATCTGCAGCAAATACCACATCTCTTGTCATTCAAAGACATTCCTTTTATTGGGGTTTTGGTATCTATAATGTTTTTGTCCTCTCTGTTGTTCTTCTGCTGTAGGCCTCAAAAGCCCGTTAATACATTAAATGATGATGATGTGAAATCACATCTCACCCCAGCAAGAGCAGTGACATAGTTCAATAGTGTTACACTTGAGAGACATAGACTTAAAGGATTCTGTAAAACTTTATTGAAATAGCATAGGCGTCCTTTAATTTTCGAGCTATTTTGACAGTAAATCCCATTACAGTCTATGCAACAGTAATAACGACATCCAGTTCCGTACCTGCCGGATATGAAGTTTGATCAACTAATTACTAATTAACTCTTTTGTTTGTGCCACTTTCCTTAGCAGGCTTGCCTGCTCTTCTGGTGGTACCACTTCACCTGTCTCATTCGTTACAACCAATGTACGTTGTAGGTAGACACCTGTGGCAAATCTTGAGGCCTGGAGAAACGAGCGTGATGACTTTGCTTCTTCTTTTGCTTTCAACAGTCTTTCATGGTGTTCCCGTTTCTTGTTTCTCATGAGTATGTCCCTGTTACGCCTCCTTCACAGTATGCTACCCTTGCTTCTTCTGAGAGTTTTTCTACCTACTGTATCCTCTTCGCTGATCTCATCCTAACACATTGTCGACATTCTCCTTCGAATCAAGGTTGGCTTCTGCGTTTTGGATGGCAAATGCAGTCCGAAAACAAAGGAAGTAGGTTACAGTACGCTTGTTCGCCCACTGCTTGAATACTGCTCAGCAGTGTGGGATCCGTACCAGATAGGGTTGATAGAAGAGATAGAGAAGATCCAACGGAGAGCAGCGCGCTTCGTTACCGGATCATTTAGTAATCGCGAAAGCGTTACGGAGATGATAGATAAACTCCAGTGGAAGACTCTGCAGGAGAGACGCTCAGTAGCTCGGTACGGGCTTTTGTTAAAGTTTCGAGAACATACCTTCACCGAAGAGTCAAGCAGTATATTGCTCCCTCCTACGTATATCTCGCGAAGAGACCACGAGGATACCGACAATCCTTCTTTCCACGAACAATACGAGCCTGGAATAGAAGGGAAAACCGATAGAGGTACTCAGGGTACCCTCTGCCACACACCGTCAGGTGGCTTGCGGAGTGTGGATGTAGATGTAGATGTAGAAGTACGTTCTCGTCTTGCACTCTGTAACACTGCATTCTCAACTGCAACCTAGTGTCTTCCACGATGGTAGGGCTTTCTGATATTGTGAAGTATTTTGCAATTTTATCTCGATAGCGTTGTGTCACTTCTACATATTCCAACTTATCCTTGTCAAAGCAGTCATCTTTTTCGGATTTCTTCGCCACTTGGTAGACAGTTTCATGCGTAGGTTGACTACCACCAAGAAATGATCGGAATTCATATCCGCCCCGCGGAAAGAATGCGCATGTTCGACACTACCATGGAGTCCTCAACAAGAACATGTGGTCCATCTGACTCATCGTACTTCCGTCTGGGGATATCCAGGTAACATTATGCACTACTTTGCGGGGAAAGTATGTGCTTCTAATGGTAATTCTCCTTGGCGATTTGTATTAGTTTGATACCGTTCTCGTTGCTGGTTTCGTGGATACTGTTAAGACCAATCGCTGGACGATGCTGTACTTCTCCTCCCACTTGGGCGTTGAAGTCTCCCATTATCAAGTGAGTTGAATGTCTTGGTAGTCTGTCTACTACATTCTCTAGTTCAAGGTAGAAATCGTCCTTTGTTTCCTCATCAGCATCCTCAGATGGAGCATGACAGTTCACTAGGCAGGTCTTACATGGTTTAGCGTTTAAAACCATCCAACAGATGCGGTCATTTACCGGACAGCCGGTATTATTTTATTGTGAACAGAAAATCCAACCCCCAAAGTCGAGGCCTGACTTTACTCATTGCTATTAAAGAGCGTGTAGGTGTCTCCAGTCTTCATAAACCCCTCAGGAAGTATTGTTTCTTGGATTGCTGTCTCTAGGCACTGATATTTACCCACTGCTTCTCGAAGTTGTTTCATTCCCCCTGTCATGATTCACCTTACGTTCCATGTTCCAACTCTAAAAACACAGAATCAATTTACGTACTCAGTTTTGTCAACATTTTGATCTGCCCAGCTTTCTTTTCGTTTTGTCTTTGTCTTTAACCGGATTCTTTTTTTACGGATGATGGGGGGGGGGGGGTTTCCCATCCTCTAACCCTGTAACCTTCCTCATTTCTCGTCCGGGCTAGCGACCGGCAACGGCGGAGTTGATGTGATTTCATATGTATAAATTTTATGCGTGAGTGGGAATTTCAAAATAGGTGATTTTTCAGATTATACATATCGATGTCACCGAGATTACAGACTCGAACAGAAATCGTACACTACACTAAGGAAAGAAAGCTGATGTGTTACGACAGCTGAGGACGATGTTCTGGCGGCTTGAAAAGTGGTATTAATGTGAGAAGTATTTTAATTATAAGTTGAAAACGTAGCATCAATTGAACACCTCACGCGCATTTCAGTTGGAGTGAGGGACAGAGGCGCCATCACGACGTGTCTACAGCTATGTGGTAGGTAGGGTACAGTGGTCGCGGTCTAAATCCAGTACAGAAAGCTCCAATGCTAGTAAGCAGCAACCAAGCGCTCCTCACCCCTCCCAGATAACATTTCAATCCCCCTCTCTGCTCTTTCAGGCGCCTCTTATTTTACTGCGCAATTATTTCGGCTGCATTCACAGACTTCCGCCTCGGCGGCAGTCGTAGTACAATGGAACGAGATATAAATGCCATTCGAAGCTGGCGAGGAATCTGTGGAGGATGGAGTACTGGATGGATAACGGCGAGTTAAAATAAAAAGAAAGAAAGTTAAAGGGCAATAAGTCCTTTAGTTTTTCCGTTGACGAGCGATTTCTATGGAGTGAATAGAGGCTCTAACGACAGCTGACGGCAGTATGGTTGGGACATAAAGCTGGAACGATGGCGTACCGCCTAGCGCCATAGCCGATACCACGACTAGATTCTTTATCTTACAGCCCATTTCGTGTTATTTCTATCACGTTTGGATATAGTTTCAAATAAAAAGCTTAATGACGTTCCTGAGAGGCATATCAGACTAACAAGTCAAAGTGCCTCTGCATTTAGAGTGTCGGTGTGCTTCGGACATTCATATTACATCTTTATTAATACAGGGTCTTTCAACAACCGTCCGTTTCACTATACTTTCAACATGAATGACGACTGAATTTCAGGGTGACATAACTTATACACCCAAGCTAGGGATTTACCTTATTGACAGTTACAGGCAGCTCATTCGTGTGTTTTCCGGTAGGAATCCTAGTGGTTCTATGTATTGCGAATACATAGAAAGAAGGATCCTTTATTGTAGCGGAACAAACACTGGTAGCAGTTACTTCTGTATAATATCTGGGAGTATGCGTGCGGAACGATTTCAAGTGGAATGATCATATAAAATTAATTGTTGGTAAGGCGGGTACCAGGTTGAGATTCATTGGGAGAGTCCTTAGAAAATGTAGTCCATCAACGAAGGAGGTGGCTTACAAAACACGCGTTAGACCTATACTTGAGTATTGCTCATCAGTGTGGGATCCGTACCAGGTCGGGTTGACGGAGGAGATACAGAAGATCCAAAGAAGAGAGGCGCGTTTCGTCACAGGGTTATTTGGTAAGCGCGATAGCGTTACAGAGATGTTTAGCAAACTCAAGTGGCAGACTCTGCAAGAGAGGCGCTCTGCATCGCGGTGCAGCTTGGTGTCCAGGTTTCGAGAGGGTGCGTTTCTGGATGAGGTATCGAATTTATTGCTTCCCCCTGCTTATACCCCCCGAGGAGATCAAGAATGTAAAATTAGAAAAATTTGAGCGCGCATGGAGGCTTTCCGGCAGTCGTTCTTCCCGCGAACCATACGCGACTGGAACAGGAAAGGTAGGTAATGACAGTGGCACGTAAAGTGCCCTCCCAACACACCGTTGGGTGGCTTTCGGAGTATAAATGTAGATGTAGATAGGGGAGAACTACATAAACTCTCGAAAGCTTCATGTTTCTACCTCCACATCCAGAGAAAACGTTACGGCCCTCTCTTTTTTTTCTGTTTTACAGAAAAGTAATTTTTCAGGAATTAAGTACCTGGATAGTTGGGAGATGTCTTTTGCCTCAGTAGTGAGTCCAAACCGAAAATCGTGTTTCTCAATTCGTATATAAGAAAGTTTCTTAGCAAGTAGTTACTTGAACGATGATTCTACGGATCTCGCGTTCCAACAGTGGCCTTCACAATAGCCGGCTCTCAGGTATGAGTGTTTCTTTTTGTAATGGTTTGTGAAAGATTGTGTCTGTGTATTTTCCCTTCCAAAAGTGATGAATTGCAGTACCGCATATCACCAACAGCAAATCGATTAACGCGAGACATGCTCGCAGCTGTATGTTTCTCGTGCGTCCGCTGATGGCCACATTGAACATCTGTGACCCGTAAATGACGATTTTGAGGGTCCGTCGTTCATACATTTAAAACACGTACTCTTATCGCTGTCAACATTTCTACCAAGACCAGAATGGAGGCGGTCCGTAGTATAATCAATTCTGGAGCACCTCCGAATAGTCAACGTCTCTGGTAAATTATTTATTTAGTTGACCGGTTTCGGTAAGACTTTGTTACCTTGTATGTCTCCTTACTATAGACTACGAAGCTACAGCAACCATGGATTAGCGTAGTATCCTACCATAAGATTACTGAGCTAAATTCAGCAGTGTTTGTACGTAACATACAATGGTTCTCACTAGTTTTAGCTACATGGAGGTGAAAATATAATCCTGGTTATACTGCAATTTGCCAATGTGTGGACATCACGTTGTAGTGGTTCGAAGCTTACATTACTTAAGGCTGGAAAACCATGTACATGAATGTTATATTTTATTATTAGACCTGCTTATTCCTTTGGACAGCAATGCAATCGCTTTAGAATACCAGGAGCAATTCCTTCCAGTCAATTATCAACGCTACCTGGACATCTAGCTACCAGTTATACATGTAAGCAGAAGTAATTTGTATAGTGCAGTTAGTGATACCTAGCTACCGAGATAATTGTTTCATATACGTTGAATAAATAGTAGAATACAGTTTCTATATTTATATGGTTTTATTCACATGATGATTTGTACTTTGCACTACCAAAATGTTTTTCAAAAACCTCATGCGATACGCCAACGCTACATCTTATTAGTAGCCATAGCGTCCTGCGGGGCAGTAGTGAAATTACGTTAGAATACCTGAAACAAGTGCTTCCAATCAGAATCAAGCGTTGATGGTACCTAGATGTTAAGCTACTAATTTTACATGTAATGAAGTGTAATCTTTTAGTCCAGTTTCATTATTTACGTGGTTTCATTCATATGATAGTTATAACCTTCCTATGACATAACAAAACACGTGTTTTCAAAACTCCACTTCATGTTTACGTAAAAACAATTATAAGTGAAGTGGACATCGAGCGACACATCATGATATACATAGAGTTGGGTAACAAATCTTACACGTAGCGAAATTAATGTGCATTCCCAAAGATATTTTACTTGACTGATCGTATTATTATAATTGTCACTGTGTCTACGATAATATAGACAGTTAACACCTTTATCAATGTCTAGCCCAAGATAACGTTAACTCAGACATCGAGCAACACAGTACAGTGTAATTAGACATCACACTTTAATTATAATTATGTAGAGAAATACAAGTATGTCATGCCATCATGAACGGAACTACATAAATTAATAGAGATATTTGTGAATACACAGTTACACATAACTATGGAAATATATTACACAATATGAAAAAGAATTCATTTAACTACTTAATCCATTGTGTCACAGTACGACTAAATGTTAGACTTATCAGTTATTAAGACTGTTTTATGAGTTCCCTTTATTATAGGAATAATTTCCTAAAATTGTCTGGTCAATACCACTGAAGTCTCTGATTGGATTGCGCTTGGAAAAAGAATGACGACTCCATTGGAAGCCATTTTAGTTATCGTTTTAAATCATTTTTTTCTTATTACACACCCTTTTAACTTAGACGGTAACAACTGTTAGTATTTTACAGTGATGGAAAAAATAACAACACCAGGAAGGAGTTGTGCAATATAAACGGAAGTTGGTAGGCTTGTTTCTACTTCTGATTCGAATTTTGTAGCAGTTGCATAAGAGTGGCGTTAGTAGCGCCACTGTGAGGATACATATCAGGTTTGCTTTAAATACATGCTGTATGGTTGTGATCGTTGGTTACCTTGTATATTGGACGTGGTGAGTTGATGTTAGTGAAGAATGCCTACAAGCTGACAAAGACACTCCACTGAGTCTGAACGACGTCGTGTAATACGGATACGAGAAGTTGGATGTTCCTTTTGCGATAATGCAGGACGACTTGTCAGGAACGTAGTGAATGTACACGACTGCTGGCAGTGGCGGTAGCGAGAATTTACGGCTGCAAGAAGAGCGGGCCCTAGACCGCTGTGTAGCACTACCCAGAAGGAAATTATTATGTTTGAAGTATGGCTCTGGCGCATCGTACAGCATCTGCAGCAGCAATCTGAGCAGCAGTTGGCACCACTGTGACACAACGAACTGTTACAAACAAGTTACCTCAAGGACAGCTCCGAGCCAGAAGCCCTGTAGCGTGTACTCCTTTCATTCCGAAGCACCTCCATCAGCGACTTCACTGATGTCAAGTGAGAGCTCGTTGGAGGGCAGGGTGGAGCTCTTTTGTTTTCTAATGAAAGCCGGATCTGCCTCGGTGCCACTTATGGCCGTGTGTTGGTTAGGGGGAGGCCGGTTGATAGGCTGTAAGCAACCTGTCTGCCTGCTAGACATACTGGATTTACACCTGGAGTATTGTGATTCGACCTGTTTAGCTGCCATTCATAAACAGCAATTCAGGAGTTTTTTTTAACAGGATAACGCTCGCCCACTTACCGCTATTGCAATCCAACATACTGTACGGAGAGCCGACATGTTTCCGTGTCCTGCTCGATCACCAGATCTGTCTACAATCCTGCACATAGGACGACAACTGTAGAATCATCCACAAACAATTTTAATTGTCCATATACTGACCGAACAAGTTCCACAGATACGGAGCTCCATCTCAAAAAATGACATCCGGCTACTGTACATCACAAAGCATGCATGCCTGCTTACCCACATTCACCATTCTGGATGTTACACCGATCGTTGCTGTACCAACATTTCACATTTGCAGTGGTTTATCTCGTTCTTATGTTAACCAATGATCATGCAACGTTAATAACTTAAATGTTACCAAGACAAATGTATTCCCGAACTTTCATTACCCTGCTTTCATCATTTTCTGGTGTTGAGATTTTTTTTCCTGTCAGTGTATAGTTGTGGCTTATCTTACGCAAAACCGAACTATAGGTTGTGCTACTGCCATCTGGTGAGTTTACTATAGAGTGTTGCGTTTACTTGACATCGTAGTACGTATACATGTCTGGTACGATCATGAACACTGACAGGCAGCTCATTAATCTTATGCTTTTTATATACAATTAATTTAATTATGGTATTCCGACATTCCGTGTGTTCTACAATTCTTACACACACACACACACACACACACACACATATATATATATATATATATATATATATATATATATATATATATATATATATGCTATGACACGATACATAACGAAGATGGTAAAAACCGTATGGATTTAAAGTTGACGGTATGTAACTCTCCATAGGCATGTACATGAACAGTGAACCAGCACGTGTAAAGTAAAATGCTCACTTGTAGCTGTAAATGAATTAATGTCACACAATAAAGAATTAACCATTTTAAACTGAAAAAAAAGTCAATACCCGACTTGTCCCTTATCCCTAAAATATTAGAAGAAAAATATTCAAAATTTTAATTCAAAGCAGACTAATATCTCGAATATATCTTTTCGTATCAAAGTAAATCCAAAGGCCAATAAAGTAAAAGACTGACGTATTGGTAAAAGCGAAGTTCAAAGAAATGAAAATTCTAAAGGGAAGGGATCGCGTTTTACAGTTAATAACTTGCAACGAAAGAAAGATGATTAATCCTCATTTCGACAGGGAGATCCACTTAACATTTTACTGAAAAGTGATTAATCATAAATGAAAAGTTATTCGATTTACTTCTGAAATGTTGAGGTTAACGAAATATATTACGATAAAGTTTCAATAGAGTCAAGGATATTGATGTAGCAAGGCGCTACTTGTAGAGGTTGTAGTGGATTGACAATGATAATATTTGCCTTGTGAACGCATTTTCCAATTTTCGTAAAAATTTATAACGTGCTTGGATATACGATTATTCGTTGAAGCTGTAGAAGAGGAGCAAGTACAAGAGGCAACGGATCTATACGATGTATTCATCAGTTATATACGAAAGCTGCCGTCTCTGGCACCTACGTTGTTGAGAAAGTGGTTATTTGTGTTGTCAGAGCACACAAAGTACGCTTCGCTATACTTTGCTGTTATTGGTAAAGTAAATATGTCGTTCCTACTCCTCGTAGACTCTAGTATTTAGTATTTTTTTGGTGATTGCTCCATGCTTTGGTGGTAGTTTATCGTTCTAACCTAGTGAAACCTGATAGTCTGATGCTTTGTTGTGATTATTATCTGGATAGCTACCACTGCCCCTATTATACCACAAAACGTGTGATCGTGTCAATCCTTTTGTACATAGTGATGTCGTAGCGAGCTGTAGTATGATTTACAGCGTGAGAAGCTGAATATAAAAGCTTACGTGACGTACAGACGATTATTTCAAGTCACACAGATTACGTCGCTGAGTGTAAGTAAAGCATTGTCAGTACAGCTTATTGAAGTACTGCGAGAGTGAGCTACATTGTCTGACGTTGTAATGTAACGGACTACTGAAACTACCGATACCACCGGCTGGCGAGGTGTGCGGTGCCGTCAATCAACGTGAAGGAGCAAGTGAATTTTAACTACGGAAACATAATCTGAAATATTATTATTTTCTTTAAAAACTGTTAATATGAGGACAATCATGAGGTATATTGCCACAGAACTACATTATAAACACTTTTCATTTTTCGTACTATGTTTTTCATGTATATATACGTGCGATGTGTAAAATATCGATATACAGCCAAGGTTGGCAGTACTGCACAGTTTGTAAGCTCTGTGAACAGGAGGCGGTTGTTGGCGGGTGTACACTCCTGGAAATTGAAATAAGAACACCGTGAATTCATTGTCCCAGGAAGGGGAAACTTTATTGATACATTCCTGAGGTCAGATACATCACATGATCACACTGACAGAACCACAGGCACATAGACACAGGCAACAGAGCATGCACAATGTCGGCACTAGTACAGTGTATATCCACCTTTCGCAGCAATGCAGGCTGCTATTCTCCCATGGAGACGATCGTAGAGATGCTGGATGTAGTCCTGTGGAACGGCTTGCCATGCCATTTCCACCTGGCGCCTCAGTTGGACCAGCGTTCGTGCTGGACGTGCAGACCGCGTGAGACGACGCTTCATCCAGTCCCAAACATGCTCAATGGGGGACAGATCCGGAGATCTTGCTGGCCAGGGTAGTTGACTTACACCTTCTAGAGCACGTTGGGTGGCACGGGATACATGCGGACGTGCATTGTCCTGTTGGAACAGCAAGTTCCCTTGCCGGTCTAGGAATGGTAGAACGATGGGTTCGATGACGGTTTGGATGTACCGTGCACTATTCAGTGTCCCCTCGACGATCACCAGTGGTGTACGGCCAGTGTAGGAGATCGCTCCCCACACCATGATGCCGGGTGTTGGCCCTGTGTGCCTCGGTCGTATGCAGTCCTGATTGTGGCGCTCACCTGCACGGCGCCAAACACGCATACGACCATCATTGGCACCAAGGCAGAAGCGACTCTCATCGCTGAAGACGACACGTCTCCATTCGTCCCTCCATTCACGCCTGTCGCGACACCACTGGAGGCGGGCTGCACGATGTTGGGGCGTGAGCGGAAGACGGCCTAACGGTGTGCGGTACGTCCACCAGGCCTCCCGCATGCCCACTATACGCCCTCGCTCAAAGTCCGTCAACTGCACATACGGTTCACGTCCACGCTGTCGCGGCATGCTACCAGTGTTAAAGACTGCGATGGAGCTCCGTATGCCACGGCAAACTGGCTGACACTGACGGCGGCGGTGCACAAATGCTGCGCAGCTAGCGCCATTCGACGGCCAACACCGCGGTTCCTAGTGTGTCCGCTGTGCCGTGCGTGTGATCATTGCTTGTACAGCCCTCTCGCAGTGTCCGGAGCAAGTATGGTGGGTCTGACACACCGGTGTCAATGTGTTCTTTTTTCCATTTCCCGGAGTTAGATACAATGGACAGTTGGTGTTGAGACGTCTTGTGATACGCTTGCTTTGAGTAGGTCAAGGATAGTGGGAACGAAATGATGTATTGAAAAAGCTGTTACATAGAAAAATATTGAATATCGTCACGATCAGCATTTATAAAATAAAAGTTGGAAGTTTAAATATGTGTCAGTTCTTACGCAGCAGAATACACACCCTGGACCTCAAATTGATTTAACAAACAGCGGATGGCGAGATTCATCACTGGACCACGAGCGTCCAACAGCGACCAATAAAGGTAAGAAAGTTATATTACTCTAAATTCAGATTGTGATGATACCTTTCTTTCTCCATGTCTTCAACCCTGTATGTACTCTGTCGTTAGAGTGAACAGCAATACGGGGGCTGGTGGTCGTCTAGGCACACCAGGGAGACCACACAGGTTTAAAACGATAATTTGTAGCTTAATATACTACTACTGATAATAATTATTATTTGTCGCCCGAAGAAAGAGGTGAATTACAACGTTATTTATTTAGCGTATGGCTAATACAGACATAGCATGAAATTAAATTACATATACATATGTATATATTAACACGTAAGAAACTTAAGTTCGTCTTTACAACTGAACATGCAGTCCTTCAATCCAGCGCACTGCATCTGGAGTTGCTAGCAGGAAGTCCTCTTTGGCGCCGTGATAGGCTCGAATCCTGCATTCACTGACAATGTGGTGAACTGTCTGGTATGGAGCCCCGCAGTCACAGGCTGGATCAGGCAGCTTCATCCACTTAAAGAGAGCATCCCTGCATCGCCCATGGCCGGTACGGATTCTGTTGAGGGTAGTCCATGTCTTGCGTGGTAGGCCGAATCCACTTGGAAGTTTAGCACCTGAGAAGATGTTATGCAGGTGCACATCTGTCACTGCTTCCCGCCGACCTTTGCATTCTTCGAGAGGTTTGTAATACTTAGCAACCATGACAGCAGCATCGCACAGAGTTGGATGGCGTGATTTCAGTGTCTTACGATTTAAAAGTGGCTGGTCGCTATGCACAGGTAGGTTAGAATTCCTGGAGATCTTGTGGAATTCTCTCATAAAGGCAGTACATCTGCATAGATCAAGAGGCATTATACCGGTTAACAGTGGAAGCCAATAAACTGGAATGGATCTGATTGCGCCAGATATTACGCGCATTGTCGTATTCAGCTGGTTATCAACAAGCCTTGTATGGTGACTGTTCGTCCAAACAGGTGCACAATACTCAGCACTTGAGTACACCAAGCCCAGAGCTCAAAATCGCAGGGTGGTTGCTGAAGATCCCCTGGTAGTTCCGCACAGCTTATGGAAGGATGTTGTTTCGAGTCCTCAACTTTTGAGCTAAGTTAAGAAGGTGTTGTTTGAAGCATAGTGTACGATCCAGGATGACACCAAGATATTTTGGGTTCCAATTATGACGAAAAATTCTGCCTCTGAAACTTACTTCCAGTTATACGTTCGCCAACCGGTTATTTAGATGGAAGTAACACACTTCTGTTTTACTCACAATGGGTTGGAGTCCCCAGATTTTGAAGTAATTATCCAATGCAGACAGGTCATTACAACGTTGCTTTTCACCTACGAATTGTAGTGCTGTTAAAGCCTGTTCATACAGTATATGTCCTACGAGTTAGTGATATCTAAAGGGTGGCACAGTGCAGACTGTACCTTTGATATACAGGGTGTTACAAAAAGGTACGGCCAAACTTTCAGGAAACATTTCTCACACACAAATAAAGAAAAGATGTTATGTGGACATGTGTCCGGAAACGCTTGATTTCCATGTTAGAGCTCATTTTAGTTTCGTCAGTATGTACTTTACTTCCTCGATTCACCGCCAGTTGGCCCAATTGAAGGAAGGTAATGTTGACTTCGGTGCTTGTGTTGACATGCGACTCATTGCTCTACAGTACTAGCATCAAGCACATCAGTACGTAGCATCAACAAGTTAGTGTTCATTACGAACGTGGTTTTGCAGTCAGTGCAATGTTTACAAATGCGGAGTTGGCAGATGCCCATTTGATGTATGGATTAGCACGGGGCAATGGCCGTGGCTCGGTACGTTTGTATCGAGACAGATTTCTAGAACGAAGGTGTCCCGACAGGAAGACGTTCGAAGCAATTGATCGGCGTCTTAGGGAGCACGGAACATTCCAGCCTATGACTCGCGACTGGGGAAGACCTAGAACGACGAAGACATCTGCAATGGACGAGGCAATTCGTCGTACAGTTGACGATAACCCCAATGTCAGCGTCAGAGAAGTTGCTGCTGTACAAGGTAACGTTGACCACGTCACTGTATGGAGAGTGCTACGGGAGAACCAGTTGTTTCCGGACCATGTACAGTGTGTGCAGGCGCTGTCAGCAGCTCATTGGCCTCCACGGGTACACTTCTGCGAATGGTTCATCCAACAATGCGTCAATCCTCATTTCAGTGCAAATGCTCTCTTTACGGACGAGGCTTCATTCCAACGTGATCAAATTGTAAATTTTCACAATCAACATGTGTGGGCTGACGAGAATCCGCACGCAATTGTGCAATCACGTCATCAACACAGATTTTCTGTGAACGTTTGGGCAGGCATTGTTGGTGATGTCTTGATTGGGCCCCACGTTCTTCCACCTACGCTCAATGGAGCACGTTATCATGTTTTCATACGGGGTACTCTACCTGTGCTGCTAGAACATGTGCCTTTACAAGTACGACACAGCATGTGGTTCGTGCACGATGGAGCTCCTGCACATTTCAGTCGAAGTGTTCGTACGCTTCTCGACAACAGATTCGGTGACCGATGGATTGGTAGAGGAGGACCGATTCCATGGCCTCCACGCTCTCCTGACCTCAACCCTCTTGACTTTCATTTATGGGGGCATTTGAAAGCTCTTGTCTACGCAACCCCGGTACCAGATGTAGAGACTCTTCGTGCTCGTATTGTGGACGGCTGTGATACAATAAGCCATTCTCCAGGGCTGCATCAGCGCATCAGGGATTCCATGCGACGGAGGGTGGATGTACGTATCCTCGCTAACGGAGGACATTTTGAACATTTCCTGTACAAAGTGTTTGAAGTCAAGCTGGTACGTTCTGTTGCTGTTTCCATGATTAATGTGATTTGAAGAGAAGTAGCAAAATGAGCTCTAACATGGAAAGTAAGCGTTTCCGGACACATGTCCACATAACATATTGTCTTTCTTTGTGTGTGAGAAATGTTTCTTGAAAGTTTGGCCGTACCTTTTTGTAACACCCTGTATGCGTAACAGTGCTTTACACTGGTGGAGTAAGTGTAGCAGCGGCCAAGAACTACGACTAGACAGTAGTTTCTAGGCCTGTATACTCCGACCAGGTTTTCATAACGAGGTTGGTGTGGTTTATAGCAGCGGTGGGAGCTTCTTTTTTTTCGTTAAATGGAGTGCTGCTAAACAAGAAGAGGCGGCGGAATTGATGGCCACGTCTGCGGCAGGGCTGAGTGGAGCAGGTGACGCGGTGCGCTGTGACAGGTGGGCGGCGCCGCGGGCGCTGACAGCCGCACAAAAGCCGGCGGCCATTGTGGGCGGCGGTGGCGGCGGCAGAGGCAGCCGCTAATATATCTGCGGGCTATTTCACGGCGCGGCGCTGCGCGGGCGTGGCCCATTGTGGCCTGGCTGGCTCACCGGTGTCGTGGCGGTCACCTGGCGACCCCTCTAGGACGCTGGTTGCGTGCGTCCTCTTCCTGCTTCTTCACACGAACAAATCTGTCGCTGTGAGTCTGTACAAACAGGTGTTCTCAGTGGCACAAGGGAAGATCTCTCTTGACACTTAGGGTGAGCAGCAGTCTGCGATTAATAGCTGATGACTCTGTAGTTTACGTGAAAGAATCGTCTTCGAGTGCCTCTGGAAAGGTACAAGATGATTTAGAATGAGTGGCCACAACATTGGAATCGCGTATTTACTTCAAACTTTTTCAACCTTGAGTTGGCCATTCAATCAATACACTGTGCATGTGACAAGGTGCACTACTGTCGCAACTGCAGGTGCGTAGGTATCGGACTTCAGAGTTCATTGCGGCCAAGTGATTGCTGTTCGAGCTTTGTAAGACGAAAGTACGTGTGGTGATGTTTCAACGCCCGTTCGAAGTTAATTATTAATCTGTCTTTCTTTCATCACTGGTCACATTATTTAATCTATCTGACATTTTAGAGGCAATACAATGAAAAGAGAAACAGGTTTATATGTATAAGTCACTGTTTATGTCTGTGTAACAAACACCGACTTGCAACTTGTGATGTCGAGAGCACATCCGTCGAGCAGTTTTCCATTATTCTAGTGGTCTGTCGCATTGCGACGCGCTATATTACTGATTGTGAATAACGTTATTCACATCATTATTTACCGAAGTTCGACTTGGGCTTTACAGGCCTGTCCCTCGCCCTTGATAATTTAATTAGAGATAGTAAACAGTTAAATAACATATGACATTCACTACAACTTTGGAACGTCTCTGTGGAGTCGCTTCATAGACGCTTGTCTCACTGGATTCTGTGCATCCTATTCTGTCCACCGCCTGATTGCGGTTTAGTTTATTAAATCTCCCAGAAAGACTGAGCAATCAAACTAAGTGTTACTATTCCGGGCGGGAAGGAGCGCCTGGTCCCCGGCACGAATCCGCCCGATGGATTTGTGTCGAGGTCCGGTGGACCGGCCAGTCTATGGATGGTTTTTAGGCGGTTTTCCATCTGCCTAGGCGAATGCGGGCTGGTTCCCCTTATTCCGCCTCAGTTACACAATGTCGGCGATTGCTGCGCAAACAAGTTCTCCACGTACGCGTACACCACCATTACTGTACCACGCAAACATAGGGTTACACTCGTCTGGTGTGAGCCGTTCCCTGTGGGGTTCACCGGGGGCCGAACCGCACAATAACCCTGGGTTCGGTGTGGGGTGCGGAGGGGTGAAGTGGACTGCGGTAGTCGTCGTGGGGTTGTGGACCATTGCGGCTGTGGTGGGGACGGAGCCTCTCCGTCGTTTCTAGGTCCTCGGTTAACATACAATACAATACATACAGGGTTATTAAATGATATTATGTTTGATTTTTTTGTGTTTCATAGGAAATCAAGTCCTGTATTTATTACGTTTTTCCCTTCACCATACCCTGCGTGAGTGAATGTGACTGAATGAGTGTTTTTACGAGTAGTTTCACGTTTCTTTTGTGGGGGACGCTGAGTTGGTTGTCGTCTGTTAGCAGCAGGTGATGTTTGCTTCTCATTTTGAGGGTAGCACAGGATGACCAACTTAGGATCCCAGTACCTGGACAGAGAGGTTTGCCCCTTTTAGTCTGAGGGTGGTTTGTCTGTCAGGTTGGTGGCGGAAGCCTACCCCTCTGGTAGCTTCCGGTGCACCGGTAGTTAGGCGAAGCTCGGTGGAGAAAGGACACTCTGCTGATAGCGGTTGGTCAGTACAGTTCGTAGCTCCTAGAGAGGGTTTCTGCCTTACCAACTTAATTTTATTTCATGACGGCAAAATCATCCTGCTATTGCACCATTAAAATTTGTTACATTTGTGCCTGGATTAATGTCCAATTTCTGAACAGTTAACTCGTAATCAAGTTTACCACGTGCTGAAGTTCGGCCGTTCGTTAGCGGCGGGCGCGGATTCCACGTCGTATATCTACTATACAAACCTTGCGAATCGGATAAACCTCTTTCCATGCTAGTGCATGAGCATAATGGTGATATGTATCTCTCTGAACTATTTCTGTCGTGGGGATATAGATGGAATGATTGAGTTATTGTGTTCCACTTCCCTTCTGTGTGTTTTAATTGCGCTATTCTACCATATTTTTGGCGTATTGTTTACTTAAATTTTTCATTCAGGCATCAGTCGTGTGTATTCTTCGGATGTGCATCAAATTTAGTAATGAAATAAATGTGCTACGTAAAAGATAAACTCTGCGTTCTTTATCTTTCTCATTGATGCCTGTTTTCAAATTAATTTTCTATTCCCTGATTTTTTTAAAGTAAATCTGCTTGATTGTGATGAACAAAAATGAAAAAAATCAATTTAATGAAACAAGCTCATTGATATACGACATACAATGCTGTTAATCTTGTTAATTTCTTTTAGAAAATTGCATTCTTATGTTTATATTCTTAATGTAATTCAACTGATGATTTCCAGTTCGGTCTTTTCTTAATTGTTAGGAAAGGCTTGGGCTGGTGGCGACCCTGTGATTTTTGAATTTATAATTGTCCTTGTGAGCTGGCTTAGCCAGAAATTGCGCACAAGGGTACATCTCCATTATTCATGGTACGTAACGTTTGTCCAGTCTTGGCTAGGATCCGTTTACTGTTCCATATACATACTTTATAACTTCATCAACATGCTCATGGTTTTTTTCATCATATTACCTCTCAAATGCCATATAAATTAAATAATGTGATCAGTGATGAAAATAATATGGATTAAACATAGGTGGGATAGGAATTCGAACCGTCGCTTCGTGCAGAACTATCTTGCTAGGCAGAGACCATTTGACCACAATGACTTCCTGCGATTAGTACCTTTGCAAACATACGTCAGTTAGATAAAAGAAGCGTAAAACTGCTCTTGTGATTTCCTCGGAACTGTCAGAGTAGTTCATCTTACTACTTCAACATTATATTGTTTCCATGACCTACTAAAGGTGTATAAAGTTTGAAATAAATCCGTGATCCCATCGTTGTGGCCTCCACTTGTGAAACCAAATTTCTACTTGAGGTACTGAATCACATCCTACTCTAGATATATACAAATATAAGTTAGTGCAGATGAGTAGGAAAAGCAACCCCGCAACGTCGAATACATTGCCACTTGACAAAAGTCACAGTGATTAAGTATCTAGGCGTGCCATAGGAAATGGAACGAGCACATACGGAGGAGGCCGAATGGTCGATTTCGGTTTACTGGGAGAAGTCTCGGAAAACGTAACTCATCTACAAAAGACACAATGTTGTACACTTGTGCGACTCATCCTTGAGTACTGCTGCAGTGCTTGAGGTCTCCACCATGTCGGATTACAGGAAGAAATCGAAGCAACTCTGAGTTGTGCTACTATATACACTCCTGGAAATGGAAAAAAGAACACATTGACACCGGTGTGTCAGACCCACCATACTTGCTCCGGACACTGCGAGAGGGCTGTACAAGCAGTGATCACACGCACGGCACAGCGGACACACCAGGAACCGCAGTGTTGGCCGTCGAATGGCGCTAGCTGCGCGGCATTTGTGCACCGCCGCCGTCAGTGTCAGCCAGTTTGCCGTGGCATACGGAGCTCCATCGCAGTCTTTAACACTGGTAGCATGCCGCGACAGCGTGGACGTGAACCGTATGTGCAGTTGACGGACTTTGAGCGAGGGCGTATAGTGGGCATGCGGGAGGCCGGGTGGACGTACCGCCGAATTGCTCAACACGTGGGGCGTGAGGTCTCCACAGTACATCGATGTTGTCGCCAGTGGTCGGCGGAAGGTGCACGTGCCCGTCGACCTGGGACCGGACCGCAGCGACGCACGGATGCACGCCAAGACCGTAGGATCCTACGCAGTGCCGTAGGGGACCGCACCGCCACTTCCCAGCAAATTAGGGACACTGTTGCTCCTGGGGTATCGGCGAGGACCATTCGCAACCGTCTCCATGAAGCTGGGCTACGGTCCCGCACACCGTTAGGCCGTCTTCCGCTCACGCCCCAACATCGTGCAGCCCGCCTCCAGTGGTGTCGCGACAGGCGTGAATGGAGGGACGAATGGAGACGTGTCGTCTTCAGCGATGAGAGTCGCTTCTGCCTTGGTGCCAATGATGGTCGTATGCGTGTTTGGCGCCGTGCAGGTGAGCGCCACAATCAGGACTGCATACGACCGAGGCACACAGGGCCAACACCCGGCATCATGGTGTGGGGAGCGATCTCCTACACTGGCCGTACACCACTGGTGATCGTCGAGGGGACACTGAATAGTGCACGGTACATCCAAACCGTCATCGAACCCATCGTTCTACCATTCCTAGACCGGCAAGGGAACTTGCTGTTCCAACAGGACAATGCACGTCCGCATGTATCCCGTGCCACCCAACGTGCTCTAGAAGGTGTAAGTCAACTACCCTGGCCAGCAAGATCTCCGGATCTGTCCCCCATTGAGCATGTTTGGGACTGGATGAAGCGTCGTCTCACGCGGTCTGCACGTCCAGCACGAACGCTGGTCCAACTGAGGCGCCAGGTGGAAATGGCATGGCAAGCCGTTCCACAGGACTACATCCAGCATGTCTACGATCGTCTCCGTGGGAGAATAGCAGCCTGCACTGCTGCGAAAGGTGGATATACACTGTACTAGTGCCGACATTGTGCATGCTCTGTTGCCTGTGTCTATGTGCCTGTGGTTCTGTCAGTGTGATCATGTGATGTATCTGACCCCAGGAATGTGTCAATAAAGTTTCCCCTTCCTGGGACAATGAATTCACGGTGTTCTTATTTCAATTTCCAGGGGTGTATGTTACCACTAGGTTCGATGAAGACGCAAGTGTTACGGACGTGCTTCGTCTTCTCAAATGAGAATGCTTGAAAGGAAGACACCTTTCTTTTTTGCCAACCGTTACTGGGGAAATTTCGTGAAAACGCATTTGCAACTGACGGCAGAAAAGATTCTACTGCGGCGAGCGTTCATTTCGCCAACGTTCAAATCAAATGGCTCTGAGCACTATGGGACTTAACATATAAGGTCATCAGACCCCTAGAACTTAGAACTACTTAGACCTACCTGACCTAAGGACATCACACACTTCCATGTCCTAGGCAGGATTCGAACCTGCGACCGTAGCGGTCGCACGGTTCCAGACTGAAGCGCCTAGAACCGCTCGGCCACTCTGGCCGGCTGCAAGACAGGGATGTAGTCTTTAGGCACTACTGTTTTGTCTACACATCGAAGAAGCAATGAGGAAAATAAAAGAAAGGTTCACGAGCGGGATTAAAATTCAGGGTAAAAGGATATCGACGATAAGATTCGATGATGACATTGCTGTCCTCAATAAAAATGAAGAAGTATTACAGCACCTGTTGAATGGAATGAATATTCTAATGAATACAAGATGTGGACTGAGAGTAAATCGAAATAAGACGAAAGTAAGGAGAAGTGGCTGAAATGACAACAGCGAGAAACTTAGCTTCAGAATTGATGGTCACAACGTAGATGAAGTTAAGGAATTCTGTTATCTAGGCAGCAAAATAACCAATGACGGACGGAGCAAGGAAGGCATGTAAACAAATCAGACAATGGCAAAGAGCGGAATCCTGGCCATGAGCACTTGACTAGTGCCAAACATAAGGCTCTGATTTGAGGAAAAAATGTCTGAGAATGTTCGTTTTGAGCACAGAGTTGTATGGCAGTGAAACATGATCTGTGGGGAAACTGTAACAGAAGAGAATCGAAGAACTTGGAATTTGGTGCTACAGACGTATTTTGAAAACTTGATAGGCTGATAACGTAAAGAATTCGGAGCTTATGCCCAAACTTGGAGAGGAAAGGAAGATATGGAAAACACTGTTAAGACATCAGGGAATGACTTCCTTGGTACTAGATGGAGCTGCAGAACTTAAAAACTATAGGGAAGACTTAGATTGGAATACATCCTGCAAGTAATTGGAGACGTAGGCTGCAAGTGCTGCTATGAGAAGAAGAGATTCGCAGAGGGTAGGACTTGGTGGTGGGCAGCATCAAACTAGTGAGATTACTGACACAAACAAAAACAAAAGGAAAATCTGGTGTGTGGTATGCTGCCGCAATGGGTGCGGGCAAGCGGCCAGGGCTGTTCTCTGCCAACTGTCACAATGCGTCGCCTTGCATCATCTTTCTGCGTCTGTGTTGACACTAGCACACGCCGCCACAGCACACCACACCACTATATTGGACTATGCCTAGTTCTGGCATACTACTCCAGAAACTGACCTAGTACGTTAGAGATGTTTTACTGATACACTACTGCCCATTAAAATTGATACACCAAGAAGAAACGCAGATGATAAACGGGTATTCTTTGGACAAATATAATAGAACAGCATGTGATTACATTTTCACGCAATTTGGGTGCATAGATCCTGAGAAATCAGTACCCGGAACAACCACCTCTGGCCTAAATAACGGCCTTGATACGCCTGGGAATTGAGTCAAACAGAGCTAGGATAGCGCGTGCAGCTACAGCTGCTCATGCAGCTTCAACACGATACCACAGTTCATCAAGAGTAGTGACTGGCGTATTGTGACGAGCCAGCTGCTCCGGTACCATTGACCAGACGTTTTCAGTAGGTGAGAGATCTGGAGAACGTGCTGGCCAGGGCAGCAGTCGAACGTTTTCTGTATCCAGAAAGACCCGTACAGGACCTGCAACATGAGGCGGTGCATTATCCTGCTGAAATGTAGGGTTTCGCAGGGATCGAATGAAGGGTAGAGCCACGGGTCGTAACACATCTGAAATGTAACGTCCACTGTTCAAAGCGCCGTCAATACGAACAAGAGGTGACCGAGACGTGTAACCAATGGCAGCCCATACCATCACGCCGGCTGATACGCCAGTGTGGCGATGAGGATTACACGCTTCCAATGTGCGTTCACCGCGATGTCGCCAAACACGGATGCGACCATCATGATGCTGTAAACAGAAACTGGATTCATCCGAATAAATGACGTTTTGCCATTTGTGCACCCAGGTTCGTCGTTGAGTACACCATCGCATGCGCTCCTGTCTGTGATGCACCGTCGAGGGTAACCGCAGCCACGGTCTCCGAGCTGATAGTCCATGCTGCTGCAAACGTCGTCGAACTGTTCGTACAGATGGTTGTTGTCTTGCAAACGTCCCCATCTGTTGACTCAGGGATCGAGACGTGGCTGCATGATCCGTTACGCCCATGCGGATAAGATGCCTGTCATCTCGACTGCTTGTGATACGAGGCCGTTGGAATCCAGCACGGCGTTCTGTATTACCCTCCTGAACCCACCGATTCCATATTCTGCTAAAAGTCATTGGATCTCGACCAACGCAAGCAGCCATGTCGCGATACGATAAACCGCAATCGCGAAAGGCTACAATCCGACCTTTATCAAAGTCGGAAACGTGATGGTACGCATTTCTCCTCCTTACACGAGGCTCACAACAATGTTTTACCAGGCAACACCGGTCAACTGCTGTTTGTGTATGAGAAATCGGTTGCAAACTTTCGTCATGTCAGCACGTTGCAGATGTCGCCACCGGCTCCAGCCTTGTGTGAACGCTCTGAAAAGCTAATCATTTCCATGTCATAGCATCTTCTTCCTGTCGGCTAAACTTCGCGTCTGTAGCACGTCATATTCGTGGTGTAGCAATTTTAATGGCCAGTAGTGTAGTTTATCATACAACTCCATCTGAAGAGCACCATTGCACCCAAATCCAGAGGGATGAGGGCACTCCACGTTGACTGACGTGCATCCCAATCCATCTGCCACCCTATGGGTCAAATTATGATCTCTATAACGAATACATGGCATTATGATAACATGTATTTTTAAAGTGATGTTGCTTAATTATCTGATTATAAAATATTGCTACATTGGAAATAAAAATAGTGTAATCTAACACGCTCACAGCATAAAACTTGTATTGAACGGGTGTACTGCCATATGAACAGAGGCGTAGAAGTATGAAGCAACTGCATCTGGAGAAGAATTTGACTCTCCGAAAAGAACGAGATACAACGGCGTAAAATCAGCAGCAGACATGAAGGAAAAGAATAATCGGTGAGGATGTGGAAAGGTGGGGTATTGTTTACAATGAGAATACAGTGCTAGAGTACAGCTCTTGGAAGGAAATGCAGCTGGGATTTACCGATGATTACACGCCACTCACCTTTTGTGTGTATAGCGGGGTTTTGGGTCAGAATCGAGTGGCTAGGGGTAGCATCTTGGTTATTAATAAAAGCGTTCTCCATCCAGGGTTCGAACCATGCATCCGCTTAAATTTTTAATAAAAATGATCAGCATAAGTTGTTGTTGTTGTTGTGGTCTTCAGTCCTGAGACTGGTTTGATGCAGCTCTCCATGCTACTCTATCCTGTGCAAGCTTCTTCATCTCCCAGTACCTACTACAACCTACATCCTTCTGAATCTGCTTAGTGTATTCATCTCTTGGTCTCCCTCTACGATTTTTACCCTCCACGCTGCCCTCCAATGCTAAATTTGTGATCCCTAGATGCCTCAAAACATGTCCTACCAACCGATCCCTTTTTCTAGTCAACTTGTGCCACAAACTTCTCTTCTCCCCAATCCTATTCAATACCTCCTCATTAGTTACATGATCTACCCACCTTATCTTCAGCATTCTTCTGTAGCACCACATATCGAAAGCTTCTATTCTCTTCTTATCCAAACTTGTTATCGTTCATGTTTCACTTCCATACATGGCTACACTCTGTAAGTAGGCTGTTTAGGTTTTTTTTTTTTGGTAACGCCACCTCTGAATGAAAATCATTGGCTGTGCTGTGTGCAGTCTGTGGGTAGTTTGCATTGTTGTCTGCCATTGGAGTGTTGGGCAGCGGCAGCTGGATGTGAACAGCGCATAGCGTTGCGCAGTTGGAGGTGAGCCGCCAGCAGTGGTGGATGGGGGGAGAGAGATGGCGGAGTTTTGAAATTTGTCATGAACTGCTCTCTCTCTCTCTCTCTCTCTCTCTCTCTCTCTCTCTCTATATATATATATATATATATATATATATATATATATGATATCAAGGTAAATAAATTGTTTGTTCTCTATTAATATCTTTCATTTGCTAACTATCCCTATCAGTAGTTAGTGCCTTCCATAGTTTGAATCTTTTATTTAGCTGGCAGTACTGGCGCTTGCTGTATTCCAGTAGTGGGAGTAACCAAGATTTTTGTGAGGTAAGTGATTTGTGAAAAGTACAGGTTAATGTTAGTCAGGGCCATTCTCTTGTAGAGATTATTGAAACTCAGATTGCGTTGCGCTAAAAATATTGTGCGTCAGTTTAAGCACAGTCTTGTAAAAATGTTCAAGAGGGGACGTTTCAACTCCATACAAATACTTTCAGAAACGACTTCCTGACACTTAAATCTATACTCGATGTTAACAAATTTCTCTTCTTCAGAAGCGATTTACTTGCCATTGCCAGTCTACATTTTATATCCTCTCTACTTCGACCATCCTCAGTTATTTTACTCCCTAAATAGCAAAACTCCTTTACTACTTTATGTGTCTCATTTCCTAATCTAATCCCCTCAGCATCACCCGATTTAATTTGACTACATTCCATTAGCCTCGTTTTGCTTTTGTTGATGTTCATCTTATATCCTCCTTTCAAGACACTGTCCATTCCGTTCAACTGCTCTTACAAGTCCTTTGCTTTCTCTGACAGAATTACAATGTCATCGGCGAACCTCAAAGTTTTTACTTCTTCTCCATGAATTTTAATACCTACTCCGAATTTTTCTTTTGTTTCCTTTACAGCTTGCTCAATATACAGATTAAATAACGTCGGGGAGAGACTACAACCCTGTCTCACTCCTTTCCCAACCAATGCTTCCCTTTCATGCCCTTCGACTCTTATAACTGCCATCTGGTTTCTGTACAAATTGTAAATAGCCTTTCGCTCGCTGTATTTTTCCCCTGCCAACTTCAGAATTTGAAAGAGAGTATTCCAGTTAACGTTGTCAAAAGCTTTCTCTAAGTCTACAAATGCTAGAAACGTAGGTTTGCCTTTTCTTAATCTTTCTTCTAAGATAAGTCGTAAGGTTAGTATTGCCTCACGTGTTCCAACATTTCTACTGAATCCAAACTGATCTTCCCCGAGGTCCGCTTCTACCAGTTTTTCCATTCGTCTGTAAAGAATTCGCGTTAGTATTTTGCAGCTGTGACTTATTAAACTGATAGTTCGGTAATTTTCACATCTGTCAACACCTGTTTTCTTTGGGATTGGAATTATTATATTCTTCTTGAAGTCTGTGGGTATTTCGCCTGTCATACATCTTGCTCACCAGATGGTAGAGTTTTGTCATGACTGGTTCTCCCAAGGCCATCAGTAGTTCTAATGGAATGTTGTGTACTTACTGGGCCTTGTTTCGACTCAGGTCTTTCAGTGCTCTGTCAAACTCTTCACGCAGTATCGTATCTCCCATTTCATCTTCATCTACATCCTCTTCCATTTCCATAATATTGTCTTCAAGTACATCGCCCTTGTATAAACCCTCTATATACTCCTTCCACCTTTTTGATTTCCCTTCTTTGCTTAGAACTGGGTTGCCATCTGAGCTCTTGATATTCATACATGTGGTTCTCTTCTCTCCAAAGGTCTCTTTAATTTTCCTGTAGGCAATATCTATCTTACCCCTAGTGAGACAACCCTCTACATCCTTACATTGGTCTTCTAGCCATCCCTGCTTAGCCATTTTGCACTTCCTGTCGATCTCATTTTTGAGACGTTTGTATTCCTTTTTGCCTGCTTCATTTACTGCATTTTTATATTTTCTCCTTTCATCAATTAAATTCAATATTTCTTCTGTTACCCAAGGATTTCTATCAGCCCGCGCCTTTTTACCTACTTGATCCTCTGCTGCCTTCACTACTTCATCCCTCAGAGCTACCCATTCTTCTTCTACTGTATTTCTTTCCCCAATTCCTGTCAATTGTTCCATTATGCTCTCCCTGAAACTCTCTACAACCTCTGGTTCTTTCAGTTTATCCAGGTCCCATCTCCTTAAATTCCCACCTTTTTGCAGTTTCTTCAGTTTCAATCTGCAGTTCATAACCAATAGATTGTGGTCAGAATCCACATCTGCCCTGGAAAAGTCTTACAATTTAAAACCTGGTTCCTAAATCTCTGTCTTACCATTATATAATCTATCTGATACCTTTTAGTATCTCCAGGATTCTTCCAGGTATACAACCTTCTTTTATGATTCTTGAACCAAGTGTTAGCTATGATTAAGTTATGCTCTGTGCAAAATTCTACAAGGCGGCTTCCTCTTTCATTTCTTCCCCCCAATCCATATTCAACTACTATGTTTCCTTCTCTCCCTTTTCCTACTGACGAATTCCAGTCACCCATGACAATTAAATTTTCTTCTCCCTTCACTACCTGAATAATTTCTTTTATCTCGTCATACATTTCATCAATTTCTTCATCATCTGCAGAGCTATTTGGCATATAAACTTGTACTACTGTAGTAGGCATGGGCTTTGTGTCTATCTTGGCCACAATAATGCGTTCACTATGCTGTTTTTAGCAGCTAACCCGCACTCCTATTTTTTTATTCATTATTAAGCCTACTCCTGCATTACCCCTATTTGATTTTGTATTTATAACCCTGTAATCACCTGACCAAAAGTCTTGTTCCTCCTGCCACCGAACTTCACTAATTCCCACTATATCTAACATTAAACTATCCATTTCCCTTTTTAAATTTTCTAACCTACCTGCCCGATTAAGGGATCTGACATTCCACGCTCCGATCCGTAGAATGCCAGTTTTCTTTCTCCTGATAACGACGTCCTCTTGAGTAGTCCCCGCCCGGAGATCCGAATGGGGGACTATTTTACCTCCGGAATATTTTACCCAAGATGACGCCATCATCAATTAATCATACAGTAAAGCTGCATGTCCTCGGGAAAAATTATGGCTGTAGTTTCCCCTTGCTTTCAGCCGTTCGCAGTACCAGCACAGCAAGGCCGTTTTGGTTAATGTTACAAGGCCAGATCAGTCAATCATCCAGACTGTTGCCCCTGCAACTACTGAAAAGGCTGCTGCCCCTCTTCAGGAACCACATGTTTGTCTGGCCTCTCAACAGATACCCCTCCGTTGTGGTTGCACCTACGGTACGGCCATCTGTATCGCTGAGGCACGCAAGCCTCCCCACCAACGGCAAGGTCCATGGTTCATGGAGGGGGGGGGGGTCCAGCATAAGACGTCACCCTTATTCAGCCAAAGGCCCTGACAAAGAGCGCCGAGAAGCGGACAGACGACCAGGGTACTGTCTTACCTTTGAGGAGGGAAACTGCCCATAAAAGCGGAAAATTCAGCAAAGGTCAACTGCATGAGGATGGAAAAGGCAATGCAAACAACTTCATTAAAGACACATAATAGCTATACACAGCACATGTGGCCTGTAAGTCATTAAGTGTCACGAAGATCTCTCCATTGGCAAAAGATTTCTGACTAATTCTATATTCGGATCTCCGGAAACGGGTTGCAAGGGGGATGTGGCCATGGGAAAATGATTGAATAAGGGAAGGATAACACATCGGGGTGTGGCATGTCAAAAGCCTGAATGTGGTAGGAGAGCTAGAAAGTCTGAAAAGGGAAATGCTAAGGCTAAATCTACATACAGTGGGTATCAGTGAAGTGATGTGGGCGGAAGACAAGGATTTCTCGTCTGATGAGTATAGGGTTATAACAACAGCAGCAGAAAACTGCAGAACAGGAGTAGGATTCGTTATGAATAGGGTAGGGCAGACAGGGTTTTATTGTGAACAGTTCAGTGATAGGATTGTTCTCATCAGAGATGACAGCAAATCAACACCGACAACGATCGTTCAGGTATACGTACCGACTTCCAATATAAAAATTTAGGGATGGAGAAAGTACACGAAAATGCTGAACGAGTAGTTCAGCAACTTGAGAGAGACGAAAATCAGATACTCATCAGGGACTGGAATGCGGTTGTATGGGAACCAGCGGAAGAAAGGGTTACAGGAGAATATGCGCCTGCTACTAGGAATGACAGAGGAAAAACACTAATCGGGCTCTTCAATAAATTTCAACTAGTAATAGCGAATACTCTGTTCAAGAAACATACTTAGAAAAGGCTGGGAGATACGGGAAGATTTCAGTCACATTACATCATGCTCAGGCAGAGATTCCGAAATCAGATACTGGACTGTAAGACGTACCCAGGAAAAGATATAGAATCGAACCACACTATGGGAGTAAGCTGAGCCGGCCGGAGTGGGCGAGCGGTTCTAGACGCTACAGTCTGGAACCGCGCGACCGCTACGGTCGCAGGTTCGAAACCTGCCTTTGGCATGGGTGTGTGTGATATCCTTAGGTTAGTTAGGTTTAAGTAGTTCTAAGTTCTAAGAGACTAATGACCACAGCAGTTAAGTCCCATAGTGCTCAGAGCCATTTGAGCCATTTTGAGTAAGCTGAAGTTCAACAATTATTCAGGAAAAATCAGGAGGAATGAAGAGATACGCTTGAAGTTCTCTGAGGCTATACACAGTGCAATAGAAGTCAGCTCAGAGGACAGCTCTGAAAAAGGCAATCACAGAAGCAGGAAAGAAAAACATAGGTAAAAAGAAGGTAACTGCGAAGACACCATGTGTAACACAAAGAATACACCAGGTGATCGATGAAATAAGCATGTACAAAAATATTCAGTGAAACTGAGGAATAGAGACATACAAATCATTTAGGAATGAAATAAGTAGGAAGTACAGGGAAGCTAAACCAAAATGACTGCAGAGTTAATGCGAAGAAATGGAAAATGGCATGATTGTCGGAAGGACTGACTCATCATATATTAAAGCCAAAAGAACAAACGGTGAAATTAAAAGCAAGGATGGTAACATTAAGAGTGCAATTCCCATGTTTAATGCACAGCACAGAGAACAGACCGGTGGAATGAGTATGTTCAAGGCCTCTATGAGGGGAAGACTTTGCTCATGAATTGAGAAGAAGCTACAGTGGATATAGAACAGATAGAGGATCCACTATTAGAATTATAATTAAAAAGAGGATTGGAAGATTGTACATCGAATAAGGCAGAAGGAATAGATAATATTTTATGAGAATTTCTGAAATCAGTGGGGAAGAGGCAACGAAACGAAAATTCATGTAGGCGTGTAGAATATATGGGTCTGGCGATATACCATCAGAGTTTCGGAAAAAAACATCATCCACACAATTCCGAAGACTGCAAGAGGCAAAAAGTGCGGGGTTTATCGCACAATCGTGTTAACAGCTCATGCATCCAACTTGCTGACAAGAATAATGTACAGAAGAGTGTAAAAGAAATTTAAAGATCTGTTGAATGATGATAAGTTTGGCTTTAGGTAAGGTAAAGGCACCAGTGGTGCAGTTCCGACATTGTGGTTTATAATGGAAGCAAGTCTGAAGAAAAGTCAAGATACGTTCATAGGATTTGTCGATCTAGATAAAGCTGTCAACAATGTAAAATGGTGGAAGATGTTCGAAATTCTGAGAAAAACAGGGGACAGCTACAGAGAAAGGGTGGAAATATTCAGTATGTACAAGAACCAAGTAGGAACTATAAGAGTAGGAGACAAAGGACGAAGTGCTTGGAGTAAAAAGGGTGTAAGACAGGGACGTAGTCTCCTGCCCCTACTGCTCAGTGTATACATCGGAGAAGCAATAAGGGAAATAAAAGTACGGTTGAAGATTGGAATTGAAATTCAAGGTATAGGGATGTCAATGAAAAGATTGCATGATGGGATCGCTATCCTCATTGAATGTGAAGAAGAATTACAGGATCGGTGAATGGAATGAGTAGTATAATGAGTACAGACTATAGATTGAGTGTAAATTGGTAGTAAATTGAAGAAAGACAAAAGTAGTGAGGAGTTACAGAAATGAGAACAGTGAGAAACCTAGCATCAAGATGGGTGACCACGAAGTAGTTGAAGTTAATGAATTCTGCTACAGGATAACAACTATTGAACTATATGAAAAATACCGTTAATTAGTTACAGACTACGGCGTACACACAAATTATTCAACATGTAAACGTCACTGCAGATATTCATATCTAGGTTATGGCAATATCGATATGCCTGCCATCATTGATGATGAAGTGGCGCAGATGAATAGAGAAATTCTGCATGTCGCACTAAAATGTCGGAACATTTACGCTGTCGGTGACGTCCTGAACGTCAGCTTCCAGCTCAACAGTGGTTTTAGCGATTACTGCTGTTGACCTTGTCTTTAACACAGTCCCCCCCCCCCCATGAACCATGGACCTTGCCGTTGGTGGGGAGGCTTGCGTGCCTCAGCGATACAGATGGCCGTACCGTAGGTGCAACCACAACGGAGGGGTATCTGTTGAGAGGCCAGACAAACATGTGGTTCCTGAAGAGGGGCAGCAGCCTTTTCAGTAGTTGCAGGGGCAACAGTCTGGATGATTGACTGATCTGGCCTTGTAACATTAACCAAAACGGCCTTGCTGTGCTGGTACTGCGAACGGCTGAAAGCAAGGGGAAACTACAGCCATAATTTTTCCCGAGGACATGCAGCTTTACTGTATGATTAATTGATGATGGCGTCATCTTGGGTAAAATATTCCGGAGGTAAAATAGTCCCCCATTCGGATCTCCGGGCGGGGACTACTCAAGAGGACGTCGTTATCAGGAGAAAGAAAACTGGCATTCTACGGATCGGAGCGTGGAATGTCAGATCCCTTAATCGGGCAGGTAGGTTAGAAAATTTAAAAAGGGAAATGGATAGTTTAATGTTAGATATAGTGGGAATTAGTGAAGTTCGGTGGCAGGAGGAACAAGACTTTTGGTTAGGCGAATACAGGGTTATAAATACAAAATCAAATAGGGGTAATGCAGGAGTAGGTTTAATAATGAATAAAAAAATAGGAGTGCGGGTTAGCTACTACAAACAGCATAGTGAACGCATTATTGTGGCCAAGATAGACACAAAGCCCATGCCTACAACAGTAGTACAAGTTTATATGCCAACTAGCTCTGCAGATGATGAAGAAATTGATGAAATGTATGACGAGATAAAAGAAATTATTCAGGTAGTGAAGGGAGAAGAAAATTTAATTGTCATGGGTGACTGGAATTCGTCAGTAGGAAAAGGGAGAGAAGGAAACATAGTAGGTGAATATGGATTGGGGGGAAGAAATGAATGAGGAAGCCGCCTTGTAGAATTTTGCACAGAGCATAACTTAATCATAGCTAACACTTGGTTCAAGAATCATAAAAGAAGGTTGTATACCTGGAAGAATCCTGGAGATACTAATAGGTATCAGATAGATTATATAATGGTAAGACAGAGATTTAGGAACCAGGTTTTAAATCCTAAGGCATTTCCAGGGGCAGATGTGGATTCTGACCACAATCTATTGGTTATGAACTGCAGATTGGAACTGAAGAAACTGCAAAAAGGTGGGAATTTAAGGAGATGGAACCTGGATAAACTGAAAGAACCAGAGGTTGTAGAGAGTTTCAGGGAGAGCATAAGGGAACAATTGACAGGAATGGGGGAAAGAAATACAGTAGCAGAAAAATGGGTAGCTCTGAGGGATGAAGTAGTGAAGGCAGCAGAGGATCAAGTAGGTAAAAAGGCGAGGGCTGATAGAAATCCTTGGGTAACAGAAGAAATATTGAATTTAATTGATGAAAGGAGAAAATATAAAAATGCAGTAAATGAAGCAGGCAAAAAGGAATACAAACGTCTCAAAAATGAGATCGACAGAAAGTGCAAAACGGCTAAGCAGGGATGGCTAGAGGACAAATGTAAGGATGTAGAGGGTTGTCTCACTAGGGGTAAGATAGATACTGCCCACAGGAAAATTAAAGAGACCTTTGGAGAGAAGAGAACCACTTGTATGAATATCAAGAGCTCAGATGGCAACCCAGTTCTAAGCAAAGAAGGGAAGGCAGAAAGGTGGAAGGAGTATATAGAGGGTTTATACAAGGGCGTTGTACTTGAGGACAGTATTATGGAAATGGAAGAGGATGTAGATGAAGATGAAATGGGAGATACGATACTGCGTGAAGAGTTTGACAGAGCACTGAAAGACCTGAGTCGAAACAAGGCCCCGGGAGTAGACAACATTCCATTAGAACTACTGATGGCCTTGGGCGAGGCAGTCATGACAAAACTCTACCACCTGGTGAGCAAGATGTATGAGACAGGCGAAATACCCACAGACTTCAAAAAGAATATAATAATTCCAATCCCAAAGAAAGCAGGTGTTGACAGATGTGAAAATTACCAAACTATCAGTTTAATAAGTCACAGCTGCAAAATACTAACGCGAATTCTTTACAGACGAATGGAAAAACTGGTAGAAGCGGACCTCGGGGAAGATCAGATTGGATTCCGTAGAAATGTTGGAACACGTGAGGCAATACTAACCTTACGACTTATCTTAGAAGAAAGATTAAGAAAAGGCAAACCTACGTTTCTAGCATTTGTAGACTTAGAGAAAGCTTTTGACAACGTTAACTGGAATACTCTCTTTCAAATTCTGAAGTTGGCAGGGGTAAAATACAGGCAGCGAAAGGCTATTTACAATTTGTACAGAAACCAGATGGCAGTTATAAGAGTCGAGGGGCATGAAAGGGAAGCAGTGGTTGGGAAAGGAGTGAGACAGGGTTGTAGTCTCTCCCCGATGTTATTCAATCTGTATATTGAGCAAGCAGTAAAGGAAACAAAAGAAAAATTCGGGGTAGGTATTAAAATTCATGGAGAAGAAGTAAAAACTTTGAGGTTCGCCGATGACATTGTAATTCTGTCAGAGAAAGCAAAGGACTTGTAAGAGCAGTTGAACGGAATGGACAGTGTCTTGAAAGGAGGATATAAGATGAACATCAACAAAAGCAAAACGAGGCTAATGGAATGTAGTCAAATTAAATCGGGTGATGCTGAGGGTATTAGATTAGGAAATGAGACACTTAAAGTAGTAAAGGAGTTTTGCTATTTAGGGAGTAAAATAACTGATGATGGTCGAAGTAGAGAGGATATAAAATGTAGACTGGCAATGGCAAGGAAATCGTTTCTGAAGAAGAGAAATTTGTTAACATCGAGTATAGATTTAAGTGTCAGGAAGTCTTTTCTGAAAGTATTTGTATGGAGTGTAGCCATGTATGGAAGTGAAACATGGACGAGAACCAGTTTGGACAAGAAGAGAATAGAAGCTTTCGAAATGTGGTGCTATATAAGAATGCTGAAGATAAGGTGGGTAGATCATGTAACTAATGAGGAGGTATTGAATAGGATTGGGGAGAAGAGAAGTTTGTGGCACAACTTGACTAGAAGAAGGGATCGGTTGGTAGGACATGTTTTGAGGCATCAAGGGATCACAAATTTAGCATTGGAGGGCAGCGTGGAGGGTAAAAATCGTAGAGGGAGACCAAGAGATGAATACACTAAGCAGATTCAGAAGGATGTAGGTTGCAGTAGGTACTGGGAGATGAAGAAGCTTGCACAGGATAGAGTAGCATGGAGAGCTTGATCAAACCAGTCTCAGGACTGAAGACCACAACAACAACAACCCCCCCCCCCAAAAAAAAAGAAGGAGGCGCATGTGTCCTGATCCAGAGAATATGGCGACTGTACGAGGCCCATGCAAGTGGCCTCTGAACGCTCCACAGCCGGAATGCGTTCCCCAAAGTGCTCCTCCAGGTCATCACTTCCCTGCTTCGACGGGATCGAGTTCCATCTTGCATGAAGCACATCTCGTCTAAATCAGGGTCACACTGGATAATGGAGATGAAACCATCTTCCAAAACCTTCACGTAGCGTTCGGTAGTCACCGCGCCATCAAGGAATATCGCACCGATGTTTCCGTGACTGGACATTGCACACCACACAGTCACCCGTTGAGGGTGAAAAGACGTCTCGATCACGGAATGTGGATTCTCAGTCACCTAAATGCACGAATTGTCGGTTAACCAAACAACAATGTGCATACTAATTCCCAGCATGTTACCTTGAAGGCCGTAATGCAAACCGTCCAGAATGTATGACGATTTTGTTTCACATAGTTCAATAATATTCACCCTGTACCTAAGCAGAAACCCATGACGTCGGAGCAAGGAGGACATAACAAGCAGATTAGGATTGGGAGGATGGGTACTCCTAGCCAAGAGAAGTCTACTGGTATCAAACATAGGCCTTAATTTGAGGAAGAAATTTCTGAATACGTAAGTTTTGAGCACAGCATTGTATGGTAGTGAAACACTGACTGTGGAAAATCAGGAAAAAAGAGAGTCGAAGCATTTGAGATGTTACAGGGAACGTTGAAAATTAAGTGCACTGATAAGGTGAAAGTTGAGCAGGTTCTCCGGTGAATCCGCGAGTAAAGGAATCTACGGAAACACTGATAAGAAGAAAAGAAAGGATGCTAGGACATCTCTGAAGACATCATGGAATAACTTCCCTGGCACTAGAGGGAGCTGTAGAGGGTAAAAACCGTACAGGAAGACAGAGATCGGAATACATTCGAGAAATAATGGAAGACGCCTGTTGAGAGTGCTATTCTGAGATGAAGAGTTTCGTATAGGAGGTGAATTCGTGGGGGGCCACATCAGACTAATCAGAAGGCTGATGACTCAGAGAAAAAAAATAGTTTTGATGCAAAGTCACGATGCTAAAATGGAGACGAAAATGGAGAAATATGTACTGTTATGCAAATGTGCATTCGACTGTAGTAAAAAGTGTTCACTAGTGCAACTGTTTCCGCAGTGTGTCAGAGATCACTATGGACGAACATCTCTAAATCATTTGTTGAAAGCATTGTAAACATAATGTACAGTCGAGAGGACATAGCATAAATGGCAGTATGCAGACCTTATACGACTCTATTTATCCTCAAAAATGTAATTTAAGCCACATTGGACATTGTCTGCTGCCGTGGGAAGACGCCTGTGCTCTTCACTAATAACACTTATGTAACTAAATATTTCACCACCGGCTGATGATGGTGAGATCCCTCCAAAAGCTTAGTGGGCAAATGAATAACATACAGACAACTGTTTTATTATCATCCATCAACAGTCACAGCCCTCAAGACGCCGTTGTTTATGGGCGAACTATACAGAGGGATGTACGTAAAAAGTTCGTCCCGCACATCTTCGCTCCCGAACAGAAACAACGGGACTGGTCTCCTGTCACGACATCTTTGATAGAAAACATTGATGATTCTTCTCTGGGGAAAGTCACCACACGTGACGAGACTTCGTGTTGTTAGTACGAACTTCTCAAAAAGCGAAAGAAGCAGAAAGTGTCTCGGCTGGTTCACCAAGGCCATACAAGGTGCGAGTGTAATTGCGAGTTGAATATCCCCAATAACGGATTTTCTGACGGTTCCACATGGATTTTATGAACGTTGTCTGCTTTGTAATCTGGAGGAGAGAACATGTAAAATATCTGAAACATTAAAACCAACATCTTCACTTTTCTCTGTTTTGTATGTTAATGCAGCTTCGAAACTTTTTGGACTGACATGTCAGGTTTTGCATCGCAGTTATGATACGGATATGTATTTGTGGCACAAAAAGCGGTATTTAGGGCTCCAGTGAGTAAGAAAGAGACGGAAAAGAAAAAGCTATACCGAGTGTATGACGTCATCCATTCGATCACGAACCGTCATAACTGGTCATTCGAACAGACTTCTTGATGAAACGTTCCAGTGTTACAAAATGGCTCTGAGCACTATGGGACTTTACATTTATCAGTCCCCTAGAACTTAGAACTACTTAAACCTAACTAACCTAAGGACATCACACACATCCATGCACGAGGCAGGATTCGAACCTGCGACCGTAGCGGCCACGCGGTTCCTGACTGAAGCGCCTAGAACAGCTCGGCCACTACGGCCGGTTCCAGTGTTACAGACGTATCCCATTGAGGCATTCGTGGCTAGCTCATGGCATCTGGTTTTCTCGCTATGTGCACAATGTTGAAGTACCTCAAAGCACTAATGACTCAGGAAAGGAAGGGCTGATGAAGGTAGTTTTTGTTGAGGGGCAGCTTATGTGATCTGTGTGTTAGTGAATCTAAAAGCCCTACATATGTACATGTCTTATTTAGCTCCTGCGCTGTTTTCAACACCTTGTGAGGTCAGGGCGCTTGTATAACACCGTCGGGGGTTCGATCCTAGCGTTGGGCGCTGTACAAGGCGGAGGCCTTATCTGGGGCCCGCATTCACCGCCTCAGACCACCGCCCCCGGGGGCGGGGGCCGCCTCCCGGAGCCCATTTTCCGGCTGCGTGCGCCGCCACCGCCGCCTCACGCGCCGCTGCCTTTCAATCGGTTGTCCGTCAGCCCGCGCCGTCCTGATAATGCCCGCCCAGCAAGTGGCCGAAACTACGCGCCGCGCTGGGACAGCGCCTTCATTACGGCAGCGGCGAGGCTGCACCCTGTGGGCTTAGCTGGCTGGACCCTAGCAGGCCAGACGGGATTCTGCCAGGCAGCTCTTCATTGCCTTTCTTCCTCTACTTTATCAGTCTGTAGATTGGTTGGCAGCGACTCTCGTTCTTCGTTGATCGCTACAGGGTGTTACAAAAAGGTACGGCCAAACTTTCCGGAAACATTCCTCACACACAAATAAAGAAAAGATGTTACGTGGACATGTGTCCGGAAACGCTTAGTTTCCATGTTAGAGCTCATTTTAGTTTCGTCAGTATGTACTGTACTTCCTCGATTCACCGCCAGTTGGCCCAATTGAAGGAAGGTAATGTTGACTTCGGTGCTTGTGTTGACATGCCACTCATTGCTCTACAGTATTAGCATCAAGCACATCAGCACGTAGCACCAACAGGTTAATGTTCATCACGAACATGGTTTTGCAGCCAGTGCAATGTTTACAAATGCGGAGTTGGCAGATGCCCATTTGATGTATGGATTAGCACGGGGCAATAGCCGTGGCTCGGTACGTTTGTATCGAGACAGATTTCCAGAACGAAGGTGTCCCGACAGGAAGACGTCCGCAGCAATTGATCGGCGTCTTAGGGAGCACGGAACATTCCAGCCTATGATTTGCGACTGGGGAAGATCTAGAACGACGAGGACATCTGCAATGGACGAGGCAATTCTTCGTGCAGTTGACGATAACCCTAATTTCAGCGTCAGAGAAGTTGCTGCTGTACAGGGTAACGTTGACCACGTCACTGTATGGAGAGTGCTACGGGAGAACCAGTTGTTTCCGTACTATGTACAGCGTGTGCAGGCACTATCAGCAGCTGATTGGCCTCCACGGGTACACTTCTGCGAATGGTTCATCCAACAATGTGTCAATCCTCATTTCAGTGCAAACTTTCTCCTTACGGATGAGGCTTCATTCCAACGTTATCAAATTGTAAATTTTCACATTCAACATGTGTGGGCTGACGAGAATCCGCACGCAATTGTGCAATCACGTCATCAACACAGATTTTCTGTGAACGTTTGGGCAGACATTGCTGGTGATGTCTTGATTGGGCCCCATGTTCTTCTACCTACGCTCAGTGGAGCACGTTATCACGATTTCATACGGGATACTCTACCTGCGCTGCTAGAACATGTGCCTTTACAAGTACGTCACAACATATGGTTCATGCACGATGGAGCTCCTGCACATTTCAGTCGAAGTGTTCGTACGCTTCTCAACAACAGATTCGGTGACCGATGTATTGGCAGAAGCGGACCAATTCCATGGCCTCCACGCTCTCCTGACCTCAACCATCTTGACTTTCATTTATGGGGGCATTTGAAAGCTTTTGTCTACGCAGCCCCGGTACTAAATGTAGAGATTATTCGTGCTCGTATTGTGGACGGCTGTGATACAATACGCCATTCTCCAGGGCTGCATCAGGGATTCTACGCGACAGAGGGTGGATGCATGTATCCTCGCTAACGGAGGACATTTTGAACATTTCCTGTAACAAAGTGTTTGAAGTCACGCTGGTACGTTCCTTTGCTGTGTGTTTCCATTCCATAATTAATGTGATTTGAAGAGAAGTAATAAAATAAGCTCTAACATGGAAAGTACGCGTTTCCGGACACATGTCCACATAACGTATTTTCTTTCTTTGTGTGTGAGGAATGTTTCCTGAAAGTTTGGCCGTACCTTTTTGTAACACCCTGTATATTCTGCTACTCTCCTTAGTTGCGAGTGCGTTGGCAGTTTCATATCTTGTTTTATCTGTCTAATGTACTGAAGCTTTGTTCTTCCTCATGCGTTCTTCCCAGGCACGTTTCTTTCTATTAATGTCACAGTGAATGGACTACGACTGTTTAATTCTTCAACCCATCGGTTCCTCTGTTCCATGGTACCTTCCCACAATGAAGTTCTCCATACTGTTTCGTTGAAAATTTCTTTATTGATCTTTCTCCCATCCACCATACCCCAAAAGTTCGTATTCTTTCCCTCTCTGGCTCCAGTGAATTGTAACGTCTCCAAGCAAAGTAGGACAACACTCCAAGGAAAAGCTTTTACTTGCTGTTTCCTCGTGTATGAAGTAAGATATTTCTATATAATTAGCTCTACGTTCTTGCTGACTGCTCTTTTAGCTGCGCAATTGTATATTTTCCTATTTACTTTAATATTTATAACACATTTATATTTCTGAGCATCCCTATGCATGCTACAAACATCACCCCGGGTCCCAGAACTCCTGAAGATAGACGTTGACTGTGGATATTGTATCACAACCACAGTCCATTTGACTGTTCAAAGATGTGACTAAACCCGCCCAAAGATGTAAACAACCATGCATGAGCAGCATCTATTAGACGGAGGGGATCCGACAGCCGATCAGTTCCAGTTATTCCATCAGGAAGGGGGTACACGGCTCGAATTGTCTGTAATTCAGCCATACCTAGATGGTCAATCACGCCTTTCGATCGCGTCCGCATTGATATTTTGTGCCAGGAAGGGCTCTCAACAAGGGAAGTGTCCAGGCGTCTCGGAGTGAACCAAGCGATGTTGTTCGGGCATATAGGAGATACAGAGAGACAGGAACTGCCGATGAGATGCCTCGCTCATGCCGCCCAAAGGCTACTACTGCAGTGGATGACCGCTACCTACGGATTATGGCTCGGAGAAACCCCTGACAGCGACGCCAACATGTTGAATAATGCTTTTCGTGCAGCCACAGGACGTCGTGTTACGACTCAAACTGTGCGCAATAGGCTGCATAATGCGCAACTTCACTCCCGACCTCCATGGCGAAGTCAATCTTTGCAACCACCATGCAGCGCGGTACAGATAGGCTCAACTATGTGCCAAGTGGACCGCTCACGATTGGCATCACGTTCTCTTCACCGATGATTGTAGCATATGCCTTCAACCAGAGAATCGTCAGAGACGTGTTGGGAGGCAACCGGGTCAGGCTGAACGCCTTAGACACAATGTCCAGCGAGTGCAGCAAGGTGGAGGTTCCCTTCTGTTTTGGGGTGGCATTATGTGTGACCGACGTACGCCGCTGGTGGTAATGGAAGGCGCCGTAACGGCTGTGCGAAACGTGAGTGCGATCCTCCGACCGATAGCGCAAAATTATCGGCAGCATATTGGCGAGGTATTCGTTTTCATGGACGCCAATTCGCGCCCTCACCGCACACATCTTGTTAATGACTTCCTTCAGGATAACGACATCGCTCGACTAAAGTGGCCAGCATGTTCCGCAGCATGTTGAACTCTGTCGAACATGCCTGGGCTAGACTGAAAACGGCTGTTTATGGACGATGTCACCCACCAAACACTCTGAGGTATTGAAACGTCCCCTTTTGAAAAATTATACACGTGACTTGGCTTAAACTGACACACAATATTTTTAGCGCAACGCAATCTGTCTTTCAAAAATCCCTACAAAAAATGGCCCTGACTAACATTAACCTATGCGTTTCACAAATCGCTCACCTCACAAAAATCTTGGTTACTCGAACTACTGCAATACAGCAAGCGCCACTACTGCCAGCTAAATAAAAGATTCAAACTACGGAAGGCACTAACTACTGATAGGCATAGTTAGCAAATGAAAGATTTTGATAGAGAACAAATGATGTATTTACCTTAATAGTCATAATATAAATGGCAGTTCATGACATCCAGTCTTACAAATTTCAAAACTGCGCCATCTCTCTCCCCACATCCACCACTGCTGGTGGCTCACCTCCAACTGCGCAACGTTACGTGCTGTTCACATCCAGCTGCCCAACACTACAATGGCAGACAACAATGCAAACTAGCCACAGACTGCACACAGCACAGCCAGTGATTTTCATACAGAGTGCTACGTGGCGTTACCAATATAAAAACCTAAACAGCATACTTACATAGCCCACATGCTCCCCACAAAAAATTTTACAAATTGTTTTGCGCAGTGGTCAATAATGATTTGATAAAATTTTTCATAATTACAATAACAAAGATATCAAATGCACACACTTATTGATACAATGTTGGTCAAAAGCTAAAATTTTCTCACAGTCCATAAAGACAGTCCTGATCATTCATCACAGTAAAATTTCAGTGTTTTTCTCAAAGGCTGAGCAGTAAAAGAAAATGCGCATGGAAGTAGTGGATTTCCATGCAGTCTTGAAGAAGTAGTGTTGTTCTTCCAACGGAAAGACAGTGCTGACTCTCGACATGCAGACAGGTATTGGTCCACAACAGAGCAAACCCACAGCAGAGTCAGTCGAAATTTTGAAGAGTATTGGTAGGTAGGTCATCACAGAGCAGACCCACTGTAGTCCTGGTAGAGATTACGGTATTGGTGGGCCACCAGAGGTGCAGACCCACTGCAGTCCTTGTAGAAATAATGGTAATGGTGGGCCATCAAAGATGCAGACCCATGGTAGTCCTTGTAGAGACGGCCAGCAGCCATCTGTTGCAACTGTGCAGGTGCACAATCACCATCGAAGAGTCTTGCGGACAATATAGCAAGTCCATAAACCACCACTTGTGCACTCACAAAGTTTTTTTCTAATTGTCCTTAGAACCAGCAATGCTGTTACCCAGTCCCTTGCTGAATTATCGACACACGTGCAAACACTAACAGTCCCTACTTCTCACATATTGTCCATATACTTTGACCAACAGAAACGTGTGCAGTGAAATGTAACTTACAAGTTACTTAATTTGATGAACTGGTGTCAATTACAATTTTATAACATAAGAATACAACAACAAAGGTACAAAATACATCATTAAAGACCATAACAATACATATAACATTTGTAGTAAAACAGGCTTTACAATAGAATAAAAATAAACATGTACATCAGTGTTACAGGAATTATGACATAAGTACATACATGAAAGATCAGAATAACTTTTGAAACATCAACTTCAATCATGAGCATTAAAACAGAACAGAATAAATAATGTCTAAACATCTATACGAGGTAAATAACATATTATTAATGCAAATTATATTTGAGGATAACAGTATTCCTCATCATAGTGAATGTAGCTTAGTATTAGAAGAGAAAAAATTCTATGAAACAGTACACAGAGACAGGAAAAAAACAAATACACAAGGGCACACAAACACATAGTGGGATTACACAAAAGGAAAGGACAGGGTGTGTTCTCAGTGTAACATTTGCTACTGCAGTCCAACCCAAAACTTCATTCCATAGATCTTTCGTCTTATTTCAACATTTGTTTCCACCAAAAAAAAAAAAAAATCCTATCCAAGCATGCTTTCTGTATTTATATGTACACATATTTCTTTCCTCATTATTTATTTTCCATTATCTTACCTCATCATTTATTTCCAAGAAAATCCTTCCTATACCTGCTTTCTGTACTTCTTTCATATAACTTCTCAATGCATTTCTTCCAATTCATCACAACTCATTCTCTTATATAGTCTACCCCCTCTTAAGCTTACTTAAATCTACTGAGCTCAGATGCATAAACTAAGGCACGAGGCAATGCAGCAGCATAAAACAATTAATACAAACAGCAATAAAAAATGGAAGTTGTCAAAGCAAGCTGCAGTAAATCTAAATTACCAAGCAATGCAACATTATAACTAATATGAGCCAATGTGCAGCAACAAGAAAAATAAATCAGTAGTAAAACTAGATTAACAGAGCAATACAAAGTGAAATTTAGTAGCACTATGCCTGGCAAACTGCAGCAGCAGATGAAATAACTTATATCTAAATGTGACATAGTTAAAGCAGAAAAAATATTACATTAAAGACAACAATGCAGACAAGGGAAATGTATATTCACATGTTAATGTCTATGTAATTAAAGTGGTGCACCACAAGAAGTTATGCTACCAAAAAAAATTACCAAGTAGTTGAAAAGAAAATTCCGTATGCAATTCCTGTGAAGGGAAATTTCTTTTTATGCTCCTTCGTTTTTTTTTAATACATCATTAAATTATTTACTGGATCTGTAGGCATAAAATATTTATATTAGTACATCTATTAAATTTTATTTTAATCAATGCTGCAGTGCAGCTAGAAACTAGATATCAAACAAAATGAGTAAATAAATACATAAAGCAAGCCATATGGCATTTCTCTCAACTAGCAAGACAATAGCCGTGAAATGTTTCTCATCGTTTCATTAGGCATTTTAGTAAATATCATAAATTAAGTGCTCCACAGTATAATCATATGTTTTCAAGTTTGAGCGTGTCGTATTTGCGATGCTTTCTACAAAGGAATGTCAATAGCGAGGATAATGGCCTCCCTTTTTTTTCTACCTGTGCCTCTAAAAGGCACACACTAATGGCTTTTTTCCAGGCGACTGTCGCGCAGCTGCCCACGACGCATTACGTGCAGGTGGTCACTTAACTTTCTGACGGAAATATTTACGACAGCAGTTTCCGCTACACTGACAGTCTCATATAAAAATATTTCACAGGTCAAGAATTAGCGTTACAAATCTGTAGAAACAAAATCCTATTGATATAACAGAGTCCAAAAAATTTTTGTCGGCATTGTAATACATTCACGCATTTACATACATTTCATAACTCTTAAAGTACGATTCTTGTTTTCCAACAACCTTTTTCACAAACCAGAGTCCCTAACCACTACTCATTATTCCTTACCTTATTCGTCGACACTTCTTCAATATTTCATCATAACAGATATGTAGCATACTCAAATAACTCATATAGCATCAGCTTGTTGATCATAAACATACCGCAACAGCATAATACACGTAGTCATCGAAATAATAACATCATAACACCTCAGTCAACTCTCAAAATCGTCGTAGCTTCCTCCAATAATTTCAAAACCTAAAAAAAATTCTCTGCCCATTTCAATAGTGTCATCTACCTCAAACGTACTTTAAAATCATGATCCCATACCAAATACATCATTCAAAGCTCTCATAGTATCACAATGGTTCCAAAAAAAATATGAACAGCTCACAAAGTACAGACAAAATATAATTTCGTAAGTGCGAAGTTATCCAACGGTGTAAGTACGTAAACATGTGTCACTGACATAGTAAAAAAAAACTTGTTTCTCAGTTAAATGATCAGATAGCTGTGTAATTTGTGTGTTAGAGAAATATGGTACCGATGTGTAAAGTTGTATAAGCAAATACCATATTAGCTAGGGTTTCTTGTGCTTGCCAAACACATGGTACACAAAGTAGGCGTGCACCCCCTGAGGATTAATGTAATTATACCCTCAGGTGTTACAGATTACAGCAATGGAATGAAATGTATCACGGAAAACCTTTGTATCATTGTACTTCAAACATCTTTAAAAATAAATGTGTTAAGTACAAAATTTATCACTCAAATGCGTGTACTGTAGCGCTAAACTGTGCGTCTTGTTGTTAGATAATCTCTGTGGAAGTCTCGTAGTTATCGTCCTCCGAAAGCTAAGTTCTGCAGAAGTCAATGTACTTACCTCATGATAAACAAAAGTGAAATGCTTTGCGTATAGATATCTTAGTTATTACGCTTATTGCCGTGATGAAGAAAGTACTGTGCTGTAACGTATTGTTGTGCTATGGAAAACGCTGTCTCATTGTAGCTATACCACAAAAATTACTACTAAAACATGTTTTACATTCCAGAATAATTCAGAAAGTTCTGTGCAGATATAAAACAGATACAGCGCAAAAGCAATAATATAAATTGTGTCACTCATTAGTAACGTCGTGATATAATCGTGTAGCTGTCACATAAACTAACCACGGTGTCATCTGGTATCTCACAGAAAGTACTTTAAATCCAGAATGTATTTTCAAGTAAACCAAAATGTTACATTAAAATCTCATTTGCAGTACTAGTAAATGTTCTAAGTATGTGAGCCTTATAGTCGTTACGTAATCGTGCGACTAACAAGCAAGAATGTACACACACAATAACACTGTGTCGTCTGTTCACAATAACAATGCATTCGTAATTTCTGTTTAAATAAGTTCTCTTGGTTCTTAACTGGATATTTTATTTTAAAACATAGTTACATGTTATCAGTTTCTAAGTGTGACAAAGAGTACTAGTAACGTGAAGTGAATAATTTTATAGTAAAGACTAAATTAAAAAAACAGATTATCTCTCAATAAACGGTTTTACATGTGAAATGTGGTGTAAACCTTTACTCTTCCTAGTACGCAGTGTTTCAACTTCAACGCAATTATCTTGTGGTATATGTCGGTAAAGAATACTGGAATTTTTCTCAAGGTTAGCGTCCATGTAATTTTTCTCTGAGCCAGCTGGCGCACGCAGCTGCCTGCTGTGCGAGTCATTGTCTGTCTCTTTGTTGGCGCACGTCGTTATTAAGATTAGGAGACCTAACTTCTACAAATTCACCTTGTTGAGAGTGCCCTGCTCTGTTTGAATCCCGCCAGTTCTGATGAAATTCAGGTCCGTCGTTATGATTATATCGTCTGCCGCCATGTCGGTAGTTCCTGTAGTTTCTTTCTTGTCAGTTAAGTGGTGGAGAATTTCTCCCTGAATTATCACTGCACGGTGGACTGTTGCGTCTGATGTTATTCTGTTTCCCGTGATAATAATAGTTCTGGTTGCCATATTGTCTGTTTCTATGATTGTCTCTGTCATATTCATTACTACGGAAATGCGATCTTTCTCTGTAACTATTATTACTCTGCCAGTGGTTGTCATATGGGTGGTGTCTGTTTTGGTCACTATTTGCGTAGTAAAAATAGACTTTTCGTGTCCAGTTATTGTTTCTGTCGTCACGGAATTGTGACGGATGTGACCTGTAGTGATTGTTTTCCTGTTTTCGCATCCCGCGACTGTCTGAGTCAATTTCTAATTCTTGCAAGAGTCCCTGAAAAGCTTCAATGTCGTCTTTGCAACGTCCTGCCAAAATAATATGTCGTAAATGTTCAGGTAATTCGATTAAGCAAATGCGGATGAGTTCTGAAGGGCTGTATGGGTTTGAAAGGTATTGATTCTTGTGCAACATGTCTTCAAAATATTTCACAAGACTGGAAAATTCAGATTGTTCAAAGTGTTTCATCATCATGATGCTATGTTTTACTCGGTCTTGCGTAGCTTGAGACCAATATGCTGAGAGGAAGGCATGGTAAAATTCTCCTTCACTATGACAATCGTGAATGACCGATCGCATTCTTACAGCTGGTTCATTCTCTAAGTACCCACACATAAATTCTAATCTGTGCTCTAATGACCAGTTGGGAGGAAAACAATGAGAGAATTGATGGAGCCATGCATGTGGATGAATGTCGTTGTCAGAATTCTTAAATGTTTTGAATTTACGTGTAGTAATGAACAGCTTATAGTCAAAATCATCGTGTCGGCGAGTCGCACATCGCTCATTGTTACTTCGTTTCGGCGGTTCCATCTCAAAATTCAGTGCGCCGTGCCAATTTCTTTCATAATTTACGAAGTGCCCTGTGTTATTATTTTGTGGTTGTTCCGTATTTCTATGTCCCTCTTCCCGTACTGGAGCGCGAGTGTCCTCTGAAATATGTAATTCTTGTACAGTGTATTGATTTGATTTTGATTTTGTTTGAATTCTCTAATTTGTTCATACCCTTCAGTGTCCGTGAAGGCTACAAGTCTTGTGTCATTCAGATCATCATGTACCTTTGTAGATAAGTTAGTGAATTGATCTGAAAGTTCGGCTACTTTATCCGTTAGTGAAATTATTTCCTCTGTGTGTTTTTCTGAACCAAGTTTCAGAGTGTCCATTTGTGTTGAAATCGTATCTACTGTGTCCTTTAAGATTTCCTGAGTTTTTGCAAGTTGCGTAACCGAATCGGTAGATGCAACTTAGTCAATTTTAGCTTGCAAGGTGTCGTGATTTTCATGAACAATAGTTTGCAGTTCTTTTATGGCTGCTTCGTGATTCTGTAACGCATTTTCATGACGCGAAAAAATAGGTTGGAAATGCTCACAAATTTGTGTTTTTACGTCATTACAGACTTTTTGACATTTCGATTCAATGTTATGTAACTCAGTAGTAAAATCTTCACGTGTTTGTTCAAGTGTGGTGTCTAACTTCCGAAGATTTTGTTCCATTGTGTCTAACTTTTGAAGCTTTTGTCCCATTTGTTGCATTAATTGTAATAACAATGCACTGGTGTATGAAACATGTTCTTCAGTGCTTTTCGGCAGTGAATTGGCACCGGCAACATTCACATTTTGACAAGCGGTAAATGTGTCTTGACTCATTTGAGAAAACGATGAGAACCCAAAACCTGAGTCTACAGTATTTGCAATATTGTGTTCTGTCATTCCCAATTCCTGAGGCGAGCTGTTGCCGACCGATCGATCGATAGTGCTTCCCTGTTCACTACCTGTTTCACTGTCTATACCATTATTTGACGCCCGCTCCATTTCCCTATGCACAGTTACCAAATTACTACTTTGAATATTAGTTAATTCATTACATGGTAGTGCTAACACTCTGCTTTCGTCTTCACTGTCATTTCTAAGTTTACTTTGGGGCCTAGTATTACGTTTTTCACATGCCATTATTGTCACAATATTTCACACAACAACACAGAGAAACACAATTTGAAGAGCAAAAATAAGAGAACACATTAACAAAGCACTGAAAATAATATCTAGTTAATTGCAAGCGCAGCTGCGAAATACTTGGTGCAAATTTACATGCATGCCACAACTGTTTTACTGTACAACAATGAAAGACTGCAAATACAAAGGAGATTCTCTCTACAATTACGCGCTAGCAATAAACTAAAGCTACACTAATTACACAAACTACAAGAAAAAGTCAGAAGATTCCAGTGAGATATCCTCGGCTAAGGGTTGACATATGAAACGTCCCCTTTGAACAATTATACACGTGACTGGGCTTAAACTGACACACAATATTTATAGCGCAACGCAATCTGACTTTCAAAAATCCCTACAAAAAATGGCCCTGACTAACATTAACCTATGCGTTTAACAAATCGCTTACTTCACAAAAATCTTGGTTACTCAAACTACTGCAATACAGCAAGCGCCACTACTGCCAGCTAAATAAAAGATTCAAACAACGGAAGGCACTAACTACTGATAGGCATAGTTAGCAAATGAAAGATTTTGATAGAGAACAAATGATGTATTTACCTTAATAGTCATAATATATATAGCAGTTCATGACATCCAGTCTTACAAATTTCAAAACTCCGCAATTTCTCTCCCCACATCCACCACTGCTGGCGGCTCACCTCCAACTGCGCAACGCTACGCGCTGTTCACATCCAGCTGCCCAACACTACAATGGCAGACAACAATGCAAACTAGCCACAGATTGCACACAGCACAGCCAGTGATTTTCATACAGAGCGCTACGTGGCGTTACCAATATAAAAACCTAAACAGCCTACTTACAGTATATACGCGGAATCGCCGTTGAGGAGTGAGACAATCTAGACCAATAGTGGCTTGATGAACTTGTGGATAGTATGCCACGACGAATACAGGCATGCATCAATGCAAGATGACGTGCTACTGGGTATTAGAGGTACCGATGTGTACAGCAATCTGGACCACCACCTCTGAAGGTCTCGCTGTATGCTGGTACAACACGCAATGTGTGGTTTTTTATGAGCAATATAAAGGGCGGAAATGACGTTTATGTTGACCTCTATTCTAATTTTCTGTACAGGTTCCGGAACTCTCGAAACCGAGGTGATGCAAAACATTTTCTTGTGTGTATAGTTCAGCATTTTTGATTTTCATTTTTATGCATGCCATTTGGTGGCTTCTACATTTTATATGAGCCTTGCCTTGTCATATATGTATACTTGGTATTGTGTTATGATTTTATATATATTGAAGTTTTGACCAATTCCTTGTTGGACAAGGTTTCGCGAACTCGTATAAGATATCTTCGAAACTTCAATTTAGACTTATTGAGCTGCAACTGTGGTTCATACAACTGGGCGATACGTAGCATATTAGCGCTAGATCTAATGGCAATAATTTTTGTCATTTTGTTATATATTACTGTAAGCAACTCTTCTGTGATGTCAACTGATGGGGTGGGCTGTGCGAGTTGAGCCTATCGCCTGAAAACTCTTTGTTACACTTCATTAGCCAAGTGTAAGATTTTTATTTTTCCTACCAATTGCATTGTATAACTGTAGTGCTAATTTTGTAACACAGTATTAAACACACAATGTAGGCTTTCACCGTCGGTACTGAATGAAGTTGAAACTTCCGGGTTGACAGGTAGTGGTCGAATCCTAAAAATTTCTTCTAACGTTTCGACTGTTGGAGACATCTTCAGAGGTAATGTGGCGAACTGCTACACGAAAGCGATGAAGCGCAGAATGCATTGTGGGTGTAGAGGGCACCAGAGTCCATTACATGAAGTCGGCTAAGGGATTGTCTCTGGTAATGCTAACCTTTCCGATTGAAAGTAATCGATCGTCATTTTTAGGATGCAAGGTTGACATCCAGATTTTACCAAGAGGGTGGCCATGAAATAAAATTCAGTGAGACGAGTGTCGTTTCAAAAGCATCACATTATCATGAAAGAGGCTATTGAGATTTATAAACATCGTAATAATGTTGACGGAATAAAGGTTTTACGTTAGATAAAATTTGGATGTCAAGTTGTGTTTGCGAGAAGACTGGTAGACTCAAGGAAATACCAGCTAACACACTGTGGTGGGTACGTATCAAAGTATCAGCTATCAAAATCTGTACCTGTACCCATAACACAAAATAGAACCATTAAAGATAATACGAAAACCATTCCTATGAAATTTAACGGCAAAATGTCCCTGCAAATAGAAAAATGTTTTAAAAGGTCTGATGTCAGATGTGGCTGTCAGGTCAACGTACCCTAAAACTGCGAATAAAACATAAACTGAAAGGGAAGTATGACAAATTTGATGACTCTGGAGTATACACGATTGACTGTAGTACCTCTACATCTACATTGATACTCTGCAGATCACATTTAAGTGCCTGGCACAGGGTTCATCGAACCACCTTCACAGTTCTCTATTATTCCAATCTCGTATAGCGCGCAGATAGAATAAAAACCTATATCTTTCCCTACGAGCACTGATTTCCCTTATTTTATCGTGGTGGTCGTTCCTCCCTATTTAGACCGGTGTCAACAAAATATTTTCGCATTCGGAGATGAAATTTCATGACTGGAATTTCGTGAGAAGATTCCGTCTCAACGAAAAACGCCTTTCTTTTAATGTTGTCCAGTCCAAATACTGAATCATTTCAGTGAGACTCTCTCTCCCATTTTTCACAATAATACAAACGTACTGCCTTTCTTTGAGGTTTTTCGATGTACTCCGCCAGTCCTATCTGGTAATGATCCCAAACCACGCAGCGTTTCCGTAGTAGGTCTGTTACATTTTCTAAGTGTCCTGCCAATAAAACGAATTCTTTGGTTGGCGTTCCCCACAACATTTACTATGTGTTCGTTCCAATTTAAGTTGTTCGTAATTGTAATACCTAGGTATTTAGTTGAATTTACGGCTTTTAGATTAGACTTATTTATCGTGTAACCGAAGTTTAACGAGTTCCTTTTAGCACTCATGTGGATGACCTCACACTTCTGGTTATTTAGGGTCAACTGCCACTTTTCGCACTATTCAGATATCTTTTCTAAATCGTTTTGCAGTTTGTTTTCATCTTCTGATGAGTTCATTATTCGATAAACGACAGCGTCATCTGCAAACAACCGAAGACGGCTGCTCAGATTGTCTCCCAAATCGTTTATATAGATAAGGAGCAGCAAAGGGCCTATAACACTACCTTGGGGAACGCCAGAAATCACTCGATGACTTTTCGTCAGTTACTACGAACTTGACCTCTCTGACAGCAAATCACAAATCCAGTCACATAACTGAGACGATATTCCATAAACACGCAATTTCACTACGAGCCGCTTGTGTGGTATAGTGACAAAAGCCTTCCGGAAATCCAGAAACACGTAATCGATCTGAAATCCCTTGTTAATACCACCCAACACTTCATGTGAATAAAGAGCTATTTGTGTTTCACAGGAACGATATTTTCTAAACACATGATGACTGTGTGTCAATAGACCGTTTTCTTCGAGGTAATTCATAATGTTCGAATACAATATATGTTTCAAAATCCTGATGCATATCGACGTTAACGATATGGGCCTGTAATTTAGTGGATTACTCCTACTACCTTCCTTGAATATTGGTGTGAGCTGCGCAACTTTCCAGTCTTTGGGTACCGATCTTTCGTCGAGCGAATGGTTGTATATGATTGTTAAGTATGCAGCTAGTGCATCAGCATACTCCAAAAGGGACCTAATTGGTATACAGTCTGGACTGGAAGACTTGCTTCTCTTAAGCGCTTTTATTAAGTGATCTACTCCGAGGATATTTACTTCTACGTTACTCATGTTGGCAGCTGTTCTCGATTCGAATTCTGGAATATTTACTTCGCCTTCTTTTGTGAAGGCATTTCGGAAGGCTGTATTTAGTAACTCTACTTTGGCAGCACTGTCTTAGATAGTATCTCCTTTGCTATCGCGCAGAGACGGTACTGATTGTTTCTTTCCGCTAACGTACTTCACATACGACCAGAATCTCTTTGGATTTTCTGCTAGGTTACGAGACAATGTGTAAACTGTGGCTATTAGATACTAAATTTACAGTCAGAAACTCAAGAAACTAAACTATTGAAGCACACAGATGATATAATAAAATTCGCTCCTGGTTAGGAACTCGTAAATGTCACAAAAGCGGTTACTTCCCTATTGCTGCGTCAGTCTCGGTCGGCTACTACTGCCTGACTCGCAACTGTGACGAATATTATATCGGTCAAACGGGCCGCTCTTTCCAAAAAAATGGCTCGGTGCATTATGGGACTTCACTTCTGTGGTCATCAGTCCCCTAGAACTTAGAAGTACTTAAATCTAACTAACCTAAAGACATCACACACATACATGGCCGAGGCAGGATTCGAACCTGCAACCGTAGCGGTCGCGCGTTCCAGACTTTAGCGCCTAGAACCGCTCGGCCACCCTGGCCGGCGCCGCTCTTTCAACTTAAAGTTTAAAGAACACTCACAGCCACGGAACAGAAATGTTTGGGACAGCATTTATCTGCAACTGTTCATTCTATAGGGAGCATTGAGAATTGTATGCGTATTCTCCACAGAGTGCAAAAAGGTCGTGCTCTCAATTCGTTAGATGAGCTTCAAATTTATAAAACAAAAAAGGAAGAACCAACAAAACTGCTTAATTAATAGAGCGACTTCGTACCCAATACCTACTTTGCTCTGTTTAACAATGTTTTACTGTAAACACTGAACGCATCTGTTATATAGAGTTTGTTGATAGTTTCGCACTGGCCGTTGTGGCCGAGCGGTTCTAAGCCTTTAGTCCGGAGCCGCGCTGCTGCTGTTGTCGCAGGTTCGAATCCTGCCTCGGGCATGGATGTGTGTGAAGTCCTTAGGTTAGTTAGGTTTAAGTAGTTCTAAGTCTACGGGATTGATGACCTCAGATGTTAAGTCCCATAGTCCTCAGAGCCATATTTTGATAGTTTCACCTAGTATAGGTTGCCTTATGTATTGACTTCGTTTTCGTACGTTGTACTCATAGGTCTAGTATTTTATTGTTCCTTCCCTGTTCATTTAATATACTTCATTAGCTAGACAATGTTGTTCCAGCACTGATAAGGAATTTCATCATTCTTTTCTTCCAACGGCGTGCCTCAGGGTACGAGACGCCTTCTGGCGGTCACGTCCCTCTAACCACTTCTCGCCTATGTGTAATTCTGGCGTTAACGCTAACATAGAGCGCTGATTATGCGCAGCAGTATGTTTTCTTTAATTTCGTCTTCTTTAGCTATTTGTTTTATATTTTTTATATTATTCTGTGCGCTGTGAAAGCTGTTTATTACTTATTTCATTACCTAGAATATTGGCAGTTGAGCATATGTCAATTACTGTCTCTTAACTCTTCCTCTTTTTAAGAATCCAACTTTGTCGTGTTCTATTTCATCGCTTTTTATGACTGTAATGCCTCTTACACCTTATAAGCCTATTACAGATTTTACCGATTGTATTCCCCCTTTATTTTAACCTGTTCAATTAATCATTGAAGACGTGTGTATGCCTACAGAGCTGCATCTGGTGTACTTACAACACAATCAGCTTGTGGCTACTTTACGGCAGCTTGTTTTCAACAGTGGTGCTGCTGACAACATGACTCGTGCATATGCTGTTATTTGTATACATTTGACGATGCTGGTGGTGAATCTGCATTCAACATTTGACGATGCCACTATGGCTGCTGGACATTAGGACATTGTTTTTCTAAAACAGATATGCCGCATCATACGTAAAGCTCACAAATGCATTTGTATGTCAATAGTAATTTTCATTATGGTCTATTTATTGTTTTAAGCTTTAGACAATCTGCTAATGTATTTATGTTTCCCATAGTTTGCTGAAGATCTGAAGATGGTCATTACAGACCGAAACCGGTAATCTGTTTACAAAAAAATTTGTGACGTAAAATAAAATTTATTCTTAAAAAGCCACCAGTAAAAGTTTAAAAGTGTGTTTTTAAAATGTGAAATTGAAGTAAATGATATTATTTTGGAAATATTTAAATCTAAAAGGTCGTTCACTTCATAAATAGTCATAATACTGTCGATTTATGTCAACTTAAACAACACGAGCCTGAGAGGCCGGATCCGTAGGCAACGTCTTACCGATTTTCTGGTAAAATGGTTCAAATGGCTCTAAGCACTATGGGACTTAATATCTAAGGTCATCAGTCTCTAGACTTAGAAACTACTTAAACCTAACTAACCTAAAGACATCACACATATCCATGCCCGAGGCAGGATTCGAACCTACGACCGTAGCAGCAACGCGGTTCCGGACTGAAGCGCCTAGAACCGCTCGGCCACAGAGGCCGGCGATTTTCTGGTAAGCAGAGGGTTAAAGGAGTTAGTCTTCTCTATTACTGCGCGATTTAATGGGACCGTTTTCGGTTTCTCCCTGATGTTTTCGGGCCCGTTCCATCTTATTAGTTTCGATTCTTAGTATGGTTGAGGAGGCAGGATTGGTAAGTAGCTTCTTCTACACTGGATGACAAATGTGTGAGGTCCTGTGTAAAGGCTAGGCAGCTGACTACGGTCTTGTACTTCTTTTAATCGGTTCACAGATCAGAGTCATCTGAACTAATAATCGTTCATTCATGAACAACTTTCTCCAGCAGGCAGTTGGAGAGTACTGGAGATTGACAACTTCTTGTCTGATGACAAAGTTTCTTTTCATTTCTCCTTTACATTTTACTTTCAACGTCATATTAGTAAGGTTCAAGGTCTCGCAATATTTTCCCTCTCTGGTTACTGTTTGGAACAGGGAATGTCTCTCTCCCGAGTCGCGGGAAACGAAATGATTGCTATGTAAGGTGAAGGTCTTAAATTCTTGTATGTGAGTGTGGTTGTAGGGATCAGTACTTGTTCTGGACATGATCTTGACTTTCTGCCTCCGGCTTGGTACTGTTATTGCGACCATATAACGGAAGTTTGCTAAAGCTGTGCTGGGTGACGAATAAATCTTTAATAAGACTTGCCAAAACTACAGTCCATCTACTTACCTTTCCTCTACAAATCAGCACGGAGCCTCTACGGGCTAATGCTTCATAATATCGCCGACACACAACCTAGTACAGTACAGTTCAATGGGCCTCTGTAGGATGAGGTAGGACTTAATAATCTTCCTGCATTTCATATCCATGGGCGCCAACTTAAAACTGTCGCAATGCAGTCAACAAAATACTTTTTTAATAAATGTAGATACGAACTGTTGCACTAGAAATTATGTACGCACTCACAGTTGGTTACAATTTTTTTAGCTGAAATTTGTTGGTTCTTCCATAAACACGAAAGATGAAAAATTCACATTTTATCCTGGAAACCTCAAAGTGTTTGTATGTCAGTGGAGGCTATCACCTAATTCACGATTAATCTCGTGAGTTTTCCACAAGGAAAACGCTAAAGTTTCACAGTACCATTTCTAAATACAAATCCTACAATGGTTTCCCACAAAAATTACTGTAATTCTGAATCGTAGCTGGGTGAAGCCCCCGTCAGCTTGTCCTACTCGTAATTGACTCACCATGAAATTCTATAAGTCCAGATTGGGCATTTAGAATAGTTTTGCACATGCAAACTGAATAAAACGAATTGGAAATTCCTTCAAACGACCCTCCGCGAAATTCTCTAAATTCAGAGTTGGGGCTTTAGAATAACTCACAAACCTTGTTTGTTGTAAGTGCACAATGCATTCCCGAGGTATTTGCTTTTGTGGTTCAGGAAATATGCGTAATATGTAATTCACAGTAACTTCCAAACAAACGCAGATATTGAAAGTGCATCTTTGCTGACGTAATCATCTCTTTTCTCTGATTAAGGTGAGCCTAATAGCTCCTCAGTGAGACATTTCTGAATAAGTTTACTTTTCACAGAGTCGCGTAAGATCTCCATTGTCCCTCTTCAACTGCCCAGGTTTCTTGTGTCAGGAAGTAGAGCGTCCCTGTCCTTTGGCTTTTCATGTCTCGAAGACATCGCCATCTGTGGAGAGAAGTGTGAACTGGTCCCTTGTCAGCTGTGAAAACACCCGCGCCTCGATCTTAACAGCCACCTAGGCGCTCGTGGTCTCATATTTACGTCTGAAATGAGGGTCTGTCGTCTTCCCAGTAGGTTGTCTCCTTACATTAGGAGTTTAGTTGACCTTGCACTTTTAAGAGTAATAACTCGGTGGAAAATTTATAAACTGATAAGAGCGAGTTGTTAAGGTCTGACTTGTCACCCTTCGTGAGTTATGTAGCTGTAATAGCAGATACCCATCATTGAAGAGTCAGTCGGACTCCGAAATATCCGTTATGAGTCCTCTCCCCCCTTCTGTACCTTTTGTACACGGCGGACATGCCGCCGCCGTCAGCCCCCGTCCACCTTCTCCAGTTTGCCGATGACACCGCCTTCCTTGCCCTTGCCCCCACCCTCCAGCGTTCCCAACACCTTCTCCAATCCCATCTTGACCGGTTCACCGCTTGGTGCAACCAGTGGTTGCTCAAGGTCAATCCCTCCAAAACCCAGGCGATCATTGTAGGCAAAACCACCCCTTCCTTCCGCCTCCTTGATTTCTACATCACCATCTATGGCCGTCCTATCGCCCTCACTCCCACCCTTAAGTACCTTGGCGTCACCCTCGACCGTCGCCTCTCCTGGACTCCCCACCTCCAGACAATCCAAGCCAAGGCACGCTCCCGACTCAGTCTCCTCAAGCTCCTCTCCGGCCGCACGTGGGGTCTGGACCCCTCCACCATCCTCCACACTTATACATCCCTCATCCGCCCTATCCTTTGTTATGCCCATCCGGCTTGGATCTCCGCCCCCCCCTTCCTTTTATAAATCCCTCCAAATCCTTGAACGCCATGCTCTCCGCCTCGCCTATCGCATCCGTCTCCCCTCCCCTACGCGGATCCTGTACAATCTCATCCCCTTCCCCCACCACCTCCTTTTCCTTGAAAGGATACGGATCCTGTACACCTCCCGCAAACTCGATCCTCGTCACCTGCTCGTCTCCCCAATCCTCTCCCACCCCCGCCCGCTGCCGCGCCTGTATGCCCACGTCCCACCTGGTCTCCATCTCTCCACCCTCCTTACCCTCTCCCAAGGTGGCTTCCGCCAGCTACCCCTCCCTGATGATGTCCTCCTCCCCTCCATCTACCCCTCCTATCAACTTTGACCCTGCCCCACCCCCCACTTCCGGTGTCCTTTCCTTTAGGCACCCTCCCTCCCTCCCTTCTCTTCCCTTCCCTTCCCTTCTGTTTCCTTTTCCCCCGTCCCCTCCCTCCACCCCTCTTCCCCCCGGGCTTCCCCTCCCCCTTCCTCCCTCCCCCCTTTCTCCCCTGCCTGTGGCATCTCTGCTCTCCCCTCTCCCTCTCCCTCTCCCACTCCCCTTCCTCCTCCTCCTCTGTTGGCAGGTCCCCGGACTCGCACACGCATAGTGAACATTCGTGCGCCGGAGATCATCGCCATCAGTGTCTAGTGTGTGTGCTTCGTTTTGTGTTTCGTGCAGTTCCAACTCAACTGTTCACATGTGCCGTCGCCGTTCTCCGTGTTTTGTGCGCCGTGTCAACAAGTGTTAGTGTTTTTCTCGTCCAACGTGAACGGCTTCTTGTTTCTTGTTTTTTGTATCTCCATTTTTTGCCCGCCGTTTTTTTGTATTGACTGTATCACCTCTATGTCATGTTCTTGTTCCACTTAAGGCTGAAGAGCAGCGTACTATGCTGCTGCCAGCCCGCCTGTATAGGTGATAAAAATTACAATAAAGGAAAAAAAATCCGTTATGAATGGTGTATAGTGACTCATCTGCTACTTTCCACAGCTCTGCAACGATGCGACCTTCCTCTGTCAGACTGTTGGGTTTGAGTTTGGAAATAATCGTCTGGCACTCCTCTGTAATTGATGGGAAGCTATTCGTATTAGGAGCAGTCCTATTTTCAATCTCGGCTTCTCCATCAGCCCTTTTGAGTTCAGAAGCTTTTTGATATATTCTGCTAATGATGTCGTCAAAAACCTGATTATTGACTGTGACTGTTTTCCACCTTGGCTAAGCAAGTAAACTATTTGGACTAAATAGGAAGTTACGTACGCTTTAACTGCTGCATAAATGTCTCTGTTGCTCCACTTGGGCGACGATATCTTGCCTATCACGTGATGTTAGGGAGCTTGTGTTATTAGCTATGCTCTAGTTACTGTTCCATTGAAGCCGTACTGCTCCCCTCAAAGCACCTGTTTTCCATCATGGATGGATACTCTTCTTGGTCTCTAGAATCGTAGCGGTTGCCTTCTGTAGTTGTGGCCAACATTTTTTATCGTTTTTGTTAGGTTTTGCTTTGTTGAAATTGTAATGATCTTGTAGACAATGGCTCCGAGCACTATGGGACTTAACATTTCAGGTCATCAGTCCCATAGAACATAGAACTACTTAAACGTAACAAACCTGAGGACATCACACACATTCATGTCCGAGGCAGGATTCGAACCTGCGACCGTAGCGGTCGCGCGGTTCCAGACTGAAGCGTCTAGAACCGCTCGGCCACACCGGCCCGCTCTTGTAGACAGATTGAACAGAATTTCTTGATATAGTGCTGTTACTATGAAAGTTCTTTATGGATGGAATGAAATGTCCTGCGATCAATGTGAAAACGTCGGCTCAACCACATATATACATTGTAAAAAATTATAGGATTTACGCGTTTCGAAAATCGAGCCTTCCTCACCAGAATTACTGTACAAGAACATGATGATAGAATGTTTGATCTTCGAAACGCGTAAATTGTAATACCTTTTACACCCTAAATTTGTGGTTGAGCTGGCATTTTAAAACTGACCTTTAAAACCCACTATCTAACATTCATTATGGTTATGTCAGATTTTGATCTGACTGAGTGTGGGTGCTTTTCAATCCCTTCACGTTGAGTAATTTCTTACTACTTTTGCTGCTAGTCTCTTCATAATTCAGTTGTAACATACCTTACATAGAACCGGTATTGTGAGACTTCCCTGTTTTAGCTTTCCTGGGAATATGTTTTAACAGATCACATTTCAGGTTCCAGTGGCAGTAGGTCAGTCGCCGTTCATTACTGATAACTCTCCGACTACGTTATTGAATGTCTTCCCCATCGCGATCTGGACGTTAGTTTCGAACTAGAACAGATCAATCTGGCTGATGAGCAAGGTTGACTTGATGCTAAGATATCTAAAGCGAACAGTCCATCAGTGATTGTTGTTCAGCGAACGTGTCACAAAATGAGGGGAATTCTGCAATTTTTCACCGGAACAGTGAAACTGTATTTACTTGGTCTGGGATGCAGAACATCGAACGTAACGCAAAGAAAATTGCGTCTTCTCACATTTATGTGAAATATATTAGTCTTCTAGCTCATTTCAGTAGTTATGCTAGTGGCTAGAGAGTAATTTCCATTCGGGGCCGTGAAATTATACGTTTCCTCGTACGTGAAGTGGTCGTAGTTATCGTAATAATAGCGCGATAGAGATAAAAAGCTCTCACGGTAGCTAACAGATAGGAATACGCCCTTCTACTAAACCTTGAGTACAGGGGAACGAACGCCCAGAAGAAACAAGTACCGACCCCCGCACATTAGCGCAGACGTTAACAGACGTAGAATTGCGATTTCGTCGCTGAGTGGGGCGGAACTACCTCTGGGAACAGCACTTTGCGCGCCGTTAGCGGAATTGGTCGCGAGGCACTTTCCGATGGAGGTTTTACTCCGGCAAGGCGGACGTTTCGCGCACGGTACGGAATCTGGCAGCAAATTCAGGAAAATCACCAATCAGCAAATGGATTCATCTCTTTTTTTGGTACCGGCGGCTTCGTATGAACTGTTCCTCGCTGTCCATTTTCCGTAACATGTTACTTCCGCTCAACCCGCGTTGGAAACTCTCCCCCAGCATCGGAAATACAAAAGTTACAAAAACAAAGCACAGTAATTACTCTCACACCAAGGATCCAGCAGAGACAACTTTTTTTCCTTGCATCTCTTATTAAACAAAGGGGTTACTCGAGAAGATTGCTTTCTCGCAACAGTGAGGCATCGTCGCAATTGCCAAAGCTTTTGAAATCCGTTCGACTAATTCGTAAACTTGTACCGAACGCATCCCACAAAACAGCTACTGCATCTTGTTCCCTAGAGGGCAATGGCTAGAAGTCAAATGAGTTCCGTCAAAAATAGAAAACGCGTCAGCAGTCGCTTACTCCATAGTATCAGACACTACGGCTCCATAGTATCAGACACAACCTCTAAAGGCGATGAAGAAGGCAAACTGTTGTATGTCTTTCCTCCAAAATTGTATTCGTGTTTTTGCTGCAGCTTGCCCCCAACCTCTTTCTGTCTGTGCGAATGTCTTATATATATATATATATATATATATATATATATATATATATATATATATATATATATATATTCGAATAACAGTTCGCACCAGCTCCTTTACAGTTAACTGAAAACCTTTGACAATGAACCTTTGTGTTCATGTAAGATCACAAAGTTTACTTCTGCACCGAACTGTACCCCTAGACACAGGACATGATCAATTAATAACACGACCTAAGTATTATAATGAAGTCACGGAGATAGCTAAGCTTTCGCATAACACAACGAGAAAGGTGGGTTACACACAAATATAAAAGCTGAACGGTTCAAGTGCAATAAGTCGATCCTTATAGATTCAACTCTTCAGCACAAGTATCTTTGTCATTTTTAACCAATAATTCTTAAAAAAACATAAATTTAGGAGCTGGTGTGGTGGAAGAAATGTGCTTTGATAACGCCGTCTTTTCCCACCGAATATCTCAAACAACTGCATTATGTTGTCTATGGTGTTGTAAAATCTAGTGACAGATAGTTATGCCTCAATATCCCTGAATTAAAATAAATGATAGTGAATGTATCCAGTTTTTATGAACGATGTCGTAAGTATCCACATTTACGGGTTGGGCATGTGGTGGAACTCCTGAGCAAAGTTATGAGTGGAAAATAATAAGTTCGTGAAGACCAGACTTGTGAAAAATATAGTGCCATGCTTGAATGGCACAACACACATCAAGTTATCTGTAATGGATAAATACAAGGTATGAGATCAAACTGTTTAATATCTCTTCCGTACACAACAGCAATAAGCAAATCCAAAATAATCCTTAGAACTTCTGAAACACGATCTTGCGAAGGGTGAAAAATGTTTGTAAGTCACTTCAATCACAGGTGGTTACATCAGAAACGTATACAGATCACCATGTATTGATCACCGTGGATGTGTGTGATGTCCTTAGGTTTAAGCAGTTCTAAGTTCTAGGCAACTAATGACCACAGCTGTTAAGTCCCATAGCGCTCAGAGCCATTTGTACCATATATTCTGCGAAGACGAAAGGCGAGTACACACAGTCACAACTCGCACCACCTGGAATACTGCACGGGAGTACTTCTCTCAACCAAACCACCCGAATTACCGTCAACCCCCCCCCCCCCCCCCCCGGCAACGCCAAGAAAAATCTGCGTGTTCTTCTCCCTTTACAATATTTTCGCGCTGCCGCGGTTCACGTATCAACAGCAGTATTAGACACGTGATTATGGACAACGAGGAGATTTCCCTGCGACATAATTTCCACTAAAGAACATGCTCCCCTGCCCAAATCCTGTCGTACAATTACCTAGACTAAAGGTGCCTATGCTGAGGACACTAGCTGTGCTCCAATGGTTCACTTTCGTTCATTAAACATTTTAGCTTCTCTTCGAGGTCACCGCTGTGGGCACGAGGCCAAGCGGCCACTTTTGGGTCAGTCGGTGCTCTTCTTTTCGCACAGCGAATTTATCTGTCCGGCTTTCTGAAAGTCAACTCGGCGTCCCCCGTCACGTCACCGTGGCCTGGCGCCAACGAAGCCAACGAATCTCCTCGCTAGCTCCAGGCACAACAGGCCAGCACAACGCTTTTGAGGCACCTAAGATGCGTCCGTCGGGCTGCTCGACAGGGACTTTTGCTAACTCCCCTCAGTTGCACCACAAGTGGCTGACAGAAAAATTTTCCGTTTCCTTCCCAGGCAGGCAACACCAGCCTGGACTCTGTTCACACAATTCACATGCAACGAAATTCAGATTCGGCCAACAGCAGCTAGGATAAAAATGCAGAACGAAAATATTACTGTCCAACTCCTGACCCAGTGTACTTGCAGCTGTTAATCCTGGCAGAAGTAGAGCTGTGAGGACCGGGCGTGAGTCGTGCTTTGGTAGCTCACATGGTAGAGCACTTGCCCGCGAAAGGCTAAGGTCCCGAGTTCGAGTCTCAGTCGGTGCACGCATTTTAATCTGCCAGGAAGTTTCATATCAGCGCACACTCCGCTGCAGATAGAAAACCTCATTCTGGAAACATCCCTGAGGCTGTGGCTAAGCCATGTCTCCGCAGTATCCTTTCTTTCTGGAGTGCTAGTTCTGGAAGGTTCGCAGGAGAGCGTCTGTAAAGTTTGGAAGGTAGGAGACGAGATACTGGCAGAAGTAGAGCTGTGAGGATCGGCCGTGAGTCGTGCTTCGGTAGCTCAGATGGTAGAACACTTGCCCGCGGAAGGCAAAGGTCCAGATTTCGAGTCTCGGTCGGTGCACACAGTTTTAATCTGCCAGGAAGTTTTAGCTGTTAATTCAGTTCGATAACTAAATGAATAGGGAAATAAACGCCCAATGGGAAACAAATAAAATCTTTTAAATTAACAATAAATTAAATAGGTATGAAAGTCATACCTTCTATCTTGCCCATATATTTTTAGAAATCTACAGTGAAACCTCCACAAATAGATGTCGTTTGAACTCACGCCTCTCGTAAGCACAAGATACATGTGTGAAGAACTTTCTTCTAAGAGCTGCAGGAACAAGAATGCTTTGTGAACGGCTGCACGACTTGTCCAAACGGAAATATGTGCCCAGTTATCTTACTGCCTAACACCGGTCAAAGCTTCCGCATCCCCTAAGAGAGGACTGCGACTCTTCGCAAAAAGAGGCACCACTGCATTAGGCATTGTCGGCTAGTGTAGGATCTTGAAATGACAAGTAATTTACACAAGGAGCACGGTATGCTATTTGAAAGACATTCTACAGGCCTACCCCTTCAAGGACAGAGTTAACTGTCCTGGTTGTCTTAGAAAATGTTCAACCAACATGTCCCTACTTCCCACAAAACTATTTCATCATCTGTTTTTTTTCACTAATTTTTGGTGTCGTACTTTATCTGTAAATTTCTTATGCTTTGTCTCTGGATTTCTGATGGTCAGCATTCCGCTTCCATACGATTCTGCGGTCCGGACGAACACTTTCAGGAATCTCTTCCACAGTGTCATAATAATCTGATACCAATTGGATTGCCATACAGATGTCAGTCATTGGAACAATATAAAATATCTAGTTAATCATTGTGTCGCACGTTTATTAATATCAGTTAGGGATTTATAAACTGGACAACATTTTTCATTATCTCACTACCCGCCAAAGGGAAAAGAGGTATCTAGAGGATACATTCAGTGGAACGATCTTTTAATAAGGTGTTGTGGTTGTGCCCTCTTGTAATATTTTGTGGTTCCTGGCTGGATGCCGGCCGAAGTGGCCGTGCGGTTAAAGGCGCTGCAGTCTGGAACCGCAAGACCGCTGCGGTCGCAGGTTCGAATCATGCCTCGGGCATGGACGTTTGTGATGTCCTTAGGTTAGTTAGGTTTAACTAGTTCTAAGTTCTAGGGGACTAATGACCTCAGCAGTTGAGTCCCATAGTGCTCAGAGCCATTTGAACCATTTGAACCTGGCTGGATGTGGACAGTGTGGTATGATAGGAGGGTGGCCGGTTTTCCCTCACCACAACTTATAATGCACACATGGTTAAAATTACAGGAGCCAAGTGAGTACTTAACTTTAATGATGTCCAATCTCAAGTTCTGTGTTTAACTGCAATCAAATCACAGGCACTAATTCTTGAATCTTGTCGTTGTCGATATCACACCTACGTACAATGACTAACATTCTCTCATACCTCGCTAACGTGCGAGGCGGTGACTACATCTACATCTACGTGGATACTCTGAAAATCACATTTAAGTGTCTGGCAGAGGGTTCTTCGAACCACCTTCACAAGTCTCTATTATTCCAATATCGTATGGCGCGCGGAAAGAATGAACACCTATATCTTTCCCTACGAGCTCTGATTTCCCTTATTTTACCGTGGTGATCGTTCCTCCCTATGTAGGTCGGTGTCCATACTTTCGCATTCGGAGGAGAAAGTTGGTGATAGGAATTTCGTGAGAAAATTCCGTAGCAATGAAAAACGCCTTTCTTTAAAAAAATGATTTCCAGCCCAAATCCTGTATCATTTCTGTGACACTCTCTCCCATATTTCACGATAATACAAAAAGTTCTGCCTTTCTTTGAACTTTTCCGATGTACTCCGTCAGTCCTATCTGGTAAGGATCCCCTCTAAAAGAGGACGGACAAGCGTAGTGTAGGCAGTCTCCTCAGTATGTTACGTTTTCTACTAGTCCGATCCCGGTAGCTGAGTGGTCAGCGCGAAAGAATGTTAATCCAAAGGGCTCGGGTTCGATTTCCGGCTGGGTCGGAGGTTTTCTCCGCTCAGGGACTGGGTGTTGTGTTGTCCTAATCAGCATCATTTCATCCCCATCGACGTGCAAGTCGCCGAAGTGGCGTCAAATCGAAAGACTTGCACCAGGCGAACGGTCTACACGACGGGAGGCCCTCGTCACACGAGATTATTATTATTTTCTTAGTGTCCTGCCAATAAAACGCAGTCTTTGGTTAGCCTTCCCCACAACATTTTCTATGTCTTCCTTCCAATTTAAGTTGTTCGTAATTGTAATACCTAGGTATTTAGTTGAATTTACGGCTTTTAAATTAGACTGATTTATCGTGTAACCGAAGTTTAACGAGATCCTTTTGGCAGTCATGTAGATAACCTCACACTTTTCGTTATTTAGGGTCAACTGCCACTTTTCGCACTATTCAGATATTTCTTCTAAGTCGTTTTGCAGTTTGTTTTCACCTTCTGATGACTTTAATAGTCGAAAAACGACAGCGTAATCTGCAAACAACCGATGGCGGCTGCTCAGATTGCCTCCCAAATGGTTTATATAGATAAGGAACAGCAAAGAGCCTATAACACTACCTTGGGGAACGCCAGAAATCACTTCTGTTATACTTGACGACTTTCCGCCAATTACTACGAACTTGACCTCTCTTACAGGAAATCACAAATCCATTCACATAACTGAGACGATATTCCATAAGGACGATATTTCACCACGAGGTTGGTTGGTTTTGGGGAAGGAGACCAGACAGCGTGGTCATCGGTCTCATCGGATTAGGGAAGGATGGGGAAGGAAGTCGGCCGTGCCCTTTCAGAGGAACCATCCCGGCATTTGCCTGGAGTGATTTAGGGAAATCACGGAAAACCTAAATCAGGATGGCCGGACGTGGGATTGAACCGTCGTCCTCCCGAATGCGAGTCCAGTGTCTTACCACTGCGCCACCTCGCTCGGTTCACCACGAGCCTCTTGTGTGGTATAGTGTCAAAAGCCTTCCGGAAATCCGGTAATACGGAATCGATCTGAAATCCCTTGTCAACAGCACTCTTCATTTGAATAAAGAGCTTGTTGTGTTTCATAGGAACGATGTTTTCTAAACCCATATTGATTGTGTGGCAATGGACCGTTTTCTTCGAGGTAATTCATAATGTTCCAACACAATGTATGTTCTAAAATCCTGCTGCATATGAACGTTAACGATATGTGCCTGTAATTTAGTGGATTACTCCTACTACCTTTCTTGAATATTGGTGAGACCTGTGCAACTTTACAGTCTTTGGTTATCTATCTTTCGTCGAGCGAAAGACTAGAGCACAGTGCGGCATACTGAGGTACTGAGCTCGGTCGGCGGCGGCAGCCTAAAATCACGGTGACCAGAGGGCGTTGTCGGCGCGTAGCGTGAGGGCGTGTCTTGATCTTCTCTTATCATAGACGCACGCTGTTCAGCGCCTGCTATACACTGTTTCCTAGTGTCGGCCGGTGTGCTGGCGAAGGCGTACACCAGCACACAAGGATCAAAAACAGTTGCGCACTAAGCGATTATTTAAATTTATTTTTATTTTGTTAATCGTGTTATGGGTTCAATGTTGGATACGACGCTTATACCCGCACAATACTAGTTTGTTAGATAACAGAATGTTCTTAAAAAATAACAGTGCTGCTAAAATGCATTTACAGCAGTACCAAGACAGATGATAGTAACTGCCTTTCTATTCTTTCAAAATGTTAAGAATGTTAAAGGCTACATTTTTATCATATGGGATGGTATCAGTGTCTCAGAAAAATACGCAGAACATTTCTTTTGCTGATACAATCCTGTCTGTAAATGATCAGGAACACTTGTGTTAACTCCTCCCCTTGATACTACTTTGGGAAGATTCTGACATACGAGTATGTTTTGCCTGGGTGCAACTTCCAGTCTACAAAGCATTAAAAAGCAATGATGAATTGGACTGTGCACTCTGAAAATTGCTCTGCGTACAGTCTGCTCTTTGAAGGCATAAAATCAATCTATGTACTGTTATTCGCCTGAAAAATAAGTACAGCTCGCAGACTAGTCAACAATGTAAACCGTACGTCAAAAATCACAATGTAAATGAAAACATACCTCACAACAAGTTGGTGTTGAAGTTGCAATTTCTGCACTGAAGAAATCTGGAAAGTCCTTTTGCGACTCTTTTCGCAGTACCCAAATATTTGGAAAAGGTCAAAATATGTTTTCGGAGTATGCTACGCTATTGATTGTTTCCTAATTGCAGTTTCATTCTTGCTATATGAAACTAAATATCAAATGGCTCTGAGCACTATGGGACATAACATCTATGGTCATCAGTCCCCTAGAACTTAGAACTACTTAAACCTAACCAACCTAAGGACAGCACACAACACCCAGTAACCACGAGGCAGAGAAAATCCCTGACCCCGCCGGGAATCGAACCCGAGAACCCGGGCGTGGGAAGCGAGAACGCTACCGCACGACCACGAGCTGCGGACAAAACTAAATATCCTGATGGAAATAAAATTGTGACTTTTGCATGGAAGGTATTACTACTTACGTTCTAAACGAGATTCAGTTACTCACATAAGGACATCTGCGATTTGGATAGCTTTTTCGATAAGCGGGAAAACAAATTTTCAGTACAACTGCACTATGGACTGTTAAATAGCCGTACATAAATGGTCGCGAAATACTATTTTCACTTTCTGCTGCTTTCTTTGAAATGAACTCTTAACCCTTTTTAGGAAGAAAAATGACATCCATTTCGTTACTATGGTGACCGTACGGAAATGCTAAAGAGACAATTTTCTCCACTGGTTTTAATATTTCGGAATGTATCTCGTTGATACATCTCATTCTGCATATCGAAGAAGATACAGGGTGTTTAAAAGTAAAGTGCAGCTACTCATGGACGTCCAATGTGGGCTGCAATTGTATGTCAGATGTGCTAATGTGTTAATGCGGAACAGATTCACGGTGGGAAAAATTGGTTTTCAATATTGCCCACAAGGCGCAAATCCGACGCTGTATGCTTTTTGTAGGTGGATCAGAGTCATGCTGTCACCCGCCAGGGAAGCCGAAAGCGCTAAGACGCTGCTTCCTGGACTCGGGTAGGCGCGCCGGCCCTGGATCGTATCCGCCCGGCGGATTAACGACGAGGGACGGTGTGCCGACCAGCCTGGATGTGGTTTTTAGGTGGTTTTCCACATCCCGCTAGGTGAATACCGGGCTGGTCTCCACGTTCCGCCTCAGTTACACGCGTCGCAGACATTTGAAACACGTCCGCACTATTTCACGATTTACAGCAGATGCAAACATTTGGGGTACATCGATTCCATCCTGGGGGGGAGGGATACGGGGTAGCGGCAGGAAGGGTATCTGGCCATCCCTAACACTACCATTGCCAAATCCGTTGTAAGCACGCCGATCCTGCTATCGCTGCTGCGCTATGTCGTAAGCGAAAGAAGAAGAAGAAGGGAAGAAGGTGAAGATGAGAGTAATGCTGTCATTTGACAAGCCATAACGTGAGTGAACAGTATGGTTATCGAAAGGAGAGACCTTGCGCAGTTATGAATCGGTTTTATGTGAAGAGCAGCAATTACAGAGCAAAATCTGACAGCGTATCGGCGACTGAAACGTCTGAGGAGAGGCCTGCTGTCATTAAATGGTCTAAATAAGATGATAGTTAAATTTGAAAACGTTGATGAGCTTGGTGCGGCACCTGAAAGAGGAAGGCGCCCTATTCCGTTGTAAGTTATTGACGTGGTTGCTGTTGCTATAACTGACCACGCAGGACGCGCCACCGTTAGTGCGGTGTCACGAGAATTATTCATCCCATGGTCCACAGGACAGAATCTTTTGTCGTCTATTTTACACTTGCACAAGTACAAGATCCAGACGGTGCAGCAGCTGAAACTTCGTGATTCGCAGCAACGTTCTGAATTTGCGCTTCGGTTTCAGGCGCGGATCGAAGTTGATAATATGCCGGGGAATGATCTATGAAATGACGAGTCACATTTTACACTAAAGGGTGCAGTGAATACACAGAACAGCCGGGTATGGGGTACCGTTGAACCACGTGTTGTGCACGAAGAGCCATTGTACTCGCCGTATCTTGTAGTATACTTGTATACTTGCTGTACAGATTCACAAGCACTTTTATTCACGGTTCGGTATTCCGTGAAGAGAATATACCCAGAGGGCTTATCAGGTGTACCGTGACTCCTCCACGTTATCGAGAGCTCCTTGTCAAGCGTGAGATTCCTGCTTTGCAAGAGTGCAACTTGTAACCTCCCCCTCACTTATCGACCTTAATGACAGTGAAAAATTAAACCGCGTGTACCTAATGGGAATTTGGGAAAAGCAATCGTCACCGAGGTTAATTTGTAGGTAAAGAGGGAGGAAAGGGTTACATCTAAATGAAAGGAAAAATGCAAATGAAATTGGTGGAAATTAATTTTGAAATAGGGGTAAAGTTAATAAATAAAGTAAATGTGCGGCCGTTACGTTAACAATCAACTAGCGGTAATTAGATATTTGAGATTTGGGGGAAATTACGGTCGCCAGTCCTAAGGACAATTACTATAGTAACTGAAAAAGAAAGATTATTACACATATAATTAGCACTAGAAGCGTGCCAACTGAAGGTTGACAAGTGTAGTGTGAAAACTGAAAGTTTGTCAGAAGTAATAAATTTCGCTACACTTAATTTAGCAAAAGAATTAATAAAACCAGAAAATCGAAAGTTAATTTAGTGACTGAAGTTAATAGTGAGCTTTCTTTCTGAAGCACATCGAAATTCAGTAAAATACGGTTAGTCTTGGACTACCTCAACAATCATTTCAAAAGCTACTTGAATCTACGCAATTTAGAAATAAGAGATTTAACTTTGAACTTGAATTAAATGATTCTGAACAGTTAACAATAGTAAAATTTAGTACGTATCAAGCTGAGCTGCAGTCACAGGTAAGCTAAAATATGGTAACAAAACTAGCACTCTTAATTTGTGCTTGTGTAATCTAAGTATTGTAGTCAGCTATGAGTACTTTAACTGAACTTTGAAATTAAAGCAGTGAAATGGAATTATGCTGGCGTTTGAATTTCAACGACACTCGGGTTCATTTCGGAAAAGGAAGGGACCCTGCTTGGTAATGCAATTGGGACAATGAGCAACAAAGGTTCATGCTAAGTAGCTGTAATTTTGTGATGCAACAATTTTAAAAGTTTGAAAAGCTGAGGTCTGCCATACAGTTCTAAAACTTTACGTGCTTCCAGTCTTCCTTGTTGGTTGATTGAAGGTTTGAAGCCGTCGATCGAGGATGTGGCGACAGTCACTCATCGTCGGCCGACGCTGTTGCAGAAGCTAGATGTTGGCGCGCCTTCTTCTCGACACGGTCACCAGACGAAACGGGCTCTTGATGTGCGCCAGCTAATGCTTCCCGTCCGCGAAACCACGTCAGAAACTATCATCGCAAGTCGAGCGCAATTACATGCTGCCAAACCCCGAAAGCGCGGCAACTCGCGGGAGCTTCACACCACACACCTGCTCCACTCGCTACTCCAGACAGACTCTGTCATGCTCTGCCCGCGCTCCACGCGGCAAACACTACCAAAGATCCTACACACTTTGATTCTTCACACGACCTATCGATGTAATCGTTCGATAGCAGTTTTCCCTAGGCAAGACCCAGCGTAAAAATACAAATAATATTTACGAAACAAACCAATTATACATCGACATAAATGCATAAATATATATATACAAATAGTAAAACAAGTACAATATGTAAAGACACAGAAATGTCATATATTCAGTTAACAAAAATAAGCAAAACAAATTTATAGTACAATAGATGGAAATAGGAGGATATGCATTTCCGGCGTTACAAACTATGTGAAAACAGCATTCCTCGCGCAATGTGTGGCAACATCTCACGTCCCTTCCCCAGTGAGAAAGCTGTTTAATGCAACCCTCGACGAATGTTATACGCCAGACATTTTCCATATGCGTGGTCTGCGAGATCACCAGATCTGAATCGAAGTGAGTTTTCTGTCTGGGAATATCTAAAAGAACACACTTACCAGAAATACGCTCGGTCTCTACCCGATCTGAAGGCGATTATAAAGGAGTACGTTAGTCAGCAGTTGCGAGCAACTGTTGACCACGTCGTTTTGCGGATGCAGCATGTTGTCGACATCTCCGGTGTTCATACTGAAAAAATGGTGTAAGTGGTAGTTAATAATAAAATCAAAATTTTGCCTTTTTCAGTTGATTGACCTTTCTGCCCCGTTCATAATCCAATACGTATCGAAACATTTCTATAGCTGTTTTGCCATTCACCTATGGCCAAAATTGGTTTAATCCTTTTTTCGAGCGTAAATCGGTTCCACATTAACGGATGAATATATCTACCAAGTTTCGCTATCATAGGATAATCACAGTCACACCGGACTTTTGTGAGTATCTGCACTTTAATTGAAACAATCCCGGTTTGATGGAAACCGAGGTGAAATGTCAAAAGTTAATTTAATATCGAAGAAAAGAAGTAAACACTTCAAACTTTTCAGATGAAACTGTAATTCTGACCGAGACGACGAAGGACCTGCAAGATTATTTGATTGAAGTGAATAATTTCTTGATAGGAGGGTACAAGATCAATACTAACAAACGTAAAACAAAGTTAAGGGAACGTACTCGAATTAAATCTGGAGCTGCAAATGGAATAATAGCAAACGAGACGGTAACAGCAGGAGATAAACGTTGCTATTTGTGCAGAAGAGTAGCCGGCGTCTGCCGAAGTAGAGAAGATATAAAATGCTGTCTCACAGCGGGAAGAGACCTGTTTCTGAAGAAGATATATTTTTAACATAGAACATAAATTTACGAATTATCAAGTTTTTCCTGAACTTATTTGTCTCGAGTGGAGCCTCGACAGAAATTACATGCTGTCGATAAACAGTGTGGAAAAGAAAAGAATAGCATATTTAGAAATGTAGTACTTCAGAAGAACGCTGCAGATTGGATGCGTAGAAAGAATAATTAACGAAGAGAAACTAAAACGAATTGGATAGAAAAGAATTTTATATGGCAATTTGTGAAGAGAAGGAATGGGCTGACGGCAAACATCCTGCGGCAACAAAGAATTTTCAGTTTGGAAATGGGGGGGGGGGGGAGGGAGTGTGCGAGGTAAACATTGTAGAGGGAGCCATAGACCAGTCTGCAGTAAGGTGTTTCAGATGCAGGAAATACGCAGAGATGGACTTGCACAGCATAGCATAGGGTGAAAGAGGCTTGCACTGCAGCGCATAGTGTGAAGACATGTATGAAACCAGACTTTGGACTGACCATCGCATCAATAACTTTACCGTAGTTCTGTTGGCGTAGGCTGACGCCTGACAGCTGAAGTGACCTGGGAGCGGCAGCTTCGCGCGCCTACCTGCCTCAGGTAGCGTTACACGATTTTGTAAACGTTTCTAAGGCAACACTTCAGTATTGTCACAGGTCTTTAAAGGGCCACTGTTTCCACCTGCAGCGGTTCGCGCTTCCCAGTGTTGCGAGCTGTCAGGCATGTTCTTACCCCGCCTCCAGTATAGTTGCATGTACTGAACGTACATCTGTCATGATCTGAGAAATCTTTGTCAGTGAATCTTTCATTATGTATAGCTTTGTTACTCTGTTGCACAATTCTTCATTGTCGTTGTCTGTTGCCCTGTATACTATTGTCCGTATCGGCATCCACCGCAACTGGCAACGTTAACATGTTCTACATCTACATCTACATTCATACTCCGCAAGCCACCTGACGGTGTGTGGTGGAGGGTACTTTGAGTACCTCTATCGGTTCTCCCTTCTATTCTAATCTCGTATTGTTCGTGGAAAGAAAGATTGTCGGTATGCCTCTGTGTGGGCTCGAATCTCTCATATTTTATCCTTATGGTCTCTTCGCGAGATATATGTAGGAGGGAGCAATATACTGCATGACTCCTCGGTGAAGCTAAGTTCCCGAAACTTCAACAAAAGCCCGTACCGAGCTACTGAGCGTCTCTCCTGCAAAGTCTTCCACTGGAGTTTATCTATCATATCCGTAACGATTTCGCGATTACTAAATGATCCTGTAACGAAGCGCGCTGCTCTCCGTTGATCTTCTCTATCTCTTATAATCAGCCTATCTGGTACTGATCCCACACTGGCGAGCAATATTCAAGCAGTGGGCGAAAAAGTGTACTGTAACCTACTTCCTTTGTTTTCGGATTGCATTTCCTTAGGATTCTTCTAGTGAATCTCCGTCTGGCATTTGCTTTACCGACGATCAACTTTATATGATCATTCCATTTTAAATCACTCCTAATGCCTACTCCCAGATAATTTATGGAATTAACTGCTTTCAGTTGCTGACCTGCTATATTGTAGCTAAATGATAAAGGATCTTTCTTTCTATGTATTCGCAGCACATTACACTTGTCTACATTGAGATCCAATTGCCATTCCCTGCACCATGCGTCAATTCGTTGCAGATCCTCCTGCCTTTCAGTACAATTTTCCATTGTTACAATCTCTCGATATACCACAGCATCATCCGCAAAAAGCCTCAGTGAACTTCCGATGTTATCCACAAGGTCATTTATGTATATCGTGAATAGCAACGGTCCTACGAAGCTCCCCTGCGGCACACCTGAAATCACTCTTACATCGGAAGACTTCGTCTTTTTAACGGCAATTCCAGACCTTCGCAATATACTTGGCATACAACAACTTTCCAATATTACTTCCATTGTTCTATTTACATTGTGACCTATTATCATTTAAAAATTAGGTACTATGATATACCAATCCTATTCCATAACCTTCAGAATTCTGTCAGAGTCTCAATTAATGATCGTTGCATAATACTGAGAGTATCCTACGTATACAGAACTGTTCCAAATATGAATACTTGCCTCGTAGAAATCCGTGTATCTATAGTAAGCCGCTAACTCGTTTTCCAATCCATGTGTTCATCTACTAATTCCACACTTGGAGAGGACGCCTGTGAGATAAAATTAATGGCTGCAATAAATTACTGGAACCTTTCATTGCAGATTTTGGAAAAATGAACAACGTAACTGGAAACACATCGGGATCAATGCTTATGATTGTTCCACTGTGTGTGAGGGGCATCGGTTGCTATACATTTCTCATGCTGCGTGTTGGTGCGTGCGTTGATTGCCATTTGTCTACAGAATCTGTAGTCACTTATCAGCGTGGGAAAGGTAACAATGCTTGGGGTCAATGTCCAACATTATGTCAAGCATCCAAGGTTTCAAACTATATAACTTATAGCTGATTCACTAATGAAATAACGTGAAGATGCGTCTGAAAATGCCAGTGAACGGACTCAGAAAAAACAAAGAAAAGAAATTCAAGCACATCTACAATGATGTGACAAAAGTCGTGGGGCAGCGATATACAGATGGCGGTACTAACACGTAAACATTGTATGAAAGGTCAGTCCATAACGGAGCTGTCATTTATGCTCAGGTGATCCATCTGAAATGTTTTATGGTATGATTACGGCTGCACGACAGAAATTAAAAGACTTCGAACCACGAAAGGTAGTTGAAGCTAAATGCACGGGACACTCCACTTGGAAAATCGTTAGGAAGTTCAATATTCGTATATCTACAGTGTAAATAATGTGCCGAGAACACCAAATTTCAGGCATCACCTCTCACATGCACAATGCAGTGGCCAATGGCCTTCACTTAACAACCGATGGCAGCGCCGTTTGCGTAGAGTTGTTAGTGCTAACAGACAAGTTCAAAAATGGCTCTGAGCACTATTGGACTTAACTTCTAAGGTGATCAGTCCCCTATAACTTAGAACTACTTAAACCTAACCAACCTAAGGACATCACACACATCCATGCCCAAGGCAGGATTCGAACCTGCGACCGTAGCGGTCGCGCGGCTCCAGACTGTAGCGCCTAGAACCGCTCGGCCACCACGGCCGGCAACAGACAAGTAACACTGCGCGTAACTGCTGCAGGAATCAGTGAGGGACATACGACGAACGTAACCAATGTGAGACATACGACGAATGTATTCGTTAGGACATGCGGCGAAATTACGCACTAATGGGCTATAGCTACAAGACACCGACGCGAGTACCTCTGCTGTCAGCAGTACATTGTCAGCTGTGCTTCTCCTGAACTAGTGACCATATTGGTTGGACCCTTCACGACTGAAAACTGTGACCTGTTCAGATGAGTCCGTATTTCAGTTGCTAAGAGCTGATGATAGGGTTCGGGTGCGGCGCAGTACCAACGAAGCCACGGACCGAAGTTGTCAACAAGGCACTGTGCGAACTGCTAGCGGCTCCATAATGATGTGATCTGCGTTTACTTGCAACGGACAGTGTCTTCGGGTCCAACTGAACCGATCATTGACTGGAAATGGTTATATTCGGCTGCTTGGAAATCACTTGAAACCATTCATGAACTTCATGTTCCCAAACACTGACGAAATTTTTAAGGATGACAATGCAACGTGCCACGGGGCCACAATTGTTCGAGATTAGTTTGAAGAAAATTCTGAACAATTCGAGCGAATCATATGGCCACGCAGATCGCTCGACATCACTCGCATCGAATATTAATAGGGCATAATTGAGAAGTCAGTTCGTTCACAAAATGCTGCATCGGCAACACTTTCGTAATTATCGACGGCTATAGAGGGAATATGAGTCCATACGTATGCACGGGACTTCCAACGACTATTAAATCCATGTCACGTCGATCTACTGCACTACGCGGGAAAGAGGAGGTCCGACAAAATTTTACGAAGTACCCCAGCCAAAAAAAAAAAAAAAAAAAGTTCAAATGTGTGTGAAATCTTATGGGACTTAACTGCTGAGGTCATCAGTCCCTAAGCTTACACACTACTTAACCTGAATTATCCTATGGACAAACAGACAGACACCCATGCCCAAGGGAGGACTCGAACTTCCGCCGGGCTAATCCCGCTCGGCTTATCCCGTCCTTTTTATCAACTCGGTATACAGAGAATTTCTGATTCAGGCCAATGGTAAGAACTCATGCTTCATTTTTGCCTTCGTTAGGTCTCGTTACGCCGACACCACCATCCCTTCACTTATTCTTTTGCACTTTCTGAAATGTCTTGCCACTCAGAAACCTAAAACAAATTCAGTCTGATTTCGTTTATTCAGCTCTGAGTCGGAATTTATGTAAAATGCTGCCGTATCGCTGCATAAATAGCAGGTTCATAGTCTCTTATGAAGTCACAGGTTACAGTACACAAAGTACACAAAACTGGAAGGTTTTCATGTTGAAGCATGGACTCTCCTCGCAGGATTCCAATCATTACAACGTTGTAGTTAACTTAGGAGGTCTGAATTGTTGGCTGTGTAGACACTGCACCCCTTGTGAAGGGCAACTGCAAAACTCTGCAGCGCCCCTAAATATATTCCGCCCTCGCTTCCAGCATCAGACTCACTTCCTCCGGGAAATAACAGAGACGCAGCTGAGAGAACGTTTTCTTTCTGTTACACAAGCCATATGAAGCAAGAACGTGCAAGTACGCGAGACGAGCAGAGTTCTGTATACAATAAAGTGCATAGCACACGAGCAAGCAACTGGGCTGTTGCCAGCAAGTGACTGGTTGCTTCGGATGTTAGTTTTCACGTAGAGTATTCATCTGACAAATGTTTGCTGCGCATCTTGTGATGTTGTACTTTCGATGTACATTCTCAAAAATTAATTTATGAAGTTAAGGAGGCTATTTAATTTTAGAAGAATGCATTTCCCGAGGAACTACTTCCCCAGTAGTAGTGAAGTTCATTGTCTTCCTCCCATCGTTCATCATTCGTTATTTTGCTTCCAAAGTAAGATAGTTCTTCAGTTCGTCTGCAACGTATTTCGCAATACTGATATATGTCGCTGATCTCAATTCCGTTGTTCTCAAATATTTAGCTGTTCATTCTCTGGTAAGATAGTGACTCTCTGAAATTTTAAAATATATTTGAATTTGTAACGCTGTTTTGTGATTGTAAGTCTTTTCCGTAGCTGTCAGCTGCGAACTTTTGTTATTAGTTTTTGCGTGTTGTAAATATTATACTGTAGCATACGGGAGACACTCTGTAGTTAAAATGGTGTAATGCATGGCGTGACCCAGATACGCGTGCTTTATATTTTCCGTTAGGATTACGTCACATGGAGCCACCATGTTTCACCTTCAACCTTCTTCCACTTTCGTAATTAATGAGACACTTAGCCTTCTAATGTAGATTCATAACTGAGCCGTGCGTGGCTCGTGTTCGTGCCATCTCTAATTTAACATCCTGTTTTTGCAGTACTGCCACCTCGTTATGTTAGTTCCAATTACTGGTGTCACTGAGTTCCAGCTTTGCCTGGATGTGAGTGTCAGCAACAGCGCTTATCGATATACGCCCTGCCGTATTATCTTTGCTCGACTGAGTTGGAACGTGCCAACAGTCTGTTCGGACCTGGCAGTGTCTGATTAGGCACGTGGCATAAGTTCAGTCGGGATGCGGCAGCAGTGAGGTCCGGACCGCCATGAGTCGCCCGACGGTTGCCGACACCCGTGATTGGAGTGGGGACGACTTTCGTTGGTCATCGGTCGGTCGTCTTGCCGGACGACGTGTATTTGGCCGGCGATCGCTCATGGGTTGACTGTGTGTGCCGACTCGTGACTCGTCCCTGTTATTGTACAGTCACAGCCGTTGGTATTGTCTAGTTCTTCGTGAAAGTGTTTGTGAAACTGTGACTAGTTTGTGTGAGTTTGACTAACAAGTTATTTTAAATGTTGTCGGCGTACTAGCTTCGAACGGTCGGTCGGTTGGTGTGGATCAGCCAGGAATTTCGGCGCGTCGCAGTTAGCCGTGCCTGCTGGCGGTCTCTACGTAGTGTCGGAGTCTGTAGGAGCTGTTTCGATTGCTGGCTCACCGACCCAGGACATAAGAGTTGAGTGGTGATTTAATTACCGAAGCCAGTATTGTAAGACGTCGTGGTCTCCTGACCTTCATTGCTTACATATTCCACCCTCACAATCGTATTCCGCACATCAAGACGCTTCATTCGAACACGAACTCGATAAGATAAAGTCAATGTTGTATGAATTCATGTAAACGATATGCAAATAACAAGTGCACACCGGGGTTGAAATACTCGAGGCTAGCGTACACACATACATTCCAGACACAATGGTCACAGGAGCTTTTAGTTCGAGAGAGCCAGATCACACACCGGGAGGCCAGTCCCTTCAGAGGACGAGTCAACCTTGGCCGCCCGTGGAGCAGACAGCGTGTGACCGAGCGAAAGGGGGAACGCTCCTGTGTTCGGCTTAAAAGCAAATTCCTCTACATTTTGTGGGAGCGTCCAACCTACGCATTCTTTACACATTGCCCGCAGTTTCAGAGATTTTCACAGGGGGACAGCAAACGCCAAATGCCGATACTACAGATTTCTGGATTGGTCGCCTTAAACGAAACGTCATTCCTCCGTTTAAGAAGAGCAATGCTGATTGGCAGACGATATTTCTGACGCCTTGAGCTGAAGGAGTAATGGAAGAGACCGAAAGATGTACCGCTGTTCCGTTGTCGCTCTTGGAGTGAGCAACAAGTCTATCCTCAGTACTTCGCTGGGAGAGCACCTCTGTCGAGAGCGAATCGAAATGCGACTCTGTATTGAGTCCTTGCGATTAAGCATTGTTCACAGTGTTGGCTGACACACTTATTGTGTGGCGTGAACAGACAGAGTTGTAGTTAAACGCCTGCAAGCGAATTTTTGAGTGGCATCGTGGTGGACTGGTTATCTGACCGGTGTACCACGCCAATAGTTAGACTAGGGGCGAATAGGAATCCTTGACTTCATCAAGGCATAGGGACAGTTTGATTGGCGAAGGTCAATCCAGATAGAACGAGAGTTATCTTATTTGTCAGCAGCGAGCGGCGCAGACAGCAGTCATTGCAACTTACGGTATTGTGCGCTACAGCTATTGTGAGCCCCATATATCACACGCAACAGCCTCGACCGTACCTAGCAACATTCTAAAGGATAATTATTCAAGTTGAGTAGGCACGCCTCTCAACCATTCTTCCAAGTCAATAACAATTTTAAACTTTGCATAGTAATTTCATTAGCGAATTCTATCGTTGAGAGTTAACTTAATATTCCGAAAAGAACCAGGATATAACTTGTTCAATTCATAACTAAAAGTGCCATTGTGATTTCTCAGAGTTTTTGCAAAATAAATAATTATTTTGGTTAGTTTCATGTTTTTCTTGCACTAACTAGCACTACTACATTACCCAAGTATCCCACTAGTTACGTAAGAAATTTTGTGAATTTTTGTGTCATTTCCTTACAGCGGACGACTCCAGAAGATATTTATTGCTGAAAGTTTTTCAGGCATATCTCTTTAGAACGTTAGGAGCGTCTGTTTGACATCTGTAGTAACGTGGGGGTGGAAATTGCATTTTGCAGGAGCCACAGGGTAAAGGTTACATCTCAGATTAATCCGATGCGCAGAATAACAGAATAGCAGATCAACCCCACACGCTCACAGCCTGTTCAAATTGCGCCATTGGTTTTCATGGTTGGCTGTTGGGGGTATTCCCGTGAGCAACAGTGAGTGTTCGAGTTGGCGAAAGTTTGGCCACCATCCGGTGGATTTTAACTGCATTTTGGTTATTTGAAGTCCAAGTGCACCAACGGAATTTTCTGCCTTGTGGCCGTTAGCGTTCCGGCTACCTGCTATGGCCACTGACGTAAAATTCAGGCAGTGTCCTTTCCTCACCGTGTTGTCACTGTGCAATACGTGTGTGTAGTTTTGACAGCTTATGCATACTTCTTTGTGGGCGGATACACCTTTTACATTTTGGCATTGGAGATCCTTGTGTACTGGTCGGATGGAAAGCAAATTGTCTTGTCGGTTGGTCCGTTGACTGCCTCTTGGTTGGGTCGCCGCCGGATCGGATATAGTGGGGCCTACTACCTATATCCCCTAACCAAACGTTAATATTTCAAGTGCAGAACGACCCCCGGAAACGTCTGAGCGCCGCTGGCTATACTGACTTTTGTTCTTGGTGTTTGATTGTGTATTTTAATGGCTCATAGACGATGGTTTCAATTTGTATGCTTTTAGTTGGGTTTTAAACAATGGGCCTTCAGTTGTTTTAAAATTGAAAGTTCCTTATTTGTCAAGTCTTGCATTGTTTGGGCCTTCAGCCTCATTTAAAATATTTTTGGATAAAGCTTTGTGCCTTTTGCCTTTTGAAAATTCATTGTGGTTGTGTTTTTCAATCATGGGCCTTCAGCTGTCTTAAAATTAAAATTCCTTACTTCCTTAAGGCCTTCAGCCTTATTTAAAATATATTTTTTGGATAATGCTTTAGGCCTCCTGCCTTTTGAAAATTTATTATAGTTGTGTTTTTCAGCCATGGGCCTTCAGCCATCTCAACATTTTAATTCCTTACTTGTTAAATCTTAGATTGTTTGGGCCTTCAGCCTAATTTAAAAAAAAAAATTAAGGATAAAGAGTCTTGGGCTCTCTGCCTTGTAAAAATTTATTGTAGTTGTGTTTTGAATCATGGGCCTTCAGCAGTTTTAAAAACTAAAGAAGATTTAAAAGTAAAATTTCTTATTGTCAATTTTTAGATTGTTCGGGTCTTCGGCCACCTTCTTTAAATTATTTAAGGATAAATATTTGGGCCTTCTGCCTTTGAAAATTTATTGTAGTTGTGTTTTGAAATCATGGGCCTTCAGCCGTTTTAAAAATTAAAGAGGTTGTGCCCTTAATCCATAAGATTGTGTGACATATTCAATCGATAGTTAAGCTCATCAGTTTGCGCTGTAATGTTTGGGCAACTAAATAAAGTTATATGTGTTCGAGTGTAACTGACAGCCGCTCATTTTTGGCCCCTTTCCACAGTTCCAACTACCTGTTCTGTCCTGCAGATTTAACCAGACCTCTCAATAACCACTGTAGATGATATCCAGCAAATGAAATTGAAGCACCAACTGCGGCTTTGAACACTTCTTTTCAGTTTGTTTCAAAGGAAACATCATCTGATGGAATTCCTGGAGGAGAGCTATCATAAAGCTCGCGCTTGCATTAGCAATGTACACGCTCTCATTAACGCCTGCTAAAGTTGATAACTTCCTGTCATCTCACAGAAAATGATGTTGGGGTGTAATAACAACATTAAAGAATAGCCTTGAATATGAAAATAAGTGAGAGAGTGATTTGTTCTCTCTCACTTTTAGGACTTGTAGAAGGGAGTGAGTACATAAGATACTGTATTGGAACCCATGTCCGGGAACATACCGCTTCTGTTCTATGGCAGTTTCAGTTGAGATGTTTAATTCACCCACTTTTGCTTCTGGAATTGAATTAGGCCTGATACAGCACAATGTTAGGTAATAAACATAGTGAGATATTCATTCATTTTGCTAACATAGTGTGTGATGGGATACCGCATTCACTGGTTATAGAATGTTACTTATAATCCGTCTTGATTGCAAAAATGTTTATTCACATGACCGGTTTCGGTTCCTCTAGAACCATCTTCAGATCTGCAATTTCGGTTACAGGACTAACCCCTCCACACACAGCAACCTTCACATCCTGCATCACATGTGTGTGCACGGGTTAGTCCTGTAAACGAAATTGCAGATCTGAAGATGGTTCTAGAGGAACCGAAACCCGTCATGTGAATAAACATCTTCGCAATCAAGATGGATTATAAGTAACATAACATTCACTCATCACTTAAGCACGTTTGTTTGTATTAACACTTAAACATTACGAGATTATACTATTCCAAAAGAAAAAAGAACCTAGCATGAGGTGACAGGTTAACGTAGTACACCTCACACTGTCTAGCCTATTGCACACCAGGGAAGCAACTTTGGGACTTATCCCTGAGTAACCCGTCCACATGCAGCAACCTTCACGTTCTGCGTCACATGTGTGTGCACGGATTAGATCTGTAACCGAAATTGCAGATCTGAAGATGATTCTAGAGGAACCGAAACCGGTCTTGTGAATAAAAAGTTTTGCAATCAAGACGGTTATAAGTAACGTTACATTCACTCATCACTTAAACACATTTGTTTGTATTAACATTTAAACATTACTTGATTACAGTATTCCAAAACAAAAAAGAACCCAGCATAAGGTGACAGGTTGACGTAGTACACGTCATACTGTCTGGCCTCTTGCACACCAGGTCAACCAACTTTGGGAGTTTTCCCTTTCCCTCACTAGATGTAGACACGTCACACATCTGTACTGAAACCTTTGTAGAACGAAAATATTATATATTCAGTTCTCTCCACAAGTCCAAGAAGTTTGTAGCCAACATCCTCTACATAGGTACAAATATAGTTATGATCAAATAATTATTATTTCACAAAGTGAACATAATACCTTGTTACACCATTACAGTGTCATAACTTCGGGATTGTTGCGGATGGCAGCAGTGTAAAACAGATAACCAAGTGTTCCAGATGGTGCTGGCTTTTAACAATCAGTAGCTACTTGGGGACAAGCGACCGTATCGCGCTAGTACTGTGCACAATCTATTGAGCGCTGGTAACATACCAATTTATGTAGATTACCGGTCAGTAATACGATAGGTACAAACGTGGCACAAGTAGCCGTGCACAGTGCGGTACTGGCTCCCGAGCTAAAACGTATGACGACCACTGGCCTACTAGAGGCTAGTTGCTGATGAGCACCCTCAAGTCTGGAGACCGCCAAACAGACACGCCAATTCAAATCGCAGAAACGATGGACATCCGGCACATTGTGTCAAGGATATTTTGCTTCAAAGGTAGGAGAAAAACTTCATTACTCCCCATTCTCTAAGAATAATAGTCCTAACATTGGTCTCTAAGAAAGATGAAGGTGGTTCTCATGAAAATTTGATCTACAGCATCAGATAGCAATCACTACTAAAGGTAGGCGCAGATTCAGCTTTAAATTAGAAAACGCATATACGAAGTGACAACGGTAGTCATTGCAGCCACCATCAAAGTCGTTATTTATTTATTTATTTACTCGTTCGGCATCACAGAGGCATAATTTACAATATTCTTATCACTATATACTAAAAAAGAAAACAATATAATTCTACACTATATTAGATATGTATTTGAGCCACTCTATGGCTGCCGGCCGGAGTGGCGGCGCGGTTAAAGGCGCTTCAGTCTGGAACCGCACGACCGCTACGGTCACAGGTTCGAATCCTGCCTCGGGCATGGATGTGTGTGATGTCCTTAGGTTAGTTAGGTTTAAGTAGTTCTAAGTTCTAGGGGACTTATGACCACAGCAGTTGAGTCCCATAGTGCTCAGAGCCATTTGAACCACTCTATGGCTGAGTCACTGAGTCTATGTATGTCCAGGAGTTCACCACCATAGCCATACACTTTGCACACGAGTAGATGGTCCATTGTCTGTATTTCACCGCACTCACATACAGCGCTGTCTGCCAGGCTCCACTTGTTCATCAGGTGTTTACATCTCCCAACACTCGTTCTGACCCGGTTTAGAGCTGTCCACACTCTTCTTGGTAGGTTGAAGCCATCAATCTTCTTGTTCGGATCGTGTACTAAATTTTTGTTCTTAAATTCACTTGCCGACCATACTTCGTTCCAGGCCGTTCTCGGCTCAAAGGCTTGTAGTTCTTCACCGATTTTCCAAAAGGGTGATCTGGATTTAAGCCTGTTTGTCGGTGTCAGATCTTGGTGGATAGGGAGGTCCGGGTTGTCTATAATTTTCCTGTAGGTTTTTATGGCTAGCTGTGATCGCCTGTTTTCTGCAGGCTCTATCTTCGCTAGTACAGGAAGCCATGCACAGGAAGCTGTAACATGGCACAGCGGCGAAAAGTCTACACATCCACGGCGGCCGGACGCGACAATGCCTCCCGGCCCACACAGAGGCAAATAGAGCAGAATCAAAGTCGTAATCTAGATTGTCAGTTGAAAAAAAAAGAAAAGACTTGTGGTTTGTCAGAATGGATTTCAGTAGTTGGACGCTCTCCTGCACTGGAGGGAGGTCAGTTCTACCTACACCTTTGAGTGGAAGAAACCATCAGTGCGCAGTTACGTATTCTCTAACGTAACCAGCAGCTTGAATGACCCTTGAAGTCAAGCCGCTCCACTCCACAGGGTCTTCTCCGTGTTCCCCCTGCCGATTCCCGTCCCTCCTGGCTGGAGAGTTGTAGGGGCACGGGCTGTAGTATCCGGGTTAGTGGGGCCGTGCAGAAGCTCCCTTCTGTTTCCGAATTGTTCGGACTGGGAGCGCCCAGTGGTAGGGGTCGTGACACAGCAGTGGTAGAGGGGTTGTGGGAGGAGAGCGGGGGCAGAGTGGCAATTAAGCAACAACTGGCGCCGCTGCAGCACGCCGCTAAAAGCCCTGCCCTCTCCCGACGGTGGACAACGGGATGGACCGGAGACCAGTTGGCGGAGTTAACGCCTTCCAGTGGCCCTCCGTGTTCGCTGCTCCCTTTCTCTTCTCCATCCGTCTGTCTCTGTCTCTCTTTCTGTTTCCCTCTGAGTGTCCCGAACTCTCTCTCCTACTCCCCCCGTCTGATGGCTGTAAATGAATCAGGTCCATTCGTAGACCACTTGCTGACGGAATACTGTACGAGATGCCGTACAGATCTGTCTGTTTACTTACCTGAACATCCTTTAAGTTATATAAATCCCCAGTCATCTCTATGCCAGTCATTATCTTTAGTGATAACTGAAGAAAATTTCACAATCCAACATCGCTAAACCAATATGTTGTTGTATGATCAGTTTCTACAGAGCTACGCTGTCGTACCTGGATTTGATGCTTTAAATTTTTTCATCATATTGTCTACCGTTGTCCACACTGCCTATGCAGTTCCCACTACCTTCGAGATCATTACCCATCGGTAAGTCAAGTGTAAAGTGATCCGATGTGTAGTCATCTTCATGTTAGTGGGAAGTGCAATGCAATGTGTAGCGACTTGCAACAACGACAGACAGTATGATGTAAATATTTGAAGCATAACATCAGATGATGATAGCATAGGTCAGTCGAAATCCATCATCCAAAAGAGTGCTTCTTTACCGATCTTGGATTATGATATTTTCTTCATTAAAAGATTCGTTTGGAATTGACAGCCATTTCAGGAAATCGTGGGATATAGCTTTTGCAGAGATGGAGGAAATGCAGTATCGTGTAGTGAATCGCTTTTCGCTTTTGGATAGGAAGGTGTGTGATGAGATAAAAGCGAAATCGGAAGCTTTTTGTAGCGTATTTTCGCCCTCTCACAGCATCAGATGCTTCTTCAGTATTTAATGGTTGTCAAGAAGAAAATGAACCCAATAATTCTTCCACTACGTTAGTAAGTATTTATAATCAGGATACGAGTGGTTTATTGTTAGAATTAGTGACTTTGAGGAAAATAAGGCTAGTGCAAAAGAATTAGGAGCTGATATGAAAGCAGTGAGTCAGAACGTAAAGACTATTTGCAGCAGATTTGATTACAAATTGTGAACTAGCAATAAATAAAAGATGTTAGAAGCTGGTGGTGTTACTTTGTAGGGACATATGTATAACCTAGAACAAAAATGTGAATGTTAGTACAGAGGCTATGTGGAAGTTTAACCTTTAACTGGTGATGTTGGACTACATGTATCAAAATACAGAAAATATTCTAAAAGTACCATAATAAAATAAATACATGTTTTAATGGTTCAAGTTGTATTCATTCTTCTTTGGATTAATACAAACACAACTAACAGAAAGCTCATTCGCTTATCAAATTTAGAAACAAGTTGATGTCAACAAAAATGTAAAGCAAATCGTTCATCCAACAATAACTGCTTAATAAGTACTCATTTTAATAATGCATTCCAATTGACCATTGTAACTGCCTAAATAAGTGTTAACCAGCCTCGAAGCGACAGTGGTTACGTAACTTCATTGTGAAGCCAGTTTCCTCAGTGTCTAATTCAAAATAGTTTTGCAAATACGAACCATACACTGAGTGAAAATTGGGACCTTACAGCGAGCATAAAGAAGGACTTTTGTTTTGCATTCAGTTCGGCTTAGCCGTATTCCACATCTCACTAACTCACCTGAGCACTCTGGTGCTGTACAACAGCTACAGGTTCTTTCAAGATCTGGTGTATTATCAGCTGCAGCTTCCGCAGTATGTGGGAACTCTGAAGTCTTGTACGCAACACTGGCACCACCAGTTCCTTGCCAAGCGGCTTCACAAACTCAGTTCTGCTCTGCACTAGATTGGCTAGGAAAGCTGAGAACAGAAAGAATGCATTGACTACTCCCACGCTGACCATGGCAAAGAAACAACAAGTGACCACAGATTGATTCGATGGCTAGTAGAGTACACGGCACACTTTACGTCAGGGGTATCAACGTCTTAATTGGTGTGCCCATAAGTTATGTCACACTAGTTGTAAGTCATGGAACCAACTAACTCGGAGAGTTTTGTTATATTTCTATATTCATTTTGTTCCTCCTCATTGTGTATTTTGATCCATACCATGTACCACGTTGTGTAATTTAACGACATTTTGAATTAATCAGTTTAGGTTACGTTGATCCTGTGGAGGTGGTGGATGGGGAAATGTAGGAGAGGTTGAATTGATCTGTGTCATCTGATTGTTTCAAGAGATGGTAATATGAACTCATGTGGACCAGATTTTGAGTTATAATCCCCGGTACATAAAAGGAACTAGCGTAGATAATGTTTGGCACAGTAGTATTATTGAACTTAGAGGGATAATTGTAGACAGCTGAAGTGGTACGTAGTGGGGGGGGGGGGGAAGCCACTGTTTTAATTTATTGGCTTTTGGGACGAGCCCATGCAGTCATCTGAATAGTCGGATCTAAATTATGAAGATACAAACATAACAGCCAGTTCCCAAGTGGAGAAAGTCTCTGACCTGGCCAAAAATCAAACTGGGCCCCTTCAGTTAGTAAACATCCACTATACTGACAGCACAGTAGCTGAGGTAGACATTGTACTTAGTTGGAGAGGCGGTTGGATAAACTGCCATAAAATGTGTATATGATAAATGTATCACTCTGTATTATGTTTTGATATGTTACTATAGGAATTAGGATAACCTGTACAATTACAGATAGAAATTGTGAGGCACGTATCCTTTTATTATAGGCTTTAATTGGAAGATTTCGTTGTTATTTTAATCTACCTCTGCTGATATCATGCTGCCTGTACCCTTGAAGTGGTTTGGAAAATGCATGAGAACCACACTTGAATTTTATTCATGATCACCCCACAATTTAAACAACTGATTATGCAATAAATGTGTCCATCAAAAGACCATACAGAGATTAATGATGATGATGATGATGATGATGATGATGTGTAAATGTAAAAACAATTTGTAGAAATTCATGATTACTGTATATATTTCTATACTCGCAGGAAACAAAGAAGCTTAAGGAAGAAGGGAGATGCTGTCTTGACACAACGATGACAGAACTCATACTATGGAGGCTACACTGACCGAGACCATGTAAACCACTTGAATCAGACTGGGTGACCTGACAGTGGCGAGAACCAATGAACTGCAGAGATTACAGGAAATCTCTAGCCTGCGGTCCAGGTTAGAAATCCATACATGGGAAACGCTTATCGGTTGGTTGAGAAGAATACGTTTAACACTTGGGAATGCGACATACAGTCAGGGCGTAAGGAATGTCATTGTAACCTTATGCTGAACTCGAATATACTCTGGTGGATATGTTTCAGCTTATTTTGCTGAACCAAGAAAAAAGCGTTTGTAAATTCACCATGTATTCCTCAAGTTATTCGTTATGACAATAGATGACAATAGCTGGTGCAGCATTTAAAAATCATGTTCTCCCTAAGTCAAACGAGTATTTGCTTCAGTTTCTCAGAAGCAAGTTGCTCTTGCCCTTCTGGTACACCAATTATCTCAAAACGCTACTCACATGACTAAGATACATTCTTCTGTCTCTCCTAATACGAAACCTTATCTATCACTGCTGATTCAAGATATTTATTTATATTGTTTTCTTATTTGATTCAGGCTAATAATTGTTTAAGGTATTGTGCTGTAAGGTATCTAGCTTTTTTTATTATTTTATTTTGCAATGAGTGTGTTGCGTTACTACTGCAACGTAACGTTTTTGATGTGTATTTCGAATTATAATGACTTATTCATCACCAATTAGTTTCTAAATACTTTTATTTGTGAGTAAGGCCCATTGTTAACATTATTCTACTAGAACTTATTTCTGAACACTTTAAAGATCTTAGTCACTGATTCTGTAATGTTAGTAAGTTCTTCAAGCAGCAAGTAGTGAATCAATGGACATAATTATGCTGAGTCAGCTGTAAGGCATTCCCACAAAATACTCTGGTCTTTTCTTCTACAGTTAACTCGGTGCTCGTCTTATTTAATCATTTTATCATTTTAGCAATGTATTATGGTGTGATGATGTGATGATACGATTTGGGTTGTTCCTTGTTGGTCTCACCCAAAGCAAATTTTAAAATGTTGTCAAGTAAGTAAGGGAGAGGTGACGAAAGGTGCCTAATCGTTGGCTCTTCCATTTTCCGTTGACATATTTTACTTCCTTTTCGTATTTTTGAATATTTATTTTACTACCTGATTTCAGGTCTTTGAGCCCTGATGTCAGTTGCAGTACATATCGACTCCCTTTCTCAAGCTCTTTATTAAACCATTGCACCAGTAGAAGGTCTCTGAAAAGTCGACTGACCATCAACTAATCAGATTCGGAGGTGCCTTGTTCGTAGGAAGTCAGTCGTTATTCGATTCTGGTTCCTGTTACCTTACTGTACAGTGGTCTAGTGTGTTAAAATGTTTCTGGTTCATGTGCTTTTCGAAGTCTCTGATGAAGTCACGTATGTAAGATGGGGAGCCTTGTTACTAAACAGTCTAAGATGTTGGTAAGATGAACCCAATTTCTGTGCTGAAATACATTTTATCGTTTGAGGTTAGCTGGGTTTGTTTATTAGTATTTCTCCACACACTGGCACCCTTCCGTGTGATACGTGCATTGGATGAGGTAAGAGAGAGTGCGAATTATTAAGTCCTTGGAGGATGGTAATTGCACCATTTATACCTTCCTTTCCTTAAATTCTGCAGTGTCAACTGTGTAAGGCATGTAAGGTTGCTTTTGTACCGATAATTTTGGATTACGTGCTTAACACGATTGTCTTGGTTTTTGCAATGAGATGTGTGGTTTATATTACCGTTAATAGGTTTTACATTGTGTTCATCACTTCCCAAGTTTAATACATCAGTAATAAAACCATGCGTTGCGACTTTCTTTACAAGAAACGTATCGTGCTGCTTACAAAACTTTAGTTAAATGTCCCACAGGACAGAGTCTCCTTGTAGTGTTAGAATGTTATTCACAAATTCCATTCTTAGTGATAGTCAACTTCAACAAGCGAGCGTCACTTGCATAGTGGGCATTTAATATTACCGCTAAGTACAGAATCCCAGTTATGATAATTAGTTTTACGGGAATTATCTAAGGTAAGGCTATATATGATCCTGTGGTGCTAGACTGCTATGTGAGACATCAAGTGGTTCTGTCTTACTGACCTGCTACCATTATATGACTGACAGAATTTCAGACTTCTGTAAAACGACTTTTCATCTAGTTAACTACTGCATTTCGCGCATTCTGAATTTGTGTGTATATAAAATGGGAAACTGACCCAAGGCACTGCTGGACGCAGCAAGAGGGAGGCAGACACATGCTCACCCAGCCTGCTGATTCATGAGACTGTTCACTAATGTGTAACATCACTTCTCTCTCCTACCGTTGAACGGCATTTATGATAATGCATGCTGTATAATTACGTTATAGTGTGTACTGAGTCAGCTGGACGCAATATGTGGGAGGCTAACACACGCTCACCCACCCTGCTGCATTCACGAAACTGTTCATTCATGTATTACGTACAGTTTTAAGATAGTCGAACCATTTTTCTCCATTGAATTAGGGCGGATTTATGAAAATGTATGCTGTATTATTAAGTTATAGGTTCTTATTGACTCAGATGGCGTTATAATCTTAGTCTTTTGGCGTTACATACTGCATTCTGCACATCAATAACATTCCAGGACGTAATTATCGCTACGTTAAAGTGTAGTTGACTTTCTTAACAATAATCAATTCATATGTTTTCAACGTCTATGATAATAGAATTCGTAATTGCTATGGTTGTGCTGATTTCCTACTAGGAATGCCGATACATGTTGTTCATTTCGCACCGATGCACTAAGTGCGTACCGTAACTTTTGTACAGCGTCGCTTGACAATGACAAAGGGGCGACATTGAATCAAGGATAAATAAAATGAAATAGTGTGTTTACGGCGGAAGTATTCATCAAGTTTACATTATTAAGCCTAAAAGATGATATTACTCTGTAAATTTTTAATTTTTTTGTAAGTGTATGTCTACAGTCCTGGTGCGCATTGAAATACTCGCCCCGCAATACCACTGCACTCCACTAGAGAACCCAAAACAATATGGCGCATCCCACTGAGAAAGTGGGGGATCTCGCGTGGTAATATTTTTGTTTTTGCATGTCTAGGGATTACGCTATAACGATCCATTCTCAGCTGTTGTTGTTGTTCTCCATCGTAATTACTACACAGTGGTTGGATGGAGCAGATGCTCCCAGTTTCTTCAAATAATTCTGAGTGGGTAAGAACGAAGTGATAGATAATACCTCTCTGAACAACCGTGAGTCCCACGATATATGAACACCTTGGTGTTGTAACGTCGGCTTATCACAATAACTCAGGTGATAGAAGAAAAAGACCTAATCATTCATGGATTAGTTTTGAAGACCTTGCAGTTTCAACAAGATACAGATCACCTCCCGCTGGGTTCCTCGACTTCACTCACTCATTAGAAAACCTAGCGGACGTAATCAACAGCGGAGGAGTTGCAGCTATGCCAGCACAATTAATACCGGATATTTAACTGCCAAATAGTAGTGGGCGGTTGCTACATATATAAATGCTACCCCGAGGCCTAGGGACGTAGCAAGAGGTGAAACCACGTAGATTTATCGCTGCGGGAAAAGATACTATGGTGTAAACAGAGTTTGCTCGTAATCAGCAAACTGTCACACAACTATAATATCGAACTCTGAAGAGATTATGGGAGGACGTCAGGTTTCCTAGCTGATACTATTGCTCCTTGGTAACTCCCCATCTCATAAAGGACCCAGTGGCGACTTCGCCTTTCCTTGGATGAAAAAAGGTACAAATAAAATAAAAATTAAAATTAAAAGATTCCGGCGTCTCCCAAGAAACGTTTTAGGCCTTCTGCTACATCTAATCTATATAGCAGACTTAGGATACCATCTGAGCAGCCCTCTTAGATGTTTTGCAGATAATGCTGCCATTTACCATCATCAGAATATCTGAACCTATTGAAAAATGCTTTAGACAAGATACATGTGTGTGTGAAATGTGGCAGTTGATACGAAATAATAGAGAGTGCGAAGTCATCCACATGAGAAGTGAAAGAAATCTGAAAAATTTCGGTTACACGACGTATCAAACAAATTTAAAGGCTATCAGTTCAAATACTTAATAAATACAATTACGAGTAACTTAAACTTTAGCGATTGCATAAATACTGTTGTAGAGAAAGAGCACCAAAGACTGCGTTGTATTGGCAGAACTCTCAGAAGATGCAACAGATTATGACGTACCCACATTCTCCTATTTATTTATGCTTTTAATGATTCATGTACTTAATGGTCGTTACTTAATAGGAAAGGACATCGATTCTGAAGAACTATGCTAGCAGAAATAATGCAGGGGGTTATGATTTGATGGTTGTGGCACAGATAACTGCCGGAAAAGATATTTTGTAATGGGTCAAATGAAGTAGTATAACCAGCAATAATTTAGAACTGTTGAGCGAAACAGTTTGAAAGCTAGGCTCCAGGTAGTTAATTACGGTGTCCAGTCCATAACTGAGCAAAAGCTAATATTTGTTTGCGGTTGAAATGAAACAGAAGTTAAGTAATAATTAAAGACCTAAAGGTAGGCAGTAGCAGGAGAAAGTTTCACACGTGTGTTTTTGACCGTACAGGCCCCGTTTGAAGAAATGATTTTAAGTTGAGCAGAAATGCATTGTAATTATTTGCAACTGACATAAACTGATAAAGATTACTACTGATTAGTCTAACTCACTGAGATGCTGTCGTCAGGTTCTGTGAAGCAGACACTCACGACTAGTTATTATTTCATAATTAATGTTGCCTCAGAAAAGTTCGCAATGATTTCAGTAATTAACGTAAGGCACCTCTGCGCTGTGAGTGTTATGATAATCAGCACATGAAGTATTTATAAAACACATAACATGAAATTATATAAGTCGCATTGAAATGGCTTAAGGATTTTTCTATTGAAGTTACTTTTACTTTACTGATTGTATACACTAGACACATTACAATTCACAAAGAACTTTAATTTTTACTGCAGCTGATTTCATCACTAACTGATTTCAGTTAAGTGCAAGAAATTAATTTTAATTCTTTGAATGAGCAATAGCTCTTTCACTTATGATAGTCTAGCAATGGTGAAAGGATAAGAAAGTGCTGATGGTTAATGAACTCTAGTAATCAGCATCACTCGCTGTGTTTATGGGTCAACCAAAACGTGTATTAATCTTCAGCTACTGAAACTACTACGATGTCAAGCCATGTAAATAACTATACATGTAACTGAAGTGATCTTACTGTGTGGCGGTGTGATGAAATTCATTTTGAAATGGTAATTATTGGCAAAAGGCTCTTCTTAGACAACGAGCAACCTTTGACTGTTTTGGGCCACACAGTATTCTTCTTGAATTAGCAGAGCTTCTTATATGCCTGTACTGTGCCCTGATATATGCTCGCTCAAATCACCATAGTGTCTTGCCATGCTTACAACCGCTATCGAGAAGAATCTCTATCATGCATTAAAACACCGGCACTTTACATCCGTACATATTACATTTTTTTAAATAGTGAATACGGCCATGGTTAATAAAACGCATATATACACAAGAAATTATTTTAAAATTGCAAAAATAATCACCTGAACGTCTGTCAGGCACTCTGTTGTTGTATAATAAGGTCTACTAAAGAGACTGCATACACTATGATTATCTGTCATCTTCTGGAATATCGCTGCGTGGTATGGGATCCACATCAGATAGGACTGACGGAGCACATCGAAAAAGTTCGAAGAAGGACTACTCATTTTGCGTTATCACAAGATAGAAGAGAAAGTGTCACGGATACGAACCCGAATTAGAGTGGCAATCACTAAAACAAAGACTTCTCTCGTTGCTGCAGGGTGTTTTCTCGATATTTAAATCAACAGCATTATCCTCACAATACGAGAATATTTTGTTAGGACTTACTCGAATAAGCAGAAATGATGATTGCAATAAAGTAAGAGATTCCAGGTCTCGCACGGGGTGATTGAAATGTCCTTTTTCACTGTGCACTGTTCGAGAACCCTCTGCCACGTACGTATTTGTGAATTCCAAAATAGTCATGGACGTTTATACGTAGCTTTAATGGTAGATAGTTTTAGAATGACAACAAGGTTATTTTCGAGATGTCTTCAACACACAAAACAGAGAAATCGATAGTCAGATTTTCCGAACAGTCATCCGTAATTGCATAAATATGTCGCATTGAAGGGCTAATATGTAAAGGAGTGTTAACACCATAACCAAGTGTCTTGTTAGCAGCTTTATATGTTTCTAAGTGATAAGTAAAATCAACTTTATATAAGAAGAAACCTTGAAATATTTGTTGGTTTATAACGCCTACCATCTTTTACCAGATCATTTGGAAACAATTTTGAGTATGAACCACAGCTTTTAGTGTCATACTTTTTTTCTGAATTGTAGCAGAGTAGCAGTTTAACTTTTTTCTGGAAGTTCTTTACACTGTTATGTTCAGAGAAAACTTTTGAAAAGGTGTTGCCGTCATAATATATGGTTTTAAATTTTTGTAATGGTTATTATCAAAAATTTCACTACTTAATACACAGCTATTCTCAAAGTCTTTAATTTCCGAATGTAAGTCATAAGTATAGTGTAATTTTTAATTAAGTAAATATTTAAGATAGTAAACAAAATATCAGCCCTTTACATTTCGTAATATGTAACTAATGTGTACCAGAACGCGAAATAAGTAAACGTCGGGGAAATTCAATTTAATGTTAAGGCTTGTTTCTCTACCTTCCCTGCATAACCGTGACGCATTCCAGGTCCATATTCATCTTGTTTATGGCGTCTCTCTCGTTCGTTCTTTTTTTCACCTCTTCTTTTTCACACTTCCTGTTCTTATTCTTGCTTATATGGTGGCTTCCAACACTGATTTCTCTGCTTCGAAGTGTCTCCTGCGGTCAGTGACAACAAATGTTCTTTGTATATTTAGCAAAGCAGGCACGCCCGTCAATTGGACAATCTTAGACTTTGCACTATCACTGAAACATAACAGAGCACCCAGCACACCTATTTTCAAAGTATGTAGTCATAACAGAACAGTTTTTGTTATTCGTTGCTATATACAGTTGTTAAGACTTACGTTTGGTTCTGAGTTCTACCATGTAATTAGTTTTCTAATAATCTTGTTTCAGTAAGACATAAAGACACTAAAAAGTCATGAAAAACTAACATGTCAGAACAAATTTCTCTTTTCAGCAATGCTGCCTGCGTGACACTACGACGACGTCATCTACACCTACATATCTACATCTACATATATACTCCGCTAGCCATCAAGCGTTGTGTGGCGTAGGGCACAATTCGAGCCAAAATCATATTCCCCCCCCCCCCCCCCTCTGTTCCACTCGCGGATCGCGTGAGGGAAAAACTACTGTCTGAACGCCTCAGTACGAGCTCTTTGAATGGTGATCATTGCGCGATTTGAAAGTTGGTGGTAATAGTATATGCTCTACATCCTCGGTGAAGATCTGATTTCGTAATTTAGTGAGCAGCCCCTTCTGTTTAGCGCGCCGTTTATCTGCAAGTGTGTCCCACTTCAAACTTTCTATGATATTTGTAACGCTCTCGCGATGGCTAAATGTAACAGTCACGAATCTTGCCGCTCTTCTTTGGACCTTCTCAACCTCTTTAATCAGACGCAACTGGTAAGGGTCGCATACAGACGGACAATACTCCAAGACTGGACGAACTAACATATTGTAAGCTATTTCCTTTGTTGAAGGACTGCTTCGCTTCAGGATTCTACCAATAAACCGCAATCTAGAGTTCGCCTTACCCGTTACTTGTGTAATCTGATAATTCCATTTGAGATCATTTCGAAAACACGTCATGTGTGGAGACACTTTTAAAGTCCCCTCGTTTAGGGGCTTTCTTCAGTACAATTTCCTCGAAGCAAACTTTTTCTTGTTCAGAAAATAGCAGAGATTTTTCAAGACAGAAATAAAAGAAGAAACGGTTGTTTTGTCATTCATTCACTTCAAGCGAATAAACAGCCTAAAGGTGGGAAACTATTTCAATAAGTTTGTTGTGGATCAAGGAGACACTACTCACCTTGACGACGACAACGCCGTCTACTGTAGAAATGTTCCACGTAAATGCTTCTACCCAGCTCCGTATCCGCAACCCTGTTACGCAGCCTTGCAGCGAATAACTTACTGCTGCTAGGAGCATTATGAAAGGCTTACGCGCGGCATGGACTCCGGAATTAGCTTTTAAAATACTGGAGGGCGACCATCGATTCGAGGGCAGGGCGCAGGACTGAGGACCGGCGGCGGGCGCCGGCGACGTTGTGAGCTACGGCGCGCCCGACCACTCGCGGCCGCGGTGATATTTCCTGCGCCGCCGGCCGTTGGGTGGGCAATGTGCCGTGGCTGACCGAGTTAGCACCAGCCGGCAGCGCCGCCGCCATACGTCACCACCCCTGACGTATAGGCACCGCCGCGGCGCACGTACACTCTAGCGCCCGCACTTTCAAGGTGCAACGCTACAGACACACGAATTTACCCCACACATAATCAGTTAACTCATTTAATACTTCGAACATTAATAAACTTAGCACGGCAATGTTTTTTCAAAGCAGCTGCTAAACCCGTGGTGTGTTTAAAACGTAACTATTCTTAGGTTAAACATTTATATTGGGGATTGTGTACTCATCCTCTTTGACGATCTGTCGCAGCTGAAGTCCTAAGCGCTCATTAACTGTAAAATTTTAACTTTCGGAAAGGTTAAAAATAAAAATAAATTTTGTATTATGTTTCAGTATATTTATTGCACTTTTAAAACCAAAATTTAAGTATTATTACAAAGGCAAACAATACTTATTAGACAAAAGGAGCAGCTACATGCTCACCGCTGAAAAACCAAAACCAGACTGAATTCCTTACGCCAGTATGCCTACCCTTGCAAAAAGGTACGGCCAAACTTTCAGGAAACATTTCTCACATTGAAAGAAAGAAAATATGTTATGTGGACATGTGTCCGGAAACGCTTACTTTCCATGTTAGAGCTCATTTTATTACTTCTCTTCAAATCACATTACTCATGGAATGGAAACACACAGCAACAGAACGTACCAGCGTGACTTCAAACACTTTGTACAGGAAATGTTCAAAATGTCTTCCGTTAGCGAGGATACATGCATCCACCCTCCGTCGCATGGAATCCCTGATGCGCTGATGCAGCCCTGGAGAATGGCGTATTGTATGACAGCCGTCCACAATACGAGCACGAAGAGTCTCTACATTTGGTACCGGAGTTGCGTAGACAAGAGCTTTCAAATGCCCCCATAAATGAAAGTCAAGAGGGTTGAGGTCAGGAGAGTGTGGAGGCCATGGAATTGGGCCTATTCTAACAATCCATCGGTCACCGAATCTGTTGTTGAGAAGTGTACGAGCACTTCGACTGAAATGTGCAGGAGCTCCATCATGCATGAACCACATGTTGTGTCGTACTTGTAAAGGCACATGTTCTAGCAGCACAGGTAGAGTATCCCGTATGAAATCATGATAATGTGCTCCATTGAGTGTAGGTGGAAGAACATGGGGTCCAATCGAGACATCACCAACATTGCCTGTCCAAACGTTCACAGAAAATCTGTGTTGATGACGTGATTGCACAATTGCGTGCGGATTCTCGTCAGCCCACACATGCTGATTGTGAAAATTTACAATTTGATCACGTTGGAATGAAGCCTCATCCCTAAAGAGAATATTTGCACTGAAATGAGGATTGACACATTGTTGGATGGACCATTCGCCGAAGTGTACCCGTGGACGCCAATCAGCTGCTGATAGTGCCTGCACACGCTGTACATGGTACGGAAACAACTGGTTCTCCCGTAGCACTCTCCATACAGTGACGTGGTCAACGTTACCTTGTAAAGCAGCAACTTCTCTGACGCTGACATTAGGGTTATCGTCAACTGCACGAAGAATTGCCTCGTCCATTGCAGGTGTCCTCGTCGTTCTAGGTCTTCCCCAGTCGCGAGTCATAGGCTGGAATGTTCCGTGCTCCCTAAGACGCTTCCTGTCGGGACACCTTCATTCTGGAAATCTGTCTCGATAAAAACATACCGCGCCACGGCTATTGCCCCGTGCTAATCCATACATCAAATGGGCATCTGCCAACTCCGCATTTGTAAACATTGCACTGACTGCAAAACCACATTCGTGATGAATACCCTACCTGTTCACGCTACGTACTCATGTGCTTGATGCTAGTACTGTAGAGCAATGAGTCGCATGTCAACACAAGCATCGAAGTCAGCATTACCTTCCTTCAATTGGGCCAACTGGCGGTGAATCGAGGACGTACTGACGAAACTAAAATGAGCTCTAACATGGAAATTAAGCGTTTCCGGACACATGTCCACATAACATATTTTCTTTATTTGTGTGTGAGGAATGTTTCCTGAAAGTTTGGCCTATATAATCTAAACAATTCCAAACAATCCTCGGCATTGTTTAGAATCATTTTAATAAAATTAAATTAAAACTCACATCCTAAAACCAATGACACATTTCAATAGTTACTTTGGCTCATATATTAAATATATGAGTGAATTCTAGTGTATGCATTAATTTTAGCTTGTATAAACGCTTAGGTATCAAATGTTAACAATACACTTGTTATATTTACTAATTACAGAAGACTCATACCATAAAAAATTATCCTACCAATTAACAGACTTCTACACACTAGTCTAATTAAAGCAACCATACTTATTTTCTTCATAACTTTTCCAGAAGTACATATTTCCATACACCTATATGTGAGAAATTACTGTTTATACTTAAAATTTACATGTTTTAAAGGAATACCGGAAATTTTTTTTTAGAAATAATTTCCTATACTCGTCGTCATAAATGTTATCCACTTCAAAACAGTCCGTACTAAATATCAGGCACTTATGACAGCACTTTTTGGCTCATAGAAACCATTCTGAAGCTCCATATTGTTTTTGGACTTTTTTTGCTTCTCTTCTGTGCTTGCAAAATGACACCCTCTAACCTTACCCTTCCTAATCGGCCTACCGGATTGCGATATAACTGGCTGTCAGAGCATATGCATAATGAAATTTTACAGTGAATAAGGCTATCGTTACCGAAGGAAAATAGCACCGGTTAGTTGGAGGAAGTTGTACAAGAGACTCTCCTTAGGCAAACCTCTATTCTAAATTTAATCTAAATTTAGATGGTAAATTTTGAAATGGGTGGAATATAGTGCAACCGCTCACAAACTACACTAGGGCGAAAAAGTGTACCACGTAATATTTACAGCAAAAATCGCTGATAACACGAAGAAAATACTGATTAGCTAAAAAGTGATAACTGAACGATCGCTAGCCCGCTAGGGCAATAAATCTCCAAATCTTGATAAAGGTAATGGCAAAGAAATTTAAGCAAACAATCACTGGTGTGGCAACAGAAGGTTGTCACGCATTTCCACAGTACAACAGTTCACGAGAAAATACATGAATCAGAAAGTACTGAGTTTGCAGTTAGTCATTCCGAAATACTAAATTTTGAAAGTAACGTTAAATGAAGTTACTGGTAAATAAATAACTGGCTTCACTTGAACTTTGTTACCTAAAAAAATACCTTCCAGTAACGTCAGTGTCACGTAATGCAAAGTTTAGAAAAAGGTAAGCAATTTGATTTTTGATTAGTGAAAGACTGAACTGAAATTCCTTTAAGAAAATGAGGAATTGATTTTACATTTAAAATAACAACAATAAAACACATATCAAGCTGGCAGGAGTCACTCGCTAAGCTAAATACAGAATAAATGAAATTTTGCACTCTTAATTTGTGCTGTACCTTTGGTTGTTAGTTTTTCCAGTGAAATTTTACTTCACTTTAAGTAGTCAATCACACACAATAAATGAAATTTCGCACTCTTAATTTGTGCTGTATCTTACGTTATAAGTTTTGGCAGTGAAATTTTACTCTACTTTAAGTAGACTCTCTTGTGCAATACAAGAATGAACAGTTACTGAGGCAGAAATTTTAGACTGAAACGGGCAGTAAGTAGTTAATTTTTGATATTCTTACGACACTCGGTGATGCATGGAACAGAAAGGGACCCTGCTTAGTAATAATGTCCTGCAAGTTTTAAGTATTGCAACGTATTATTCACGTTATCTATATTTCGTGAAATAAATGTCGCTGGGTAAAGCCTCTACATTGCTATTACATTACTATGTTTGTCAGTTAAGAGTCTTACGATGTTGTAGCTTTGCGGGCCACGAAGAATGTAGGCGACGACAATGCTGTGCTGCCGTTGTTGTTGTTGTTGTTGCTGCTGTTCGATGAGAATAGCCCCGAGACGTCTCCAGAGCCACGGGTAATTATTGGACAGACTGTAGTTAGAACTGCAGCTTCCTCCGCCTGTCCACTCCTACCGTGCTCTCAATACTCGCGGGTTAACCAATCAGGCGCGTCCTCATTGGCGCGATCATAGCTGCACACCGCGCCGGCGGGAACGCCCGACAAACTCTTCCGCACTCCTTCATAACTCAAGCTGCTCTCTCTCTCTCCTCTGTGCTCGCAACACGACAGAGACTCTCCACAGTCAAAGATAAACAACGGCAGAGCTACCACATTTCAGTAAAGTTCCCTTGGCTATTATCAAGCAATTACAATATTTTCGTTATAATTACAGTCAGTTATACTGGGTGGTCCATTGATAGTGACCGGGCCAAATACTTCACGAAATAAACTTGTGTAGCCTGAAGGGGGAAACCAGATGGCGCTGTGGTTGGCCGCTAGATGGCGCTGCCATATGTCAAACGGATATCAACTGCTTTTCTTTAAATAGGAACCCCCATTTTTTATTACATATTCGTGTAGTGCGTAAAGAAATATGAATGTTTTAGTTGGACCACTTTTTTCGCTTTGTGATAGATGGCGCTGTAATAGTCACAAACGTGTAACTACCTGGTATCACGTAACATTCCGCCAGTGCGGGCGGTATTTGCTTCGTGATACATTACCCGTGTTAAAATGAACCGTTTACCAATTGCGGAAAAGGTCGATATCGTGTTGATGTATGGCTATTGTGATCAAAATGCCCAACGGGTGTGTGCTATGTATGCTGCTCGGTATCCTAGTCGACATCATCCCAGTGTCCGGACCGTTCGCCGGATAGTTACGTTATTAAAGGAAACAGGAAGTGTTCAGCCACATGTGAAACGTCAACCACGACCTGCAACAAATGATGATGCCCAAGTAGGTGTTTCAGCTGCTGTCGCGGCTAATCCGCACATCAGTAGCACACAAATTGCGCGAGAATCAGGAATCTCAAAAACGTCGGTGTTCAGAACGCTACATCAACATCGATTGCACCCGTACCATATTTCTACGCACCAGGAATTGCATGGCGACGACTTTGAACGTCGTGTGCAGTTCTGTCACTGGGCAGAAGAGAAATTACGGGACGATGACAGATTTTCTGCACGCTTTCTGTTTAGCGACGAAGCGTCATTCACCAACAGCGGTAACGTAAACCGGCATATTATGCACTATTGGCCAACGGAAAATCCACGATGGCTGCGACAAGTGGAACATCAGCGACCTTGGCGGGTTAATGTATGGTGCGGCATTATGGGAGGAAGGATAATTGGCTCGCATTTTATCGACGGCAATCTAAATGGTGCAATGTATGCTGATTTCCTACGTAATGTTCTACCGATGTTACTGTGGTGTCACCGCCAGACACCACACTTGCTAGGTGGTAGCTTAAATCGGCCGCGGTGCATTAGTACATGTCGGTCCCGCGTGTCGCCACTGTCAGGATCGCAGACCGAGCGCCACCACACGGCAGGTCTCGAGAGACGTACTGGCACTCGCCCCAGTTGTACGACGACGTTGCTAGCGACTACACTGACGAAGCCTTTCGCTCATTTGCCGAGCAGATAGAATAGCCTTCAGCTAAGTTAATGGCTACGACCTAGCAAGGCGCCATTAACCATTTGTACCATTGCATGTACCTCAAGATAGAGTCTCACTTGTATCATCCAGAATGCTGTATACCAAAGGACAATATAAAAGTTAAGTGTTCTAGTAGCTACGTTCATTTCTTTATCACATTCATTACGAATCCTGTTCCAGACTTAACGCCAGACGGCGTGAGTTGACGCGTGCCCTTTCGGCTACTTCACTGTGGACTGGCTGCCTTAACAGTCCACTACAGTTACAACAAGATGTTTCACTGCATGACAGAATGGTGATCCACTTCCAGCACGATGGATGTCCGGTACATGGCTTACGTGCGGTTGAAGCGGTATTGAACAGCATATTTCATGACAGGTGGATTGGTCGTCGAAGCACCATACCATGGCCCGCACGTTCACCGGATCTGACGTCCCCGGATTTCTTTCTGTGGGGACATTTGAAGGATATTTGCTATCGTGATGCACCGACAACGCCTGACAAGATGCGTCAGCGCATTGACAATGCATGTGCGAACATTAAGGAAGGAGAACTACTCGCTGTTGAGAGGAATGTCGTTACACGTATTGCCAAATGCATTGAGGTTGACGGACATCGTTTTGAGCATTTATTGCATTAATGTGTTATTTACAGGTAATCACGCTGTAACAGCATGCGTTCTCAGAAATGATGAGTTCACAAAGGTACATTTATCACATTGGAACAACCGAAATAGAATGTTTAAACGTATCTGAGTTACGTATTTTAATTTAAAAAACCTACCTGTTACCAACTGTTCGTCTAAAATTGTGACCCATATGTCTGTGTCTATTACAGCGCCATCTATCACAAAGCGAGAAAAATTGGTCCAACTGAAACATTCATATTTCTTTACGTACTACACGAATATGTAATAAAAATGTGTGTTCGTATTTAAAAATACGCAGCTGATATCCGTTTGACCTATGGCTGCGCCATCTAGCGGGCCAACCCCCTTCAAGCTAGACAAGTTTCGTTCTTTGTAGTTTTCTCGTTTGATGCTTATTTCGTGAGATATTTGGCCCGGTCACTATTAATGGACCACCCTGTACACACTCAAAATAAATATACTAGTACATCGATTGCATATTAAATATAGTTTCTGTAATACAGCTTACGGTTTCAGAATCAAAAGTACAGTGCAAGTTACCAAAGAATATTGAACGGTGAAAATTTTGGATGTTGCAGTAGCTATTTTATCTGCATTCTCGGGATTACAACCCCTTAAGGTTTTCTATAGTTTTGGCAGTATAAAATGTTACATGGGATAAAATATTGGAAACATTGTAGCTGGGACTACATTGTACTACTGTTCTCCGTCAGAAATTCTCAATGTGTGAGTAGGTGCACTGTCACGACGTGAAAACCGTGAATCCCTACTGCCTTATCCATAACAATATGCGGACTTCCTGAAAAGGAGCTCAGAAAAGTAAAGTCAGTCCTCCAAAAAGATCTACAGAGATTCTAAGAAGACACGACATTAAAGAATACGGCCACTAAAGGTGGGAATTTATCCCGATATAAATTCAGCAAAACTAATCAAGCAGCCTGATCCGTTGTGCAAGAGATAGGTCGCGCCACCGTCTACGGTCTCTAGGAGAATATTTTTGCCTTCGGAGGACCTGGGTCACACGTAGATCGGTGGCGCGAGGACAGAGACAGTGAGAGCGGAAAGGTGGAACAGTTCGCTCGTCGTGAGGTGGCCGAGTTGGAACCTGGTGGCGAGGCGAGTAGGGTGCCAGCAGTTGATGGCTAGTACAAGTTCGGCGCTTAACAGACACCGGCTCAGCGTAGCAGAGATACCAAGAGGAGGCGCTGAGGCGGTTTCCTAGATAGCGAGCCATTATTACCTCTGTTGCGGTCGGCTGTAATCCTTCGGACGTGTGGGGTGCGTAGCGAGGGAAGGTGAGTGATGTCAGCTATAGCGACGGACCGCTGCTGCGTTGAAAATGTGTGTCGTCTCCAGACTCTCTTTCCTGGGTCGTTTGACGCCTCCTGGCAAGATATTTACAAAATCGTTAGAATATATAAAAAATAATAAAAATAAACATCTGTATTATTATTATTATTTCATTACTATATGAATGGTTGTATATTATATATAAAAAGGAAATAACATTTTTTTCATTTTTATGTTTGTGCAATATTTATGTATTTATATTTCACAAATAACATCTGTGGTTGGCGAATGTATATATCAAAGCAGACAATGATAATTCAAAGAGATAACAAAGATGCATATTAAATTGCCTATAAATAGTGCAGGTTGAAACATTACGCTCTCTGTCTTCTTGTAGCCGTTAAAGTTGTAAGAGCCTCTGACGCTCACTTGAATGCTTAGGCGGCATTCTTTTGTCCTTTGATCGAGAAAGACGCCATTGGAGACTGATATTTGTAGAAGGTGTGTACGTTCAATTTATGTTGATTTTTTTAATAAAGGAATTGTTAAAATTATAGCCTGTAATAATTCATTGCTAGCTTGCCCAGGATTTAATTCCACATTCTTGGCAGTTTTCAGCATATTAGGAATTTTTCATGACGCAGAGCAGTGCAGCGATTGAATGAAAGCAGTTTTCTCGCGATATAGCGGGCAGGTAACGTACATTAAGATAAAGGTACATTAAATAAAATAAAAGTACAAAATAAATTTACATTAAAATTATCTCTTTCAGCTTCCTGGAGACTTCAGAGGGAAATTGTGGATTTTATTATGTCACTTTCAGGTGGACATGGGCGGCTGCTATTAAGTTATCAGTTACGTAGATAATTCATGAGTGATAAAATTTTACTTGTGTGTGATCAAAGACTGCTGTGCAAAACCTGTTCTGGCTAGGAAAATAATAATCAAATTTCATTTTTATTTAGTTTCATGCTCTCATGTTAGTCATGGCAGTTAATAGTGTTCATATATTAAAAAAAAAAAAAGAATCCACTGCAGCTTTCACGTTTAGTGAACATAACATACTGTAACTTCCGTACAGGAAATAAGAGTAATTTTCTGTGCATTCAAGATATGAAAGTAGCGAAGGCCTTTTTTATTCCATAATTAGTTACAGTAATGATACCATGTTCCATATATAACAAGCCAGATCATTGTTATATAAAGATAGTTGGCAAATTAAAGATCGTACGTCCACATCAGGTAATGTTTCAGTGTTGTGCGTATCCCCACATAACAGGTCAAACTGCATAAAGTTAAAACATTTTCAACTGCAGACACTAACAGTGAGAATCGTATTTTATCTGTCGTGCTCGCAACAATAAGCAACATAAAATTAATTAAAATTCTATGTCATATAAACTGCTACTAAAGTAAAAAGGGTGTGCTGTGGGGATTACGCGACAGTCGTTATGCGGATATGTCTGGTGAGTTTACGATTTCGTTTATCGGATGCGACAGAGTCCAGCATCGGCAGTAACCACAGCTGTAACCTCCGTTTCCTGTACCAGAATATGGCTCTGAGCACTAAGGGACTTAACATCTGTGGTAATCAGTCCCCTATAACATAGAACTACTTAAACCTAACCAACCTAAGGACATCACACACATCCATGTCCGAGGCAGCATTCGAACCTGCGACCGTAGCGGTCACGTGGTTCCGGACTGCAGCGCCTAGAACCGCTCGGTCACAGAGGCCGGCTTCCTGTACCAGTACTGTGACTATTTAGTTCGGCGATTTTCTGCTTGTAAAATGTAAACTTTCACGAACGGAAATCGCAGAGTTAATAAAATGTTCCGGAGTATTATGCCGTGATAGAATGGATTTCACCTTAAAACCCGACGTTTTGGCCCCATCTGCGGAGGGTATTTTCAAGCGGGACATTCAACAAAGCTACAATCACCATTGAAAATGTCCTCCGCACATGGGGACGAAACGTCGGGTTTTAAGGTGAAATTCATTCGACAGCGGCATAACAGCCTGAAAGATTTTATTAGTTGTAACTCCCTGGCTGTTTGTTCGAGGTTCGCTTCCTGCTCCCAATCAGACTTCCGGTTATTGATCCAGCGTCTGTCTGTAGACAGGAAAGTTGTGTGGTCATTCCTATAAAACTACTTTTTTTTTCTTTGTTTAATGCTCCATTGTGAGTCAGGCTACGTCCATTTGTTAAACCACAGCAGAATATCATATACGCCTTTTCACTTGTCGAGTAGTAGGCTTCTATTGCTAAAAGGTGGTGGAAGAGAGAAAATGTAAATGTACTACACCATTTGAACGTGCAAACAGAACAATAACAGTAAACACATAAGCACGTCCGGTTTTGGAAGAAGGTGAAGCACAATAATACGTACCCTGGCTTAACAGTGCTGTAAAGTAAGGTAAACACGATGCAAACGAATGTCGCCTACAACACGACTCGAAACGCATAACTAACAGCAGACTACCTAATTGTAGGTAAAGTACTGTGAGTAAAACATCATAATACCCTGTCAACACATTTGACGGAGCACCAATGCAACGACTGTGCTAATATCTGTAACCAGGCGTCGTGCAGCCCTTCTTCTAAACACGTTTTTATACCGAGTACACGTTTCCGGACCCATGTATATTGGATTTAGTTTTCTTATTTCGATGAGTACTACAACCTCTCAAAGTACTCGTAACTTTTTTGGAACACCCTGTATATCAAGTGGGTTCATTTCATGTGCCTAGTCCAACACGCACTATTACTGGAGCGCATGATTTCATTTATTGTCTTGTCGGGTGTCTATACTACTAAGTTTCACTGTGTTTTTATTGTTTACAAGGGTGGGGCGTACTTAATTATAATTTTTCTGTGAGTGAGGACCTTCTTTCGTTTGTTACTACTGTCTTACACGTGGCTGTAATGTTATTCCAAACGTGTTTTACTATTTGCTGTTAGTGACGGGTTCGTCAGCCAACCGAACGCGTCTACTTGGAGTTTGATGCTCAGTTCCGCGTGCCGGTTACTTGTTTATTCCTCGCCCACGTGGAGCGCCGTGGTCCCGTGGTTAGCGTGAGCAACTCCAGTACGAGAGGTCCTCGGATCAAATCTTCCCTCGAGTGAAAATTTTAATTTTTTATTTTCAGACAATTATTATCTGTCCGTTCGTTCATTGACGTCTCTGTTCTCTGTAATAAGTTTAGTGTCTGTGTTTTGCGACCGCACCGCTAAACCGTGCGATTAGTAGACGAAAGGACGTGCCTATCCAATGGGAACCGAAAAAGTTTGATCGCAAGGTCATAGGTCAACCGATTCCTCCACAGGAAAACACGTCTGATATATTCTATACGACACTGGTGACGGCCTATGTTGTCGAGCCGCCTAACTTGTACACTTGGCGAATGGGTAAAAAAGATTCTTCTACCTTGCCCGATTTAGGTTTTCTTGTGGATGTGATAATCACTCCCAAAAAAGTGATCGCATCGGACGGACAGATAATAATTGTCTGAAAATAGAAAATTAAAAATTTTCACTCGAGGGAGGACTTGAACCAAGGACCTCTCGTACTGCAGATGCTCACGCTAACCACGTGACCACGACGCTTGTGAGCTCAGACCGTACTTGATGTTGCATAGCATATGCATAGACTACTCAGTTTGTATATTTTCCTTATTTTTTCATACTTCCACACAACTTCTTCCTGTTTTCTCGATTAATCTGTGTTCAGTTTTTCAAGGTCTATCCACTGTGCCAACTTATAACTAAATCTGAGGGGGGTGCGATGTGGAGGTTCCCTTGTCAGTTTGTATATTTTGCTTGTTTTTTTTTCATAGTTCCACACAACTTCCTCCTATTTTCTCGATTGATCTGTGTTCAGTTTTTCAAGGTCCATCCACTGTGCCAACTTACAACTAAATCAGAGGGGGGTGCGATGGGGAGGTTCCCTTGTCAGTTTGTATATTTTGCTTTTTTTTTTTTCATAGTTCCACACAACTTCCTCCTATTTTCTCGATTGATCTGTGTTCAGTTTTTCAAGGTCTATCCACTGTGCCAACTTACAACTAAATCAGAGGGGGGTGCGATGGGGAGGTTCCCTTGTAAGTTCTAGGGAACTGATGACCTCAGAAGTTAAGTCCCATAGTGCTCAGAGCCATTTGAACCATTTGAACTTCCTGCTCGGTAACTGTATTTGGGACTGTGTTTAGATTTTGGCCGTACTATGTTTAATTAATTTGCCTCCATTAACTCAATGGAAATTGATGTACGAGAGCTATTCAGAAACTAGGGAACGTTTCCGTCTGACGCCGCTAGGCGATTTCCGCTAGGCGTATATTTTGCTATGTGCGTGCTCGGCAGCTCAGTCGGCATCCATTCGTGACAGCGGGAACGTCTCTGCGCGTCTGGTTTTTTCGATATTCGAATTTGAAATGTGCGCTGCAATCGAAAATCCCGCCAGTCGTAAGGTGCGGTCTGTGATACGGTTTTTGTTAGCAAGAAACCTAATACCCATAGAAATTTATCGTGAACTGTGCTAAGTGTACGGAAACAACGTAATGAGTGAATGTTGCGTCCGGAAATAGTGCATTCGGTTTAAAAATGGCCGAACCAACATTCATGATGAAGAGATGAGTGGACGCCCGAGCACTGTGACTGACGGTGTTGTCACTAAAGTTGACGAAACGATTCGTGGAAACCGTCGCTTCACAATAACGGAGCTTACGCTTTCTTTTCCACAAGTTTCACGAACTTTGTTGTTTGAAATTGTCACTCAAAAGCGAGGCTAACACAAATTTTGTGCACGCTGGGTGCCCAAAATGCTTACCGAGCACCATAAAGAACAGCGAATGGGGCCAACGTCGACATTTCTGGAGGCGTACCAAAAACATGGTTATTCATTACTGGATCGAATCGTAACCGGTGACGAGACTTGGGTGAAACACGTCAATTGCGAGACAAAATTACTGTCCATGGAGTGGGGGCACACAAGGTCCCCCCAAAAACCAAGAAAATGTTTGCAAACCTTGTCAGCAAGGAAGTTGATGGCAACAGTGTTTTGGGATAGACAAGGTGTGCTTCTTATTGATTTTCTCGAACGTGGAGCAATCATAAATTCTGCCCGGTAATTTCAAACCTTGGACAGCCTTAGAAGAGCAGTTAAAAACAAACGCCAAAGAAAGCTGACGTCCAAAATTTTGTTTTTGCACGACAATGCCCTTCCTCATACGGCAAACCGCACTAAAGAACTCCTTAATTCATTCAAAATGGAAATTTTCCCTCGTCCGCCCTACAGCCCCGATCTTGCACCAACCGACTTCCACTTGTATCCCGAGATGAAGAACTGGCTTGCAACGCAGCGCTTTGATGACGACGCGGAACTCCAGGCGGGCGTGACTCACTGGCTGAAGTCTCAGGCCGCAGAATTTTACGACGACGGTCTTTCAAAGCTTGTCCACCGCTATGATAAGTGCCTCAATGTGTTTGGTGACTATGTGAAAAAGTAGTACGTCAGTCGCTCTTTCAGCTGTATATAATAGAATATTTCTTCCAGAATGAGATTTTCACTCTGCAGCGGAGTGTGCGCTGATATGAAACTTCCTGGCAGATTAAAACTGTGTGCCCGACCGAGACTCGATCTCGGGACCTTTGCCTTTCGCGGGCAAGTGCTCTACCATCTGAGCTACCGAAGCACGACTCACGCCCGGTCCTCACAGCTTTACTTCTGCCAGTATCTCGTCTCCTACCTTCCAAACTTTACAGAAGCTCTCCTTCGAACCATGCAGAACTAGCACTCCTGAAAGAAAGGATATTGCGGAGACATGGCTTAGCCACAGCCTGGGGGATGTTTCCAGAATGAGATTTTCACTCTGCAGCGGAGCGTGCGCTGATATGAAACTTCCTGGCAGTTTAAAACTGTGTGCCCGACCGAGACTCGAACTCGGGACCTTTGCCTTTCGCGGGCAAGTGCTCTACCATCTGAGCTACCGAAGCACGACTCACGCCCGGTCCTTAGAATTTTTAATGCTAAAACGTACCTTACTTTCTGAATAGCCCTCGCACTTATTTTTCTTGTTGCTGTAATTTTGGCCGTCGTGCGGCGGCTTTCCGTCTTTAGTAGACGTCTGGCCCAATTCCTGAGCTAACTCCTGGATTCCTCTGTTAATCAGGCAACTATTTGTGCTTCTTTTGGTTGGACTAGGGTGAAATATGACTTGTTTATACAGCAGGCGCAGTGTCCGGAAGCGGAACTAAGTCCTCACACGATCAAAGGGCCAGACGGGTGTAGGTGGTCCTATAACACTTAATCTTTCCGAGCCCACTACGCTTCCCAAGACGCGGATGTAGAGCACGTCGATGTATTTATTTATCTCTCAATCATTGCGCTCCTACTGCAGCTCTCCTTTTATTTTTTTGTATTTGTAGCTCACGTAAATTTTTGGAGTCTTAAGCGGCTAGTTTGCCAGTTGAGTAATGACTAGATTTATTTTCTTACACGTGATTATGCAAGTGTGCCTCGGCCAACTAAATGGTTATTAACCTTACTATTGTACGCACTCTTGCCGGCCGCGGTGGTCTCGCGGTTCTAGGCGCGCAGTCCGGAACCGCGCGACTGCTACGGTCGCAGGTTCGAATCCTGCCTCGGGCATGGATGTGTGTGATGTCCTTAGGTTAGTTAGGTTTAAGTAGTTCTAAGTTCTAGGGGACTTATGACCTAAGATGTTGAGTCCCATAGTGCTCAGAGCCATTTGAACCATTTGTACGCACTCTTGGTTTCTGAAGTGGCCAAACACAAGGAGCTTGAAGATCCGTTAATTACTTTGACGTTCTCCCTGGCTATTTGTGCCATTCAGGGCTCAATATTTAACATCAGTTTTAACTGTATATTCCACTTGCTTATAGAGCAGGCTGGCTAAAGGACAAATGTAAGGACGTAGAGGCTTATCTCACTAGGGGTAAGATAGATACTGCCTACAGGAAAATTAAAGAGACCTTTGGAGAAAGAAGAACCACTTGTATGAATATCAAGAGCTTTGATGGAAACCCAGTTCTAAGCAAAGAAGGGAAAGCAGAAAGGTGGAAGGAGTATATAGAGGGTCTATACAAGGGCGACGTACTTGAGACAATATTATGAAAATGGAAGAGTATGTAGATGAAGATGAAATGGGAGATACGATACTGCGTGAAGATTTTGTCAGAGCCCTGAAAGACCTGTGTCGAAACAAGGCCCCGGGAGTAGACAACATTCCATTAGAACTACTGATGGCCTGGGAGAGCCAGTCCTGACAAAACTCTACCATCTGGTGAGCAACATGTATGAAACAGGCGAAATTCCCTCAGACTTCAAGAAGAATATAATAATTCCAATCCCAAAGAAAGCAGGCGTTGACAGATGTGAAAATTACCGAACTATCAGTTTAATAAGTCACAGCTGCAAAATAGTAACGCGAATTCTTTACAGACGAATGGAAAAACTGGTAGAAGCCGACCTCATGGAAGATCAGTTTGGATTCCGTAGAGATGTTGGAACACGCGAGGCAATACTGACCTTACGACTTATCTTAGAAGAAAGATTAAGGAAAGGCAAACCTACGTGTCTAGCATTTGTAGACTTAGAGAAAGCTTTTGAGAATGTTGACTGGAATACTCTAATTCTAGAGGTGGCAGGGGTAAAATACAGGGAGCGAAAGGCTATTTACAATTTGTACAGAAACCAGATGGCAGTTATAAGAGTCGAGGGACACGAAAGGGAAGCAGAGTCGAGGGGCATGAAAGGGAAGCAGCGGTTAGGGAGGCAGTGAGACAGGGTTGTAGCCTGTCCCCGATGTTATTCAATCTGTATATTGAGCAAGCAGTCTAGGAAACAAAAGAAAAATTTGGAGTAGGTATTAAAATCCATGGAGAAGAAATAAAAACTCTGAGATTCGTCGATGGCATTACAATTCTGTCAGAGACAGCAAAGGACTTGGAGGAGCAGTTGAACGGAATGGACTGCGTCTTGTAAGGACAAAAGCAAAACTAGGGTAATGGAATGTAGTTGAATTAAGTCAGGTTTTGCTGAGGGAATTAGTTTGGAAATGAGACACTTAAAGTAGTAAAGGAGTTTTGCAATTTGGGGAGCAAAATAACTGATGGTGGTTGAAGTAGAGAGTATATAAAATGTAGACTGTCAATCGCAGGGAATGTGTTTTTGAAGAAGAGAAATTTTTTAATATCTATTATAGATTTAAGTGTCAGGAAGTCGTTTCTGAAAGTATTTGTATGGAGTGTAACAATGTATGGAAGTGATACATGGACGATAAATAGTTCGGACAAGAAGAGAATAGAAGCTTTCGAGATGTGGTGTTACAGAAGAATGCTGAAGATTAGATGGGTAGATCACATAACTAATGAGGAAGTATTGAATTGGATTGGGGAGAAGAGAAGTTTGTGGCACAACTTGACTAGAAGAAGGGATCGGTTGGTAGGACATGTTGTGCCGCATCAAGGGATCACAAATTTAGCGTTGGAGGACAGCGTGGGGTAAAAATTGTAGAGGGAGACCAAGAGATGAATACACTAAGCAGATTCAGAAGGATGTAGGTTGCAGTAAGTACTGGAAGATAATGAAGCTTGCACAGGATGGAGTAGCATGGAGAGCTGCATCAAACCAGTCTCAGGACTGAAGACCCCAACAACAACAACGATTCCACTTGTGTTCATTGTGCACCTCCGCTATCCTGCACTACAGAAATATTTTTATTTGCTGCTTATTTGCGGAGAACACTCCTAGTTTCGATTGTAAATCTTAAAATTGCTTTGGAGAAAGAATTTTTAGCCCTTTTATTGTACTGCTACAATTTTTACTGTCAAATTTAATCAGTTTGCTATTAATCAACCTGATAAAATTTTATGATTGTAAATTAGTCTGTTTCCTATTAATCAATACCACTGGAGGTATTTTTTTGAAAGATGCTTACTGAATCTAACGTAATGTATGCTGTTAAAATAAAGAGTAGCTTCGCTATACGAATCGTGTTCAGTCTCCCTTTGGCCCTGTTGTTCTTACCACAGACAGCCTTACACGTACCACAGCCTCATAGTTGTATATGAAAAGTGTGTATGTAAAATACACGGTTTACGTTCCACGTGAATTGTACCTTGCGTACCGATGTTTTGCCCAACGCTAAACTGATGAATAAAGTAAATGGCTTGTTCAAAACACAACGTATCGCCTGTGCCTGCGCTGGGGCGATTACTCTATGTGAAGGCGCCAGGTTCGTACAGTTTACAGAACACTACGTCCTTTCATGGTACTTGAAGATCCAACTGCCAACCCCACATGGACTTCAAAAATTCAGTCTGAGTACAAATGAAGCCAGTAGCACGATACACTGATAACATTAGTAGGGTAAGTTCACTGCGCGCCGGTACACCTCATAACGTGAAAAACATAATATTGAATAACTTCGAAAATATACCAAAACTGACGTCGTAGCAAAAAATAAATATAATCTCAGAAAAATAACAAAGACTCTGTAATGAATTAGATCTGCGAATGTAATTGCAGGTTTTTTTTTTTTTTTGCAAAAAAATCGCCCTCTCTTCCTTTTTGTTTCTTCGGACTGTAAGATGCCATTTTGAGACGAGGCTTGAAAACGTGTGAGTTTCATGTTACATTTAGTCTAAATATTACTTACAAGTGTTGTAAAATTTTAAATTTACCAGCTCCTATATTCATGAAGCAGCAAAATTAATGTCTTTATCCAATTTTTGCAAAATGGTTCAAATGGCTCTGAGCACTATGGGACTCAACTGCTGTGGTCATAAGTCCCCTAGAACTTAGAACTACTTAAACCTAACTAACCTAAGGACAGCACACAACACCCAGCCATCACGAGGCAGAGAAAATCCCTGACCCCGCCGGGAATCGAACCCGGGCCAATTTTTGTAGGGGAACATTAGTGCAGAGGTAAGTGCAATTGTTCTAAGTGATAACGACGCAGAGTCTTAGCAAATATCTTAATATTCACTAATTTGACAAATGAAAATAGATGTAAATGTAGGAGATTTCTCTTGATTAGGGGCTCTTCCTTTGAATATTGAATCAATGAAATTGCGAGAATCTCCTTATTCACTCACATTCACTAGAGAAATAATATTTCACAAAGGATAAATATTTACAACAAATATCTGTGATTTCGTTAGTTGGTGGCGTCTTTTAACACAAAAACACCGTGTCAGGCAAACTAACTGCGAGAAGTACCACAACTAAGTCACTGACGTAAATAAGTTTCCAGTTGTGAAGCAGGCACAATGACATTAACTCCAACTTTTCACAATATATATATATATATATATATATATATATATATATATATATATATATATATATATATATATATATACCAATACATAAAGAACCACAACTACTGTACACAAAATAACAATAGGAACATCGTAGTGTATGTAATATACGAGTAGATGTTCCTGCCCAAATAACTTAGTTACAGCTAACCCTCTATCGGTGCCACGCATTCCAGAGTTTTGGAGTCAGAGAGTTGGTCCCACGTCGCTCGAAAATCTGTGTTTCGCTGCGGACACGCGGGCTTCTAGAAAGCCGGCACAGCACGCGTGTGAGCACGCGACCAGCCGTCGCCCCACTCCTACAGGTATTTTTGCACTTTTATCAAGAAATTTTCCGGCCCATAAAAATGTATTAGGAGGCGAGAGTGCAGTCCGTGGTGGTTCATTAATAATACATCAGGCGGGCCAATTCTGGCAGAGCCCTCCCCCCCCCCCCCCCATAACATTGAGTGCTGGCAGATGCGTCCACCAAACCAGTTGCTGCGCGTGTGCGCTGCCGATCACGGCCTAGCATTGTTTGTCAACCAGGAATCACCCACAGCTTGTCGTTTGCCTTCTGCGCTCACTGGCGCGTAACACGACAACAGCATTCACGGCGATGTGAATACTACTAGGCTTAAAATCGTGGCAGCATTTATTCTTCAAACTGCTTTGAAGGAGGCGTCAACGGTTTTCCCTCCTGGGCTGGCCTCTTCTTCTCAGAGTGACCCTTACATCCAACGTACTCAGTTGCCTATCGTATACAAGGTGATGAAAAGAACCACAGAAGGTCAGAGCCGGGTAAGAGACAAAAAATTAAGAACAATTTTCAAGCTGTCCACTTGTTGGTGTTGCGTTGTTATGCGGTTAGGCCATAGAATGGCAACCAACCCATGGCGAGCAGGCGGAAGTGTCTGCATTTAAAGTAAAATGCATTAGCTGACAAAAGTAATGTTAAAGAGCACAGTCGCTAATTAGTTAACAGTTCAGATGAACAATCAAATCTATATTCCTATCCATTGCTGGCAACGTAAGGCGCTAAATTTCTGCGATATTTATCGGGTGGAGCTTGAATATCAAATGAACTATGCTAACTTATTAATATAATGAGCCGTGCTCCAAATACAGTAGTGCATTACGATAGACTACTTATCGTATTGTAAGCAAGCGAACCAGCATTGCTGCATTTGCTGTCCCCGATATGCCAATCGGGACCGGCGTTATCATCCTCTTCCAACGTTGGCTTTGGATGTGGTTTGTGTGTGTGTGTGTGTGTGTGTGGGTGGGTTGGGGGAGGGGGGGGGGGCATCACACCTCTCTCGCGGCCGTTGTAGGCTTTCTTAATACTATACTGTAAAGTGCAATGTGGAACAGTAAGTGTGAACTAAGACAATAGGGAAATACGAAACATACAAAGATCAGCCAAAACATTACGACTGACTACTTAAAGGCGTCAACACAATTCAGTAGTGATCCTGTGTGCCATGCATTCGACCAGCACTTGTAAGGTTTCCAGAGGTTTGTGGCACCAGAGGCCTACGCACAGGGCACACACTTCCCGTAATTTACGTGCAGTAACACTATCTTATCAAAAGTATCCGGACACCAACATAAACATACGTTTTTCATGTAGATGCATTGTGGTGCCACCTACTACCAGGTACTCCATATCAGCGACCTCAGTAGTCATTAAGACATCGTGAGAGAGCGGAATGGGGCGCTTCGTGGAACTCACGGACTTCGAACGTAGTCAGGTGATTGGGTGTCACTTGTGTCATACGTCTGCACGCGAGATTTCCACACTCCTAAACATCCCTAGCTCCACTGTATCCGATGCGATAGTGAAGTGGAAACCTGAAGGCACACGTACAGCCAAAAGCGTACAGACCAACCTCGTCTGTTGACTGACAGAGACCGCCGACAGTTGAGGAGGGTCGTAACGTGTAATAGGCAGACATCTGTCCACACCATCACACAGGAATTCCAAACTGCATCAGGATCCACTGCAAGTAGTATGACAGTTTAGCGGGAGGTGAGAAAACTTGGATTTCATGATCGAGCGCTTGCTCATAGCCAATCAAGCCGGAAAATGCCAAACGACGCCTCGCTTGGTGTAAGGAGCGTAAACATTGCACTATTGAACAGAGGAAAAACGTTATGTGGATTGACGAATCACGGTACACAAAGTGGCCATCCGATGGCAGGGTGTGGGTAAGGCGAATGCCCGGTGAACGCTTTCTGCCAGGGTGTGTAGTACCAACAGTAAAATTTGGAGGCGGTGGTGTTAAGGTGTGGTCGTGTTTTTCGTGGAGGGGGCATGCACTCCTTATTGTTTTGCTTGGCACTACACAGCACAGGCCTACATTGATGTTTTAAGCAACTTCTTGCTTCCCACTGTTGAAGAGCAATACAGGGATGGCGATTCCATCTTTTAACACGATCGAGCACCTGCTGATAATGCTCGGCCTGTAGCGGAGTCCTGACCTGTATCCTACAGAAAACTTTGGGATGTTTTGGAACACTGACTTGGTGCCAGGCCTCACCGACCGACATAGATACCTCTCCTCAGTGCAGCACTCCGTGAAGAATGGTCTGTCATTCCCCAAGTCTTGTAAGCAAACGAATGGACCTCAAACATATTTTACTTATTTCCATACAGTATTTGGGTCAACTCATCACTCTAAGGAGTATTAAGTATGAGGAAAATATGACTTTTGTTACCGAGTGTTAAGGCTGTCAGAGTCTCAGAAAAGATCTCAATATTTGGCAACTAAAGATTTTGATTATTTGCCCATTGTCTGGTAGGTACCTAAGCAATTTTTAAATGTCACCTAAAATTATTTCTTCTGGACAGCTCCTTGTGTTCCATGGACAAATCTTTTATTTAAAAATTAGTAATTTGTAAACAGAAACTATTATTTTACTTAGCAGTTTATGGTCTGTATATGATACGTATAGATGTTATTTTATTTACTAAAAGTCTTTCGGATGTTAATTTCATGCACTGACTCGTTCCATGACAATGGGGATTTCCTTAGTAATTTGATCCAATGGAATATGGACTATACGTGAGAAATAATATAAATACATAATGATGCAGCTTGCGGGAAGCTTTTGAATAAGACAACACAACTACTATGGTAAGTTCAGAAGTAATACTGGATGCTCACCGTAATATGGTAAAAACGTTAAACACTTTTGCCATACCAATCATGACCAGGGCACCAAATGGAATACTGCAGAAGAATAATGTGAGACTGTACACTGCAGTTTACACGAGAAACGCCTTGAGGAATATACTAATCATTGCCTGGTCCAAGCGATCCGTCTTTTCCACACATAGAGGACGTCCAGGAAGCGACTGAAGGACGTGTACTTTCATAACAACCTCCAGCGAGCAATGTACATGAGGTGTCCAGAAAGTTACATCAGGTATAGGAAAAAAATTCCTAGAGATGACATTCGGAAGTTTTTTGCGTTATTTTCACAACGAATGTTAGTGAATATCTATGCCCATGTCGGAAGTGAAACTTCTCGCCGCGACAGAATTCTTTTTCTTGCTACATCAGAACTGAGCAACAAAACTGGATGTTTTATTCTCGGGAAAGAGCTTCGCCGACTGAACAAGTCAGTAACGCTCACCCCCATGGAAGCATTTATTTGGCTTTTCATTGACTGAAAGAGTTATTGGATGTCCTCCAGAGGGATATCGTGATAAAACCTGTCCAAAATGTGCGTTAGATCCTCAAAACCCCAGGTTGTTGGCGGGCCTTGCCGATATCGCTCCAAACCTCCTATTTTGAGGGGATATCTGGCGACCTTGCTCTTTCTCTTGAAGAAATGGTCCAGTTTTTATGCAACTGTAATCAGCTGTTTGCCTGCACGTGTACGTCACACCTATAGATGCCATTCGTGTCGGGAAACATGACCGCAACCAGAGTACGGTACTCCTTGGCTGTTACGGTGCCACGAATGTGTGACCACATGAATGATCCCTAGAGCATAATGAAGCCGCCGTCAGCTTGACTCTGTCTCGCAATACAGTTACTCGGAACGACGACGGATTCGCGCCTTACCATCGCCATGATGAAGGTATCGGGAATAATCAGACCATGCATCGCTCTACCACTGAGTCATCGTCCGGAGCTGATGGTTACACACCCATTTCAGTCGTATTAGTCGATGTGGTGCTAAGATTGGCACATGCTTGGGTCATCGGACGCAGAGGACCATTGTTAGGAGTGTTCGTTCCACTGTGTGTTCGGACACATTTGTACTGTTGTCGGCAGTAAAGTTTGATTTTAGTTCCTGCCCATCCTACGACGTCCGACATCTGCAATGGAGGGTGGTCGCCCAAACGCACGACCTCTGGACGTGGTTTCGCCACATGTTGAAGACACTCACCACAGCACTCTTCGAACACGTGACAAGTCCGCAGATTCGGAAATGCTGGCGCCGAGCCTGCAGACTATCACAATCTGCCTTTGGTCAAACTCAGATAGATCGCGCGCCCTCTCCATTCTATACACGGACAGCACACTCACTGATACTAAATGCTTCGTGTGTGTGTCTGAGAAGCAGTCATTCCTCACCAGATGACGCTGCTGTCGGCTGGACGAGCTTACATCAATAATAGGTCTGTGGCCATAATTTTCTTTGTGATCAGTACATATAATTTATGTCTTTACCTTAAGATCAGTTTTTACTATAAAATATGTTTCAAAATTACAGCGACAAACTTCGAGGGGATGTAGAAGGTGTCTTGAGGGAAAAAAAGTAGGTAGGATGGTTCAAATGGCTCTGAGCAGTATGGGACTTAACATCTGTGGTCATCAGTCCCCTAGAACTTAGAACTACTTAAACCTAACTAACCTAAGGACATCACACACATCCATGCCCGAAGCAGGATTCGAACCTGCGACCGTAGCGGTCGCGCGGTTCCGGACTGAGCGCCTAGAACCGCTAGACCACCGCAGCCGGCAGTAGGTTGGAACCCGTTCCGGAAACGTGCTTCAACGACGCTACTGCAGGGTGTCGAAGTTATAGGCGATGGCGTCTGTTATATGTGTGTATATACATGGCGATTCCGTGAAGATGTTACAAACTTTCGGGAATGATCAATTTGAGATAAGGGACACTGATCCGGAAGAAAACGATTCGAAAATTGTAAGTGGAAATCGTTCTAGTACCTCTGACCACGGAATACAGGCACAGGTACTGTAGTTGCTAAAAGTGTAGAGTAGGCGTCTTTGTATCGAAAAATACAAGAAAAAAAGTCCAGTAAACATGAGTTCTAAGAATGCATATCTTAAGACCAATGAGCACTTACTCAGTAGAACAGATGTACACTACTGGCCATTAAAACTGATACACCAAGAAGAAATGCAGATGATAAACGGATATTCATTGGACCAATATATTATGCTAGAACTGACATATGATTACATTTTCACGCAATTTGGGTGCATACATCCTGAGAAATCAGTACCCAGAAGAACCACTTCTGGTCGTAATAACGGCCTTGATGCACGTGGGCATTGAGTCAAACGGAGCTTGGATGGCGTGTACAGGTACAGCTGCTCATGCAGTTTCAACACAATACCACAGTTCATCAACAGTAGTGACTGGCGTATTATGACGAGCCAGTTGCTCGGCCACCATTGACCAGACGTTTTCAATTGGTGAGAGATCTGGAGAAAGTGCTGGCCAGGGCAGCAGTCGTACATTTTCTGTATACAGAAAGGCCCGTACAGGACCTGCAACATGCGGTCATGCATTATCCTAATGAACTGTAGGGTTTCGCAGAGATCGAATGAAGGGTAGGGCCACGGGTCGTAACACATCTGAAATGTAACGCCCACTGTTCAAAGCGCCGTCATTGCGAGCAAGATGTGACTGAGACGTTTAACCAATGGCACCCCCATACCATCACGCCGAGTTATACGCCGGTATGACGATGACGAATACACGCTTCCAATGTGTGTTCACGGCGATCTCGCCAGACAAGAATGCGGCCATCATGATGCTGTAAACAGAACCTGGTTCATCCGCAAAAATGACGTTTTTCCAAAAAATGGTTCAAATGACTCTGAGCACTATGGGACTTAATATCTTTGGCCATCAGTCCCCTAGAACTCAAAACTACATAAACCTAACTAACCTACGGACATCACACACATCCATGCCCGAGGCAGGATTCGAACCTGCTACCGTAGCGGTCGCGCGGTTCCAGACTGTAGCGCCTAGAACCGCTGACGTTTTCCCATTCGTGCACCCAGGTTCGTCGTTGAGTACACCATCGCAGGCGCCCCTGTCGCGCATAATTGGAAGGCCTGCATTCGGCCAGTGAGCCACACTAAATCATAGACATAATGATCGAGAGGCTGGTATCCCGTTGAGTATTGCTTAAGCCTGCCGATCGTTATGTGATGAACATCGGCACAAAGTTTTATAAATGTGTCATATGATTGCTCGGTGTCTGTTCTTTCAGACGTGTCCAAAATGGCAGACACCAAACACTCGTACAATCGGTTCACCTCAGTGGGCAATGCATACACAACCTTCAGTGCGCATTACGTTCGACCTCCAATGGAAATAAAAAGTTGGCGAGCATGGAGAAGACAGACAGGGACTGCAGATAGACGGCGTTAGGTGGTACTCTGAGCAGTTACGAAGTGCGCAGAGATAATCCGTGCGTTTACGATGAATACTGTGTCCAGGGAGTGAAATGGTTAACGCACTTGCCGAGTAATCAGGAGATCCCGGGTTCGAACCCCGATCTGGCACACATTTCTGCTCGTCACAGCTGATCCCTTATAAAGTACCAATTCAGCTGAAATCGTTAGTTCCTTCTGTTTCCTTTCCTCCCTCCCACCCTCCTCTCCACCTTCAGCTTACATAATTTTATAAGTGTAGGACTGGGGAATCGTGGCGTAACACCTTATATTTCTGCGTAAAAATTATCGCAATCGTTGTAGATATTACGGTCGCGTCCTGTTGATAACAGTGTCACAGCGTATTAAAACTCACACCTGTTCTTCATCATCATAAGCCATTACACGTTGAGGCGTCAACTTTTTGCCAAAAAGGTCACATTTCATCAACGTACTGGAGTTTGTCGCTATAGACAGATAGAAAGGAAACCAGAATAACATGCAACGATGCCCTATGTTTCTATCTATCTGTGCCTATTCTCTCTCTCTCTCTCTCACACTCTCTTTTTCTGTCTCTTCTCCGGCACGTGCGCGCGAGTGCCTGTGTATGTTGACGTCCGTGAAAATGTCATACCGGAGTGTGCCGAGCGGAACTGCGGATCAAAAATCCCCCTCCACCACACGCCAAATCCTTCCACCACTGCTGCCGCTGACGTCGAAGCAATCATGGAAATTCGAGAAGCATGGAGCCAGAAGCGGGGAGCGGGGGAACGGATGTGACACTGGGCTCTCTCTCTCTCTCTCTCTCTCTCTCTCTCACACACACACACACACACACGCACACACACACACTCGAGCGCGCACACCCACGCACTGGATATGCACCGTTGGCGCAGACGTGCGCGCGCAAACCGACGCCCTCGGTCTGGCAGCCTCGCCGCCACCGGTGCCCGTGGTGTGTGGCGGTGATGGTCCTCGCATTCGCCGCCTGCCTGCCTGCCCGCCTGCCAGCCTCCCAAACGGCGCGCCGCTTTTGCGTTCGGCATATTGACGGCTGCGGCAGGTGGTGGAGGTCCGTGGCGCATGGGGCGGTCGCCGTGACAGCGAGCTGACGCCCTCGCGGGTGGCAGTCAACGGCTGCATGCCTCCCCCCCCCACCGCCAACCCCCCCCCCCCCCAACGGTGTTCGTTATAAATTGATACGATCTTCAGTGAGTTGTCATTGGCCTCAGGGGAAGGCGAGGTGTCTACAGGGTGGTCCATCGATAGTGACCGGGCCCAATATCTCACGAAATAAGTATCAAACGAAAAAACCACAAAGAACGAAACTCGTCTAGCTTGAAGGGGGAAACCAGATGGCGCTATGGTTGGTCCGCTAGATGGCGCTGCCATAGGTCAAACGGATATCAACTGCGTTTTTAAAAATAGGAACCCCCATTTTTATTACATATTCGTAGAGTACATAAAGAAATATGAATGCTGTAGTTGGACCACTTTCTTCGCTTTGTGGTAGATGGCGCTGTAATAGTCACAAACGTATGAGTATGTGCTATCACGTAAAATTCCGCCAGTGTGGACGGTACTTGCTTCGTGATACATTTCCCGTGTTAAAATGGACCGTTTACCAATTGCCGAAAACGTCGATATCGTGTTGATGTATGGCTATTCAAAATGCCCAATGGGCGTGTGCTATGTATCCTGCTCCGTATCCTGGACGACATCATCCAAGTGTCCGGACCGTTCGCCGGATAGTTACGTCATTTAAGGAAACAGCAAGTGTTCAGCCACATGTGAAACGTCAACCACGACCTCCAACAAATGATGATGCCCAAGTAGGTGTTATGGCTGCTGTCGTGGCTAATCCGCACCCCATTAGCAGACAAATTGAGCGAGAATTGGGAATCTCAATTCTACATCATCTTCGATTGCACCCGTACCATATTTCTATGCACCAGGAATTGCACGTCGATGACTTTGAACTTCGTGTACAGTTCTGTCACTGGGCACAAGAGAAATTACGGTACGATGACAGATTTTTTTGCACGCGTTCTATCTAGCAATGAAGCGTCATTCACCAACAGCGGTAACGTAAACCGGCATAATATGCACTATTGGGCAAAGGAAAATCCACGATGGCTGCGACAAATGGAACATTAGCGACCTTGGCGGGTTTATAAATGGTGCGGCATTATGGGAGGTCCAATGTGTGCTGATTTCCTACGTAATGTTCTACCGATGTTACTACAAGATGTTTCACTACATGACAGAATGGCGATGCACTTCCAACATGATGGATGTCCGGCACATAGCTTGCGTAAGTTGAAGCGGTATTGAATGGCATATTTCATGAACCTTGCTGACAGATTAAAAATTTGTGCCAGACCGAGACTCGAACTCGGGACCTGTGCCTTTCGCGGGCAAGTACTCTCCCAAGTGAGCTACCCAAGCACGACTGACGCCCCGTCCTCACAGCTTCACTTCTGCCAGTACCTTGTCTCCTACCTTCCAAACATTACAAAAGCTCTCCTGCGAACCGTGCAGAAGTAGCACTCCTGAAAGAAAGGATATTGCGGAGGCATGGCTTAGCCACAGCCTGAGGGATGTTTCTAGAGTGAAATTTTCACTCTGCACCGGAGTGTGAGGACGGGGCGTGAGTCGTGCTAGGGTAGCTCAGTTGCTAGAGCACTTGCCCGGGAAAGGCAAAGGTCCCGAGTTGGAGTCTGGGTCCGGCACACAGTTAGATTAAGGAAGTATCAGAGCACACTCCCGCTGTGGCTAAACCATGTCTCCGCAATATCCTTTCTTTCAGGAGTGCTAGTTCTGCAAGGTTCGCAGGAGAGCTTCTGTAAAGTTTGGAAGGTAGGAGAAGAGGTACTGGCAGAAGTAAAGCTGTGAGGACGGGACGTGAGTCGTGCTAGGGTAGCTCTGTTGGGAGAGCACTTGCCCGCGAGAGGCAAAGGTCCCGAGTTCGAGTCTCAGTCCGGCACACAGTTTTAATCTGTCAGGAAGTTTCATATCAGCGCACACTCCGCTGCAGAGTGAAAATCCCATTCTGGAAGCATATTTCATGACAGCACCATACCATCGCCCGCACGTCCACCGTATCTGACGTCCCCGGCTTTCTTTCTGTGGGGAAATTTGACGGATATTTGCTATCGTGGTCCAGCGTCAACGCCTGACAACATGCGTGAGCGCATTGCCAATGCATGTGCGAACATTACGGAAGGCGAACTACACGCTGTTGAGAGGAATGTCGCTACACGTATTGCCAAATGCATTGAGGTTGACGGACATCATTTTGAGCATTTATTGCATTAATGTGGTATTTACAGTTAATGACGCAGCAACAATTTGCGTTCTCAGAAACGATAAGTTCACAAAGGTACATGTATGACATTGGAACCACCGAAATAAAATGTTCAAACGTACCTACGATCTGTATTTTAATTTAAAAACCTACCTGTTACTAACTGTTCGTCTAAAATTGTGAACCATATGTGTGTGACTATTACAGCGCCATCTATCACAAAGCGAAAAAAGTGGTCCAACTAAAACATAATCTGCCAGGAAGTTTCAAGTTTTAAAACATTCATATTTCTTTACGTACTACACGAATATGTAATAAAAATGGGGGTTCCTATTTTAAAAAATGCAGTTGATATCCGTTTGACCTATGGCAGCGCCATCTAGCGGGCCAACCATAGCACCATCTGGTTTCCCCCTTCAAGCTAGACAAGTTTCGTTCTTTGTAGTTTTTTCGTTTGACGCTTATTTCGTGAGAAATTTGGCGCAGTGACGATCAATGGACCACCCTGTATATTGCGTTGTGTATCTTACTGTGAACTTAGCTCCAGAAGCTATAGATCATTGATCTATGCCATCCATCCACGGCGCAGTCGATACTTAAATAGGTGACTGAGGTAATTCCACAGTTGAATGCTTCTTATACTACACTGGCGTCCAAAATTAAAGCAACAAACTTCTGTTTCTTCTTCCTATGTCTAATTCATGCTACAACCATACAAAATGTCTACAGATGCCCGTAAGATCGTGTTCTGCTCGAAGATAGCATTCCAGTCGACGATAAACCACGCCAGTGATCACGTCACGGCACCTATCAAACGGGTTAGTGTTTGCCGGTTAGACCCGCTTGCACGCCGGTCACTGTGGCCGAGCTGTTCTAGGCGCTTCTGTATGGAACCGCGCGACCGCTACGGTCGCAGGTTCGAATCCTGCCTCGGGCATGGATGTGTGTCATGTCCTTAGGTTAGTTAGGTTTAAGTAGTTTTAAGTTCTAGAGGACTGATGACGTCAGATGTTAAGTCCCATAGTGCTCAGAGCCATTTGAACCATCTGAACCCACTTGCACTATCGCTGCTTGCACAGTCACAGACGATGCGGTATGGGACAGACAAGACACCTACCAGACTCTCTGCGCTGAAGGGCCATAGGAAGAATGGAAGCACGGCAATCGCAATCTGATGAGGTCCGACCGGTTAATGTGAATCGTTCTTTAGTTTCTCGCGTGTGGTGACAGTTTATAAAGACCGAAACAGTATCCCGAAGACCAGGGAAGAGCCGACCACGTGCGACTTCAGTGAGAGAGGACCATTATTCGGCTGCAGGGGCACGACGGTGCCGCCCTAGTGCTGCACGGCAACTGGCATCAGATCTCGCAGCATCCACTGGACGCATTGCATCGAGGCAAATGGCGTAGAGATTGCTTCTGCAGAGTGGGGATTGCTTCTGTAGAGTGGCCTTTATTGTTGGAGACCTGCTGTATATATACGTCTCACGCATCCTCACAGAAGGTAACGTCTAGAGTGGAGTCGTCAACATGCCACCATGATGGTCAATGAGTGGCCTAATGTTCTTTTCACAGATGAGTCCCGATTTGGTATGGTGAGCGATTCTCGAAGTATTCGCATCTGGAGGGTACGTAGAACATGATTTTGGGACCCAAATATTGTGGAAAGAGTACGATATCGAGGAGGATCCACAATGGAAATTGGCAATTTGTGGTAAGGTCTTATGGGACCAAACTGCTGAGATCATCGGTCCCTAAGCCTACACTCTACTTAATCTAACTTACACTAACTTACACTTTGGACAACACATACGCCCATGCCCGAGGGAGGACTCGAACCTCCGACGGGGGGAGCCGCACGGACCGTGACAATGCGCCCAGGACCTCGCGGCTACCCCACACGGTGATCCCTAATGAGGATATCAAATTAAACACCTTTCAGCTTTCAAATTTCAGACTTTATTTTATCTGACAACCATTTTCAGCCTCCTGGCTGACAGCTGAAGTGATCACTGTAGCAAGCATCTACTAATACCAGTATTTATTGCCCGTTTTTAGATCCAGCTGAGGTATATTCTTCCTACACGTCGATCAGGGCCTGGTGAGTGCGTAATATAACGCCGAAACTGGCTGCCAAATAAAACAAGTTTGGAAATTTGACTGCTGAAAGGTGTTTAATTTGACGTCCTCTATCGAGCAGCCGAGTCCCGCAACCATCTCTAAAAAGATGGACATACAGAGCTCGCTGATGGTGTGGGCAGGGATTATGTTGACCACTCAGACACTACTTCATGTAATAGCACGGGTGAATTGGCAAGGTTTAAGTGCTGTCAGGTATCGTGAATAGATCTTGGGACGTGATATACGATTGTTACGGGGTACTGTGGGCCCAGACTTCGTACTGATGGACGATAATGCTCGACCTCATAGAGCACGGGTGGTTGATGTTTTCTTGGAAACGGAACATATTCCCCGCATGGCGTGACCTGCTCGCTCTCCCGATCTGAATTCGATAGATTATGTCTGTGATGCTCTAGGGAGACAGGTTATATCACGTCAGAATCCACCAACCACTCTCTAAGACTCACTAGCAGGTCTATACAGAGAAAGGGCGTTATTGCCTCAACATGAGACTTAGGACATCATTTACAGTATTTGTCGTGGATGTCAGGCATGTATTGTTGCCAGAGATTGTCACACCCCGTACTAAGCACATTAACCAGTTGTCAGAACATGCGTGGAAAAACACGTTAAGTTGGGAAAAACTAGGAATATTTTTGTCTAACATTATACTCATGGCAGTTGCTTACTTTGTGCATTGTTTACATTGCTTTTACTTTAATATGACCTGTTTATACAGTTTTATGCCAAAATAAACTCTACCTTGTAAAATTTCCGTTTGTTGCTTCAATGTTGGACACTAGTGTTTTTACAACAGAATTACGAGGGGCATTCAATAAAAAAGCAATACTTTTTTATCGGCCAATTTCGGTTGAAAAAAATATGGAATTTTTTGTGCGACATCGTGGAATATTCCAGCGTCAGCCGCTATAGTTTCATGAAGTTATGAGAGGTGGTGCGCTATACACAGCCTTCAAAATGGTGTCTGTAGCAGAGACGGGTTCCGAAGAGAACTGTCAGTGAGTTTCTCTTAGCGGAAAGCGAGAGCATCGAAGATATTCACAGACACTTACGGAATGTCTACGGAGACCTGTCAGTGAAAAAAAATCATGTTGAGTCGTTGAGCGGGACGTCTGTCCTGAGCGTGTTTGCCGTCACAAAAAATGCAAACGAAATTCTCCTTTTCCATGACAGCCTAAAGTGTCACACAAATTTGCGCACTCGAGAGCAGAAAACTTCATTGGACTGTTCTTACTCATCCACCCTACAGCCTGAACCTCCCACCTTCCGACTTCCGTCTGTTTCGCCCTATTAAGAATGCACTCCGCGGTAAGCAATACGTGGATTATGGAGCTGTTCCTGATACAGCAGGAAGTTTGGTTCGACGTCGATTAGTTTATTGGTACCACGCAGGAAGGTGGCGTCAGAACGTCGCAATGAACGCAGATTGTTTTCAAAAATAGGGATTAGTAGCCAAAAGAGTGAGGAACAATGCGGTCTATTGGAATCGTGACTAAAACCAGCCTGTTTCCAGAACAAACAGGTTTAGCATTACTTACTGAAAGCATCTCGTGTTAAACAAAGGCTTCGAAACACCTCTCATTCAGTTTTATTATGACAGCAAGCAGTTATCATGAGGCTGCGATGTTTTCATTCTAAAATAAAATATAAAAAAGGGGGCGAATTCAGTTTGAAATCACACCTCGACAGTGAAACTTCTAACCGCATTCACAGAAAATAGCTCTCGTCAAAAATGCAGAAAAGAGTTGCCCCAGGCAACACATAAAAGAATGCCAAGGTTCATATAAAAACACAAAAATAAGAATACGAGACTTACTTTTCAATATACTATGAATTTTCAACGTGTAGGGAGACACCTTGTGAGCCAAGATCGCATTTGTAAAACCTTTATTTACGATAGCTGGTTTCAATGAAACAGAGTTAGCATCGTCTGGTCTGCGAACAGTATACATGAAGTGTAAAATATCAAATTATGGAAAGTAGTGAATAGTGTCATAACTATAACTTATAGAGTGAATTAGTACTATACCTCAGTAAAGGTTACGTGCCCAGTTAGAGCTACAAATGTACTCTATATCTTAAACAGCCAGATAGTTGACGCAAGATGCGCGGATTGCACTACCTACAATATCTCTCACCAAGGGTATCCGTCCCATATTACAGGAAACAGAGTACATCGCTGATACAGGGGCGCCGCTGAACTGACAACCGGTGAAAGTTACTAGAGAGTTTGAAGGACTTCTCTTTCCTCTTTTGAGCCATCGGTCATCTGAGTGGTTTCATGCGACCCGCCACGAATTCTTCTTCTGTGCTAACCTCTTCATTCCGGAGTAGCACTTGCAACCTATGTCTTCAATTATTTGCTGGATGTATTCCAATCTCTGTCGTCCTCAACAGCTTTTATCCTCTACAGCTCCGTACGGTACCATGGAAGTTACTGCTTGATGTCTTAACACTTGTCCTGTTACCTTGTCTCTTCTTCTTGTCAGTGTTTTCCGTATAGCCTTTCCTCGCCGGTTCTGCCGAGAACCTCCTCATTCCTTACCTTATCAATACACTTAATTTACAGTATCCATCTGTAGCACCGCATCTCAGATGCTTCAACTCTCTTCCGTTCTGTGTTTCCATGTTTCACTACCATAAAAAGCTGCGTTCCAAACGTACATTCTCAAAAATTACTTCCTAAAATTAAGGCAAATATTTCGTACTAGCAGACTTCTGTTGGCCATAAATGCAATCTTTGCCAGTGTTTGGCTTTTTTTTGTATCCATCCTCCATCCATTGCTGGTCAGTTTGGGTGCAGGTAGCAGAATTTTTTAACTTCAGCTACTTCATCATTTTTGATGTTAAGTTTCTCGCTGTTCTCACTTCTCCTACTTCTTATTACTTTCGTCATTCTTCAGTTTTCTTTCAGTCCACATTCTGTATTCATTAGAATCTTCATTCCATGCAACAGATGTTCGAGTATAATGACTTTTCTGGAGACTAGAAATCTACTCTGTAGGAATCAGCATGGGTTTCGAAAAAGGCGGTCGTGTGAAACCCAGCTCGCGCTATTCGTCCACGAGACTCAGAGGGCCATAGACACGGGTTCCCAGGTAGATGCCGTGTTTCTTGACTTACGCAAGGCGTTCGATATAGTTCCCCACAGTCGTTGAATGAACAAAGTAAGAGCATATGGACTATCAGACCAATTGTGTGATTGGATTGAAGAGTTCCTAGATAACAGAACGCAGCACGTCATTCTCAATGGAGAGAAGTCTTCCGAAGTAAGAGTGATTTCAGGTGTGCCGCAGGGGAGTGTCATAGGACCGTTGCTATTCACAATATACATAAATGACCTTGTGGATGACATCGGAAGTTCACTGAGGCTTTTTGCAGATGATGCTGTGGTGTATCGAGAGGTTGTAACAATGGAAAATTGTACTGAAATGCAGGAGGATCTGCAGCGAATTGATGCATGGTGCAGGGAATGGCAATTGAATCTCAATGTAGACAAGTGTAATGTGCTGCAAATACATAGAAAGATAGATCCCTTATCATTTAGCTACAAAATAGCAGGTCAACAACTGTAAGCAGTTAATTCCATAAATTATCTGGGAGTATGCATTAGGAGTAATTTAAAATGGAATGATCATATAAAGTTGATCGTCGGTAAAGCAGATGCCAGACTGAGATTCATTGGAAGAATCCTAAGGAAATGCAATCCGAAAACAAAGGAAGTAGGTTACACTACGCTTGTTCGCTCACTGCTTGAATACTGCTCAGCAGTGTGGGATCCGTACCAGATAGGGTTGATAGAAGAGATAGAGAAGATCCAACGGAGAGCAGCGCGCTTCGTTACAGGATCATTTAGTAATCGTGAAAGCGTTACAGAGATGATAGATAAGCTCCAGTGGAGTACTCTGCAGGAAAGACGCTCAGTAGCTCGGTACGGGCTTTTGTTAAAGTTTCCAGAACATACCTTCACCGAAGAGTCAAGCAGTATATTGCTCCCTCCTACGTATATCTCGCAAAGAGACCATGAGGATCAAATCAGAGAGTTTAGAGCCCACACAGAAGCATACCGACAATCCTTCTTTCCACGAACTATACGAGACTGGAATAGAAGGGAGAACCGATAGAGGCACTCAAGGTACCCACCGCCACACACCGTAAGGTGGCTTGCGGGGTATGGATGTAGATGTAGATGTAATCGTTCTTCACTTTCACTCAATATAGCAATGTCACTATCGAATCTTATCATCGAATTTTAGTCCCACTCATGAATCTTCTTCAATGTATAAATTGAACAGTAGGTGTGAAAGACTTCATCCCTGTTTTACACAGTTTAATCAGAGGACTTCGTTCTTGGTTTTTCACTCTTACTGTTCCCTCCTGGTTCTTGTACATAAGGTATATTACCCGTCTTTTCGTGTAGCTTACCAAAATTTTTTGCAGAATTTCGAACATCTTGCACGATGTTGTCAAAAGCTGTTTCCAGGTCAACAAGTCCTATGAACATATCTTGATTTTTCTTTTGTGTTTGCTATTTTTATCAAACGCAACTTCCGAGCTGCCTCATTAGTGCCTTTACCTATTTTAAACATAGACTGATCGTCATCCAACAGAAAATCAATTTTCTATTCAGTTCTTGCGAATGTTACTCTTGACAGCAAATTGGATGCATGAGCAGTTAAGCTGACTGTGCGATATTTCTCACTCTTGTCGGCCCTTGCAGTCTGCAGAACTGTGTGGATGATGTTCCTCCCAAAGTCAGATGGTATGTCGCCATTCTACACACCAGCATGAATAGTCGTTTTGTTGCCACTTTACACAATGGTTTTAGGAATTCCGATGGTAAGTTTGTAACCTCCCCCTCACTCATGACAGTGAAAAATTAAACCGCGTGCACCTAATGGAAATTTGGGAAAAGCAATCGTCACCGAAGTTAATTTGTCGGTAAAGAGGGAGGAAAGGGTTACATCTAAATGAAAGGAAAATGTAAATGAAATTGATGGAAATGAATTTTGAGAAAAAGGTAAAATTAATAAAGAAAGTAAATGTGCGGTCGTTACGTTAACAATTAATTGGCGTTAATTAGATATTTGAGATTTCGGGAAAATTACGGTCGCCAGTCCTATGGACAACTACATAATAACCGAAAAAGAAAGGTTATGCACATATAATTAGCACTAAAAGGTGGCAACTGAAGGTTGACACGTGCTGTGTGAAAACTGAAAGTTTGTCAGAAGTAATAAATTTCTCTACACTCTGGCTTAATTTAGCTAAAGAATTAATAAAACCGGAAAATTGAAAGTCATTTTAGTGACTGAAATTAATAGTGAGCTTTGTTTCTGAAGCACTACGAAATTCAGTAAAATAAGTTTAGTCTTGATCTACCTCAACAATAATTTCAAAAGCTACTTGAATCTATGCAATTTAGAAATAAGAGACTTAACTTTGAACTTGAATTAAATGATTCTGAACAATTAACAACAGTAAAACTTGGTACGTACCAAGCTGAGCTGCAGTCACACGCCGGCCGCTGGTGGCCGAGCGGTTCTGGCGCTGCAGTCTGGAACCGCGCGACCGCTGCGGTCGCAGGTTCGAGTTCTGCCTCGGGCATGGATGTGTGTGTTGTCCTTAGGTTAGTTAGGTTTAAGTAGTTCTAAGTTCTAGGGGACTTATGACCTCGGCAGTTGAGTCCCATAGTGCTCAGAGCCATTTTTTGCAGTCACACCTAAGCTAATATATGGTAACAAAACTCGCACTCTTAATTTCTGCTTGTGTAATCTAAATATTGTATCCAGCTATGAATACTTTAACTGAACTTTGCAATTAAATCAGTGAAATGGAATGATATTACTTTAATGCTGGCGTTTGAATTTCAACGACACTCGGGTTCATTCCGGAAAAGGAAAGGACCCTGCTTGGTAATGCAATTGGGACAATGAGCAACAAAGGTTCATTCCACATTGCTGTAATTTGGTGACACAAATTGACCAGTTTGAAAAGCTGAGGTCTGCCATACAGTTCTAAAACTTTACGTGCTTCCAGTCTTCCTTGTTGGTTGATTGGAGATTTGAAGTCGTCGGTCGAGGAGGTGACGACAGTCACTCATTGTCGGCCGTCGCTGTTGCAGAAGCTGGATGTTGGCGCGCCTCCTTCTCGACACGGTCACCAGGCGATACGGGCTCTTGATGTGCGCCAGCTAATGCATCCCGTCCTCGACACCGTGTCAGGAACTATCATAGCAAGTCGAGCGCAATTACATTCTGCCGAACCCCGAAAGCGCGGCAACTCGCGGGGGCGTCACACAACACACCTGATCCACCGCCCTCCTCCAGCCAGACTCCCTCTGCCCGCGCTCCATGCGGCAGAGTTCACACTACCAAAGATCCTAAACACTTTGGTTCTCCACACGACCTATCGATGTATCGTTCGATAGCACAGTTTTCCCTAGGCAATACCCAGCGTAAATATACAAATAATATTTACAAAGCAAACCAATTATACATCGACATAAATGCATATATATATATATATATATATATATATATATATATATATATATATATATATATATACAAATAGTAAAACAATTACAATATATAAAGACACAGAAATGTCATATCTTCAGGTAACAAAATAAAGAAAAAAAGTCCAACCCCTCGTCCAAGTCGTGGGAGATGGGCAACGGCACAAAGTAGGGGACTGCCTATAGGGGCGATGTACAGCAGGGACTTCGTGTGCCCCAGGACCGCTACGGTATCTGGGAAGGCCATATGGGAACCCTGAAACGTGACGGCTAACGGGGCTCTGGTGAAGCTGCGATAGGCCTAGCAAGCCAGTAGTGGATAAATCAACTGCTTTTAAAAAGGGAACATGCCTCGGATCACGGAACGGATTTAAAGGAAACCGACCAAGCAATGGAAAAGGATTACGAGATGGTTTACGACTGGGCACCTTAAACGTAAGGACTCTAACTGAGAAGTTAGAAGAAATTGTAGAAATGATGGAAAGGAGGAAATTGGACATCTTGGGACTTGCTGCGACTAGGTGGAGAGGAGTTGGTGAAAAACCACTAAGTAAAGGATGTAAACTGTACTGGATAGGGAATGAGAGGGGAAGAAATGGAGTGGCAATAGTGGTCAGAGAGGGTCTGCAGGAGGAGGTGGAAGGTATCAATGATCGAATGATAAAAGCCAGAGTACGAGTGAAAGGAAAAAGCATTGAAATCATCCAAGCATATGCCCCACAGGTGGGGTGTACAAAAAAGGAGAAGGAGGAATTCGAAGATGACATGCAAAAGCAGCTAAATTGAGGTAATCAGATTATAATAGGGGACCTCAATGCACATGTTGGCACAGACAGGAAAGGGTTCGAGGAGATAATGGGACCAGGGGGCTGGGGGAACCGAAATAGAGAAGGAAAATTGTTGCTGGAATTCTGCAAGAGGAATGGGCTGGCGATCGCAAATTCCTGGTACAAGACGAGAAGTAGCCACAAAATAACTTGGTACAGTGGAGACTGGTCCCAAACTTCAGTAGTAGACTATGTACTAGTGGATAGGCAGATGATGAGCAGCCTCACAGATGTTAAGGTCATTCCATCTGAGGCCTCAGACAGTGACCATCGGCTGTTGGTAGCCACCCTGAGAGAGAAAAAAGATAGGAGGGCAACAGATATACAGGAGAAAAGGTTGAAGACATGGATGCTGAAAGAGGATGAACGGAGGACCCAGTACCAGACACTGATCAGGAAGAAGCTGCCAATGGAAGATCAGAGAACAGTGGAGGAAGAATGGGGAGATTTTAAGAGGGCTCTAGTTGAGGCAGCTGAGACTGTGTGCGGAAGAACTAGCACAAAGAGGAGAAGTAAGGAAACCCCATGGTGGAACAACATATGTAAAGAGGCAGTACTTCGAAAGAACAAAGCCTTCAGAGAATGGTTCCAGACCCGAACAGAGGAAGCTAGGGTAAAATATAAGGAAAGCAAGAAAGCGGCACAGACCATAGTAAGGGCGGAGAAGAAGAAGTGGATGGAAAAATGGACAAGAATGTTAGAAGAGGACAGTGAAGGGAACGAAAAAGTACTTTACACCATGGTAAGAAATAAGAGGAACGACAGAAGCGAGTGCCTGAGGATCATGGATAATAATGGAAGAGTTGTGGAGGAAATGCATGAGCTCAAAAAGATTTGGAAGGAGTACTTTGAAGACCTGTTGAAAGCCGCCAAGCGGGTAACTAACAACGATGGAGAGCCTAAGGCAGCAGACGATTATAATAGTGGGGAAATTGATGATCTAACTTGGAATGAAGTGGAAGAAGCAATGGTTGAGGATGAAAGGGGGCAAGGCACCAGGTTGGGACGAAGTAACAGTGGATATGATACGAGCAGCAGGAGAAGTAGGAACCCAGTGGCTATACAGAGTGCTGAGGGTGGTGTGGAAGGAGAACAGAATTCCTGAGGATTGGAAGAAAGGAATTATAGTCCCGATCTTCAAGAAAGGGGATAAAAGGAGATGTGAGAACTACAGAGGAATCACCCTGCTATGCCACTGTGGAAAAATCTATGAAAAGATCCTGGAGAAGAGAATAAGAAGCAGTATTGAAAGTAGACTGCTAGAGGAGCAGTACGGTTTCAGACCGGGAAGATCAACAACGGACCTCATATTTGCGGTAAGGCAACTGCAGCAAAAGGCACTATGAGTACGGGAAGGACTTAATCATGGCCGTTTTAGATATTGAGAAGGCGTATGACAGTATCTGTAGGGACAAGCTCTGGAATGTGCTGAACGCAAAAGGGATAGATGAAGATGTAACACGAAAAGTCAGAAAAATGTATGAGGGAAGTGAGAGTTGTATGAAAGTGGGGAGGGAACGTACTGCATGGTTCAAGCTGGAAAATGGGCTGCGACAGGGAAGTGCACTTTCGCCTTTATTGTTTATTATTGTTATGGATGAAATCCTACAGCAAGTATCAGATGCAATTGGAGATCATAAAATGAAAGCAGTGCTTTTTGCCGATGACCTGATGTTATGGGGAAATTGCGAGAAGGAGGTGCAAGAGCAGTTAGATGTATGGGAGGCAACGGCAGCACAATATGGAATGCATTTCCCTGCAAAGAAAAGTGAAATAATTGTCACAACAAGGAAGAAGAATAGGCCAAATGTGGATATAACTTGTGGAGGGGAAAAACTACAAGTGGTAGAGAACTTCAAGTACCTGGGAAGCATGATTGAAAGTAAGGGGGGAAACGCAATGGAAATAAATGAAAGATGCAGAAAAGCAGGGCAGTTCTACAAATGCATTAGGGGGCTTATTTGGAGCAAGGAGGTGCCACAGAAATCCAAGGGAATTATATACCGAACCTACTTTGTCTCCATATTGACATACGGAAGTGAGACATGGGTAATGCACAAAAGCGACAAAAGTAGAATACAGGCTAGTGAAATGAAGTTCCAGAGGAGCAGGTTGAGTGTAACGAGACAGATTGCGAAATGTGTATGTGAGGGAAAGACTAAAGGAGGAACCAGTACAGGGCAGGATAGAAAAATCAAGACTGCAGTGGTATGGACACATGAAGAGAATGGATGAGGGAAGAATTCCAAAGAGGATGTTTGATCTGCAACTGGAGGGGAAGAGGCCCAGAGGAAGACCAAGAGATAGATGGGTGAAGGGAGTGAAGGAATGTGTGACGAGAAGAGGGGAGAACTGGACGAAGGTGGAACAGGGGGGATGGTGGAAAGACAGAACACGATGGAGAGGCTTGTGTTCCCGACAGACCCAGCCAGTGGCTGGAAAATGTCCAAGATGATGAATGATTTGTAGGACAATAGATGGAAATAGGAGGATACGCATTTCAGGCGTTACAAGTTACCTATCCTTTCTGCCGTATTTGATCTTAAGTCTTCCAAAGCCCTTTTAATCTCTCATTCTGATACTACAACCTGTATCTCTTCTACACTCCTGGAAATTGAAATAAGAACACCGTGAATTCATTGTCCCAGGAAGGGGAAACTTTATTGACACATTCCTGGGGTCAGATACATCACATGATCACACTGACAGAACCACAGGCACATAGACACAGGCAACAGAGCATGCACAATGTCGGCAATAGTACAGTGTATATCCACCTTTCGCAGCAATGCAGGCTGCTTTTCTCCCATGGAGACGATCGTAGAGATGCTGGATGTAGTCCTGTGGAACGGCTTGCCATGCCATTTCCACCTGGCGCCTCAGTTGGACCAGCGTTCGTGCTGGACGTGCAGACCGCGTGAGACGACGCTTCATCCAGTCCCAAACATGCTCAATGGGGGACAGATCCGGAGATCTTGCTGGCCAGGGTAGTTGACTTACACCTTCTAGAGCACGTTGGGTGGCACGGGATACATGCGGACGTGCATTGTTCTGTTGGAACAGCAAGTTCCCTTGCCGGTCTAGGAATGGTAGAACGATGGGTTCGATGACGGTTTGGATGTACCGTGCACTATTCAGTGTCCCCTTGACGATCACCAGTGGTGTACGGCCAGTGTAGGAGATCGCTCCCCACACCATGATGCCGGGTGTTGGCCCTGTGTGCCTCGGTCGTATGCAGTCCTGATTGTGGCGCTCACCTGCACGGCGCCAAACACGCATACGACCATCATTGGCACCAAGGCAGAAGCGACTCTCATCGCTGAAGACGACACGTCTCCATTCGTCCCTCCATTCACGCCTGTCGCGACACCACTGGAGGCGGGCTGCACGATGTTGGGGCGTGAGCGGAAGACGGCCTAACGGTGTGCGGGACCGTAGCCCAGCTTCATGGAGACGGTTGCGAATGGTCCTCGCCGATACCCCAGGAGCAACAGTGTCCCTAATTTGCTGGGAAGTGGCGGTGCGGTCCCCTACGGCACTGCGTAGGATCCTACGGTCTTGGCGTGCATCCGTGCGTCGCTGCGGTCCGGTCCCAGGTCGACGGGCACGTGCACCTTCCGCCGACCACTGGCGACAACATCGATGTACTGTGGAGACCTCACGCCCCACGTGTTGAGCAATTCGGCGGTACGTCCACCCGGCCTCCCGCATGCCCACTATACGCCCTCGCTCAAAGTCCGTCAACTGCACATACGGTTCACGTCCACGCCGTCGCGGCATGCTGTGTTAAAGACTGCGATGGAGCTCCGTATGCCACGGCAAACTGGCTGACACTGACGGCGGCGGTGCACAAATGCTGCGCAGCTAGCGCCATTCGACGGCCAACACCGCGGTTCCTGGTGTGTCCGCTGTGCCGTGCGTGTGATCATTGCTTGTACAGCCCTCTCGCAGTGTCCGGAGCAAGTATGGTGGGTCTGACACACCGGTGTCAATGTGCTCTTTTTTCCATTTCCAGGAGTGTATATCGACTCACGTTTCTTCTTCTATCACGTCGTCAGAGTAGGTCTCACATTATAGAGGCCTTAAATGCACTCCTTCCATCTTTTCGCTCTCTCCGCTATATTCCATTGCACTCTTGATGTTATCACCTTTGCTTTTAATTTCAACGAAGGTTGTTTTGTGTTTCACTTTCTACGGCGTGCTCGGTACGACAGAAGTTATTACGTCATGAATGAAAAGATGTCCTGTCATCTTGTCCCTTCTTCTTGTCGATGTTTTCTACATATTGCTCTACTGGTAGATGGTACATACAACATTCTCATTAACTATTCCATCAGACCACCAATTTCCCACACCCTTGTGTAGCACCATATCTCTTCTGATTTGACCACAGTCCAAGATTCACTTCCTGCAACGCTGTGCTTCGAAAGCATAGTCTCTGAAATGTATTACTGAAATTAAGTTACTGGCAGGTTAGCCGAGAGCGCTAACGCGCTGCTTCTTGGACTCAGGTAGGCGAGCCGGCCCTGGATCGAATCCGCCAGGCGGACTAATGATGAGGGTCGATGTGCCAGCCAGATTGGATGTGGTTTTTAGGTGGTTTTCCACATCCCACTAGGTGACTGCTGGGCTAGTTCCCATGTCCGGGCTCATTTATACGACTCACAGACATTTGAAAGCGTTCGCACCATTTGATTACTTACACTAGATGCAGACAGCTGGGATACACTACTTTCATCCGGGGGGGGGGGGGAGGAGGGGGGAAGGGTAGGGTTTGGCGACAGGAAGGGCATCCAACCAGCCTCAGCCACTAACATTGCCAAATCCATTGTAACTGGGCCGACCCCATGTTGAAGTGGGACAAACACCCAAGAAAATGATGTATTCCTGAAATTAAAGCTGATGTTTGTTACCATCAGACTATTTTGGCAAGGAATCCCTTCTTTAAATGCTTTTGTGACACCTTTGCTACGTCCATCATCTGTTATTTTACTTCTAAGGAAGCTGAATGCCTTCACTTAGTCTGCCTTGTTGTTGTTGTGGTCTTCAGTCCTGAGACTGGTTTGATGCAGCTCTCCATGCTACTCTACCTTCGCAAGCTTCTTCATCACCCAGTACATACTGCAGCATATATCCTTCTGAACCTGTTTAGTGTATTGATCTATTGGTCTCCCTCTACGATTTTTACCCTCCACGCTGACCTCCAATAGTAAATTGGTGATCCCTTGATGCCTCAGAACATGTCCTACCAACCGATCCCTTCTTCTAGTCAAGTTGTGCCACAAACTCCTCTTCTCCCCAATCCTATTCAGTACCTCCTCATTAGTTATGTGATCTACCCATCTAATCTTCAGCATTCTTCTGTAGCACCACATTTCAAAAGCTTCTATTCTCTTCTTGTCCAAACTATTTATCGTTCATGTTTCACTTCCATACATGGCTACACTCCATACAAATACTTTCAGAAACGACTTCCTGACACTTAAATCTATACTCGATGTTAACAAATTTCTCTTCTTCAGAAACGCTTTCCTTGCCATTGCCAGTCTACATTTGATATCCTCACTACATCAACCATCATCAGTTACTTTGCTTCCCAAATAGCAAAACTCCTTTACTACTTTAAGTGTCTCACTTCCTAATCTAATTCCCTTAGCATCACCCGACTTAATTCGACTACATTCCATTATCCTCGTTTTGCTTTTGTTGATGTTCATCTTATATTCTCCTTTCAAGACACTGTCCATTCCGTTCAACTACTCTTTCAAGTCCTTTGCTGTCTCTGACAGAATTACAATGTCATCGGCGAACCTTAAAGTTATTATTTCTTCTCGATGGATTTTATTACCTACTCCTAATTTTTCTTTTGTCTCCTTTACTGCTTGCTCAACATACAGATTGAACAACATCGAGGAGAGGCTACAACCCTGTCTCACTGCCTCCCTAACCACTGCTTCCCTTTCATACCGCTCGACTCTTATAACTGCCACCTGGTTTCTGTACAAATTGTAAATAGTTTTTCGCTCCCTGTATTTTACCCCTGCCACCTTCAGAATTTGAAAGAGAGTATTCCAGTCACATTGACAAAAGCTTTCTCTAAGTCTACAAAAGTTAGAAACGTAGGTTTGCCTTTTCTTAATCTAGCTTCTAAAATAAGTCGTAGGGTCAGTATTGCCTCATGTGTTCCCATATTTCTACGGAATCCAAACTGATCTTCCCCGAAGTCGCCTTCTACCAGTTTTTCCATTCGTCTGTAAAGAATTCGCGTTAGTATTTTGCAGTCGTGACTTATTAAACTGATAGTTTGGTAATTTTCACATCTGTCAACGCCTGCTTTCTTTGGGATTTGAATTATTATATTCTTCTTGAAGTCTGAGGGAATTTCGCCTGTCTCATACATCTTGCTCACCAGATATGACTCCCATTTTTGATACGCTTATCGTTAATCTCATTTCTGCTCCTCCTCATTACTTTCGTCTTTATTCAGTTCGCTCTCAACCCACAGTGTTTGCTCTTCAGACTGATTGTCCCTTTTAAGATGCCGTGTGATAATTCTTCATCACTTTCAGTGAGGATAGCAGTGCCATTAGTTATAATTGTTATTTTTTCACCCCAGTTAACAATCTTGCTCCTGAACCGTTCTTTTCTTTAGCTGGATGTGCAGAAAACCAGCAGTGGGCGAATGACTATATGTCTCTCTTACAGTATTTTTTAACTGAGCAGTTTTTCTTGGTCACCTATTCTCATTGTTTCCTCTTGGTTTTGTAGACATCAAGCACTGCCTGTCTTTTCCTGAAGCGTACAGGTAGTATTTCAGTAATATGGGTGCCTTTAATTATGAAATATTTCCCTTCTTGTTCTTTTTATCCAGATAAATCCACCAGCTTCAAAGCCGTACGCAATTCACAATGAAATAAATGCCACGCACTGCTAAAGAGACCTGGTGTCTCTGTACTCGGAAGTTCCCGTAAAAAAAAAAAAAAAAAAGAGAATAATACTCGGAAGCGCACGAATAAATCCCTGGAAAACCTGGCTGTATCATTTATGGTGGTGTGCCGTCGTACATCTGATAAAAGCTGTCCAGCTGAAATGCACGCTACTCCGGCAGAGTAATCACTCGCATGAGAAGAGAGGGAAAAAAAAGACGTTTTGATTGCCAGTAGGCTTTACATTTGCAGCTTAAAATTTTGGTAATCCCCTCGTCTTTTACTCCGTCTCTCCGTCTCTTTCTCTCTCCGACCCTCTCTTTGTGTGTGTGTGTGTGTGTGTGTGTGTGTGTGTGTGTGTGTATGCGCACACTATCTAGGATGTGTTTTTTAAACGAGTGTCCCGACGAGGTGCCATAGCTCCGGGATTTACTTTAATACGCTCCGCCCCCCCGAAGCGGCCTCCATTCCGCCCCCGCCCGGCTTCTCGCGTATCAGCCCACACGCACCGAGCCTGACCCACTACTCTGTTTGCGCGGACACATACGGGTGCTCCTGCCCTACAAATAGGGCGCCGGCACTCCCCACGTTGATATACGGGGGAGTGATTGCGTGCTAACCGTCCAAATAACCGGCAGCCTGCAGCCAAAACTGCTAAGCTCTCTATCTCTCTCTATCTCTCCCTTTCACTCACTCACTCTCTCTCACACACACACACACACACACACACACACACACACACACACACACACACAAGTACACACACATACATTGTCCCCCGACCCTCAGCCGTTATCGGAATCAGTCCAACCGTTTTAAAATAACTGGCCGCCGCCTGTTGGGCTGCAAAATACTGGTGAAGGTTGTATAGGGTAGGGAAAAAGCTGGAGGGGTGTTTTATTACAGGCTTGTGAGGACCCCAGCGGGTGGTCGCACAGTGAATGAACGATTTTCACGGACCTCTTCAACAGATGCGCATAGAAGCCTTCCCATGCATATTACCCAGATATGTATGAACACCCACTTCACGTTTCTGTGAAAGTCGAATAATTACGAGGTTGTTATAAATTATTTCTTTACAACTAGACTCGTCCGACCATATTACACACTTCCATAGGGGTGCTGTCAAGGACTTAGAATCGTCGCAGCCCAGAGGCGTTTAAATCCGTTTGACCTAGTTTACGAGAGTTTTCACCAAAGCAACTTCAAAAAGATGATTTCTATACGAAATTTCCATCCCATTGTTCACCCTTTGCAAACGTACTGGTGACTCGATAACAATTAATGATAAATTAATCAACCATCTTTGTTATCCGTCCTATTAATTAAAAAAATAGTGAACTCAGGATGGATAATAAATCTGTTTGAAAACCAGCTACTGCGAATTTGATCTCCAACGAAATTATGTCAATTTTTTGCAAAGATGACTTAATTGCCAGTTATCATTAATTCGTTACTTCCTAACAACCAGAGAACGAGTACACGATTTTAATTTGAATAAGGCTCATGTGGACAAGAGCAGTTCAGCTATCTACCTTCGCTTTAAGTCCTTATAGAAGCATATATCAGAAATGACGCATCTTAATTATGCGCAGACATGTGACTGAAATGGAGTAACAAATTTATAAGCGTATTGAGAATATTAAAGTAAAGGCTTTAAGAATATTATCTCATAGGATAATAATGTAGGCTGCAACCAAAGGATTGATCTCCATTATTATTTTATTCAGATCACTCAAAATTTCATTCAAGATGGTGGCCTCGCACAGGCAGGAACAGCACACAATATTGATACAAGAAACCAAGATGTCTGACTCAGCAGTACAAGCAGAGATTTCGTATGCAATCAATGTAAATTATAAGCAGTGAACCTCACATGCAATCGTTTAAACTGCAACAAAATCCTAAGATTCCACCAGTCTGTAGAGGTCCTTGTACAGTGATAAAACTGATCGCAGTAGAAAGTTCTTTCACTGTTAGCCTGAACAGTGTATATCCACTGGCACCGTCACAGAATACAGTGTGATACAGTCGGACGCACGCTATATCACTTGCTTGAGACTAGTTTTCGAGGGCGTGGGTGAAGATGTACGCTGCCTCCAAAAGGACTGAAGCGCCCTGAACATATGGATAAAAATGTTACTTCGTACAAGCACACCGTCATTGGTTACGTAAATGATTAGAGTTGAATACCTCTGTGACAGGCAGATCAGCCACCAGAGTGCATTAGTGTTCTTCTTCATCAGTGTTTTTACCAGATCTGTTACAGTATATAAAGGACGTAACATACACTACTGGCCATTAAAATTGCTGCACCACGAAGATGACGTTCTACAGACGCCAAATTTTACCGACAAGAAGATGCTGTGATATGCAAATGATTAGCTTTTCAGAGCATTCACACAGCGTTTGCGCCGGTGGCGACACATACAACGTGCTGACATGAGGAAAGTTTCCAACCGATTTCTCATACACAAACAGCAGTTGACCGTTGTTGCCTGGTGAAACGTTGTTGTGATTCCTCGTGTAAGGAGGAGAAATGCGTACAATCACGTTTCAGACTTTAATAAAGGTGGGATTGTAGCCTATCGCGATTGCGGTTTATCGTATAGCGACATTGCTGCTCGCGTTGGTCGAGATCCAATGACTTTTAGCAGAATACGGAATCGGTTGGTTCGGGAGGGTAATACGGAGCGCCATGCTGGATCCCAACGGCCTCGTATCACTAGCAGTCGAAATGACAGGCATCTAATCCTCATGGCTGTAACGAATCGTGCAGCCACGTCTCGATCCCTGAGTCAGCAGATGGGGACGTTTGCGAGACAACAGCCATCTGCACGAACAGTTGGACGACGTTTGCAGCAGCACGGACTATCAGCTCGGAGACCATGGCTGCGGTTTCCCTTGACGCTGCATCACAGACGGGAGCGCCTGCGATGCTGTACTCAACGACGAAACTGGGTGCACGAATGGCAAAACGTCATTTTTTGGATGAATCCAGGTTCTGTTTACAGCATCATGATGGTCGCATCCGTGTTTGGCGTCATCGCTGTGAACCCACATTGGAAGCGTGTATTTGTCATCGCCATACTGGCGTATCACCCGGCGTGATGGTATGGGGCGCCATTGGTTACACGTCTCGGTCACCTCTTGTTCGCATTGACGGGACTTTCAACAGTGGACGTTACATTTCATATGTGTTACGACCCGTGGCTCTACCCTTCATTCGATCCCTGCGAAACCCTACATTTCAGCGGGATAATGCACTACCGCATGTTGCAGGTCCTGCGCGGGCCTTTCTGGATACCGAAAATGTTCGACTGCTGCCCTGACCAGCACGATCTCCAGATCTCTCATCAATTGAAAACGTCTGATCAATGGTGGCCGAGCAACTGGTCGTCACAATACGCCAGTCACTACTCTTGATGAACTGTGGTATCGTGTTGAAGCTGCATGGGTAGCTGTAGCTGTACATTCCATCCAAGGTCTGTTTGACTCTATGCCCAGGTGCAACAAGGCCGTTATTACGGCAAGAGGTGGTTGTTCAGGGTACTGATTTCACAGGATCTATGCACCCAAATTGCGTGAAAATGTAATAACATGTGATTTCTAGTATAATATATTTGTCCAATGAATACCCGTTTATGATCTGCATTTCTTCTTGGTGTAGCAATTTTAATGGCCAGTAGTGTAGCTGTATGTTCTCAGTGTGAAGGAAACGGAGATGCCGCGTACTCTTATGCGACTAGGATCATCAGCACCTGTGTTGAAAGTGGGCTCATTGTGCTTCTCAATTTTAACCCCTGCTCGCATCGTGTAATTTGCTGATTTGCGGCAGGGGGAGGGGGGGGGAATCAGATTCAGATTGTTGTGTTGGTTACTGTTGGAATCAGCACTAATACAAACAAAGAAGTGACAATTTTATAGACTTAGTGCTAGCTGCCACTCATTACACCAGCTAGAAATTTTGTCTATCTTCTATCCTTCTACAGTCAATTAACTTCGGCACATTCCCGTACACCACCGCACCATGAGGAAGCAACTGCAGATTGCTACCTACACTATCAGCCAGATCATTTAAGTATACAAATGTATATAAATACGTCACACAGTATTCAGAGAACAATCGTTGGCGCATACGACGGCGACCCACTGAGAGGTCCCTATTTTCCAGTGCTTCGGAGAGGCACAACGGTGTAAACCCTGGCGTCATAGTATAGGGAGCCATCGTTGACGGCTTCAGGTTACAACTGATTGTATTCAGGAATTCTGACGGTAGAATGCAATGTCACAGACATCTTGCTTCACGCGACTGCATCGTGGTGCCATTTTCAACAGGACAATGCTCCTTCAGAATAGGCAAGTGTCTCTATGAACGGTTTGCGTGATGCTGACGTACTGCCATTGTCATCAAGGTGCATAGATCTGTCCCAAGTTGGAGGTGTCTGGGACCAACTCGAACGTGAAGTCCGTCCGTGACTTTTCCCAGGCTGTCAAGGACCATTTACTACAGTTCTATATCAGCTTTCCTCAGACCAGGATACAACGGCTTAATGACACCCTTCCCTAGCGAATCGGTGCATCGGTCCAGGCCAGAAGGGATGCAACTTCATACTGGTAAATGGAATCTTACATCCACATTCTCCACAAAAGTGCGAGCCGTGGAGCCATTGAGTCAGTAGACCCGTAATGCGCCGATGGCTCACGGGTAGTATCGACTACCCTTCTTGCAACCCCATGGCCAATATCTATGAGGAAGAGTTGGTATCTGTGGGTTGTGTCCTTAGAAGGTCTCTGCTCGCCGATATATATACGGGCTTCGCTGGTCCGAGAGAGAGAAGCACGAATTCTGTGGATTGGGGTAGCGTCGCAACAAGGTGTGGTCACAAGGTCTGAGAGAGGACGGCCTGTGCAGAGGAAAGCTACCGGAGTACTTCACCGGGGTCAGCGTCGACTACAAGCAGCAGGCCGACATCCCCTAGGCTGGTTGGCAACATTCGTGTCTGACGACCACTCGTGGCCTGGCTGCCCTCTTCTACCTGGCTGTCATCGGCACCACTCACAAGGGAACCTCCCCATCGCACCCCCCTCAGATTTAGTTATAAGTTGGCATAGTGGATAGGCCTTGATAAACTGAACACAGATCAACTGAGAAAACAGGAAGACGTTGTGTGGAACTGTGAAAAACTAAGCAAAAATATACAAACTGAGTAGTCCATGGGCCACATAGGCAACATCATGGACATCACGAGCTCAGGAGCGCCGTGGTCCCGTGGTAGCGTGAGCAGCTGCAGAATGAGAGGTCCTTGGTTCAAGTCTTCCCTCAAGTGAAAATTTTACTTTCTTTATTTTTTGCATAGTTATTATCTGTCCGTACGTTCATTGACGTCTCTGTTCACTGTAATAAGTTTAGTGTCTGTGTTTTGCGACCGCATCGCAAAACCGTGCGATTAGTAGACGAAAGGACGTGCCTCTCCAATGGGAACCGAAAACATTTGATCGACAGGTCATAGGTCAACCGATTCCTCCACAGGAAAACACATCTGATATATTCTATACGACACTGGTGACGGCATGTGCGTCACATGACAGGAATGTGTTGTCGACCCACCTAACTTGTACACTTGGCGAATGGGTAAAAAGATTCTTCTACCTTGCCCGATTTAGTTTTTCTTGTGGATGTGATAATCACTCCCAAAAAAGTGATGGAAACATAAGAGTTTGTCACATAAACTGAAAATAAAAAATTAAACTTCTCACTCGATGGAAGATTTGAACCAAGGACCTTTCGTTGCGCAGCTGCTCACGTTACCACGAGACCACGGTGCTCCTGCGTCCGCAGTGTCCTTGACGTTGCTTATCTTCCCATGAACTACTCAGTTTGTACAGGGTGTTTCAAAAATGACCGGTATATTTGAAACGGCAATAAAAACTAAACGAGCAGCGATAGAAATACACCGTTTGTTGCAATATGCTTGGGACAACAGTACATTTTCAGGCGGACAAACTTTCGAAATTACAGTAGTTACAATTTTCAACAACAGATGGCGCTGCAAGTGATGTGAAAGATATAGAAGACAACGCAGTCTGTGGGTGCGCCATTCTGTACGTCGTCTTTCTGCTGTAAGCGTGTGCTGTTCACAACGTGCAAGTGTGCTGTGGACAACATGGTTTATTCCTTAGAACAGAGGATTTTTCTGGTGTCGGAATTCCACCGCCTAGAACACAGTGTTGTTGCAACAAGACGAAGTTTTCAACGGAGGTTTAATGTAACCAAAGGACCGAAAAGCGATACAATAAAGGATCTGTTTGAAAAATTGCAACGGACTGGGAACGTGACGGATGAACGTGCTGGAAAGGTAGGGCGACCGCGTACGGCAACCACAGAGGGCAACGCGCAGCTAGTGCAGCAGGTGATCCAACAGCGGCCTCGGGTTTCCGTTCGCCGTGTTGCAGCTGCGGTCCAAATGACGCCAACGTCCACGTATCGTCTCATGCGCCAGAGTTTACACCTCTATCCATACAAAATTCAAACGCGGCAACCCCTCAGCGCCGCTACCATTGCTGCACGAGAGACATTCGCTAACGATATAGTGCACAGGATTGATGACGGCGATATGCATGTGGGCAGCATTTGGTTTACTGCCGAAGCTTATTTTTACCTGGACGGCTTCGTCAATAAACAGAACTGGCGCATATGGGGAACCGAAAAGCTCCATGTTGCAGTCCCATCGTCCCTGCATCCTCAAAAAGTACTGGTCTGGGCCGCCATTTCTTCCAAAGGAATCATTGGCCCATTTTTCAGATCCGAAACGATTACTGCATCACGCTATCTGGACATTCTTCGTGAATTTGTGGCGGTACAAACTGCCTTAGACGACACTGCGAACACCTCGTGGTTTATGCAAGATGGTGCCCGGTCACATCGCACGGCCGACGTCTTTAATTTCCTGAATGAATATTTCGATGATCGTGTGATTGCTTTGGGCTATCCGAAACATACAGGAGGCGGCGTGGATTGGCCTCCCTATTCGCCAGACATGAACCCCTGTGACTTCTTTCTGTGGGGACACTTGAAAGACCAGGTGTACCGCCAGAATCCAGAAACAATTGAACAGCTGAAGCAGTACATCTCATCTGCATGTGAAGCCATTCCGCCAGACACGCATGGTGAATATGTGGAAAATATCGTACTATAGAGTTTCCCAGACCGCAGCGCCATCTGTTGTTGACAATTGTAACTACTGTAATTTCGAAAGTTTGTCTGCCTGAAAATGTACTGTTGTCCCTAGCATATTGCAACAAACGGTGTATTTCTATCGCTGCTCGTTTAGTTTGTATTGCCGTTTCCAATATACCGATCATTTTTGAAACACCCTGTATATTTTGCTTATTTTTTCACAGTCTTCCTGTTTTCTCAGTTGATCTGTGTTCAGTTTTTCAAGGCCTATCCACTGTGCCAACTTATTACTAAATCTGAGGGGGGTGCGATGGGGAGGTTCCCTTGTCAGTAACCGCCGCGACGCACCGTAGATCCGTGGAACTGCTTGCTGATAAAGGAGAGTAACATTCTGTAATCCTCGTGGTCGTTTGTTTCATTGTCTACCTGCCCTCCCTATAATTTCGTGGTTTGTACCCGACCCTCAGAGTTCTACTGGGTAAGCTCTTTGGTCGTAAATATAGGCAGTAGTATTGTAGTAAGACACTAATTGTCGTTTGGAAATTTGCCTCGCTATTATATTGCCTTTCATTTTTGATTTGTAACCGATCATTAACGTTCTAATTAATCAGCTATTGGTCGTAAATACAGCCGGAAAAATAGTACTAAGACACAGGTTGTCACTAAACAAAAGAGGGAGCTTGTGGTTAGATTTAGCTGTCAGCCGGTTCAATTCCTTTATTGTTATTGCATTTCTCAGTCATTAGTTATACTCTGAACAACCTGATGTACTAAGCCGTTCGTGTCTGTGTTTGAAAGACACTGGTGTATCTTAGGTGGATCTTGTGGTTCCGGCGAGTGAGTTCTTTTGTAATAAGTTTTCACAAGTAATGTTTTAAGACGTAACTGCAGAGCAGTCTTAATAACTGACCATCAGTTAAACTTTGAAAATATTAAGAGCCAACTGAAATCAGGGATTTAGTCAAAAGAATATTGTCAAAATGGACGGGTTGGGATCCAGTCGCGCCTTGGTTACCGATTGAAATTAAGAGTTCGTTGCTTTGAAGTAAGTCTTATCATTGTCATATTGTTCGCCAATCTGTTTAACCTTTAAGCACAGGTGTTCACCTAAACCCCGAACCTCTCGACATACGGCTTTCAAATTAAAAGTTACGTCATCTGTTTTGAGTAACTGAATCACTCTTGTCATCAATGGTGCTTATATAGTTTTAACGTGATGCAGAAGGGCATTTAATAAAAGAGACTGTGGCCTTGGCGGTAGTAAACACCGCTGTTTCACCCTATAATGGGCGGGCTGCAGGTCCGGCCGCCTTGTAATTATTGTAATATTGTCTGCTGTTTTGATTTCTCTTGAAAAAACTGATTCATTTTGCAAATTCGCTCATTTGGTAAGAAAACAAATTTATGGTTAAAAATTGTTGATTAAACAGGTTGTGTAGAAAGAGAGTTATATTAATGTGTCCTCCCTTCCACGGTTTCCTTAATTCCAATAAGTACCCACGTTTCAGTGATTCATACAGTAATCACTGAAGCAATATTATGCACACCCTCAGTTTCACTTTGCTTCCACCTTCCATTCTGGGAAGTTCACTGTCCTTATCATGCAGAGTACATATAAAGGGTGTTCATAATTAAAATTCCACTTTCAAAACGCGTAGAAAGAGAATCATTGCTCAGAATGACTTCAGATTTGAACACCATATTATTGACGCAGTGAGAAACGTCATGGAACAAAAACATTTAACGAAAATTGACCAGCAGACGTCGCCAAAGGATGCACGGCACGGGCTGTTCGTCAGTTTGCCAACATGAATGTCTCCACGAAGGATCGTCCGCTGCTGGTAAAATTCTTCCGCGACGAAGGTGACTCTGCGACAATAGCGCTGCAGGAGTTCCTAACACTCAAAATCACTCGGATGTTAAAAAAAAGAAAGAAATTGGTCCGTTGTCTGCTAATGATCTGGAGAAACAGATAACAAAATTCGAAAGTACAGGTTCTTCTGAAGTGAAATGTGGCAGAGAAAGGAATGCAGTTGACGCGACGTCTGTCGAAGATCTGGCCACAGCATAACAGCAGATGTGGAGATATCAGCCAGCGGTCAGCAAACACGCAGTGCTCTGCGAATTCCCCGAACTTTGGACATGCTTGCAAACACTTTGCATGAAATCCTACGATACCTCCAGCGTTGCTGTCCATACACAGTCACTAAAGATCAGGAGTTGCTCTCTGCCGACGTACCAGGAAGACTAACGTTCGTTCTGGAATTTCTAGCTCGCGTGGAAATGGACAACGAAATACCGTGGTACTTTTTGTGGACAGACGAAGCCTATTTCCAAGGACATGTCAACAACCAGAATAGCACAATATGGGCATAAGGAAATCCGTAGGCGCGTCAAACGGTACCACTTCATTCTGCAAAGATGACAGCGCAGAGCGTGTTGACGTTATCGTATATAGTAAGAACATATGTTTTCGGGGAGATGAGTCCTGCGGTTGCTGTTACCTGTACCGTCAATGGTAAACGCTGTGAGAGTCTTTTGCTTACCAAAGTCATTCCAACCCTTCAAAAATGTACACGTGGGGCAGAACCGTTTTTATTCAAGATGGCTTTCGTCCTCACATTCCACAGCCAGTGAAGAGGCTGCTGCAGAGGCAATTTGGAAATGCTAGACTTATCAGCCGTCATTTTCAGCCTGGTTGTCCAGTTCACCTGATAATGATCCATGTGACTTCTGGCTGTAAAGTTAACTGAAAGAATTTTTTCCCAGTGCTCCGGTGACGAACATAGATGAAATTGAAGCGTAATCCCCACTGCACACCCTTTTTCCTTTATATGCAGTTTATATGGCATAATATTTTAATTAATTTTATATTGCTTATAGTTGCGAGCACGACAGACAAAATACGATTCTCACTCTTAGTTTGTGCACTTGAAAATATTTTCACTTTATGCACTGTGACCTATTATGAGGGGATTCGCACAACACTGAAAGATTTCCTGCTGTGGACGTACGAACTTTAATTTGCAAACATATTTTATATAACACTGATCTGGCTCGTTAGATATGGAACATGGTATCATTACTGTAACTAATTATGGAATAAAAAATGCGATTCGCTACTTTCATCTCTTGAATGCACTGAAAATTACTCTGATTACCTGTACCCAAGTTACAGTATGTTATGTTCACTAAACGTAAAAGCTGCAGTGGATTTTTTAAAAATATATAAACACTATTAACTGCCACGACTAACATGACAGCATGAAACTAAAAAAAAAGATGAAATTTGATTATTATGTTACTAGCCAGAACAGGTTTTGCACAGCAGTCTTTGATCACACACAAGTAAAATTTTATCACTCATGAATTATTTACGTAACTGATAACATAATAGTAGCTGCCCATGTCCACCTGAAAACGACATAATAACATCCACAATCTCCCTCTGAAGTCTCCAGCAAGGTGAAAGAGATAATTTTAATGTACCGTTACCTGCCCGCTATATTGCGGGAAAAAACTGCTTTAAAAAAAAAAAAATGGTTCAAATGGCTCTGAGCACTATGGGACTCAACTGCTGAGGTCATTAGTCCCCTAGAACTTAGAACTAGTTAAACCTAACTAACCTAAGGACATCACAAACATCCATGCCCGAGGCAGGATTCAAACCTGCGACCGTAGCGGTCTTGCGGTTCCAGACTGCAGCGCCTTTAACCGCACGGCCACTTCTGCCGGCAAAAAAACTGCTTTCATTCGATTTAATTTGAATTTGCCGCGGCAGCGGCTCCCGCTATCGCCGCACGGCTCTGCGTCATGAAAAATTCCTAATATGCTGAAAACGGCGAAGAATGTGGAATGAAATCTTGGGCAAGCTAGCAGTAAATTATTGCAGATTATAATTTTAACAATCTCTATATTCAAGATATCAACATAAATTGAAAGTACACACCTTTTACAAATATCAACCTCCAATGGCGTCTTTCTCGATCAAAGGACAAACGAAAGCTACTTAAGCATTCAAGCGAGCGTCACAGGTTCTTACAACTTTAGCCGGTAGAAGAAGGCCATTTAATACGCATCTTTGTAATTATTTCTAATTATCGTTGTCTGCTTCGATACATACCTTGGCCGACCTCAGACGTTATTTGTGAAATATAGATACATAAATATTGCACTAACATAAAAATGAAAAAGTGTTGTTTCCTTTTATACACAATCTACAACCATTCATACAGCAATGAAATAATAATAATAGTAATAATAATAATAATACAGTTAAATGTTTATTGTTTTTATTATTTTTTAATATATTATAGCGATTTTGTAAATGTCTTGCCAGGAGACGTCACACAATGAAAAAACGCATTGCGCAATGAATTCTGAACGCGACTCCGAGACACTCCGATCTGCTGTGGAACATATTTCTCGATTTCAACTTGTGGCAGTAAAACGGTTGACGGCATGTTTTCCACCAGACTCATGACAATTATAAAGCCATGTTATCTTGCTTTTTGTGTGGGTTTTGTTGGCTCTGAGCACTATGGGACTTACCTTCTGAGGTCATCAGTCCCCCAGAACTTAGAACTACTTAAACCTACGGATATAACACACATCCATGCCCGAGGCAGGATTCGAACCTGCGACCGTAGCGGTCGCACGGTTCCAGACTGAAGCGCCTAGAACCGCTCGGCCATACCGGCCGCCGTGGGTTTTGTCACCAGAAACTTTAAGACTAATGTTCACTCGCTTTTTGTACGATTTCCTGGTTCCAGGACTATTTAGAACCGATGTGATTTTGCTTTATATGCGGTTTTTTGACTCAGGCCGATTTAAACTCGACTTTTCCTATCATCTATGGTACGACACTTCCTTAGTGAAAGGAGTTACCTAACTAACAGCCCCACAATTGTTGACTGGATAACTTGTGCAGTCATGCACACTGAACAGTACGGATGCTGTAAAGTACAGCTCAAAACATAGCCGCCGTATCGCTATTCATCTGTCATTTGTAGCCGACAGTTTTCGAATGTGATTTAATCTGGGTGAAATTGAGTATCAAAGAACTGTCAAAATGGTGATGAGACCACCTAGGTAAGATCTGTAGTTGTAGAGCGCTTCAGACAGAAGTTTCAGAATGTCATTAGTAATTTTCCTGATCATGCTGTTGTAACAGTGGGTGACTTCAACTTACCACGTATAGATTGGGAGTGAAATGCCATCACAATTGTTGCTAGGTACAGGGATTCTTGTGGCATTGTTCTGGATGTCTTGTCCGAAAATTACATTCAACAGATAGTGAACCAAGTCGAGAGGGTAACGTTTTAGACTTCCTGGCAAGAAACACACCTGACCCTGTCGGTCGAATCAGTTAACGTAGAGGAAGGTATCAATGATCACAAGGCTGTGACAGCATCTATGACGACGGGTCCTGCAAGAAGTGTTAAGAAAGGAAGGAAGATTTATTTGCTCAGCAAGGATGACAGGCTACAAATTTCAGAATAGCTCAGCACTCAGCATCAAATACTCAGTGGTGAGGATGATGTGGAGAACAAACGGAAAAAATTCAAAGGCTTCGTTCAAATTTGCGCTAGACGTGTATGTTCTGAGTAAATCTTAAGGGATGGGAAAGATTCACCACGGTTTAATAGCCATATTAGAAAAGCGCTACGTAAACAAAGACCACTTCATCTCAGATTCAAGAGAAGGAAGAACCTAGCTGACAAACAAAATCTGAACGAAGCGAATATGAGCGTAAGGAGAGCAATGAGAGAAGCGTTCAATTATTTTGAAAGTAAGGCGATGTCAACCGGCCTGAGTAAAAACCGTAAGAGACTTCATTTGAAGCTGGTATCTGTACAGATATCATTGGTGATCTTGCACCTCTCGAAGAATGAAGTTATAATGAAATCTAGACCTTTCGGTGCTTACAGGCGTTGATAAATATCAAGGGGAACAGTTGAAAAATGTTTGCCCCGACCGGGACTCCAACACGTGAACCTCCTGCATACATGGGAGATGCTCTATCCGACTGAGCCACCAAGGACACAGATGATAGTGCGACTGCAGGGACTTATCTCTGGCACGCTCCCCGTGAGACCCACTTTCCAAACTTACTCTCCACACAGTACATTTGTACTGCCCCTGCCCACTATGCTCATTACTCGCGGCAGTCGATCTCTCGATTCTCTTAAGAGTTCGAGCAATGTGAGTGCATCCGCACTTTTTTCAACTGTCGCCGTCGATATTTATCAACGCCTGTAAGCAGCTGAAGCTCTGATTTCATTGTAATTTTATTCTTCGAGACCTGCAAGATCACGAATGATATCTGTACGGATACGAGCTTCATATAGATAAGGCTTACCTGCCAACGATCGTCTTCAGTGCGGATGCACTCAGATTGCCAGAGCTCTTACGGGAATCGGTAGACTGACTGCCGCGAGTAGTGTGTTTAGTGGGCAGGGGCACTACAAATGTAGTGTGTGGACAGTAAGTTGGAAAGTGTGGGTCTCCCGTGGAGCGTGCCAGAGATAAGCCCCTGCAGTCGCAATATCGTCTATATCCTTGGTGGCTCAGTCGGATAGAGCGTCTGCCATGTCAGCAAGCGGTTCCCTGCTTCGAGTCAAGGTCGGGGCACACGTTTTTCGACTGTCCCGTTTGATATTTATCAATGCCTGTCAGCAGCGAAAGGTCTAGATTTCATTATAACTTCATTCTAAGAGATTTTGGTCGTATGTGAAATCAGTAATTGGGTACCGAATGTGAAGAAATAAAAATCAACATGGATTCCGCAAACAGAGATCCTGTGAAACTCGGCTCGCTCTGTTCCTCCATGAAGTCCACAGCGAAGCGATCAGGGGCGCTCAGGTTGCTGCCGTGTTCCTTGATTTCATTTAGGCGGTTCACAACTATCCGCATTGCAGGAAAAAAAAAAATACGCCGGCCGGTGTGGCCGTGCGGTTAAAGGCGCTTCAGTCTGGAACCGCGGGACCGCTACGGTCGCAGGTTCGAATCCTGCTTCGGGCATGGATGTGTGTGATGTCCTTAGGTTAGTTAGGTTTAAGTAGTTCTAAGTTCTAGGGGACTGATGACCACAGAAGTTACGTCCCATAGTGCTCAGAGCCATTTGAACCATTTTTTTAAAAAAATACGAGCTTACGGAGTATCGGAACAGACTTAACCATTGGATTCAAGACTTTCTTGCAGATAGAACTCAACACGTCGCTCGTAACGGAACAAAATCGCCAGATGTAAAGGTAATATCCGAAGTACCACAGGGAAGTGTGATAGGACCGTTGCTGTTTACATTATATACAAATACTCTAGTAGGAAGCATCGGATGCTCATTAAGGCTATTAGCGGATGATGCAGTTGTCTATACCAGCAACGCCAGAAGATAATAAGAATTAGCAGAACGACTGGCAGAGACTTGATGAATGGTGCAGGCTCTGGCAGTTGGGAAAAATGTTCAAGTGACTCTGAGCACTATGGGACTTAATATCTGAGGTTATCAGTCCGCTAGAACTTAGAACTACTTAAACCCAACTAACCTAAGGACATCACACACATCCATGCCCGAGGCAGGATTCCAACTCGCGCCCGTAGCAGCAGCGCGGTTCCGGACTGAAGCGCCTAGAACTGATCGGCAACCGCAGCCGACCTGGCAGTTGACCCTGAACATAAATAAATGTAACATATTGCGCATACACAGGAAAAGAAAACCACTACTGTACAGCTACACTGTCGATGACAAACAGCTGGAGACAGCGTCTGCCATAAAAGATCTAGGCGTAACTTTAAGTGGAATGACCACATAAAACAGATAGTGGGAAAAGCAGATACCAGACAGATTAATCGCAAGGATCTTAACGAAATGTAACTCATCCACGAAAGAAGTGGCTTATAAGGAGCTTGTTTGCCCGAGTCTCGAGTATTGTTCATCTATCTGGGATCCCTACTAGGTGGGACTGATGGAGAAGATCCATAGAAGAGCGGCGGCTTTCGTCACGGTGATGCTAAACAAACACCATTGGCAGACGTTACAAGAGAGGCTTTGTGCAGCATGGAGAGAGTAGGTATCGAAATTTCGGGACAGCACTTTTCAGAAGGAGTCGGAAAACATGTTACACCCCCCCCCCCTCCCCTCCACATTACCACGCACTATCCGTGAGTGCAACAGGCTTTAAGGGATCAGATAGTGGTACCAAAAGTACCTTCGTGACACACCATTAGGTGGCTTGCGAAGTATGATGTAGATGTAGATTTAAGGTAAGACACATACAGCGGTAAATGTTATCTTTTTTTTCCACGACATTTCGAGCTGCATCAGTAGTATGTTATTGACATTTGATGTCAGTTCGAAATGGCTCAGAGCACTACAGGGCTTAGCATCTGAGGTCATCAGTCCCCTAGAACTTAGAACTACTTAAACCTAACTAACCTACGGACATCACACACATCCATGCCCGAGGCAGGATTCGAACCTGCGACCGTAGCGATCGCGCGGTTCCAGACTGAAGCGCCTAGAACCGCTCGGCCACTGCGGCCGGCTTGATGTCAGTATGAGCAGTGATTATCTATCTCTATTGTTGTGTTCAACTTGTATTTCAAAATATATGTGAGGATGAAGTTTCGTTTCCGATATTATCAGGCCACTGTGTTAGTTGCCGCCTGGTCCCAAATCTGTGGGGTGGCAGGACGGCAGCGATACGTGCGGCTGAGGCAGGCTCTGGATCCGTATCCTGCAGACCGCCTCCTGCTGAGGCCCCCGCGCACCTGGGGGATCCATCATCCCGGCTGCAATACGACTAACGAGGCGAGGCGAGCCCCGTCTCACGTGCTGCGCGCCCTTGTCTGGCTGGCGGCTGCTCATCAGCTGATGGACCGATCCACCCTGAGACGCGGTCGCTGGCGGAATGATGGGCGACGGGGGGGAGGGGGGGGGAGGGTCTCGCAAGACGGGCTGCAGGGAGCCTCCGAGGCAACACGCCACGACGCACCGTCTGACATTTCCCTTGTTACACCACAGAGTGCAAGAACAGGTTTTTCAAGACACACAGGCCAAAATGCCAAGTTTGCATGAGAAATAAGCTCACAAACTTTGTAATATTAGTAATTTTCGCCTAACAAACATTAATATACGCTCAATAGTACACCCCTGATGGCCTAAAGTTATCGAACAATTGTTAAGTAAAAGAAATGAACCGTCGCATAGCAGCGACAGAATCTATTATTCTTTATCTTTGCCGTTCTTGCGAGGTGCCTGTAAATCTCTATGTACATGTATCGATCAATGAAGTAAAAAAGAATTCTGTTGTTTCAAGACAAATGAGGCAATTGGCGCCTCACCTTTTACTGTTTGTATTCCCTGAAATGCGGACGCGGACTTGCTGCGTTGCGCAACGGTATTTTATATTTCATGTGAAAATATTGAGTGAATATGCTAATTGTTATTTTTCCAATCAGAAAACATGTAGTTTCTTGTAACTGATTACGAACAGACAGCATCAAGAGGACATTTTGACGGTTATGTATAAAGTATTTGACCACAATGGTCATCTATTGTAATTTAATATGAAAAGGTAGGTAGCATTATAAAAAGTGTGTTAAAGACAAGTGTGCTTATTTTAGTAAATTAACCTTGATGATTTCCATCTCCTCATTTACTCAATTGATAATTATTTTGTGTTACTTCATCACCAGAAATTACGATCACGCTGATGGGCCGAAAGCAGCATGAGGCAGAAGGAACATTATCGTTTTCCTATTATTTCTGAACCAGTTTTTTTTAATTGTGTAGTGTTGCATTTCTTTTAAAGTCTATAAATCTTCTGGTCCCTTAGTGTTGTTCCGGGTATGACTACATCGCGAATATAAAAATGCACAAAAAATGATAATGTTATTCTTATTCAGGTATTTAATGTTCAACGTATGTTATTATAATAGTGTAATCAATCCCTGTGTCTGTTGCCAAGTGGCCGACCAAAATATTCACTTTTTCGACATTTAAAAAAAATATGTATAAAATAACAATTCTTTTTCTTTTTGCCCCCCAAGCGCAACGCTACAACTTCAACAATAAAACCGTAACGTCCAATCACGCAGCGATCGTTTGCGACACATACAAAAGTGTGACAGAAAAGTAATAACACTAACAACGCAGTATCGATCTGAGTTACTCTCTCACCCAGTGTACTTAAACGTGCAATATTGAGGCATTATTCTAAATCGTATCTCTTTTGTTTTATGGATCCTCAGTGTGACTGCTCGTGTGTGTACACCAAGTAAATCCCATCCGTTGTTTAGCAGATTTGGTTCATCGCGAGGAGGCTGTGCTCTTACGATAGAAAGGGTACCATGTGTTGACGTTTAGGCGCCAGCATTCCAAGCATTTGTGGTTTATTTAATACCCTTGCGTTTTTACAATTCAGAAACAAATGTTCAGTGATTTCTTAACTTGCAACTGTTATATTTCTATAGCACAATCCTGCTTCCTTGGCAGTCTTCCTTTAATAACGATCAGCAAAATTTTAATGTGTTGTCTTGTGTATCCAGTACGAGGTGGTGCTTTTTTGGCAATCTATTTAACCAAGTATCTGTATGGAGCGTAGCCATGTATAGAAGTGAAACATGGACGATAAATAGTTTAGACAAGAAGAGAATAGAAGCTTTCGAAATGTGCTGCTACAGAAGAATGCTGAAGATTGGATGGGTAGATCACGTAACTAATGAGGAGGTATTGAATGGGACTGGGGAGAAGAGAGGTTTGTGACGCAACTTAACTGGAAGAAGGGATCGGTAGGTAGGACATGTTCTGAGGGTTCAAGGGATCACCAATTTAGTATTGGAGGGCAGCGTGGAGGGTAAAAATCGTAGAGGGAGACGAGACCAAGAGATGAATACAACAAGCAGATTCAGAAGGATGTAGGTTGCAGTAGGTACTGGGAGATGAAGAAGCTTGCACAGGATAGAGTAGCATGGAGAGCTGCATCAAACCAGTCTCAGGGCAGAAGACCGCAACAACAACAATAACATTTAACCAGTATTTAAATGAAATTGAAACACCAATGCCTGGTACACATTCGAAGCAAACGAAAGTAAGCTCTGTTTCGCATAGCGGTTAGTATTAAGAGTTAGGTACGGATTTCATTCAGAATACGGAAAGTAGCTCTGTTTCGCATAGCGGTTAGTATTAAGAGTTAGGTACAGGTTTCATTCAGAATACGGACTTCGCCACTATCTGAGTTTTGAAAAGAACAAGTACCATGAATTGGTTATTAACAGATTGCTTATCCTGTGTTGCAAGTTTAATAGTTTGTGTGTGCTTCTTCCCCGGTACCATTTCTTCAACCGTTTCACCTTTAGTACGAACTGCAACTAGAAGTACATGATTTCTCCGCCGTTAGAGAACGATATTTTTTAGAAAGGTCTCTTTTACTAATAATGACGCAGCAAAATGCAGCAACATGTTCACAGCGTCCCTAAAAGTGGAGTTTAAATTCACATCCACTTTGGATCAACTTTCTGTCACAGCCCATATGGAAAAAATGAAATAATGCACATATTGCTTAATAACGTTACGCGTACAACATTCTCATACTATACAATTAAAACAAATATATTTACGCAACATACTTTGATTTTAACCTTACATTATTGCTGATTATCACTAGTTTATCTTAAACACTTGCAGACACTTACTTCCACAGTACTTCAGTAGCACCAAAGACATGGTTATCGTTTTGTAGATCTGTGTCTGTCTTGACAGTAGAAGACTTGAAATACGACAAACCCCGTTTTATGTTTTATGTTTTGGAAATGAGCACAGATTAAGCTTCTAGTATCGGACGCCATACCCAAGACATACTGGAATATAGCTGACCTCTCGGTCTCTCGTTCATAAATTATTCCGTTCATATAGCTCGAGGCGCTCACAGTCAAAAATGATGCATTAGCTCTCCTCAAACCAATGTTCTCCTAAGGACAGACGATGACATGTCTCGCTCAGGCCGCCCAAGGGCCACTACTGCAGTGGATGACCGCTGCCTACGGATTATGGGTCGGAGGAAACCTGACAGTTACGCCACCATGTTGACTAATGCTTTACGTGCAGCCACAGGACGTCGTGTTAGAACTCAAACTGGAACCGTGTGACCGCTACGGTCGCAGGTTCGAATCCTGCCTCTGGCATGGATGTGTGTGATGTCCTTAGGTTAGTTAGGTTTAAGTAGTTCTAAGTTCTAGGGGCCTGATGACCTCAGAAGTTGAGTCCCATAGTGCTCAGAGCCATTTAAACCAGATGAACAACTCAAACTGTGATCAATAGGCTGCATAATGCGCAACTTCACTCCCGACGTCCACGGCGAGGTCCATCTTTGCGACCACGAGACCATGCAGCGCTACACAGATGGGCCCAACAACATGCCGAATGCACCGCTCAGGATTGGCATCACGTTTTCTTCACCGATGAGTGAGCATATGCCTTCAACCAGACAATCGTCGGAGACGTGTTTATAGGCAATCCGGTCAGGCTGAACTCCTTAGACACATTGTCCAAAGAGTGCAGCATGGTGGAGGTTCCCTGCTGTTTAGGGGTGGCATTATGCGGGGCCGACGTACGCCGCTGGTGGTCATGGAATGCGCCGTAACGGCTGTACGATTCGTGAATGCGATCTTCCCACCGATAGTGCAACCATATCGGCAGCATACTGGCGAGGCATTCGTCTTCATGCACGACAATTCGCGGCCCCCCTCGCGCACATCTTGCGAATGACATCTTTCAGGATAACGACATGGCTCGACTAGAGTGGCCAGCATGTTCTCCAGACATGAACCCTATGTAACATGCCTGGGAAAGATTGAAAAGGGCTGTTTATGGACGACGTGACTCACCAAACACTCTGAGGGATCTACGCTGAATCGCCGTTGACGAGTTGGAAAATCTGGACCAGTGCCTTGATGAACTTGTAGATAGTATGCCACGACGAATACAGGCACGCGTCAATGCAAGATGACGTGCTAGGGTATTAGAGGTACGGGTGTGTACAGAAGTCTGGACCACCACCTCTGAAGGTCTCGCTGTATGGTGGTACAACGTGGTTTTCATGAGCAATGAAAATGGCGGAAATGATGTTTATGTTGATCTGTAGTGGTTCCGGAACTATCGGAACCGACGTGATACAAAACTTTCTTTGATGTGTGTGTGTAATAGCAGGTGAGGGTGTAGTGCCGTCACCAGAGAAGCATTAAAAACAGAATGGGTCAGTCACTAGATCTCACTGACATTCCAACCCTTCTAGAACTACGCCAAGTAGACAGTTGGTGCGACTGTGAAAATGAACAGCCACAGATAACTCATGATCAGGCAGACTTCATGTAGTGACTGTCAGGGACCGCCGAATATTGAGGAAATTGTTTGTAAAAATTGTATAAAAACAGCAAAAGAAATCACTCGTGAGTTAAAAAGTACTACCTGCAGTCTATCTAACACACTGAGTGTGCGTAGGGAGTTAAAAGAATGCGACGCGGTGGTCGAGCAGCTCCATGAGGTTGTATAAAGAGTAACGCCACTGGTCATTGAATGAGCGGAGAAGAATGAACTTGAGTGACATCACGTTTCATCCATGGGTAGTCCGATGGAAAGGTTTGGGTTTCTTGAAGGCCTTTGAGAAAGTTCTCTGCCACTTTGTGTAGTGCCAACAGTGAAGTAAGCAAAGGTGGTGCTACAGTGTGGGGGATGTTTCCCGTGGTTAGAAACTGGTCTCTTGTTTTGCTTAATAAAACGCTGAATGTGTAATGATATGATCGTATCGTATAGCATTGTGTGCTGCGTAGAGTTGAGAACAACCCTGCTCAGGGTTGCCACCTGAACACAATGTAATGCTTTTGAGATGAGTTACAACGTCTACTTCGCTCCAGAACGCAGCGATTAAAAATACTGCGTACCAATAAGATTGTAACAATGAGAAGTCGTTGCTATTGGATTCAGAAGCGTCCGACAGACCTTACATTTCAAGGCGACGGGTTACTCTGTACTGTTAATGAATAAATGAAAACTACTTTCTGTGGTTTCGACTTTTGACTAAGATTGTGATGCCAGTTTTCCACAGACCTTCAGACATCCCATTGAATGTGTCCCCAGCAGAGATCAAGCCACCATAAATGCGATGGGTAGACACACCCCATATTAATTTCAGTAACAACTGTCTGGATGCCTTTGATCCGGCAGTGTACGTGTTGAAAAAGTGTTTACTAATCTTTTGGTGTCTGCTGTTGTTCAGCTGATCAAGAGAAAAACCCCCCAGTCACATGTACTAATTTAGCCCAAGACAGTATCATTTCCATAACATTGTCGTGGAACGGATGGCTGTTTCACCTTCTGTACCCATAACACACTAGTGTCTACTGAAATTTACTGTTATACCTAATGAATGATGAAGCTGTAGATAGTGCTAGCACGGAAGGCACGTAAGTTGAAGTGTAATGAATATCACGCAAAAGGGAATTAACAGTAGTGGAACATACATAGATAACTGAGAAGAAACCTTGGATAACAGAAGAAATACTTCAGTCGACCGATGAAAGAAGAAGACACAAAAATGTTCACAGAACGACACAAATATAGCAATATACCTCAAACAGAAATGAACTAAATAGGAAGAGGGTGGAAGGAAAGGTCAAATGCTGGCAGGAAAAATGTAAAGAAATCGAAAACAGACTGATTTAGCAGACAGAAAAGTGAAAAAGGCCATGGTGTAATTAAAAGCAAGGTCGTCATAGTTTCAAGTCCAGTGAGAGTTATAGTGTTCAGCGCATTAGGGTCAGGCGACATGTCGAAAGAGGGCACTGAAGTGAAACTTCCTGGCAGATTTAAACTGTGTGCCGGACCGAGACTCGAACTCGGAACCTTTGCCTTTCGCGAGCAAGTGCTCTACCATCCAGTTTGGAAGGTAGGAGACGAGGTACTGGCAGAAGTGAAACTGTGAGGACGGGGCGTGAGTCGTGCTTGGGTAGCTCAGATGGTAGAGCACTTGCTCGTGAAAGGCAAAGATCCCGAGTTCGTATCTCGGTCCGGCACACAGTTTTAATCTGCTAGAAAGTTTCATATCAGCGCACAATCCGCTGCAGAGTGAAAATTTCATTCTGGAGGGCATTGAAGGCCTGTACGAGCGGGAGGACTCGTCTGATGTGGTAGGTGAAATGGGAGCCGATATGAAAGACGTAGGCTTTCCGGTATTAGACGCACAGTTTAGCAGAACGTTGGAAGACTTCCTATCGAAGGTGGAAAGGAGACATAACATATTTTATAATATTGTAAACTCAGTGGGGGGGAACTACTACTCCAGCTCAGGTGCAACAGATATGAGACTGAATATATATATATATATATATATATATATATTTATATATATATATATATATATATATATATATATATATATATATATATAGCCGGCCGCTGTGGCCGAACGGTTCTAGCCGCTTCAGTCCGGAACCACGCGGCTGCTACGGTCGCAGGTTCGAATCCTGCCACGGGCATGGATGTGTGTGATGTCCTTGGGTTGGTTAGGTTTACGTAGTTCTAAGTCTAGGGGACTGATGACCTCAGATGTTAAGTCCCATATTGCTTAGAGCCATTTGAGCCATTTTTTTTTTTTTTTTGAACAGGGTACATACCACCTCACTTCCGGAAAAATGTCGTCCACACCTTGCCGATGACAGCTATGGGAGATTAGTGCGAACCATCAGCTTCACATCTCAAGTTTTCTCGCAGCCGACAAGAATAACACAGAGAAGAATGGAGAATTGAGCAGATGTTGGATAAAAATCAGCCTGGCCTTCGGGATTGTAAAGATACAAAAGGGGCAGTTGTGACGTTGCGATTAATAGTGGAAGCAAGACAAATGAAATATGAATACATCTTGCATCATTTGTCGATCTAGAAAAACCGGTGCACGATGTTCAAAATTCTCAGGGAAACGGCTTTATGGTTCAGAGCTGTATGGGTAGTATAGAAGATGTACAGCAACCAAGGGGTAATACTAAGAATGGAAGAACAAGATCGGAGTACTCTTATTATAAAAAAGAATATAAGACGGATATTTGTCTTTCGCCCCTAATATTCAATGGAAACAAAAGAATACTTTAAGATTTGAGTTTAACGTTCATGGTGAAAGTAATCGATGATATGATTCACTGTGACAACACTATCATCAGTGACAGTGAATAGGACTTGAATGGAATGATCTGTCTAATGACTACATAATATGAACTGATCGTGGACCAAAGAAGAATTTAAGTAATGAGTAGCAGTAGTAGAGCTGAGATTACCGGTAAAATCAATTTCGAAGTGGGAATTCGGCTGTCTTTGAAGCACAATAACATCGGACGGACGAAGGAAGGGAGACGCGAGAAGCAGACGAGTAGAGATAAAGAGGACATTCCTAAGAGAAGAAAGTTTCCTAGTATCAAAGGTAGGTCTTAAGAAGAAATTGCCTAGAATGTACGTTTGGAGCATAGAATTGTATGGAAATGATTGTGGACTGTGATAAAACTGGGAAAAGGAGGAAATTCAAACGTTGGAGACAGATGCAGTAGAAGACTTTTCAAAAGTAGATGCACTGATTACATATGGAACAAAGGGTTTCTCCACAGAGTTGGGAAAGAAACGAACATAATGGAGAAAACTGAAGAAAGAAGGGACAGATAGGACTTGCGCGGTACTACAGAAAGGTGCAGAGGGTTAAAAATGTAGGAAAGGACAGAGATCGGAGTACATTCAGTGAGTAGTTGTGGTCATAGCATGCAAGTGGCTAATGTTGGCATACGGGAAGTCTTGTGTCTGGTCGCATCACTCCAGTTGCAAGACCTACGGGACACAAGATAAAAATTTTAAAACATAAAAATTAAAAATGTACACTGATTCATTGATTTACTAGAGTTCATAATGCATTGACATAACATCATAACAGGGAGATGAAAATTTAATAGTCATGGGGGACTGGAATTCGATAGTAGGAAAAGGATGAGAAGCAATGGTAGTAGATGAATATGGAATGGGGGTAAGGAATGAAAGAGGATGCCGCCTGGTAAAATTTTTTACAAACCATAGCTTAATCATAGCTAACACTTGCTTTAAGGATCATGAACAAAGGTCGTATACGTGGAAGAGACCTGGAGATACTGGAACGTTTCAGATAAGTTACGTAATAGTACGACAGAGATTTAGGAACCAAGTTTTAAATTGTCAGACATTTCTAGGGGCAGATGATGACTCTAACCACAATCTATTGATTATGAACTGCAGATTAAAACTGAAGAAACTGCAAAAAGGTAGGAATATATGGAAATAAGACCTGGATAAACTGAAAGAACTGGAGTTTACGGAGGCATTCAGAGAGAGCATTAGGGAACGAGAGATAAGAACAGGGAAAAGAAATATAGTAGAAGAAATCCTTGGGTAACAGAAAGGATATTGAATTTAACTGATGAAAGAAGAAAATATAAAAATGCAGTAAAAGAAGCAGGCAAGACGGAATACAAACGTCTCAAAAATGAGGTCGACAGGAAGTGCAAAATGGCTAAGCAGGCATGGCTAGAGGACAAATGTAAGGATGTAGAGGCTTATCTGATTAGGGGTAAGGTAGATACTGCCTACAGGAAAATTAAAGAGACCTTGGAGAAAAGAGAACCACTTGTATGAATATCAAGAGCCCAGATGGAAAACCAGTTCTAAGCAAAGAAGGCAGAAGATGGAAGTAATATATACAGGTTCTATACAAGGACGATGTACTTGAGGGCAATGTTATGGAAATGAAAGAGGACGTAGATGAAGATGAAATGGGAGATATGATACTGCGTGAAGAATCTGACAGACCACTGAAAGACCTGACTCGAAATAAGGCCCCGGGAGTAGACAACATTCCATTAGAACTACTGGTAGCTGTGGGAGAGCCATCCCTGACAGGACTCTACCATCAGGTGAACAAGATGTATGAGACAGGCGAAATACCCTCAGACTTCAAGAAGAAAGCACGTGTTGACAGGCGTGAAAATTACCGAACTGCCAGCTTAATAAGGCAAAGCTGCAAAATACTAATGCGAACTCTTTACAGACGAATGGAAAAATTGGTAGAAGCTGACCTCAGGGAAGATCAATTTGGATTCCGTACAAATGCTGGAACACGTGAGGCAATACTGAAGATAGAAGATAGATTAAGGAAAGGTGAACCCACGTTTCTGGCATCTGTAGACGTAGAGAAGACTTTTGACGGTGTTGACTGGAATACTCTCTTTCAAATTGCGAAGGTGGCAGGGGTCAAATATAGGGAGCGAAAGGCTATTTACCATTTGTATAGAAACCAGATAGCAGCTGTAAAAGTCGAGGGGCATGAAAGGGAAGCACTGGTTGGGAAGGGAGTGAGACAGGGTTGTAGCCTATCCCCGATGTTATTCAATCTGTATATTGAGTAAGCAGTAAAGAAAACAAAAGAAAAATTTGGAGTAGGAATTTAAATCCATGGGGAAGAAATATAAACATTTAAGGTAGTCGATGACATTGTTATTCTGTCAGAGACAACAAAGGACTTGGAAGAGCAGTTGAACGGATTTGACATTGTCTTGAAAGGAGAGTATAAGATGAACATCAACAAAAGCAAAACGATGATAATGGAATGTAGTCGAATAAAGTCGGGTGATGCTGAAGGAATTATATTGGAAATGAGACACTTAGAGTAGCAGATGAGCTTCGTTACTTTAGCAGCAAAATAACTGACAATGGTCGAAGTAGAGAGGATATAAAATGGCAATGGCAGGAAAAGCGTTTCTAAAGACGAGAATTTGTTAACATCGAGTATAGATTTAAGTTTAAGGAAGTCTTTTCTAAAAGTAACTGTATGGAGTGTACCATGTACGCATGTGAAACATGGACTATAAATAGTTTAGACAAGAGGAGAATAGAAGCTTTCGAAAAGTGGTACTACAGAAGAATGCTGAAGACTAGATGGGTATACCACGGAAGTACAGAATAGAATTGGGGAGAAGGGGAATTTGTGGCACAACTTGGCTAGAAGAGGGGATCGCGTGGTAGGACGTGTTCTGAGGCATCAAGGTATCACCAATTTGGCATTGGTGGGCAGCGCGGAGGGTAAAAGTCGTAGAGGGAGACCAAGAGACGAACATACTAAGCAGATTCAGAAGGATGTGGGATGCAGAGGTACTTGGAGATGAAGAAGCTTGGAGATGAAGAAGCATGCACAAGATAGACTAGCATGGAGAGCTGCATCAATATAGTCCCTGGACTGAAGACCACAACATCATTGTAGTTATAATCCGGCGAGGCTCCATTCCAGATCTTCAGTCCCGATGCTGACAAACACGGTCTATGTCCGACGTCAACGTGCAACAACCACACAAACGTCAGGTGGTAGCAGTAGCAATGGAGGGCGTACAGAGCGTATCGGAGGACAAGGGAAAAATTGCAGTCCTTGTTGTAATGAGGAAACGGAGTAATATAACTGACGTCAAATGAGCATTATTAATGGCTTTCGCTTGAAGGATAGATGAATTTCCGAAAGGCTAAATTTGTAATTTGTCCCAGTGACGCTGATGTTAAAGCATAACTTGTCACAAGTTTTTCTCCAAGACTCAAAGAAAACTCGAGCAGGAATAAGTATATCTATATAACAAATCATAAGCTATAATTTTACGTATAAGAATTTAGAAATTAATAAAAATAAAAACTGTAGATATTTGTAGAGGGTAGGAAGCAAATAGGTTTAGGAATGACACACTTAAAATAGCGTACAAGCACCTTCTTTGCTTCTATGACCATAAGTGTTTTCTGTGAATAACGAACATAGTAAAATGCCATAACGCAATTGGAGAATGGAGGTGGCGGGTAGGGGGAAGGATAAGCATAATGAATCTTGAGATATTGAAAAGCTTCTAAAACTGTTTGTAATTATTCAAGTACAAATGTTTTATAAAATACATCTCTAAATGAAATTACGCGAAACCGTTGTTGAGCAGCTATTGTAGCGCTGTTGTGGAGAGTTTTCACACTGCGTAATGAAGCCTCAGGCGCTGAGTAACCGGTCATACACACTCTATCGGTCTAAGATCAAAATGACGAATGACACTGTACGTGTAGTGAATAATTAAACTTCTACTGATCTTGTGTAAAAAACAAAACAGACGAGGAAGCCACACAATGCTTTTATAGCCGATGGCGTCGTTGAGAATGTGAAAGCACTCAGGTCCACTTACTTCTTAAGGAGCTTCACAGCTTAATAGGCAGACAGTGGCTGCAGGGAATACTCCAGAAACAATGGCCGAGTGTATAATCCTCCCACTCGGCCGCAGTAATTACGTGGAGCACAGGAGAGCAGTATTACATAATAAACAGTGAATAACAGTAAATAAAACAGTTAAGTCCCATGAAGACGGAATCGTAGGATAAGCGGAAAACTGTAGCATAACGAAATATTCTGGTAAAATATATAATTTAATATGAGGATACATATAAACCCGCAACAAATTGAACCACCCACTGTCGTTGCTTATGGCGCAGTCTGGAGTACTGTTGTGAAGGGATTGTAGGATGCCAACTCGCTAAATAAAGAAATATGTCTGGAGGGAAAAATCGAGGCCTTTTCCAGAAAGTGCAGCATGTGGCGACCCCGGCGTCCGCGAGCGGAGCCAGACGCCTGTCGCGTCGGATTACGGCCATCGACCGCCAGAGACGCAATCGGCTGATGGTATCAGGCAGAGCGCGTGCTCGCCCCATCCAGCCCACTGACCCATCCGGGATCCATTCCGCCAGGCAGCACTCGGATAAAGCGCGCCACCGCCGGCCGCTTTACTGCCGCTAATAGCCACTCCGCCAGCTTATTCGCCACTCCACTTTCTGCCGAACTACTCACCACTGCTCACTCATTCTCTCAGTAGTAAACACGTAAAACCAGATACCGAATTAAGTCGCATTCTACTAATATCACTGCTGTATCTAATAGCTGACACTGCAGCTAAAGACAGATTATTCTCGACCAGACGATGGCGAAACATTGCAAGAACAGGAACTGTTGACGGCATACATTTTATTACATTTTTCGTGGTGAAGACATGGGGATAGATTGAGAGAATTCTAAAAAAAAATCAAATGTGTCTCGTTTCGTGCAGTCACGAAACAGGGGAGAAGGAGGAGTTATGGTAAGTGTGTAGGAATCTTAAGATTTTTATTGCAGCAATACGTGTGCACGAATTTTCAATCTGCTGCTTTCTCCTCTGAGTGTTGAAATTTTTTGTGGCTTTCCTCCTACATGCGGGGAATGATCGTCGTGGTATGTAAAAGGTAAATCTGTGCCCATATAAAATGATTTAGGTGTTCATTTTCACCACACGCTTTCCGAGAGCGGAGCGACAGAGAAACAGTTAGAAAGCGGTGTCTTCACCTTTCGTTAAGTAGTTGAACGTGAAATGCAGAGGAATTGTACAGGTTTAGATGCAGAAGCAGTGAGGTCGTGTTCAGTTAGGTGACATTACGTATATATTCTCACACTTTATCCTCCATTACGATTTCTGAATATAATACGTCTCGTAGACTCAACCTAACGTCAAGGTAGCAAATTGAATGACTCGGACAGACATGAAGAAGGACGAGTCTGGCAATATTAACGTGACGAAGAAATGTTAAGCAACACGATGAGATCTACAGGACAGTACGAGTAGCTACTTTTGTTATTGGCATTGGTTTGCTGTCAGTTCCGATGACAACAAACCAGTCACTGAACTGTTCACAATAATTTAATCTTTGCCCCGCTTTCCTATTAATAACGAATCCCAATTCCGTTATATCACTTTCTGTTGCTGTTGGTAATACCCCACATTTATCCTTATATTATCTTTATATTATTTCCTTTTCAAATCACTGATTAATTCTGTATCTAGACTTGTAGACTGAGATTTTAAATTTGCCTTTTCAGATTTCCTGCCCCCCCCCCCCCCTTACACATTTAAGTTGCTGCCTTGCTGCCTTGACATGCTCCTACTTGTATAATGTGTATAGTCAAGCTGCATGAAGTGTAGCTGAATATTTTGGATGAAGCGGTTTCGGAATATAAACGTGTTCGTTATTTATGCAGCGTTATATACCACGCTCTCCACTTATGAAATGCATTAGAACTGCAGGTGCCGTCTGGAAGCGACGTGTGTGAGTGAACTGTGAACTATTAAAAAAAAGTGTTCCGAGTGACCGTTTCACCTTTTCGAAACTGCGTACTGCCACGCACTTTGTTTGTCAGAAGTTCCGCGTGAACTGCTGTGTTATACGGGGGTTGTTCAGAAAGTAAGTTCCGATTGGTCGCTAAATGGAAACCACAATGAAAATCAGAAACATTTGATGTGCAAGAGTTAGCTAGCCTCTCCAGATACTTTACATAGTCGCTGCTCCGACTTAGAAATTTGTCGGAGCGTTATACCAAGTGTCCAACACCATAGTCATAGAAGGCAGCCGCCTGTGCTTTCAGATAATTCTCTATGCTGGTCTATAGCGCGTAGCCTGCACCCAAGTGTTGTCTTCGTACCCAGCGTTTCATGTGAACAGAGATGATATTCAGGACGAGCCAATCAGGGCTGTGTTGTGGGTAATCGACCACTTCCCATCGAAAAGGCTGCAGGAGCGTCTTCACTGCCCTGGCAGAATGCGGCTGAGAATTGCCATGAAGAAGGAAGTGCATGGCAGTTGTGTTAGGTGGGCTGCATTGATTAAGGCGAAGCCTCTCAGCGGACCCTCCTACTTAGCAGTGCGCTCACAACTGAAAAGAGAGTCTTGATGCGATCGACGGTAATACTAGTGACACTACCCTCAACATCTGTGCAAAGCTTCATCTGTTTTTGAAAAAAAAAGTTCAAATGTGTGTAAAATCTTATGGGACTTAACTGCTAAGGTCATCAGTCCCTATGCTAACACACAACGTAATCTAAATTATCCTAAGGATAAACACACACACCCATGCCCGAGGGAGGACTCCAACCTCCGCCGGGACCAGCCGCACAGTACACGACTCCAGCGCCCTAGACCGCTTGGCTAATCCCGCGCAGCATCAGTTTTTCACTGTGGTGTCCATTTCACGACCGATCGGAACTTACTTTCTGGACAACCCTAGTACACATTTCACACTGTGTATCTATGTGTAGAGTCTGTCCAGACCAGAACCCGTCTCAAAAGAAGAGAAAGCAATGCAATTAGTTCTTCAATTCTTATTACAGATTCGAACTACCAGTAAAATTCTGAGTAAGCTGATACCAAACAGAGATCGTTCAGTCAATCTGTTAACAAGTTGCCTGTATTCATTACTCAGTTGATACTACCAAAAAAATTCCTTTAGGTCTCAAAAGCCGCTTTTGTGACGGATCCCACTCAAACTAATTGTGTGAAATCAGGACAAAATTCTAGCAATTAATTTACCTTACCAATAAAACGGACCACATTTTTAAGATTTTTAGGAGTTGATCTGATAGATTCTAACCCCTTGATCGGAAAAATATGGGCTATAAACGATATTTCAGCTTGAACAAATTTTACCTTCGAAGTTTGAACGGTAAATCCCGTTGGAACACTTCTCTAATGCGGCATCCATGCTCCTGGATATACTCAGTAAAAACTACTAAATTATTAGGGTCAACTCAAACTTACGGTGAGATAAAACCCTATCCAGGATACTGGACCACACTGCTGCCCTCGTAAACAGCTCAGGTGAAACAGAATTATACTTGTTACATGCCCAATCAGTAACCAACGCCATGATAGTTTTTGACTCCTCAACAAGAGGGATTTGGTAATGGGTCTGGTTTGGCTCAAATGTTGTAAAGACCTTTGCCCTTAGAAACTATGAGCAGCACAAATGCAAATCAGTAAAGGATGTATATTACAGGACTGTCTTTCTATTAAGTGTCAAATAATCACAATGGGACGCTCTTCCTATCCCTGCTTGTGCTTGGGTACCGCATATACAGGAGATGATTATGGAGATTAGGATGACCTGATATCTACGTCCCATAGAGTTTTGTCACTAGTGGGCCACAACGCTTTCATTCAAGGTGATCACAGCCTGCATTGTGGCTGCCTGATTGGAATGTCTGAAAGTATCCCTCTACTACTTCAGTTTAACACTACAGTTTAACACTAGGATTTATTTGCGGGACCTTTGCATAAATGCCCTAACTTGAAAGCTATGTCAGTTCTGCTTGGCCCAATGATTGACACTGAAACATACAGTAAAATCAGTAACAATATTTATTTTTTCAACAGATAATGGGAAATAAAATAATGAAAGGTTTGTCTACCCCTATAGAAAGCATGTTCCGACTCAAATTTCAATTTTATATAGCAAATGACAAATTAATTAACCACTTCAGCTAATTATAAGGACAAAAAAATTCACTTCCTTAAACACACCTTAACGCATCAGATCTTTACACAACACGAAATTTGCATCAGATACCACAATGTAAATTAAACGCATCTGACTTTCTTATAAACAACGTAAAATTTAACACATCTGACTTTGTATTTAAATTTATCGTTAACGAGAATGGTATCTCTTCTTACCACAAATGCCCACTTTTGGATCGGAAGAAATGGATATTCCGCAACTGTATCCATTAATCAATATGCACACACAATTACTGCACCAGCATACGCACAGAAGAAACGTAAGGATCGAGCCGTTAGCAGTCCCGATATTCATCATTCAGTAACTATCTCTAGTCAAAATCATCCCACCGAAAACCAAAATTATCACATATATATTCCGCGCCTATTTGATCAATCACTTTAACATCCACTGTTGTACTGCTGCCTACTCCCGACACAACTTCACCCACTGAAATATGAATACCTTCCAAAACTACACATACAAAATACACACACTCAAGTTGAACTACTTACTTTGTTGCAGCCAAAGTTCATGGGTAGGTTATCAGTTTACTAATCTCTTTCCCCGCTTTGCAATATTAATTATTCAGACAATTTCCCCATGTGACTCTACATTCGATTGAACATGAATAAGCAAGCATTATCATCATTTGGTTCGTTAAAATTGGACACAAGCTTTCACACGAGATACGACGTGTCCTTAACAAAGGATCAACGTTACTAAATCTTGCAAAATTGCAGATATGTAAGAAAATTGAAAAATTATAGCTGTACTTAATTCCACACTTCCTACTTACATGCTATAGGTCCCTAGCACTCGTGCCTCCACTAGTTATAAGATTCTTGATCAGCACCCCGTGGTGAGTGCCAGGTGTAAAACTAAGTAAATTGGCACAAGCACTTAAATATTTCATTTTTCCTAATGAACTTGCTTGCTCAACAAATTAAGATTAAATTATTCACCGCGAAAATTGTTATAAAATCCCAAAATTGCGAATTACTGTCACAAAGCAGAGCATCATTTCTACATCACCTACTATTGCACATTACCCACCTAAATAAATTTCGTTCCCCCAAAATATTAAGATTACTTTACGTCTAGCTGCAAAAAGAGGGTTGTTCACCTAATGTGAAACCATTAATCATAAATACAGCACATCTCCCACACTCAAATCGAGCACCACTCGACCCACCTCAGAAAAGCGACCTCTCTCGTCCAAGTCTTCAGCAGCAGTTTATGATTCGAACCCACGCTACTGTTCTGCTCGTCTGACCGCTCAGGGTGGGGGCGGCTCCCAACCAATCATCAGCTCAGAATTTCCCCGGTTTGAAATTGGCGGTCAAACCTCCCTTCTACACAGTGAGAAAGATCCCGCCCTTGTCTCCCAAAGTTTAGCAGACTATCCAACCTTCCTACACTTCGCTACAGCCAAAGGCAGAAGTTTCAGAGCTTCCATAATCGCTGCCTATCGACTTGTTGTTCTCCATCGTACACCCACGATCGGTAAATTTAGTTCGATCCTTATTCGCTCCCCAAACATCCTTCCTGCAGTTATTTTCATACATTTATTTCTTTTTCCCTCTGCTGTGAACTCAATGGGATAAGGAAATACAGGTAACAGTGGGCATTCTTAGCTTATTCAATCAATAAAAACAGTTCGATTCTCCTGATCATTCTTTTATAACTTGGTGTTGGTTTGCAGACACCGTCAGTAAGTCTGCGCTAAGTAAATTAAATGATCTTATTACTATCAAAGAATTATATTGTTACGATCAAACTCGTGTCCTCAGAAGAGCACGACGATCAATTGGATTAAATATTGTTACATTATTAGAAATATAAGTGAGAGTTGCCATTGCCGAAGACAATGGCCACCTCTCATGTTATCCGTCATTTCAATTTTATATCAGTGAGTACATAACTAAATTCTTCACGTAACTTAACAGTCTGTCCCCTCTGTTCGGACGGCAGTTGTCCCAACTCATACATGTTAATATCAGCATCCACATAATAAACTGCATGCTACTGGTGACCTACCCCGCTACTCCGTACGCACTTAGAAAATCTGAAAATCTTCTGCAATCCTTGTCTCCACAAGGGAACAAATCCCACCTTAGAGATAAAGTCCGAACTGAAAGTGGATTTCAAAGGTAGAGTAAACGCCGCCTTAGTTGTAAATTACCGTGTAAAACTACCGACCCGGATCTCAATCTTAATCGTCCCCAAGATCTGAATTAGCGCGTAACTGGTTACCTGGCAGAACTGAATTCGACACAAAAATTCCAGGTATATGCAATACTCCCAGTGCATGAATACCCACTACTCTTTGATTATGGAGATAGAGCTACCGGTACCGAGAAGTGCAGAAGTGGACTCTGCAGCGGCAAGGCTAGTAGCGTCATACAGGGAGAGCGAACCAGATAGTTGATACTACTAGACGGGAGGCTGAATTCAGTAGACCACCAGTGGACACGGTAAGAAGCAGATATAACTATCTAGTGCTAGAATCACGCTGCTTACATTGCAGAGTCATGCGTGGGTATTCAAGTCGCCGCAACTGGTGACAATTTAAGATCAGTACAGTCTTGTAAACACTCGTAGTCTGTTGAATGGAAACTGTGTGCTAAATATGAGATTTTGTATTGAATTATTGAACAATATATGAATTGTGCATAGAGACCTCTGTGATAGCTGAGCGACCCTGATCAGGATTAATGATGAGGTATGGTGAAATGGCGGGCATTGGATTTGGGTTTTAGGCGGTTTCCCAAATCCAACTAGGTGAATACCGTGTGGGGCGGCGGGTGGAATTTATGTTGTTCTTTAAATGTAGAATGTTGAATGTTTGGTTTGTAATGTAGAAAAGATGCATTTCCCGGCCGATTAACCATATGAGGGGCGGCAGGTGGAATTAATTGTTATATAAATGTTCCTATTATCTATGCTGTCTTTTGCCGTTCTCATCACTGGCTCTCTAACTACAATATTGGCAACCAGAAAGTGATTAGCAAAACGTGAAGCCTGTAATTAGAATTCCTAGTGCCCACTTCATCTGAGAAATACACTTATAGCTACAGCTTATAGCTCTGAGGAATTAGGAGATTGTCTGGGATTCATAATCAAAAACGATTCTCTAAAAATGTTCACTATATTCTGAAAGGCACAGACCAGAAAGAATCCACACAATCCAACTAACAGAGCAGTTCAGAGTCTAATGCGCTGATACAACTATAATTGTTCAAATTAAATGTTTAAATGAATGCTCGCCATAATTTGATGATAAGGTTCATCAAACGCCACGCTAAATAAAGGTAGAATGTTTGTCCCGCGGCGGCACATGAAAATACGACATACGCAAACTGAAGATAGATGATTAATGTCATCCCAGAATTAACACTTCACTCGAAAACGATTTCATGGTTACGCGTATCCCGAGTAACTTATTATGGCATCCGAGGCTGTTTATAGCAATGATACCGACGCGACGCGACTCCCGACACAGGTGGTGCGCTAATCAGCGTCTGGAGAGAACTGGGGCCTATATCTCTCGTGCAGCGTTCTTATATACAAAACCGCGGTGCGGACGGCTAAGGGAACGCCTGATTAAATCGGCTCTCCCGACTAGCCGCTGGGCTAGTAATGCACCACTTTAAGTTATCGAGTAAATCATTGCTTCCTTTGCTGATGGCCGATGAAGCTTTCAATTTAAATGTGCAATCAGCACACAGGTAAGTAATCATTATAAAATTCTGAAGTGGCGAAGTCAATTATTTTGGGCGAGAGAATTAATTTAATTACACTACACGCAGTAGACGAGCTCTGAACTTGCCCTTTGGAGATACGCTATCGCTATAGTTTTATAGTTATTCAATTGAAACTTCTCACATTTTTATGATTTAGCGGATCTCCCTTCTACTTAAATTTAAACATCCTAGCCTTATTTATTCGCCTACTTAATCTATCTTGCTTCCTTAATTTTTAAGACAAAAACCAGAAAATCATGAATTTCAACTAAAATTTTAATTTGTGAGATCCAGAAGACTGTTTCTACTAAATTATTATGAAAAAGGAATCTAAATAAAAATTTTTAAGTTTCTAGTTCTTTTCTGTTGCGCCAATGATTTTTTCAGAAAAACATCAAAATTTCGAAATGGTTAAAGTTATTGAACTGATATTTAACACATATTGATTTAGTATTATTCCTGACATGCTAGGAACGTTTCAGGTTATTTACTTGATTTTTAAAGTATTGCGCAACATTTATGACGTCAGAGCTAGTTACAGCGGACTAGACTGGCACACAATGGAATGACTGATGAGAATTTTATAAGGCGTGAGTAGGCTGCTTCCCTACAACCGAGCTGGTCCTTGTGTCCCTCTTTAGATACAAGCTACGTAACATTTATGGAAAGATTCTCAAATTTGAACAAGAAATTAGATACAGGCAGATGGTGTACTCTCAGTATGATCCCAAGGAACAAAGGGAGGGGCATGCTGACGTCACTAGGGGCATCGGGCCGCATTTACCACCAACATTGCCGAAACCTATATAACAGTACCAACGCTAAAAATGAAATGTGAAAAGGCAAAGGAAAATATTCTTTTTTGTGTAATTCAAGATTCTTATGAACTTATAATATTTTTCGCTCCTCTTATTCTCAATACTACTCAATTTAACCTTTCACAAGTTCCATATCGCTACATATTTCATTTACGAACTACATTCTTGGACATACTACGTTCGCTTTCATTGCATTAAAAGCCGAAAAGGAATAAACTGCCTGCACAAGTGATGCCATTTTTGTTTTAAACGAAGTTTTCAGCTATGCAGGTAAGTTTACGTTCCTGGAGAACTTAAGACACGTGCTTGGGGAGGCGGAGACCTCGACACAAAATTCTGCTGCCTCACTAGCTCAGATCTTTTCCATTAACTATAAGTTGTAGGAGACAGAGCGTAAATATATTTGCGTATAGGAATTACACCTATCAGGTGTAATTAATACACACAAAGCGAGTATCTGCATGGCACTTGTAAAGATTAAGGTTTCAGTCTCGTCTTAGATTAACTCCTCATAAACTCCCCTTTAATTGTTCCGTTGGGCTATGACAGGCTTCTTGCTACTGTGAAATTTAAAAAGTAAGTTAATCAGGTTTGATTCTATTCACTTAAGACTCAGGTTCTGTAAAACGCGATAGTGCCTCAAGACATTAAACACCGAAGTCGTAACTCTTGTGAACCTACAGGGTAAGGGATAAAGTACTGCAAAGCCCTCATTGTTTATCAGAAAGTGTTTGATTGTTTGTATTTGTTTACGAGAAAAATCTTAAGTGCCCATATACCGCCGAAACTACATATATGTCAACAAAACTGACATTATGCTGCAAATATATACTGAAACAGTCCGGCTTGATGTGTTAGCATTTGACTATGGGAACATCTAATTAATGGTTATTGATTGAACGTCATTGGTGGTTGAAATAAAATAATTAAATGAAACTATATATCATCATCATCATTTAAGACTGATTATGCCTTTCAGCGTTCAGTCTGGAGCATAGCCCCCTTATAAATTTCCTCCAAGATCCCCTATTCAGTGCTAACATTGGTGCCTCATCTGATGTTTAACCTATTACTTCAAAATCATTCTTAACCGAATCCAGGTACCTTCTCCTTGGTCTGCCCCGACTCCTCCTACCCTCTACTGCTGAACGCATGAGTCTCTTGGGTAACCTTGCTTCTCCCATGCGTGTAACATGACCCCACCATCTAAGCCTGTTCGCCCTGACTGCTACATCTATAGAGTTCATTCCCAGTTTTTCTTTGATTTCCTCATTGTGGACACCCTCCTGCCATTGTTCCCATCTACTAGTACCTTCAATAATCCTAGCTACTTTCATATCCGTAACTTCAACCTTGTTTATAAGGTAACCTGAATTCACCCAGCTTTCGCTCCCATACAACAAAGTTGGTCGAAAGATTAAACAGTGCACAGATAACTTAGTCTTGGTACTGACTTCCTTCTTGCATAAGAGAGTAGATTGTAGCTGAGCGCTCACTGCATTAGTTTTGCTACACCTCGCTTCCAGTTCTTTCACTATGTTGCCATCCTGTGAGAATATGCATCCTAAGTACTTGAAACCGTCCACTTGTTCTAACTTTGTTCCTCCAATTTGGCACTCAATCCGTTTATATTTCTTCCCCACTGACATTACTTTCGTTTTGGAGATGCTAATCTTCATACCATAGTCCTTACATTTCTGATCTAGCTCTGAAATATTACTTTGAAAACTTTCAATCGAATCTGCCATCACAACTAAGTCATCCGCATATGCAAGACTGCTTATCTTGTGTTCACATATCTTAATCTCACCCAGCCAGTCTATTGTTTCCAACACATGATCCATAAATAATATGAACAACAGTGGATACAGGTTGCAACCTTGTCTTACCCCTGAAACTACTCTGAACAATGAACTCAATTTACCGTCAACTCTAACTCCTGCCTGACTATCTATGTAAAGACATTTAATTGCTTGCAAAAGTGTGCCTCCTATTCCATAATCTCGTAGAACAGACAATAACTTCCTCCTAGGAACACGGCCATATGCCTTTTCTAGATCTATAAAGCATAGATACAATTCCCTATTCCACTCATAACACTTCTCCATTATTTGCCGTAAGCTAATGATCTGGTCCTGACAACCTCTAAGAGGCCTAAACCCACACTGATTTTCATCCAATTGGTCCTCAACTAATACTCGCACATTCCTTTCAACAATACCTGAGAAGATTTTACCCACAACGCTGATTAAAGAGATACCTCTGTAGTTGTTACAATCTTTTCTGTTTCCATGTTTAAAGGTTGGTGTGATTACTGCTTTTGTCCAGTCTGATGGAACCTGTCCCGACTCCCAGGACATTTCAATTATCCCGTGCAGCCATTTAAGATCTGACATTCCACTGTATTTGATGAGTTCCGACTTAATTTCATCCACCACAGCTGCTTTATTGCACTGCAATCTATTGACCATTTTCTCCACTTCCTCAAATGTGATCCTATTTCCATCATCATTTCTATCCCATTCTACCTCGAAATCTGAAACATTACTGATCGTATTTTCACCTACATTGAGCAACTCTTCAAAATATTCCCTCCATCTGCCCAAGGCATCCACAGGATTCACCAGCAGTTTTCCTGACATGTCCAAAATACTTGTCATTTCCTTCTTACCTCCCTTTCGAAGACTGCTAATTACACTCCAGAATGGTTTTCCAGCAGCTTGACCCATAGTCTCCAACCTGTTTCCAAAGTCTTCCCAAGATTTCTTCTTGGATGCTGCAATTATCTGTTTGGCTTTGTTTCTTTCTTCCACATAACTTTCTCTGTCTACCTGAGTTCTAGTATGTAGCCATTTTTGATACGCATTCTTTTTCCTTTTACAGGCCGCCTTGACTGTGTCATTCCACCAAGCTGTTTGCTTCATCCTACTTTTACACACTACTGTTACAAGACATTCTTTAGCCACTTCTAGTACTGTGTCCCTGTACCTTGTCCATTCCTTTTCCAATGACTGTAATTGACTACATTCAACTAACTGGTACCTTTCTGAGATCGCTGTTATGTACTTGTGCCTGATTTCCTTATCCTGAAGTTTCTCCACTCTTATCCTCCTACATATGGAACTGACCTCCTGCACTTTCGGCCTCAGAATCCCAATTCCACTGCAGATTAAATAATGATCAGTGTCATCAAAGAATCCCCTCAATACACGTGTGTCCCTCACAGCCTCCCTGAATTCCTGATCTGTAATTATATAGTCAATGACAGATCTGGTTCCCTGCCTTCCCAAGTATACCGGTGAATGTTCTTATGTTTAAAAAAGTAGTTTGTGATTACAAAGCCCATACTGGTACAGAAATCCAAGAGTTGTTTCCCGTTCCTGTTGGCCTCCATATCCTCTCCAAATTTACCCATAACCTTTTCATACCCTTATGTTCGATATCCAATCCTGGCATTAAAATCACCCATGAGCAGAACACTGTCCCTGTCCTTTACTCTAACAACTACATCACTGAGTGCCTCATAAACACTATGCATCCTATCTTGATCTGTCCCTTCACAATGCGAATATACTGACACAATCCTAATTTTCTTGCTAGACGCTGTCAAATCTATCCACATCAGTCGTTCGTTTACATACCTTATTGCAACTACGCTGGGTTCCATTTCTTTCCTGATGTAAAGCCCTACAGCCCATTGTGCTACTCCTGCTTTGACTACTGACAGGTAGACCTTGTATTCTCCCACTTCCTCTTCTTTCTCACCCCTTACCCGAATGTCACTAACAGCTAAAACGTCCAGCCCCATCTTACTTGCAGCCTCTGCCAGCTCTACCTTCTTCCCAGAGTAGCCCCCATTGATATTAATAGCTCCCCATCTCATTACCATTTGTTTACCAAGTCGTATCTTAGGAGTCCCTGGTTTGTCAGTTAGAGGTGGGACTCCGCCACCTCCAAATTCCGAGGCATTTTGTTCTGATTGTTGCCAGCATCATATTTAAAGTACCAGGGAAGCAGGTTGCTAGCCTTACTTGCCACGAGTCCCATTGGGTTTTACCCCTAACGGTTGAGGGACTAACCGGTGGATTTGGTAGTCTTTGCCGTATGAGCGCAAAGGTGACCACGACTCAGAATATGTCCGAGATGCCCAGCCTTATTCCAAAGTAACTGGTATCCCGACTCTCGGGACCACTTACTTGGCCACTCATACGTTGCCCGTGGTTCATGAACTAGGACATGACTACAGCAACCCACACCATGAACCACAATTAAACTATATAGTGTCATTAAATAGTGGTTACTAAGCCGATTTCAACAATGTGGCTCATAATACCATAAGTTCATTATTTTAGACCCTATAAGTTTTCATAAGTTTGGTGAATGAATAGTTCTTATATTAACTGTAACTGTAGACATAGACAAATAGTTCGTGGTACGGTAATGGTAGTTTCCAGAATCATCTTACTGGACGGTTTTTCTTTCACTGGGGACGACAGGCGTAATGCCTTTTGTAATGATACTGTCTCTATTTGACAGTAAGTTTTTTATTACTCATTTATTTCACACTAATGCGATTTCAGCTCTACTGCCATTATCAACTGCGAGGTGCAAGTTGTCAAATACCACGATAATTGCAGTGGTCTTCCTTGAGTCCGAAAACAGGTTTGACGCAGCCCACTATGATACCGTATTCTGTGCAAGCCTCTATTTCCGGATAACTACTGCTAACTATATCAATTTGAAACTCTTGGCCTCACTCTATAATTTTTGTTCCCCACACTTCCCTCCTGTACTAAACTATTGATTCCTAGGTATCTCATATTGTGTCTCGGCAATTGATACCTTCTTTAAGTCATACCATAAATATATTTTCTCCCGAGTTCTACTTAGTACTTCCACTTAACTTACGCGATCTGTCAATCTCAGTACAGCAATGTTCCGCATCAGCATATTTCAAAAGCTTCTATTATCTTCCGGTTTGAACTGCTTATCGTTCATGTTTCACTTCCGTACCTGCTACACTCCAGACAAATACCTTTTCGCTGGCTCTCTTTCTTCGTTATTTTTTCACGTAACAACTAATATATGAGATAAAATATGTTGCTACGAAAAGAGTCCTGAAATAATTTTTAGGGATGCTGTGCTGTGACTTTCTTTGGATCATTAATTTTCAACAAAACAAAATATATTATGTTCTTATTATTCTGGATCTGGCTTTATATTAAAGGAACATTGTTTCGTTACTGTAACTCGCATTAAAGTTCAATAAATCTTCCTTACTTTACAGTTATTGAAAAGGTTACTGAAAATTATTTCGTTATCAATACTGATGTAACAGTACGCAATGTTTGTTCAACATCAAACTTTTGCAGTGGATTTTTGTTAACAGTAAAACACCAATAAGTACCACGACTAACACGAGAACATGAGACTATTATCAGAGAAAAAGATTTTTTTACTATAATGTTTGCCGTACCAGAACTACGCACAGCAAGATTTCTTTTATGTTGTGAAGGTAAATTATCTTTTTGCACTGTTAATAATATATCATCGGCAGTCCGCGTCAACCTGTAAAACACATCATAAAATCTGCTGATCAACTCTGCAATTCCGAAAGCTGAAAGAAATAATTTTAGTTTACTATTACCTGTCCGCTTCTTTGCGGTATGATTGGTTTCATTTAATGCAGTTTGAATGAGCCGCGGCATTGGCTCGTTCGTTCGTAGCGCAGCTCTGCACCACGAATAATATTTAAATAGCTAAAAATGTCGTAAAAGGATGGGATAAAATACCAGGCAAGCTTTTTACAAATCATAATGCAAGTTTTCACTAAGTAACTCTATTCAAAACATTTAAACAGATTAAATTATTACACACCTTTACAATGAGTACCTAATGGCGTACGTCTCCCAATTTTGACAAAAGAATGCTACGCAAGCGTACAATATAACGTCACAGGCACTTCCTACTCACGTAACTCCAAAAAGACGACAGAGAGATAAATGTTCGGTCACAACTATTTATACCTGTTGTGACATATTCTCATCTTTGTTTGATATTTAATAAGTATCGTCTGTGGCGGTTTCAGTACTCGCCGACACAGATATTATCTTTAAAGAAATCGGTACATAATTCTATATAAGAACAAAACATGGCACATAATGCTTTCTGTTTGTTACATAAAGTTCACACAGTCGTTGTCCACGCAAATACAATCATCCAGTTCAATCATTCTTTTCTCCTTTTCTTACCTCATATAATATGTGGTTTGCTAAGAGACGTTACAACCTTCAGGTAACAGTTTCTAAAACAGTTTCTCTGTTTCAGGAACGCTCTTTACATTTTATATCCTCTCTACTTTGGCCTCATAAGTTATTCTACTGCCCAAACAGCAGAACTCATCTACTACGGGAGTCGCCAAGAAAGTAATGCACCACACTTTTTTTTAACAGTTGTTAGTTGAACACAATGAGACATGCACACAAGAAAGAATGATGTTTCTTCAACACTTTTTATTTTTCCATGTAATCTCCTTCCTATTCTATGGCCTCCCTCCAGCGTGACACAAAGGAATGTATGCCCTGACGGTACTATTACTTCTTCTGGTCATGAAGCTATTTCTTCAGTGTGCGACACAACTCTTCCTCATCCTCAGAATATCTTCCACGAATGACATCCCTTATTAGCCCAAACAACCTAGGCCAGGACGCTAGGGTGGAGGGCGTAACATTGCCCAACCCCGTTTGCTGATGTGTTCCGAAGTCCTCAAACTTCTCTGAGGCAGAGCGTTGTCATGCTGAATTAACAATCAGCTTTGTTGTTGTGTCACTGCAGATGCTCAAGCGCCGCTTGTGTTTGGTTAATGTGTTCAAATATGCTTAAAATTCCATGGTGCTCTGTGATGGCATCATATGAGTGAGTCAGGTGTGGCAGCCATGGATAGCTACCCCCAATGCTGGAAATCCTGGTGGTTTGCCGGACTTCTTTCTCTTAATGACCTCACTCTGCCGAACGCGTAACCATACTTCTTCCGACTGAAGATGCTCCATAAAGTGCACACAAACGTTTGTGAATGTTCGCAAAAATTGTTTCTCCGCAGTGAGAAATTCAGTGGCGACACACTCACTGTTGTGCACATCACGTACAGATGCCATCTTGAAAAATTGCTACAGTTATGCTATATGTCAGAGGATACTAATAATTTGCGCGCACTCTCTGAAATCTTCAAATAATGCATACCTAACATTATGATTCATAATGTTGTTGCTGGCTGAAAAAAAAGTGATGGATTACATTCTGCGTGACCGTCACACTTTTAGTATCCTATACATTGGCTAATTTAAATCCTTCACCATCGCCTGATTTTATCGAAATACTTTACATAAACTTTTTTTTTTCTCCTGTCGAATCCGTTCAGTTGCTTTTCCAGCTCTTTTGCTGTTTCTATTCCTTCTCCAAATTTTCTTTGGTTCCCTTTACTACTCGCTCCCTGTACCGATTAAATATCATCAGAGATAAACAAGACCCAGTCTCACTTCTATCCCAACCAATGTTTTCATGTCCTTCGATACTTACAACTAAAAAGGTTCAAATGGCTCTGAGCACTATGGGACTTAACATCTGTGGTCATCAGTCCCCTAGAACTTAGAACTACTTAAACCTAACTAACCTAAGGACATCACACACATCCATGCAGGATTCGAACCTGCGACCGTAGCGGTCACGCGGTTCCAGACTGAAGCGCCTAGAAACGCACGGTCACACCGGCCTGCTACTTACAACTGCCGTCTAGTTTATGTAAATGTTGTAAATTACTTTCCGCTCCCTGTAATTGACCCCTGCTACCTTCAAAATTTCAAATGGCAGTAAAGCCGATATCACGATAATCTGAAACAAACGAATAATAACTTACTTCAAATGGTTGAAATATCATTAATAATAAAAATGTACCTGATGTACGAGAAGTTCTGCTTAAGAAATGCGAACTATTTAGGAATAGAGGTAGACGAGTCACCGAAAGGCAGAACTGCAGCGTAGTTTTTACTTACACAGACACAATGTACAGTGCTTTTCTAGCTTTCAGAATGAACTTCCTTTTTGATGCTTGAAAAAGAAATTTTATTCCGAAAGCTAGAAAAGCACAGTACAATACGTCTGTGTAACTAAAAACGACGCTGCAGTTCTGCCTTTCGGTGACTCGTCTCCTTTATTCATAAATAATTCGTAATGAAATGTAGTATCTGATTGAGTTTAACATTCTGGGTCTGGTAGTGGGTTTGCATGTTACGTGACTCTACTGGTGCATCAAAAATATTATGAGTTGGTCGGGGACACGATTATGGCGAAGAAGTAGCTGAATTTTACCTCGCATTGGATGACAGCACGGTGCGCCACGCCTCCCTCCCTCCCTCCCATATTCTCTCTCTCTGCCTCTCTCTCTCTCTCTCTCTCTCTCTCCCCTCCCCGCCCTCAACTGTCTCGCTTCCCGCGTTACCTGAGGATTTGTCATGCTGCATTGCTTACGTTGTTGTAACTGACATCGTAAGTCAACTGACTACCAAGACAGTGGGCAGTGAAATGAAGAAGATTTGACAAGGCTGATATTCTGTATTTCACTACCCACTGCCTTGTTGCACAATCACTATTTATGTATTGTTTAATTCCCAAACATGTTTCAGTGACGTCTTCAGTGGTTCTTTTCTTTTATTGATTCTGAACTAAATAGATAAAAAGTTTATGTGGGCTAGGAATATTTTGGCATCCTATATTGTAGTTGTTTAGATTCCACAGGTACGTTATATTTTTCTACATTGCATTTGCCCTGTGGATGCCCTCACATATCAGCCACTGATAAAGTAAAAGCAGCTAAATTACTTACGTATCAAGTAAGAGTAAAAAGTGATGTCAACCTATTCCTAATCTGCTTAGAATGTTTATATACATATATTGAGAAACAATAAACGCAATGAGGGCACCTCTACTGATTGAGGATTGAACAAAACTAAAAATTGTCTGCTTTCAAGAGGATAGAACCTACCTTTTTATCAGGGTATTGACCAACTAGGATCACGTAACAGATTCGGTTCCTCTTCTTCGTTCGCTGTTATTTCGTATGTTCCAGTGCTCCCTTAGTTTCCGCCGAGGTTATCTTTTCCTTTCTTCAGTCCATGTTGTTCCCAATTTCTTACTTGTTCAGCTTTGAAAGTCTTCGTTGCTGTCTCTTTCTAGTTCTGTCCTAACTTCTGCAGTCCATGCTACTGTCTGGTTTTTTCTCCAGGAATGCAGGAATATTTGTTTCTTTAGACTGTTACCATTCATTCAGTATATAGGTGGTCAAAAAATATTAATGACTTATCCGTTACTTTTGAAATTTTTTCTCCACTTTTCTTTTTCTTTCTTTTTTAGATCTCCACAGTACATATTTTCCAACCATTTGTAGTTTGTTTTTCACCCATTACTTTTCTAGTAATCCGTCTTCCATGTATCTGTATTCTGTCTACGTTATAGTTCACCATTAGGCATTTACATCAATATAAACACTGCAATACAGATTTTTAGTTTTCTTTTTCTAGGTATGCATTTGTCTTTGTAAATATACATTGTCAGGCTATATGCTTTTTCTACACTCCTGGAAATTGAAATAAGAACACCGTGAATTCATTGTCCCAGGAAGGGGAAACTTTATTGACACATTCCTGGGGTCAGATACACCACATGATCACACTGACAGAACCACAGGCACATAAACACAGGCAACAGAGCATGCACAATGTCGGCACTAGTACAGTGTATATCCACCTTTCGCAGCAATGCAGGCTGCTATTCTCCCATGGAGACGATCGTAGAGATGCTGGATGTAGTCCTGTGGGACGACTTGCCATGCCATTTCCACCTGGCGCCTCAGTTGGACCAGCGTTCGTGCTGGACGTGCAGACCGCGTGAGACGACGCTTCATCCAGTCCCAAACATGCTCAATGGGGGACAGATCCGGAGATCTTGCTGGCCAGGGTAGTTGACTTACACCTTATAGAGCACGTTGGGTGGCACGGGATACATGCGGACGTGCATTGTCCTGTTGGAACAGCAAGTTCCCTTGCCGGTCTAGGAATGGTAGAATGATGGGTTCGATGACGGTTTGGATGTACCGTGCACTATTCAGTGTCCCCTCGACGATCACCAGTGGTGTACGGCCAGTGTAGGAGATCGCTCCCCACACCATGATGCCGGGTGTTGGCCCTGTGTGCCTCGGTCGTATGCAGTCCTCATTGTGGCGCTCACCTGCACGGCGCCAAACACGCATACGACCATCATTGGCACCAAGGCAGAAGCGACTCTCATCGCTGAAGACGACACGTCTCCATTCGTCCCTCCATTCACGCCTGTCGCGACACCACTGGAGGCGGGCTGCACGATGTTGGGGCGTGAGCGGAAGACGGCCTAACGGTGTGCGGGACCGTAGCCCAGCTTCATGGAAACGGTTGCGAATGGTCCTCGCCGATACCCCAGGAGCAACAGTGTCCCTAATTTGCTGGGAAGTGGCGGTGCGGTCCCCGACGGCACTGCGTAGGTTCCTACGGTCTTGGCGTGCATCCGTGCGTCGCTGCGGTCCGGTCCCAGGTCGACGGGCACGTGCACCTTCCGCCGACCACTGGCGACAACATCGATGTACTGTGGAGACCTCACGCCCCACGTGTTGAGCAATTCGGCGGTACGTCCACCCGGCCTCCCGCATGCCCACTATACGCCCTCGCTCAACGTTCGTCAACTGCACATACGGTTCACGTCCACGCTGTCGCGGCATGCTACCAGTGTTAAAGACTGCGATCGAGCTCCGTATGCCACGGCAAACTGGCTGACACTGACGGCGGCGGTGCACAAATGCTGCGCAGCTAGCGCCATTCGACGGCCAACACCGCGGTTCCTGGTGTGTCCGCTGTGCCGTGCGTGTGATCATTGCTTGTACAGCCCTCTCGCAGTGTCCGGAGCAAGTATGGTGGGTCTGACACACCGGTGTCAATGTGTTCTTTTTTCCATTTCCAGGAACGTATTTTGTTGCTGTTACATCCACTGGAAATTATTCTACTCCATTCTGGTCTATAGATTCTCAAAGTTATTTCGAGTCACTTTCAGCTCTGTTTTACCTGTTTGTACATTTTCAAATGGTTCAAATGGCTCTGAGCACTATGGGACTTAACATCTGTGGTCATCAGTCCCCTAGAACTTAGAACTACCTAAACCTAACTAAACTAAGGACATCACACACATCCATGCCCAAGGCAGGATTCGAACCTGCGACCGTAGCGGCCACGCGGTTCCAGACTGAAGCACCTAAAACCGCTCGGCCACAGCGGTTGGCTACATTTTTCATGCAATGCATTTTGTTTCTTCAGCTGGAATTTGGAGATCAGTTCTATTTGTTACTTTTTCCAGATGATTAATTTGAGTAACTGCTTGTGTCAGATTCTCTGAAAGTAAAGCAAAATGACGTGCAAAAGCTATACATTTTACCGCAGTTCCATTTGTTTTACTTACCAGATTTCTTGGTAAGATTTTCTGACATTTTATTGAAAATTCTAGATTCTTATGATTTTTTATTTAGCATACACAATGATGGTGATAGGCTAGTCTCTTGACTAACGTTACATTTTTTTGAAGTGGTTGAGATACTTCTCTCATTCATTTTACTTTAGATATCGTATTTGTCAGAGTTCCACGAATTATGTTTGATGAGTCTCTAATGATTTTGTTTATTGTTCCTGTACCTACCAAATTAAATGCTTCCTTGAAAAAAAAACTAATGCTACTATTACAGATTTGCTGGTAAACATTATGTGGTGAATTTTTGCTTTTAAGTTATAAATTTGTTCTGTGAAAGAACTTCCCTTTCTAGAACCACTCTGCTATTCTTACAGTTGTTTAAAGTTTTTCAGCCCTGTCCAGGAGAATGTTTGATAATATTTTGTATGGCACTGGCAGAAGCGTCATTTCTATGTAATTTTTGACATTTTGTTTGTCTCCCTTAAATGTAGAGGGTGGATTAATTCTATTTTCCACTCTTCTGGAGTCCTTCCAGAATTTCAAATATTCTCAAATAGGAACTATAAATCATTTACGATCTTTAGTTCGTGTAACTTCAGTAACTATGCTGTAATAGAGTATTCACCATTGCTGCGGTGTTCGTGAGTGGTTTGATAGCATCCTGAATTTCTAGCGCTCTTGTTGAGACTATTTTATTCATTATTATTTTTTTGCAAGCATAGCTTGAAATTGCTTATTGTTAAGCATTCCACTGGATTCCACCATTTCAAGAACCAGCTGAATCAGATATTTTTGATATTACTATATTTCAAACATCAGTTGTAGGCAGATAATTAGGCTAAGGCTACAGGAAGAAAAATAAAATACACTATGTGATCAAAAGTATCCGGACACCTGGCTGAAAATTACGTAAAAGTTCGTGGCGCCCTCCATCGGTAATGCTAGAATTCACTATGCTGTTGGCCCACCCTTAGCTTTGATGACAGCAGTCTGGACCACCACATCAGAAGGTCTCGCTGTATGGTGGTACAAGATGCAGTGTGTGGTTTTCATGAGCAATATAAAGGGCGGAAATAATGTTTATATTAAACTCTCTTCCAATTATCTGTACAGGTTCCGGTACTATCGGAAGCGAGGTGATGCAAATCTTTTTTGGTGTGTGTATGTTAAACATATGTGAAATATATGAGATATGCGTACACAGGTTAAGCCTTGGGTAAAAAGCTCCTCCTGAACCCCTGGATAGGTTTCAACCAACTTTGGCACATACGTTTCTTACTAACTGGAAAGTAACGGCGTGGGTATAAGAACCTGGTGTCTCCCAACGTGTTGTGGGTGATACAAAGAGAACAATGGGGAAGCAGGAGATGGAGTTGGACACAGATAGGAGGGACGAAATGACAGCCAGACAGGAGGGTGGAATGTGGAGATGGAGAGAGGTAGGGTGGAGAAGAAGATGGACAGGGAGAGGCTGGTAGAAGGAGGTGTGCACAGAGAGAACTTTGGCCGGAGGAGAGGGACACTGGGGGGGGGGGGGCAAAAGAGGTGATGTTCAGAAGGAGGGGGAGGAGCACATGAGTAGGGGGAGGAGGATATGGAGGGGCAGTAGCAGATGGACAGAGTGTGGGAGGTAGAGGAGTGGTAGAGGAGTTGTATATAGGCGGAGGAGGAGATAGACAGATAGAGGCACATAAATAAGATACACTGTGTGATCAAAACTATCCAGACACCTGGCAGAAAATGACGTACAAGTTCGTGGCGCCCTCCATCGGCAATGCTGGAATTGAATATGGTGTAGGCCCACCCTAAACCTTGACGGCAGCTTCCATTCTCGCAGGCATACGTTCAATCAGGTGCTGGAAGGTTTCTTGGAGAGTGGCAGCTCATTGTTCAAGGAGAGCTGCACTGAGGAGAGATATCCATGTCGGTCAGAGAAACCTGATATGAAGTGGGTATTCCAAAATATCTCAAAGATATTCTACAGGATTCTGGTCAGGACTCTGTGCAGGCCAGTCCATTAGAGGGATGTTATTGTCGTGTAACCATTCCGCCACAGGCCGAGCATTATGAACAGGTGCTTGATCGTGTTGCAGGATGCAATCGCCGTCTCCTAATTTCTCTTCAACAATGGGAAGCCAGAAGGTGCGTAAAACATCAATGTTGACCTGTGCTGTGGTAGCGCCACCCAAAACAACACCACCTCCGAATTTTACTGTTGGCACTACACACGCTGACAGATGATGTTCACCGGGCGTTCGCCATACCCACACCCTGCCATCGGATCGCCACATTGTGTACCGTGATTCGTCACTCCACACAACGTTTTTCCACTGTTCAATCGACCGCTGTTTACACTCTTTACACCAAGCTAGGCGTCGTTTGGCATTTACCGGCGTGATGTGTTTCTTGTGAGCAGGCGCTCGACCATGAAATCCAAATTTTCTCACCTCCCGCCTAACTGTCATAGTACTTGCACGTTAGACTTCCTGTGTGATGGTCTGGATAGATGTCTGCGTATTACACATTATGACCCTCTTCAACTGTCGGCGTTCTCTGACAGTCAACAGACGAGGTCGGTCTGTACGCTTTTGAGCTGTTCGTGTCCGTCCACGTTTCCACTTCACCATCACGTTGAAAACGGTGGACCTAGGGATGTTTAGGAGTGTGGAAATCTCGCGTACAGACGTATGACACAAGTGACGCCTGACCACGTTCGAAGTCCTTGAGTTCCCTGGAGCACCCCATTCTGCTCTCTCACGATGTCTAATGACTTCTGAGGTCACTGATATGAAGTACCTGGCAGTAGGTGGCAGCACCTAACATGAACAACGTATTTTCTGCTGGTGTCGGGATACTTTTGAGTACTTAGTGTAGATGAAAGTCACGTTCTGGACAACGGATCTCTTTGTTAGAAATATACAAATATGTGAGGAATCACGTAAATTGTGAAATGAGATGTAACATCGTCATCGACCTCATAGATTGGCCTGTCTCACCTCAGACACGCTGAAACTATTTTTTAAAGAGTTTGCAAAATTTCATTTTTTTCTGGCATTATACGGCGTGAATAGTCGTCCATGAAGACGAATGCCTCGCCAAAATGCTGTCGATATCGTTGCACTATCGGTCGGAGGATGGCATTCACGTATCGTACAGCCGTTACGGCTTACATGACCATCAGTCCATCCGCCCCAAATAATGCCACCTCCAAACAGCAGGGAACCTCCACGTTGCTTGAGGAACCGCCTCAGGAGACACTGGCAGCGTACCAGGCGCCAGCACTTCAAACGGCACATTAACAGGCTCCAGGGTATAATCCGGGAAAAATACAAACATTCAAGACACAACAGTGGGACCAGAAACTCGAAGGGCTGGGCACCACGCGACCTGGCGTGTGGCAGCTAGCCCGACACTTCACCAGGGAGAAACTGTACACCCCCACGTTACAAGGGCCCGACGGACCAGCATATTCTGCGGAAGAAAAAGCGGAACTGATGGCCCTCACACTCGCAGCGTCATTCACACCGAACCTGGATCCCTCAGACCCAGCGTTCACACTTGCTACGGACCAGGAGGTCACACGCATCTTGGCCCAACCAGCGCGCAACAACATCCGACAAGCTAGTACAGCAGAAGTCAAATGGGCCATCATGCATACCACCGCTAGGAAGGCCCCTGGTCACGATGGCATTCAAAAACGTGTCCTCCAGGAGTTCACGGACAAAGCTGTAGACTACCTAACACACATCACGAATGCCATACCCAAGCACCAACACTTCCCCGCCTTTTGGAAGACGGCCAAGGTCCTGACGTTCAGGAAGCCGGGGAAAGACCACTCCCTCCCACAAAATTACCGACCCATCAGTCTGCTGAGCGCGCTCAGCAAGATCGTTGAGAAGGTAATATTAAAACGACTCACCAGGCACTGCATCACAAACGACACCCTGAGGCCGGAGCAATTCGGTTTCAGGAATCACCACTCAACAACACAACAACTCCTCCGCGTCGTTGAATACATAACACACGGATACAACACAAGCAAGGCAACTGGGGCGGTGTTCCTGGACATCGAAAAGGCTTTAGATCGTCTATGGCACAACGGCCTAATACGCAAACTTAGTGACGCAGGGTTCCCCGACGGGCTCGTACGTCTCATACACTCATATCTCACGGACGGGAGTTTCAACACCGACGTGCAGGGCAAACAATCGACACGACATGGTATACAGGCAGGAGTACCCCAAGGAAGTATCCTAGGGCCCTTACTATTTAACCTCTACATTAACGACCTCCCAGCTACACATAACACGACGGTAGCAATCTACGCGGATGACACTGCCATCCTTGCGCAAGATTGGAAGCCGTCTAACATTAACTCACGACTACAGACCGCACTCAGAACGGCGGAGCCTTGGCTGGTGAAATGGCGTGTGAGTAAACGTCGACAAGTGCGAGGCCGTTCTGTTCACTAGAAGACCGAAGCAACTGCGCAAACATCAGCACTGCAACCCAATAACACTACACACACGCCCAATACGTTTCCGCGAGAAGTTCAAATACCTCGGTGTCTGGCTGGACAGGAAACTGGGGGGACCACATTCAACACGTGACCAACAAAGCAAACGCGAGGCTCAAACAACTCTACCCTATGCTTAACAGGCGTAGCACACTGAACAGGAGGGTGTCTAGGTCCATGTACATGACACTTATTAGACCCCTGATGACGTACGCAGCCCCTGTCTGGGGATACGATGCGCCAACTCGCCTGCGCCGTCTGCAGCTCATACAGAACAAAGTACTCAAAATCATAAGCAACGCTCCGCGCTACACACGAATCGCGGACCTTCACCGGGAATACCTGCTAGATACTATCTTGCAGGTATTCCAAAAACTCTCCACACGACTGTACAATAACACGAGACACTCGCGCAACCCGTTTATCCTTTCTCTGGGTAACTACGACCACAACCATAGATGGAAGCATAACAGACCAAAGACATTACTGGCTAGGAACTGAACATCTATGGTCCATAGAACGCTAACACGACAGTACTGGCGAGCCCCTGCAACACAGTTATTACTGGAAACCCAGATGTGCGACTAGCCGCAAAACAGGCAACCGCAGGGAAACCGTACTGTACACAGCACGCAAACCAGCCACACACACCCCGTACAGCGTCTGTGAGCCGATCTATGACCGATCGCCCACTAATCCACAACGACCTTGAACTGTTGCAGGGACGCAGCAACTGCAGCAAGCGCCGCAACAAGCTCCAACAACGACAAAGGTAACGATGCACGATACCTCGAACTAACACAACCACACCTTGCATGCACTGTCGCAGATAGCAAGCCGCTACTGCCCTTGCTACCCGTCCTACTGTCGCAGAGGCTTTTTTTCCCCTTGGCTCTTGCCTTGGCACTTTTTCTTCCTCTGCCCTTACAACCGCTACCCTTCAATCGTTTTCAACCACTTCTATCTCCTGATGGGCCATGTTAATGAGTAACCTTACCCAGACGCGTGGACAACATCACAGCCCGCATCCTGTGACGCCTGATTCAAAAACTAACATGTTTACGGAGGTGACAGTAGAACTTTTGGTTTGGTCACCACGTTGGTGTGGGCGTGGAGGGGCCCCATCCTTGTTGCTGCACTCTCTGGACAATGAGTCTAAGGTGTTCAGCCTGGCCGGGTTGGCTCCATACACGTTCCCGACGATTGTCTGATTGAAGGCATATGCTCACTTATCGGTGAAGACAATGTGATGCCAATCCTGAGCGGTGCATTCGGCACGTTTTGGACCCATCTGTACCACGCTGCATGGTCTCGTGGTTGCATAGATGGACTTCGCCATGGACGTTGGGAGTGAAGATGAGCATCATGCAGCCGATTGCGCGCAGTTTAAGTCGTAACACGATGTCCTGTGGCTGCACGAAAAGCATTATTCAACATGGTGTCGTTGCTGTCAGGGTTCCTCCCAGCCATAATCCGTAAGTAGCGGTCATCCACTGCAGTAGTAGCCCTTGGGGACCTGAGCAAGGCATGTCAGCGACAGTTCCTGCCTCTCTGTATCTCCGCCATCCCAAACAACATCACTTTGGTTCACTCCGAGACACCTGGTCACTTCCCTTTTTGAAAGCCCTTTCTGGCACAAAGTAACAATGCGGACGCGATCGAACCGCGGTATTGACCGTCTAGGCATGGTTGAACTACAAACAACACGAGCCGTGTACCCCCTTCCTGGTGGAGTGACTGGAACCGATCGAGTGTGAGACCCCCACCGTCTAACAGGAACTGCTCATGCGTTGTTGTTTACATCCCTGGACGGTTTTAGTGACAACTCTGAACAGTCAAAGCGATTGTCTCTGTTATAAAATATCCATAACGTCTATCTTCAGAAGTTCTGGGAACCGGGATGATGCAAACTTTTTTTTGATGTGTGTACATGAATAATATTTGTATACTTATTTCAGTTGTATCTCTAGCGAAATGTAGCAGTTTCGTTTCCACGCAGCTCAATGGTTACGACATCTTATCTCTCAAACTGTATGTCGTAAGGTGATACATTTCTGCGGATACATTCAGTGGTACACGTGGAGTCTATTTGCAAAATGTGTCATATTTAGAGCTAATAAAAAAAGAGTAATAAATTAAGAACTCACGCGTGATGCACCAGATTTACCGCACGAACAGCGAAAATGTAGTAAGCGATAAGCATTTTCTTGTCATGATATTACGAGGATTGTCATCGAGAGAATATTTGTTGAAGGTTTGAAATTATGTGTAAACTTTGTTGCAAGTGTTCCCATTCTCTAATACTGCATGAATAAATTCTGGGTGTTTGTGCACTGTAATCTTACCCTTCGACACATCACCATTAAAGTTCTCATTTTTGCACAAATTTCTGAAAACTTCTACAGCAGTATGACTACAAAAGAAGAGGTTTATTACTTAGCTCGATTTTCTCTTTGTTGCTGGCGATGGCTGGAAGTCTTGTCTAAGAGGATATTCTTGCAGCTGGAATTACGATTTAATGGGTTCCTGCACACGAAATAAATGAAGATTTGCCTGTTGCTAGGATTTTCTTTTATTTCTATCCCATTCTTCTAAATCACACCGACTTTGCAATTTTCACTTCAATCACAACAAAAATGACATTGTTGTTGACTAGTTTAGAAAAACGTCTACCTGCATCAGAGGCATGCCCACCATTACTTACACTCTGCGGTACTAACAATTTCCAGAGAGTTTACGGAACAAAATAGTTTACAAGCTTTCTCGACAGGAGAAGAATCTTTACCACTAATTACATCATAATTTCATAAATAAATATAGAAACAAATTTAATAATTAGCATTTGATTGGGAAATTAATAATATAAATTTTAATTATGCCAGAAATTTTGCAATTGTAATTATTCTCAAAAGAAGAGTAATTTTAACTGTTAGTACATATCGATTGTAACACATTAATTTCTTGTTAATTTTAGCCTGAAATATAATACATCGTATACAATATCATATGAATTCCTTTGGTGGAGCAGCTGAGATAATTTTAACCTATGTAAGAATCGATAGTTTACATGGTATCGGTCATCTCTATAAAAAAAAAAGGTAATGTTAGAGGATGGTGACTCGTTATAGTGTGCTACACTTCTTTCTCACCATTCCTTTGATCGGTAAGTTCTGTCCAGCCAGAAAGTGATTGCTGTATAGAATTCGGTTCAGAGCTCTCCATTAGCTGAGTACTAAATGTGCAACATACGTACATCCATTTTTATAATATGTATTATTTCACTTGCGGGAACTGAATGGCTGAGATTAAGTGCGGCGGGATTCCTATAAAGAGTTAAGTTTCACCTTGGCAGATGCATAATCGTTGTCAGTGAACACGTAATAAGTGATAAAAATTAAACTCTCTTCTATTTTTAGTTATTTGAATAAACCAAAACATACAGTCTGAACATTATCTTAAATTCCTGAAGCCATGCTGATGATTCAACATTTGTGTGTAATTACTATGTGCCAAACTTTTATTTATTCTTTTTCCGTGTACTTTATACACTGTAATAAATACTTGCCCCTCTGTAGCTGAGAGACAATGTCTGGCAGGTTATAGATGTGATAGCATATCACTCTGACCTGGTATCCTCCAAATCCAAGGCACGGGATCACCAACTCCGGACCGTTTAGTTCACGAAAAATGTAGCGTGGCAGCTACGAGTTTCGTGTTTCTCTGATGCGTCGCTGTTTTCGAGCGGTACTCGGTTGCACTTATCAGTCCGCTGCGACAAGTGCCAGCGGCGGAGAAAAGAGCGGCGGCGTGCGTGATAAGTCAGCCGCTTGTAAGAGGGCCTCATCTACCTGACGTCTGCACGCGAAGGTCCCGCCCCGTACGCCCATGACCTTCCGCGAGAAGGTCGCTATAAGACCTCAGGTCGGGCAGCACAGGGCTTTATTGCAGATCCCTGCACTACGCGACATAGTGCATTGAGGAAATTCGACAATTTTTTATTTCGTGCGTCTTACTTGCATTGATGTAAAATTCAGCCATAGTGAATACTGATTTAGGGCTGTCACACCCATTTTCAAACTACACACCTAACAATTACAAAGCACACAACTTACAATTATGCGTACAAACAGCATGTATGTCCACATTACAGGTAGTCATATGCTTATAGACACACCTGGCTGTTAAGCGTAATTATTCATACAATACGGTGACAAAGGGCACAGCAAAATACGTGGGCAGCAAGTACCCACATTGATCTTAGCCTATGCGTCCGTCGCTACTGACTATCATGACAAAACTAACAAATATTGCCTACAGCAATCAACAGGACACCATTGTGTCACCCTCATACAAACACACATGCGCATATGACTGCCTATTAGTTTTATATGGTGCTGCCTCAACCATTGTCTTTTTTATTGATGTTGTTGTTGTGGTCTTCAGTCCTGATACTGGTTTGATGCAGCCCCCATGCTACCCTATCCTGTGCAAGCTCCTTCATCTCCCAGTACCTTCTGCAGCCTAAATCCTTCTGAATCTGCTTAGTATATTCATCTCTTGGTCTCCCTCTACAACTTTTACACTCCACGCTGCCCTCCAGTACTAAATTGGTGATCCCGTGATGCCTCAGAACATGTCCTACCAACCGATCCCTTCTTCTAGCCAAGTCATGCCACAAACTCCTCCCCAATTCTATTCAACACCTCCTCATTAGTTATGGGATCTACCCATCTAATATTCAACATTCTTCTGTAGCACCACATTTCGAAAGCTTCTATTCTCTTCTTGTCCAAACTAGTTATCGTCCATGTTTCACTACGCTCCATACAAATACTTAAATCTATACAAATTTTTCTTCTTCAGAAACACTTTCCTTGCCATTGCCAGTCTGCATTTTATATCCTCTCTACTTCGACCATCATCAGATATTTTGTTCCCCAAATAGCGAAACTCCTTTACTACTTTAAGTGTCTCATTTCCTAATCTAATTCCCTCAGCATCACCCGACTTAATTCGACTACATTCCATTATCCTCGTTTTCCTTTTGTTAATGTTCATCTGATATCATCCTTTCAAGACATTATCCATTCCGTTCAACTGCTCTTCTAAGTCCTTTGCTGTCTCTGGCAGAATTACAATGTCATCGGCGAACCTCAAAGTTTTTATTTCTTCTCCATGGATTTTAATGCCTACTCCGAAATTTTCTTTTGTTTCCTTCATTGCTTCCTCAATATACAAACTGAATAACATTGAGGATAGGCTACAACCCTGTCTCACTCCATTCTCAACCACTGTTACCGTTTCATGTCCCTCGACTCTTATAACTGCCATCTGGTTTCTGTACAAACTGTAAATAGCCTTTCGCTCATTGTATTTTACCCTTGCCACCTTTAGAATTTGAAAGAGAGTATTCCAGTCAACATTGTCAAAAGCTTTCTCTAAGTCTACAAATGCTAGAAACGTAGGTTTGCCTTTCTTTAATCTAGCTTCTAAGATAAGTCGTAGGGTCAGTATTGCCTCACGTGTTCCAATATTTCTACGGAATCCAAACTGATCATCCCCGAGGTCGGCCCGTCTCTAATGACCTCGTTGTCGACGGGACGTTAAACACTAACCACCACAACCATTCGTCTGTAAAGAATTCGCGTTAGTATTTTGCATCCGTGACTTATTCACATCTGTCAACACCTGCTTTCTTTGGGATTGGAATTATTATATTCTTCTTGAAGTCTGAGGGTATTTCGCCTGTCTCATATATCTTGCTCACCAGATGGTAGAGTTTTGTCAGGACTGGCCCTCCGAAGTCTGTCAGTATTTCTAATGGAATGTTGTCTATTCCTGGGGCCTTGTTTCGACTCAGGTCTTTCAGTGCTCCGTCAAACTCTTCACGCAGTATCGTATCTCCCATTTCATCTTCATCAACATCCTCTTCCATTTCCATAATATTGTCCTCAAGTACATCGCCCTCGTATAGACCCTCTATATACTCCTTCCACCTTTCTGCTTTCCCAACTTTGCTTAGAACTGGGTTTCCATCTGAGCTCTTGATATTCATACAAGTGGTTCTCTTTTCTCCAAAGGTCTCTTTAATTTTCCTGTACGCAGTATCTATCTTACCCCTACTGAGATAAGCCTCTACATCCTTAGATTTGTCCTCTAGCCATCCCTGCTTAGCCATTTTGCACTTACTGTCGATCTCATTTTTGAGACGTTTGTATTCCTTTTTGCCTGCTTTATTTACTGCATTTTTATATTTTCTTCTTTCATCAATTAAATTCAATATTTCTTCTGTTACCCAAGGATTTCTACTAGCCCTCGTCTTTTTACCTACTTGATCCTCTGCTGCCTTCACTACTTCATCCCTCAAAGCTACCCATTCTTCTTCTACTGTATTTCCTTCCCCCATTCCTGTCAATTGTTCCCTTATGCTCTCCCTGAAACTCTGTACAACCTCTGGTTTGGTCAGTTTATCCAGGTCCCATCTCCTTAAACTCCCACCTTTTGCAGTTTCTTCAGTTTTAATCTACAGTTCATAAGCAATTGATTGTGGTCAGAGTCCACATCTGCCCCTGGAAATGTCTTACAATTGAAGGGGTCGGAGAGATATAGTCATAAGCCACATCGAACTAGTTTTGAGATACAGCGAGTTTAAAGTTCCACGGAGGTCTCAAAATGTTTAATACAAAATAGAAACCTAATTTCTACTGCAAACACTTGCTTAATACTTGCGAAGCATGTTGTTAAATAGTCAACTCTTTGCGTGCTATACAATATTATTTTTAGAATGATTCTAATTAAGATGTAGTCAGCGGTGGCTTATGACTATATCTCCCAAAAAATTGTTTAAAACATAAAGTATGAATTTTAAGGGTTTATTTTAACCACTCTTACACAGCAAACAGAATATATAATTTTTAAACATTAATATATACATATCAGGTACCTGAGATTTATAAATTACTTTTTCATTGATACAGTTACATCAAGGAAGTTCCTCTATCTCATCATTGTACACGTTATTTCAAGTACATGACCGAAAGAAACATTGATTTGCTGCAGGTATGTATGGCATAAGAGACAGTACATCATAAATTTTTTCTGGTTGATTGGTAGTGGCTTTCTGTACTTTATTGGCAGCTGATATGGATTTGGTTCAACTAGCCATCCTTTCTTTTTGACACGAATATCCACTGACATGAAAGCTCCTATGTCTGAATAAGAGTGCTTTACACTTAGCTTGAAGGGATCTTCAGACTCAAACATAAATTGAGTGGCTTCACGGAAATGGTGGGGACCTCCAGACGTGGATTCTGTACGTTTTGAGATCAATGTCTTCAGGGTTTCCAAACTTCTGAAGTCTTCTCTTTCCATTTTAGTTACAATGAAATGTTTTGGACTCGCAGATTTTATTACTTCTGCCCATTCATCTGGAGTGTACACTATTGGACGTCTGTTTCTTGTACACCGTTCAATGCGACCAAAATCACGATCGCAAGGTAGCATGGTGTGACCTACCACAGGGAAGTAATACTGGACTGAATCAAATCTTTTGGTAGCAACAAGGGACCTTTCCAAAGCAATAATAGTCCAATTGTTCGCCTCACCCTTGCAGTTGTCTGTGATTATGTGGAGATGTTTTGTCTGAGGAGTAATTATCTCCAAGTACTTCAATAAGCAGCTCCCAACCTCATCTGAACCCCATCCTCCTTCTTTCTCGCTCCACAGAAACATAACCTTTCTTTGATCCACAGTCGTGGATACCATAGTTGTATGTCCATATTTTCCTCTTGTAAAATGCTGGACTAACTGTTAGTTCAGGCGTGGGGAACGTTTGCTGCAAGTCCATTGCTATCACATGATGCTCTTTCGAATTTTCTTTAGCCAGAGCAGTTAAAGACGCAATCATATTTTGTCCTCTGTCAGCCTTTTTGAGATGCAGTTCATATTGTTGTTTCTTTTCTGTGACTTCTTCTGCGCATAATTCTGGGTTATCTATTACAATTAGAAATCCATCACATTTTGAACAGGTGTCACTTTTTGGTAGTTTGAAGCCAATGTTAAATTCAGATACGAAAATTTCTCCGAATTTACTTTCAAACACTGCAGGAACCTGCTTTTCCTTGCAGTATTCTGAGTATTTATCTCGAAATAAGGAAGCAATTGTGAGATCACCATCCAAATACACTGTATTCAGGTTCTGTTGCCTACTGTAATGACCGTTATATTTCGGTATGGCGTTGAGAAATTCTGTAACACTTCGTACAGCTTTGTCTTGAAATTTATGTGGGTAGTTTCCACGTTTTCCTGAAAGAAAAAAAAAGATGAGCTTATATCCGCTTCCTAATAGAAATATTTGTATAGACCTCAGTTTGAGTACATCCGTAACTTACAGCACAGAGTAACATACAAACCTCTTCCATCTTCTTTTGGCACTTCAAATCCCTGCTTCATTTGAAGTTGCAAATTCCTCACGCTTCGTGCCATGAACCCTTAGGAAAGCTTCCCTGCAGATCATGACTTCTATTCCGCATATCCTCACATTATAAGAAAATGTAATATCCCTGGATGAAATTTTCTTGGAAGTCTTTTTTGGATAGCTTTGAAAGAAATAATGACAAATATAACAAAATGGAATAAATATACAAAATATTAAACCTTGTGTATTTAAATAGTGAACAAACCTCCGCTTTTTCGGTTCCATTTTCATACAACTCATCAGCTAAGTATTCTGGGCATTAAAGTTATATATGTCCGAAAATGAATAAAAAATGTTTTCTTCCTCTCCAAGCAGTTTTGTGAAGCATTTATTTAAACAAGTACAGGGACTTCCTATAGTAGCAGCCTGAACAGTCTTGTTGGTTTTTAAAGACTTATACTGCTGATCAGCATTTGGTCGACGTTTTGCTTTATTTTTCTTCCACTGATCAATATTTCGTTTTATTTTCCGTGAAGGCTTTGGTTTTTCGGGTGATTCTTCATTTATTCTACTTATTTCAAGCTATAATATGAAGAGCAAAATAGTCTAAGAATTTGCGTGAGATACAGTCATAAGCCACACAAAACATTAAATTTCGCTAAAATCACATTAATGAGAAAATATTTTTATACATCTTTTGCCTTTGAAACTACAGTATTGCACCATTAAGCAGTAATATAAATGTGCCCATCAAGTTTCATCATTAACACACAGGATGGCTGTCAAATGCGTTGGCAATGTTGAGAGAAACAAAGTCACAAGCCACAGGAAATTAATCAGCAGAAATAAACCGTTTTATATACTTACCGAAACATCATCTGAGTTGGAACTGCTGGTCGATGGATGACAAGATTCATCACTGTCAGGATCCAAAGGGTAAAGCTCTTCACTTCCACTACTGTCTGTGTCAAATATGCGTTGAAGACCCGAAGACGCTTCAGACGTTACTGACCGACCTGCCATTTTGCCGTGGCTTGTGACTATGTATCTTCTGAAACTACCACCAGATGGCACAGCATAGAACTGCACTTCGTCATACCTTGCCATCTGTTGCAGTAACAAGGAACTTTTTCAACACATTGTGAAGAAGACATTTTTAAGAATGCCGCAACATGAAAAACTCAATTTCGTGAAAGTTGTGGCTTATGACTATATCTCTCCGAGCCCTTCAATTTAAAACCTGGTTCCTAAATCTGTGTCTTACCATTTTATAATCTATCTGAAACCTGTTCGTATCTCCAGGCTTCTTCCATGTATACAACCTTCTTTTATGATTCTTGAACCAAGTGTTAGCTATGATTAACTTATGCTCTGTGCAAAATTCTATCAGGTGGCTTCCTCTTTCATTTCTTACCCCCAATCCATATGCACCTACTACGTTACCTTCTCTCCCTTTTCCTACAGCAGAATTCCAGTCACCCATGACTATCAAATTTTCGTCTCCCTTCACTGTCTGAATAATTTCTTTTATTTCATTATTCATTTCTTCAATTTCTTCGTCATCTGCAGAGCTAGTTGGCATATAAACTTGTACTAGTGTAGTAGGCGTGGTCTTCGTTTCTATCTTGGCCACAATAATGCGTTCACTATTCCGTTTGTAGTAGCTTACCCACACTCCTTTTTTTTATTTATTATTAAACCGACTCCTGCATTACCCCTATTTGATTTTGTATTTATAACCCTGTATTTGTCTGACCAAAAGTCTTGTTCCTCCTGCCAGCGAACTTCACTAATTCCTACTATATCTAACTTTAACCTATCCATTTCCCTTTTTAAATTTTCTAACCCACCTGCTCCATTAAGTAACTGTTCTTTCGAGAACAAGTTACTGTCTTCGTATATAACGCTAAGAAAACATGAAAAAAAATCCCAAATATCATTAACGCTTTGAAGAATGATAAATCCGTCGGGGAAGTTGCGGTAAGATGTGCAAAATGGCAGGTGCTAGAACAGTCAAGAAGCTACTTGGAATCTTTCAAAAAGTGTGGGAGGCAGAAGCTATGCTGGCTTTACTTCACCTAGTCCATAAAAAAAAAGAGATAAAACTGTCTCCAACAACCATAGAGGAAATCCTCTCCTCCAATGACAGATTAAAATTCTGCCAGAAGCATTACAAATTTTAAAACTGAAATTTATAATCAAGTACACAGGAATGAGGTCCAAAAGGACTTACATAACACTGGAGACATTAAAAGAACGTATGATTCGACTGATACGGAATCAATATTCAACACCTTTAAGGAGTTTAGAGCTGAGAACAAATCAATGGCGATAGTAAAAGATACATTAATAAATCAATTTGCTACTTAAATTTTTACGTGAACCTCGACGGCTTTGAGACCAAAACAGGATAAGACAAGGAGCTGGATTGTCCCCACAGCTGTTCAAATGTGTACTAGAGAAAGTAGCCAGCGATTGGACGGAAAGAACAGAGGAAGGCGGAATTAAAAAATTCGCAATTGGGAGAAAAGAGAATAATCTGAGTCTGTTTGTTTGGATTTTGCTGACAATCTTGCCATCTTAGCTAGATGTAAGAATGCAGGCAAGTCTCCTAAGCGGACCACTTACAAAAGCAGCCCTCTGCTTGTCTTTTGAGAAAACAGTGTGTATGTCAGACGAGAAGGAGGCACCGAAATGCATGGAAACCGATTATGGAAGAATAAAAAAAATTGAATTTCTAAGTGAAATAATACAACAGAATGCTTTAGCCAAAAAAGCCAACTTACAAGTGCAAGGAATATGGAGGTGGGTTTTCATCTAACAAAGTACCTGTGTAACAAGAAAGCTATTTCCATAAATGCAAGACTCTGATATTACAACACTGTCAATAAACCAAAATGCCTTTATAGCTCAGTATGCCTTCTGTCAAATACAGCTAAAAATTAGGTGACATACAAAAGCAGGAATTAAAAATAATTGGAAAGTCTTGCGACCAAAAAGTGAAAATGAGAAATGAAAATTAAGAAATAGTAAAAGAATTTATGAAGAAATAGAACCTATATACGCAAAACGACAAAGAGAACGGCTGGTGAAAAAGGGCCACAAAAAGAATTTATAACTTTTTGTCAGAAATCCAAAAAATACCAATGACATGCATGAAAGAAGTTAAAGTAAACCTAATAGAAACGGCCGTAAGCGAGGAAGACATAGGAGGAAAAAACTGAACACTTTTCAAGGGGTTTCCGGAGAAGACGAAACAAGAGGTAGGTGCAATATGGAAAGAAGAATGGAGAGCAACATATAGGAAACGAATGAAAAATTACTGGAAAGAAAGAAACGAGTCAAAAAAGAAAACAAAAGTTATCTCATGTGCTCTCTAACAGGCCAAACTAATAAAAAAATGAAAGAAAACTGAAACACAACGTATCACCCTGAGAGGTATTCCTCGGACACACTGTACTTGAAGTTTGAATTTCAAAGTTGTAATAATTACTCACAAGAAGAAATCACTTGTCATTTTACCTGTTACAAATATTAGCAATAACGACATACACTGATCAGATAGAACATTATCATCACCGATCTATTATCGACATTAACTCATCCAGCTGATAGCAGAGCCACCTGCGAAGAAAACACACACGGTACATGTAGCATCAGTTAGTGTGCTGTCCGTTTGTTGAATGGGGAAGGCGCACGTGCTATCCGAGTTTCATTCAGGACAGATCGCGATAGCCCGGAGGCTCGATACAAGCATTTCGAAAAGTGCACGGCTTTTCGGGTGTTCGAGGAGTGCTGTGGTGATTGTCTTTAACACGTGGCGAAGCCAAGGTGAAGCCATATCCAGACGACTTGGGGTTGGGTGGCCACCCCTCATTACAGATGTCGGACCTCGTACGCTGGGCAGACCAGACTGGTAAAACAAGACAGCGGCGAACAGTGGCGGAACTAACATCTGACTTTAATCCTGGGCAGAGTAAGAGTGTTTCTGGACACACAGTGAACCTAACACTCCTAACGATGGGCCTCCGCAGCGGACGACTCATGCATGTGCCAATGTTAACACCACGATATCGGAAACAGCAACTTAAATGGGTTCGTGACAATCGGCTCTGGACGTCGGCAAGGTGTCAGAGCTTTGCATGGTCCGATGATTCCTTAGACATTTTTCATCACGCCGATGAGAGGGCGAGAATCTGTCGACCTCCAGGGGAACTGCTCCTTGACGTCTTTACTGCAGCACGGAGAAATGCTGGCGGTGGCTCCATTATACTACGGGGAACATTCACTTGGACATCCGTGGATCCAGTATAGCTCGTGCAAGGCACCAAGACGGCCAAGGAGTATCGTACACTGATTCAAGACCACGTACCCCCCCTAGGTGACGATCATTTTTCCAGATGGAAGTGGCATTTTCCAACACGTTTCAAGGCCAGGTGTGTGATGGAGTGGTTCGAGAAGCACAGTGGCGAGTTCCATTTGATGTACTGTCACCCCAGATCGCCAGATTTGAACCTGGTCAAACACATCTGGCACGTTGTTGCATTTGGCCTCAGAGCTCATCGTCCTCACCCCCCTCCCCGGAATTTAAAGGAATCAGGTGGCTCGTGTGTGCAGACGTTGTGCCAACTCCCTCCAGCGATGTGTCAAGGCCTCATTGCTTCTACGATGCGACGCCGCTGTTGCCCGTAACAAAGGTGGACATATCGCCTATTTGGGATCTGCTTACAATGTTCTGGCTGATAAGTACACTGCTGGCCATTAAAATTGCTACACCAAGAAGAAATGCAGATGATAAACGGGTGTTCATTGCACAAATATATTATACTAGAACTGACATGTGATTACGTTTTCACGCAATTTGGGTGCATATACCCTGAGAAATCAGTACCCAGAACAACCACCTCTGGCCGTAATAACGGCCTCGATACGAATGGGCATTGAGTCAAACAGAGCTTCGTTGGCGTGTACGGGTACAGCTACCCATGCAGCTTCAACACGATACCACAGTTCATCAAGAGTAGAGATTGGCGTCTTGTGACGAGCCAGTTCCTCGGCCACCATTGACCAGACGTTTTCAATTGGTGAGAGATCAGGAGAATGTGCTGGCCAGGGCAGCAGTCGAACAATTTCTGTATCCAGAAAGGCTCGTACAAGACCTGCAACATGCAGTCGTGTATTATCCTGCTTAAATGTAGGGTTTTCCGGGGATCGAATGAAGGGTAGAGCAACGGGTCGTAACACATCCGAAATGTAACGTCCACTGTTCAATGTGCCGTCAGTGCTTACAAGAGGTGACCGAGACGTGTAACCAATGGCACCCCATACCATCACGCCGTGTGATACGCCAGTAAGGTGATGACGAATACACGCTTCCAATGTGCGTTCACCGCGATGTCACCAAACACGGATGCGGATCCGACCATCATGATGCAGTAAACAGAACCTGGATTCATCCGAAAAAATGACGTTTTGCCATTCGTGCACCCAGGTTCGTCGTTGAGTACACTATCGCAGGCGCTCCTGTCTGTGATGCAGCGTCAAGGGTAACCGCAGCCATGGTCTCCGAGCTGATAGTCCATGCTGCTGCAAACGTCGTCGAACTGTTCGTGCAGATGGTTGTTGTCTTGCAAACGTCCCCATCTGTTGACTCAGGGATCGAGACGTGGCTGCATGATCCGTTACGTCCATGCGGATAAGATGCCTGTCATCGCGACTGCTAGTGATACGAGGCCGTTGGGATCCAGCACGGCGTTCCGTATTACCCTCCTGAACCCACCGATTCCATATTTCGCTAACAGTCATCGGATCTACACCAACGCGAACAGCAATGGCGCTATTCGATAAACCGCAATCGCGATAGGCTACAATCCGACCTTTATCAAAGTCGGAAAAGTGATGGTACGCATTTCTTCTTCTTACACGAGGCATCACAACAACGTTTCACCGGGCAAGGCCGGTCAACTGCTGCTTGTGTATGAGAAATCGGTTGGAAACTTTCCTCATGTCAGCACGTTGTAGGTGTCGCCACCGGCGCCAACCTTGTGTGAATGCTCTGAAAAGCTAATCATTTGCATATGGCAGCATCTTCTTCCTGTCGGTTAAATTTCGCATCTGTAGCACATCTTTGTGGTGTAGCAATTTTAACGGCCAGTAGCGTACAATTACTGCAGATCGAACAAAAGATAGTTTCTCTATGATTCCAGAGAATCTTGTCGCGTCTGATGAACAGGTTATTGCCACATTCGCGAGTATCTCACGTTGACGATTCTGTTTGCAGCAGTCTTCCTGTAGCATCAAGAGGCTTAAATTGATCTCTAAAAGCATTCGGGGCACGCGGCTTGGCAAAATTCGTGCCTCCAGAGCTTGTGCGCAGTCAAAAGCTAATCCCACAGAGCCACTCAGGCAGCGCCCACGGTCCTGCTGCGTAAGCCTGTAGTGTGCCGGCCGCAAACTCTCTGCGCTCCACCGACAGCCGTCTCTGTTTCGGGAAACAGTTTCCACAATACGCGGCGGCCAGAGAGAGCCGCTGATACAGAAAATAAAGCGACCGCGGGGAAGATCTGCTTCCGTGGCCTCGTGGGCTCCTGCAAGTATAAACTACGGAAATCCGGATTACTGGAATGAAGCATTTGTGAAATTAGCCGCTGCCTCGTTTACTGCAGGATTGTATTTATTTTTCCTGCTCCGGTCGCATACGTGAAGTGAAATACACTGCGTGAGTTGATGCACCGACCAGGTAAAAAATACGAATAAAGAATTCTTTGTACAAAAATGTGAAGTTTACAATTCAACTGACGGCCTGTTGCAGCGATTTTCTTAACTACTGTAGCAAAGTACTAGTTCTGTCGAGTAAAGGACAGCGAAACAACTCAATATGCAGAGGGGTCCAAAAAAATGTATATACTGTTACAAAGTCCATAACTTGCAAACTAATTGACGGAGTTGTCTCATTTTTGGTGAAAGTGTAGCTTAAAGTCCAACTTAAAGGTTTCTCTGCAGGTGTTCGAAATGGTCACCATTAACATCCACACACAAACGATGCCGCCGAAATGCAGCACGAACTACTGACTGCAACGTATTTAGTTGGATATTTGCACATGAATGTACGATGGATTCTCCAAGTTCATCCAAAGTGCATGGTTTTTGGAATAAACGACGTCCTTTAGTGTTCCTCACAGGTAAAAGTCCCGAGGAGTTAGGTCTGGAGAACGTCGTGGATACTCCACAGCACCTCTACGGCCTATCCATCTTCCTGGTAGTTTTTCGTCGAGATACGCCCTAACACGATTTTGGTAGTGGGCTAGGGCACCATCTTGTTGAAAGTAAACTCTTCCGTCCCCATACAAGTCTCTGACGGCAGGTAAAATGGACGTCTGAAGCTTCCGAAGGTACACCTCACTGGTAACTGTGCCGTCAAAGAAGAATGGCCTAATCAAGTGCCGGTAAGACAACCCACACCACACGTTCACTCCTGGCAAATTGACGGCTTTGTCTACACGGACGTTCGGATTTTCGGCGGGCCAGTAGATGCAATGGTGACAATTTACTGTACCATTGAGTTTGGACTGTGCCTCGTCAGACCACACAATCATCTCTGCAAACTCTTCATCGTTGCGCACCATGTTAGTAAACCACTCGCAGTACTCCATTCTACGATCTGGGTCACCCTCGTTCATTGCGTATAGTAATCGTGGGATGTAGCACTTCCACTTTGCTGTCTTCAAAATTCGCCGAACACTTGAGTGACTCACTCCAGTTTCACGGGCACACTGTCTCACAGACTTCTGTGGTGAACGAGTGAGTTGTTATAACACACGACGGGAGTTAGCTGGACTTGTTACTATTAAAGGTCGTCCAGATCGTTGTTTGTGTACATCTTTAACACAGTCTTCGGCTTCAAATTTGTCTCGAATGCGACGAATCGTTAAACGTGTCGGTGGCTCTGATACTCTTTTCGCCATTGCCGTTGAGCCTCATTAATGTTTCCGTACTTAAAATACCACTTCAAAACTGACTTCCTTTCATCTAATGTAAGCCTTGCGCCAGCCATGTTTACTCGAGTAACTTGGTGCAACTAAGAACAAAACACTGACTATCTGGCGACTGTCATCTGACAAAACAAAACAACGCAATACATCGCCTGTGTGGTGATTGCCGGAACTACAAGCTATTACACTACCAACAATGAGACAACTCCGTCAATTAGTTTGCCAGTTATGGACTTTGAAACAGTGGATACATTTTTTTGGACCCCTCTGCATGCTGTTCAGTGAAAGGTCAGCAAGTGAAAATAGGGATTTCTATATTGCACAAGTCATAGCAGAAATCGTGATGATAATATCCTGAAGCTATGCTAATAATTACACTAGTAATGAACATTGAGATACACTGAAGTGACAAAAGTCGTGGGATAGCAATTTTCACAAATAGAGGTCGCGGTAGCGTCAAATACACAATATATAAATGCGCTGTACGTTGGCGAGCAGTTATTAGTACTCAGTGATTTATGTGAAAAACTTTCCGACGTGATTATAGCCGTACGAAGGAAATTAACGGAATGAGATTTCCACTCTGAAGCGAAGTGTGCGCTGATATGAAACTTCCTGGCAGATTAGAATTGTGTGCCGGACCGAGACTCGAACTCGGGACCTTTGCCTTTCGCGGGCAAGTGCTCTACCAACTGAGCTACCCAAGAACGCCTCCCGACCCGTCCTCACAGCTTCAGTTCTGCCAGTGCCTCATCTCCTACCTTCCAAACTTCACAGAAGCTCTTCTGCGAACCTTTCAGAACTAGCACTCCTGGAAGAAATGATATTGAGGAGACATGGCTTAGCCACAGCCTAGGGGATGTTTCCAGAAAGAGATTTTCACTCTGCAGCGGAGTGTGCGCTGATATGAATCTTCCTGGCAGATTAAAACTGTCTGCCGGACCGAGAATCGAACTCGGGACCTTTGCCTACCGCGGGCAAGTGCCCTACCAACTAAGCCACTGTGAAGTTTGGAAGGTAGGAGACGAGGTACTGACGGAAATGAAGCTGTGAGGATTTAACAGACTTTGAAAGCGGAGTGGCACATGGATCTAGACGCAAGGGGCAGTCCATTTTGGAAATCGTTCGGGAATGCAATTTTCTGAGATCCACAGTTTTAATAGTGTGTCGAGCACACCAAATTTCAGGCATTAACGCCCACCACGGACATCGCAGTTGAGGACAGCTTTCACTTCACCGAGAGCAGCAGCGTTTGCATAGAGTTGTCAGTCCTAACACGAAACCAACGCTGCGTGAAATAAGCGTAGACATCAATGAGCGACGTAAGACGTACGTATGGGTTAGGACAGTGCGGCGAAATCTGGCGTCAGTGTGCTATGGCAGCAGACGACGAACGCGAGAGCCTTTGCTAACATCACGACGTGGCCGGCAGCGCCTCTACTGGGCTCGTGAGAGTATCGGTTAGGACCTAGACGACTGGAGAACTTCGGTCTGTTCAGATGATCCCCGATTTCAGTTGATAAGAGCTCACAGTATGGTTCGCGTTTGGCATAGACCCATGAAGCTATGTCCCCAAGTTTTCAGCAATGTGCTAGCTTGTGGTGGTTCCATAATGGTTTGGGATGTTCTTACATGGAATCGACTGGGTCGTCTGATCCAACTGAACCGATCATTGACTGTAAATGGTTATATTCGGATACTTGGAGACCATTTCGAGCCATTCATGGAATGCATATTCCCAAACCACTATGGAATATTTATGGAGGCAATGTGCCATGCCACCAGGCCACGACTGTTCGTGACTGGTTTGAAGAACATTTCAGACAATTCGAGCCAATAATTTACCGAACCGGATCGCCCGACATGAATTACACAGAACGTTCATTGGACTTATCGAAAAGTCAGTTCGTGCACAAAATCTTGCACAGGTAACACTTTCGCAATTACCCACAGCTATAGAAGCAACACGGCTCAATATTTCTCCAGGGAACTTCCAACTGGTTGTTCAGGCATGCCTCGTAATGTTGATGCACTACGCCGAGCAAATGAAAGTAGGACACGATATTAGGTGGTATCCCAGGACTTTTGTCACATCAATGTATGATATAGTTCTCAGTGGTTAGGTACTGTCTACCTTGTAGACTTGGATACCTGTATCTATGCAGGTGATTTCCGTGTCAAAAAATTAGTATTCCCATTTGCTTACGTTTGGTCTACTGTCTCATAGTGATATCATAATCATCGGGTTGCATGTTATAATAGGAGAAATTTGAAATTGAGCCAGACGTCACTTCTATAACCACTTTAACCTACAACGCCATGGTAACAGAAAAATCTACTTCACGCAGAACTTTTTTTTACCGCTTGTGGATATCACGTGAATAGTGAGAATGGATTAACCAAATGACTGATCGAAACCCTGACAGTTTCACTTCACAAAAAAGTACAGAATGTGATGTACTCGCGACTCGCGATCACATTTGGTATTTCTAGAGGGCAAAGTAAACAACGCTCGCTGCATCGCACAAGCTATAATCCCAGTGCATTTGACATTACTTCGATAGGAAGGTGATGTGCTTTTTCAGTAAGACTCCCCCCACCCCCAACGTTGCCCCATGCGGCAGTCACCTTCCCGCCAACGCGCAACAAACAACGCCTTCATCCTAAGCGCGCGGCATCGCAAAAAAAGGAAAACACAGAAACAGAGATGAAGAGAGGGTTCCACCTCTCTACATCCATATTCATCCGTTGACACTGACGTGCACTGTTAACGGTCATTTGTCAGTAAATAACTGAATAGTTTTGGTAATCGACAGATGCACAAAAATACCTTACTGACCTTGAATGTGAATAGAATCACTTCCGTGCTTAGACTTGTGGCGCTGCGACAATTTATTTACGATTCAGGTGCAGACACGATAGTTTTGTAAGAAGTGTTAAGGAAAATTTTTCCATTCCCGACTTTTCTCCTTTCTTTAATGTGAGTCCTGAACTACCTACTGGTACGGCGTTATTTTACGGAGAGGAAACATCACTGTTTGATTTCGAAGTTCTTGATAACGGCCGAGGAGTAGGCTGCACTTTTGTGACCATACTTTAATTCTTCTCTACGTCCCTTCAGGTCTGGTCGTTCCACAGATCGTGCGCAGTTTTGTAAAGAGGATAGTTTATTTATTTCATTAAACTCCGCAGAAACTTCAGTTAGCCGGAGATTTTATTTATGTTTTGCTTCTTGTGGATCAGGCCTGTAATTTTGTCAGTAAGGAACTAAACGATTTGCGCGTTCTTCGATGTGTGGACGTGTCAATAACCCACTCTCGTCAGGTATACGCATTTTATAGCTACTTCAAGTAGCCGACTCGATCGCCTTTATCTTTCTGACTCTTTACGTGGACAGCTGATAGCGATAGACGCTATACTCGCTTGTTTCACTGATCACTGTGCCGTAGCTGTAACTCCAAACCATGTGCCACAACCAGTAAAACTGTACCGCCTCCCCTGGATGTCGAACACATCCCTCCTTAAAGGATCTTTCCGTCGAGATTATCGTTCGAGAGGCTTGGGACCATAGCTTGCGTTCGCATGACCGTTATCCCTCTCTAATGCAATGGTGGTCAGAGCATGGCAAACCTTTGCTCCGGAAAGCTTTAATGTGTTACGGCCCCTAGAGGGGCGAGGGACCTCCGTCGGACAGAGGAATTTTATTATTCTGTCTTTCATCAGCTTTACAAAGGTGACAGACAAGCTGCCATATGAATTACGGATGTCCGCCATGTTAAGTCGAAATTTCTTCAGTTAAAGAGGCAACAAGTAGAAGGACTCACAACCCCGCTTCTTCCTACAGGATGAACTGACCTTCTTGTATTACCTTATCCAGTTGAGGACACGTAGCAAAAGAGCATGTATCATGTCCCTTACCCACACCGATGGTCACATATTGACATCCTAACGTGACGTCTGCACAGCGACCTATAATTATTTTACCAATCTTTATGATGACCCAGCTACTACAAACAAGGGCAAAGACACAAACTGTGTAGGGATAAAATGCCATCTATGACGAAATTTAGAAATTGCCCAATAATAAAACTTAAAATGAGTATAGCGTAACAGGTCATAGATAAAAATCCACGTGTAAGGCAAAGAGACAAATAAGGTAGCGTCACTTCACACTAAAGAACCGCTGGTGGGTTAGTATGGTGGGTATCATAATATCATAAAAACTGGTATCTGTTAACCGATGATCATTCATGAATTTACCTCTCTCTGCATCTGAGTACTCAAGAGCTGCCATTTTCTCTAAAAGATTTCGCTTTTTCCCTTTTGGACGGTATGGAGTACATGTAAATTCTTCAACATCGGGGGCCGGTGTCCACTAGATTTAAATACTTGACGAAAGCCGAATGCTGTCTAATCGTTCCTTCCTTCTCAAGTAAATTTCCTACCAATGTGGCTCACATTTTAAGCTTCACAGTCGACGCACTCTGCGTATTTGTCTTTATTAGATATTTCGTTGTGCTTGTACCGTTGATGGACTTTAGTGCCGACGAAAAGGCGACGTCCGCATAATATTTTCTTAGAGCTTTGCTAGAGTTCCCACAAAAGTTGTTTTAACATATCTAGCAAAAGCGGGTAACACACGTAACGGAAATTTATATTTATCTCGACTGGTTTTTTGTTGATAACAAAGATCATCTATACCACTAGGGTTGTATTCGTTGCTCATTGCAGTATTTCTGAAGTTTGCTACTTCTTTCTCAATGGAAGACTGAATTAGCAGAAGTTTCGTGATATTGTGATTCAGTGATTTGAGAAAGAACATCTTGTGACGATATGACTGGTATGAGGAGGAATGAATGTTGGAGTCACTAGTTGTTGGATTCGCCAAAGATGGCAAATTTGATACTACCTCCCTCTAGTCGTAACTGTAGAGCTAAATAGCTGAGAACCTTTTCGCCATCCGTTAATTCGAAAGCGAAAGCAATCTGTGTGTGTACCAGGCTATTCAAGTAAGAACTAACTTGTACAAAGAGATAATGAAGTATGAGTGAGTTGGTTTTCTTTTAGTAAAAACGTATAAATCAAGCACAGTTTCGTTTTCCGGGTATACTGGCCGTTATCGATAGTAGCTACTGTTTCTTTCCGCCATTTCGCTGACATACTTGGTTCGCATTGTCTGAAGTTTTTCCCCTCACATCTTTCGTAGTGCTCACATTTTCATCTCTCTCTCTCTTTCTCTTAACACTTTCAACAATCCTGACCTTAGACATCAGACTAACGCCAGGAAACAGCTCCTTAGGAACGAAGCGGCTGCGAAATCTATATAGACGACCGTGAAATTCTGTTTGTTACTGGTACATACAGTCCAGGCAATGACCAGTTGCATAATTTTAGTCTATCTCAACTTTTTGTAATTTAGCCTGCCCTTCCGCGATGTTATTCCATATCGTTCATAATTCTTTCTATGCCGACAAGAATTTACATTGTCGCTTCACTCCTCAGTAATGTACTATACGCCAGATATCAACATGCCACCCCTTTTCCTTTAACACATTTGGTGACTTCGATTTCTTTCAGGTATTGTACTTAGATCAAAACGTTAGCAAATTTTAGATTTTCGGAAACTATCTATTCTAATGTCCTTCTACATCTACATCTACATCGATACTCTGCAAATCACATTTAAGTGCCAGGCAGAGGGTTCATCGAACCACCTTCACAATTCTCTATTATTCCAATGTCGTCTAGCGCGCGGAAAGAATGAACACCTACATCTTTCCGTACGAGCTCTGATTTACCTTATTTTATCGTCTTAATTGTTCCTCCCTAAGTAAGTCGGTGCCAACAAAATATTTTAGCATTCGGAGGAGAAAGTTGGCGATTGTAATTTCGTGAGAAGATTCCGTCGCAACGAAAAACGCCTTTCTTTTAATGATGTCCATCCCAAATCCTGTATCATTTCTGTGACAATCTCTCCCATATTTCACGATAATACAAAACGTGCTGCCTTTCTTTGAACTTTTTCGATGTACTCAGTCAGTCCTATCTGGTAAGGACCCCACACCGTGCAACAGTATTCTAAAAGAGGACGGACAGGCGTAGTGTAGTCAGTCTCCTTAATAGGTCTGTTACATTTTCTAAGTGTCCTGCCAATGAAACGCAGTCTTTGGTTAGCCTTCCCCACAACAATTTCTATGTGTTCCTTCCAATTTAAATTGTTCGTAATTGTAATACCTACGTATTATGTTGAATTTACGGCTTTTAGATTGAACTGATTTATCGTGTAACCGAACTTTAACACGTTCCTTTTAGCACTCACGTGGATGACTTCACACTTTTCGTTATTTGAGGTCAACTTACCACTTCTCGCACCACTCAGATATATCTTCTAAATCATTTTGCAGTTTTGTTTTGATCTTCTGATGACTTTATTAATCGATAAACGACAGCGTCATCTACAAACAACCGGAAACGGGTGCTCAAATTGTCTCCCAAATCGTTTATATAGATAAGGAACAGCAAAGGGCCTGTAACACTACCTTTGGGAACCCCAGAAATCTACTCGACGACTTTCCGTCAGTTACACCAAACTGTGACCTCTCTGACAGGAAATCACAGATCCAGTTACATAACTGAGACGATATTCCCGCAATTTCACTACGAGTCACTTTTGTGGCACAGTGTCAAAAGCCTTCCGGAAATACAGGAGTACGGAATCGATCTGAAATCCCTTGTCAATAGCACTCCGCACTTCATGTGAATAAAGAGCTAATTGTGTTTCACGGGAACGATGTTTTCTAAACCCATGTTGACTGTGTGTCAATAGACCGTTTTCTACCGGCCGGGTCTGGCCGAGCGATTCTAGGCGCTACATTCTGGAACCGCGCGACCTTTGCGGTCGATGGTTGACTCCTGCATAGGGCATGGATGTGTGTGATGTCCTTAGGTTAGTAAGGTTTTAGTAGTTCTAAGTTCTAGGGGACTGATGACCTCAGAAGTTAAGCCCCATAGTGCTCAGAGCCATTTGAATCATTTTTAGACCGTTTTCTTCGAGGTAATTAATTACGTTCGAACACAATATATGTTCTAAAATCCTCCTACATATCGACGATAACGATATGGGCCTGTAATTTAGTGGCTTACTCCTACTACCTTCCTTGAATATTGGTGTGACCTGTGCAACTTTCCAGCCTTTGGGTACGGATCATTCGTCGAGCGAATGGTTGTATATGATTGTTAAGTATGGAATTAATGCATCAGCATACTCCGAAAGGAACCTAATTGGTATACAGTCTGGACCAGAAGACTTGCTTTTATTAAGTGATTTAAGTTGCTTCACAACTCGGAGGATATTTACTTCTACGTTACTCTTTTTGGCAGCTGTTCTCGATTCGAATTTTGGAATATTTACTTCGTCTTCTTCTGTGAAGGCATTTCGGAAGGCTGTGTTTAGTAACTCTGCTTTGGCAGCACTGTCTTCGATAATATCTCCATTGCTATCGCGCGAAGAAGTCATTGATTGTTTCTTGCCCCTAACATACTTCACATAAGACCAGAATCGCTTTGAATTTTCTGCAAGGTTTCGAAACAAAGTTTCGTTGTGGAAACTGTTATAAGCATCTCGCATTGAAGTCTGCGATCAATTTCGATCTTCTGTAAAACATAGCCAATCTTGGGGATTTTCCATCTGTTTGAATTTGGCATGTTTGTTTCTTTGTTTCTGCAGCAGTATTCTAATCCGTTTTGTGTACCAAGGAGAATCAGCTCCGCCGTTTGTTAATTTAAAAAAAATGGTTCAAATTGCTCTGAGCACTATGGGACTTAACTTATGAGGTCGTCAGTCCCCTAGAACTTAGAACTACTTAAACCTAACCAACCTAAGAACATCACACACATCCATGCCCGAGGCAGGATTCGAACCTGCGACCGTAGTAGTCGCGTGGTTCCTGACTGTAGCGCCTAAAACCGCTCGGCCACTCCGGCTGGCCTGTTAGTTTATTTGGCATAAATCTCTAAACTGCTGCTGATACTATTTCTTTGAATTTAAGCCACATCTGGTCTACACTTATATTATTAATTTGGAATGAGTGGAGATTGTCTCTCAGGAAGGCGGCATGCGAATTTTTATCTGCTTTTTTGAATAGGTATATTTTTCGCTTATTTTTCGAGGATTTGGGGATTACAGTATTCAATCTTGCTACGACAGCCCTGTCTTCACTAATCCCTGAATCGATTTTGATGCTCGTTATTAACTCAGGATTATTTGTTGCTAAGAGGTAAAGTGTGTTTTCACAGCCCTTTGCTATTCGCGTGGTCTCATGAAGTAATTGCTCGAGATAATTTTCAGAGAATGCGTTTAGCACAATTTCGGATGATATTTTATGCGTACCTCCGGTATTAAACATGTATTTTCGCCAACACATCGAGCGTAAATTAAAGTCACCACCAAAATTATAGTCACTACCAACTATTATCGTATGATTCAAGTACGTGTTTGAAATCAAACTCATGTTTTCTTTGAACCTTTCAGCAATTGTATCATCTGAATTGGGAGGTCGGTAAAAGGATGCAATTATTATTTTATTCCTGTGGCCAACAATGACCTCTGCCCACACTATCTCACAGGAAGTATCTACTTCAATTTCGCGACAAGTTAAACTACTTCTAACAGCAACCAACACGCCTCCGCCAACCGTGTTTAGGCCATCCTTTCGGAACACCTTTAGGTTCTTCGCGAAAACTTCGGCTGAGCTTATATCCGGCTTTTGCCAGCTTTCAACGCCTATAACGATTTGAGCATCAGCGCTTTCTATTAGCGCTTGGAGCTCTGGTAGTTTCCCAACACAGCTACGACAATTTACAACTGTTATGCCAATGGTTCCTGGATCTACATTCTTCTTGTGTTCAGCCTTCACCCTTTGTGACTGAAGCCCTTCTTGTGTTTTCCCGAGACCCTCTAACCTAAAAACCCGCCCACTCCACGCCAAACAGCCCCTGTTACGCGTGTAGCCGCCTCCTGCGTGTAGTGGACACCTGACCTATTCAGCGGAACCAGAAACCCAACCACCCTTTGGCGCAAGTCGAGGAATCTGCAGCCTACACGGTTACAGAACCGTCTGAGCCTCTGATTCAGACCCTCCACTCGGTTCAAGACCAGAGAGAATCTCTTCTGATCCAAAGCGACACACATCATTGTTACCGACGTGAGCCACCACCTGCAGTTGGCTGCACCCTGTGCTATTCATGGCATCCGGGAGGACCTTTTCCACTTCTGGAATGACTCCACCCGGTATGCACACGGAATGCTCATTGGATTTCTTACTCTTCTTGTCAGCCATGTCCCTAAGGGGCCCCATAACGCGCCTAACATTGTAGCTCCCAACTACCAATAATCCCATCCTCTGTGAATGCCCAGATCTTGCAGGCTGAGTGGTTTCCTCTGAATCAGGACAGGCGACAGCATCTGGCTCAGCGACAGTGTCAGCCACAGACAGCACCTGGGACCTGTTTGTCAGACAAACTGGGGAGGCCTTACGTGTGGCCACCTGGGAAGTCTTTCGCCACCTGATTCGCCCCGGGGCGATCTCCCATTCGATCACAGGTGAGGGGTCAGCCTCAGTGGGAGCAGTAACAGCGTTGGCCATCGGTGAGGACCGATTGGAAGACTCTGACGCGCTGGACGTCTGTTGCATCCCCACGGCTGGCCCACAACAGTGGTGGTAACCGAAGTCATCACAGCCTGAAGCTGAGACCGAAGTGTCACCAACTCGGCTCGCATCCACGTACAAAATCGCACTCCCTGTTCATACTATTGACCGTGGAAAACTAAACTATGCAGATAAACGGACTATCGGCACGTGCTGCACAACTCTACTGTACAACCTGACGAAAACGCACGAACTGTGTCTAGCAGTAAGCAGATATTCAAAAACCTAACTACCAAAGCACTCAGGTGAAACTAAATAATTTGACCCTGGTTTGGAACTTGAATTATGTCAGAAAATCGGTTTACTTTCTAACGCAAACGAAAACGCGAGAACTGTGGCTATTAGATGTTAAACTTACACGCAGAAACTCAAGAAACTAAACTATTGAAGCATACAGATGATATAATAAAATTCGCTCCTGGTTAGGAACTCGTAAATGACAAATTCGGTTTCTTATCTGTCTCTGAGTCTGTCGCGGTCGGCTACTGCTGCAAGAAATGTTTTTCAAAATATACAGTTGCGGTATCTCTCTTGATATGATGTCATTGATTATCAAAACCGTGTGAGTTTTTGGCAATAAAAATATTTTTCGCTCGCAGTAGTATTTATCATTACCAAAGAATAGTTTGTGATGCTATATACAAGAAATGGTTCAAATGGCTCTGAGCACTATGAGGCTTAACTTCTGAGGTCATCAGTCCCCTAGAACACAAAATTACTTAAACCTAACTAACTTAAGGACTTCACCCACATCCATGCACGAGGCAGGAATCGAACCTGTGACCGTAGCAGTCGTGCAGTTCCAGACGGAAGTGTCTAGAACCGCTCGGCCACTCCTGCCGGCTGTACATAACAGTTTCGCTGAAAACATGACAAAGTTAGTTGGGCATAAATAATTTTTGTTACTGTGATCGCTCGGTTATCTGTCAGCAGCCGTGGTATTTAAAACAGTGTGAGGCTTTTTCAGGGAGGTCTTCGGCTCAGCAGTGTAGGATCATGTCGTCCATAACATCTGCAGCTCGTACGTCATTCAGTGGACTGATGACGTTCACAGGAAAAAGTTTAACCATCTGTATGTCCATAACAAGCCTAATCTCTGTATAGTAAACTGTTCTGAGAGATTATATCCTCATTACACGAAGAAACAGGTCCAGACTCCTCTGACAGAACAAACATACTAGCATCATATTATCAAGCTATTGACTATACTGCGATGTGTATTCTCAGTTGTCATGAGGCACCACATATTGTCATTTTCCAGTTTGAAGTGTCGCCAATGCCAGTGAACATCTTTCGTCACTGGCGTCGGTCATTCCAGAGGAGCGGCAAATTCATCGATTTCCCTCAATAAGGAAAGAAATGGAGTAACCAGATTAACATTAGCAAAAACTAAGAATGATAATGAAAGACTGTCATTTCACAATGAAATTAAGGCAAAATTATCGACATCTTGTCTCTTACCTTTGTCTTCCTTTTCGAAACTTGTAGTCCCCTGTACGTTGTACTTCAGCGTACGAACTAATTTTGTAGAGAATTTTGTGATTAACAAGGCTTTGTAAATGCCAGCACGTATCAGAGAAAGGAAATTTTTCTACATTAAGAGCATCCAGCTTCTTCGAATACTCATTTATGTTCCTATCATTCAAGAATATAAGCAGTAAATGTTTGTCGGTATCGCGGTTTCGGTCGAGATGTGTGGAAGAATCGTCCTTCATGTATCTCTCCAGACACGTACCCTAGGTCAGGGGCAGCCGTGATTTTGGCTGTCGGGCAGCGGAAATGGTTCAAATGGCTCTGAGCACTATGGGACTTAACATCTCAGGTCATCAGTCCCCTAGAACTTAGAACTACTTAAACCTAACTAACCTAAGGGCATCACACACATCCATGCCCGAGGCAGGATTCGAACCTGCGACAGTAGCAGTCGCGCGGTTCCGGACTGAAGCGCCTAGAACCGCTCGGCCACCAAGGGTGTCATTGGCTGGGGCACGTGCGCCGCCTTGGTCTAGGTCTTATTACATTCGATGCCACAATGGGCAACCTGCACGCCGGATTGTGATGAAATGATGATGAAGAAAACACAACACCCAGTCCCTGAGCGGAGAAAATCCCCGACCCAGCCGGCAATCGAACCCGGGCCTGTAGGACGGCAATCCGTAACGCTGTGCACTCAGCTATCGGGGCGGACCTCGCGGTCATTGCCGTGGTACTACTGTGCTGAGCATCGCTGCACATTTTACGGTACCGCCACGCCGCGTCGTCTCGGTGGGAAGAAGGGGGAAAAACTGCCAACGCGCCGCATTTAAATAGCAGCGCAGTCGCACTGCGTACGACTTGGTTTTATATTTCACATTTGTGAACAACATTGATGACAAACCAACGAAATTGTCAGTGTTAAATTTTTGGTGAACTGAAGACAAACTTTTCATCTGGTACAAACTGTCGTCCACGGACAAATACAGAGAATTTCGCACTCAAGTTGCCACGTAATCGTTACTTATTTCGTTTCGTTCCAGAAAAAGGTGCGTCACACAAATGTGTCGTTAGAAATATTTTACACTTTTGCAGCGTCATTATTGAGACAAGGAAAATCTACCTGAGCAAAGCTATGCATACTTCCTGAACAGTTATAATGTAGAAGGAGATGTCTTTAGAAAGGGAATTCTCTTGCAGGTCAGTCAGTTATATCTGCACATGCACAGGGTTGCTTTCAACTGAAATGGCAAACATTCACGAAATCAGCTCGAAAACAGATTTAAGACTGACAGTGTCCTAAAAAGTTTAGGAATCTACTTTTGTAGTAATTTCAAGACTACAATGAATTCATCAAACCTCACGTTTTATTTAACAGTGGTGATGTAGGAGACCTGGACTGTGTTTGTCAAAATGTGTCCTTTCTCTGCCGGCCGGTGTGTCCTAGCGGTTCTAGGGCTTCAGTCCGGAACCGCGCGACCGCTACGGTCGTAGGTTCGAATCCTGCCTCGGGCATGGATGTGTGTGATGTCCTTAGGTTAGGTTTAAGAAGTTCTAAGTTCTAGGGGACTGATGACCTCAGATGTTAAGTCACATAGTGCTCAGAGCCATTTGAACCATTTCGTCCTTTCTCTAACGTGATTTTCTTGTTACACTGAAGAGCCAAAGAAACTGGTACATCTGCCTAATATCGTGTAGGGCTCCAGCGAGTACGTAGAAATGCCGTAATATCACATGGTAGGAGTAGTCTAATGTCTGAAGTAGTGCTGGGCGGAATTGACACCAGGAATCCTGCAGGGCTGTTCATAAATCCGTAAGAGTACGAGGGGGTGGAGATCTCTTCTGAACGGCATGTTGCAAGGCAACCCAGATACGCTCAATAGTGTTCATTTCTTGGGAGTTTGGTCGCCAGCGGAAGTGTTTAAACTCAGAAGAGTGTTCCTGGGGCCAATCTGTAACAATTCTCGACGTGTGGGTTGTCGCATTGTCGTCCTGGAATTTCCCAAGTCCGTCGGAATGCAAAATGGTCATGAATGGATGAAGGTGATCAGACAGGATACAGACGTATGTGTCACCTGTCTCGACGTATCAGGGGTCCCATATCACTCCAGTTGCACACTCCCCACACCCTTACAGAGCGTCCACCAACTTGAACTGTCCCCTGCTGACATGCAGTCTCCATGAATTCATGAGGTTGTCTCCATAGCTGTACACGTCAATACGCCCGATAAAATTTGAAATGCTACTCGTTCGACCACGCAACATGTTTCCGGTCATGAAGAGTCCAATGTCGGTGTTGACGGACGCAGGCGACTCGTAATGTTTTGTGTCGTGCAGTCATCGAGGGTACACGAGTGGGTCTTCGGCTCCAAGAACCCATATCGATGATGTTTCGTCGAATGGTTCCTACGCTGATACTTTTTAATGGGCCAGCATTGAAATAAGCAGCAATCTGCGGAAGGGTTACACTTCTGTCACGTTGAACGATTCTCTTCAGTCGTCGTTGGTCCCGTTCTTGCAGGATCTTTTTCCGGCCGGATTTCACGTTTTAGGAGATTCCTGATATTCATGGTACAATCATGAAATGGTCGTATCGGAGATGCTGTGTTCCATGGCTCGTGCGCCGACTATAACATCACGTTCAGACTCACTTAACTCTTGATAACCTGCCATTGTTGCAGCAGTAATCGACTAAAAACTGCGGCAGTCACTTGTGGTCTTACGTAGGCGTTGCCAACCGCAGCGCCGTATTCTGCCTGTTTACATATCACTCTATTAGAATACGCATGCCCAACCAGTTTCTTTGGCGCTTTAGTGTAAATGCATGCACACGAAATCACAAGTTGTTCCCCACATTGCAATGTCTTATAGTTTTCAGTTTGCAGTCAAGTCCACTTAAAATGTGAGGTCTCCAATCCATTCCGGATGTTCTAACTGTCGTTCCTGCTCTCCTTTTTGCTCTGTAAATTCTATAATAGCGAATTTTAAATCGAAAAATCGTTCCAGTCTTTTCCTTTGACCTAACCGACTTATTTATCGGTAATGCTCCGCCCCCGGTAGCTGAGTGGTAGTCGGCACGGTAGCTCAGAGTGTTCGGTCAGAGGGTTAGCAGCCCTCTGTAATTAAAAAACTGAGCTAATCGATAAACAACGAACTTCAATGGATGTCTTACGACGTCCGCCCCGAGCAGATGCAACGAGCAAAAGCGAACAAAATGAGATTAAAAAAAAAAGTGGTCAGCGCGACAGAATGTTAATTCTAAGGACCCGGGTTAGATTCTCAGCTGGGCGGGAGATTTTTCTCTGCTCAGGGGCTGGATGTTGTGTTGTCCTAATCATCATCATTTCATCCTCATCGACGCGCAAGTCCCCAAAGTGGCGTCAAATCGAAAGACTTGCACCCGGCGAACGGTCTACCGGACGGGAGGCCCTAGTCACACGACATCTATTTTACAAGTAATCTATAAAGTCTTCACACTTTGCTGATTTCTGTCGAGAACAGTTGCAACTGACAATCGGATGTTACGTGATACGTGCGACTTCAGAAATTTTTGCCGTTGATTATCTTCACGTGCCGCATGTCTGCAAATTTACCACGAAGTTCTTCCTGATGTAATGAACAATGAATCCCATCTGTCGATCGTTGTAATTAGTTGCTCTTTCATTGTCAACTAAATTCTTCCTGGGTGACACTGTAATATTGCTTCCTAATAAACTGGCAGTAACTGTCGTTTATGCAACCGCATAAAATGTATTGAGGATTCTCCCCATCCCTCTCTTTTGTACTTCCCATTCATTTTTGAACGTTTGTGACGATAGATCACTAGACTGCCACTTTTTGTGCAAACAGCCACTGGAAATGTGAACTTCCATCATACTACAAACAAACAGCGAAGGGCAAACTGCGCTGACACCACAATTCTGCCGAAATGAAGACCAAACAAGCCACACCTCAGTACTTGATGAAACGTAGCGCTGTATAGAGTAATTATGTGAGCAGACGAGAAAAACCGATACAGTAGGAGCCTTGGCCAGCCCCTGTCCTGCAGACTAGGCCCGCGTGAATTTCAGCACGTCTGCCCTATCTACTCACGAGCGCACACGCCCTATAGCGAACTGTTGGAGCAGCCGGTATTAAGTTCCCTGGGAACTATCAGTTTGTCAATATTGCTGTTACGCGTTTTTCTGCAGTTATGCGTTCAGGGGCTCTACAAATAACCTGCAGGGCTACAATTTCAGTTTGTAAAACTTGGCCGGCCGGTGTGGCCGTGCGGTTCTAGGCGCTTCAGTCTGGAACCGCGTGACCGCTACGGTCGCAGGTTCTAATCCTGCCTCGGACATGGATGTGTGTGATGTCCTTAGATTAGTTAGGTTTAAGTAGTTCTAAGTTCTAGGGGACTGATGACCACAGATGTTAAGTCCCATAGTGCTCAGAGCCAATTCAACCAGTTGTTAAACTTGACGTCACTGAGAGAACAGTTCTTTTCATACTGTGGGTTTGTTAATATTGATGGACATACAAACTTTCGATTACTTCTTGGGATTATGTCCTCCTCGTGTTGAGTAAAAAGACCCATTTATACGAAAATCTACCCCTGCAGATTTACTCCTGTAGATTTCGTTCTTGTCCACACAGTTATCAGATTTGCGTTTAGTATTAACTTTAGACCTGTTTCTTAGGAATTTGAGCTGCTGTTCAGTTTATGACAAACTGCATTTTATACTACGAGAAGAACCACCTATTTCATACATTGTTGTCCGCAGCTCGTGGTTGAGCGGTAGCGTTCTCGCTTCCCACGCCCGGGTTCCCGGGTTCGATTTCCGGGGGGTCAGGGATTTTCTCTGCCTCGTGATGAGTGGGTGTTGTGTGCTGTCCTTAGGTTTAAGTAGTTCTAAGTTCTAGGGGACTGATGACCAGATGTTAAGTCCCATAGTGCTCCGAGCCATTTTGTTTTTCATACATTGTTTACTTACCGGCTGACTGTGGGCAGTGGACAGATAAAATAACTGATGACATACGACAAGCTCTTGTAGATAGAGGCCGTTGTCAAGTAAGTGACGCTAACTTTCCTGCTGACAAGACAAGTAAAAGATTTACTCCCGAAAACTACAAAAGAATGTAGTCTAAAGGTGAAGAAATCTGCAAAGAGTGCCTCATTGATTCTGTTTAAAGAAATTTATGCTGTGTTCTTGTCGGAAACGTTTTAGTGTTGAAACTATCTCGCTTGCAAGTACGTCAGGTTTTTGTGAGTGGAAAAGTATGCTCAGTGTCCTAGCCTAACATGAAAAATCCTCATACCACATAAAAGCAAACAGAGAATGTGCCTTTACAACCAGATATAAAGAACACCTTTAAAAAATGGCATTAGCTCCCAAAATTCGTATTTTGCCGACCATCTTCCCATTACAGGTCACGCTCCTAAAAATATTTACGATATCAACATTTTGCACACTGAGAAGAAAGGGCGTAGGTTAGATATTCTTGAAGAATTAGAGATTTTTAAACATCGTTCTTGAAATGATAGCCTCATTCTCAATGAGCAGCTGCATACAAATTTTTTCAACGGTATAAAGCCGATACTTGGAATTTAATCTCAGGTCTCCTCGAGCAGTTCAAAAAATGTCTCTGAGCACTATGGGACATCACACACATCCATGCTCTTGGCAGGCATCGAACTTGCTACCGTAGCGGTCGCGCGGTTCCAGGCTCTGAGCACTATGGGACTTAACTTCTGAGGTCATCAGTCCCCTAGAACGTAGAACTACTTAAACCTAGCCAACTTAAGGACATCACACGCATCCATGCTCTTGGCAGGATTCGAACTTGCTACCGTAGCGGTCGCGCGGTTCCGGGCTCTGAGCACTATGGGACATAACTTCTGAGGTCATCAGCCCCTAGAACTTAGAACTACTTAAAGCTAGCCAACCTAAGGACATCACACACATCCATGCTCTTGGCAGGATTCGAACTTGCTACCGTAGCGGTCGCGCGGTTCCACGCTCTGAGCACTATGGGACTTAACTTCTGAGGTCATCAGTCCACTAGAACTTAGAACTACTTCAACCTAGCCAACCTAAGGACATCACACACATCCATGCTCTTGGCAGGATTCGAACTTGCTACCGTAGTGGTCGCGGGGTTCCAGACTCTGAGCACTATGGGACTTAACTTCTGAGGTCATCAGTCCCCTAGAACTTAGAACTACTTAAACCTAGCCAATCTAAGGACATCACACACATCCATGCTCTTGGCAGGATTCGAACTTGCTACTGTAGCGGTCGCGCGGTTCCAGGCTCTGAGCACTATGGGACTTAACTTCTGAGGTCATCAGCCCCTAGAACTTAGAACTACTTAAACCTAGCCAACCTAAGGACATCACACACATCCATGCTCTTGGCAGGATTCGAACTTGCAACCGTAGCGGTCGCGCGGTTCCAGGCTCTGAGCACTATGGGACTTAACTTCTGAGGTCATCAGTCCCCTAGAACTTAGAACAACTTAAACCTAGCCAACCTAAGGACATCACACACATCCATGCTCTTGGCTGGATTCGAACTTGCTACCGTAGCGGTCGCGTGGTTCCAGGCTCTGAGCACTATGGGACTTAACTTCTGAGGTCATCAGTCCCCTAGAACTTAGAACTACTTAAAGCTAGCCAACCTAAGGACATCACACACATCCATGCTCTTGGCAGGATTCGAACTTGCTACCATGGCGGTCGCGCGGTTCCCGGCTCTGAGCACTATGGGACTTAACTTCTGAGGTCATCAGCCCCTAGAACTTAGAACTACTTAAACCTACCCAACCTAAGGACATCACACACATCCATGCTCTTGGCAGGATTCGAACTTGCTACCGTAGCGGTCGCGCGGTTCCAGGCTCTGAGCACTATGGGACTTCTGAGGTCATCAGTCCCCTAGAACTTAGAACAACTTAAACCTAGCCAACCTAAGGACATCACAAACATCCATGCTTTTCCAGGATTCGAACTTGCTACCATAGCGGTCGCGGGGTTCCGGGCTATGAGCACTATGGGACTTAACTTCTGAGGTCATCAGTCCCCTAGAACTTAGAACTACTTAAACCTAGCCAACCTAAGGGTATCACACACATCCATGCTCTTGGCAGGATTCGTTCTTGCTACCTTGGCGGTCGCGGGGTTCCAGGCTCTGAGCACTATGGGACTTAACTTCTGACGTCATCAGTCCCCTAGAACTTAGAACTACTTAAACCTAGCCAACCTAAGGACATCACACACATCCATGCTCTTGGCAGGATTCGAACTTGCTACCGTAGCGGTCGCGCGGTTCCAGGCTCTGAGCACTATGGGACGTAACTTCTGAGGTCATCAGTCCCCTAGAACTTAGAACTACTTAAACCTAGCCAACCTAAGGACATCACACACATCCATGCTCTTGGCAGGATTCGAACTTGCTACCGTAGCGGTCGCGCGGTTCCAGGCTCTGAGCACTATGGGACTTAACTTCTGAGGTCATCAGTCCCATAGAACTTAGAACAACTTAAACCTAGCCAACCTAAGGACATCACACACATCCATGCTCTTGGCAGGATTCGAACTTGCTACCGTAGCGGTCGCGCGGTTCCAGGCTCTGAGCACTATGGGACTTAACTTCTGAGGTCATCAGTCCCCTAGAACTTAGAACTACTTAAACCTAGCCAACCTAAGGACATCACACACATCCATGCTCTTGGCAGGATTCGAACTTGCTACCGTAGCGGTCGCGCGGTTCCAGGCTCTGAGCACTATGGGACTTAACTTCTGAGGTCATCAGTCCCCTAGAACTTAGAACTACTTAAACCTAGCCAACCTAAGGACATCACAAACATCCATGCACTTCCAGGATTCGAACTTGCTACCGTAGCGGTCGCGGGGATCCGGGCTATGAGCACTATGGGACTTAACTTCTGAGGTCATCAGTCCACTAGAACTTAGAACTACTTAAACCTAGCCAACCTAAGGACATCACACACATCCATGCTCTTGGCAGGATTCGTTCTTGCTACCTTCGCAGTCACGGGGTTCCAGGCTCTGAGCACTATGGGACTTAACTTCTGACGTCGTCAGTCCCCTAGAACTTAGAACTACTTAAACCTAGCCAACCTAAGGACATCACACACATCCATGCTCTTGGCAGGATTCGAACTTGCTACCGTAGCGGTCGCGCGGTTCCAGGCTCTGAGCACTATGGGACGTAACTTCTGAGGTCATCAGTCCCCTAGAACTTAGAACTACTTAAACCTAGCCAACCTAAGGACATCACACACATCCATGCTCTTGGCAGGATACGAACTTGCTACCGTAGCGGTCGCACGGATCCAGGCTCTGAGCACTATGGGACATAACTTCTGAGGTCATCAGTACGGTAGAGCTTAGAACTACTTAAACCTAGCCAACCTAAGGACATCACACGCATCCATGCTCTTGGCAGGATTTGAACTTGCTACCGTAGCGGTCGCGGGGTTCCGGGCTCTGAGCACTATGGGACTTAACTACTGAGGTCATCAGTCCCATAGAACTTAGAACTACTTAAACCTAGCCAACCTAAGGACATCACACACATCCATGCTCTTGGCAGGATTCGAACTTGCTACCGTAGCGGTCGCGGGGTTCCAGACTCTGAGCACTATGGGACTTAACTTCTGAAGTCATCAATCCCCTAGAACTTAGAACTACTTAAACCTAGCCAACCTAAGGACATCACACACATCCATGCTCTTGGCAGGATTCGAACTTGCTACCGTAGCGGTCGTGCGGTTCCAGGCTCTGAGCACTATGGGACTTCTGAGGTCATCAGTCCCCTAGAACTTAGAACTACTTAAACCAAGCCAACCTAAGGATATCACACACATCCATGCTCTTGGCAGGATTCGAACTTGCTACCGTAGCGGTCGCGGGGTTTCAGGGTCTGAGCACTATGGGACTTAACTTCTGAGGTCATCAGTCCCCTAGAACTTAGAACTACTTAAACCTAGCCAACCTAAGGACATCACACACATCCATGCTCTTGGCAGGATTCGAACTTGCTACCGTAGCGGTCGCGCGGTTTCAGGCTCTGAGCACTATGGGACTTAACTTCTGAGGTCATCAGTCCCCTAGAACTTAGAACTACTTAAACCTAGCCAACCTAAGGACATCACACACATCCACGCTCTTGGCAGGATTCGAACTTGCTACCGTAGCGGTCGCGCGGTTTTAGGCTCTGAGCACTATGGGACATAACTTCTGAGGTCATCAGTCCCCTAGAACTTAGAACTACTTAAACCTAGGCAACCTAAGGACATCACACACATCCATGCTCTTGGCAGGTTTCGAACTTGCTACCGTAGCGGTCGCGCGGTTCCAGACTCTGAGCACTATGGGACTTTACTTCTGAGGTCATCAGTCCCCTAGAACTTAGAACTACTTAAAGCTAGCCAACCTAAGGACATCACACACATCCATGCTCTTGGCAGGATTCGAACTTGCTACTGTAGCGGTCGCGGGGTTCCAGGCTCTGTGCACTATGGGACTTAACTTCTGAGGTCATCAGTCCCCTAGAACTTAGAACTACTTAAACCTAGCCAACCTAAGGACATCACACACATCCATGCTCTTGGCAGGATTCGAACTTGCTACCGTAGCGGTCGCGCGGTTCCAGTCCTCGAGCAATTACTGAAACATTTTTTTCATCTAAATCAACTCATAATTTTCATTTATTAAATGGTTTGTTGGCTGTATTCCATGTGACGTCATTTTATACAAGTTGTGTGATTCAGCCCTTTTTGTATTTTCTATAGTAATGTTTTTATACTTCAAAGTGTACCTGTAAGCTCTGATGTAGACAGATGTTACTTTATCTGTCGCTGTTGAACAAAATATTGCCTTTTACATTATGTAGTGAATAATGTTCATCATAATATTCGTCTGCGTACATTTGAATGTTAAGCAACTAAATTGTACTTGCGGCTACTAGGTGGCACTTTCGGTGCAGTTTTCACCTGCCGACAGTTGTTAACGCGGGCGCCTCAGTCTGAAGCATGACATATGCAAACAGCCCGTAGTGGCTCGCCTTCCAGGCATTACACTTTAAACGGTGACTAAAGCTGTTTCGCTTTATGTTTATTTTATGCGTGACGTGTAAGTACTGCTTCTCTTTGTACTGTTAATCAGAATTCAGTTTTCAAACTGTATTTCTATGCTTTTACATAAGCAAAATGTTACCATGTGTACTGTTGTCGTATAAAACTTTGCCTGTGAGTTCAAGTACTAAGTACTGTTCATTTTAACATTCAGCTGTCTATATTTTAAATGTTAAGTAGCCTAATTATGTTTACGGAAACCAGATGGCACTCTTGGTGTCATGTTCACCGCCTCAGTCCGTTGCTACTTGTGGCTTTACAGATACGAGCAGCCCGTAGTGGCTCGCCTTCATTGATTCTTTTACAAAAAGCTTTGTGACTAAAGCCCTTCTGGTCTGTTATTTATTTTATACGTGACATGAGAGTACTGTCCCTGCCTTTTATTGTTAGTCAGAACTTACACCTTTACATAAAAAAATATTCTTTTGCTATAAAATTGTAATTATGTTATACGTCACCTTAAACATTTGAATTCTGATGAAGGCACTCTCAGAAGTGTTGAAACTTGCTTAGTAAGACTAAATATTGTGAACTAGGGCTCATTTGTTTCAACTTGAATTTATAAACGGTCATTGAATCAAGCAGCCATGTTTAAAACTTAGCGAAAAAATTCCTGAACTATGTGCTTTTGGAACAAACAGCGACACTTATGTTGCAAGAAAGCTGCAGGAATTCATATTTCTTTGTTGTATATTGGTTTCATACTAAGTTAAGTTTAAGATCAATCAGATCACTCGGGCTCCCCAAAGAATTACTGTTAATCTGAAGAATGCTGTCCATCTCATTGACAGTTTTGGCAATTTGTTTTTAAGAAGACGAGCTCAGAAGAGGGCTTTAATAGTGCGATAACAGGTGCAAAAGTGATTGCTGATAGACTTAGGTCTCATCCAGCCTTTGAAAAAGAAAAGTAAATTCGTCCCGGGAGCGTGAAGACGTAATTTACATGTGAGTCTAACGATGAAGCTTTTGATGAAGGTGAAGCAACCTTAACGTAAATTTCTTTTATGTTATAGTCGATACAGCTATCTGATCACTGAAATATAGATTTGAGCTTATGGATAGTTGTAATAAGAGCTTTAACCTTCTGTACGATATTCGTGATCTGCAGTCATGGGGTGGTGAGAAACATAAAACTACATGCGTGGCTCTTGAGACTGGTTTAAGTGATGATGATGAATGAGACATCAATGGGAAGGAACTGTATGATGAAGTTCTCATCTTAGCACCCATTCTTCCTGCTAGAAGTTCTCCACATAGGTCATTATCTTATGTAGGAGAAAGAAAATTCATTCACATTTTATGCAATACTTTCCTAAGCTTACGTATCCTCCAGACTTTACCAATACCTGTAGTAAGTGATGAAAGGAGTTTTTCAGAATTAAAGGCGATAAAGATATACCATAGTTTAACACTATCTCAAGAACGATTGTAACCACTGAAAGCGTAACATTACAGTCAACAGTTTCAGGTTCCTTTTTGCAATATTTACCTAAGTTGAAGGCATGAAAAATTTCAATAAATGTTTCTGCGTAAGGAAAAATTTGTGTCTCTTTTTACTGAACAACTGTTGGATTCATACGTGATTTTACTAACAGAACATTTCTCACAAAGTAAGTTTTATCATGTTTACCTACTCGCAACTACTATTACTACAAATTCAGTATAATTATTTAACTACTTGCTTATGAGCTTTCTTCAAATGTGACGAACAATTTATACAACTAAACAGTGTCTTATGTTTAGGTCGGCCGGAGTGGCCGAGCGGTTCTAGGCGCTACAGTTTGGAACCGCGTGACCGCTACGGTCGCAGGTTCGAATCCTGCCTCGGGTATGGATGTGTGTGATGTCCTTAGGTTAGTTAGGTTTAAATAGTTCTAAGTTCTAGGGGACTGATGACCTCAGAAGTTAAGTCCCATAGTGCTCAGAGCCATTTTTCTTATCTTTAACATGCTGTTACCAAAGTAGAAGAGTTTTCTGTTATTTCTTTACTTTTTCCAATTAGAGGTGAACTGAATCGTGAGTTACACAAGCAAAAATTAAATTATGAAACTAAAGGAATACAAAAGTTGCATATTATCATTCTTTCCACACATTTTAATATAGAGCACATTTTTGTTGAAGCTAGAAAAACGTAACGGCTAGTTCCCCCCTCTTTTACGAAAAAATTTTAAAGACCTGTGGCGAGCATTCCACTGACCTCAAATCACTGTCATTTGCGACTTCAGTGGCGTGAAGCGAGAGTTCATTTGAGGGCAGGGTGGGGATTTGTTGTGTTTGCTGATGAAGGCTGGTTCTGCCTCGGTACCATGGATGTCCATGTGTTAGAAGCAGGCCAATTAAGACCTGCAACCAACCTGACTGAGTGGTACACGCACTAGGCCTGCACCTGGAGTTATAGTCTGGGGTGTGATTTCGAATAACGGCAGGGGCACTCTTGTGGTTATCTAGAGCAGCCTGACTGCAAATTTGTACGTCACTCTGGTGATTTGACCTGTTCAACATCTTTCACGAACAGCTTACCAGGGGATGTTTTCCAATAGGATAACGCTCGTCCACATACCGCTGTTGTACTCGAACATGGTCTATAGAATGTCGACATGTTGCCTTGGCCTGCTCGATCACCAGATCTGTCTCCAATCGAGTTCTTAAAAGACATTGTGACCTCCCCACATAAAATTAATTACCGCAACCTCTCAACAGAAAATGTGAATATAAATAATATTCACGTTAAGTGTAACCTCCCCACAGAAAAATTAATGAATAATGAATGTGATTCTAATTTTAGTGTAACCTCTCCACAGAAATTCTTTTTCATTTATAACCTCCCTACAGAAATTCTTTTTCATTTAACCTTCACACAAAATTTGATTCCCATTTAATGTACCCACAAAATTCTTTTCTCATTTAATGTAAGCTCGAAACAGAAAAATTCGTAAACCTCGTGATAAAAAAATAAATTCAGTAACCTGGTGAAATTTGGACGACAGCAGTGCTGCGTAATGGCCCTGTAAGATCATTCTGAATAAAAGCAAAATTTCTCACCTCGATAAAGTCGGCAACTATCTGCTCTTACAATAGCTCTTCTCCGGCACAGCTCTGTGCAATGCTGGCCTATACATTTGTTATTTATGAAAGGAAGCAAATGATTTTTTTTTGCAACAATCAGAATGATCATGCATTGGAAAAATATTAAATTCTTTAAATTGAAAAGAATGCTTGTTATTATTAGGACATTTTTAAAAGATATACATGGGAGTTTACATAATATTACTAGATATGCGCGAGGCTGCTTTTTTTTACCTTATACAATAATACTCAGGCTCCGGCATAGCTGCACCGCGACCGGCCCAGCCAACATGATACACCAGACTAGAGCAGACAACTTCAGACTAGCGACTAGCAACAACTAACTGCTACAGCTACACAGTTCGTACTCAGTCAGCACTGCTCTCTGGTCAGCGATTCTCTTATACCTTGCATATCGCAGGCAGCGCATACCTCTTACATAACCCTCCACTGGGGGCAAAAATTTGGCAGCGATGGTGAGTCAATTCGACTTGCCATGAGCAACAAATTTTTCTTAATTAACTAAGTTTACAGTCACAGAACATTTACATATATATAAGTGCAGAACATGAAATGAAATATAGTGCACATGCACTGAGTACAGAACATATCAAGCGATTACAAAATGTATACGCAATGAGTACAAATCATATTAACAAATGACATAAAGTGCACACGCACTGTAGTACAGAACATATCAGGTAATGACAAAATGTATACGCAATGAGTACAAATCATATTAACAAATGACATAAAGTGCACACGCACTGTAGTACAGAGCATATCAGGCAATGGCAAAATGTATATGCAATGAGTACAAATCATATTAACAAATGACATAATGTGCACACGCACTGTAGTACAGAAAATACCAGGTAATGACAAAATGTATACGCCATGAGTACAAATCATATTAACGAATGACATAAAGTGCACACGCACTGTAGTACAGAAGATATCATTTAATGACAAAATGTATACGCAATGAGTACAAATCATAGTAACAAATGATATAAAGTGCATACGCACTGTAGTACAGAACATATCAGGTAATGACAAAATGTATACGCAATGAGTACAAATCATATTAACAAATGACATAAAGTATTTTTTTTACCATTTTACAAGAACTAGGATAGGAAAGGGAAGGATTGCATCATGGTTGTAGCACAGTAGGTTGCACATAGCTGCACTGAAAGTCCACATCTTTCTACAGAAGCACAACACCAAGTGAGACAATCTGAAGTTCTCTTCCCTGAAGTATTAATCAGTAGCCAAGACACTGAAATGTCGTATGAATATTCAATGTTATCATTTTGGTAGTACATTAGGTACACCAAACAGTGGAACCATAATAACATCTCCATTGTCAAGGTAGTGGACACCATGATGTGTCAACACCACACTCTTTCACCAACGTAGAATTAGTGCAGAAACCAACTATAGTGCTCCATGATGATAAGGATACACAGGACAAACATATGTTGCAGTAATTTCAGGTAATTAGGTCAGGAGATGAAGGACATTAAGTCTTATGCTAGTCATCATTGAGAATTACACTAGTCTATCAACCGATTTGAGTAATTGGTGGCACTCGTTGCCTAGTTACTAAATATTTCTGTACTATGTATGGAGTATTACAGAATATTATTCATAAGTCATCTGGTGACAGTAAATATTGGCACTCATTGGCCAGTTACAAACCATTTTTATACATTTTTTAAAGTGATCATTCAAAGTAAGAGTTAATTAATGGCATACCATTTACATAAGTCATCTAGTTATAGTAATTATTGGCACTCTTTGGCCAGTTACAAACCATCAGAAGTCATCCTTCAAAACAGGAGCTAATGAGTGTAGCATCAAGCTACTGGTATTCATATATAATAGCATGTAGATGACATAATACAAAATTAAAAGAAGAAACAGTGGCATTCATTGGCCAGTTACAAAACATATAGCAAGTATTGAATATTACAAGACATGTTTCATCATTCAAGTGACATATGACATATTTAAAATAATTATTGGCACTCACTGGCCAGTTACAAATCATCAGAAGTCATCATTCAAAATGAGAGTTAATTATTAGCATTGCATTTATACAGTATAACAAAAATATTATTTACAGAAATTATTGGCATAGAATGTATGCATTATTACAAAATGTCAGATCTCATCATTCAAGTGACATATGACATATTTAAAATCTAACACTCTGTAACTATTACTCAAGGTCTGTGATTAGAAAACATCATTCAGTGTTACTCAGAATTATCTTAAACTGGTAGCATTATTTGGGACTGGTTATATATTTTTTTCTGCTAGCAATGCATTGCGTTGGGATCGATAATTAATTGCTGGGGGCATAAAAATATTTGTTTTTGACTTATTGCTGCAAATAAGGATTAGTAACGTCATTCGTCATGAGTCAGCTGTAGCAAGGTTATGAAACAAGTAGAGTATATGTGATCACATTCATGAATGACACACACAAATGGGTAAAAGGAATGCAAGTACTAGAATAGGTTTAATGATTAACTGCTTATAGCATATTAATTTCGTGAATAGCTTTTCCTGGGAAAAAATACAAACTGGATTATTAAGCTGAAAGAAGAAACGCATATTATGCTGAAAAATAGTGAACTTCGAATTAACAGGTAATGAAATGTGTATTCAATACACATGTACTCTAGCTGTCCTTTCCAAAACCTTCAGTCATTATACCATGCGACATAAGACATACTGTCAAAACGAACTGCAACAGATACTTAAATAACTACATAGCATTTCTTAACTAACAGTAAATATATAAACTTCATTATTATCCTCATCTGCAAGGAAAAACTTAAAAGTGGTGCGTTTAGTGGCCATATAAAATTTATCACTATCATCACCTGTAAACAAAAACTTCATTACTTATATCACCACAACTTCATTATTATCATATTCTCATCTGCAAAGAAAAACTTCATTATTCATAGTACCATATTCTTCATCACTATTCATCATCATTCATTATCATCTGCTAAAAGACACTTTATTCATTATTCATATTACCATTTACTTCATACAACTATTCATAGTATAGAGTTCCTTATTTCTGCATATTTCATCACTAAAACTAAGATGTGTAGTTCTGTCTGAGAGCCTGCATCAATCGCCTCGTATTATGAAAGAAAAATAATTAGTTAAGACTGCTATCATACGATGTGTACGGTATATTCTATTTAATGTTTGTTAATTCTGATCCATTTACTCTTCGTGACGAGGTATTGCATCTTCTTTCGTTCATTCCGAAGGCGAAATTCCCATTTCATAGTAATCCACTGTGGTTTGTTTCATTTATTTCTTTTACACGTTATTGCTTTCTGAAAATGATGAACAGTGATTAATATCTTGCATTTAAATTATATACCCATTATATAAAAACTGGTTTCTAGTGATATAATTAAGCATACAGCATAGCATGACAGAAAACGTAATATGTCAAAAACATAGACAGTGTGCAGGAGCAAAAATGTACACAGAGTATCATAGTGTAGTGGCAAAAAAAATGTAAAATAGTCACGATGTTGAGATATCGTAAGGCAAAAATGTCAAAGTCAACTGGTGTTTGTTATATCTTAAAGATTTCATAGTGCATACAAAGAAACAGGAAAACAATCATACACACATGAAAAATGGAAAATGTGCACAGTCTGATATATACGACAAGAAAAGCGACCTGCTAACTTTACCTTGCCGGGCACTTGCCAAGAAAAAATATAATAATCATCAGTAAGTAATCACATAGATATAAATGCGTAAGTGGTCATAAAATGTGTAAGTTTATCTGGAAAAATGTGCACGGTCTGATGTGTAACGACAAGAAAAGCGACCTGCTAACCTTACCTTGCCGGGCACTTGCCAAGAAAAAATATAATAATCATTAGTAAGTGTTCATATAAATAATTGCATCATTGGTCATATAAAAATTAGGAAATGGCATTACAGTGTGATAAATCATAAAGTATGTTCATTCAATAAAGGGTTTAATATTGGAGACATGGTGGTTGCCTTTACTTTTTTTGGTTCTCAGAGTTTCGACGTGCTGCGAATTCGATATGGACCTGCATATAGAAGCTCAAATTTACTACATCTACTCTTTCCACTGTTAGATAAATAGTGTGTACGTACTAATATCTTCTGTCCAATGTGAAAGTCACGGCGTGTACAAACCTGTTTTTGCTGTCTTCTCCGGCGCTCTGCGGCACGTTTGATGTTGTTCAGCGCAACGTCAATTATTTCATGGTGTCGTAGTCGACGAGATGTAGGAAAGGATACTAATTCTTTAATTTTGTTGGGTGGTTCAACATTTTTCAGTATAACAGTCGGAGGTAGCATAGTAGATTCATTTGGTATAGAATTAATTACATCCTGGAATGAGAGTATGTGTGTGTCCCAATCAATATGTTTTATGGCAGTATATTCTTCATAGTTTACCAATTTCTTTTATTAGTCGTTCACAAGGGTTCGAAGAAGCATGATACTTGGATATATAGATCGGAGAAATGTTTCTAGCTCGTAACATACGTGTCCATATAGCACATCGAAATTGTGGTCCATTGTCGGAAATTACTCTCAATACATGCCCTACATGAAATAGAAAAAGTTTTACAAATGCTTTGGAAACAGTTTTAGCAGTAGCTTTGCGTAACGGAGTGAAGGTAACAAATTTTGAAGTGAGTTCAACAGCGACAAAGATGTAGCAAAAACCTCTATTAGTTCTGGGAATCGGACCAAAAATGTCTACAGCGGCCATGTGTCTCAATTTAACAGGTACAATGGGATGTAACGGAGGAATATGTGAAGTCGTGTCTGACTTAGCTTTCTGGCAGATTTTACATGACGCTAAAACTCGTCGAATACGTTTCTCCATGTTGGTAAAAAAACAGTTCTGTCTCAGTTTAGAAAACATTTTCTGGCTCCATAATGTGCATAACTTAAATGAGTATACCAAATTAATTTGTTAACAAGCTCGTCAGGAATGCATAGTAACCAATTGTTGCTGTCAGGGTGAGAGTGGCGAAACAGAATATTATTGCGTACAGTGTAATGGTTTCTGATGGCAACATTATTCCTATCTTGCCAAAGGTGTTTAATTTCTTTCCATACATTGTTTTTACTCTGCTCTTGTGCTATGTCTCGTAATGACGACGAAATGAAATTTTCAAATGCAACTTCTTGAATATACATGACGCTGAAATTTGCTTTGCAGAAGTTGGTTGCGATGTTTTGCTGATTGTTGCTGAGAGAACGGGATAGTGCGTCTGCTACAATATTTTGTGTACCAGGAATGTGAACAATTGTAAAATTAAATTTCTGTAAATAAAGTTTCCATCTGCTTAACCTGTCGTGTGTAAATTTAGCGGAAAGTAAAAACTGTATAGCTCTATGATCTGTGTAAACGGTCGTATGTCTTCCATAAAGAAAATGCCGAAATCTCGTAAATGTCCATACAACATATAATGTTTCAAGTTCTGTAACAGAATAATTGGGTTCAGCAGGTGACAGAATGCGACTCGCTAAGGCGATGTTTTTAATTACTGTAGTACCATCTTCTTCAATTTCCTGCAAAATGTGTACGCCTAAAGCGGTGTTAGAACTGTCAGTAGCAATGGAAAAATTTCTAGTAAGATCTGGATGTGATAAAAGTGGTGTATTCAACAAAACTTCTTTCAGGTTCACAAATTCAGAATGTGCTTGGCTATCCCAGGATCAAATAGTGTTTTTACCTGTCAATTGACATAATCTAGGGGTGTCTAAAGCAGAGTAATGAATAAATTTACGGAAAAAGTTAATTAAACCCAAAAAGCTGCGTAGTTGTTTCTTCGTCGTAGGTACAGTAATGTCGCGTAAAGCTTGAAGTTTTTCCGGGTCAGGCGCAATGCCTTCTGCTGAAATTACATGTCCAAGAAATTTTATAGAAGTTTTGCCAAAGTGCGATTTGCTAAGATTAACTGTGAGTCCTTGTGCACGTAAAGTTTGCAACAGTTGTTCAGGAATCAGATTGTGTTCAGACCAGTTAGCTTCTGCAATAAGAATGTCGTCTACATACGTTGTGATTCTGTCTTTAAGTTCTATCGGAAGTATACTATTCAAACCGCAAATAAATGCTGCTGAAGAAATTGTTAAACCGAACGATAATTTACAAAACTGGTAACAGTCACCAAAACAGAGAAAATCTGTGTACGTTCTACAGTTCGGATGTAGCTGAATTTGCCAAAATCCCGATTTCAAATCTAATGTGGAATAAATAGCAGTACCATGAAATTTCTGTACAAGTTCTTCTAGTGTCTGTGGGCGATCTGTTTCATTAATAATAATGTCGTTGATGTGACGCGAATCAAGTACGAGACCAGGTGAACCATCCTTTTTCTTAACAATATGGAGTGGATTTATGTACGGACTAACTGCCGGTTCAATAATTCCTTGGTCAAGCATAGCTTGCAATTCTTTCTTAACTTGTTCTCTGTGAATATACGGAATGGGATAATGTTTGGCTTTAAATGTGTCGTGCTGTTTAACTTGAAATCCATACATAAAACCGGACATAGTACCAGGGACGTTGTCAAAAACTGGAGCTTGCTGTAAAAGAATTTTGCGCAATTGCGTGCGTTCGTCGTCTGTATTTGCACTGCTCTGTTTAACTTTATCAGAAATCATTTGCATAACGTCATAGTCGGCTTCGTCTGGAGTATTATAGTTGTGTGCGTACGTATCTGTGAACAATGTGGAATGACAGTCTATGTTAGTGATGCGGGAATGACCTCTGTACGATTAATTGTTTGTTCTTCTGCAGATAAAGAGTGCTGAAATTCTAAAGCCAGTTGTACATTTTCATCCTTTAACATTAAATAGGAGTTTTGAAAGTCAATAATTGCGTCGTGTTGTACCAGAAAATTCGTACCTAAAATAACGTCTGTTGTCAATAAGGGAACAATCCAAAAATTTGAGTCAAACGTATGACCTGCAATACAAAATGATAAATGTGTCTGTAATTTCACATCTACTCCTTTACCAGATACTGCTCCTTTTACTTTAGTTTTGCCTAATGGTAACGTAGGATAGGTATTCTCTTTGTTACATTCGTTGAAAGTTTCCTCATTTATAACTGACATAGGTGATCCAGAATCGATTACTGCTGAAAATTTGGATGATCCTATCTTTACCTCAATGACAGGGTGGGAAATGGTTTTTTGAATAACTGGTCTTTCCTGTAAAAGAGTGTCTCAGATGTCGTCAAAAGTAATAACATTTTCGTGAACAAGATTCTGTGTATCTGAAGTATTGCTTGCGTTGCTGGAAGATGCAACCTGTACTGTATCTAGTCAAATTCTATCTGACGTGCTATTATTTTCGTACGGATGCTGTGGCATTTCCACTATTTGTGCTGTTCTGTTATTTATTCCTGACGTATTACGTTCGGGATGATATCTACTGTCTGGTTCATTCATGATAATTTGTTGTTGCGGATGATTCTGCTGCTGATAAGACCGACTGTTATTAAACGTACGCCGAAAATTGTGCTCATTATTTTTACGTCTGTCATGATAGTCATTCCTATATGGCGCGTTGCGATAGGAATTGAAATGATGTGTTTTCTGCACGTAGTGATTTCCCTGTTACGGTGCGTTATTGTTTGGTGGAGCCGACGCTATACGCGTAGGCGGCGAAACATTAAAGCTTGGTTGACCTTGTACATTACATTGTTGGTTAGGTATGCTAACCGGCTGGCTTTGATGCTGTTGCGGTGAAAAGCGTCTATTGTTACTAAAATGCGGTTCCTGTTGCTGATAATTTTGACGATACTGATAATTAAAATTTTGTCTGTTATTAAAGTTCTGGTGGTTGTCGTTCCTGAAGCGTCTATTAGCTTTGCTATTGAAGAAGCGTGGCTGATCGTAATTGCTGTATCCTTGTTGACCTTGGTTATTATGTGAAAAATTTTTGTTTATATATGAATAATCTGATTGCTGAACTTCCAAAAGCTGTAACAGATCTCTGAATGCCGAAATATTTTCTTTCAGCTGTCCTGTTAAAAGTGATAGTCTTAATGATCGTGGTAATTTAGAAATACATAATTGAATAAGTGCAGATTCACTGTATGGTTCACTTAAGTACTGGTTTTGTTGGACCATGTGTTCAAAAAATTGCGTGACGGTGGAAAAATTTGAGTTCTCATAATTCGGTAAAATAATTAATTGATCCTTGACTCCGCGCTGTGTCGTCTTCGACCAATACGCTGACAGAAAAGCATTCTGAAATTCTTCTACCGAATAGCATTGTCTCGCGATCGGTCTCATACGAGTTGCCGGTTCGCCTTCCAAAAAACTGCAAATAAATTCAAGTTTGTGTGTTACAGGCCAAGTCGGTGGAAAAGCAAAGCTAAATTGTTGTATCCAATCCAAGGGGTGAATCTGTGTTCTGTCATTTTTAAATACTTAAAATTTTCTCACTGATAGAAAGTGCTTGTAATCAAAATTATCGTCTCTGTATGTCTGAACAGGTTCAGGATTGTATGAGAATCAATTTTTCTGTGACTGTTCGGAATCGAAGTCACGTGCTCTCTGTGAATTACCTAAATTATATATGCTGTGTGAGTCTGATAAATGTTCGCGAAGTGGCGTATGCTGTGATGTGTTAAAGGCTGAAATATTTTTCATCTCCGTCACCTCGTGCTGTAAAGATGACAATTTTCTACGTAATGTATTATTGGACGAACCTGTCTCACTGATCGTCTGCTGTAAATTTTGAAATTCGGGTGTTTGATTAAAACAAACAGGTGACGTATCGTCTGATTTGGTATCATTATTACTTTCGATAACATCAACACGACTGGCCAATTCATCATATTTTTCAGTTAGTGCTTTTACCTGATCACCGTTTTTATTATCACAAGCATTAATTTGTTTTTGTATTTTACGTGTGGTTTCGTTCAATTTTTAACGTCTGCTTTGATGGCATCGGGATCCTGTATTAGTTCTAATTGTTCAAGTCTGTCGGTCACTGTCTGAAAGTCTACTATGTGTGTGTCTGTTTTTGTTTTAAGATCAGAGATTTCATCATGCAATTCGATGTTCAACTGTTTGATAGTATTAATTTCGTCTGATACTGTAGCAATATTGTTGTCTACGTATGTTTTTGCTTTGGTAAGCAATTTACGCTTATCTTCCTGTCTCTGTGCAGTAATTGTTTCCATGACTTGTCGCTTTACTTTATTCTGTTCCTGTATAAATTTACGGTAACGCGTTTCACTGTTTTGTAGGTGGTGATTAAAACGTTCGTCAATTTGGCTGTTCTCTTGGTGAAACTTCGCGTCTACTTTCGCATCCAGCGTGCGTGGAAGTTCTGCTGACATTAATTTAAACTCGTCGCGTAACTGTGTTGCGTTTTCAGAACATTGTTTAGCGACTGCACTAATTTCATCTCTAAGTAATTTCATTGTGGCTGCATGTGTATTACTTAACTCTTGTGCAACAGATCTAATTTCTTTACTACTGTTCCTAGCACAAGCCTTAATTTCCTCACGTAATTGTTCTTTTAGTATCGTGACATTGCACGGCAACGGCTGTAATGTGTTCACTAAGTTGTTTGTTCTGTTCATTTAGGTTGTTGTGTTTTTCATTAAGGTTGTCGTATTTTTCATTCAATTGTTTAAGATTTTCATTAAGTTGTTTGTGATTGTAGTCTTGTTCTTTCTTCGACTGTTTGAAATTTTCATTAAGTTGTTTGACATTTTCATTATTTTCATTAAGCTGTTGTTTGAGATTTTCGTTATTTTCATTAATGTGTAGCAATAATGTCATAACTTGATCGAAGCCAATATTACCTACTCTATTCTCTGTGCTGTTTGATGGCGTACCTGCAATTGTCACGTTTTGTGTAACCATTTGGTCATTCTGTGATTCTCGAAAAGGTTTGCCAATCGGATGTGCACTGTGGGTCACTACCTCGGAATCAAATAAATCTGACGTATTCTGACTACATTGTTCACCTTCATTAGAAACAATTATCTGTTCACTGTGTAAATTTTGCAAATCAGGTGTGTTAAACTGGGGAGCGTTCATTGTAACAGAACGTGCCGTGTCATCAATTGTCGTTAAATTAACAGAGGACACTATTAAATTTCTTTGCTCCTTATTAGCATTAAAATCATTACTAGTGATCGGTACGCACTGATTGTCTGTAAATGGATGATTATCATTATTACGCTGAGTGTCGCTAGTATTATCGGTCAAATTATTCGAGACAGCTTTTTCACTCATTGCACATCGCGATGTACTATTAACAGTTTTTCGCGGCATTTTTCACATATCAAATTTAAGCACAAAAATGAAACAAAGACAAAGCAAAAAATGGAACAAACACAATTACAACAAAGAGCAACAAATTGCCGATGATCTGTGAAAGAAAGAGTGACAAATTAGTAAATGCGTTGCGCCAGATGCAAACTACATTTAAGTAAATAAGAGCAGATATATGACTACTTATCAGAGATTCACAAAGAAATACGATCCTGGCCGGATGTCGCCAAGTGTAACCTCCCCACATAAAATTAATTACCGCAACCTCTCAACAGAAAATGTGAATATAAATAATATTCACGTTAAGTGTAACCTCCCCACAGAAAAGTTAATGAATAATGAATGTGATTCTAATTTTAGTGTAACCTCTCTACAGAAATTCTTTTTCATTTATAACCTCCCTACAGAAATTCTTTTTTATTTAACCTCCACACAAAATTTGTTTCCCAATTAATGTACCCACAAAATTCTTTTCTCATTTAATGTAAGCTCGAAACAGAAAAATTCGTAAACCTCGTAATAAAAAAATAAATTCAGTAACCTGGTAAAATTTGGACGACAGCAGTGCTGCGTCATGGACCTGTAAGATCATTCTGAATAAAAGTAAAAATTCTCACCTCGATAAAGTCGGCAACTATCTGCTCTTACAATAGCTCTTCTCCGGCACAGCTCTGTGCAATGCTGGCCTATACATTTGTTATTTATGAAAGGAAGCAAATGATTTTTCTTTTGCAACAATCGGAATGATATTAAATTCTTTAAATTGAAATGAATGCTTGTTATTATTAGGACATTTTTAAAAGATATACATGGGAGTTTACATAATATTACTAGATATGCGCGAGGCTGCTTTTTTTTTACCTTATACAATAATACTCAGGCTCCGGCATCGCTGCACCGCGACCGGCCCAGCCAACATGATACACCAGACTAGAGCAGGCAACTTCAGACTAGCGACTAGCAACAACTAACTGCTACAGCTACACTGTTCGTACTCAGTCAGCACTGCTCTCTGGTCAGCGATTCTCTTATACGTTGCATATCGCAGGGAGCGCATACCTCTTACAACATTATCGGGAAAAACTCCAGCGTCATCTACAAAAAGTATCATCCGTCTCTGTATTGACTGACGGAGTGCAACAGACATCTCGCAACTGACACCCGCAGCATGTACAACACAATGTATGCATGTCTGAAAGCTTGCATACAACATTCTGACGGCTACGCTGCTATCGATGTACCAGCACTTAACATTTGCAATGGATTTTCTCGCCCTTACGTTAATGTGTGATCTTGCCATGTTAATTACTTAAATACGTTACCTAGACAGATGTATTCCATTAATATCACCGCGCAGATTGAGGCTCCGTGTCACGGATTGCGCGGCCGCTCCCACCGGAGTTTCGGGTCCTCCCTCGGGCATGGGTGTGTGTATTGTTCTTAGCGTAAGTTAGTTTAAGTAGTGTGTATGTCTAAGGACCGATGACTTCAGCGGATTGGTCCCTTAGTAATTCACATACATTTGAACATAAATATTATTACTCTTCATTAATTATTTATGGTGCTTCGATTATTTCCCCTCCGTATATATCATGACAGCTCGAAAAAGTATGTACGAGGGCAGTTCAATAAGTAATGCAACACATTTTTTTTCTCGGCCAATTTTGGTTGAAAAAACCGGAAATTTCTTGTGGAATATTTTCAAACATTCCCGCTTCGTCTCGTATAGTTTCATTGACTTCCGACACGTGGCAGCGCTGTACGGAGCTGTTAAAATGGCGTCTGTAACGGATGTGCGTTGCAAACAACGGGCAGTGATCGAGTTTCTTTTGGCGGAAAACCAGGGCATCTCAGATATTCATAGGCGCTTGCAGAATGTCTACGGTGATCTGGCAGTGGACAAAAGCACGGTGAGTCGTTGGGCAAAGCGTGTGTCATCATCGCCGCAAGGTCAAGCAAGACTGTCTGATCTCCCGCGTGCGGGCCGGCCGTGCACAGCTGTGACTCCTGCAATGGCGGAGCGTGCGAACACACTCGTTCGAGATGATCGACGGATCACCATCAAACAACTCAGTGCTCAACTTGACATCTCTGTTGGTAGTGCTGTCACAATTGTTCACCATGAATGAACTTCCAAATTAATGTACAAAATATTCTGTTGGTGACTATGGTAAACTTAGTCGTGAGGGAAGACATAAATACTCGATTGATACTAGACTAATCTTCAGATATAATGCTTATTTATTTTCAGCGGAACAGACCGCATCAACATTAGATATAATATCCATCATTGTGACGGCGCTATCCAGACGAGACCGATTTAACAGTCATCCTGTATTTTACGTCCCTAGTTGGCCCGGCTGGGCCGAAAACAGTAAATACAATTAAATGAGAAAAGTAATCATGAATGTTTTATTCCTATAATTATCAAACCAGACCGCTGTTATCTACTATTTCAGAAACCAGCCTTTGAATCAATATTCCATTTTAAAAACAATAAGATACGTGAAATGGCTGCATTTTACATTATCTGCACTTGATTCATCTAAGACTTCGGTGTCAATGATGCCGCTTTTCACCCACAGATCTCACCTCCAATCAATAAGATTGATCATCTGTAACATTAGCGAAGATTTTAAAGTTTGAGAATGTTGATATAGAATCTTCGCAAAATATTAAGTACTGCAAAGTTTCGTACAGAATTGTAGCTAAATTGCAACTGAGCAATTTTTTTCACCAGTACAGAGCCATGGCAAACCAAATCGAGGATAAGTGACACATCACCCATGTCAAATCAGCTCGCGCTAAATCAAAATAAATCAAATCAGCTAAACGTCGCTCGCGACATTCATGCTTGCGTGAGACTATTCTGACTTTGAGATTAATAGCTGCTGCCTGTCAGCAGATTAAAAACCACTGGTTTCAAATGTATTTCGGCGTGAGATTTAGGTTGTACAGAAGACTGCACAGATATGACGCAGACCGATACGGGAACGAAGTACAAATCTAGCAGGCGGTTATCTTCCTCTCTACTGTTGTTTTGCAATAATAAAATTTCAAACTTACATCAGTAAGTGGCTCGAAACAGCATATCCAGACACTCCGGGGGATGATGATGGCATTGAAACAGAGGATGACACGTGTAAAGCTGAAATACTAAACACCTTTTTCCAAAGCTGTTTCACAGAGGAAGACCGCACTGCAGGTCCGTCTCTAAATCCTCGCACAAACGAAAAAACGGCTGACATCGAAATAAGTGTCCAAGGAATATAAAAGCAACTGGAATCACTCAACAGAGGAAAGTCCACTGGACCTGACGGGATACCAATTCGATTCTACACAGAGTACGCGAAAGAACTTGCCCCCCTTCTAACAGCCGTGTACCGCAAGTCTCTAGAGGAACGGAAGGTTTCAAATGATTGGAAAAGAGCACAGGTAGTACCAGTCTTCAAGAAGGGTCGTCGAGCAGATGCGCGTAACTATAGACCTATATCCCTGACGTCGATCTGTTGTAGAATTTTAGAACATGTTTTTGCTCGAGTATCATGTCGTTTCTGGAAACCCAGAACCTACTGTGTAGGAATCAACATGGATTCCGGAAACAGCGATCGTGTGAGACCCAACTCGCTTTATTTGTTCATGAGACCCAGAAAATATTAGACACAGGCTCCCAGGTAGATGCTATTTTTCTTGACTTCCGGAAGGCGTTCGATTCAGTTCTGCACTGTCGCCTGATAAACAAAGTAAGAGCCTACGGAATATCAGACCAGCTGTGTGGCTGGATTGAAGAGTTTTTAGCAAACAGAACACAGCATGTTGTTATCAATGGAGAGACGTCTACAGTGGCGTGCCACAAGGGAGTGTTATGGGACCATTGCTTTACACAATATACAGGGTGTTACAAAAAGGTACGGCCAGACTTTCAGGAAACATTCCTCACACACAATGAAAGAAAATATGTTATGTGGACATGTGTCCGGAAACGCTTACTTTCCATGTTAGAACTCATTTTATTACTTCTCTTCAAATCACATTAATCATGGAATGGATAACACAGCATCAGAACTTACCAGCGAGACTTCAAACACTTTGTTACAGGAAATGTTCAAAATGTCCTCCGTTAGCGAGGATACATGCATCCACCCTCCGTCACATGGAATCCCTGATGCGCTGATGTAGCCCTGGAGAATGGCGTATTGTATCACAGCCGTACACAATACGTGCACGAAGAGTCTCTACATTTGGTACCAGGGTTGTTTTAGACAAGAGCTTTCAAATCCCCCATAAATGAAAGTCAAGAGGGTTGAGGTCAGGAGAGCATGGAGGCCATAGAATTGGTCCTCCTCTACCAATCCATCGGTCACTGAATCTGTTGTTGAGAATCGTACGAACACTTCGACTGAAATGTGCAGGAGCTCCATCGTGCATGAACCACAAGTTGTGTCGTACTTTGCATGGGGGCTTAATTAAATGAAATGAAAATAATTTTAATTTTTGGTAGCTGTATGTCCGATTACGCTAAGTCTCGTAAACGGTTGGCTCTGACTAGTATTATTACGCTATCTGACTGCATAGAACAATAACAAAGAATGAAATGGAAATTTTCATTAACACAATTAATTAATTAAGTCCCCAGCAACTATAAAACCTACGAAACCAAAGCACAAGTATAACTGTTCTGTGTGTGGAAGTATGACTCAACGTACGCATCTGGCACGGTTCTTCTTCAATAACACAAGAAATTTTAAATAACATTTATACTGAATTAATTAAAGAAAATAGAAATACCATAATTACTCAAGAAAACCAGAATTACACTCTAATCCAAGAACACAAGCCAGATGCTTTGTTGACTGAACCAGTAATGACGCATTATTTAAAACACTGAAATAATGAAAAACAACACATTTTACCTTCATATATATATTGACGAAAAGCACTCTGATTATTACAGTATTTCCATTCGAACAACATCTGCTGTCTAGCCCATCAATGGAACAAGCACTCCTTACTACAACATCTCGACAAGCACTGCCCGCTACGACATCTCAATACGAACTCTCGACAGGAACTGACTACTACGAGTCCTCGACAAGCACTGCCCACTACGACATCTCAATAATCACTCCCAGTGGAGGCGGCGGAACAATACTCTCTAGCGCGATCTCTGGCGCTGTGGCTCAGTGTAGCCACCTTTCATATGCCCTTCCTCCACGGGCTAGAATTTGATGGTATTTTTGCCAGCATTGGTGGTGAAAATACCACCAAATTCGTCAAAAAAATACAGACAAAAATAAAAAAATAATATTAATGCGTAAATATCATATAACTAGATAAAATTTTGGCTTTGCACTGACCTTTCAATAACCTAATATATAAAATACAGTAAGCAATACAAATTCTTTCATACATGTGACTTTACATAATAGTTTACACAAGTATTATGTGGTTAAACAGTTCAATCAATAGCGTCAGCAATGACGAATATGTGCAGGTAAGAGTCTCATAACTTTTCACAAACAGTAATACACAAAAAATCAGTTTATACAAATATTCACATAAACGCTTTCCATAGCCCAAGAAACAAGTAGTTGACAGTTCCAGCAGCAGCACCCAGCAATGGTCAACAGGTGCAAAAACCAACAAGTGACATTTTTTCAGTAGAAACAGTCCATCAGTGGCACCCAGTAATGTTGAATAGGTGCAGACACCAACAAGTAACACCATTTCAGTATAAGCAGTTCCATTAGTGGCACCAGCAATGTTGAGCAGGTGCAGATATTAACAGGTGACATCTTTTCGGTAGAAGCAGTCCATCAGTGGCACCCAGCAATGTTTAATAGGTGCAGACATCAACAGGTGACATCTTTTCAGTAGAAGCAGTCCATCAGTGGCACCCAGCAATGTTGAGCAGGTGCAGACACCAACAAGTGACATCATTTCGGTAGAAGCAGTCCATCAATGGCACCCAGCAATGTTGAGCAGGTGCAGACATCAACAGGTGACATCTTTTCAGTAAAAGCAGTCCATCAGTGGCACCCAGCAATGTTGAGGAGGTGCAGACACCAACAAGTGACATCATTTCGGTAGAAGCAGTCCATCAGTGGCACCCAGCAATGTTGAACAGGGGCTGACCGCAGTCCATAGTATTCACTTTCACTAATCACACTGTTCATCAGCAGAAATTAAACATGTTCTAGTGGCACCAATCATGTAGAAAAAGTGCAAATAACAGTCCATAAAATTCCCTATCACTAATCACACAGCTCATCAGCAGAAATTAAACATGTCCAGGTGGCACCAATCATGTAGAAAAAGTGCAAGTAACAGTCCATAATATTCACTTTCACTAATTAGACAGTTCATCATACAAATAATAATAAACACACAAATGATATCAGATAATTGTCATATTAACTATTACAATACACAAATAGCAGTAAACCTTGAAACACGTATGTTGTGCGGCAGCGATGCTGAGACATTGTAGAATCTCTGACCAGAGCAGTTGCGCTCGACTCGCAGTAGCGAGCAGTCAGTCAGTCTGCAGTAGTCAGTCCTCAGTAGTGCTTGGAGTCGGTTGCTAGCAGTAGCGGAGAGCAGTCGGCGGGCGTCGGCATCGCAATGGTCGAGATTCAGGATGAGGTATAATTTATTTAAATAAATAATCATGCAGCTTTGCGCTCATCAGATAATGTAACGAACACTCATTGTAATTTAACTTTCAAAAATCGCCCCCAATAATAATTTTGATTTAAAAGCAATTTTAGAGACAATCATTCAAATTTCCTTCCATTTCCTTTTAACAAAGATTTTTAAAAGGTACTTCCAATGCTTTTCATGCAAGCGCCAGAGAACAATAAGAGCAGAATTTTGACATGCAGTTTCAGTAAGGTAAGAAATTTATTCTCGTTTCGCACAGGGCAAACACCGACTTTTCGGTTGAATTGAGTTTAGGTTATCATTACAGTTTCATTATCATGGGATTAGCGTTCATTATTTAATGGGAACTTGTACTTGAGTCAGATAGCGAGCTTTCATTTAATTGTCTTTGCCATTAATATTCTTGTGGGGAGTTTATACTTAGCTGTGGCACCATTTCTAATAAATATTGGTTTTAAAATTTCTGTGGGAAGGTCACACTTAGCTGTGGCTCCATTACTAATAAATATAGTTCTATTTTTAGAATGTGTTGTGGGGAGGTTACACTTGGCGACACCCGGTCCAGGATCGTATTTCGTAGAGAGTCTTTTGAAAAACAGTCAGATATCTGCTCTTATTGCTTAAATATAATTATAATTTGGCGCAACGCTTTTATTAATTTGTGACTTTCTTTCCTCAGATCATCGGCAATTCGTTGCTCTGTTGTATTTTGTTTGTTGCTTTTGCATTGTGTTCATTTGTTTTGTGATTTATTGTGACTATTGTAAAAATGCCGCGAAAGACTGTGAATAGTGTATCGCGAGGTATTTTGAATGAAAATTCCGACTTAAACATGACCGATAGCAATTGTGACGCGCAGAGTAGTGATGACAATACTGCGTTCACTGACAGTCAGTGCGTTCCAATCGCTAATGACGACTTTCACCTTAATGATGAACAAACGAACTCAATTGTTTCCTCTATTAATTTGACGACAATTGATGACGCGGGGAGCTCTATTGTAATGAGCGCTGCCCAACTTAACACACCCAGTTTGGAAAATTCAAATAATGTACAGACAAAGTTTTCGAATGAAAATGGGCAGTGTACCCAAAGTACGCCGGATTTATTTAATTCCGAAATAATGTCTGACAGTACACATTCGACTGGCAAACCTTTTAGTAAATCTCAAAATAACCAAATGGTTACAGAAAGCGAAACGATTCCAGATCCACCATTAAACAGCACGGAGAATAGAGTAGGTAATAATGGGTTGGAACAACTTTTGGCAAGATTGCTACAACAACAGAGTGAAAATTTCAAACAACTTAGTGAACAGAACAAACAACAGAGTGAAAAACAAGACAAACTTAGTGAACAAATTAGAGCCGTTGCCGCGCAGTGTCATGACACTAAGGAACAGTTACGCGAGGAAATTGAGGCTTGTTCAAGAAAAAGTAGCGAAGAAATTAGGTCTGTTGCTCATGAATTAAGGGAAATGCAAACAGCCACAACAGAAACACTTAGAGCGGAAATCAGTACAGTCGCTAAACAATGCTCGGAAAAGGCTACACAATTACGCGACGAATTTAAAGCAATGACGGTAGAACTTTCGCGCACAATGGATGAAAAGATTGACGCGAAATTCGAACAACAGAACACACAGATTAACGAACGTCTTAGTCTTCACATACAAAACAGTGATACGCGTTTCCGCAAATTTATTGATGATCAAAATAAAGTAAAACGTCAAGTAATGGAAACAATCACTGCTCAGAGACAAGAAGACAAACGTAAAATGTTTGCGAAGGCAAAAACGTATATAGACAACAATATTGCTACAGTGTCCGACGAAATTAATACCGTCAAACAGTTGAACGCGGAATTAGGTGATGAGATTTCGGATCTTAAATCAAAAACAGATACACACGCAGTAGATATTCAGTCAGTGACCGATAGACTCAAACAATTAGAACTAACACAGGATTCCGATGTTACAAAACTGAACGAAATTACACGTAAGTTGGAAAAACAGATTAACGCGTCCGATTCTAAAAACGATGATCAGGCAAAAATACTGACTGAAAAATATGATGAATTGGCCAGTCGTATTGATGCTATTGAAACTAATAATGACAATAAATCAGACGATACTTCACCGGTTGCATTTAATCAAACATCTGAATTTCAAAATTTACAGCAGACAATTAATGAGATTGATTCGTCTAATAACATATTGCGTCGAAAACTGTCAAGTTTACAGCAGGAGGTAACAGAGATGAAAAACATTTCAGTTAATAACACATCACAGCAGATACCACTTTTCGAACATTTGCCAGACTCACGCAGCGCGTGTAATTTGGGTAATCTACAGAGAGTAAGGGACTTAGATTCCGAACAACCACAGTTCAACAGATTCTCTTACAATCCTGAACCTGTTCCATCTCACAGAGATGATAATTTCGATTACAAACATTTTCTGTCAGTGAGAAAGTTTAAAATATTTAAAAACGACAGAACACAGATTCACCCGCTAGATTGGATCCAACAATTTAGCTTTGCTTTTCCACCGACTTGGCCTGTAACGCATAAACTTGAATTTATTTGCAGCTTTTTGGAAGGCGAACCGGCAACTCGTATGAGACCGATCGCGAGGCAATGTTACTCAGTAGAAGAGTTTCAGAATGCGTTCCTATCTGCGTATTGGTCAAAGACGACACAGCGCGGAATTAAAGATCAGTTAATTAGCTTACCAAATTATGAGAACACAAATTTTTCCAGTGTCACGCAATTCTTTGAGCACATGGTCCAGCAGAACCAGTACCTAAGTGAACCGTACAGTGAATCTGCACTTATTCAATTATGTATCTCTAAGTTACCGCGATCATTAAGAGTTTCACTTTTAACCGGTCAGCAAAAAGAAAATATTTCAGCATTCAGAGATCTGTTACAGCTGTTGGAGGTACAACAATCTGATTATTCTTTTGTGAACAAAAATTCTTCGTATAACAACCAAGGCCAACAGACGTACAGCAATTATGATCAAACGCGTAATTTTAATAGGAGAAGTAACAGACGTTTTAGGAATGACAACCACCAAAACTTTAATAACAGACAAAATTCTGATTATCAATATCATCAAAACTTTCAGCAACAGGAACCACCTTTTAGTAACAATAGACGTTTTCCGCCACAACAACATGAAAGTCAGCCGGTTAGCATACCTAACCAACAATGGAATGCACAAGGTCAACCAGGGTTTAATGTTTCACCGCGTGCACGTGTAGTCCGTGATCCAACAAATAGTAACGCACGGCAGCAAAGGAACAACTACGTACAGAAAACACAGTTTTTCAATTCCAATCGCAATGCACCGTATAGGAATGACTATTACGATAGACGTAAAAATAATGACGATAGTTTTCAGCGTGCATCTAACAACAGTCGGTCATACCAACAGCAAAATTATCCACAAGAACCTATTCTCATGAATGAACCCGACAGTAGGTATCATCCAGGGCGTAACACGTCTGGAAGAAGTAATAGGACAGTTCAAATTGTAGAAATGCCACAACATCCTCGTGATGATAATAATAACACGTCAGATAGAATCTGACTAGATACTGTACAGGACGCATCTTCCAATAACACAAGCACTAGTTTTGACACGCAAAATGTTGTTCACGAGAATGTAATTACGTTTGACGACATCAGAGACACTCTTTTGCAGGAAAAACCAGTTGTTCAGAAAACTATTTCACATCCTGTCATCGAAATTAAAATTGGTTCATCGAAATTTTCAGCGGTAATAGATTCCGGATCACCTATGTCAGTTATTAATGAGGAAACTTTTAACGAGTGCAACAAAGAGAATACTTATCCTACATTACCTTTAGGCAAAACGAAAGTGAAAGGAGCAGTATCGAGTAAAGGAGTGGATGTGAAATTACAGACGCATTTATCATTTTGTATTGGAGGTCATATTTTTCACTCAAATTTTTGGATTGTTCCTTTATTGACAACAGACGTAATTTTAGGTACTAATTTTCTCGTACAACACGACACAGTGGTTGATTTCCAAAATTCTTATTTAATGTTAAAAGATGAAAATGTGCAATTAGCTTTAGAATTTCAACATTCACTATCTGCAGAAGAACAAACAATTAACTGCACAGAGGTCATTTCCGCAACACGTAACATAAACTGTAATTCCGCATTGTTCACCGACACGTACGTACATAACTATAACACTCCAGACGAAACTGACTACGATGTAATGCAAATGATTTCTGATAAAGTTAAACAAAGCAGTGCAAATACAGACGATGAACGAACGCAATTACACAAAATTCTTTTACAACAAGCTCCAGTTTTCGACAACATTCCTGGTACTATGTCCGGCTTTATGTACGAATTTCAAGTCAAACAGCACGACACATTTAAAGCAAAGCATTATCCCATTCCATATATCCACAGAGAACAAGTTAAAAAAGAATTGCAGGATATGCTCGATCAAGGAATTATTGAACCAGCAGTTAGCCCGTACATAAACCCGCTGCATATTGTTAAGAAAAAAGATGGCTCACTTCGCCTCGTACTTGATTCACGTCACATTAATGACATTATTATTAATGAAACAGATCGACCACAGACATTAGAAGAACTACTACAGAAATTTCACGGTACAGCTATTTATTCCACATTAGATTTGAAATCGGGATTTTGGCAAATACAACTTCATCCGAATTGCAGAAAGTATACAGCTTTTCTCTGTTTTGGTGACTGTTATCAATTTTGCAAATTACCATTCGGCTTAACTATTTCCTCTGCAGCTTTTATTCGTGGTTTGAACACAATACTTCCGACAGAACTTAAAGACAGAATTACGACGTACGTAGACGACATTCTTATTGCAGAAGCTAACTGGTCTGAACATAATCTGATTTTAGAACGACTATTGCAAACTTTCCATGCACAAGGACTCACAGTTAACCTCAGTAAATCGCATTTTGGTAAAACTTCTATAAAATTTCTTGGACACGTAATTTCAGCAGAAGGCATTGCGCCTGATCCGGAAAAACTTCAAGCTCTACGTGACATTACTGTTCCTACGACGAAGAAACAATTACGCAGTTTTTTGGGCTTAATTAACTTTTTTCGCAAATTTATTCATCACTCTGCTTTAGACACGCCTAGATTATGCCAATTAACAGGTAAAAACACTATTTGGTCATGGGATAAGCAAGCACATTCTGAATTCGTGAACCTAAAACATGCTTTGTTGAATGCTCCACTTTTATCGCACCCAGACCTTACTAGAAATTTTTCTATTGCCACCGACAGTTCCAACACAGCTTTAGGCGTACACATTTTTCAGGAAATTGAGGAAGATGGTTCTAAAGTAATTAAGAACATCGCATTTGCAAGCCGCATTCTGTCACCTGCTGAACGAAATTATTCCGTTACTGAACTAGAAACATTATGTGTTGTATGGGCTTTTACGAGATTTCGGCACTTTCTTTATGGCAGACATACCACCGTTTACACAGATCACAGAGCTATACAATTTTTACTTTCAGCTAAATTTACTCACGACAGATTAAGCAGATGGAAACTGTATTTACAGGAATTTAATTTTACGATTGTTTACATTCCCGGTACACAAAATGTTATAGCAGACGCACTTTCTCGTTCTCTCAGCAACAATCAGCAAGACGTAGCAACCAACTTCTGCAAAGCAAATTTCAGTATCATGTACATTCAGCAAGTTGCATTTGAAAATTTTATCTCATCGTCATTACAGGACATAGCACGAGAGCAAAGCAAAGACAATGTGTGGAAAGAAATTAAACACCTTTGGCAAGATAAGAATAATGTTACGATTAGAAACCACTACACTGTACGCAATGACATTCTGTTTCGCCGCTCTCATCCAGACAGTAACAATTGGTTATTATGCATTCCTGACGAACTGGTTAACAAATTAATCTGGTACACTCATTTAAGCTACGCACATTATGGAGCAAGAAAATGTTTTCTGATACTGGGACAGAACTGTTATTTTGCCAGCATGGAAAAACGTATACGACGAGTTTTAGCGTCATGTAAAATTTGCCAGAAAGCTAAGTCTGACACCACTTCACACATTCCTCCATTATATCCCATTGTACCTGTTAAATTAAGACATATGGCCGCAGTAGACATTTTTGGTCCAATTCCGAGAACTAATAGAGGTTTTTGCTACATCTTTGTCGCTGTTGAACTCACTTCAAAATTTGTTACCTTCACTCCGTTACGCAAAGCTACTGCTAAAACTGTTTCGAAAGCATTTGTAAAGCATTTCTTATTTCATGTAGGGCATGTGATGAAAGTAATTTCTGACAATGGATCACAATTTCGTTCTGTCATATGGACACGCATGTTACGAGCTAGAAACATTTCTCCGATTTATATATCTAAGTACCACGCCTCTTCGAACCCTTGTGAACGACTAATGAAAGAAATTGGTAAACTGTGTAGAATATACTGCCACAAAAGACATGTTAATTGGGACACACACGTACACTCATTTCAAGATGTAATTAATTCCATTCCAAATGAATCCACTATGCTACCTCCGTCTGTTATACTGAAAAACGTTGAACCACCAAACAAAATCAAAGAATTAGTAACATTTCCTACATCTCGTCGATTACGACACCACGAAATAATTGACATTGCGCTGAACAACATCAAACGTGCCGCAGAGCGCCGGAGAAGACAGCAAAAACAGGTTTGTAGACACCGAGATTTTCACGTTGGACAGAAGATATTAGTACGTACACACTATTTATCCAGCAAATTAAAAGGTAAGTGCAGTAAATTTGAACTTCTATACGCAGGTCCATATCGGATTCGCAGCATTCCTCACCCCAATGTTGTACACGTCGAAACTCTGAGAACCAGAAAATCGAAAGGCAACCATCATGTGTCAAACATTAAACCCTTTATCGAATGAAACCACTTTACGATGTAACATGCTATGAGGCCGTTTACACATTTTATGACCACTTATGCAATTATATTCACATGACTAATTACTGATGATTATCGTATTTTTTCTTGGCAAGTGCCCGGCAAGGTAAGGTTAGCAGGTCGCTCTTCTTGTCGTTACACACTAGACCGTGCATTTTTTTCAGATGAACTTACGCATTTTATGAATAATTATGCAATTCTCTATAATGACGCATTAATTTTATCAAATTCTCTCTCCATTGAAGTCTTTAATTATCGCATCTATTAACTACACTACATACAAGCTGAACACAACGAATGTCACATTTTGTCTTTCTTATGTATGTACGATTGTTTTCATGTTTTGTTTGTATGCACTGTGAACTAGTTAAGGTATAACACACACCATTTGACTTTGACATTTTGCCTTGTGATATCTCAACATCATGACTGTTTTACATTTTCCTTTTTTGCTGCTGCATTACGATATTCTCTGTACACTTTTTGCCTTTGAACACTGTCTATGCTTTTGACATATTACGTTTTTCTGTCATGTTATGTTGTATGCTTAATTGAGTCACCATTAACCAGTCACTATTTAATGGGTATATGATTTAAATGCAAGACATTAATCTTTGTTCATCAATTTCAGAAATAAATGATGCGTACAGGAAATGAATTAAACAGAAGTGGGAATTTCACCTATGGAATAAACGAAAGAAGATGCAATAAGCTAATGAGGACGAGTAAATGGATCAGAATTAACAAGCATTAACCAGAATATATTATACACATCGCAGAATAGCAGTCTTAACTAATTTTTTCTTTCAGAATACAAAGCGATTGATGCAAGCTGTCAGACAGAACTACACATTTTAGTTTTAAGTGATGAAATATGCTAGGGATTAGGAATAGTTGTGTGATGAATAATGAAATGATTTTTGCAGATGATAATGAATGCTGATAATGAACAATGATGAAGAATATGGTACTATGAATAATGAAGTTTTTGTTTACAGGTGATGATAATGATGGAGTTATGATGATATGAATAATGAAGTTTTTCTTTACAGATGAGGATAATGTTGAAGTTATGTATTTATGCTATGTAGTTATTTAAGTATTTGTTGCAGTTTACTTTGACAGCAGGTGTTATATTGCGTAGTAGGATGACTGAAGGTTTTGGAAAGGACAGCTATGGAACACATTTTTTATACACATTTCACTACCTGTTAATTCGAAGTTCACTACTTTTCAGCATAGTCTGCGTTTCTTCTTTCAGCTCAATAATCCATTTTGTATTTTTCTTTCAGGAGAAGCTTTTTATGATACTTACTAAACTTGTTACTTATTATACCTGTTCTAGTACTTGCATTTTTCTTACCCACTTGTGTCTATCATTTATAAATGTGATAACCTTGCTACAGCTGACTCATGACGAATGACGTTACACAATCTTTTCATTTATAGGAACAACCTAGAAGCAATTTTTTCTCTCATTTCTTCTTGCTTTCCCTTATAATTACCCAAAGCAATGCATTGCTAGCAGAAAAAAACAAAATGTATTAACAGTCCCAGATAATGTCACTAGTTTATGATAATTCTGAATAACACTGATTAGCTCTGAATAGTATGTCACTTGAATAATGACTTCTTAATGATACCAAAACATAATTGCCACTATCTATTGTAATGAGAGTACTTATTATGCCCATGCTTCTTAATGCTATGATTGTAATTAACATTTTTCTAATAATGATTTCTTAATGATATGAAGAATACTGAATGATGAATAATGTTTTGTACTATTCAATACTTGCTGGCCACTGAGTGCCCATAATTAATGTAATTACTTATTATGCCCATGCTTATTAATGCTATGATTGTAATTAACATTTTTCTAATAATGATTTCTTAATGATATGAAGAATACTGAATGATGAATAATGTTTTGTACTATTCAATACTTGCTGGCCACTGAGTGCCCATAATTAATGTAATTACTTATAATGCCCATGCTTATTAATGCTATGATTGTAATTAACATTTTTCTAATAATGATTTCTTAATGATATGAATAATACTGAATGATGAATAATGTTTTATACTATTCAATACTTGCTGGCCACTGAGTGCCCATAATTAATGTAATTACTTATAATGCCCATGCTTATTAATGCTATGACTGTAATTAACTGATTTTTCTAATAATGATTTCTTAATGATATGAATAATACTGAATGATGAATAATGTTTTATACTATTCAATACTTGCTGGCCACTGAGTGCCCATAATTAATGTAATTACTTATAATGCCCATGCTTATTAATGCTATGATTGTAATTAACATTTTTCTAATAATGATTTCTTAATGATATGAAGAATACTGAATGATGAATAATGTTTTATACTATTCAATACTTGCTGGCCACTGAGTGCCCATAATTAATGTAATTACTTATTATGCCCATGCTTATTAAGGCTATGACTGTAATTAACTGATTTTTAATAATGATTTCTTAATGATATGAAGAATACTGAATGATGAATAATGTTTTATACTATTCAATACTTGCTGGCCACTGAGTGCCAATAATTAATGTAACTTAACGTTTTGTTAATGTTTTCAATGATGACTTCCCATATTAATACTGAATGATGATAAATATTTTGTACTAATCGAAAGTTGCTAGGCCACTGAGTGTGAATAGTTACTTGTAAATATGTCATTTGAATGAGGAAAAATGTTTTGTAATACTCAATACTTGATGGCGATTGATTACCACTCTTGTCTTTAAATTAATTAATGAACATTTTTCTGTAATACTACATTCATGGTACAGAAATGTTCAATGACTAGAGTATGGATACCGCAAACTACTTATGTAATCACTAATCAAGACTTGTGTGTTAGTTAATGTCCTTCACCTTCTGACCTAACTACCTGAAATTATTGTAACATCCATTTGTCTTGTCCATCCTCATTATCATGGAGCACTATATTTGGTTTTTGCACTAATTCTACGTTGGTGTGCCGCCTCTTAAAAGCGTGGTGTTGACACGACATGCTGTCCACCACTGTAGGCGAAGAAACTACTTATGTAATCACTAATCAAGACTTTGTTATGGAGCACTGTGTGCCGCCTCTTAAGAGCGTGGTGTTGACACGACATGCTGTCCACCACCGTAAGCGATGAAGACGTTATTCTGGTCCCACTGTTTGGTGTACCTGGTATACTGCCAAATGATAGTATGGAATACTACTACGACGTTTCACTGTCTTGATAAGCTGATAAATACTTCTGGGAACGGAACTGCAGATTGTATCACTTAGTTGTGATTCTGTGGAAAGATATGGACTTTCAGTGCAGCTATGTGCAAACTAAAGTGCTACAACCATGATGCAATCCTTCCTTTCCTATCCTAATAGTGAAAATCATTTTTTTACTAACACCATTTATGTTCATGGCATATACATTTTTTCTCGATTTGTTGAACTCTAGTGCGAGTACACTTGTGTCACTTGTCGACATGATTTTTGCCATTTGTTGTCAAAATACTAAAGACATTTTCGATTTGTTTTGAAGTGCAGTATGTGTGCACTCTTGTCATCTATATTGTATATACTTTTTTTGATTTGATGATTTTTTCTACTCTTGCGTTTATTTGTTATAAAAATGTTCAAAAGTTTTCAGTGCATGTGCACTTATGTGAATATGTTTTCAACTGAACTACAGTGCCTGTGCACTCTTCTCAATTTTCGATATGATTTGTGTTCATTCTGTATACCTTTTATGATTTATGTCATTTGTTACTCTTGTATATACATTTCGTCTTTTACTGATATGTTCTCCACTGCAGTGCATGTGCACTCATGACACTTGTCAACATGATTTTTTTTTTGCCTGTTATGAAACTGCTAAAGAATTTTTTAGTGTGTGTACACTTTGTTATCTGTCAAATAATTTGTATATACATCTTTCCTGATTTGTTTTGTACTTATATTTTGTCTTGTCTGCAATGTTTTGTAATCGGTGCATGCGCACAACATTTAATTCATGTGATACATCTAAATATTTTGTAAATGTTAATTAATTAAAAGAAAAATTTGTTACGATGGCAAGTCCAAATGACTCACCATCGCTGCCAAATTTTTGCCCCCCCAGTGGAGGGTTATGAAACACGTATGTTGTGCGGCAGCGATGCTGAGACATTGTAGAATCTCTGACCAGAGCAGTTGCGCTCGACTCGCAGTAGCGAGCAGTCAGTCAGTCTGCAGTAGTCAGTCCTCAGTAGTGCTTGGAGTCGGTTGCTAGCAGTAGCGGAGAGCAGTCGGCGGGCGTCGGCATCGCAATGGTCGAGATTCAGGATGAGGTATAATTTATTTAAATAAATAATCATGCAGCTTTGCGCTCATCAGATAATGTAACGAACACTCATTGTAATTTAACTTTCAAAAATCGCCCCCAATAATAATTTTGATTTAAAAGCAATTTTAGAGACAATCATTCAAATTTCCTTCCATTTCCTTTTAACAAAGATTTTTAAAAGGTACTTCCAATGCTTTTCATGCAAGCGCCAGAGAACAATAAGAGCAGAATTTTGACATGCAGTTTCAGTAAGGTAAGAAATTTATTCTCGTTTCGCACAGGGCAAACACCGACTTTTCGGTTGAATTGAGTTTAGGTTATCATTACAGTTTCATTATCATGGGATTAGCGTTCATTATTTAATGGGAACTTGTACTTGAGTCAGATAGCGAGCTTTCATTTAATTGTCTTTGCCATTAATATTCTTGTGGGGAGTTTATACTTAGCTGTGGCACCATTTCTAATAAATATTGGTTTTAAAATTTCTGTGGGAAGGTCACACTTAGCTGTGGCTCCATTACTAATAAATATAGTTCTATTTTTAGAATGTGTTGTGGGGAGGTTACAACCTATAATATTTATGGGTTTCAGTGCAAGCCACAACAAACAAGTAAAATAATATTTAGGAGATAGGTTGGGATCACTTCTCTGGGATTATAAAAGGAAAACACACAAAACACACTCACTCATCTTTCATCCACATTAGTGCTACTGTGTAATTGAATAGTGTTAACTGTGTAAATGCAATTCTGTCAAAATTTTATGTTCATCATGTGTATCAAGTAGTAGTGGCAGCAATGTATAACAGTCAATAATAGTTAGTCAACGTCATAGTCATCATGTCAAGACCAATGTTTGCCAAGCCAGATCAAAATGTACGGTTGCTGAACAACTGTCAGTGAGCCAAGATATGCAAATACTTCCTCTCTTCAAAAAAAGTATATACTGCTTAGTGATTTAACAAAGTGTGTGTGTAGACAATCTTCCTTCTACTTGAGTGTTCTAGTCTGCCATCTTTATCCTCCTTGTTCCATATAGACCAAAAAAAAAAATATGCTCCTCACTTACTTCACCTCTTATCCACCAAAACTCCAATAATCATCAGCATCACATAATCTCAATACTTCAATAATACCTCTTCAATACGTCGATCATCAATATCATTTACCTTACCTCTTGTCCACGAAAACTCCAATAATCATCAACTTCACATAATCTCAATACCTCAATCATACCTCTTCAATACGTCGATATATATAAACCTCATTGCCAATATCATTTTACTTCCATAACAACTCTTTCCTCTAGTCAGTCTCCTCGAACAAGTGCAGACAAAATCCTAATGCAAACCTCAATTCATCATCTCATACAATCCGAAGACACAATGTCAACACACAACCTCTCGTGTAATCCATCTGATCCAAATCTGCTACTCATTATAAATTATAAGATACATTTTGTTTACCTTGTCCATCATTAAATAAAAGAAATGCGTACATGACCTCTAACAGACTTAGTTCGAATAACTCTCAGTAATTAATTACGATTACGGAGAGTGAATGATCATAATATTTCACAGTGTGTACACCACTTCAAGAATCAAGGCAGAAGCAAACATGTGGAGTATTTCTTGTGTCAAGTGTCACTTCCTATTTCAATTGCTCACGAAGAATGCAGTGTAATAACTGTCAATGGTCTAAACCTAGTGTTGGTATGTAACGTCGTTAGCTTCCTTCCTATGAGCATAAATTTATACAGCTTCGTAAAGACTTCCAGCTCATGTGACTTCTATGCAGTTTCTTGTACCAATGTCGTTCGTAGAATTATAGCAGTTCATTTTCTTATCTTAAAAATATAAGGCACTGAGCGTAAGCAAAACATGCAATAGCGCGTAAATATACCAGTAGAGAACAGAATGTCAACAAGCGGATGCAGCACAATCCCTACAACGAGGCTCTGCCAAGCGAACAATCTATAATTAATACAATAGTGTGACCTAAACTCTATGTTTGTACACAGTATATCAGCATTTCTATATACCAACTTATAGTTATGACAACAAAACAGAAGTGTGTAAATATGCAATCCATACGCACAGCAGCAAACATATACACTCCAGGAAATTGAAATAAGAACACCGTGAATTCATTGTCCCAGGAAGGGGAAACTTTATTGACACATTCCTGGGGTCGGATACATCACATGATCACACTGACAGAATCACAGGCAAATATACACAGGCAACAGAGCATGCACAATGTCGGCACTAGTACAGTGTATATCCACCTTTCGCAGCAATGCAGGCTGCTATTCTCCCATGGAGACGATCGTAGAGATGCTGGATGTAGTCCTGTGGAACGGCTTGCCATGCCATTTCCACCTGGCGCCTCAGTTGGACCAGCGTTCGTGCTGGACGTGCAGACCGCGTGACACGACGCTTCATCCAGTCCCAAACATGCTCAATGGGGGACAGATCCGGAGATCTTGCTGGCCAGGGTAGTTGACTTACACCTTCTAGAGCACGTTGGGTGGCACGGTATACATGCGGACGTGCATTGTCCTGTTGGAACAGCAAGTTCCCTAGCCGGTCTAGGAATGGTAGAACGATGGGTCCGATGACAGTTTGGATGTACCGTGCACTATACACCAGGAGCAACAGTGTCCCTAATTTGCTGGGAAGTGGCGGTGCGGTCCCCTACGGCACTGTGTAGGATCCTACGGTCTTGGCGTGCATCCGTGCGTCGCTGCGGTCCGGTCCCAGGTCGACGGGCACGTGCATCTTCCGCCGACCACTGGCGACAACTTCGATGTACTGTGGAGACCTCACGCCCCACGTGTTGAGCAATTCGGCGGTACGTCCACCCGGCCTCCCGCATGCCCACAATACGCCCTCGCTCAAAGTCTGTCAACTGCACATACGGTTCACGTCCACGCTGTCGCGGCTTGCTACCAGTGTTAAAGACTGCGATGGAGCTCCGTATGCCACGGCAAACTGGCTGACACTGACGGCGGCGGTGCACAAATGCTGCGCAGCTAGCGCCATTCGACGGCCAACACCGCGGTTCCTGGTGTGACCACTGTGCCGTGCGTGTGATCATTGCTTGTACAGCCCTCTCGCAGTGTCCGGAGCAAGTATGGTGGGTCTGACACACCGGTGTCAATGTGTTCTTTTTTCCATTTCCAGGAGTGTATCTTACGTAATAAACAAGTCATTAGCATCATTCAGCATAAGCAAATAAATGTTCATAAGTAATCTTAATAAGTAAACATGAAGGCGCAAGCAGATAAATCACAAAGTGTAACCTACATACCTAACTACAGCCAGCACAATTAATCAGGTGACAATTATAATTTAAATAAATAAGCACAGCAGGCACATAATAGAAAAATATGACATCAGTGAAAAAGCAGTGCAGCCAAACGATGCATAATATATACAAATAACAAGCCTGTTCATTAATCAATCATCGTCAAAATCAGTTAATGTGCGTAAGCACGTCGCTTCACAAGTAAATTCATAGAACATGAAATTTAGCACAAAGTATGAATCACGTAATCGCAAGCAGCAAATTACGTCTAAAGTACGTACCTAAGCGGAAATATGTTACCTGAAAAATAAACTCAATTAATAGTTACCCTTTTTAGTTTATTCCTTTTTTCTTCGAAATTACATTCTTCCTGAAATTTTCTCCATAGCAAGTCGTCTTAACGTCGGACACGCACAGAATTTACCTAAAGGTCTTAAATATTTTACACAACCGTATCCTGAAAAATACTGAACGTTAATAACATAATTTATAAAGTCACCATAGCTTTATACAGAATTTAGTCGGAGAAATTAGACTGTGTATTTGTTTACGTCTGTCAGTGCATTCGCACTGAGCGCTCGATCAGCTGTAGGCGCGTGACGTATGAAGTAATTGTTTGCGGTCAACGACTGCCTTTTGCGGCGCGCAGACTTCACTGTTGCTTTGAGTATCTGCCGCCGCCGGAACACGGCGCGGTATCCTTGCATTCTCCACCTGTTTACGTATAACTGTTGGCTTCTCAAAAGTATGTCATTCCACAAAAATTTTTACGTTCGATATATGATGTATTCCCTTAGAGCGCCGAGATTTAAGAGTTTCTACTTCAACAGTATTACCATGTATAATTTTGCGAATCCTATATGGACCGTTATAAGCAGAAAAAATTTGCGACATAAGCCTTTTCCTTTATGAGACAAACGATGAGACTTAATTAAGACCTTTTGACCAACTGACAAAATTTTTAAACGACCAGGACGTTTAGCTGATTTCTCTCTTCTTGCAGCCGCAGACGCAATATTTCGTAGAGCCAGGTTCACAACTTCAGAATGCCGCAGTTTCCGTGAAGGCGGAAAAGGAACGATTTCAGAAATGCGATTTGTTGGTACTTTATTTTTTTAATATCAATAGAGGCGGTAAAGAAGTTGAGTCATTAGGAAGTTCATTCAGAATGTTTTGAAAAATATGAAGATACTGATCCCAAGTTCTGTGATTCTAATGACAATAAAGACGGCACAATTTATTGATTTCCTTCATCCATCTCTCTGAAGCATTAGATTGAGGGTGAAAGAGTGAAATAAAAATTGGTTTAATCTTACGACGCCGTAGAGTACGAAGCCAAATTTTAGAGCGAAACTGTGATCCATTATCTGATATAACCTTATCAACATGACCAACTTCTTTAAGAAAATGTTTGATGAAAGCATTAGATACTGAACGATCTGTTGCTTTGCGTAAAGGTGTAAAACACACATATTTTGATGTCAATTCCACTGCTACGAAAATGTACGCAAAACCATTAGTAGAACGAACCACTGGACCGAACAAATCGACTGCAGCCATGTCCTTTAATTTCGCTGGAATGATGGGAAACAACGGTGCTCTGTGAGAAATCGTTGGAGGCTTAGCCTTTTGACATAATTTGCATTTGGCCAGAACGGATCGAATACGTTTTTCCATATTACTGAAGTAGCAATTTTCTCGTAATTTATGAAAACATTTTCTGGGACCAAAGTGCGCATAACTAAAATGTGTGTACCAAATCAATTTATTGACCCACTCATCAGGAATACAAACTAACCAAACAGAGTTGTCGACCGATTTTCGTTTGAAAAGAATGTCATTGCGAACTAAATAATGCTGTCTAATCGCTACGCTTTCCTTTCTCCTCCACTTCTCCTTAATGTCCTTCCAGATTGGATCCTTATTTTGCTCCTTAGCGATGTCCTGGAGCGAAGACGAAATAAAGTTCTCAAACGCAACACCTTGAATGTACATCAAACAATAATGGTTTTCTTTGCAGTCCTCTTCAGCACATTGTTTCAAACCCATAGGTGCACGTGATAAAGCATCAGCAACAATATTTGAAGATCCCTGTATGTAAACAATACTAAAATCAAATTCCTGTAGGTACAACGCCCATCGTGACAATCTGCCATGAGTTAATTTTGTCGACATAAGAAATTCCAAAGCTCGATGATCAGTGCAAACCTTAGTATGTCTACCGAACAAAAATGTGCGAAATTTTGTGAAAGCCCAAACAACAGCCAAAGCTTCAAGTTCCGTAATCGAATAATTCTTTTCGGATTTAGAGAGAACACGACTTCCAAATGCAATAGTCTTCTGTACTACAACGCCGTTTTCTTCTATCTCTTGAAATAAATGTGCACTTAGGCCTTTGTATGATGAGTCCGTCGCCAAACAAAAGTCTTTAGATAAATCCGGATGCGAAAGAAGTGGAGCAGCAACTAAAGCATCACGGAGTTGTTCAAATTCTGACTGAGCTTCCTCATCCCAACACCAATTAGATTTCTTTCCAGATAGTTCACATAAACGAGGTGTGGCCAAATCGTCCAATCTAACAAAGCGTCTAAGAAAATTACAGACACCAAGGAAACTACAAACATCACGTTTTGTGGTAGGAACAGCATAATTACGAATAGCGTCTAATTTTTCTGGATCAGGAAGAATATCTTCTGTAGAAATGATGTGACCGAGAAATTTCACCTGTGAACGACCAAATTCAGATTTTTCCAAGTGCACTGTAATGCCAACTCTTGCAAATATACGTAATAATGAATCCAAAATTTTGTTGTGCTCACTCCAAGAATGTTTAGCAATAAGAATATCGTCAACATATGAAGTAATATTGTCACGAAGATAAACAGGTAAAATTTCATTTAAGCTACGAATGAATGCTGCTGAAGATACAGTAAGTCCAAACGGTAATTTCCGAAACTGGTAACAGTTACCAAAGGTTAAAAATGCAGTGTATTTTCTACAATCAGGGTGGAGTTCTATTTGTCAAAAAATTGCGCGCATATCAATCGTGGATAAAACTTTAATTCCATGGAAATGTTGAAGAAGTTCATCTAAATTTTGTGGACGGTCAGTTTCAGGAATGATGATATTATTTATCTGTCTGGAATCCAGAACCAAACGAATTGACCCATCCTTTTTAAGAACACCGTGTAATGGGCTAGTATAAGGACTGACTGCTGGCTCAATAATGCCCTGATCTAACATGTATTGAAGTTCATTCTTAACCTTGTCTCTGTAAGCCAAAGGAATAGCGTACGTTTTCCCGCGAAATGGTGTGTGTTCTTTTACTTTAAATAAATATTGTAAGCCTTGTATAGTTCCTGTGTGATGACTAAACACTGTAGCATGTGAAGTCAAGATATGGTGCAGCTCTTCTCTTGCAACGTCATCTGGCACTTCAGCTTTCTTAACCTTTTCATTAATTAATTCTTCGCTATTAATTATATCATCCATCGGGTCTCCGTATCTATTGTCATTGTCATGAATAAACACACCGTCGTCATAATGCTCAACGAAAACATCAGAAGTAAGAAACCTTAAACACTTTGTATCTGATTCAGATCTTGCTAAGCACTCGAAAAATTTCAAACATTTCGGCATTCCGGCAACAGTCAAATTCACACTTCCTTCTTTAAAGTTCAAAATTGCCTTATGTGTGTTAAGAAACTCCATACCGAATATAATCTGTGTACTGAGTAATGGAACAATAATAAAATTAGCCGAAAATTCGTATTCTTGACAAATGAAATTTAGGTTGGTCTGTTGTTTAACTTGCACACTTTTTCCAGAAATCGCTCCTCGAATTGTAGTTTTAGAAATAGGTAACACAGGACAGGCAATAGTTCTTTCACATATACGAAAAACTGATTCACTAATGACGTTCAATGGGCTCCCAGAATCTAAAACTGCAGTGAACTTATTCTTACCCACACATACTTCAATAACAGGATGTAAAAATGCGTCTACATTAGTTTCGTTTTCGTCTAACAAAATGTCTCTCATGTCTTCCAGGCGTACGTAGTGTAAAGTCGAAGTGTCATTACTTTCTGAACCGTCTATATTGCTGCCAGAAGCCGAAGCTGCAAGTCATGGTCGATTGTTCGCGTCACGTCTTTGATTATTCCCGTCATTTCGCGGATCAATTTCTACTATTTCCACTTGTCTTTCTGAATTTCTGTCACGCGGAGGATGCCAATTAGGTCCTTCCTGTCTGTTAGATGCAAATTCTTGGTTGTGTCTGTTATTAAAATTTCTGTTTTCCTGTCTGTCTGCATAACTACTTCTTGTATAATTTCGACTGTCACTTCTGAAATTATTGTAGTATCTACTACCCTGGTTATTTCTGTAGTAAGAATTTCTAGTACTGTATGAACAATTTCTGTCTTGACGATACCGATTACTGTTTCCGTATGATTGATCATTCCGGTAGGAATTACCGTTATTATAATTGTCTGTGTAATTTCTGTTAGAACGCCTCTTATTGTCACAAGGCTGGTATCTATTGTCCTGTCTGTTACGTCTGTCATTCTCAAAGTTACCCATATAACGTCCGTTCTGATCACTATCCCTTTTCTCTGAAAATGTATTGTAATTACTGCTACTGAAAAAATTACAAGAAGTCCCGTCGTCGTTGTCATACTCAAGTTCTTGTAGCAAAGTCTTAAAAGTCTCAATGTCGTCTTTACATCTTCCGGCTAAAGCAATTTGTCTTATGGATTGTGGCAGCTTAGTTAAACAAATGCGAATTAATTCAGTCGGGTTGTAAGGGTTGGAAAGGAACTGATTCTTTCGAATCATGTCTTCAAAATATTCTGCTGGCGTGCGGAACTCAGACTGTTTGAAATTACGCTGCATAATAAGACTGTGTTTGACTCTGTCTTGCGTGTTTTCGGACCAATATGCCGATAGAAATGCATGATAAAAATCATTCAGATTATTACAATCTCTAATGAGTGCACGCATCCGCGTCGCCGGTTCGTTTTCTAAATATCCACACATAAATTCCAGTTTGTGACTTAGTGGCCAATTTGGTGGGAGTGCATACATAAATTGATCTAACCATGCACATGGATGTATGTCATTTTTAGAATTGCGGAAGATCTTAAATTTCCGAACAGTCAAAAAGTGTTTATAGTCAAAGTTTTCGCCTCGTAGCGACAAAGACCTACCGCGTCTGTCCCAGTTTGAATGTCGATTATTGTCAAGTTCGCGCGCCTGGCGCTCTCTTGTTGCATCCCGTAAATGAAACAAATTATTTTCTTCAAACCCCTCTGCTATCTGTGATTCCAAATTTCTTTCGCTGTCTTTTCCTACAATTTCCCCTTCAATTTGTTTGACTTGCTTTCGTAATGCCTCAACTTTCCTTTTCACGCGTTCATTAAATTTATCCTGATTTTCAACATGCTTATTTATGTTCTGGTACTCTTCGGTTTCTGCAAAGGGTAATGGAGCTGTATCATCCGAATCTCTGTCCCCATGTAAACTAAGACTTGTCAATTTATCTGAAATCTCCTCAACTCTTTCCGATAAGTCACCTATTTTTTCTTTCTGTTTATTTACGTCTTCCGTAAGTGTCGCGACTCGGGTTTCATTGTTGACGCATTTGGTAGTTAACTGTTCATATTGTTGTGTTAGATTATTTATTCTGTCATTTGGTACGGATTCCTCGAATCTCTCAAATATTTCTTCCTTATCGTGTGCACATTGTAAATCTAACTCTGAAAATTTCTGCACTATCACGCGATCTCTTTCCTCCTGTTCTCTATCCTGTTCCCTTTGTCTAATCTCTACTGCAATTAATCTATTATTGTGAGCATTCAGAATCGGTTGTACTTCTTCTCTGATTTCTTTCTTTAATTCATCTTTCATGTTTTTGGAACATGTCCCTATTCGTGAGTCTAACCGTGTTTCCATTGTTCCCATCTGTGTTTTTAATTCAGATCCAAACCGTGTTTCCATTGTTCCCATATCAGTTTTTAATTCAGATCGTAAAGTTCCCATCTCTGTTTTAATTGTTCCTATCTCTGTTTTAAATTCAGATCGAAACTGCTCCATTGTTCCCCTATCTGTTTTTAATTCAGATCGTAACTGTGATCCCAAATTTAATATTGCACCCATCAATTGCTCCATATTAAATGGTTCAAAATTCTTTTCGCCCCTAACATTTCCCGTAAAACTAACTTCCTTCTGCATAGCCATAAAGCTATCTGTGTTCGATACTATTTCAGAATCTTCTATCGTTAATCTCGTATTCTGTGAATTTTCTAATTGAGAAAAATTTTGAAATGGTTCCGGACTATTTTCCCGACTTATTACATTGTTTTCCACTTCATTATTATTCATAATGTTCTCCTGTGTTGGCGAGTTCGCCATGTCAACAATTTCGTCATTCTGACTATCCATCATTTTTGCCTTTTTCATCGATCACGTAATCATTTACAAAATGTACAAAACTCGTCACTATATGAAAATTACACACAATGACACTTTATCTCCAACAATACCATTCACACGAAATGTCTTCCTCAAACACGATTAATCGAACAATTGAAATAATTGCACTAATTGTCAAACCCGTAGACAAGACAACAGAAATGAAATTTTGCAAAAAAAATACCATTAGAAGAATGACAATTACCAAATCTACACATGCAATATAGACTACAATTACTAAACTACAAATTACTACAACAATACAACTGTCTACTATTTTAACAATCAGAAGAATTCCAAGGGACGATCCTGGCAGGGTCGCCACGTGCATGGGGCTTAATTAAATGAAATGAAAATACTTTTAATTTTTGGTAGCTGTATGTCCGATTACGCTATGTCTCGTAAACGGTTGGCCCTGACTAGTATTATTACGCTATCTGACTGCATAGAACAATAACAAAGAATGAAATGGAAATTTTCATTAACACAATTAATTAATTAAGTCCCCAGCAACTATAAAACCTACGAAACCAAAGCACAAGTATAACTGTTCTGTATGTGGAAGTATGACTCAACGTACGCATCTGGCACGGTTCTTCTTCAATAACACAAGAAATTTTAAATAACATTTATACTGAATTAATTAAAGAAAATAGAAATACCATAATTACTCAAGAAAACCAGAATTACACTCTAATCCAAGAACACAAGTCAGATGCTTTTGTTGACTGAACCTGTAATGACGCATTATTTAAAACACTGAAATAATGAAAAACAACACATTTTACCTTCATATATATATTGACGAAAAGCACTCTGATTATTACAGTATTTCCATTCGAACAACATCTGCTGTCTAGCCCATCAAACAACTGCATAAAACATGGAACAAGCACTCCTTACTACAACATCTCGACAAGCACTGCCCGCTACGACATCTCAATACGAACTCTCGACAGGAACTGACTACTACGAGTCCTCGACAAGCACTGCCCACTACGACATCTCAATAATCACTCCCAGTGGAGGCGGCGGAACAATACTCTCTAGCGCGATCTCTGGCGCTGTGGCTCAGTGTAGCCACCTTTCAACTTGTAAAGGCACATGTTCCAGCAGCACAGGTAGAGTATCCCGTATGAAATCATGATAACGTGCTCCATTGAGCGTAGGTGGACGACGAAACTAAAATGAGCTCTAACATGGAAATTAAGCGTTTTCGGACACATGTCCACATAACTCCTTTTCTTTAATTGTGTGTGAGGAATCTTTCCTGAAAGTTTGGCCGTACCTTTTTGTAACACCCTGTATATAAATGACCTAGTAGATAGTGTCGGAAGTTCCAAGCGGCTTTTCGCGGATGATGCTGTAGTATACAGAGAAGTTGCAGCATTAGAAAATTGTAGCGAATTGCAGGATGATCTGCAGCGGATAGGCACGTGGTGCAGGGAGTGGCAACTGTCCCTTAACATAGACAAATGTAATGTATTGCGAATACATAGAAAGAAGTATCCTTTATTGTATGATTATATGATAGCGGAACAAACACTGGTAGCAGTTACTTCTGTAAAATATCTGGGAGTATGTGTGCGGAACAATTTGAAGTGGAATGATCATATAAAATTAATTGTTGGTAAGGCAGGTACCAGGTTGAGATTCATTGGGAGAGTGCTTAGAAAATGTAGTCCAGCAACAAAGGAGGTGGCTTACAAAACACTCGTTCGACCTATACTTGAGTATTGCTCATCAGTGTGGGATCCATACCAGATCGGGTTGACGGAGGGGATAGAGAAGATACAAAGAAGAGCGGCGCGTTTCGTCACAGGGTTATTTGGTAACCGTGATAGCGTTACGGAGATGTCTAATAGACTCAAGTGGCAGACTCTGCAAGAGAGGCGCTCTGCATCGCGGTGTAGCTTGCTCGCCAGGTTTCGAGAGGGTGCGTTTCTGGATGAGGTATCGAATATATTGCTTCCCCCTACTTATACCTTCCGAGGAGATCACGAATGTAAAATTAGAGAGATTAGAGCGCGCACGGAGGCTTTCAGACAGTCGTTCTTCCCGCGAACCATACGCGACTGGAACAGGAAAGGGAGGTAATGACAGTGGCACGTAAAGTGCCCTCCGCCACACACCGTTGGGTGGCTTGCGGAGTATAAATGTGGATGTAGATGTAGATGTTGTTGTTGTGGTCATCAGTCTTGAGACTGGTTTGATGCAGCTCTCCATGCTACACTATCCTGTGCAAGCTGCTTCATCTCCCAGTACGTACTGCAGTCTACATCCTTCTTAATCTGCTTAGTTTATTCATCTCTTGGTCTCCCTCTACGATTTTTACCCTCCACGCTGCCCTCCAATACTAAATTGGTGATCCCTTGGTGCCTCAGAACATGCCATACCAACCGATCCCTTCTTCTAGTCAAGTTGCGCCACAACTCCTCTTCTCCCCAATTCTATTCAATACGTCCTCATTAGTTATGTGATCTACCCATCTAATCTACAGCATTTTTACTGTAGCACCACATTTCGAAAGCTTCTATTCTCTTCTTGTCCAAACAAGTTATCGTCTTTCACTTCCATACATGGCTACACTCCATACAAATACTTTCAGAAATGACTTCCTGACACTTAAATCTATACTCGATGTTAACAAATTTCTCTTCTTCAGCAACGCTTTCCTTGCCATAGCTAGTCGACATTTTATATCCTCTCTACTTCGACCACCATCAGTTATTTTGCTCCCCAAATAGCAAAACTCCTTTACTACTTTAAGTGTCTCATTTCCTAATCTAATTACCTCAGCATCACCCGAGTTGACTCGAGTACATTCCATTATCCTTGTTTTGATGTTGTTGATCTTCATCTTTTATCTTTGTTTCAAGACACTGTCCATTCTGTTTAACAGGTCTTCCAAGTTGTTTGCTATCTCTGACAGAATTACAATGTCATCGGCGAACCTTGAAGTTTTTGTTTTTTCTCCATGGATTTTAATACCCCCTCTGAATTTTTCTTTTGTTTCCTTTACTGCTTGCTCAGTATACAGATTTAATAACAGTGGAGAGGGGCTACAACCCTGTCTCACTCCCTTTCCAACCACTGCTTCCCTTTCATGTCCCTCTACTCTTACAACTGCCATCTGGTTTCTGTACAAATTGTAAGTAGCTTTTCGTTCCCTGTATTTTATCCCTGCCACCTTCAGAATTAGAAAGAGAGTCAACAGTGTCAAAAGCTTTCTCTAAGTCTACAAATGCTAGAAACGTAGGTTTGCCTCTTCTTAATCTAGCTTCTAAGATAAGCCGTAGCGTCAGTATTGCCTCACGTGTTCCAATATTTCTACGAAATCCAAACTGATCTTCCCTGAGGTTGGCTTCTATCTGTTGTTCCATTCGTCTGTAAAGAATTCGCGTTAGTATTTTGCAGCTGTGACTTATTAAACTGATAGTTCGGTAATTTTCACATCTGTCAACACCTGCTTTCTTTCTCATTGGAATTATTATATTCTTCTTGTAGTCTGAAGGAATTTCGCCTGTCTCATACATCTTGCTCACCAGATGGTAGAGCTTTGTCAGGACTGGCTCTCCCAAGCCTGTCAGTAGTTCTACTGGAATGTTGTCTACTCCCGGAGCCTTGTTTCGACTTAGGTCTTTCTTTGTTCTGTCAAACTCTTCACGCAGTATCCTATTTCCCTTTTCATCTTCATGTACATCCTGTTCTGTTTCCATAATATTGCCCTCAAGTACATCGCACTTGTATAGACCCTCTATATACTCCTTCCACCTTTCTGCTTTCCCTTCTTTGCTTAGAACTGGGTTTCCATCTGAGGTCTTGATATTCATACAAGTGGTTCTCCTTTCTCCAAAGGTCTCTTTAATTTTCCCGTAGGCAGTATCTATCTTACCCCTAGTGAGATAAGCCTCTACATCCTTACATTTGTCCTCTAGCCATCTCCTCTGCACTTCCTGTCGATCTCATTTTTGAGACTTTTATATTCCTTTTTGCCTGCTTCATATACTGCATTTATATATTTTCTCCTTTCATCAATTAAATTCAATATTTCTTCTGTTACCCAAGGATTTCTACTAGCCATCGCCTTCTTATCTACTTGATCCTCTGCTGCCTTCACTACTTCATGCCTCAAAGCTACCTATTCCTCTTCTACTGTACTTCTTTCCCCCATTCTTGTCAGTTGTTCCCTTATGATCTCCCTGAAACTCTGTACAACCTCTGGTTTAGTCAGTTTATCTAGGTCCCATCTCCTTAAATTCCCACCTTTTTGCAGTGTCTTCAGTTTTAATCTACAGTTCATAACCAATAGATTGTGGTCAGAGTCCACATCTGCCCCTGGAAATGTCTTACAATTTAAAATCTGGTTCCTAAATCTCTGTCTTAACATTATATAATGTATCTGATACCTTCTAGTATCTCCAGGATTCTTCCATGTATAGAACCTTCTATTATCATTCTTGAACCAAGTGTTATATGAGTCCCAATGTCCTCCTTAATATCTTACGGAGTTTCACAGAGGTCAGAACTCGATAGGCTTCCGTAGGGAGGACATTGGCTGCCAATTCAGGTGCACTTACCGATGAGCGTTGTTATAGCTCTGTGTGTTACTCACCCCAGCTTCTGAACTACCCTAACATTAGTTTAGTTACGCTGTAGAATATATTTCCGCATGAGAGCGTCTAATCACGACATCATTACAATCGAAAAGAGAGAAGAAACCCCAAAGCTGGGAATAACTAAAGATTTCAAAGAAAAGCTAAGGAACTGCTCAATTTTGTAATGAAGTTCGGTCGCTGATTGAAAAAAAATTAAATTGCTGTATTTTTACAACATCATCTGCTTTATTGGTTCAGATTTACACTAGTGTATCGTACTATCTAAAAATTCTAAATTCGAAAAAATAAAAAATAAATTTCTCCTAAGTATTCCTTGTCTGCACTGTAATTGCAATGGATTCTTAGAATGTCATCGATTCGTTTTGGGTCAAGACTACTTCGTCTGTCCGCGATAAAATTCCCTGTAGCGCTGAAATTTCTTTTGCTAGTTGTATTTGAGGCTGGTACACAAAACACTCTATTCGCTAGGATAGCTACCTTGGGAAAAAGACTATTGTTAGCTTTCCACCGCTAAAGCGGATCTTCGTCATCACCATCATCCATTCGCGTTAGATAGACATACGCCTCATCGGTGGATTGAGAATCGGGTGGTACACAGTCCAGCCACTCCGAAAACATGGGCTTCGTTATTTTGGCTGGCGAGCGCTGCTGACATTTTCTACGTGACCCTAAATAAATATACCGCAAATATCGCAAAAACAGAAGGAGCGGCATAAAATATTACTGTTGCATAAATGAAAGAATTGTAACACGTAAATTTATAATAGCTAGAGGATGAGTGAGCATTATGTCTGTACATGCCACGGAAGGAGGAAGAAAGACTGTATGTGATAAATTTTACAAGAGCTTGCGAAGTGTCCTTTATTCAGGAAATAAGAAAGACTATATTGCCAAAGGCGGAGATGTGGGTGCTAAAATAGGAAGACAGCCCAGTAAGGATATAATCGGAATAAATGAAGAATCAGCAGATAATCGGAGTAAATTAGTCGTTGTTGATCATTAATAGATTATTTAATGCCAAATGAGAAATAGTTCTATAGAATTCAGTTGTCGGAAGAAGAGGAGGATGAGGAAGTAGAGGAAATAAACTGATGTCTTTCGGAAACTGACAAAACGGGTTGAAGGAAATACAAGACAACTTGTAGAGCTGTAAGATCCGAAGAGCTCCTGGAACGGACAACCTAAATATAGAACTTTTTAAACATCTACCAGAAAAAGCAAAGTACAGGCTTAGATTTTGTAAATAAATACTGGCAACAAAGAAAATTATCAATAAAGCGGAAGGAAGCAACAGCAGTACGCATTTTCAAAAGAGAATCAATAACACACAGTTGAAATAACTTACAAGACTCTAAAATACGACATACACGACATAACTGACGATAGTAGTAAAGTTAATGAGAAAAATCACAGACAGCACGTTACTCGCAGAATAAACTGCTCTGGGGAAAGGAAGATCCCGCTATGATAATATTTTCCCATTAAAACAAATGATAGAAAAAGAACAGCATACGATTTAATAACATGCATGGTCTTTACAGGCTATAGGAAAGCTTTCTGGAATATACACAAAGGAAAGCTATAGATGTTATGGAAAAAAAGGTATACCACTGCACCTGATCGAAGTTGCCAGAATTACTTATGCATATGTCCAGGAATGCACATAAATTTAAAGCTAGATTCTGCAAATATCGCCGAAGGAAATATTAACAAAGGGTTCAGGCCAGGATGTATTTTACCTATACGTTTTAGTTTATGTTTTGACGACGTTGTGAGGGAATGAGAACAAAGATTGCGAAATCTGATATACAGGACAGATTCAAAGAAAGATATATTATCAAAACTTTATGTTTGCTGACGACCTTATTGCAGCTGACAACAACAAACTTAAAGGGAGCTGTATATCAACTACATACAGTAGCAAAAAAACATAATTTAGGCAGTCGACAAATAAAACCATTTCCATGGCATACAAAGGCTGATAACCTTTCAGATGAATATTCATATTGGCCGAGTAGTTCTAGGCGCTTCAGTCCGGAACCGCGCGACCGCTACGGTCGCTGGTTCGAATGCTGCCTCGGGCATGGCTGTGTGTGATGTTATTAGGTTAGTTAGATTTAAGTAGTTATAAGTTCTAGGGGATTGATGACCTCAGATGTTAAGTTCCATAGTGCTCAGAGGCATTCGAATATTCATATTGGAAAACAAGCTACTGAACAACTTAACGCCGTCAGACATATCGGTCACCGACACTGATAATGAAAAAGAGATTCAATAATACGTGTGGTATCAGTACGAATGAACAAATGCTGACATTAAATAAAGGTGTGACAGTTCCCTATGTACTATATGAAAGTGAAAACTGAATTATGAACTCTAGAACGCTTGTTAGACACCAGTCTCCCGATATGAGATTTTTGAGAATATTCAATGTCGAAACAAGAAGAGATAGATTAAATAAATGTTACCATGCGAAATAATGTAGGACTTTACAACTTACATGGAAATATTAAGGAATGCAGGAAAAAATGGATATAATATATGGAAAGAATGGGCACGAATGTATTCCAAAACAACTGCTGCAGAACATCCTTAAAGGAAGAAGGAACATCGGTAAACACAAAAGACGATTAACTCATCAAGAAGGCCCGCCGCGGTGGGCAAGCGGTTCTAGGCGCTTCAGTCCGGAACCGCCCGACCGCTACGGTCGCAGGTTCGAATCCTGCTTCGGGCATGGATGTGTGTGATGTCCTTAGGTTAGTTAGGTTTAAGTAGTTCTAGGGGACTGATGACCTCAGAAGTGAAGTCCCATAGTGCTCAGAGCCATTTGAACCATCATCAGGAAGTCGCAACGGACCAGCTGGTGTAATACCTGATGGAGATGAAGATGAAGGCGAAAACAGAGTATCATATGACAGTCACATTACAATTTTATTGTAGCTTACCTGGAACTGATATTTCGTCACAAATTTGACGCACAGCATTTAACGTCTTGTCTCTGTCAGCAACGGACATCATTTTCTGTAGTCAGAGTGGTGGCCACAGGAATGTTGCAGTTCGGTGCAAAATCCGAATTTCTACTTTTTCCTCCATAAGTCGGAGACAACGCTCTTTCAGTGCATGTAGTACTTACAGTTAATACAAAATAATGTGACATTTGTGCTGTACTGCCAGACACCAGTGACACTGAAACTGGTATTGTATTTCGAAACTAACTACAGTTTGCCATTGTTGGGTTCGCAGTGCCTATTAAACAAGAGAAGCCGATTTACAAAACTTAAAGAAAAGTACCTATGTACCATTGGGCTCTGCCTTGCAATGAACCCATAACAAAACAAACTGAACTATAGGATATTTCTCGCCTTCGAGCACTTCGCTGCATCTTTGAATGGCTCCAAAGTATCACACGTAGTTTTGCCGTTTCATTGTTGTAATCATTATGTCATTTCTCAGGCTGACGTATCCAGACACTACATCCGATGTCATGACCACTGACGGAAAAGATATGAATGATTTAATTAATTTAGAGTAATAAAATTTTGGCAATACATTCGTCTAGGTAACATATTTAAGTGATTAACATCGCAAGATCAGAGTTCAATGTTAGCCCGAGATAAGTTATCGCAAATGTGAAATGCTGGTACATTAATAACCGGTGTAATCGCCAGAGTGTTGAATGCAAACATGCAAACGGGAGTGGTTCAAAATGGTTCAAATGGCTCTGAGCACCATGGGACTTAACATCTGAGGTCATCACTCCCCTACAACTTAGAACTACTTAAACCTAACTAACGTAAGGGCACCACACACATCCATGCCCGAGGCAGGATTCGAACCTGCGACCGTAGCGGTCGCGCGGTTCCAGACTGAAGCGCCTAGAACCGCTCGGCCACACCGGCCGGCAAACGGGAATGCATTGTGTTGTACAGGTGACGGACGTCACTTTGTGGGTGGGACTTCCAGGCTTGCTGCACTTGGTGAGTCAGTACAGGGACGGTTAATGCTGTTCCTGGATGACGCTGGAGTTGCTGTCGGATAACGTCCCATATGAGCTCGGCTGGAGACAGGTCTCGTGATCGAGCAGGCCAAGGTAAGATGTCGACATTCTGTAGACCATGTTGGAGTACAACAGCGGTAGATGTACGAGCGTTATCCTGTCGAAAACAGCCTCTGGAATACTGTTCATGAATGATACTACAACATGCAGGATTACCAGTTGCAGTCAGAGTGCGCGGGATGTCCACGAGACTGCTCCTGCAGTCTTAGGAAATCGCACCCCAGTTCGTAATTTGGTGTGTAGGACCTGTTTTTAGTACGCAGGCATGCTGGTCCAATGAGCTCTCGCGTGACACCACCGAAGTCGCAAACGGCGGTGATTTGGAATCAGTAAAAATCCAAATGTCGTGTGGCTAGGGCCTCCCGTCGGGTAGACAGTTCGCCTGGTGCAGGTCTTTTCGATTTGACGCCACTTAGGCGACCTGCGCGTCGATGGGGATGAAATGACGATGATTAGGACAACACAACAGCCAGTCCCTGATCGGAGAAAATTTCCGACCCAGCCGGGAATCGAACCCGGGTCCTTAGGATTGACAGTCTGTCACGCTGACCACTCAGCTACCGTGGCGGACTTGCAATCAGTGGAATGCATGTTACAGGGCATCGTGCTCAGAGCTGTCCTTGAAGTATCCGATTTGTTACAGTTTGTTGTGTCATTTTGGTGTCAGTTGCTGCTCAAATTGCTGCAGATGCAGTAAGATGTGGCAGAGACATACGACGATCACAATGGTCTTCTCTCTCACAAGGGAACCTCCCCATCGCACCTCCCTCAGATTTAGTTATAAGTTGGCACAGTGGATAGGCCTTGATAAACTGAACACAGATCAATTGAGAAAACAGGAAGAAATTGTGTGGAACTGTGAAAAAATAAGCAAAATATACAAACTGAGTAGTCCATGGGCCACATAGGCAACATCATGGACATTGCGAACTTAGGAGTGCCGTGGTCCCGTGGTAGCGTGAGCAGCTGTAGAACGAGATGTCCTTGGTTCAAGTCTTCCCTCGCCTGAAAAGTTTACTTTCTTTATTTTCGCAAAGTTATGATCTGTCCGTTCGTTCATTGACGTCTCTGTTCACTGTAATAAGTTCAGTGTCTGTGTTTTGCGACCGCATCGCAAAACCGTGCGATTAGTAGACGCAAGGACGTGCCTCTCCAATGGGAACCGAAAACATTTGATTGCAAGGTCATAGGTCAACCGATTCCTTCACAGGAAAATACATCTGATATATTCTATACGACACTGGTGACGGCATGTGCGTCACATGACAGGAATGTGTTGTCGACCCACCTAACTTGTACACTTGGCGAATGGGTAAAAAGATTCTTCTACCTTGCCCGATTTAGGTTTTCTTGTGGATGTGATAATCACTCCCAAAAAAGTGATGAAAACATAAGAGTTTGTCACATAAACTGAAAATAAAAAATTAAACTTTTCACTCGATCGAAGATTTCAACCTACGACCTTTCGTTCCGCAGCTGCTCACGTTACCAGGAGACCACGGCGTTCCTGTTTTCCGAATCTCCATGATGTTGCCTATGTGGCCCATGGACTACTCAGTTTGTATATTTTGCTTATTTTTTCACAGTTCCACACAACTTCTTCCAGTTTTCTCAATTGATCTGTGTTCAGTTTTTCAAGGCCTATCCACTGTGCCAACTTATAACTAAATCTGAGGGGGGTGCGATGGGGAGGTTCCCTTGTCAGTAGTGCCACGTCACCGTCCGCAGCCCGGTCTTCTTGCGACCGTGCATTCTCGACACCATCACTGCTAGCACTCATGTACAGTCGCTACATTCCTACAATGTCTTTCTGCGTTATAGAAGATGGAACATCCATCTTCCCGTGGCCCTATTACACGATTTAGCGTAAGACCAGAACTTCCTAGGATTTTCTGTCAAGTCGGTACGTAGAATTTTACTTTCGAATTCACTGAACGCTTCAAGCATAGCCCTCTTTACACTAACTTTGACATCGTTTAGCTTCTGTTTGTCTGGGACGTTTTGGCTGCCTTTAAATTTGCAGTGGCGCTCTCTTTGCTTTCGCAGTAGTTTCCTAACTTTGTTGTTGAACCACGGTGGTTTTTGCCCGTCGCTCACAGTTTCACTCAGCTCGTACCTGTCTAAAACGCGTTTTACGATTGCCTTGAACTTTTTCCACAAACACTCAACATTGTCAGTGTCGGAACAGAAATTTTCGTTTTGATCTGTTAGGTAGTCTGAAATCTGCCTTCTATTACTCTTACTAAACAGATAAATCTTCCTCCCTTTTTTTATATTCCTATTTACTTCCATATTCAGGGATGCTGCAACGGCCTTATGATCACTGATTCCCTGTTCTGCGCTTTCAGAGTCGAACAGTTCGGGTCTGTTTGTTATCAGTAGGTCCAAGATGTTATCTCCACGAGTCGGTTCTCTGTTTAATTGCTCGAGGTAATTTTCGGATAATGCACTCAGTATAATGTCACTCGATGCTCTGTCCCTACAACCCGTCCTAAACATCTGAGTGTCCCAGTCTATATCTTGTAAATTGAAATCTCCACCTAAGACTATAACTTGCTGAGGAAATTTATGTGAAATGTATTCCAGATTTTCTCTCAGTTGTTCTGCCACTAATGCTGCTGAGTCGGGAATTCGGTAAAAGGAGCCAATTAATAACCTAGCTCGGTTGTTGAGTATAACCTCCACCCATAATAATTCACAGGAGCTATCCACTCCTGTTTCACTACAGGATAAACTACTACTAACAGCGACAAACACGCCAGCAATGGTTGCATGCAATCTATTCCTTCTAAACACCGTCTGTGCCTTTGTAAAAATTTCGGCAGAATTTGCCTGTGGCTTCAGCCAGCTTTCCGTACCTATAACAATTTCAGCTATGGTGCTTTCAATCAGCCCTTGAAATTCCGGTAGTTTACCAACGCAGCTTCGACAGTTTACAATTACAGTACCGATTGCTGCTTGGTCCCCGTTTGTCCTGACTTTGCCCCGCATCCTTTGAGGCTGTTGCCCTTTCTGTACTTGCCCGAGGCCTTCTAACCTAAGAAACCACCCAGCCCACACCACACAACCCGTGCTACCCGTGTAGCCGCTTGCTGCGTGTAGTGGACTCCTGACCTATCCAGCGGAACCCGAAACCCCACCACCCTATGGCGCAAGTCGAGGAATCTGCAGCCCACACGGTCGCAGAACCGTCTCAGCCTCTGATTCAGACCCTCCACTCGGCTCTGTACCAAAGGTCCGCAGTCAGTCCTGTCGACGATGCTGCAGATGGTGAGCTCTGCTTTCATCCCGCTAGCGAGGCTGGCAGTCTTCACCAAATCAGATAGCCGCCGGAAGCCAGAGAGGATTTCCTCCGATCCATAGCGACACACATCATTGGTGCCGACATGAGCGACCACCTGCAGACGGGTGCACCCTGTACCCTTCATGGCATCCGGAAGGACCCTTTCCACATCTGGAATGACTCCCTCCGGTATGCACACGGAGTGCACATTGGTTTTCTTCCCCTCCCTTGCTGCCATATCGCTAAGGGGCCCCATTACACGCCTGACGTTGGAGCTCCCAACTACCAGTAAGCCCATCCTCTGCGACCACCCGTATCTTGCAGACTGAGGGGAAACCTCTGGAACAGGACAAGCAGCCATGTCCGGCCGAAGATCAGTATCAGCTGGAGACAGATCCTGAAACCGGTTCGTCAGACAAACTGGAGAGCCGGCCGGAGTGGCCGTGCGGTTCTAGGCGCTACAGTCTGGAACCGAGCGACCGCTACGGTCGCAGGTTCGAATCCTGCCTCGGGCATGGATGTGTGTGATGTCCTTAGAATAGGTTTAATTAGTTCTAACTTCTAGGCGACTGATGACCTCAGAAGTTAAGTCGCATGGTGCTCAGAGCCATTTGAACCATTTGAACAAACTGGACAGGCCTTCCGTTCAGCCCTCCGGAATGTCTTTCGCCTCCTGCCACACCTCGAGATGACCTCCCACTCTACCATGGGTGAGGAGTCAGCCTCAATGTGGGCAGTATCCCGGGCAGCCACAGCCATAGTCCGATCGGGGGATGCGTGGGACGAGCTGGCCGTACCCGACAAACCTCCGTCCGGACCCCCACAGTGATGCCCATAGGCAATAGCCTCAAGCTGTGTGACCGAAGCGAACACTGCCTGAAGCTGGGAGCGAAGGGATGCCTACTCAGCCCGCATCCGAACCCAGCAGTTGCAGTCCCTATCCATGCTAAATACTGTTGTCCAAAAAGCGTCTGAACTAATCTACAGAGAGCACAAACAATTCGACACAAAATTTAAACGGCTATAGAAATACAAGACTGCATAGTAAATGCAGTAATGCTGCTACTTGCGCACTGCTGACACACTGCTCGGAGGCAGAAGGCTAACTGTACTGTCAGTAGCGTACAAAGACTATTTGAAAGAAATAAACAAATGACAGACGACTACGTGACTTTACACGTCACAGATATTAAAATGCAAATCGGTCCCTGCTAAATACGAAACTACACAATGATTTGACGGATTTAACTAAACAAGTCCGCTAAGAACACTCAAACAAATTTTCAACTTGACTACTACACTTATATGAACGCAAAATAAGCCACTTGCTGCTACTTGCGCACTGCTGACACACTGCTCGGCGGCAGATGGCTAACTGTGAGTGGCCACTAAGGCCAAGCGAAACGTGAGACAACACATTCAGGGTATCACAAGAGGAATGGTCAATATTAACGGAACTTTAAAATATAGGCATCAGCAGCTGAAGGTATGCATTCTTGAAAAATTAACCTCTGTACACTTAAAGGAATCATACAACTGCTGTTTGCGGTATATTTTAGAAGAATATTCAGGGAGGTGACAGGAACGATTTTCGAAGTGATAGTGTCCATTATACATTGACCTTATAATGCATACCTTAAGAGCTATGGACACTTGCTCATATTCCATTACTGTGAACGATATCTCTTCTACTGAACAAGTTCCCATTGCGCTTAAGATATACCATGTTTAATAGACTTCGAATGATCGTTCCTGTCATATCACTGAACACTCCGTCAGGAGAATTTGCGGCCTCATACATACCGCTGCATGTTCGAAGAGTGAGTTTGCGTTACGTGACTGAGTTCCACTATATTCGCCGCTATCTTCATATATCTGAGGTCGATTGGGACAACTCGAACTACAGAACTTATTGCTTCAGATGAAAACTGCTTTGTTAGTCATAACAGACTCTGCGCAATACCAGTAGGTTGTGACGTAACGTAACAGACGCTTTTAGGAAGCACATAAAATTTCTTGATATTTCTCTCCGCCCTTCGTGTCTATACATTTATTAATTTTTAATAAATCTGCCTTTATCGTGGGGCTAAAGCTTTCGTATTAGATTTGTCTTTTCGAAATTATACCCAGTATTGCTAAATCACGGAGGTCAAAACCTGTTCACCTTTACAGTGACGTGTTAGATTTTGTGGGTACTAACTTCCATTAGTAATTGTCCAAAACATCATACGAGAACACTGCTCACTGTAAATTTCACACTACTTTTTGAAAAGCCTGTTGAAACAGCTGATGGTTTTCAATCGAACCATAAGATACCTTTACTATGATAACTACTTTCTGTGGGAAGACAGTGTTTTAGTTGGCGTCCCTTAATTAAAATATAGGTAAAGTTATATCAGTAATTCTTTTAGTTGTCTAGGCAAAAATTCAATTTCAGTTCCATAATTCTCTGACCAGACGGAACGGTTTGATAAACAAAGCCTTCTGTTTGATTTTTATTTTGGAATATTTGTAGTTATTTTTGCTTTTGTATGTAATTATGTCTCCTACACCTATTCACCCAGTGCAATCAACATAATTACTATCAAATCGATTTGCAAACAGATAGAACCAGCAATTCGTGAGGAACTCCAACTGTCATTTGGATGCTCTGAACCATCTTCCTACTTGACAATCACAGTAGCTTGCAATTACATGACACCAGGCAAAACTTTTGATCAGTTTTTTCAAAGTGTGAATCAACGTATCAAGCCTTGCACTCACAGCCCTGGACAGCAAACGACCACATTATAAGTAGTTCGTAAGACAGCAAAAGAGAACATGGCAACTGATATATAAGACAACAAAAGACCATACGACAAGTTATTCACGAGACACGTCATAATTATGACGTAGGACATATTTCACGCCATGGGACTGACGTCACAAGCCACAGTTCATGCAGCACTTGGGCACTACTGGCCGTTGTGGGGGTAATCTTGGCGCATTGTAGACAGATGGGGCGATCAAATGCTTTGACAGATGCAGATATGCGTATTTTCCAACATGGCCCTGTGTTGTTTTTGCCTAATGTGAGGGTGGCAACACTGATACAACGAGACAGTTGAGTTCATCGCACACGTAGAGGTATTGTAAAGGGGCCGGGAGAGTTGTGATGTCACAAAGTTGAAGCCCACGCCTGCTTGTTACTTGCCCCAAACATTAGCATGTGATGGAAGTGTTCGGATCAAAAATATCAGGTTGGGGCATTTACTGACACTACATTAAGTGGACTACTTCAAGAGATATTTCCTTATATACGAGGGCCGTTCAGAAAGTAATCTCCGGTTGATTTAAAAAAATACACCAAGTTAAATAAAAATATTTTAATATATACATCTTACAACTACATCTTTGCACTATTTTTCTACATAGTCTCCATAGTGATTGAGGCACTTATCGTATCTCTTCACAAGCTTTGAAATTCATTCTGCATAAAAATCACCCGCTTGTGCCTGGAGCCAGCCTGTGACCACATCTTTGAGCTCTTCGTCGTCATCAAACCGCTGTGACCCGAGCCATTTCTTCAAATGCATGAAGAGGTGATAATCACTTGGCGCCAGGTCTGGGCTGTAAGGTGGATGGTTTATAACGTCCCACTTGAAGGACTCAAGAAGGGCCGTCGTTCTGCGAGCAGAGTGAGGACGGGCGTTATCGTGCAAAAAAACGATACCGGAAGTCAGCATACCACGGCGTTTGTTCTGTATTGCCCGTCGTAACTTTTTTATTGTTTCACAGTACACGTCTTGATTAATGGTCGTACCACGTTCCATGAATTCAACCAACAACACCCCTTTGGCATCCCAAAACACCGTTGCCATCAGTTTTCTGGCAGAAAAATCTTGCGAGGCTTTTCTTGGTTTGGTAGGCGAATTTGAATGTGCCCACATCTTTGATTGTTCTTTTGTCTCAGGGTTCACGTACTTAATCCAGGTTTCGTCAACGGTCACGATTCTGTTTAACAATGGTTCTCCTTCGTCCTCATAACGTGACAGAAAGTCTAATGCAGAGGCCATTCTTTGAGTTTTGTGGTGGTCGGTAAGAATTTTGGGCACCCATCGTGCACAGAACTTACGGTAACCCAATCTTGCTGTCACTATCTCGTACAAGAGAGTCTTAGAAATCTGTGGAAAACCAGTAGACAACTCCGACATTGAGAAACATCGATTTTCACGAACTTTTGCATCAACTGTCTGAACGAGTTCGTCAGTCACCAATGATGGTCTACCACTCCTCTCTTCATCATGAACGTTTTCTCGTCCGCTTTTAAATAAACGTACCCATTCACGGACAACTCCTTCACTCATAACTCTTGGTCCGTACACGGCACAAAGCTCACGATGAATAGCTGCTGCAGAATATCCTTTGGCTGTAAAAAAACCTTATGACAGCACGCACTTCACATTTGGCGGGGTTTTCTATTGCAGCACACATTTGAAACTGCCACAAAAACTAAACTAGCGCAGGTACGACGTTCACTCGACCACGGCTTGATGCCGACTGACCTGTTGAGTGCATGAACGCACAGATGGCGTCGCTACTCCCCCCACAACCCGCACTGTGACCAATCGAAGGTTACTTTCTGAACCGCCCTCGTATATATGAATTTTGATAGCTTTTTCCCGCTTTACTGTAAAAGTTTCATTCCAGCTATCTGACTTCAGATGTTATCAGTCTTACTCGAAAATCTCTCTGGAATATGCTGTGAGAAGGAAAGTTTGGAAACCTATCAAACATAGCAAAATACGTCGGTCTTGGTAGCAGGTCACCAGGGAGCAACTCCTGAACATGGGTGACTTTGTGTGATTAGCCCTGCCCGATGCTTCGTAGGATTTTATGCATCGCGCTCGCTGACATCTCCAACATTCGAGCAATTCCCTGTGCACTGCACGTCTGCACATCACCGCTCGACCGCTCCCGCAATGCTTCGACAAACTTCGGATCAACTGCTTTCCTCCCTTTGCCTCATTGCGCTTGAAAAGAACGTTTCTTTTGTAACAATTTTCTTCAGACCATAAGCAGACGGACCAATGTCTGTATCTATTTACTTTTACCTTGCCCTTGAGTGTCAGGAACTTCTGCAGAGCTACTGGCACACCGTCACCGGTCCTGTAAAAGAGTTTTACCAGCAGTGCGCGAACTTCTCGAAAACAGTGATGTCGGGCGTCTCGTACGCAATCTGAGGATCAGCAGTGCATCGCGTGTCTGTTGGTGTGCATATTCTGAGGCTTACAGCAACACCATCTATTTACCAAATTTTCGTCAGGCTTTTCTTTTTTTATTCTCTGGGGTTTCCCCCTACGTCAGACTGTGCTGTTGAAATCTGACGTCAATCTGAGCAGTGGCTCTCTTTGTACAGCGTGTTGGAAATGGAACTTCCATTGTCGACACCCTGTACATGTAACTATTTGCTTCTGTGTTCGAAACCGAGCAGTATTAATATTATCCTTTGGTTAACCATATAATTTAATTCCCTAACTAGATTTGACTCGGAAACGCGTAATTTCTGCAAAAATGTAATACAAAGGCCACAAACATATGCCTTTCGGCTTTAGGACTTTCTTCTTTGCAGTCCTAGTAACTTTAGATGTGTTCCCTCTGTCTATTTTTATGTCTGTCGATACAGCAATGTATTACTAATGTATTCCTGTCAGTGTGTGCTATGATACCGTACCACCGATACAACATGAAAAGTGAAATACGCTTTTCACCGGGGCTACGTTATTTCTTTTTCGCCCTATTTCTCTCCACGCCGCCCATTCATTCGCGTTTCTGTTCAATGACAAATGGTCAAAACCGCCGGCCGTCTGCCACGACCTGATAGGATTATCAATTCCATAATCGCTAATTGATACAAATCGCACCGTAAATTCACAAAGAGCGCAACCAGAAAACGAAGTAAGTACCTGCGCGATAGTCAATGAACTGCACGCGCAGGGTCAGAAATTTAGCGGTTCAGCAAACATCCGATTTCTCTTCCGCTGACACGTACGGACAAAACAGCATTTGCAATAATTTTTGAGGGCACGTTCTTCCGATCGATTGGTAAATTTACCAATCTGCTGTACGTATATGCCTCTTAAAGGGAAATGTCAGATTTCTCTGAGGCATAATTTGTGTTTAACAGGAGTGACGTATCTCATTTGCCGTTTCATTCGGGATATATGGTGTATATTTCATGCACAAAGCATAATTCAAGCAGTTCTGGCCTCTGATATATTTACGAAAATAAGGTTGAATGTTTACCGGCCCATCAGTACTGAATAATACTTCACCGCCCGGTCTAAATTTAATGCTCTTTGGTAGTAATCCCCAGACTATTTGCGTTCAAAATTACGTAATTCAAATGGTACCTCAATAATTATGACACAAATACTGGTAATGGTGTTCATGTGAAAACTAACGGTTCTTCGTTCACCGTGTAATCATTAATAATCTACGAACAGTTTATTTGAAGTTGCGTTAGTGCGAGTTCCGCTAACAACATAGAATTCCAAGTTGACAGTTTCTGTCGATATACGTAAGTGGTCGCTTGTTACCCAAAGCTGTAGGTCCGTGGATTCATAAGTTGATTGCGATGTTTTGTTTTAAGCGTGTAAATAAGGAATCAGAACTTTGCGTATATTTATTTGTTTGCTTCCGAAACAAAAATAAAAACTTAAGTTCATCGTAACATTACTGCGATCGTAGAGGTATAATAAGGGAAGACGACGTTATATATTTATGCTCTACGTTGCTTTGCAGTCGGCGTCGCCATATTGGATGCCCCAAAACATGATTAGACTACAGTTTACTATTATTTCTTATTCTTTCTTTCTGTCGTGAGCACGAGTGGTTGAAACAGTAAATTCTATAGTTACTTCGTGAATAACACAGTGTCAGGAAGGCATTTACAGACGTTTCTATGGTCTGAAACGCATGTTTGATTTTGTTATATGATGCATTTAGCCTCGTTACTGTAATTTATTTTTGCTACGCGTCTCGATTAAACAAGAAGAGAAGTATGTGATGTAAAAAACCTACTTAAACAAGAAGTATGTGATGTGAAAAACCTACTTTTTCAATCTGGCATTGTCGTTAATACGGACCGACGAAACTGGTGTTCAGTCTACGTATCATACCCTAAAATTTTGAGAACATATTTTCCTATATTTGATCGGTTTCCAATCTCTCCTTCTAACAGTGTTCATCCAGAGAGCTTTTCGAGTAGGACTGATGAGAAATCTAAAGTTAAATGAATGAAATAAAACCGCTACAGAAAGTGTTACGAACGCAACCGAAATTCATGTACATAAAAGGAAATACCTTTTGAACGAGTCCATTTAATTAAATGTGAGTTAATGGCTCAAGGTGGCATTTTTTAGCAAAACGCTTCCATCACGTCTTCTTGTTTGCATGCAAGTGGACAATATGTTGTTTCGACCACTGTGGGGCCAGTGGCCGGAATCCAAGCTGATCTGTACATAACACTGTCAAATTAATAGGACACACTATTTGTAAAAGACAAGAAATATAACTTCTTGTTATGAGCTGACGTGAGGTGCTTCTTGTACCTCCTACACGCAAAAACTTTACCCACTATTACTATTCGCAAAACGCAGGCCAAATATCGTCAGTACTGATGCTCTCGAAGACTGCGGAAGAATGCGTACCTGATATCTTAACAGATGTCACATCATCCTGTCCCTTCTCCCAGTCAGATTGTTTTCCACATACTCCTTTCCTCTCCTATTCTGCGCAGAACCTACTCATTCCTTACCGTGTCAGTCCACCTAATTTTCAACATTCGTCTGTAGCACCACGTCTCAAATGCTTCGATTCTCTTCTGTTCCGGCTTTCCCACAGTCCATGTTTCACTACCGTAGAGTGCTGTACTCCAAACGTATATTCTCAGAAATTTCTTCCTCAAATTAAGGCCTATGTTTGACGCTAGTAGCATTTTCTTGGCCAGGAATGCCGTTTTTTCTAGTGCTAGTCTGCTTTTCATGTGCTCCTTGCTCCGTCCGTCACTGATAATTTTACGTTAATCCAAACTGAGTGTGATCTAACATATCCTCAATTTCCTTTTCCATTCATCTGTTTATTATTCTTGTCAGCAACTTAGATGCATGAACTGTTAAGGTAATTTGCCATTCCGTCTCGCGCTTGTCAGCTCTTTCAATGTTTGGAATTGTATGGAAGATATTTTTCCGAGAGTCTGATGATATGTCTTCAAACACATCACCAACGTAATAGTCGTTTTGTTGCCACTTCCCCTGATGATTTTAGAAATTTTGATGGAATGTTATCTTCCCCTTCTGTCTTATTTGATCTTAAGTCCTCCAAAACTCTCTTAATTTCTGATTCCAATACTGGATACCCTATTTCTTCTGAAAACGACTACTGTTTCTTCTATCACATCAGACGTATCTTCCCCCTCATTGATGTTTTCAATGTACGTTTTCCACTTATCCTCTTCTCGTGTGCATTTCACCTCGGATTTCCTGTTGTACTATTAATGTTATCATCCATGCTCTTAATTTCACCTTTATGCTTTCCTATACGCTTTGTCAGTCCTTCCGAGAATCCACAAGAGGCCTTCAATATACTTTTTC